>NC_143054.1:4672500-5988500 GCF_052426305.1 Pelodiscus sinensis
GGGCGCCTTCCTGTTTTTAAGCCTTCCCCGCCTGGCTGAAATATACAACCGCATAGTTACGATCCTGGCACGCAGTGATTCCACCTCCACTCGGGTGACCTCACGCGACACGGCTCCTTTCCAGGAACTAAACCCTGGTCCCCTTTGCTTTGTTTGCACACGGATTTCTCACTTTCCCAAGTGCAGCGGGACTCCGGTCGTGGGCAGAAATGTGCCGGGTTCGGCCGGCCGTAGATGCCAGCGAGCTGCGTCTTTGAAAAAGGATGCTACTGAAACGAATGTCGTGTTGGATGGCATCAGAAAAGAACTAATGTTTCTCATCTCCCTGCTCAAGCGAGACTTAGGGTTCATACATGTTATCGCTTGTCCTGTGATCCTTTTCGGGCAGTATAAACCCTCATCCCCCAGTGTTTTTAAGACATAAGCAGAGAAACGGAGTCCAGGTACCCAAAAGCCTGGCCCCGGTCGGTAGAGCTGGAATCTTCTGGGGGCAATTAGCTGTCAGGGAATCTTTCAGCAACCATCCATCAATTGATAAAGCCAGGGACGGCCTGGTGAAGAAATGAATCAGCCCAGTGTTTGTAGGATTAGCACTTGGGTCACCCGCGGAGGCGCAGCCTGTAACCGGATGAGACAGAGCGCAGGGAGCAAGAACTATGGGAGTAGATACTGTCCCTCCTACAGTGAGCTTGTTTGAAAAGGAAATTGAAGTCCCACCTGGCAAGCGGCAGCAAGAAACTTCCGTGGCTGGCGTGGGCACTGAGTGGCTCATACGATCGGGAACGTCTAGATAATTTCATGGAGGTTAGGGCCATAAAAGGCTATTAGCCAGGGGATAAAATTGGTGTCCCTGGCCTCTGTTTGGAGGCTGGAGAAGGATGGCAGGAGACAAATCGCTTGATCATTGTCTTCGGTCCACCCTCTCTGGGGCACCTGGTGCTGGCCACTGTCGGCAGACAGGATACTGGGCTAGATGGACCTTTGGTCTGACCCAGTACGGCCATTCTTAGGTTCTTACGTCTAGGAGAAATCGCTCAGCCTGCTAAGTTCCCTCCTGTGTGTCAAGAGTTAACTCTCTCCCCCCAGCTCCTGGGAGAGGGGGCATTTTTCACTGCCCCTCCTTAAGAGTCAAAAGGAGTTTTGCCAACTTTCCCGCAGCAGGATCCCTGTGCACTGGGTTCACACGGCTCCAGTGAAGTGCAGCTGGCTCTGGAGTGGAGCAGCCAGTGGAGAGGCAGGGAAGGAAACATCTTCCATCAGGAACCTGCCCAAGTGCCCTTGGCGTCTTTGGCAAGCTGGGCCCCAGGAGGGGAGCCCCTGCAGACGGGCAAGGCCACAGTGGAGCCCTGGGAGCCAACATGCCCAAGGGTGCTGTTCTCAGAACGGGGCCAATTTTCCGAAGAGCTTGGCTCCGAGTTAGGCAGTGAAACCAGGGTCAGGTTTGCAAAGTGCCCGGCTCCTAGCGATGCTCCTGTGTTCAGAAGGGATCCCCGCCCACTGGCTGGGCTACCGGGGCCATTTGGCTGCTTAGTCTATGGCCAGATGGGATCTGAGATCTTCTGCCAATCCAGCCTTCAGGTCCACACTGAGGATGTGAATGGGTAACCGGTTCACTGGAACCGGGTGCTGCTCACCAGATACCAGTTAACCAGTACCCCCCAGTCTCTGGCCTGCTGCAGATGGAGGCATGCTCCAGCCCTACAGGGGTCAGGAACCAGCCTCCTAGTCCCCGTGCACAGGGGTCTGGTCATCTCACGTTGGCAGCCCCAAGAGCGGGGTGGGGGGTTCAGCAGCAGCCCCAGGGAAGGGAACCAGAAGTGGGATCTCGCTTCATCGGTTAACCGGTTAACGCAGGGGTTCTCAAACTTTGTGGAACCGCAACCCCCCTCTAAGTTGCTCGCGACCCCCGGGGGGGTCAGGACCCACAATTTGAGAAACGCGGGAAATGCAAGCCCCCAACCCCACCCCCAATCCCGCCCCTTCTGCCGAGACTCCGCCCCCAGGGGAGCCAAGCCACCTCCCTGCCCCATGGGGAGGCCGGACTGCAAGCCTCCCCCACCCAGCACAGGATAGGCACACAGCCCGTCTCCCCAGCCAGGAACACAGGAAGAGCGGGCGTGGGGGGGGGCAGCAACTCTCCGCCCCCAGTGCGCCTACAGCAGGCATTCTGGGGGCGGAGTGTGGGCGGGGCCTGGCTGGCGGTTTGGGAAGGAGACACCCATGATTGGTTGAGAGAAGCCACCCAGGAAGGAGCCAGGAGGCATGGCCTCAGGACAGCGCCCAGAGGCGGGGGAAAGCTCAGCTCTTCCGACTCGCCCGGCAGCGCCTGCCGCCCAGAGTTAGGGCCCGATCCGTGGGCTCCATGTGCCTGTGCATCGGCCCCTCCCTCGCTGGAACGCACAGGGCCCCCCCTCAACCCAAGCCCTGCGGGGGCTGCCATGGGGAAGCCGGGATGAGTCCAGAGCGACCAGTGGCCGGCGCTGGCAGGCGGGATGGCCCCATCAGGTTTTAGTCCCATGTAGCATGAACAGTGGTGGGGCTGTGGGGGACGATTCAGCGTTAACTGTTTCACTGCTGTGCCACTTAGCACCCGCAGCCAGTAGGTGTGTCCATAGGCCATTGTATTAGTGGCAGACCCAGCCGTATTTCAATAGGGCTCCAGGTGCACACCCAGGGCCCCGTGGTGCAAGGGCAGGGGTGGGCAATCATTGTTTGCCGGGGGTGTGACGGACCGGGCCGGGTCTGGCCACCGCTGAGGGCGTCCGCTCAGGGCAAATTGCTCAGAACCAGGGCTCCTTACAGCCCCTGACTAGAGGCCCTTCCCAAATAGGCCACAAATCAGTCACCCCAATCTGGCCAGCAGGAAGCCTCACAAGCAAAACCCCTCAGGCACCCCAGCTCTTCCTGTGCCCCAATCAGCCCCAGGCCTAACACACAGGTGAGGGGTCACAGAACCCAATCTCACCCACCCCGAACGGGCTCTTCCGCTCCTAAGAAACCAGCCACCCGGTCAATTTACACTCTGGATCTTACCCACAAGAGCACGCTGGGCCAGTCCTTTAGCGTCTAAAATCTAAAGGTTTATTAATAAAAGAAGGAAAAACTTTCATCTGACACCTCACATGGCCCCCTTTGTACAGATTTTGGGGCAAACACCCCCTTGGGGCGCAGCAATGATCTAGCTGCTCCCCTTAAAATCCAGTAATGTGACAGGGGGCCACTTCAGAAATTTTCGAAGTGGCCCCGGGCTTCACCGGAAGGGCAGGGCCTCAACTGGAAGGGGTGGGGCCTAAAGCGGAAGGGGGCGGGGCCTCAAGCGGAAGGGGCGGGCCTCAAGTGGAAGGGGTTGGGCCTAAAGCGGAAGGGGGCGGGGCCTCAAGCAGAAGGGGCGGGCCTCAAGTGGAAGGGGTGGGCCTCAAGTGGAAGGGGTGGGGCCTAAAGCGGAAGGGGCGGGGCCTCAAGCAGAAGGGGCGGGCCTCAAGTGGAAGGGGTGGGGCCTAAAGCGGAAGGAGCGTGGCCTCAAGCAGAAGGGGCGGGCCTCAAGTGGAAGGGGTGGGGCCTAAGGCGGAAGGGGGCGTGGCCTCAAGCAGAAGGGGCGGGCCTCAAGTGGAAGAGGGAGCTTGGATACTTCCCCCTCTGCCTTGCATAGACCCTCTCATGGGGGAGCGATGCCAGTCTACACCAGCAGAGGAGATGCTCTCTGGGGCCTTAGCCAGTATGGGTGGAGGGTTTCAATGGCTGGTCCCAGTAAAACAAACTTTAAACTCTCTAAAACATTCCCGGAGTGGTCTGGCCTTGAGCACAGTTGTTCCTTACAGAAACGTGTTCAGAAGCAGCCCGACTGTCTGTATCCTGGCCTATCTGGAGAGTGGAGCCAGGCCTGCCAACAGAGGGGGGCAAAAGGGGAAAATGCCCCGCAAAGAGGCCCAGAGCTCCTGGGTATCACTGTTGTGCTCTGTGGCAGCCGGAGCTCTTTTGAATTGCCACCGGAGGGCCACTCCGCATGGCTGTGAGGCCTAGGGGGGAGCACGCCGCGGTGTGGGCGGCGTTAAGAGTTGACTACCCTCAGCCCCGCCCCTTCTACTCAAGGCCCCGCCTCTTCCGCCCAAGGCCCCGCCCCTTCCACCTAAGGCCTGCCCCTTCCTCCAAATGCCCCGCCCCTTGTGCCTAAGGCTCCTCCCCTTTTGCCTGAGGCCATTCCCTTCTGACAGGGTGGAGTTGCCCCTTCTTGCCCTGAAGTCTGTGGTGGCTGTTGGCCCCACTGTGTGTAGCTACACACCGCAGTGAAAAGCAGATTGTGTCCAGCTGCACTGTGTAGGGAGGCAGCAGGGAGCCGGCAGGACATGACACTGCTCAAAACAGCGCTGTAGACCGAGAATGTGCTGCTAGCGAGCCAGCCTCCAAGGCATTCCCACTGTATGCTCTGCTGTTTAGACCCTGCCTGCTGCTGTAATGTAGACATAGCCCGAGAGCGTGGGGGTGCGGGAGGGAAATACATGGGGATGAGCAGTGCTCCTAGTTATACAGGTTTATAGAATCAGAGAACACTAGAACTGGAAGGGCTCTCGAGAGATAAAGTCCAGTCCCCTACCCCATGGCAGGACCCAGAACCATCTAGATCATCCCTGACAGGTGTCTGTCCAACCTCCTCTTAAATATCTCCAGGGATGGAGATTCCACAACCTCCCCAGGCAACTTATTCCAGTGTTTAAACACCCTACTGTGTCTACACTGGCCTCCCTTCCGGAAAAGGGATGCTAATGTAGCACATCGAAATAGCAAAATCCGCGGGGGATTTAAATATCCCCCGCGGAATTTGCATTAACATGGCTGCCGCTTTTTTCCGGCTTGGAGATAAGCCGGAGAAAAGCACCAGCCTAGACGTGATTCTCCGGAAAATAAGCCCTTTTCCGGAGGATCTCTTATTCCTATTTTGAAGTAGGAATAAAAGATCCTCCGGAAAAGGGTTTATTTTCCGGAGAATCACGTCTAGACTGGCGCTTTTCTCCGGCTTATCTCCAAGCCGGAAAAAAGCGGCAGCCATGTTAATGCAAATTCCGCGGGGGATATTTAAATCCCCCGCGGATTTTGCTATTTCGATGTGCTACATTAGCATCCCTTTTCCGGAAGGGATGCCAGTGTAGACACAGCCCCTGACAGGCAGGAAGTTTTTCCTAATGTCCAACCTAAACCTCCCTTGCTGCAGTTTAAGCCCATTGCTTCTTGTCCTATCCTCAGAGGCCAAGGAGAATGATTTTTCTCCCTCCTCCTTTGACACCCTTTTAGGGAGATGAAAGCTGCTATCACGTCCCCTGTTAGGTCTTCTCTTTTTGAAATTAAACAAGCCCAATTCTTTCAGTCTTCCCTCGTTTGCCGTGCAGTGGCCTGCATAATCCAGTCACAGCTTCGCTGCCCATGAATAATGCCACCGTATGAAACTCATCCCAGACAGTCCTTGAACTGACTGCACATACTTATACTGCACTGTATTCATTACATACCTAGGTCCGCAGGGCCTGATCCAGCACATACTGAGGTCAGTGGGGAAATGCCCAAAGGCACGAATGGACTTTGGATCAGGCCCAGAGAGACACTAGCTTGGAAAACCATTTTCCTCCCTCCTCCCCCCCCCCCCATGTTGGCTTGCGAGAGCGAAGGTCATTCTGGGATGTCGGCGGACGTTCAGGAAATGGAGCTGCATGGCTAGCAAGACAGGAATAGATCAGATATTCACATGCTGTATTGTAGTACAAGGAGAGCAATCGTCCACAGATTCCTGCGGATGGGCAGATGACCTAAGATGGCTTTTCGGTCTCTCACATCTGTTTTGCAAGGACTTATGTATCCACCTGCTCTTGGGCCCGGCAAGTTTTGGGGTGTCCACGCACGGAAACAGATCTGTGCAAGGGAACAAAGTCTGATCTCCCTTCCTTGTGCAGAATGAAATCTTCCTCCACGGATTGCCCCGTTCGCCGACCACCTGTGGAATCAACACAGAATCATAGAATCATAGGACTGGAAGGAACCTCGAGAGGTCATCGAGTCCAGCCCCCCGCCCTCAAGGCAGGACCAAGCTCCGTCTACACCATCCCTGACAGATGTCTATCTAACCTGTTCTTAAATATCTCCAGAGAGGGAGATTCCACCACCTCCCTTGGCAATTTATTCCAATATTTGACCACCCTGACAGTTAGGAATTTTTTCCTAATGTCCAATCTAAACCTCCCCTGCTGCACTTTAAGCCCATTACTCCTTGTCCTGTCCTCAGAAACCAAGAGGAACAAATTTTCGCCTTCTTCCTTGTGACACCCTTTTAGATATTTGAAAACCGCTCTCATGTCCCCCCTTAATCTTCTTTTTTCCAAACTAAACAAGCCCAGTTCATGAAGCCTGGCTTCATAGGTCATGTTCTCTAAACCTTTAATCATTCTTGTCGCTCTTCTCTGCACCCTTTCCAATTTCTCCACATCTTTCTTGAAATGTGGCGCCCAGAACTGGACACAGTACTCCAGCTGAGGCCTAACTAGTGCAGAGTAGAGCGGCAGAATGACTTCACGAGTTTTGCTTACAACACACCTGTTGATACAACCTAGAATCATATTTCCTTTTTTTGCAACAGCATCACCCTGTTGACTCATATTCAACTTGTGGTCCACTATGACCCCTAGATCCCTTTCCGCCATGCTCCTTCCTAGACAGTCGCTTCCCATCTTGTATGTATGGAACTGATTGTTCCTTCCTAAGTGGAGAGTCTCCAAATCCCATCCCCGATTCCAAACCAACCACAAGCGTGTGCCATTGTTCCATCTCGGTGCCATCTTCAGTGTGTGCCATCCTCGCCGCACACCTGTGTGCGGCTCCACTACGCACTGCCTGGCGTGTGAACGCAGGGAAAAAGCTCGTAATAGACACAGGGAGAGTGGAGTTTCCCGCCTGCTGAATTCCAGTCTCTATGGCAATGTTGAAGATCTCCTCCCCTCTCGGCCAGCCCCACAGCAAACTCACTGCAGATTGTCCAGCCATTCCTTCTCCTGCAGGTGCAGATCCACCCATGACAGCAGCAATCAGCAGCTCCCCTTGCTCTAGTCCACCCTAGAGAGCGTGAAGCAATTTCTTCCCCCTTTCTTTGGTAGGAGCTGAATCCTTATGCTGTTTAATGCAAAGCTAAGGCTCAGAAGGGATAGAAAATGGTTCCCTTTAAGGATCAATTCTGCCAGGTGCAGAGCAGACGCAGCCCTGAGGCTCTGCAGTGAGACTTGAAAAGCCAAAATCAGAATTAACCGGAAAATGTTCAGCAAAACAGCTTTCTGTCCAAAACCTGCCACGCCCCGGTGGTGAGGCAACAAAATGGGAAAGGAATTTTCATGTTGATAAATGCAAAGTAATGCACATTGGAAAAAATCATCCCAACTAGACATACAAAATGATGGGGATTCATTTAGCAATAACCACTCAAGAGAGAGATCTTGGAGTCACTATGGATAGTTCTCTGAAAACATCCACTCAGTGGGTGCGTCTAAACTACATGGCCATGTCAATTAGTGTATTCGGCATAGTCAAAGGAGCGGGGATTTAAATAATCCCCGCTTCATTAAAATAAACATGGCCGCCGCACTGTGCCGACGATCATCTGATCCAACCCAGCGCGGAAGTCTAGACACAGATCTGTCAGCTGGGGAAGCCTTTGCCGACCGATCCCTTATGCCTTGTGAAACGATGCCGAATACACTAATTTACATGGCTCCATCGACGGAGCTATGTAATCTAGACACACCCAGTCTGCAGCGGCAGTGAAAAAAGCAAATAGAATGTTAGAAGTCATTAAAAAAGGGATAGAGAATAAGACAGAGAAAGAATATCTCACTACCGCTATATAAAACCATGGCACGCTCACATCTTGAATACTGCGTACAGTTGTGGTTGCCTCATCCTCAAACAAGATCTTGGCATTGGAAAAGGTTCAGAAAAGAACAACCAAAATGATGAGGGGTTTGGAACGGGTCCCATATGTAGAGAGATTAAAAAGGCTTGGACTTTTCATCTTAGAAAAGAGATGAAAGGGGGGACAGGATAGAGGTTTATAAAATCATGATTGGTGTGGAAAAAGTGAAAAAGGAAAAGTTATTTACTTGTTCCCACAATATAAGAATTAGGGGTCATCAAATGAGATGAACAGGCAGCAGGTTTAAAACAAACCAAAGGAAGTTTTTCTTCACGTAGCACTCAGTCAACCTGTGGAACTCCTTGCCAGAGGATGTTGTAAAGACCAGGTCTTCAACTGAGTTCAAAAAAGAGCTAGATAGTTTCATCTACATGGTTAGGTCCATCAATGGGCATTAGCCAGGATAAGTGGGAATGGTCCCTAGGCTCTGTTTCTCTGGAGGTGGGTGACAGGAGAGAGATCATGTGAGTACTCCCTGTTGTGTTCCCTCCCTCTGGGGCATCTGGTATTGGCCTCTGTCGGCAGACAGGATACTGGGCTAGATGGACCTTTGGTCTGACCCATTATGGTTGTTCTTATTTTAACAGGGTTCAAAAAAGAACGAGATAGATTCATGGAGGACAGATCCATCAATATTTATTAGCCAGGAGGGTAGGGATGGTGTCCCTAGACTCTGTCAGAGGCTGGAAATGGGTGACAGGGGAGGGATCGCTTGATGATTCCCTGTTCTGTTCCCTCCCTCTGGGGCATCTGGCGTTGGCCACTGTGGGCAGACAGGACCGTGGGCTAGAGGGACTGACTTGGTATGGCTGTTCTTATGTTCTTATGCCTCTTAGACCAAACTGATTTTTTTTTCTTGACTTTCTATGAACTTTCATTTTGGGGGAAATAAGTTCTAAAAATGCCTATATGTCCCACTTTGACATTTGGAGAATGGAAAGTTTAGATGTTTCCTATCAAAATAACCTTTTGTTTAGAAACTGACTTTATTTTATATATAAAAATTAGAAAAAAGGGACCATTTTGAATATATCGATATAAAAGATTTGATTGACCCAATGTGAGTTATTCTTCAGATTTTTGTTTCATGGACAAAAATGACATTTTAGCTGTTGTCTCAATTAGGAAGAGATTCATTCATTCATTCATTCATTCATTCATTCATAAAATATCAATTTTTTTTGCCCGATTGAAAATCTGTTTCCATCCATCTCTGTTCAACAAGAGGCTGTAACAAAAGGACAATCCCATCCTGAGATGCTGCTTACAGTCTTCCAGGTGGACTTGTCTTACACTTAGGCCAGTGTGTCTTCATTATTAAAGGGAAAGGTTGAATTAAGATACACAACTCCAGCTATATTAATTACATACCTGGAGTCGATGTACCTTGATTCAAGTTTCCCTGCTGCCTCACAGTGGGAGGCGAATGGGAGCAAATGCTTCTGTCGGCTTCGTTTATTCCTCAATGAGCAGGAGTACCAGCCACTGACAGGGGCACCTTCTGAGTTTGATTTAGCAGGTCTTAACTAGACCTGCTAAATCAAACCCGGAAGATTGATCATGCCAGCGTTGATCTTCCCCCTAGTGAAGACATTGCCTTAGATTGTAAATTCTTTGAGTTGGGGATCATCTCTTTGGTCTGTGTTTGTACAGCGTCAAGCACAATGGGGTCTTGCTCCATGATTCGCACCCCCTTAGCATCATGAGTACTCAGAAAATTGCGGCATCTAGCTACTCGGGCCCTGTCCTGCAGCCCTTATTCACATGAGTAGTCTCATTGGACAATGAGAAGGTGCCAGTCATGTCAGGACAGAAGGCTAAAGAAGTGTAAAGAATCACCTTGTGAGAAGAGAAGTGAAACCCAAGAGATCTGGGTTCAATCCCTGAGCACGCTTAGAATGAGCTTAGCCAAGTCGATTGCTCTCTCAGTTCCTTTGTCCATTTGCTAATTCTGGGCTCTTCAGGGAAGTGATTGTCTGCACCGTATCTGGCCTGGTGAGGGTCCAATCTCCTTCCAGGCCTCCAGGTGCTACTACAATGCATACTGTTAACATTACTGCTGCTGGTGTGTCTAATCACCCCACCTTCCTGTGTGCTGCTGGGAAGACGCATGTCCCCACTAGGGTTGCCAGGTATCCGGTATTCACCCAGACAGTCTGGTATTTTCACCTCCTGTCCGGTAAAAAAATTCGGAGAATACCGGACACCTAAAATGTCCAGTATTTTCTAATTTTTTTCCCGGCAAGGAGGCAAAAATGCCAAGCACCTGGCATCCCTACAAACACTCAGCGCCCGGCCTTCCCCTCCAGCTCCCTCCCAGCACCAGGAAGTGCGTCTCCTGGGTCTTAGTGCTCAACCACTCCCTTGTTCCTATCCCTGCACTCACTCTTAAAGGGAACATACTGTTTTAATGCTTTTTTTTTTTTTTTTTGCTTAATAAGTCTTGGAGTCCTTCTATTTTTTTATTCAACAACTTTGGTCTCCCTCCCCCCCTTTTTTTTCCTTCAACAGAATTTTTTCCCGGTATTTTTTGTGTGTGTATGGGGGGGTGTTCAGTATTTTTGTTTCAATCATCTGGCAACCCTAGACCTCACCCCGTCTTCCAGCTCTTTCGGCGGTAATTGGAAGCACCTCTGCCTAACCTCCTTACCTGTGCATACACCCACAACAACACAGCCAGATATTTACACTACGCCCCATTCTGTTGATAAGCCCTCGCTCTGATTCCCCGGCTACTCCTGCTTCCTATAGCAGGAACTGAGTCTTTGCTCCTTTGTCCATGTGCTGCTCTTTGGGTACAATGTGACTCTTCGGAGGGCAGGAAATTATGAGGCACAGAAGGGTGTCGTTCCCCCCCACCCCCTCCCCAGATCCTCCACTGGTCATACATGCATAACGTTGATCTCCTGGTTGGAATTGCCAGCAGCAGGGATCAAAAGCAGGCCCTCTGAGTTTTAACGCATGGGCACTGATGTCTAAGTTAACTTGGCCAAAGCTGGAGTATGCTCACCAGTTGTTAATTGGCCTAGCTACCATTAGATGGGGACAGAGAGCCACACCCAGAAGGCCTGGCTCATCCATGGAGAGAGAGGAACTCAGCATAGGCTATGTCTACACTATGTCTCACGACAAAACGGTCGCTTTTCTGACAAAATCTGAGTTACGTCCACACTGCAATCGCATTCTTCTGAAAGCCAATGGACAGAACAGAGGGGTTTTTCCTCCACTGATAATCCTCTTTCTACAAGGAAGAAGCCTTTTTCCGAAAGAGCTCTTTTGCGAAAAGGTGTGTGTGGATGGGGAAGAGGGAGTTCTTTCGCAAGAAGAGGAAAGAGGAAAAAGCAAAGGTGCCCTGGTGGCCACTCCATCCATAGTAATCACAGCTTACATGCAAGAGAGTGTCCATTCAGTGTGGACGCTATCTTTTGAAAAAGCAGATTGCTTTTTTCATGTGCTTTGGTGTGTGGACACTCTCTCTCGGAAGACTTTTTTCAGAATATCTCTTCTGAAAAAAGGTTCTTCTGAAAGAAGCCTGCAGTCTAGACATAGCCATACCCAGCACAGCGTGAAGGTGGGCAGATACCCCCTCCACCGCCTTAGCAGGAGTTACATGGATGTCTCTTGATACCGGCCTTGAGAGCTATCAGCATGGAACACCCATGCGCTTGGAGCCCTTCTAAGCCTGTGATATTCTAGGCCTGTTCCCTGACATTTCTTCACCCTGTGCTTTTGTGGAGAGACCAGATATTTCCTTGTGAACCCAACAGCCTGGCAAGATCATGGCCAGAGGAGACGGAAGTGTTGGTGTAAGCCCCGCACCTCCAAGATGTGATGCGCTGGTTCATCTAGTGACACCAAGGCCACTTTGGGTGCATCTATGCTGCCCTCTTCGTTCGAGTATTGTGTTCAGTTCTGGGCACCGCATTTCAAGAAAGATGTGGAGAAATTGGAGAGGGTCCAGAGAAGAGCAACAAGAATGATGAAAGGTCTAGAGAACATGAGCTATGAGGGAAGGCTGAAAGAATTGGGCTTGTTTAGTTTAGAAAAGAGAAGACTGAGGGGGGACGTGAGAGCCGTTTTCAGGTATCCCAAAGGGTGTCATAAGGAGGAGGGAGAAAACTTGTTCATCTTGGCGTCTGAGGATAGAACAAGAAGCAATGGGCTTAAACTGCAGCAAGGGAGGTTTAGGTTGGACATTAGGAAAAAGTTCCTAATTGTCAGGGTGGTTAAACACTGGAATAAATTGCCCAGGGAGGTTGTGGAATCCCCATCTCTGGAGATATTTAAGAGCAGGTTAGATAAATGTCTATCAGGGATGGTCTAGACAGTATTTGGTCCTGCCATGAGGGCAGGGGACTGGACTCGATTACCTCTCGAGGTCCCTTCCAGTCCTAGTATTCTATGATTCTATGAACTCAGCCATTCAATTTGAGCTATGCAAATTGCGTAGCTCATTTCGAGTACATTTCGGAATAGCTTATTTCCTCAGTTGGCGCTGTCTACACAGCACCAAATTTCAAAATAACCCGCTACTCCAAAATGTCCCTTACTCCTCGTGGAATGAGGTTTTACAGGGCCATCGGAATTGCACGCTCGTTGTATATCGAAATAACTGGATCGCTGTCAAGATGCTAAATAGCTATTTTGGGATACTTCTAGTATCCCGAAATAGCACCTCAGGGTAGACATACCCCTACAGAGAGACTAACACATCTGCCCTACAGTCTTAGCTGAGAGCCAGCTGACTTTTAGCTCATGCCATAGAGGCTCGTACACTAAGCTCCAGCGGTCCCAGGTTCGATTCCACTTGCAGACTACCAGGGCCTGACTCACAAGAACAGTTCAGTAAGCAATGCCTCCCAGTTCTGCAACCTCCGTTGTTAAACTCTATCCAAAACAAGAAGCAGCTCCAGTCTGGCTAGGTCGATGGGCCTCAGCCTTTTCATGCCGCCTGGCTGTTCTGCCTTTCTAGATGTGAGGCAGAGGTTCTCAAGCTGGGGATCTTTGTACTCTGACTGGCTACATGCCGTACCTCCGTCCTTACTTACCCCACCTGTAAACATCTATGGGATGATCTGGATCAGGGGTGGGGAACATTTTTTGGGTTGGGGGCCACTGACCCACAGAAAAATCAGTTAGGGGTCGCACACAAGTGAGAAACAAACAAAAAAAAAACCTCACTGATGTGCCTGCCCCCCGACTAAGAAGGAGAAAGACACTCCCTTGCATTCCCCCCACACACCAGAGCCAGAGGGGCCCAGCCTCGTAGATTTTATGTGCTCTAGCTCTGCGGTAGTGCTTGGTCCTGCCGTGGAGGCAGGGGACTGGATTTGGTGACCTCTGCAGGTCCCTTTCAGTTCTAGGGTTCTATTTTATGAGCATCAAAAGCACTTGAAGGGTGCGTCTAGACAGCAGTGCTATTTTGGGATACCAGAGGGACCCCAAAATAGCTATTCCCCATCTTTTAAACCAGCCCGTTATTTTGAAATAGATTCTAAATAGGCTCGCTATTTTGGCATCCCTGTAACCGCTCGTTCTACGAGGGTTCAGGGATGTTTCAAAATAAGCTATTTCAAAATTAGCTCAGACTAATTTGCATAGCTCAAATCGCATAGCTTATGTCGAGCTAAGGTTGCAGTGTAGCTCTGCACCCGAATACTGTTATCCTAGCTGCTTTTACTGCAGCTGCTATAGTTATTGGTTTCACAAACATCCAATTTGGTTGTATCGTTTACTCTTTTCTCAATAATATCATGTGGCAGTGAGTTCCACCGGCTAAATCATGCACTTCATTGAAAAAACTATTGTTTCCTTTTTCTCTGTTCTAGAAATCATGTGACTGAGTCTCCGCTCCCTTCATATGTCACAAAGTGCCCTCTTCTTAGTCTACTGCTGGAACATAAAATCAGAGCACTCTCTGCTCCATGCAAAGGCCAGCTGATTTCAGCGAGCACACTGAAGGCTGGCTGAGGCCCATTCTCACATATGGACCAGCAGGACCAATCACCTGTCAGCAGAATCCAAACCCATCAAGTCTTTCCATCCAGAGCCTTCTCAATCACTTGCTTTAAACACTGAGGCCTGGTTACTGATTCTGCTTACGTGTACAACAGGTCACAAGTTGCCATGGCTACCGAGTATGTATTATGCATGAGCTGTGGTATGTACCTTATTGCACAGATAAAGCGACATCTACTTAGAGGGGGACATTCACTCCTGGGCAGCAGGCAGCGTAAAGGGGCTGGCCATCACTTTGATCCCGGATTTTGGCTCTAATGGCTCTCTGTTTAGCCTAGCCAGAGGGATAATGAATTAGGGTTATGTTTTTGGAAACTGAGTTCCCTTAAAAGGCCACGCTCTTTTCCGCTTGCCTATAACTCTCAAACCCATTTCCGCCCCAGCTCTCTGACCCCTGGCGATGACCCAGGGGAAAGCTGGGATGACATCCCTGTTGTCGGCTCTGGATTTGGAATGGGCGGGAGGGATACTACACTTTGCTGTCAGGAAAAAAAAAGTCGGTTGGCACATTTTGCAACAGCACACCTGGGAGGTTTCACAGTGAAAATCGCCTCTTTGCACCTCGGGCAAGAGCAGCAGTTGGCCCAAAGGTCGCACTAGCCTTTGTTTGTCTTTCAAATGCAGAGAAAAATCCAATCCGCTGGCTGAACCACAGAGCGTGTGACAGCGAGAGAAATTGTCATTTCCCACTGGGGAATTTCAGTGATCGGTTTTGTCTGGCGGTAAGGGCCTGATCCTAGATCATTCATTTCAGGCGCCTGTTGTACTAGCCACGTACACACCTAGTCTACGTCTACACTGCATCCCTCTTGCGCAAAAGCCCATGCAAATGAAGTGTGGATTAGCATATTGCCACGCGTCACTGGCATAATTAATTCGGGGCTGTTTTTGCGCAAGAGGGCTTTTCCGCAAAAAGGAGCCATCTACACGGCTCCTTTTTGCACAAAAACACCCTCTTGTGCAAGAGCTGTTCTTCCTGAAAAAATGAGGAAGAACGGCGCTTGCACAAAAGCCTCTTGCGCAAAAACAGCCCCTAATTAATTATGCCAATGAAGCGTGGCAATATGCTAATCCACGCTTCATTTACATAGGCTTTTGCGCAAGAGGGATGCAGCGTAGAGGTAGCCCTAGAGAGAGACAATCCCTGCCATGAAGTGCTTATGCAATCTAAATAGACAAGGCAGACAAAAGAATCCAGACAGCACCAAGCACACAGGGTGAAGGCCAAGTGTCGTGTGATTCGATTTTTAGATACGAGAGGAGCCAGTAAAATACCTCAAATAAACTCTTTTTAACCATATTGTGCACAGAATAGTAGAGGAAAGCAATGCAAAGTTACCCGGATCTATTCCAATACACAGGATAGTTAGCACAGACACTATGGCTGTGTCTAGACTGGCCACTTTTTCCGGAAAAGCAGCCGCTGTCTACACTGGCCGCTTGAATTTCCGCAAAAGCACTGATGATCTCATGCAAAGCTCCGAGCCGGAAAAAAGCGGCAGCCATTTTTATGCAAATGAAGCGGGGGGGGGATTTAAATCCCCGCTTCATTTGCAATTGCGATGTGTCTAATTTGCACCCCTTTTACGAAAAAGGGATGCAGTCTATAATAACACTTATACCTAGGACAATATCTTACTGCCCCTGTATAAAACTATGGTACGCCCACATCTTGAATACTGTGTACAGATGTGGTCTCCTCACCTCAAAAAAGATATTTTGGCCTTGGAAAGGGTTCAGAAAAGGGCAACTAAAATGATGAGGGGTTTGGAACGGGTCCCATATGAGGAGAGGTTAAAGAGACTGGGACTTTTCAGTTTAGAAAAGAGGAGACTGAGGGGGGATATGATAGAGATCTATAAAATCATGAGTGGTGTGGAGAGGGCAGATAAAGAAAAGTTATTTATTAGTTCCCTAAATAGAAGAACTAGAGGACACCAAATGAAATTAATGGGGAGCAGGTTTAAAACTAATAAAAGAAAGTTCTTCTTCACACAGCGTGTAGTCAACCTGTGGAACTCCTTGCCAGAGGAGGCTGTGAAGGCTAGGACTATAACAGAGTTTAAAGAGAAGCTAGATAATTTCATGGAGGTTAGGTCCATAAAAGGCTATTAGCCAGGGGATAAAATGGTGTCCTTGGCCTCTGTTTGTCAGAGGCTGGAGAAGGGATGGCAGGAGACAAATCGCTTGATCATTGTCTTCGGTCCACCCTCTCTGGGGCACCTGGTGTTGGTCACTGTCGGCAGACAGGCTACTGGGCTAGATGGACCTTTGGTCTGACCTAGTACGGCCGTTCTTATGTTCTAATACACAAGATACTCGATTTTAGGGCTATGAATATACATGTACTTATTTCTATAAATCACACGCAGTTCCTATGCTATTGCCCTTACGATTGTCAGACAGGAGTTTATTTGAGGTGTTTGACTGGCTCCTCTTGTATCTAAAAATCGAACCACATGACACTTGGGCCTGCACCCTGTGTGCTCGGTGCTGTCTGGATTCTTTTGTCTGCCTTGTCTATTTAGATTGCATAAGCGCTTCATGTTCACAATGAAGGGCAAGAGTTTTAGATACCTTTGAAGTTCTGGACCAGAGAGAACAAGTGGCTGTCACACAGAAATTCTATGGATGAGCAGGCAATTTTGAACCTAGATCACCTAGATGAGCTTTAACCGTGAGCTCATCTCTCCTCAGCAATGTGTGACTCCTAACAGCCAACCTCGGCCATGTCCACCAGATGGCCAGTCTAGCCCCAGAGAGAAGCTACCTTGAATCCACTCTAGCTTTTTGGCCTCAGCCTGCTCCCAAGAAAGCTCCGCTTTATTTGGGGAGCAGGAACTCACGGGCAGCGTGAATAGCTTCCCACCCACAGATTGTCTGTGTGTGTATTAGCAGCCTCCCAGACGGTTTCCCTGCCTACACACAACAGTGGGGCAAACCTTGCCGCCGGCTGGTGTTTATTTTAAATTGAATCTTCCTTGAAAAGATTTGCGAGGAGTAATTATCGTCTTAATTTCCAAATTATAGGGGCCCTGGTGGGTGGGAAGAGCAGGAAGAATTACTGAATCACTCCGATTTCAACATTTCATGTATTCAGCTCGAAGGCTGGATACCCACAGGCAGTTCTTTCTGGGCACGGTACCAGATAATAACTAGCAGTATGTATTTTTGTTTTGTGTTTTGCTTTGGAGCTATTCCTAGCTCAGCCCCAAAGTTAGCATAGGACCTTGAGAAAGTCAGTTAACGTATCTGGGCCAACCCTCACGCTGCTGCCAAATGAATGTAACAATAATGCTTAGGTGTCACAGGTGGGCTTCGTTTATGTCCATTTTACAGATGCGTATGCTGAGCGACAGGGAGGGGAAATGATCCAGCCCTGTCACACAGGCTACATCTACACCACACCATAGTTTGAAATAAGACATGCAATTTGAGCTACGCAAATTGTGTATCATATTTCGAAATAGCGTATTTCGTAACTTGGGGCTGTCTACACCCACTCTTCCGAAACGTCCTGCTCTTCCAAACATCTCTTACTCCTCGTGGAAGGAGGTCGGAATAGTGAGCCCAAAATAATGGATTTCTGTGAAGATGCAGGCTAGCTATTTTGGGATAGTCCGGTATCCTGAAATAGCGTT
Source organism: Pelodiscus sinensis (assembly GCF_052426305.1). Taxonomy (NCBI): domain Eukaryota; kingdom Metazoa; phylum Chordata; order Testudines; family Trionychidae; genus Pelodiscus; species Pelodiscus sinensis. The sequence goes on from NC_143054.1 coordinate 4,690,102, forward strand.
GCCATGTAGATGTAGCCACAGGGAGTCAGTGAGAATAAACCCCACATTTTAACCCACTTCCACCTCAATGGACTAATGATTTGCCTCCCTCAGAACAGCGACGTCTGTAAAACATGCCGATAGCCTCACATGAAAGTCGCCGTGTTGCGAGATTAGTCTCAGAAGAAGAGGTGTGCGAATAGAGGGGATACATGTGAAATTGCAAAGTTTAAAGGTTTCATCCCAATAGTGTTCTGTTCTACAGACGCTCTTGTGTTTCTCCCATCACCATGGCATTTCAGCACCTTGCGGACGGGCATTAAGAACACGATTAACACCTCTCGTGTGTTTTTTGCGCTCTCTGCTTCTCCTCAGAGGGAGAAAGGGGCGCAGTCCAGCAGAAGCAGACTGGCAATCAAAATAGACCTGGGAACGGTCCTCCCTATGACGTCACCTCTGCGTGCCCCTCAAGCCCCACCTCCTTTCCCTGTGTCACGTCCGGCACGCAGCACAAGTGGTGGGTCAGGCTCCGTGCGTGGACGCAGAGCCGCTCGGAGTGCAGGGCAACACGGCCCGTCACAGGTGGATACAACAGCCCACGGGCCAGTCCACCCCTGCAGTGGAGCGTTTGGTTTCAGTCGGGGTTTAGGACTTGTTCTGTTTTTGAATATCCATATTGCTCTGTGTGTGTGTCACCACTCCTGAACTTTGGACAGATTTGGGGGGGCTAAATTAATGTTCCCTCTAGTCTTTTCCATCCATGTGCAGAATAAATGTGTATGTGCGCCGAGACGGGTGCAAATGTGCACCACCAGTAGAAACAAAAAAACCTCTCGGTGGGCGCTTTGCTAATCCACTGGGTGGCATTTGAATTAGGGATGGTAAATATCGGTTAATTGAATAGTCGAGTAACCTCATGAAACCTGATCGGTTACTCGACTATTCTATAGTCCCCGGGGGCGGGACCGGCAGTAGCACGGGATGCCAGGCGGGAGCTGGTCCGTGACCAGCTGCTTGTCACCCAGTGCTGCTGCCTCGGATAAAGAAGCAGCAGTGCGGGGTGGCAGCAGCCCCTGTCCAGGGAGGTCTGAGCTCCTGGACCCAGTGTAAGCCGGAACTGAGCCAGGCTGCCTGCCTACCCAGCTCCTAATACACAGTATATGCAGAACCACAGCGGAGGTAGGTCCTGGACCCGGCACGAACCAGGAGAGAGCCTGGCTGCTGTCCAGCCTGCAAAAAAATGTACTGGTTGGGCAAGGGAGGGAAATGCGTGTAATCTATAGCATTAACCTTTAAGCTTTTGTTTATCGGTTAATCGGCTACACTATTACATCCCTAATTTGAATCTCTCTTGAGCAGGGAACACTGGCTTAAAGTTTGAACCCCACTCTGGGTATTTATATCACAATCACCCCTTTTATCTACAACAGGATAGCGCCCCTCCACTCCCGATCCTCCGAAATTAGGAGCTACAGCCGAATATTATGGCTTGGGACCAAAAATCTGGCTGCCTGAACAGGCCTAATCCTTTGTATCAGAAACTTTTAGGTCTGCAAAATTGGGCTGGGGGGGAAAAAAAGTTAACTCCACTTTTCCCCGCCCCTTATTGAATTCTTAACTCAGAATCCATGAGCCTGTTTGAGAAAAAGTCTCACTTCACTTGCGGCCAATGCTGGATGCGTCGGAGGGAGGGGGCAAACTTCCAGAAGGCCTCTAGTTATCAGTAGAGAGGGGGGCGAGGCTATGCTTTCCTCCTGACCTCATTGTGCCCTGAAGCCTGAAGATGGAGAGAATGTTGTGGCAAAGATTTCTCTAAAAGTTAGAGCTTGTTGGTTCTTGCCCAAGCACCCAGGGAGAAATTTGCAGGGAAGGAACCTAAACCCAGCTTTGCACGGTGGTTTAGAAAGTGCTTTCGCATGCAGCACGCCAACCAGATTTCAGGGGAAGCTGTCACTCAGCGCCCCCCCCCTCCCCCGCCGCCCCCGCAGCTAAAACGATTCTTCTTTGTTTTTAGGTGCTTTCTGTGATTACAGTGACACCACAGCAGAGGAGCAGCCGATGTGGCTGGCCAGCTCACCAGAACTTGGTTTTGTGCATGGGAAGCTGATCTCCGCAGAAGGAGTCCTTGAGCTTTGCGGTTGCCCCGAACGTGACACCCAACCTCGATGACCTTTGACTCCAGAGGAGGATGTCTTTGCCCAGAATCCAGATAGAAGAGGCGGTGGGCAGCGGCGAGGCCACCGCGGAGAATGCCGCAGCCCCGGATGACCACCTGAGAAGACTGAAGGCCCTGACGGAGAAACTGAGGCTGGAGACCAGGCGCCCTTCCTACTTGGAGTGGAAGGCCAAACTTGAGGATCAAACGTGGAAGAGCTCCAAGCCCTCTGAGGAGGCAGAGGTTAAAGCCCAAACAAAGGCTGCAGAAGAAACCGCCCCTTTAAGAAAGGTGCCGGTGCACCTCAAAGGGAGTTCTTCTCCGGAGAAGGTGACGCTTACTTCAGGGAAAGTGAGCGGCTTTGAAAGCCTGGAGGAAGCTTTGAATTGGCTCAGGAAGGAACTGGTAAGTGGTTTGCTTTCCAAGTGCAATAATGCTCCTAAAGGAGGAAATTAATGAGATTGTCTAGTCCAGTGGTTCGCAAAGTGAGGTGTCCCGAGGGCTGTGCCGGGGTCCACCCCTCGAGCCGGAGTATTGCAAGGGGGCTGGGATGCTCTGGAACGGTGTCATGGTGCTTTTGCTACAAGAGGGATACCATCATGTTCTCAAAATGGCACTGTCTCCACAGGGTAAGCTCACCGTAGGTGCAAGACCACCCCGTGCGGGGGACACCATCGCCTTGTGCAAAGTCTCCCTGTGTGGAGGAGGCTATTTTGAGAATAAAATGGTAGCCTTGAGGTGCTACATGGTGCACGAGAGCCTGCGGGGCTGACAGGATTGCTAGACCGGTGGGCGAGGTAGAGGCAGGCCCGACATCATGTTCTCAGAAGGGGCGGGGGCTCAGTTGGAAAGGGCGGGGCCTCAGGTAGAAGGGGCGGGGCTGAAGCTAGTGTTATCAGGTGTCCGGTATTGACCCAGATTGTCCGGTATTTTCGCCTCCTGTCCGGTAAAAATAATCAGAAAATACCGGATGCATAAAATGTCCCGTATTTTCTGATTTTTTTCCCTGCCAGGAGGCAAAAATACCAGACACCTGGCAACCTACACACACTCAGCAACCGGGCCCCGCCCCTGCCCCCCCAACCCAGCCCCCGGGACTCTCCCAGCACCCCCGAGCTCCACCGGACTCCCCCTTCCCCCTCCCCCCTGCTTACTTGGTTCTGCAGGGAAGCTGTCTTCTGGAACGGAGGAAGAAAACAAGATGGCCACCGGCAAAAAAAGCCCCAAAGGCCTTAAAGGGGCCACGCTGTTTTTTCTGCATTTTTTGGGGGGGTTGCTTAATAACTGTCGGGGTCCTTTTTTTCCCCCCTCAATAACTTTGGTCTCCCCCCAATTTTTTCTCAACAGTGTTTCTTTGGGGGGAGGGGGGTTGTTCCATATTTTTGGTTAAACCATCTGGCATCCCTAGCTGAGGCAGACAGCTCTCCGCACCCTCTGGAAAACGATTCACCAAAGCTCCTCCCCAGCAGACCGCAGAGCTGCCCAGAGCATACTGCCCACCACTCCAGCGGAGAGTTAAAGGGTCCAGGGCTCTGGTCACCGCTGCTGCCGCTGTAGTAGTGGCAGCAGTTGGGATCCCGGGGCCTTCTGAATCACCGGGCCCCAGGGCAATTTCCAGATGAGAGCTCAGGGAGTCTGAGCAGTTCTCATGCTGGCAGGTGCATTCCTGTGCTACCCGGGCCTGCTCATCCCAGACGACCCCAGAAATACCATTGTAGTTACAGTGAAAATAAGGCTGACGAGACAAAAACGGATCCGGGTTAAAATGTGGAAGTATTAAGAAGGAAAAAATGTGGCTACTATTGAAACAGAATGTGAAATCGGGTCTCAGAAGGGGACAGGCCAAACGGTGCCTTTCTGAAGTTGCCCCTTGTTGAAAACCAAGCACGTGGGAAACAGGCAAGCAGGGTCTCCTTAAAACGTGAATACATCAAGAGCAGGAATTCAGAGCTTTTGATTTCTGTCGAAGTAGGAGCAGAAGGTCTTTTCTGCCTCCCATCTCTAGCATGCCATGACCAAACGAGATCCACTCTTTGGTGGTATGACAAATTGGTCCTGCTTTGGGCAGGGGGCTTGACTCGATGACCTCTTGAGGTCTCTTGCCGCTCTGGGATTCTATGACAGGGTTCAGTGGGGGTGCTTTTCCCCCTACTTTTTTTTTAACGTCAATGGATCCTTTCAAAACAGAAACCAGATGGAAAGAGATTTCTTGCCTGGCGCTTCTGAACTGGATTCTGGAATAATCCAATTGACCATGCGCTGTTGAGGCTGTTGGCCGTCCGTTCTCCACCCAGCTGGGATGTTATCTGCGTTTATCGGTTTCATTGTCCAGTTCAGACGAAGCCGAGCCAGGCATTACCGTTGTGTTGCTGGCCTGGCAGGGGAACATGGAAAAACAAAACTCACTGCTGACCCATAAACAGTCACCTGGGTAGCTATTTTCAGTTAGTTGTGCAGAACTCTGTCTCCCTGGCAGCGTCCCTTTATCATGGAGTTCATTCATAATTTACACTGCCAGCTGTCAAACTTGGATCAAGTGTTTCCATCATGGTCAACGGAACTAGAGTAGCACAGGCTGATTTGGGGCTTCTTCCCCAAAATCAGCTAACTTTCTGGTGGCCTTGGGCAAGTCACTTAATTATTTTCCACAGAGCTGGTCCAATCTACCGTCACTGACACATGACTGGACGCGATGGCTCATAGATGCACAATTCCAATGTGGCTGTCGGTTTCCCCGCCGGTAAAACGGGAATGGCCCTAATACTTCATTACTGAGTTGCCACCAAGGGGAGAGAGTGACCAGTTGGCCACCAGGAGATATTTGAGATGTGCTCAGGATGTGCGACGGGCTGGCGGTCTGATTCTCAGAACTGCCGAGCCCCCAAAACTCCAGGGCTGTGTCTAGATTGGCATGATTTTCCAGATATGTTTAAATGGAAAAGTTTTCCGTTAAAAGCATTTTCAGAACAGAGCGTCTAGATTGGCATGGACGCTTTACCGCAAGAACACTTTTTGCGGAAAAGCATCCGTGCCAATCTAGACGCGCTTTTCCACCAAAAAGCCCCGATCGCCATTTTCACGATCGGGACTTTTTTGCAGAAAACAAGAAAACACTGATTGCTCACAGTAGGAAGTCAGTGCTTTTGCAGAAATTCAAGCGGCCTGTGTAGACAGCTGGCAAGTTTTTCCAGAAAAGCGGCAGATTTTCCGGGAAAACTGGCCAGTCTAGACACAGCCCAGGAGAAATTGGTGGGATCGGCCAGTGTTCAGCGCCCCATTAGGGAAGCATGCTACTTGCTGTAAATCACCATAGCGCCGTGTGATGGTGGACATTTTAGAACGAACTAGGCATTGGTTCACTCCGGCCAGCTGCACGTCACCGGGAAGTGGGCTTGTGGGTTCCATCGGTAGCCCAGTCTCCGCAGATTCGTGCCTTTGGTGTGCTTAGACTCCTGAAGGAGTTGTCCCCAAACAAACCACATCTTAAATCCTCAAGAAGCGAAACCCTGAATGGCAGGTCTCAAGCAGGGACACGTAGAATCATTGCTCCCTTGTGCTGATAATCCTTGTGGCAGCCGTCACAAAGCTTTGTTTCTTTTTCCCTTTATGTCTTTTCTGGAGAGGAAAAAAAGTGGCTATTCTCAACTGAGTTCAGCCTACAGAAAAAACCCTTCAACCCATCCCCTAACCCCACCCATCCCTTCCAGAGGCCAACAGAGCTGGAGGAGAGCTTAATCTCCCTGGGAAAATTTTGCTTCTATCTGTCACTGCCTCTCACGTTTCTGGTGCATTGTCTCTCTTTCTCTTTAGTTTAGCCTGTGGGGGTGGTAATGCTGCCTAGCACAGTGTTTCTCAGCCAGTGGTACGAGAGAAGTCTGGGGTGGGGTACGTCAACACAACTGAAATTTGGAGAAAACCGAATTTTTGTTGTAAGTTTTACAGCGCTTTATTATTTTTGTACTTTTTACACCCAAAAGTTTCATTGCCTGCCCGGGTACAATTAAGTTGTTTAAACAAATGTGTTGCAATGGTAGAAAAAAATGTGAGTGTCTGAAAACTGTAGGTACTGGGGATACTTCTCTTTTTCTTTTTTTTTATAAAAAAAAAAGGTTGAAAAACACTGGCCAAGCACAGTCAGAGCACGAGGAGATCTTCGTGTGCAAGGCGTTCTGTCTGGCAAAGAACGAAGGACTGCAGGGAATAGTATTTGTGGTTTGCCTTAGTCCCAGGGGTGGGCAAGATATGACCCAGGGGCCGGACAGTCTGGCCCTTGTCCCATCTCACTGGACAGGAAGCAGACCCAGTGCTTTGAGCAGCTGGCTGCTCTATCTGTCTCTCCGCACTGAGGGTAGGGGGGAGAAGATGAAGCGTTGTTTACTGCAAATTCCCTCCTTCCCCCAAACTCCCTCTCAGACTCCATGCCCTCTCCTGCACCCCAGTCCCTTACCCCAAGCTCCCTTCTGTGCTCCACCTCCCTCCCAGACCCCAGCTCCCCCTCCATAGAAAAGTGCGGCCCTTGAGCACTTACCAAAATTTTGGAGTGACCCTCATCAAAAATTATTGCCCACCCCTGTAGGGTTGCCAGATACTTTCACAAAAAAATCCCAAACATGGCGAGGAGAAAAGTTGGTTGAGCAAAAAAAAAAAGTCATTGCACCTTTAAATTCGTGCACGCCCCACCTTCTCCAGCCCCACCAGACGCAGCAAGGGAAAAATGTCCGTACCAGCCTTCCATCAGCGAAAATCAGGGCTTTTTTGCGGAAAACCGCGTCTAGATTGACCACGGACGCTTTTCCATAAAAAGTGCTTTTGCGGAAAAGCATCCTGCCAATCTAGACGTGCTTTTCCGAAAATGCTTTTAACGGAAAACTTTTCCGTTAAAAGCATGTTCGGAAAGTCATGCCAGTCTAGATGTAGCCCATTATGTTTTCACACAAGCCAGAATACCAAGATGGCAGATGATACTCTGGCCTCTAATCTCAGACTTCCCCTCCCTTTCTCGCCTGCTTCCTGGTGACAGCTGAGGTCTGACTAAGGCAGGGGTGTAGGGCTGCCAGGAGTCCCGTTTTCGCCCGGACAGTCCGTTAATTGCGTCTTTTGTCTGGTAAAAAAAACCCAGAAAATACTGTGCAATACTTCCTTTGGCTTGTTTTAAACCTGCTGCCTCTTCATTTCATTGGGTGACCCCTAGTTCTTAGGCGCAGCCTCCGTTTTTACCCAAGGTCCCAGAAAATGGCAGGGATAGAACCAGGCATCACGCCCAGTCCGGGGACCACCCGTTGGACCTGCAATGAGACCATCAGACCCCAGGGTCTTTCCCTTGCAATGGTTGCCTGTGCAGAGACCAAGGGGAAGCAATTTGTGTCTCTCCTGATACAAGCCCCCAGATGTGGCTCTCCTGTTGCTAGGGCCTCTTGAGGCCTTCTCAGAAGGACAGAATGGCTGGGACCTAGAACTACCTGGCCACTGTTCCTATCGTCCGGGTCCCACTGGGCAGGGAGAGAGGCACTGAGCCACGAGAGCAGGGGATGGGCAATAATTGTTGGGAGGGGGAGGACACTCCAAAATGTTGGTACGTGGTCCGGGGCTGCACTTCCCTATGGAGGTGGTGCAGAGTCTGGGAGGGAGGATGGGTGTAGAAGGGAGCTCTGGGGAGGAGTTTGGGGTGCAGGAGAGGGGGCAGGGTCTGACAGAGAGTTTGGGTAAGGGGGAGAGGGTCACAGCGTGCAAAACTTCACCCTCCCCCCGGTGCAGAAAGGCAGACGGAGCAGCTAGCTGCTCTGAGCCCCAGGGCTGCTCTCTGCCTGTGGGTCCAGTGGGGTGGGCCGGGGGCCAGATTGAAAGGCTTGGCGGGCCGGATACAAGCTGTATTTTGCCTGCCCCTTCACAAGAGCATACTTTGTGCCCTCTGCCACCTAATACAAGAACTAGAGGACACCAAATGAAATTAATGAGCAGCAGGTTTAAAACGAATAAAAGAAAGTTCTTCTTCACACAGCACACAGTCAACCAGTGGAACTCCTTGCCAGAGGAGGCTGTGAAGGCTAGGACTATAACAGAGTTGAAAAAATAGCTAGATAAATACATGGAGGTTAGGTCCATAAAAGGCTATTAGCCAGGGGATAAAATGGTGTCCCTGGCCTCTGTTTGTCAGAGGCTGGAGAGGGATGGCAGGAGATAAATCGCTTGATCATTGTCTTCGGTCCACCCTCTCTGGGGTACCTAGTTACTGGCCACTGTCAGCAGACAGGCTACTGGGCTAGATGGACCTTTGGTCTGACTCAGTACGGCTGCTCTTAAGTTCTTATGTTCTTAATATGCACACATTTGCAGGGCTCTGACCACCGACAAGTATTTGAAAAGGGCAAGCCCTGGAGTGGAGGTGGGTTGGGGGGTACCAGGTAAGAGAAACAGATTGAAACCAATGCAAGCAACATGGAACATAGGACTGGCCAGTCTTCCCTCTGGCCCAGTGCTGTCTCTCCAGCAATGGCCAGCGCAAGATGTTTCCAAGACTCCCCCCTCTTGGCGGATGTGAAGCGATTCGCTCTCCACCGTAGACCTCAGCATGGTCTGTAATAGTCACACGAAGGTGTAAACCACAAAGCGTGAGGCTTGTAAATCTCCCTTCCAAGGCTCTTTGGCTGCATCTAGACTGGCAAGTTTTTCCGCAAAAGCAGCTGCTTTTGCAGAAAAACTTGCCAGCTGTCTACACTGGCTGCTTGAATTTCCACAAGAACACTGACGATCTCATGTAAGATTGTCAGTGTTCTTGCTGAAATACTATGCTGCTCCCATTTGGGCAAAAGCCCTCATTGTAGACAATGCGGTATTGTTTTGCGCAAAAAAGCCCCGATGGCGAAAATGGCAATCGGGGCTTTCTTGCGCAAAACCGCGTCTAGATTGGCACAGACGCTTTTCCGCAAAAAGTGCTTTTGCGCAAAAGCGTCCCTGCCAATCTAGACACTCTTTTCCACAAATGCTTTTAACGGAAAAACTTTTCAGTTAAAAGCATTTGCGGAAAATCATGCCAGTGTAGACGTAGCCTTTATGTTGTTGGTATTTGCTAAGCTCACTCTGGCTATTTTGATTATCCATAGAGTGTCCATTCCCTCCTGGAGTCTTGCTAATATTTTGGCCCAGGATATCCAGTGGCAATGAGTTCCGCAGCTTAAGGCATTTCCTTTCGTGCCCTTTGAATTTGCCAACTTTCAAGGCTAGATATCTGGAAAGAACTTCTAAGCTGTGAGTTTGACTACACTGCAAGACAGCTAGTGTCCCTTTAAAAAGCCATTGGTGAATGTAGTGTCTGGGATTCATGGAATGAAGTTGACCCTCGGGGGTGAATTTTCTCTAAATTCTTTTCCTGATCTAATTGCTGCTTCTGCGCATCGCTGATTGCTCAGGGCACGTCTACACGGCAGGGTTCAAGCCGAAATAAGTGACGCAGCTTCAGCGACGTCAATTGCGTAGCTGAAGTCAAAATAGCTTATGTTGGGATTTGTAAAAACTTAATAGGGGTCTGAAATTGTTCTACATTAGCGGTTCAGGGGTCATCCTCAGCATTACCCTTTAAACATACTTTTTCCTTTCATGTTTTGTAGTTTGGGAAGATAGATTAAGAGTCTGGTCAAAACCGGTGTTATCATTTCTGATGTATAAACATGTTCTTTCTCTTCAGTTCTCGTAGCCTAGGAAACCAGGTAAGTATGGAGTTACTTTACTTTGTTATGTCTCTTTGGGTACGTCTACACTAGCTTGTTAGTTCGAGCTAGGTAGGGTAATTAGGGCAAGCAGAGTTGCAAATGAAGCCCAGGATTTAAATATCCCGGGCTTCATTTGCATGTTCCTGGGCACTGCCATTTTAAAATCTCCCTTAGTCCGAACTCCACGAGGAGTAATGTTACTCCTCATTCCACGAGATGTAACGGTAGTTTGAATTAGGATCTTTAATTCGAACTACCTACTCCATGCCGCGTGTAGCCGTGGGCACGGAGTTCGGACTAAGGGGGGATTTAAAAATGGCAGCGCCCAGGAACATGCAAATGAAGCCCGGGATATTTAAATCCCAGGCTTCATTTGCAACTCTGCTTGCTCTAATTACCCCATCTACCTCAAACTAATGAGCTAGTGTAGACGTATCCTCGCTTTCCTCATTGGCTTTGCATAATACATCTTCAGGGTCAAATTCCTTGCAATCGCTGTAACCTGTTGATTTAGAAAGTTTGTAGTATAGAAAAGTGTTGATTTAATTAGAAATGATGAAAATAGTCTCATAGACTCATAGACTCATAGACTTTAAGGTCAGAAGGGACCATTATGATCATCTAGTCTGACCCCCTGCACAGTGCAGGCCACAGAATCTCGCCCACCCCTCTTAGAATAATCCTTTCACCTATGTCTCAGATATTGAAGCCCTCAAATACTTTGAAGGCCCCAACATGCAGAGAGTCCTTCAGCTGTGATCTGTGCCCAATGCTACAGAGGAAGGCGAAAAACCTCCAGGGCCTCTGCCAATCTACCCTGGAGGAAAATTCCTTCCTGACCCCAAATATGGCGATCAGCTAAACCCTGAGCATGTGGGCAAGACTCACCAGCCAGACACCCAGAAAGTTCCCTATAGCAACTCCTATCATCCCTCCATTGACCTATTTCCAACTGATAATGAATGGTCAATTAGTTACCAAGATCATGTTATTTCATCCAACCATCCCCTTATCATAGAATCATAGGACTGGAAGAGACCCCAGAAGGTCGTCAAGTCCAGCCCCCCGCTCTAGGCAGGACCAATCCCATCTAAATCAACCCGGCCAGGGCTTTGTCAAGCTGAGACTTAAACACCTCTAGGGATGGAGACTCCACTACTTCCCTAGGTAACCCATTCCAGTGCTTCACCACCCTCCTAGTGAAATAGTTTTTCCTAATATCCAATCTGGACCTCTCCCACCACAACTTGAGACCATTGCTCCTTGTTCTGCCATCTGTCACTACTGAGAACAGCCTCTCTCCATCCTCTTTGGAACCTCCCTTCAGGAAGTTGAAGGCTGATATCAAATCCCCCCTCACTCTTCACTTCTGCAGGCTAAACAGACCCAAGTCCCTCAGCCTCTCCTCGTAGGTCATATGCTCCAGCCCCCTAATCATTTTGGTTGCCCTCCGCTGGACCCTCTCCAATGCATCCGCATCCTTTTTGTAGTGGGGGGCCCAGAACTGGACACAATACTCCAGATGTAGCCTCACCAAAGCCGAATAAAGGGGAATTAGAAGTGGGTATAATTGTATTCATTATTTGCTTATTAATATTCATTTTATGGGCGTTAACATTACTAAATAAGGTTTTAGGAAAAGTAGTGATAGACGAGTGAATTAACATATTAAAATAGATACAAGGGTGTGACTAATGCCAATTTGTTGCCACGCAGATGTTGTGTTGACTGTCTGAGGTAAACATGTGTGGGCAATAAAGCAGTTCCGTTTACCCCATCCGCTCTTGGGCCACCTGTTTCTTCTCTGCGTAACTCGGCTTTCGGCGCTGTCTGCACGGCAGGAAGTCTGAGAGAGAGCCCTTTTCCTTCCACGTCCCTTACTCCTCGTGAAATGAGGGTCACAGGAGTTGGAGTCAGCAGTCCTCCGGTCGCCAGTATTTCGACATAATGGGAGCGAAATAACGTGCCCTTTGTTATTTCGGAATAACGTCTGTTGATCAGAAGTGGTGCCGCAGGGTAGCCGTAACCCCGGCGACACGTTAAACAGCCCTCCGTGAAAGCGGCAGGGGAGCTGGGAGAACCGGAGGGAAGCGGTGACTGATGGGCCCCCTTTCTGTGTTTCAGACCGACATGCGCCTGCAGGACCAGCAGCTGGCGCGGCAGCTCATGCGCCTGCGCAGCGACCTCACCAAGCTGAAGGTCGAGCAGACCTGCCACCTGCACCGGCGCATGCTCAACGACGCCACCTACGAGCTGGAGGAGCGGGAGGAGCTCGCCGACCTGTTCTGCGACCTCCCGCTCGTCAGCTCCTTCAGCCTCTCCGCCCCCCTCCGGCTCATCGGCGTCACCAAGATGAACATCAACTCCCGCCGCTTCTCGCTGTGCTAGGGGGGCGCGGGAGGGGGCGCCCACCGCTGGGGAGGGCGGGGGGAGCGGAGAGGGGAACTGCTGGAGCCGAAGACTCCAGAGGAAGCGGAGGGGACGAGGTAAAATGGGGGGTGACCCCACTGCAGGTCTTGCCTCCAGGCAGTGCCGCTAGGCCTCAGCCTGAGAGAGCTTGGAGAAGCCTACAGGTGAGCCAGGGGATTAGACCCATCGGGAACCAGTCCCGTCTCCTCTAGCTCATCGGGAAATGATTGTAAAAGACGGCAGCGGCGCCAGAGTGATCGGCAAGGCAGCGGGAGGCCGTCGGACCTCCCAGAGGGTTGGCAATCAAAGTGTAGGAGTACAGCCACGCACCAAAGCAAAATCCCCTTAAGTCTGCCCCGCCTCCTCCTCTAAAAATCAGTGCTACTCCTCTGGAAGGGCCTCCAGCTGCCGTCTTGGTTAGAAAGCTGATTTCCCGTGGCGGGGGGGAGTAGCGGATGTAGGCCACGCATCCCAAAAGACCAGCAGAGAAGCTGGGCTAGTCCTGACTTGTGCCTTTGCTGTGAATGGTAACTATGGATTTCCTCCGAGCGCATGCAGCCATTCGGGCTTAATTTAGGGTGCTTCTACACAGCAGGGCTTAACTCGAAATAAGCAACGCAAATGGAGTGACAGCCATTGCGTAGCTTATTTCGAAACTGGGAGCGTTTACACAGCACTTATTTCAAAATAGAGCACTCTTCCTCCGATTTCCCTTACTCCTCCTATGATGAGGGTGACAGGAGTCGGCTTAAGAAGTCCTCCATCTTGACAGTTCTTCGACATTATTTCGAAATAACTGCCAGCTGTGTAGACACGGATTAAAATTGTTTCGAAATAATGCTAATTATTTTGAAATAATATTGCTGTGTAGGTGTACCTTGAGGGCACCTTTACACTGCATCCTTAGCTTGAAATAAGCTACGCAATTTGAGCTATACAAATTGTGTGCTTATTTCGCGTTAATTTCAAAATAGAGTGTGATTCTGAAATGTCCCTTACTCCTGTTGGAACAAGGTTTGCTGGGACGTTGGAATAGCACGCTGCCAAGACATGGAACTCAACGAGTGCAAAGAACTTCACTTAGGCAGGAAAAATCAAATGCACAACTATGAAATGGGGACTAACTGGTGAGGCAGTGGTCCTGCTGAAAAGGATGTGGGGGCTATAGGAGATCACAAATTAAATACGAGCCAGCACTGTGACCCAATTGCGGGGGGAAAAAAAGCTTTCACCAGCACGCACGTGTCCATCTTGTGGTCTTGAGCATCCAGGCGACAAACAGCGTGAAAGTGAGCAGGCAGAATTTGGAGGGGGAAGCAGTTGGAGGCAGAGGATGGAGGAAACAGCACCAAAACTGGTCCACATGTGCGCTGGGTTCCGATGATCAACGGCAGCCACATTTGCATATCAGGTGGGGGTACAGGAATGGGATGTAGCCAACAAAGAGCCAGATCTGTCGCTGGCCTGAAACACGGCAGCTCCCTTGAAGAAAGGCAGAGCGCTCCGGTGGTTCTGTGCTAGGCTGGGCCTTAGGAAACAAGCAGTCAACTCCCTGCTCCACCACAGATTTCTTGTGTGTCCTCAACCACTTTGTCCCTCCATACCTCAGTTTCCCATCTGTACAAGGGGGATACCAGCACATCCATGCCTCGCAGAGCTGTTGTCGGTAGTGATGCATGGAAAGGTCAGGCACGGCTGTGATGGGTGCCTAAGGACCTAAAATAGATGGCTGTATGCCAGAGGAGGATCTGCTCCAAAGAGTTGTCTGCAGAGCTGACTACTGCCTTTTCTGGTCTGAGAGGGCAAGGTCTCTGAGTTCCTTGCCTTACAGTCACCACACTCCATGGACAGCTGTTCTACATGTGGAAGGTGTGGATTGAAATAGTCCTGTGGTCAGTATTCCCTCTAATTTTTTTCCATTTGTGTGCAGAATAAATTTTGTGATGTGCACCACCAGTAGAAACAGATGCTGCTGGCTCTGAGCATCTGTGGGTGCTTTGCCAATCAGCACTCTCCTTCCTCTGTCACATCACACCCCACTCTCAGAATCCAGGCCAAGGGCAAACAAGTCGTTTGTGCTCTTTCAAGCCAAACCGGCTCGGGTGTCAAATGGCCCGGCAGGGCCTTGCTGAAAGGGAGTGGGTCCATGCTGGGTTTTGCTCTGAGGTTTCTGCGTTTGTTCAAAGCTCAATGTGAAACTCAGGACGAGTGAATCTACATGGACTCAAGCTATAGCAAGTCTTCGCACACGGCCCCATGAACAAAACCAGCCGTAGCACCCACAGCCAGGTCGAATTCTTTTGTCTCTCTATAGCCCAGGACCGGCCCATGACGGGACTGCCACATTTGCTGGAGTGAATCCAGCCCCAGAGGCCTGTAAACTTAGTGCAGCATCCGTAAAGGGTTTGCTTTTTTTTTCTCTCCCCTAAGGGAAGCTTTGAATTCTTAACTTTGGGCAACAAAGTGCTATTCCCTGAGCAAGGAGTGGTTTGTATTTTCATGGTTTCCGCTACTGTTTGGAGATTGCCGCTACGACAAGTGAAACGAAATAAAAAAGATCAAGAGAAAAATGGCGTGTACGGATCTCGTTGACACAGCAAACGCTGGGCAATTGGGCGTTCCATCGGTTACTCCCGTGCTGAATCTTCCCTCAAACTTTCAAACTTTTTTTCTCACGCCCCACTTGAAGAAAAGTGGCCAGGCCCGTGACCCCACCGAATGTGGCTGGAGTGGGGGGCTCTGGGGTGGGGCTGAGGAAGAGACCTTTGGACTGTAGGAGGGGACTCCATTTTGGGGGGGTCAGGGCTGGGGCAGGAGGGGCTGACCTTGAGCAGCTCCTGGTCAGTGGTGCAGAGGGGGAGCCCAGGCAGCTTCTGGCCTCTCCTGGCCCCGTAGACCAGGCTGCACCCCAGAAGCAGCCGGAAGCAGGTTCCCAGGCAATGGGAGTGCGGAGCTAGTGCTCAGGGCAGGACAGTGCATGGAGCTTTGTGCGTTTTCCTCTCCCCACCTGGTCCCAGGAAACGGGCCTGCCGCCAACCACGTCTGGGGCGCAGAGCAGTCTGCGGTGCCAGGACAGGCAGGGAGCTGCCTTAGCCCCCCGACTGCTCACCTGATCCCCCTGCAGCCACAAGACCCGGGGCCCGACATTCCACGGCCCAGAACTGGGTCTCACCCCGTCATTTGAAACCTGCTGGACTAAGGCATATTAGGCCCCAAGCAGCACTACTTGTATTGTATTGTTGACGGAGTCTCCTCATGGCTCTTGTGCTTTTGGCTCCCAGAGAGGAGCTCTGCACTAAATGGGTTTTGTTTTAAGGGATGGGAAACAAAATGAAAGACAAGAACCAACGTGAAGTCTCCTGGAGAGAGCACAGTGTGTGTGTCTCCCCTCCGTAACATGCTGCATGAGCGCTGCGCACAAAATGCCGGCCGCTCCCAGCAGCTTGCTTGGGTTGCAAAGGCGCACTACACGGAAAACAGAACCACACAAGTGTCACACCAGCAGGCCGTGGCTGTCTGCACGTGGAATTGAACCTGGGACCCCTGGAGCTTAGTGCATGAGTCTTTACAGCTTGAGCTAAAACTACAGGGCAGACTCAGTCGCTCTCTGTGTCAGTGGTCTAAATGCCACTCCCTGGGACAGTGCACCACCCCCAGCAGGTGTGTGGGGTACATAAGCACCCCCCTCAAACTCGGAGGGTGGTTTGAGCTCTTTGGGAAGCTGGAGTCCCAACTCAGAGCGATCCTTGAGGACCGTGAGCACTTCTGACTGTAGCCCAGCCCCCTGAAAATGACACTGCTGAGTGCCATGTGGCTCTAGGGACTGCGCTTAAAGATGTGCCCTGAGCTGCAAAATGTGGATATGGACTGTGATGAGGAGAGCTCAGATCTGGATGAAATCCCGCCCCATTGAACTCAATGGGAGACTTGCCTTTGACTTCAGTGGGGCCAGGATCCCCCCTTTCCCCCCTTCGTCTTTTGGTTCTGCCCATTCCAGTGTGAATGGTCCTATTTGAAACGAAGGCCGGGTAATTAAGTCGTTGAGACAATGTCCTTTCTGGTTGAAATGGCAAGAAACTTTGTGAAAACAAACAAAAAAAACCAGTTTCTTGCCATTTCAACCAGAAAGGACATTGACTCAATGACTTAATTACCTGCATCCTGCTTCAAAAGCCTTTTAAGACTGCACTCGAAAGAGAATCCTCTGAACTGTTATTCATGCTTAAATTCGACACTTTACACCTAGGTCTGAATAAAGAATCTAATTATCTTACCCATTACAAAGATAGCTTCCCCAATTATCACCTCTAATATCATTAGCTCACAGACATTTACCTTCCCCCCCCCTCCCATCACCCTTCTGTTCTGAAATTTGATTTGTCCTTTTCATATGTGTAAATTTTTTTTAATTGTATCCTTTGGTATATATGGTTGTGACAATTTTCTTCCACAATTTGATCTGAGGAAGTGGGTCTGGCCCACGAAAGCTCATCATCTAATAAACCATCTTGTTAGTCTTTAAAGTGCTGCATAGTCCTGCATTTTGTTTCAGCTACCCCAGACTAACACGGCTACATTTCTATCACTGTTCTTCATGTGCAGGGCAGCAGAGATCTGGGTGTGCCCTTCATACTGCTATCAGGCAGGGGAGGATAATTCAGGGTATGTCTACACTGCAGCGCTATTTCGGGAAACTTCCCGTATCCTGAAATAGCTATTCTGTGTCTTAGAATCATAGAATCATAGAATACTAGGACTGGAAGGGACCTCAAGAGGTCATTGAATCCAGTCCCCTGCCCCCATGGCAGGACCAAACACTGTCTAGACCATCCCTGATAGACATTTATCTAACCTACTCTTAAATATCTCCAGAGATAGGGATTCCACAACCTTCCTGGGCAATTTATTTCAGTGTTTGACCACCCTGACAGTTAGGAACTTTTTCCTAATGTCCAACCTAAACCTCCCTTGCTGCAGTTTAAGCCCATTGCTTCTTGTTCTATCCGCAGAGGCCAAGATGAACAAGTTTTCTCCCTCCTCCTTGCAAAACCCTTTTAGATACCTGAAAACTGCTATCATGTCCCCTCTCGATCTTCTCTTTTCCAAACTAAACAAGCCCAGTTCTTTCAGTCTTCCGTCATAGGTCTTGACAGCGCTCCCAGGCTACATCTAGACTGGTATGATTTTCCGCAAATGCTTTTAACGGAAAAGTTTTCCGTTAAAAGCATTTGCGGAAAAGAGCGTCTAGATTGGCACGGACGCTTTTCCGCAAAAGCACTTTTTGCGGAAAAGCATCCGTGCCAATCTAGACGCGCTTTTGCACAAAAAAGCCCCGATCGCCATTTTAGCCATCGGGGCTTTTTTGCGCAAAACTGTACTGTGCTGTCTACACTGGCCCTCTTGCGCAAATGATTTGCGCAAGAGGGCTTTCGCCCGAACGGGAGCAGCATAGTATTTCCGCGAGAACACTGACGATCTTACATGAGATCATCAGTGTTCTTACGGAAATTCAAGCGGCCAGTGTAGACAGCTGGCAAGTTTTTCCGCAAAAGCAGCTGATTTTGCGGAAAAACTGGCCAGTCTAGACATAGCCCCATTGTTTAGAAAGATCGTTTGAAATAACGGGCGCGCTATTCCAACGTCTCTGTAAACCTCGTTCCACGAGGAGTAAGGGGCATTTTGGAAGAGCGGTTCATTTCACAATTTGGTGCTGTGTAGACAGTGCCAAATAACAAAATAAGCTATTTCGAAATACACTCGAAAGAAGCTACACAATTTGCATAGCTCAACTTGCGTACCTTCCTTCAAGCCACGGGTGCAGTGTAGACGCACTCAGAGACCTCACCAATGAATGAGCCTCGGAGGACCTCTAGGGCCTGATTTTCAGAACAGATGAGTTCCCGGCGACTTCAGGGGGAGTTCAGAAAGCCCATGGTTTCGGAAGATCTGGCTATATTTTCAGACCTATGAAAGCAAGACAACCAAAAGGAAGGCCCAGGATGTCTGATGCATCTAACTCTTTGTTGACGGCCGTGAGCTTCTACTATTTTGTGCTCTGTTCACGAGAACATCTGACTTCATTCTGGGCTCCTGATGGAGGCTGGAAAAGCTGTGTCGTAAGGCGGTTATGCAACTGGAAGTGTAGCCATACCAGTTCCAACAGGCTTTTTATCAGTTGCACCTGGCTGGAAGAGTGTCAAAAGATTTGCATTTCTCGATTGCTGTCTTCCCCCTGCAAAGCAAACGGTGCAGCAAGGAGGGGTTCCCTGTATATCACATCTTAAAAGGAAATCACTTCCCAGAGAGAAATACCCTGACCAGCCTTTAGATTTCTGCCTGACTGGTTGTGAGCTGATTAAATAGCAAACATATCGCTGAAGAATCTTCCGGGAGGAGCACGGCTGTACACCCAGAGGAAATGGCCATTAATAATCATCATGTGATCCCTCTCCTCTCATCCATTTCCAGACAAACAGAGGCTAGGCGCACCATTCCTACCCAGCCTGGCTAATAGCCATTGGTGGACCTAACTTCCATGAATCTATCACACTCTTTTTGAACCCTGTTAAAGTCCTAGTCTTCACTACATCCTCTGGCAAGGAGTTCCACAGGTTGACTGTGTGATGAGGAAAGAAAAAAATCCTTTTGTTTGTTTTAAACTTGCTACCTGTTTTAATTTAATTTGGTGACCCCTAGTTCTTATATTGTGGGAATAAGCAAATAACTTTTCCTTATTCACTTTTCCCACACCAGTCATGATTTATAGACCTCTCTCCTATCCCCCCTTTGTCTCCTCTTTTCTAAAATGAAAACTCCCAGTCTTTTTAATCTCTCTTCATATGGGACCCGTTCCAAACCTCTCAACATTTTTGCTGCCCTTAGCACAGATTTACAGAGATTGGCTGATGGATCTTTGCAACCCCTTTGCAAAGCAAGTAGCCTCGTTAGCCTCATTAGCCTCCTTTTCCAGGTACGGAAAGGACTAACCGAAATGTTGAGCAATTTGCCCCAGGTTCCATGGCTTATCAGCATCCCAGCCAGACTTTACATACCAGGAACCCCGGGCCTTGATTTTTCAAAAGTGATTTGGGTGCCCCCTCCGCGGTGGAGATGAAATCTGCAGCTGGTCATCATGGCTCATGACGATTAGGCTGTGCATGTGGGCTGCAGTGTCTTGTGCATGCTGGACAGTGGCCGGGAAAGCATGAAGCAGAGAGTCACCCCAGGGTGGGCAGAGACCTCAGGAGTCACAAAGTCCAGCCCCCTGCCCAAACCAGGACTAACCCCAACTCAATCATCCCAGCCAGGGCTTTGTCCAGCCGGGACTGAAACACCTCTAGGGATGGAGATTCCACCCCCTCCCTAGGGAACCCAGCCCAGGGCTTCCCCACCCGCCTAGGGAAAGTTTTTGTCCTAATCTCGAACCTAGACCTCCCCCACTGCAACTTGAGCCCATCGCTCCTTGTTCTGCCACCTGCCACCACTGAGACCAGCCTCTCTCCAGCCTCTTTGGACCCCCCTGCAGGGAGTTGCAGGCTGCTCTCAAATCCCCCCTCGCTCTTCTCTTCTGCAGACTAAACAAGCCCAAATCCCTCAGCCTCTCCTCATAGGTCATGTGCTCCAGCCCCTGAATTATTTTTGCTGCCCTCCACTGGATCCTCCAATGAGTCCACATCCTTTCTGTAGTGGGGAGCCCAGAACTGGACACAACGCTCCAGATGTGGCCTCACCAGAGCCGAATAAAGGGGAATAATCACATCCCTAGATCTGCTGGCCATGCTCCTCCGAATGCCCCCTAATCTGCCATTAGCCTTCTTGGCGACAAGGGCGCCCTGTTGACTCCTATCCAGCTTCTCAGCCCCTGTCATCCCCAGGTCCTATCTGCTATCCTAGACCTGGACAGGGCGCTGAACGTGTGGCCGACACCCTGCAACACACCGGCAGGCGCGTGCGCTGCTGTGGAGAGAGAGGAGAAGCGAGTGAGAGGGCCCTGGGAAGCAGGTGTCTCCGGGCGTGGGGACAGAAGCTGGCCTTGCCTCGCTCTGGCCCCGTGGGTGCTCAGGCCCACAGCCGCCGGCCAGGGCCCACGTGTGAATTCTCCACAAGTGCGCCTCCCGTGCGCCAGCCAGACAGGGAGCAGCAGCGGAGGAGCAGGAAACCCATGGCAACCAGACGGACAGCCCCTGAGCTGTGTCTCACTCCCCCGCCCCCTTTGCTGTGCTGCGGGCACGTCTCTGAGCTTCTCGCTGCCTGTCGGCTTTGCAGGTCTTCAAGGGAGCGGCTTTGTTCTTTCCACAGTACACCTCTTCCCCAAGCATCCCCTCCCGAGGCTGGCGAGTGTGGGAGAGGGTCGGCCCCTCTGGAGGAGAGATTTGAGGGGCTCTCCCCTTTAAGAGACACCTTCCTGGCTTTAGGAGTCAACAGGGAGCTCTTGTAGCCAAGAAGGCTAATAGCAGACTTGGCTGCAGCAGGAGGAGCATTGCCAGCCGATCGAGGGAAGTGATTGTTCCACTTTATTCGGCACTGGGGAGGGCACCTCCGTAGTCTAGAGGGTCACCCAGAGGAATAAATAGGCAGCAGGTTTAAAACAAACCAAAGGAATTTTTTCTTTCCTCATCACACAGTCAACCTGTGGAACTCCTCGCCAGAGGATGTTGTGAAGACCAGGACTGTAACAGGGTTCAAAGAAGAGCTAGATAGATTCATGGAGGTTAGGTCCATCAATAGCTATTAGCCAGGCTGGGTAGGGCTGGTGTCCCTAGTCTCTGTTTGTCTGGAAATGGGGACAGGAGCAGGATCACTTGATGATTCCCTGTTCTGTTCACTCCCTTTGGGTTACCTGGCATTGGCAGACAGGATACTGGGCTAGATGGACCTCTGGTCTGACCCCGTCTGGCCCCTCTTATGAGTACTGCATCCAGTTTTGAACCCCCCCCCCCCCCCCCCCCCATTACAGAAAGGATGTGGACGCACTGCCGAGAGTCCAGCAGGGGGCAACCAAAATGACAAGGGAGCTTTGTGGGTCTGAAAGCTTTCACTTCTCCAATTTCAGGTTCCAGTGTGGCCTAGGGGATAGGGTGATTGCCTGGGAAACAGTGGGGTTGTGGGTTCTAGCCCTGGTTTGGGAAAAACCAGTAGGCCCTGCTGTCACTAAATGCTTATTGTCTGCCTGCTCTGACCCCCTCCTTTGTAATTTCCCACGGCTATGAATATTTCAACTGATCAAAATAAAAAATTGGCTTAAAATACACATTAAAGTTATTCATTAAAACTATATAAAAGGAACCGAATGCTGCCAATTCCATGGATAACATTTATTTTAATCTTTGTTTTTTCAGTGGGGGAGATTAGAGTAAATATAAAGGGGCATGAACCTAGACTTCAACTGTGAACAGACCTGGCCGTTCAGGGTGGACAAGGACACCAAATGCAGAACCAGATCCACATTTTCCAACAATGGAGCCTCATTGCCAGGCTGTTACCGGGCAACCCTCGGCCTGTTTGTTGTCTCCGCTTGTTACAGTTCTTTATTCTCATTGTCCTAGTGCCCAGAAGCCGTGTGCAATAGATCGAGACCCCTTTGTGCCTGGCTGTGCGTCTCATCTTTATGCTAAGCCTGGCAGCTCTTTGGAGGAGGGGCTGTCTGGGTGTTATATGTGCATGGAGCTTAGCCTAATGGGGCCCTGGTCACACCTTGTGACCTGAAGGCATCATTGCAATAAATTCATGTTAGTTCTCAACTGAAAGCATCTTTCCACCCATTCCGAAATCTGTGTCCCGATCCAAACAATTGCCAAAGGCGGACGACTTTTCTCTGGACTCTTTCCAGTTTCTCCACCTCTCTCCTGAAATGTGGTGCCCAGAACTGGACACAATACTGCAGCTGAGGCCGAATCAGGATGTGGAGGGCGTGGTGAGGGTTTGCATGCTGGGAACGTGCGATGTCTCTCAGGGTATGTCTATCAAAGGGAGCTAGCCCTATTCCAGACACCCGAGACCCAAGACCCATTGGCAGGTTTTACCTGCTACTCAGGTCTGACTCCTGCCGACAGTCACCGTATCCTTCAGGTAGCAGTTATGTCCCCTGCTTAACGGCACATCTAATGAGTCTCCCACTTGGTCAGGCTGCTAATTTCACAGGCAACGGGAGCTAGATTCCGGAGGGGGCTGTGTGCAGGATCTGGCCCTGAGAGATTACCTCTGCTGGTGGCTTTTTGCAGCGAACTGTACCATTGCCCTAAAATGCTACCACATCATTGTCTCTCCTCTGCATGTGGTTTCTCCAGCACAGTACAGAGCATGTGTCTGCCTCAGCTATCTGCTCTGCTGAACAGCATGGACCTGAGCCAAAGCCCAGTGAAGTCAGTGAAAAAAAATGATTAATTTCAGCGAGATTGGAACCACGCTCTCGGGTTGCAAATGCAATATCTGCATTCCACGCCAGGCTGAACCGCTCTCTCGTGTTTAGTGCCCATCTATAAAAAGGGATATAACAACCCAGGGAACTGCAGACCAGTTAGTTTAATTTCTGTGCCAGGAAAGATAATGGAGCAGGTAATTAACGAATTCATCTGCAAACATCTGACAGATATTAAGGTGATAGGGAACAGCCAGCCCGCGTGGATTTGTAAAAAACAAATCATGTCAGACCAATCTGATCGCTTTCTTTGATAGGATAACGAGACGTGTGGATAAGGGAGAAGCGGTGGATGTGGTATACCTAGATCATCCCTGACAGGTGTCTGTCTAACCTGCTCTGAAATATCTCCAGGGATGTTAGAGATTCCACAAACCCCCTAGACAACTTATTCCAGTGTTTCACCACCCTGACAAATGTTGTTCTCCCTGTAGGATAAATGCAAAGAATCAGCCCGATACTACATTTTCACTCTCTTCTGAGGACGTGGGTGGGTTACAGTGTGCCACGCCAATGCAGACCTGTGCAGAAGCGGATTTCACCCACTTTGTTTTCTTTCCTCCAGATTTATTTTGTTCTGGCGGGGCCTTTCATCCCACTCACTGGCTGTTCTTCCATCCGGCTCGGTTTCTCCTCTGGCACATCCTCCTCTGCCGGAGAAAGAGAAGGTCACTCGTTCGAAGCGTATGCAAATGTTCCTCTTCTGGTCCGTGCTGAGAATAGCATTTCCAGCCGCCCCGTGCTGAGCCGCTCTGGCCCGGTGGGGGGCCATCTGGCTGTCACCAAACGTCGCCACTTCATTTGGGAGTCTCGTTTTTCTTTCCAGCGGTCACACCGGTGTTGTCCTTTTCTTACACCAGAGAATCAGGAAATTGACCTGCCTGCAAACCCACCATTTGACCCCCCTTTGCAGAAATGTGCACTCGCTACGGACTAGTAAGGAATATGAAAAAGATGGCAATCCGGCTTCACCCCGGAATTGTTTAATAGCGCTCAGAGTGAAGGTCTGTGCTTGTTATTAATTATTGTGCTGTATTGGGATCAGGCCCTATGTAAAGCAAAATTCAAGTCTGCAGCGGGTGAGTATGTAAGATGGGAATAAACTCGACAACAGCTGATATTCTGGGTCTGCTACATCTTAGCCTCATTGATATCGTCTCGTTGTTTCTTTGTACACTCCCACCTGTCTGTTTCCATCTGTTATCATGTGTCTCAGGTTTGGATTGTAAGGTCTGTGGGGCAGGGAGCATAGTTTTGGTTTGTGTTTGTACAGATCAATGGGATCCTGGTCTCTGACCACATCTATTTCGCTAAATAAAACAAGCAGGCTTGACTACAGTTGGGAAGTACCAGGGAACCAGCTACCGTATATACCCCATTATAAGCCCATTCGTTCCTAAGCCAACGCCCTCCAAGTTAAAAAAATTGCAAACATTGCAATGACCCGTTCGTAAGCAGACTCTCTATCGGCGCTTTGCAAAGTGCCGGTCCCAGCTCGTCAGCATAAGCCACTGGCACGCCAGGACTTTTGGTTTACTTGGAGCTCTTGCAAGTATGGAGCCTCTCAGCTCCTATTGGCTGCTGATCGCCGTTCCCAGCCAATGGGAGCTGCAGGAAGCAGCATGGGCCAAGGGACATGCTGGCTGCTACTTCCCGCCACTTCCGTTGACCTGGAACAGCGAAAAGAAGAGGGGCTCTGGGCCTGCAGCTCCTCCAGCTACAAAAAACGCCCCGGCTCGCCAACGTTTTGCCCTCCTGGGCTGGGAACTGAAGTTTGCCGACCGCCCCCCCTCAGTGAAAAAAAATTGGTAAAAGGCAATGACCCATTCATAGACCTGTTCAGCAGCGGGATCTCTTGCTCTCCCTCTTAAATGCCTCTGTTTGCAGCCCCCTGTCCGCTTTGCTCCCCTGGTCACTCTTCCTTAAGCAGGGTGGGCTAAGGGCCAAAATGTTTGAGGACCACTGCTTTAGGGCCTTGGCAGACCCTTGTACGCCCTACTCTGAAGCCCTCTACATGGGGGTGCATTTGCTCCCGGGGCAAATTAGGGAAATCTGAGGGAGGTAGATACTTGGTACCTGGGTCTTCTCACCCTACCATGTGCAAGGGCCCCTGTCCTTCCTGGAGTGGCAGCAGATCCTATCTTCTGGAGGAACTCTTTCAGGCGGTTGCACACTCAGGCAGGTGTCCGTTCCTCTCTCACACGTCTAAGGCTACGTCTAGACTGACGGATTCATTCGGAAGAAGCTTTTCTGGAAGAGATCTGGAAAAACGTCTTCTGAAAGGGTATGTCTACACTACCCCGCTAGTTCGAACTAGGAGGGTAATGTAGGCATACCGCACTTGCAAATGAAGCCCGGGATTTGAATTTCCTGGGCTTCATTTGCATAAGCGGGGCGCTGCCATTTTTAAAACCCCGCTCGTTCGAACCCCGTGCCGCGCGGCTACACGGGGCACGAACTAGGTAGTTCGAACTAGGCTTCCTAGTTCGAACTACCATTACTCCTCGTGGAATGAGGAGTAACGGTAGTTCAAACTAGGAAGCCTAGTTCGAACTACCTAGTTCGTGCCCCGTGTAGCCGCGCTGCACGGGGTTCGAACGAGCGGGGTTTTAAAAATGGCGGCGCCCCGCTTATGCAAATGAAGCCCGGGAAATTCAAATCCCGGGCTTCATTTGCAAGTGCGGTATGCCTACATTACCCTCCTAGTTCGAACTAGGAGGGTAGTGTAGACATACCCAAAGAGAGCATTTACATCGCAAAAGTGCAACAAAAAAGCGATCTGCTTTTTCGAAAGATAGCGTCCACAGCTTGGTCCTGCTGTGTGGGCAGGGGACTGGACTTGACGACCTCTTGAGTCCCGTCCAATTCTAGGGTTCTATGAATAGAAGCATTCTTCTGCTGGCATAGCTGTGTCTACACTCGGGGGTTCGTTGCTATGGCAATGTCTGTCTGAGGTGTTTTTTTTCACACCTTTGGCCAAAGCATCTCTGCTGAATGTAGAAACATCCAGGAGTCCTGTGGCACCTTAAAGAGTCAGCGATGTGCCCGAGGAAGTGGTTTTTACCCGCGAAAGCTTATGCCCAGGTAAACCTGTTTGTCTCTAAGGCGCCACGGGACTCCTCAGTGTTGTTGCAGATACAGACTAACACAGCAACCACTCTGAGATTTGAATGTAGACCCACCCTGGGGCATGTCACAGGCCAGGTATAGCTAAACATCGCTACAGCACTGAGAGGTGCGAACAGTCCACCCCTAACCCCAGGCAGTGTAGAGACGCTGACTGAATCCCCATTATTGACACGGGGAGGTTGATAAAAGAATGTTCTCATGACCTTGCCACACTGTGAACATCAGCAGTGTGATGCTGTTGCAAAGAAAGCAAACATGATTCTGGGATGTATTAACGGATGTGTTGTGAGCCAGACACGAGAAGTCATTCTTCCGCTCTGCTCTGCGCTGGTTAGGCCTCAATTGGAGGATTGTGTCCAGTTTTGGCACCACATTTCAAGAAAGATGTGGAGAAATTGGAGGGGGTCCAGAGAAGAGCAACGAGAATGATGAAAGGTCTAGAAAACATGAGCTATGAGGGAAGGCTGAAGGAATTGGGTTTATTTAGTTTAGAAAAGAGAAGATTGAGGGGGGGACATTTATAGCTGTTTTCAGGAATCTAAAAGGGTGTCATGAGGAGGAGGGAGAAAACTTGTTCATCTTGGCCTCTGAGGATAGAACAAGAAGCAATGGGCTTAAACTGCAGCAAGGGAGGTTTAGGTTGGACATTAGGAAAAAGTTCCTAACTGTCAGGGTGGTCAAACACTGGAATAAGTTGCCCAGGGAGGTTGTGGAATCCCCATCTCTGGAGATATTTAAGAGCAGGTTAGATAAATGTCTATCAGGGATGGTCTAGACAGTATTAGGTCCTGTCATGAGGGCAGGGGACTGGACTCGATGACCTCTCGAGGTCCCTTCCCATCCTAATATTCTATGATTCTATGATAAGAATGGCCAGACTGGGTCAGACCAAAGGTCCGTCCAGCCCAGAGTCTTTTCTGCCAACAGCAACCAATGCCAGGTGCTCCAGAGGGAGTGAATAGAACATGTGATCCTTCTCCTGTCACCCATTTCCTGCTCCTGACAAACAGAGGCTAGGGACACCATTCCTACCCATCTTGGCCAATATGTATTAATGGACCTATCCTCCATGAAATGTAGCTAATTCTTTTTTGAACCCTGTTAAAGTCCTGGCCTTCACCACATCCTCTGGTGAGGAGTTCCACAGGTTGACTGTGCGCTGCGTGAAGAAAAACGTCCTTTGGTTTGTTTTAAACCTGCTGTCTGTTCATTTCATGTGGTGACCCCTCATTCTTAAGTTATGGGGACAAGTCAATAACTTTTCCTTATTCACTTTCTCCACACCAGTCACAACTGTATAGCCCAGGCCCAGGGACCAACTGGGAAGACAGTGGTACCTCAGACAGCTCCGAGTGTGAGCTGGACTTCAGACCCAGGTCCAGAGGCTGAAGACCGGCTGTGATAGACTACAATAAATTGCAGAATTCTGGACAGGGTGCGGTGAAAACTTGGCCTCAGAGGCCTTAGAAAAGGGGCTGGATGGAGCAGTTTCTTGGAGAAGTGGCCCAGGGAGGGAGGTAGCAGTGGACCAGCAAGGATGCTTAACAGGCAATTACTACTTACAGGGTCCCTGGGCCAAGACCCAGAGGAACAAGTGGGCCTGGGCTCCCCGAACCCCAACAGCTACAAAAAGGAGGTTAAAAAAAGCTTGGTCCCAAGTGACCAACCAGAAAAGCCATGTGGGATGGAACATCTCCTCTTCCAGAGCCTGTTGGAGTGGAGGAATTTGTGGACACACCCACGGCCACAAAAGGGCGCTCGTAAGACGGTGAACCGCTTCACAGGCTTCTAAGGGCCCGTCTACACAGCCGGGCTCAAGCCAAAAAAAGCTACACAACTGGAGCTATGTCAGTAGCATACCTGAAGTCGAAATAGCTTTACTCGGCTTTTGGCGCAACAGGAAGTTCGAGTTCGAGCCCTCTTCCTCCGACGGCCCTTATTCCTCAGACAATGAGGGTGAGAGGAGTCGGAGTAAGAAGTCCTCCGGCTGCACATTATGTCCAAATCACTGCTTGTGTGTAGACGCGGACTCTGTTATTTCGGAATCACCTCAGTCATTCCGAAATCACACTGCTGTGTAGACGCAACCTAAGGGATTTCTTATTCAGGCCTAAGCTGATAGTGTTGAATTTGAAAATGAATTCCAGTTCAATTGTTTCGTTTTTTGTTTGTTTTGGAGGCAGGTGTTGAAATGTTTTGGTAGAAGGATGGCGCCTTTTCCAACCCACTCCAAGCTCCCGGAAGCTGGAAGGTCTTTGAGCTCTCCCCTTTGTTCCAGTAATCTCTTGGGACAAGACATGGGGTTTTTTCCACAGACCCGGTGTGTGCCACAGGCTTCTCACCATCTAACAGATCCTCCCTCCACTTCCCCAGCTACCCAGCAGGGCCATTCTAACGTTTCAGAGCAATCGTATGTTCTGTTCCTCAACCTCCCCGCCGCTCATCATACTCCTTGGGAGGTCAGCACAACAGAGAGTCTGTATTCCTCAGGGCCCCGCTTAATGTAGGCCGCACTGTGCGCCTTCCATTGATCTCACTGGCTGCAGAGGATTTCCATTTTTATTTTTTTAGCGGGCTTCAGTAAGTTAGCACCCCTTGCTGGGTTCCTTCCTGACTCTCTCCTCCCCGTGTCTGGTAATTACACAATGACTATATACTTACACAGAGGCTATGGCTAGGCTGCAGAGTTTTTCCTGGATGCCGGAAGAACAGTTTCCGAAAAAGCAGGCATGTTCTTTCCACATCCCCGTATTCTTCTCGATGAGAGGAATAAGGGTTTGTCTACACTACAGCATTATTTCGAAATATCTAATTTCAAAACAGTTATTTTGAAATATCTTATTTCGAACTAACGTGTCTACACGCAAAATGCATTTTGAAATAGCTTTTTGCTAGTTCGAAATAGCGCGTCCATACTGATTGGATGCTAAATTGCATTTAAGGCCCAACCGGTCAGAAGTTACCTTGTGGCCAGGGCGGCCAGCAGGGCACCCTGGGAAGGGCTGGAGGCCCCCTATTTCGAAATAAGCGTCTACACAGCGCTTATTTCGAAATAGCAATTTCAAAATTGGCACTATTCCTCGTGGAATGAGTTTTACCGATTTCAAAATAAGCCCTCTGCGATTTCGAATTAATTTTGAAATAGCAGTTGGCTTGTGTAGATGCTAGGAAAGTTATTTTGAAATAACATCTGTTATTTCGAAATAACTTTGCTGTGTAGACATACCCTAAGGGATGTGCCGAAAGAGGAGAGTTTTCCAAAATTTGGCCCTGTGTAGACGGGCCAAATTTTGGAAGAGCCACTTCCGGGAAAAAAAAGCAGTTCGCAATTTGTGTATCTTTTTCGAGGTGTACTGGTGTACTGGTAGTTCGGAATAGGAATCCTAGTCCGAACTACCTAGGTCGAGCCCCGTGTCGCCGTGCTGCACGGGGTTCGAACCAGCGGGGTTTTAAAAATGGCGGCTCTCCGCTTATGCAAATGAAGCCCAGGAAATTCAAATCCCGGGCTTCATTTGCAAGTGCGGTATGCCTACATTACCCTCCTAGTTCGAACTAGGAGGGTAATGTAGACATACCCTTAGCTAGCTGGAAAGGCAGGGAGTATAGATTGGCTGAGGGAGGGGTCTATGACAGTCGGGAGTAGTTTTGCTCCTATATCCATTCATGCATCCGGGCAGAGTTCCACTGGGCGGGTCTCTCAAGGCCTGTGAGAGGCAGCAGGCCCTTTGATCTCCACACCCCTCCCTGTTTTCTCTTTATTTGTCCCCCAGAATCAGCCGGGCTGCGTTTACACTGCAGACTTCTTGCACAAGAATGGCCGTTCTTGTGCAAAAACTTGTGGAGCGTCTACACGGCACGTGTGTTCTTGCACAAGTAAATTTACAGTAAAGCATTGGAACAGAGGGCTTCTTGCACAAGAGTTATTCCTCTCCCCACAAGGAATAAGCCCTATTGCACAAGAAGGCAGTGTGGACGGGCAACAGAGGTTTCTTGTGCAAGAAACCCCTATGGCTAAAATGGTCATCAAAGCTTTCTTGTGCAAGAGAGAATCCGCACTGCCATGGACGCTCTTGTGCAAAAGCATATGGCAGTGTGGACACGCTCTTGCGCAAGACCTTTTGCACAAGAACTCTTGTGAAAACAGTTCTTGCACAAGAAGCTGTCAGTGTAGATATAGCCTTGGAGCCTAGGGCTGTTTGGATCCTCCCAGGTCTGGTTCTTAAGATGTGTGTGTGGAGGGGGGGGGCAAACCCCAGTTGGAGCTAGCTGGAGGTGGGGAGGGGAGAGAGATCATGGGAGTGTCTATGTAAATGCTGTTTGCTTCTGCTTTGCTTAGATGTGACGTCAGCAGACGGCGCGGTGTTTTGCTCATTGCAATTAGCTGAATTTGCAACCGAACGCCAGCTATGTTTGCATGAACCGCTAGCTGAAATATGGTCACGATGCTTGTATTTTTGTGGGAATACAGAAAAGCAGGACTGTGATTAATCTGTGCCACAAGAAAGTGCTCCCAGTGAGCAGAAAATACCTCGCTAACTAAGGGCACGACTTTTAGCGCCTTATGAGAGTCAGAGGGGTGAGAAAAGGCTATTCTGGTCTGGAGCTGATATGTCCGTTTCAGGGTGCATTACCTGGCTTAGTTTGGTGTATTTCCTTCCAGTGTTCAAAGAGCAGAGTTAAACAGGTTCTATTGGGAGCTTCTTTCTTCTGTTAGTTGTGGTGGAGCCGTGTTTCTTCTGCCCAGGCTTGTTAAGAGTTAAAAAATCATTGGGGCTATGACTAGACTGCAGGTTTCTTTTGGAAGAAGCTTTAAAACTAATAAAAAGAAGTTCTTCTTCACACAGCGTGTAGTCAACCTGTGGAACTCCTTGCCAGAGGAGGTGGTGAAGGCTAGGACTATAATAGAGTTTAAAGAGAAGCTGGATAAATTCATGGAGGTTAGGTCCATAAAAGGCTATTAGCCAGGGGATAAAATGGTGTCCTTGGCCTCTGTTTGTCAGAGGCTGGAGAGGGATGGCAGGAGACAAATCGCTTGATCATTGTCTTCGGTCCACCTTCTCTGGGGCACCTGGTGCTGGCCACTGTCGGCAGACAGGATACTGGGCTAGATGGACCTTGGTCTGACCCAGTACGGCTGTTCTTATTCTTATGTTCTTATCTTCCGAAAAAACTTCTTCCGAAAGAGAGCATCCACACAGCAAAAGCGCATTGAAAAAGCCATCTGCGTCCACACTGAATGGACACTCTTTCCCATGTAAGCTGTGATTACTATGGATGGAGTGGCCACCAGGGCACCTGTGCTTTTTCCTCTGTCCTCTTCTTGTGAAAGAACTCCCTCTTCCCCATCCACACACGGCTTTTCCCGAAAGAGCTCTTTCGGAAACAGGCTTCTTCCTCGTAGAAAGAGGTTTACCAATGTCAGAAAAACTCCTCTGTTCTTTCGATTTACTTTCAAAAGAACACAATTGCAGTGTGGATGTAAGTGATGTTTTTTGGGGGGAAACGGCCGTTTTTCCGAAAAAAATCGGTAGTGTAGACCTACCCTGCGTGAGACTCTCTGGCACGCCTTGTGCAGGAGATAAACCCATTGGCCTCATCTGGTCATTGAGCCTGTGGATGGGACACATAGGCTACGTCTACACTGGCACCCTTTTCCGGAAATGCTTAAAACAGAACAGGTTTCCGTTATAAGTATTTCCGGAAAAAGCGCATCTACATTGGCAGGATGCTTTTCCAGAAAAGCACTTTTTCCAGAAAAGCGTCCATGACCAATCTAGATGCGCTTTTCCGCAAAAAAGCCCCGATCGTCATTTTCACGATCGGGGCTTTTTTGCGGAAAACACTACTGTGCAGTCTACATTGGCCCTTTTCCGGAACAGTTTTCTGAAAAAAGGACTTTTGCCCAAACGGGAGCAGCATAGTATTTCTGGAAAAGCGGCTGATTTCTTACAGTAGATCATCAGTGCTTTTCCGGAAATTCAAGGGGCCAGTGTAGACAGCTGGCAAGTTATTCCGGAAAAGTGGCTGATTTTCCGGAATAAGTGGCCAGTGTAGACACAGGCATTGTGTAGCCTCTCCCCCATGTGTGTACACCGCATGGAGCCTGGCTCCAAGAGGAGGAACATGGGCCGTGTATTTGTCTTCTGATTGAGAACACCTGGGAACAAAGCTATGTAGGGGGAGAGATAGCTCAGTGGTTTGAGCACTGGTCTATGAAACCCAAGGTTGTGAGTTCAATCCTCAAGGGGGCCATTTAGGGATCAGTGGCAAATCTGTCAGGGATGGTATTTAGTCCTGCTGTAAGAGCAGGGATCTTTCAAGGTCCCTTCCAGCTCTATGAGATGGCATATCTCCATTTACTTATTTTGTCTCCTCAGTTTGGAGGGCACTTGGGAAGTGGCATCTGGTGCAAAGCCAGGAAAAGAACCAAGTTCTCGCCCCGTGCACCACCCACTAGTCCACCCTTCCATTGGACCCATTTCTCTCTGCGAGGCCATGCTTTTCAGCCACAACCTCTCTCATCAATGAACACATCGCCCTCGCCCTCCCAGGAGTTTCCAAGGAGTTCATGTGCTTGAAATCTTTAGAAACCTCACCGAATTTTCTTTTTTCCCAGCCAACCATCAGCAGATGCTCCCTTCCGTCAACAACCCCTCCTCCCTGCTGACTTACATCGAGAGCCGGAGAAAAGTGACAGAGAAGTTGCTCCTAGCGAGGGCTCTCGGGGAAAGGTCTGGCAAGCTAATTATAGAATAACGCACGAGAGGCATCCATAATTCAGACGGAAATTAGCGGGAGCAACAGAGCAGCCCCCGCGAACATCTCACTGTCAGCACCCTCAGCCGGCTATAGCTCTGCCGGGTTATTCCTTGCTGGAGTCACTGGTGGGGGAACTGTTTGTGCATACACCGGACGTAGCTCTGCCTTTTTATTTCATGCCCACACCTTTAATTCTCCTTCTCGCCTCACTGTCCCGCCCTCGGCCTCAAAGAATGACCGTTGTCGCAGCACAGGTGAGACGTACTGGCCAAAAGAAGGCTCAGGCAAGACACTGTGGGGGGATATGCAAACATCTCCTTGGGGAACAAGGGGTTAAGGAACAGCTCTGTCCCAGCTGACCTGGCCTTGCCATGCCTGCAAAAGCCTGCATAGGAACTTAAAAAAGGGAGGCAGAGTAGTTCGGAGGGAGGGCGGGCGTGGAAGGGCCCTGTGCTGTTCTCTTGGGAAGGAGCATGCGCAGCAGCTGTTGCTACCCGAGGCTTGGAGCCTTTTGGCTGACGAAGCCAGCAAAGGAGGGAGGGGTGCCTTCTGCAGGTTTTTGATCTGAGGAAGTGGGTCTGGTCCACGAAAGCTCATCATCTAATAAACCATCTTGTTAGTCTTTAAAGTGCTACATTGTCCTGCATTTTGCTTCTGCAGGTCAGACGTAGTTTTGTGTTAGGTCTTTCAGCCTGTAGGGAGCAGAGTCGATCTGGTGGGAAAGTTATCTAGGGAGGTAGCTGTGTAGCCCCCAAGATGCAGGTCTTAGCTGCCTAGTGTTGGGACCCCGCGGGTAAGGGTGGGCCCAGGAGAGGAGACGAGCCACAGACCAAAGCAGACTGTGAAGCACCTGAAGGGCCCGGTTGCTCTGTTTGCAGGACACAGGGTCAGAGACCCCGTAAAGCTTACAGTGTAACAAGCCAGACAAAGTGGGTCTTTGCCCACGAAAGCTTATGCTCCTACACTTCAGTTAGTCTATACGGTGCCACAGGACTCCTCGCCGCTTTTGCAGATTCAGACTAACACGGCTCCCCCTCTGATACTTGAAGCCGGACAAAGGCATTGGACAGACAGGCCAACGGATTGGCCCCAGATTTCACAGCAGTTCATTGATACAAGTCTATTCCTGCTGGGCTTGGGACAGTTTAGCTGCCCATCAGCTGTGAAGGCAGCTGTGTCCACATGCCGGGGTGTGAGAAAGGGTTTGACCTGGCTCAAGTCAAAACGCTTGGTTGCACTGACTCCTCCCCACTCCCCAAAACGATCCAGCTCTCTGGTCGAACTAGGATCCACCGCAGGATGCTTGACTCAGACAAGGCTCCTATGACAGATCCCCAAAACCGAGACTCTGGCGCCCTCTGCTGGCAATTGTTTCTAAAATAAGCTCGGGTGCTCCCGGGGTACGTCGACGCTACGGGACAAGGTGGAATTGAGCTGCGCCACTTCAGGGAGGTTCATTGCGTCGCTGAAGTTGAAGGGTCTTCCCCCAGCTTTTGGTGCTGTCCACACTGCGGGGAGTTAAAGGGAGCAAGCGCTCCCTTTGCCTTCCCTTATTCCTCGCAGAAGCAGGTTGACCGGCATCGACCAGAGCGTGACCCTCTCAGTCCCAAGTAGTGTCCTCACTAGACCTGCTCATTCGCACGCTGGAAGATGGAGAGCGGCAGCTTCGATCTTTGTCGTGCAGACAAACGCTTTCTCCTGGAACCATACAGCATGTCTCCACTGACCCTCGGGGGAGCAACGTCAGCGTCAGAGCTTGTATCGCGTCCCAACGTGCACTGTGCTGTATCGATAAAAGAAACGGTGTAACGAGCAGGAAGACAGAGCAAAATGAGGGTATGTCTACACTGCAGGGTTTTTCCAGGATACCAGAGATATCCTGGAAAAACTCTGAGAGATCCAGGGAATGCATTTGCTCTTCCGCTTTTTTTTGTAGAAGAGCAAACACTCTTTTTTGGGGAGCCCAGTATATCTCATTCTACTCCAAAAGAGGAAGCTTTTCCACTATTTGGCCCCGTCTAGACCAAAAGCCTCTTCCAGAAAAGCAATTGGAAAAAGCTACGCAAATTGCAAAGTGCAATTTGCGTCATTTTTCCTGAAAAAAAACCCCTAGAGTGTAAACCTAGCCTGAGTCAGATTAACTCCTGGGGTTGTGGAGCTAATGTATGTAGTAAGATGAGGGCCGGAAACATAAGGCCGGGTATCACAGGCCTGGTGTGAGGCCTGGGGCCTAGACAACAACGGTCAAAACTTGGCTAATATAAAGCAAAGTCAGTCTGTGAGCAAAAGGCAAGCCCTGGTCATAGAAGTTGTCAAGAAAGGGGCTAATATTACAGAAACACTCCCACCTCAGATGTACTAGGCACAGGCCGTCAGCACATTCTGGGGCGGGGGGGGGAACAAAACACCTCAGAAAGAAACTTCCTGGTGCCAACACCCCCGCACCCCCCCCCCCACACACACACACACAGAGATAACAAGAACATACCAGCCCAGGTCAGGACCAGATCTAAGCTGACAGCGTGACAGTGGGTGACTATCATGTACAATGAAATGGGTGGGTCTAGGAACGTCAGAGGATGGCTGATACCTCAGGAGTGAGGTGTCATTTGTTCGTACCGGTGTGTACAAGCGAACCCCTCAGAATTGTCTGTGCCCAGGCTGGGGGGCGATGTCGCATGAGCCGGCCCATTGTCATTCTGCAAGGAAGAAGGGATGTTCCGAAGGAGGGTTCCGTAGAGACGGGCCAAATGTCGGAAAAGCCTCTTTTGGAAGAAAAGCGGAAAAAGATACGCAAATTGCACTTTGCAATTTGCGTATCTTTTTCTGACTTTTCTTTGTAGTGTAGACATAGCCTTAGAGGGGACATGTTAGCAGTTTTCAAGTACTTAAAACATGGTTACAAGGAGGAGGGATTCTTCTCCTTAACCTCTGGGGGATAGGACAAGAAGCAATGGGCTGAAATTGCAGCAAGGGAGGTTTAAGTTGGACGTTAGGACAAACTTCCTGCCTGTCAGGGTGGTGAAACACTGGAATAAATTGTCTGGGGAGGTTGTGGAGTCTCCATCCCTGGAGATATTTAAGAGCAGGTTAGACAGACACCTGTCAGGGATGATCTAGGTGGTGCTTGGCCCCGCCGTGCGGGCAGGGGACTGGACTCGATGACCTCTCGAGGTCCCTTCCCGTTCGTGTTGTATGATTCTATGATTATTTGCTCTGTCCCCTATAGCTCTGAAGCCCCTTTCAGAATGCTTGAACTGGGTTGCACACATACAGCGTGGCTTGTTGGCAATGCTGAGCGTATGATCATCCACCTGGAAACCAAACGATGCCGTAATTAATTACTTGGAAATGCCTGCCTGGAAGAAAGCAAGTCAGGCCTTAATTGAACTCTTTCCACTTCAATAAAGATCCTAGCCCAGACAACAGCCCCTGCTCAGGGCCAGGAAGGAAACATATGAAGAGGCAAGTGTAATCTGGCAACAAAAATGAAGAGAGGTTTGGAACGGGTCCCGTATGAAGAGAGATTAAAAAGACTGGGACTTTTCAGCTTAGAACAGAGGAGAATAATGTCTACACTACATTGAAAAATTGGAAGAAGATACCTGCAAATTGCGGTTCGCAATTTGTGTATTTTTTTCCGCTTTTCTTTCAGAAGAGGCTTTTTTGAAATTTGGCACATCTACACAGTGCCGAATTTTGGAAAAACCTCTTCCTGCACATCCCTTCTTCCTCATACAATGAAGTATACAGGGATGGCGAAAGAACGCGTCCGCTTTTCTGAATTTTTT
This sequence comes from Pelodiscus sinensis, assembly GCF_052426305.1. Taxonomy (NCBI): domain Eukaryota; kingdom Metazoa; phylum Chordata; order Testudines; family Trionychidae; genus Pelodiscus; species Pelodiscus sinensis. The sequence continues at coordinate 4,726,447 of NC_143054.1, forward strand.
TTCAGAAAAGCAGACGTGCTCCTTGGACACAGCATAGCTTTGCTGGGATACCTCCAGTATCCCGGAAAAAAGCTGCAGTATTGACATAGCCTAAGGGGGGGATAGAATAGAGGTCTATAAAATCATGACAGGTGTGGGAAAATGTGAATAAGGAAAAGTTATTGACTTATTCCCCCAATATAAGAACTAGGGGTCACCCAATGAAATGAATAGGCCGCAAGTTTAAAACAAACCAACGGAAGTTTTTCTTCACGTAGCACACAGTCAACCTGTGGAACTCCTTGCCAGAGGATGTGGTGAAGACCAGGACTTTAACAGGATTGAAAAAAGAGCTTGATAGATTCATGGAAGTTAGGTCCATCAATGGCTATTAGCCAGGATGGGTAGAAATGGTGTCCCTAGCCTCTGTGTGTCTGGAAATGGGCGACAGGGGACGGCTCACGTGATGATTACCTGTTGTGTTCTCTCCCTCTGGGACATCTGTCATTGGCCACTGTGGGCAGACAGGAAGCTGGGCTGGATGGACCTTTGGTCTGACCCAGTCTGGCTGCTCTTATGTTCTTATGCATGTGTGTAGACCGTTTTCAAATTCTAACAGAAATGGCAGGCATCTCCTGTAGGTCCTACAGTAACTTGGAGCTAGGTGGCTTCTCGCAATTTCCAAGCCTTACTTTAGTCTCTTTAAAAGATCATTGTGCTTTCTTTTAAAATGACCCCTAATAAGCCTTAAAAGCCCCAATGATAATGCATACCCTATTGTGCCAGTGGGATGCTGGCATCTCCATCCTTAGAGGATTTTCAGGACAGGCTTTACAAAGCCCTGGATGGGATGGTCCTGCTTTGAGCCAGGGTGGAACTAGCTAACCACCTGAAGTCTCTTCCGGCTCTAATGGTTCTCTCAGGGTATGTCTGGACTGCATCCCTCTGTCGGCAGAGGCATGCTGATTAGGCAGGTCGACATTGCAAATGAAGCAGGGATTTAAATGTCCCGTGCTTAATTTGCATAAAAATGGCCACCGTTTTTGCGGACTCAGCATTTTGTCGGCAAAAAGTGGCAGACTAGAGGTGGATCTGTCGAGAAGGAAAGGCTTTTTCAACAGATCCTGTAAACCACCTTGCAGGAGGCATAAGGGATCCATCAAAAAAGGCTTTCTTTTTCGACAGATCCCCCTTTACACTGCCGCTTTTTGCTGACAAAGTGCTGAGTCGGCAAAAACGGTGGCCATTTTTATGCAAATTAGGCACAGGACATTTAAATCCTCACTTCATTTGCAATGTTGACCTTCCTAATCTGCACCCCTCTGCCGACAGAGGGATGAAGTCCAGACGTACCCTGATACAGGGCAGGCGATTCCAGAGAGCCAAATCTAGCCGAAGGTAAATCAAGGCAGAGCAGCTGGGAGCTGAAGCCAGATACAAATCAGGCTAGAAACAGGCTGCGCCATTCTAACGTTGAGTGTAATTAACCCTTGAGACAGCTCACCTAGGGTGTGTCTATACTGTGGGCTAACGTCGAGTTAAGCTACGCAACTTCAGCTATGTCAGTTGCGTCGCTGAAGTCAAAATAGTTCTTTTTCAAAAAGAACCTGCTGGGGGAAACTGGTCGCCCCCCCCCCAAAAAAGGTGGAAAAATTGTCAAGCAAAAAAAAAAAAACCCTCCAGCTCTTCCTTAAGACCATGGTGGCCAGCGGTCCCTTGAAAATGGAAGCCCCGGGCAACCGCCCCTAAGACCAGCTCTGTGCGTGGGGGAGTGACCGAGTTCTCGCGGAACCCTTACTTTCACTGGGCAGAACACTGTTTGGGAAACACGGCCCTAGGGACACGGCGAAGTCTCCCTCCCGCCTAGTCGTTAAAACAGGACAGGGCGGCTACTTGTACCCTCAGGCCTCACTCAGACTGATCGTGCCCTGCTCCCCTCTGGCTGTGCACGGCTACGAGTCTGGCCCGGTGTGAGCAGGACGCTTCTGCACACACCCCGCTGGAGGCCAAGACAATGGGGCTGATTCGCAGTAGCCTCCCCAGGAATTGAAATTGGGGGGGGTTGAATTTACATGGGAGGGGTTTTAGGGCCAATGAGGGGTGACACCGTGAGGGTGAAGGTGGGCTGTATGGCACCACAGTTCGCAAAACTGGGGGGGAGGGTGTTGGGGAAATTCAGGGGGGTATACATCCCCATGGGGGGTGTAGGGAAATCCCTCATGGACAGTACCACCCCACCAGCGGGGTGGGAGCCGGCCCAGGGAGCTGGACCACCAACGGGCCCAGGCAGCCAAAGGACACCCCCCACTTCTGCGTGCTGGTGGGGTGGTACTGTCCAGAGACAGCCAGAGTCCCCAGCCGAGACAGCTGGGGAGCAGCCTGACTTGGGGACTCAGGGGCTGTTTGCAACAAGCAAAGCGGGGACAGAGAAGGCAGGACCAGGCCACGGGTAGCTTCCCACAGTCAAACCCGCACATCCTGCCTTCCCTCCTTCCCACCCACCCGGCCTGAGCCAGGGTATGTCTACACTACCCCGCTAGTTCAAACTAGCGGGGTAATGTAGGCATACCGCACTTGCTAATGAAGCCCGGGATTTGAATTTCCCGGGCTTCATTAGCATAAGCGGGGAGCCGCCATTTTTAAATCCCCGCTGCTTCGAACCCCGTGTAGCGCGGCTACACGGGGCTCGAACTAGGTAGTTCGGACTAGGGTGCCTATTCCGAACTACCGTTACTCCTCGTGAAACGAGGTGTACCGGTAGTTCGGAATAGGCACCCTAGTCCGAACTACCTAGTTCGAGCCCCGTGTAGCCGCGCTACACGGGGTTCGAAGCAGCGGGGATTTAAAAATGGCGGCTCCCCGCTTATGCTAATGAAGCCCGGGAAATTCAAATCCCGGGCTTCATTAGCAAGTGCGGTATGCCTACATTACCCTCCTAGTTTGAACTAGGAGGGTAGTGTAGACATACCCCCTGGGGGCTCCGTGGCAGTGCCACGCCGCTCTGATTTCACCCACTAGAGGGCAGCACCCCACACTGCTTGGCAGTGCACACGGGAACGTGGCAGGCTGGTTAATTCCCAAGCAGCCTGCCAGGCTAAGATACAAAGGCTGATCAAACACAGGGGCATGTTTCCCGACTCTGGGGAGCGACAAGACGGGGTTCGGAGCCTGGAATTAATTAGCTGTTTCCTGGGCACTCGCCCCCACAAACACACATGCAGAACGCTGGCTGGTATCCTGGAGAGCCTTTCCCTAGGGCTGGATTTATGAACACACAGGTGTCAAGCCTTCCAGCCGGCACCCTTATTAGCACCACATTACATAGGGTTGCCAGATGCTTTAACAAAAATACTGAACACTCCCTTCCTAAAAAAAAAAACACTGGGGAAAAATTCTGTTGAGAAATAAAAGGGGGAGACCTTTTAGTTGGTAAGCAAAAAAAAGAGAAAAAAAGGCTCTGCGCCTTTGAACGTCCCCGTGCTCCTCACTCTCCCATCCCTGCCATATGCGACAGTGGAAAATAATTGTTCCCGCCAGGCTTCCATCCGAAGGAAACAGGAAATACCACAATTTCATATGTTCGGCATTTTTTGGTTTTTTTACTGGATGGGAGACCCGAATAACGGACAGGCCAGGTGAAAATCAGACACCTGGCAACCCTAACATTACGTGGCAATGAACGAAGCCATTGAACAGGCCTGTGCCCACCCAGAGGTGGATACTGTCAGTTTCTGAACTTCCTGACAAAAGCGCTTGTGCATTCCTGTAATGGTTTACACCAGGGGTGGGGAACCTCAGGTCCCAGGACCAAATCCAGCCTCCGGCTTGCCTGGATCCGGCCCCTGAGCCTCAGGGGCTGCCCCCAACACTGGGGAGCCCACACTGGTGCTCCAGAAACCCTCCTTCACCCCCGCTGCCCTAACACGGGGCCGGAGCACACAAAATGAACTAGGCTGAGACACACACCCACCCCCGGGTGTGAGGGGAACGTGGGGAGCATCTTTTTCCTTCTCAGTCGGGTACCACATCAGCGAGGGATTTTGGTTTGCTTGTTTCTCGTTTGAGAGACTGATTTTTCTGTGTATCAGTGGCCCCCGACCTGAAAAAGTTTCCCCACCCCAGTGAACTTTGCTTTCAATATTCCAATAGTTTGTTCTGGAGATAATCAAAATCACACCTCTCCAAAATGCCTTGCATGGATTTTTAGATGCACAATCTTTCGCCTTCAACGCTTGGATCTTCAGACATACAGAGTGTGTCTAGACTCCATGGCTCTGACGACAGACACACCCACAGTGTTTTAAACAAATTTTTCCAAAAACCCACTTGATCGAAAATACACATTTTAATTACTGTAGGACACAAACTTGTTCCAACGTTTCCCTGTCTGGTCCTGCTCTGCTTTCATCCCCCTGTTGAACAGAGCCCTGAAAGGACCAACATCCCGTCTTTACTTCTGACGCTTTGATGAACTAGTTTTCAGAGAACCCTCCAACAAGATCAGTACCGTAAGTAAGATAAAAAAAATCCTGTGTGCTGGCAAAAATCTTTGAAAACACATTTTGAACAAACCTACGGCGACATTTCATAAGCACATCTCATGCTATGGAGATCACACGCAAAAAAATTAGTGTTCCCTTATTCTAAAGGCAACGAACATTGTTCCGCACACACTAACCGGCTCTGATTAATTTAATAGACTGTCTTTGTTTCGGTGCATTAAATACGTAGTCATCTGGCATGATTGCTTTAGGAAGGCTTCAGGATGCCTTTAAAATATACAATCAGCTTAGAACACTGGCTCGCAAAGTGGGGTCTGAGCATCTTGCAGCTGGGCCACGGGTGTGGGGGCACGCTACCCCCACACTCTGCAGCAGGGGCCTGCCCTGGTGCTCCAGCCCCACGGCCCTCTCCAGGGAGGAGCTGCTGGGGCTGGGTCCCCTACTCCATCCAAGCCCGACACCCTCCCCCCAACCCTTGCGCTGAGATCTGGCGCTCCCAGCCCACTCCTGACCCCTTCCCCTTGGCCTGACACCTGTCCCCAGCCTACTCCTGTACCCTGCCCTGCTCTTGCACCCTGGCCAGACACCTTGCCCCAACCCCTGCTCCTGCCCCCTCCCCTTGGCCAGACACCTGTCCCCAGCCTACTCCTGTACCCTGCCCTGCTCTTGCACCCTGGCCAGACACCTTGCCCCAACCCCTGCTCCTGCCCCCTCCCCTTGGCCAGACACCTGTCCCCAGCCTACTCCTGTACCCTGCCCTGCTCTTGCACCCTGGCCAGACACCTTGCCCCAACCCCTGCTCCTGCCCCCTCCCCTTGGCCAGACACCTGCCCCCAGCCTACTCCTGCACCCTCCCCTGCTCTTGCACCCTTCCCCTCGACCAGACACCTACCCCCAGCCTGCTCCTGCCTCCTCCCCCTGGCCAGACACCTGTCCCCAGCCTACTCCTGTACCCTCCCCTGGTCTTACACCCTTCCCCTCGACCAGACACCTACCCCCGGCCTGCTCTTGCCTCCTCCCCCTGGCCAGACACCTGCCCCCAGCCTACTCCTGTACCCTCCCCTGCTCTTGCACCCTTCCCCTCGACCAGACACCTACCCCCAGCCTGCTCTTGCCTCCTCCCCCTGGCCAGACACCTGCCCCCAGCCTACTCCTGCGCCCTCCCCTGCTCTTGCACCCTGGCCAGACACCTTGCCCCAACCCCTGCTCCTGCCCCCTCCCTCCGGCCAGACACCTGCCCCCAGCCTACTCCTGCCCCCTCCCCTGCTCTTGCACCTTCCCTCCCCAGCCAGACACCTACCCTCAGCCTGCTGCTGCACCCCCTCTCTGGCTCTTGCACCCTCACCCCCGGCCAGCACCTTCCTCTAGCCTCCTCCTGCCCCCTCCCTCCCGGCCAGACACCTACCCCCAGAGAGAGGGGAAAGCGTAGCAAGCAGGGGGTGCAGCCTTTTAGTTTTGCTTTAAAAATATTTCATTAGAGGGCTGCTGATTATAAAATCCCAGCTCTAAACAAATCACACACACCCAGCTGCTGCCAACTAGCTAGCCAAGACACTAACTAGCCAAGACAGCGAAAGGGCGGGGGAAAGGAAGGATGGCTCCCCCCATTGTACAGGTGGGGAAGCAAGGCCCAGACAAACTGGGAGCTCTGGGGGATGTCTCTTACTGAACTCAGAGCCAGAACCACGCGCCCTGTAAGCCGTGGCGGAAGCTGCGTGAGAAGATTCATTGTCCTGGGTCCTCTCTTTAGTCCGAGGTTTCTTTTTCTGCAACGTGGCCCCAGCCGCGGCGCGACGAGCCTGATTAAATACTGATGCTCAGCCGTGTCCCAGGGAATATGGGTCTCAAACGGAATGAACCACCCTAAATAACCCTGCTGTCAGTCAGCCATTGGCACGCCACCGGGGTGCCCCGGCTGGCCAGCTGGACCTCAAATGAGGCAGAGCATCCGACTGACGTGCTAATTAACTACCGGTGGGTTCTTAACATACTGGAGTTCTCACAATTATGCGCCCGCGCGGTATCTGAATAACGAAAGGCTGATTCTTAAATGCGGGGAAGGGCTTGGCAGGCATACTTGGCTGTAGCTGCTACAACTAGATAAAAAGCACGAGGTAGCAGCGGAGCCAACAGCCATACCGAGCCCCTGGGCAAGGCAGGACTGGAGCCTGTTCTGTGACCTGGAAGGGGCGGGGCCTTGGGTGGAGAGGCGGAGCCTCAGGTGGAGGGGCGGGGCCTCAGGTAGGTAGCCTTCAGCACCATGTTTCCCCCAGGCAGCCCTCACTGCTGCCCGGAGCATGACGTGCGGCACTCCAGCAGCAATTTAAAGGGGCCCCGGGCTCCGGTTGTCATAGCCGTGCCAGTGGCTTAGAACTCCGGGCCCTTTTGCACGACTGGGCCGTTGCCCTCCCCTTTCGACGGGACTGCAAAGCCCCCTTATGTTTACCAGTAAAGATGAAATTCAAACTTAATACAATCACGTACTTATTGGTACTGAGGTAGCAGCTAAAGACCGTTTTATGCCACACACTGCACGCATTGATAACCGCCTTTGCCCTCATAGTTGCAATCTAAGCAAAGGTCTGACAGTCTCTTCCACAGCTCAGCAGAAAAGGTGGGCAGACAAGCAAGAGGCCAAACCACACACTTCCTGGAGTTTAAGCCCTTGGAAAACATGGGGAGGAGACTCTGCCACAGATGTCCTGCGTAACCTTGGGCAAGTCACTTAATCTATCTGGCTGGGATTTCCAAAAGCACCTGAGAGTTCTGCATCCAACATCTGCAGACAGTGGATGCTGGGGATCTCATTTTGTTAGGCTCTCTCTGAGGTATGGACAACCTCTTGCTAGGAGTGTGTGCCGCACCTCCCCACAGTGGCCCAGAGTTCGGTTGGAGCCGGTAGGTGCCGTCATCCTCAGGAAATGCCCAGATCCCGGCTGCCCCAAGCCCTCCCGCTGCCGAGTCAGGCTCATGCCTGTTAGATGGAGCAGTGCAGGTGGTATTTCCACGCCAGCGCTGGTGCAAAGAAGAGGGAATAGTGAAGCAAAGGAAAGGCATGAAACCCTTCCTTTTGCACGAGTGCGCACGGCGGCCCTGGTCACCTACAGCCAGAGGGCCTGGTGGAAAACTTCCAGAGGGTGTGGAGCCCACGCCTACCCCGGCTGAGGCGGGTCTCAATGTGACCTGACAGCTATCTTGAGCAAACAGGCGTGTTGCCAGGCTGCGGAGCTGCTGCGAGGGGAAGAGATTGTTCTGCCTTGAAATGCCGGTCTGCCAGCAGGTGACATCACTGCACAGCAAACAAATGCAAGCTTCCCGGACCTTTCATGCTGCAATCGTGTGGGGGGGGACAGGGTTGTGTAAGCAGAGGGATTGGCCAGACGAGTAAAACGCCCCTTCCAAGCCCGTTGAACCGGCTGACCCCCGAATGGCCTGAGGTCCATGGAAAGACAGGGACAAGCATCCCAGCCAAGTGAAGTCACCGGGTGGAAGAGGGCTGGTTCCCCGACAAGGCCAAAAGCCACCCATCCCAAACAGCAGACGGAAGACAGCTGAGGTCTCATCTGAGAACAGATGTCCCTCCCCCTAGCCTGCATAGGAACAGGGTTCAAATTTGTCCCCTTCCTGGAGAAATCCTCACACACAGAATCATCGAATCCTAAAACCGGAAGAGGTCATCGAATCCAGTCCCCTGCCCTCACGGCAGGACCAAGCACCATCTAGATCACCCCTGACAGGTGTCTGTCCAACCTGCTCTGAAATATCTCCAGTGAGGAAGATTCCACAACCTCCCAGGCAACTTATTCCAGTGTTTAACCACCCGGACAGGCAGGAAGTTTTTCTTAATGTCCAACCTAAACCTCCCTTGCTGCAGTTTCAGCCCATTGCTTCTTGTCCTGTCCTCAGAGACCAAGGGGAACAATTTTTCTCCCTCCGCCTTGGAACACCCTTTTAGATACTTGAAAACTGCTCTCACGTCCCCTCTCAGTCTTCTCTTTTCCAAACTAAACAAACCCAATTTTTTTTCCATCTTCCCCCCTAGCTCATGTTCTCTAGATCTTTCATCATTGTGGTTCCTCCTCTCTGGACCTTCTCCAAAACTTTCTTGAAATGTGGGGCCCAGAACTGGACACAAGACTCCAATTGAGGCCTAATCAATGCAGAGCAGAGCAGAAGAATGACTTCTCGTGTCCGGCTCACAACACTCCTGTTACTGCCGCCCAGAATCAAGTGGGTGTTTTGGTTTGGTTTGCAACAATGTCACACTGTGGACTCATATTTAGCTTGTGGTCTGAACTGGGACTGTGCCACAGCCTTCCAACTCAGCCAGGACCCCAGTCCGGATGAAACTGACACCCAAGATCCGGTCAATTTCAGAGCACATTCACGGAGAACTGACTAGGAGGCAGAATACCCCCTTCAGCAGGCATATAGTCCTTGTCCTTTATTAAGGTTTGTAATGAGGCTGTGTTGGGTTCTTTTGGGGGGTGGGGGCATCTAAATGGAGGTGTAATGTTTGACTCAAGGAGGCATACCGACACCAGATCTGATCCCGCGAGTATGGTAAAAATAGCTGAACAGAGGGTGAGATGGGCTAGCAGGGGGCAACCAAAATGATTCAGGGCTGGAGCACATGACCTACGAGAAGAGGCTGAGGGATTTGGGCTTGTTCTGCGCCCGTCAGGTCCCCACGGTGCCGGTCTAGAGAGGTCCAACCTGTATCGATTTGTCTGTGCAGATTGTAAACTCCCTGGGGCAGAGACTGTCTTTCAGCAGCCCAGTACAGAAGCCAGCAGGACGGGGCGCTGACTGCTGACTGCTCCTGTCATACGATTGAAAATAATTCACCTTGCAATTCAACTTGCAGTGGGGGAGGCCTAGGTTGGAGATTAGGAAAAACGATTTCCCTAGGTGGGTGGTGAAGAACGATTTCCCTAGGGAGGGTGGAATCTCCATCCCTAGAGGTGTTTAACTCCCAGCTGGACAGAGCCCTGTCTGGGATGATTGAGTTGGGGTTGGTCCTGCTTTGGGCAAGGGGCTGGACTCGATGACTCTTGAGGTCTCTTCCAACGCTAGGATTCTATGGTTCTATGATTCTAGCAGCCTTACTAGGCAGCTAACCTCTCTTGTCCCCCGCAGCTACACCGTTCTGCTGCATTCGCTTGATCAGAGCCAGCACAGGTCTGTCTCAGCGAGCTGGAAATTACCCCTCCAGCTCCGTGTTAGAAACATCTCGAGTCTTCGATTTAAAGTGCCTGACTGTTTAAAGGGAGGCGAAATCTAAGCACGGGAAGGGTTGACGTGAGGCCGTTCTCTGGGCACCCACCACGGATGGAAACAGACAGAGGCAGAGTTGAACACAGGAGTTGCCATAGTATGCGCCACAGAACCAGCCTCTGTAGCTGGGGCATCCTCCGTGGATTACGTCCAGCGGGGACAGCACAGGCAAGCCAAGGGGTTACCTTAGTGCCACGTCATTAAGACTCCTGGGATTAGTGGTGGCTCAGTTGTGTCACCCATTTTCAGGATATAGGTTGAACCTCTCTAATCCGGCACTCTCTGGTCCAACAACCCCTGTGATCCGGCATGATTTGAGTGAGCCGGCTATCCACTTACCATGGGTGCGGCCAAGTTTCCAGTGGTCCCACAAAGTTCGTTTACAGCCACCAGTCCTGGCGCTCAGTGTTCCATGCCATTAATTAGCTCTAATTTATCCTTTAATGTCCTCTAACAGCCCCGTCAGCAGTGGAAGTGTTGGCCATGCTGCTAGAAAGTATTGACTTCCCGTGGTTTGGAAAATTCTCTAGTTCTGCGCCAGTCAGGTCCCCACGGTGCCGGTCTAGAGAGGTCCAACCTGTATCGATTTGTCTGTGCAGATTGTAAACTCCCTGGGGCAGAGACTGTCTTTCAGCAGCCCAGTACAGAAGCCACCAGGACGGGGTGCTGACTGCTCCTGTCATACAATTGAAAATAATTCACCTTGCAATCGAGCTAGATAATTATCTTCCTGGCCCTCATCTTATGTCTCTTTCTGCCCTCAGTTAGCATTGTTAATGGGAAGGAACCTGTTCCCTTGTCCACCACAGAGCTAGCTCTAAGGCCTTGTTTACACTGGCACGTTTTGTTGCCAAAACTGGCCTTTTGGTGACAAAACGGTGAGAGCGTTTATGCAAGAATGTGACTTTTGTCAGGAGAAACACCCATTTTGGGGGACAAAAAACTTCCACCATATGAGAGTTTGTCTTTTCCCCTCCCTTTACTGTCAACAAAGGCCTGTGTGGACTCTAAGGTTTGTTTTAAGAGAACTGGCTTCTGCCAGTGTCCCACAATGCCTGTGCTCAGGGTTTTGTGATCTCTGCTGCCTTCCAGGCACCCACCCCTCCCCTTCCAAAGCTCCGGGAAGTGTCTGACCTCTGAATGAGCGGCTCTGTGCGGGGACCAAACAAAGAACAAATCGTTGGAACGCTGCTGTTCTGCCCTGCTAGGAACCCAGCGGCAGGCTGCGGCCGCAGGGGGAGAGCTGAAGAGACGACTGTGCTGCTTTGCCATTCCTCGGCACAGACAGCTCCCAGAGCTACGAGGGAACCCCAAGACGCACAGGGATCAGCTCCGCCTTCCCACAGCAGTGCCCTGTGGGCTGCTTCCCCACAATGCTTTGCTCTATCGCTCGCCAAGGTGCTAGCCTTGTGCCCATAAAATGTCAACAATGAGAGACAGACAAAACTGGTTTGACGTGTTTTCACTTTGGGTGACTTTGGCGTGTCAACACCTCTTTTGTTGCCAAACCTCCCCAGTATAGACATAACCTAAAGCCGAGAGAGACCAAAGCTCAGCCTGCTATTCTTAGTACACCACTACCCCTGGGCTAGGTGCTTCCCAGAACAAGCCAGAGTGCAAGACCTTGCCCTGAACAGCTCACGCTCAACATTTGAGACCTGGCACAAGAAGTGAAGCCAATCAATTAAAAGTGGGGTAGGCAACAGCAGTCGGTAGACAAGCAAGTGTCTTGGTATTTGTGTTATCTTAGTGATGGTAGGGGAGTGAAGAAACTTCTTAACATAGAACCATAGAGCTGGAAGAGACCTCAGAAGGTCATCAAGTCCAGCCCCCTGCTCTAGGCAGGACCAATCCCAACTAAATCAACCCGGCCAGGGCTTTGTCAAGCCGAGTCTTAAACACCTCTAGGGATGGAGACTCCACTACTTCCCTAGGGAACCCATCCCAGTGCTTCACCACCCTCCTAGTGAAATAGTTTTTTCCTAATATTCAATCTAGACCTCCCCCACTGTAACTTGAGACCATTGCTCCTTGTTCTGCCATCTGCCACCACTGAGAACAGCCTCTCTCCATCCTCTTTGGAACCTCCCTTCAGGAAGTTAAAAGGCTGCTATCAAATCCCCCCTTGGAAGCTCCCCCCAAAGTAGTAACTTTTTGGAGAGCTCTTCATCAGGCCAGAGTGATGTAGGCAGATCAGAGTCAGCATGGTACCTAAAAGGGTATCACAAGGAGGAGGGAGAAAAATCATTCTCCTTGGCCTCTGAGGACAGGACTAGAAGCAATGGGCTTAAACTGCAGCAAGGGAGGTTTAGGTTGGACATTAGGAAAAACTTCCTGCCTGTCACGGTGGTGAAACACTGGAATAAGTTGCCTGGGGAGGCTGTGGAATCTCCATCTCTGGAGATATTTCAGAGCAAGTTGGACAGACACCGGTCAGGGATGAGCTAGATGGTGCTTGGTCCTGCCATAAGGGACTTGATGACCTCTCAAGGTCCCTTCGAGGTCTAGTCTTCAACGATTCCAGGGATGAAAGCAGGAAGCGGGAGTAGTTAAAGGAAGCCAAGGGCCATGTGCATTCCAACTCGTCTCTATCTAGAGATGTCGCCCACAAAGACTTCAACTTTGTTAGGACTTTAAATTCCAAATCCCTGCTGTTGATGGGAGCGGGTTGGGCCTTTCTCCTGCAGGGAAGTTCACAGCAAGCCAGCTCCTAGACACACTCCCCTCTACAGGTAATCTCATGGATGTTTAGCACAGCCCCCGACACGTCCTTGGCACCTCTGATAACCCTGCCGCTCCAAGGGTGTGCTGAGATATGCCCGACTTGCACAGTGCACGGCAGCAGGCTCAGCCCGTTGCCAGCCAGAAGTCAGACGTGGCTCTCGCTAGCTGCCCACACCTCTTCTTGCCCTGCCGGGGCTCCATTATTCTCATCTCAAGGTCGAGCAAACAAAATAATTGGCCAGGCTGGTCTCTGCCAAAGTAAACTCAGCCGCTGTGAGAAGTCAGCCGTCGTCTGCATCTCGCAGTGGGGCGGTGGCAACTTTGCAAACAGACCTTGCTTTCTCAGGGGGAGAGGAGAGGGCTTAGAAGCGCCTTTTATACATTTTGCACCCCTGGAATTAAAAAAAAATGCTTTTCATTTTAGCAAAAACTGGAAAAATGTCGTTGTTTTGTTCGGTTTATTGTTTTCCCCTTCCTTTTGATTATTTTTTTTTCCCAGTGGTGACCAAGAGCAGTGGTGCGCAACCTTTTTCCCGGTGCAACCCACAGGAAAATTTTGATTGAGCAAAAAAAAAAAAAAAAGTGATCGCTCAACTCCCCCACCTTGTTCTATGCCAAGCTAGGAAAAAAGTGGCGGTCAGTGACCCCCCCCCCCCCGCCTCCCAGAAGACAGCTGCGACCCCCTTGGGGTTTGCAACCCATGGGTTGCACACCACTGAACTGGAGAAAGGAGGTGGGAAACAGGACACAGCGAGGAAAGAAGGAAGGAAAAGGGAAACGGAAAAATTCAAAAAGGGACATTTTAATTTTTTTTAAATCTTTCCACTTGTGGAATAAAGACCGGCATAGTCCTTTTCTAAACCAGCAACTGTTATGTTTCATGGAACCCCCGTCTTGATCTCATGCAATCAAACGGAGCATGGATACCCCAGAGATGAGCTCAGCAGAAGAACCTGAGCAGAAAACACTGATCTAGCATGTCAGCAAAATGGGCAGGTTTTCGATCCACTGCATGCGTGGTGTGATAAAGCAGTCCCAGTACAGGCCGTCCTCGCTATACGTCCAAGATACATTCCAAAAAACTTGGATTTCTAGCGAAACAACTTCAAGTGGAGAATTTTTTTCCCACAGCTGACTTCCATTTAAGCAAACTGGGGGGGAGTGTTTTGCACGACTTATAGCGTGGAATGGGAGGACTTATAACGCCTCAGTTCCTACAAACATCAACGACTTTAGTGTGGAACGGATGTATCCCGGGGAAACATAGAGGGGACACTCTGTATTTCGAGACGGCCAACAACATGGCCTGTTCCAAAATCACCCTACCTCCTCTCCCCCAAAATCATGAGATTTTACAGAATAATAAATGTGGGTTTCTTTCTATTGCCATACGATGTTGGACCGGTGAGGGGTTATGTTTGTTTTTCCAGCTTTTCTTTGTAACAACTGTGACTGCGTCCTGTGAGTCCTGCACTTCCAGGCGGTTACTGTTTGCCTCAGAGGTTTGCCATGACCCTCCACGCTGCCTCTTATCTTTTCTAGAGGCTGGGGTCATGGCTTACTGAGCCAGTCTCATCACTGGCAAAGGACTGGGGGAGACCCCTCTGTAATCCTGGCCTCCCTTTCCAAGAGCAGACTTTTAGTGGTGTGGGGGAACCCAAACCTGCCCTCTGCTCCGGATTCCAGCCCAGGGATGCTAGGTAGCAGTACCTAGCAGGGTTTTTCCCCTAGCCCCAATACAGCAGCCTGTTCCCTGGGCCACGTCCCCAAACGCTCCCCTAGCACTTTCTCCCTGGTACCTCAGCGAATCTTTCTTTTCTCAGCTCTCCGGCAACACACTTCCTCCTCTCAGTCCTTCTTCTTCCCCCTCCCTTACCGGAGGGGAAAACTTTTAACGTATCCCCTGCCTCCTCCCCCACCCCTGTATAAGCCTTAATTGGCTGCAGGTGCCTGACTAGCCAGCTGCTTCAGGCTGGCTCTTAATTAGCTTCAGGTGCCTGCCTGTCTTGATTACTACCGTTCACTCAGGAACCAGAAGAACATTCACTCAACTCCCGGCAAGTCTGCCCTCCACCAAACTATTGTAGCCACCTGCCCTGGGGCTGTCTCACAATGCGGGTTTAACTTTACTTAAAAAATAAAGAGAGATTCTCACCTGATCACAAGACTCCAGCAGCTGGTCTTTAGGAGAAGCAACAGATCATAGAATCATAGAAGACTAGAACTGGAAGAGACCTCGCTTGGAGTCCAGTCCCCTGCCCTCACGGCAGGACCAAGCACCATCTAGATCAGGATTGCTCAACTTTGGAAGCCCCGGGGGCTACGATGATACTCACGGCACATGCCGAGGACCGCAACTTAAGTGTGGTTGCATAGACATGCAAATCTACATGCAAATAGCTTCTTTCACACTGACAGGCATGAATACGAAGATGAAGGCAAGACTACCCAACACACAGGCACTATTCAAGTCAGTTCTGCCGATATTAATAAAATGCAATAGTGACCCAATTTCCATCCATAAGACAACGCTTTTATTGAGCAATGACAGTCCAGGAATTTAACTACTAAAACGCACATCAGCAGAAGACCAATATATTGACTCTCTGCTGTGAAGTGTGTTCCCAGTGGAGGCCATGTTCAAAGGTCACATGTAAATCCAAACTGCACCGCGATCCGCAAACAAACAGGTCGCGGGCCACATGCCCACAGGCCACTTGTTGAGTAGCCCTGGTCTAGCTCATCCCTGACAGGTGTCTGTCTAACCTGCTCTTCAATATCTCCAGGGATGGAGATTCCATGCCCCCCCCAAGGCAACTTATTCCAGTGTTTCACCACCCAGACAGTACGGACGTTTTCCTAATGTCCGATCTCAACCGCCCTTGCTGCAATTTAAGCAGATCCCCAAAGACTTCCACCGAAGTTGGCAACATTGATTATGCGATCAGAAAAGTCGGTGGGTAAAGAATGGTAGACAGCTCACTGGGACTTTGACCTCTCTTCCGACAAGGACTCTCCTCACGTGTGGATTATTATTAATCATGTTGATTAGACTAGTGCCTAGGACCCAACCAAGATCAGGGCCCCCTCATGCACTGCATAAACCGTAGAGGTGGAGGAGAGAGAGTCGCTGCTTAAAGCGCTTACGACATGCGGTTTTCAAATATCTAAAAGGGTGTCACAAGGAGGAAGGAGAAAATTTGTTCCTCTTGGTTTCTGAGGACAGGACAAGGAGTAATGGGCTTAAAGTGCAGCAGGGGAGGTTTAGATTGGACATTAGGAAAAAATTCCTAACTGTCAGGGTGGTCAAATATTGGAATAAATTGCCAAGGGAGGTGGTGGAATCTCCCTCTCTGGAGATATTTAAGAACAGGTTAGATAGACATCTGTCAGGGATGGTGTAGACGGAGCTTGGTCCTGCCTTGAGGGCGGGGGGCTGGACTCGATGACCTCTTGAGGTCCCTTCGAGTCCTATGATTCTATGATTCTATGCAGCAAGGCCCATCTCTGGCCAAAACTTCTCAGCGGGCCAAGCACGTGTTCGATGGCTTTGCCTCTCGGGGGGCTGAGCTCCATTTCCCCAGTCAGGACTCCAACCAGGAGCAACCTTCCCAGAGTGACTGGCAGGCCCGGAAGGGTCTCTGTGCTGCTCCACATGGTGAGAGGGAGACGTGAAGGAGGTTGGGAACAGCAGGAGTGGAGCAAAGGAACATTCCCCTGCACCCTGGGCTCCCATGAAACTCATCCCCCCCCCCCCCCCCACACACACACACAACTCTAGAGGCAGTGGTGCCTTCCCAGGCAAATGCACCAGTCCTGGCCAACACACACCCCTCCCAAACCAGCAGCAGGGGAATACCTGCTTAAGGAGTGATTGACTAATGCAAGAGCAGCCAGTAGAGACCCAGGACAGGGCAAGCCACTCCCTTAGGATGGGACTGTCCTTCCCCACAGATCCCTGGCTCCTGCAGGGCTGTGAGTGGACATAAAAACGGCCACACTAGGTCAGAGCAAAGGTCCATTTAGCCCAGTGTCCTGTCTGCTGACAGCGACCCATGCCAGATGCCCCAGAAGACGTGAACAGAACAGGGAATCATCCAGTGATTCCACTCATCACTCATTCCCAGCTTCTGACTGACAGAGGCTAGGGACACCAGTCCTACCCATCCTGGCTAATAACCATTGACTGACCTACCCTCCATGAATTTATCCAGCTCTTTTTTTTAATCCTGTTGAAGTCCTGGTCTTCACAACATCCTCTGGCAAGGAGTTCCACAGGTTGACAGTGCGTTGGATCCTCCATGAATGTATTTAGCTCTTTTTTGAACCCTCTTATTGTCTTGGCCTTTACAACGTCCAATTCTGGGCACCACATTTCAAGAAAGATGTGGAGAAATTGGAGAAGATCCAGAGAAGAGCAACAAAAATGATGGAAGGTCTAGAAAACATGAGCTATGAGGCAAGGCTGGAGGAATTGGGCTTGTTTCGTTTGGAAAAGAGAAGACCGAGAGGGGATATGATAACAGTTTTCAAGTATCTAAAAGGGTGTTACAGGGAGGAGGGGGGAAATTGTTCTCCTTGTCTTCTGAGGACAGGACTAGAAGCAATGGGCTTCAACTGCAGCAAGGGAGGTTTAGGTTGGACATTAGGAAATGTTTCCTAACTGTCAGGGTGGTTAAGCACTGGAATAAATTGCCTGTGGGGGTTGTGGACTCTCCATCCCTGGAGATATTTAAGAGCAGGTTAGATAGACACCTGTCAGGGATGATCTAGATGGTGCTTGGTCCTGCCGTGATGATGCTCTCTCCAGTTCTAGTAGTCTATGAACATCCTCTGGCAAGGAGTTCCACAGGTCGACTGTGCGCTGCATGAAGAAAAACTTCCTTTTATTTGTTTTAAACCCATTACTTATTAATTTCATGTGGTGACTCCGAATTTCATTTGGACAACCCTAGCCCCAACTTCCTGAACCTTCTCTCCCAACAGCCAATGCAGAGTGCTGTTTGGCATACACAGAAGAGCGAGCCAGGGGACTTTGGCCTCATGTGGCTTATCTTTTAGTTTCAGGAAGAGAAAGACTGGTTGCCAAGTCTGCAGGAGAGAGTGGGACAGGCGTCACTTAGAATAAAGAGCCCTTAGAAACATTTACAGGTGCAGTAGGCGGAAAATAAAAGCAACTGAATTTCCTAGCTACCATCACCCAATGAATGAAGAAGTTTGCAAAGGAAGCCTGGCAGAGTTGATCTATCAATCTAAAATACTGTAGGACTCTTTCCAATCCATCCTGCCCCACCGTGTAACGGGCACATATAATCCCAGGTAAACAATGGGGTCTAAATTAGCTCTGAGCTGTCCCAAAGGGGAACTTGGAGTCATGGTGGATAGTTCTCTGCAAACGTCTGCTCTGTGTGCAATGACAAAAGTTAGCAGACTAATGGGAATTATTATGGATGCAGCCTCTAAACTCTCCACGTCTTGCCTACTGCGTGCGGGTTCTTCCCCGCAGTGGGGGAAGAAACATTTTATTTTGTTGGTGTTCAGCCTCCTGCCTATTCATTTGTTGGCCACCCCGAGTTCTCATGCCCTGAGAAGGTGCAAATCACGCTCCCTTATTGATTTCCTCCACACCAGTTGTGATTGTATGGACCTCCCGCCTAGCCCCCCCTTAGACCTCTCTTTTCCAAGATGAAAAGACCCTGTCTTATTAATCTCTCCTTATATGGCAGCCGCTCCAGACCCTTACATATATGCTCTTTTTGGAACCTTTTCCAATGCCAACGTATCTTTTTTGAGCTGCGGCGCCCACATCTGTAGACTGTATTCAAGATGCGGGTGTCCCGTGGATTTATACGGGACAGTATGATATTTCATGTCTTATTCTCTATCCCGTTCCTAATGACTCCCAACATTTTGGTAGCTGCTACACATTTGAGGGCCACAAATGCTAATGCAAGATCCCCAGCTGTTGGCGTTATGGTGTGGAAGCCAAGAAAGCCTCAGACAGAAAACTTAATGCCAGGACAAAGAGTAATGGGCTTAAAGTGCAGCAGGGGAGGTTTAGATTGGACATTAGGAAAAAATTCCTAACTGTCAGGGTGGTCAAATATTGGAATAAATTGCCAAGGGAGGTGGTGGAATCTCCCTCTCTGGAGATATTTAAGAACAGGTTAGATAGACATCTGTCAGGGATGGTGTAGACGGAGCTTGGTCCTGCCTTGAGGGCGGGGGGCTGGACTCGATGACCTCTTGAGGTCCCTTCCAGTCCTATTATTCTATGATTCTATGTATTATTTGGCTGCAGTGCAGCTGTCTGATTTAAAAGCAATTTGCCTCCGCTTTATTTTTGTCACTACTATGTTCTCTTTAATAGCTGTATATTAAAGATCAGCCAAAGCAACCTGACCAAAAATAATGTGGCTTCCAGAGTATCTGACCGGCCCGTACCATAGGGATTATATTTACATCGCTGCAAATAGTACACACAGAGAAGCTCTTGTCTGGGCAATCCATTCCTCTGCAAGTCTGGCGGCTTTAAAAGATGCTGTGGAATCTCACAGCAAACAACTCCGATCAGATCCTCATGCCACAGTAACAAGCTGTCCAAAGGAGAATCACTGCCAGCAGTATAGGTCCTAGGACACACCGTTGAGCAGGCTGCGTTGCCCTTGAAATCACAGCACCAGCAAAGGGGGTGGGATACGGATGTTCAGCAGACAGCAGGTCAGTGCTGGGCCAGCGTAGTCAGAGGTTGGGCACACAGGTTTCCAGCCTAGGGATTTGCTTGCACTGGGGAGAGCTATGAAATACCCAGCTGCTGCGGCGTTCATGGAAATTCTCCCTTGTCGCAACTCTCTGCCTTTCAGTGTAATAAGACACGGTGAGCTGGCATCGTCCTGGAATGCCCTGCTGTCCACAAGCCACTCAGAGCTCGCCTTGAGGCAGAGGGGCAGCTGGGGGTGTAGGCTGGTGTACGTCGAAAGAGCATGGACAGAGGTATGGAAGGGGTGGGACTGCGATTCATTTCCCACAGGCCAAACGGCCGCCTGTTTTACGGCTCTGGAAGCAAAAGGCTTTCCCCGTCGTGCTGCGCAGCCTGCAGACATGCAGTTTCCAGCGCGGGCTTGTGTTCAGCCACGTGGCTTCAGCTCGGGGGGTGGGCAGCAAAGCAGAATTCACTCCTCAGCGCTCACACGGCCACGCAGGCACAGAACCCTGCCTCGGGGGCTTTCAGACAGGCAGCGGGAGAATGAAAACAGAACCGAAACGGCCGGCCATGAGTCGGCTTCTAATCACCACCGCCGGGCCCTGGGTTAAATAAAAGAGTAACCCGCTCCCCCTTGCAAACATCTGCCCTGAGCTCCCCTCTCTGGAAAGAAAACACATCTGCAAGTCAAAACATGCCCGAGGGGATTGCTCGCCATGTCTCTTCAGAATGGATTCAACTTGGCACGGGGGACAGGGAGAGCGGATGCAGAGTGGCCTGGCTCCCAGCCCCTCTTCAGTAGCTAACGTGCTCAGAAGGCGAATCACTGAAGGAATAGTACTAAGATGGGCTGGAAAGTTTGCTGCCACCCACTACATATTTCCCCCAAATCTGTTTGTAATTAGCATCCCATGAAAGCACCAGCCAGTTCCCGACCAGCTGCAGTGACAGGTGGCCTCTTTCAAAAGCCAGGGAGCTAGGGACATATGTGGCCCGACCGCTTGTCTCGCTCACCAACAGAAGTTGGTCCAATACAAGATTCACAGTCATGCCGGAAGGGCAGAACAAGTGGAGTCCCGCAGGGGTCTGGTTTGGGACCAGTTCTGTTCGGTATCTTTATCAGCGAGGTCCCTTACAGTTCTAGCGTTCTATGATTCCTCCTCCCTGCTCTGCACTATTAAGGTCTCCACGGCTGTGTCTACACTGGGCCACTTACTCCGGAAAATCAGCCGCTTTTCCGGAATAAGCTGCGAGCTGTCTACACTGGCCCTTGAATTTCCAGAAAAGCAACGATGCTCTACTGGACAAAATCAGCCGCTATTCCGGAAAAACTATTCTGCTCCCGCTCGGGCATAAGTCCTTATTCCGGAACACTGTTCCAGAAAAGGGCCAGTGTAGACAGCCCAGTAGTCTTTTCCGGAAAAAAGCCCCGATCGCGAAAATGACGCTCGGGGCTCTTTTCCGGAAAAGCGCGTCTACATTGGCCACAGACGCTTTTCCGGAAAAAGGGCTTTTCCGGAAAAGCAGCCTGCCAATGTAGATGCTCCTTTTCCAGAAAAACTGAAAACGGAATAGTATTCCGTTTTAAGCATTTCCGGAAATTCATGCCAGTGTAGACACAGCCCACTTGTACAAGATGATGATACACTTTTTTTGCCTTGCGAGGTACCAGTTGAACACTCACTCTGCAGAACATTACTGCCCTGGCAAAATGCGTCTCAGCCTTGCATGTTAAGTTATGTTTCTGCTGTACATCACTGTAACATGTTCCAGATGGAGAAAGGTAGGTACACACCAATTTCTCAGCAACAGGCACATGGGCATGCCCAAGCAGGCATCCACAAAGTCAAGAGGCCTATCACTTACTTCGGCAGCCATTCTCCAGCCGAGGGAAGGTGTGAGTAAGATGTATACTGCATCACAGGAACGTTTCAACCCTCACGTCCACACCTGACTGCCTGTTACCGTGACTGAGCAAAGATGTTTCTAGCACAGGAAGTCTACCATCTATTTTAGAAACGTTCATCTGTCCATCTGTCTGAGTCTGCTCAAGAACTCCTGAATGATAAGCGATAGGACCATCGAAGCAAAATCAGGGTTAGATTGTGCCAGGACAGTGGGATATGCCTGGGAGCCAACTGTTTTCCATTCCTTGGAAAGGGAGGGGGCTGATAAGAGGGATAGTTATGCTCTGCAATGACCACAGGGAGGTAGCAGGTGACAGTTGTATTGCAGAGTGAACACAGGGGGGCAGCCTCCCAAGTAAGAGTGGCCAGCTGGAGCCAAAGCTCTCCATATTTCAGGCACCGGCCCAGTTGAGTGCCCCCCAAACTCCAAAGCCCTTTGACCCCTCCTCCTTGGTCCCAGCACTAGACGTGGGAGAGAGGAGAGCCCTTCCACTCAGGTGTCCCCTTGGGAAGCAGCTGCCAGCCAGGGGAGCACAGCTCCCTCCCCCTTGGGCTAAGCTGCTGGCAGGGTAGCACATCACCAGCCAGCCTCAAAGCTCCCCTAAGTCCCCCACACCTTCCAATCTTCTGCCCAGGGCCACCCCACACCTCCAAGCCCCCTAAAAACTGAATTATGGAC
Organism: Pelodiscus sinensis; assembly: GCF_052426305.1. Lineage (NCBI taxonomy): Eukaryota > Metazoa > Chordata > Testudines > Trionychidae > Pelodiscus > Pelodiscus sinensis. Next base: position 4,748,218 of record NC_143054.1, read on the forward strand.
CCAAGCAATGGTACATCTGCCAGCTTGAGTTATGAAGAGGGAGGAACATCAGAACAGCCAGACTGGACCACAGCAAGGGTCCATCTAGCCCATATCCTGCCTTCTGACAGTGGCCAATGCCAGGTGTCTCAACAGGAATGAAAAGAACAGGTGACCAAGTGATCCATCCCCCCGTTAAGCCTTTCCCAGCTCCTGGCAAAAATAAGGAAAACACTTGACTTTACATTTCTTCCTCTTCCAACTGTGCTCATGACAACAATTCCCAAAGATCTGAGCTAAGGGTGAAGGAGACCCAGCGTGTGACATTTACAAGCCTATGGTCTTGCTTTTCATAGAATCATAGAATCATAGAATAATAGGACTGGAAGGGACCTCGAGAGGTCATCGAGTCCAGCCCCCCGCCCTCAAGGCAGGATCAAGCTCCGTCTACACCATCCCTGACAGATGTCTATCTAACCTGTTCTTAAATATCTCCAGAGAGGGAGATTCCACCACCTCCCTTGGCAATTTATTCCAATATTTGACCACCCTGACAGTTAGGAATTTTTTCCTAATGTCCAATCTAAACCTCCCCTGCTGCACTTTAAGCCCATTACTCCTTGTCCTGTCCTCAGAAACCAAGAGGAACAAATTTTCGCCTTCCTCCTTGTGACACCCTTTTAGATATTTGAAAACCGCTATCATGTCCCCCCTTAATCTTCTTTTTTCCAAACTAAACAAGCCCAGTTCATGAAGCCTGGCTTCATAGGTCATGTTCTCTAGACCTTTAATCATTCTTGTCGCTCTTCTCTGTACCCTTTCCAATTTCTCCACATCTTTCTTGAAATGTGGCGCCCAGAACTGGACACAGTACTCCAGCTGAGGCCTAACTAGTGCAGAGTAGAGCGGCAGAATGACTTCACGAGTTTTGCTTACAACACACCTGTTGATACAACCTAGAATCATATTTGCTTTTTTTGCAACAGCATCACACTGTTGACTCATATTCAACTTGTGGTCCACTATGACCCCTAGATCCCTTTCTGCCATGCTCCTTCCTAGACAGTCGCTTCCCATCTTGTATGTATGGAACTGATTGTTCCTTCCTAAGTGGAGCACTTTGCATTTCTCTTTATTAAACCTCATCCTGTTTACCTCTGACCATTTCTCTAACTTGCTAAGGTCATTTTGAATTATGTCCCTATCCTCCAAAGAAGTTGCAACCCCACCCAGTTTGGTATCATCTGCAAACTTAATAAGAGTACTCTCTATCCCAATATCTACATCATTGATGAAGATATTGAACAGAAGGCAAGACTGAGCATACTTTAAGGCAAGACTGAGCATACTACAGCTCCTATGGTGGATTTGGCCCACCAAACCTTGAGATATAGTCCACCACAATATTCTGGACCACCACCATCCCATAGAATTCACTGGTCCCCAACCTTTTGCGGCTGCCGAGCGCCTGGGGGCGGGGCCGCTCACCCGCTGCGCTTCCGGGGGCAGGGCCACTCACGCGCTGTGTTTCCAGGGGCGGGGCCACGTATGCGCCGCACGCCACACGCCCAGGGCCGGCACCGTGCATGTGCTGCACGCCAGGGACGGGGCCAATCCAGATGTTTCAGCAGGCGCACATAAATGCCCCGGCGGGCTCCGCATTGGGGACCCACTGCCATAGATTAACAGGATCCTCAGGTAGGCTCCCTGCCTGCTGTGTTCCCACAAGTCATTCAGGGTGGCCGGCTGCTGGGGCCAGCCTGGGTGCATCTACACCAGGGGTAGGCAATAATTTCTGATGGGGGAGGAGGCACTCCAAGATTTTGGAAAGTGGTTGAGGGCCACACTCTTTCATATTAATGGAGGTGCGGGGTCTGGGATGGAGGTTGGGTGCGGAAGGGAGCTTGGGGTAAGGGATTGGGGTGCAGGAGGGAGACTGGAGTCTGGGAGGAGGTTGGAGGAAGGAGGCGGTTGTGATCTAGGGCAAGGGACTGGAGTGCAGGGGTTTGGGATGTGACCTAGGCTAGGAGGGGGATTAGGATTTGGGGCAAGAGATTGGGGTGCCACATCTGGGAAGGGGTATGGGTGCAAGAAGGGAGCAGAGGGTTTGGGGTTGTTGATTCAAGGTCAGAGCATTGGGGAAGGGAGGGACTGGGATGCCAGAGGCAGGCTCTGGCCAGGAGACTTACCAGCCAGCAGCCCAGCCTGCCTGCCAAGCTAAAGGCTTGCAGTTTAAAACTTTTCCCAGCCACCTAGCCTGCCTGCCCAGCTCTCTCTCTATCTTTCTTGGCTGCCTGTTATTCACACAGGCAGCTCCTATTGGCCAATTTCTGGCCAGAAACCAGCCAGTGGGATTATGCTGGGGGCGGAGGCAGCTTCACCCCTCCCCTCCAGTTTTGAAACAGAAGTAGAGCCCAGCAGCTGCATTTCTGAGCAGCATGCAAGGAGCCTGCCTAGGGCTGCCCGCTGCCTCTGTGGGCTAGATCCGGTGGCCTGGCCCGTGGGCTGTATTTTGCACCACTGAAGGAACTTGTTAGGTTTATTGTCAATGAAGTGGTCCCTAAGCCCTGACAGTGCTTATTAAGTACACCCCCTTTTATGCTCATTGCAAGGGAATGGCTCAGGGGAATGGCAGGACTTTCCCACCAAAGACTCTCCTCCAAGCTGCCTTTTATACACCAATATGAGCAAGTTACATAATGCCCCCTCGGAAGTACCTGGGTGCTATCCCACAGATGCATGTGGTTACCTTGTACCTATGGGCTCGATCAAACCATCTCTGCCCATCATGCCACCATCCTGACCTTATCTTTACGAGGAGCTGGTGTGTTCCAGTTGTCTTTGAAGAACATGTGGGTAGCAAGGTGTTCTGGCACCACCTTTCTGGAACGTGTCTGAATGTGTTTTGTCTAGCGCTTGCTGGGAATGGAGGCTCATGCAAGAGCAGCCCTGCTCTGGGCCGATTCTCTAAGCAGCACCTGCCTCTTCCTCATTGCAATTTTGACCATTACTTTAGCCCAGGCCCTCTTCCTATAGTAGCCCTCTCTGTACTTCGTGAGTGACTAGGCAGAGTCCTCGTGGAGTTAACTCAGAGTGACTTTGCATGCTGAAGGCTGTAAGAGCAAGCCAGCTATGGACGTTTGATGGCAGAGTATAATTCTCAGGCATAGGGTTTTTGTTTGGTGACAACTGTTCAGCAAACCTGACTCTACCCTGGGAATGTCACACAAAGGCACCATGAAAAGTCTTAACTTTTTATTAAAGTCACAGTAACGGAAAGAAAACCAGGTAAAGCACACACGACGTAAAGCATGAAAGGAGGCTCCCGTTTTACCAGCCCGTGTACCCTCTCCCTCCAGCGGGGGCAGCGTTTTGAAGGAAAACGCTCTGGGTTGGACAAGCTCTTAGATAGAATCACAGGTGCCAATGACTGGCCTTCAAGGGACAGGAGTTAGTTGAGAGTAGACATCTGTCAGGGATGGTGTAGACAGAGCTGGGTCCTGCCTTGAGGGCGGGGGGCTGGACTCGATGACCTCTTGAGGTCCCTTCCAGTCCTACTATTCTATGATTCTATGAGAGGAGCTGAAGCTGTTGTTGCTGCGAAAGTCCAATCCGACTTGATCGCAGGTGGCGACTGATAGGCAGCCAGAGCAAGTAGAGGTGGTGATGTAATCCCTGTCCCACTCAGGACAGCTCTCAAGATTAGGCTGAAGGAGGCCTACGAGATCATAGGCAAGGCGAAGCTCACTTCTGCAGCCTCCCTTCCTTCTTTTATGTTCTTCCCATCACCACAAAAATCTCTAGGGACTTACAAAGATTCCTGGGTGGAACAGTCCATCCCTTCATGACTGTCCATTAATTAGGCCTAATGTCGAATAAACTAGTTTGGGAAGATTCCCTCCCCTGCCCCAAGTTCTATAGCTTCCGTTTTTCACATGTATGATTTTGACAGCGTCTGAGTTATAGCAATGGGCAGGGCTCGCCAAGCAGCAGCAAGGCCTGCTCGCCAGCCACGTGGTTCAGCACGCCGCACATGCTCAGACCGTGCTGCGCGGCTGTGCCGGCTTGTAATTTCATCGCCACGGGTGAGTAGATTACACTAATTGTCGAGCCCTGGCAAGGGGTTATAGCCACTAAATTAGTCCAAACAGTTGATATCTGGTTCTTTTGCACATTTATAGCATTACAACAGTCATTACTGAAAGCAATAATTGACCTGCTTTCCATCAATATGTATTACAGGGCATTGCAACTTTTGATGGACTTTTAAATGCTTTGCTCAACTGAGCATACAAGTGGATATATTTGTTATCCCAATTATTATTACAACAGGCTCTTCAAAATTGTATTATGTTACATTCAAATTTAATTTAAAAAATTCGAGCTTTTAAAAGGAAATGAAATTATAGTAGCTTTGGGTTGATTCTGTAACAGTGGAATTCTCTCTAAGGTCCGGTAGCAAGGGCCTGCACTCACAAAACCAGTTAAGTGTTGTGAACATCACAATGCCTTTTAAGCAACTAGAAAAAAAAATGAATCACTAAATCCCAGTGCCTGAAGTTAGACTGCAATTCGTAAGAGCCAAGATACGCGGCAGCAGGCTCTCTTAGGGTATCTACACTGCAATCCTATTTCGAAACAACTAGAGCTATTCCAAAGTAACTTAGTCCGCGGCTACACAGCAGGCAGCTATTTCGAAATAGTGTCAAAAGACTCAAGCTGGAGGATTTCTTACGCCAACTCTTGAACCTTCATTGTATGCAGAATAAGCGAAGTCGGAGGAAGAGTGCTCTATTTTAAAATAAGTGCTGTAGAGATGGCTCCCTATTTCAAAATAAGATACACAATTGATGTAGTGATAGAAATTGACGTAGCTCCAGTTGCGTAGCTTATTTCGAGTTAAGCCCTGCAGTGTAGATGCTCCCTTAGACAACAGGCCATGCTGATGATGGGGCACGTGCCAAGTCCCTCCCCATCTTGGAGAGAGGTGCCTATGTCTGGGCTGCAGGGAGGCATATCCCTCTGCTTGGGAATATCAGTTACTAATCCTCTCATGTTAGGGGCCTATGCTGTTTTACCAAGGTCAGATGAAGAGCTTCTTGCTCTAACTACTGAGCTAAAAGTTTTCATGTAGGATCTGGGAAACATTCCTCCACCTGACTGGGAGAAGAGATTTGAACCGGGATCTACCACTGGGCTATGGGATATTCTGACGAGGGGCTTCTTCTGTCTCCCTTCTTGAAGCGGTTGCACTCTAGAGTAATGGGGGAGCAGGATGGGGTCCTCCTTCTCCCACCTGAGTGCTCTAATCTCCTGGCACTCGAGTCGGCCTCATGCACACATGCTCTCGGAGCTGTTTGGGCCTACCAGATCAAATGACATGTAACTTAAGCAGCTAAATGCCCATCTTCCCTAGGTTGTGAGTAGCCCTGGAGCTTTGGCAGCAGATCGGAGGCATTTACAGACACCTAAGAAGCTTTTACTGCAAAATCTTGGGCACTAAGTGAGTTCACGCACCTATAGCATTCAATGGGAATTCTGTGCATTGCATTGGCATTGGCATCTGACTGCCTTTGGGCATTCAGGTAAAAGTGGCTTCCAGAAGTCAGCTTTAAACTACGTTGGTTAATTGTTATTTCATATGGGTAACAGATAAGAAGAAAAGGAGAGTGGCACAGCATCACCTACAGCAACACAAAGTTTTCTCTAGTACGAAAAAGAGAGGCCAACAAATCCCGGAAGGGGGCACATCTTGCACGAGGGACCAGATTTCTGCACATCAGGAAAGACCAAGCTAGCAAGCCTCAGAAGTAGGCATTAACCTCCGGGCCCCATTAAAACTCATGCACCTGTCCCAGCATCTCTTACACATGCAACTCGAGTAATAGGATAGCCTTTATCAATTGTAGTTAAAATGCGGTGGCATGGTTGTGCACTTCCTCCACTCTTTATATAGATTCTTGAGACATCACTCAACCCAATCCCACCAATTACTAACATTCAACCTGTTGCATAACCCAGCAACTAGAAAAACTAGTATTTTCAAGTAGTCGACTCAGACCACACAACTAGAAGGCTGTCGTTGGCTTCATGTCTTGAACTTGTGCAATAAATAAGTGCTGATGCACTTTCAATTTCTGGATTCCCCTCCTCTGAAGGATGTGTGTTTATTCTACCTATACATAAATAGTATTTACAAATACAAATATATAGTGCACAATTTGCAAGCCTGGCTCCACCTGCCTTTCAGACTGTGCTCTGTACAGCATTTGACTGCAAATGGTGTCGTAAATGTGACTGGAAACAGGCCGCATGTGGTGCTAATTAAAGGGGAGTTCATTCCTGGGCATTACTCTAAATAGGATAGCTATAGATTCACATATGCAACACAGATTTTAGTTTCCTAAATTCATCTTTACGATGAAACTGAAGTCAACAGATTTTCTACAGAACACAAAAAGGCTTGTTTTGAAAACTCTGTATTTTCAAAAGCACAATGAATTCAAGTCTTGGTTTGCTTTACAGTTACGGACATTACAAGATGAATGCTACAATCTTATTTGGAAATAAATTGCAAGTTTACATAGCACTACAAGATTCAACTGTTCGGTAAAGGCTTTCTATGAATAACCATTAATGACCATTGCCAAGTTTAAAAATAATATGGCTCTTCTGATCTCAGCTGTTAGGAGGAGAGAGGCAAGGGAAAATCCCACCTTCCTACAATCCAACAACAAGCTATCTGCACTAAGAAAATGAAATTTAATGTATAATTTGTCAATTCAGTAGCATGTGTCTCAGTACAAGGCCTTGTAATGTTGTGGTGAATTTTCGGGATACCCAGGGTAGCAATGACTGCATTGCATTTCCAGCCTTATAATGAGGCTTTTTAAAAGATTATTAAATGCTAAAATCCAAGAATCCTATGTGTTTCTCATTTCATGGTGATGTAGTTTTACTACATAATTTGGTACGGTCTCAAATAACCAGTGAATTCAAACTATAGTACTTCAACCCCACCTCTACTGCAATATGTGGAAAGTTTATAGTTTACCTGCTATAAGACATAGAGCATAATGAACTAATTCAGCAGTTTCTCCCTGGTCCTCTGCTGTAATTTGGAAGCCACATCTTACAAGGAGTTTCAGTTAATCTGAGCTACCCTGGAGTCAGAGCCCAGGATGTTAAACATTGTTGTCACCAGTTCAGAAAGATCAAAGTCATGTTTCCATCCCCAATCCCTCCGGGCATTGCTGTCATCAAAGTTCATCGGCCAACTGTCAGCTGCAAGGAAAAGGGGGAAAAAAAACATCCCTCAAAAGCATGAAATATATAACAAAGATCTTCCAATGTTTCATAAGCACGTACCAGAACAGAGTTTGGAACAGTGCAAGCTTTACTGCAGCAGCAACCCTACTAGGTGGCATCAAGATAAAACAAACTGCAGGTTTGACACACTGATAGGGGAAGGGATAGCTCAGTGGTTTGAGCATTGGCCTGCTAAACCCAGGGTTGTGAGTTCAGTCCTTGAGGGGGCCATTTAGGGATCTGGGGTAAATCTGTCAGAGATGGTACTTCTTCTAGGGGACTGGACTCAATGACCTCTCAAGGTTCCTTCCAGCTCTATGAGATAGGTATATCCCCATATATTATCCCCATATATTAGGTGTCTAAGAACACCTAGAGGGTGGGGAAGAGGGAAATATTCTGTCAGATGATGGGACTTCACCCAGACAAGTTTTATACAGGACCACTGAACTGGAATGAAAAAGCAGGTACTAACCAATTGCTTGCCTGGCAGCATCCACATTATAGGTCACCTGGAGCTCCGGAATATGCTTCTTGACCTCTTGCGCCAGCTCCTCAGGAGAGAAGCTCATGGCATTGATGTTGTAAGTCCTCATGCTAAGTGCAGCGGCAGGTGCTTCCATAACATCTAGTGTAGCCTTCAGGCAATCATCAATATACATCATTGGGAGGCGTGTGTCTGGTTTTAGGTTGCACTGGAATTTGCCGCTTTTTATGGCATCATGGAAAATCTGGACTGCATAGTCTGAAGGGAAAAAAAGAAAGTTTCCTTGTACTCCCCATCTGCATTCATCTATGGTCTCATCTTACACTTAGATTGTAAGCTCATGGGGGAAGAGACTGTATTTTTGTTCAGTGTTTGTATACTAGCATAATAGGGTTCTGGCCCATGACTTGGGCTTCTACACACTATGGTAATGCACATAAAGTCAGTCATATTAAAAGCTCTTTTCAGGAGAACAGAAATGCAGCCACCTCTGGGTGGAGGGTGGCAGATGACTGAGGCACGACTTTGTGCATTGTTATTGAAGTGAGGAAGGAGGACAGACTACAATAGATTTTCTTCCTGTGACTTCACCTGTCTATGATGGCCATTAGTCAGTTTTGTGAATGCATTTTGAAGTGCCTGATTAGTTTGTTTTGGAAAATGAGGTCACCAGACAACGACACACTGATGTCCCTCTCACCTTTGCTATTTGGTGCCTAACTCACACACTAATATTCTCGTTTATTATATTGAGACATGGAAAGAGTCTCCTACCCGTGGTTCCCCCACCAGGCTGAGAGTCAGCAGAGATAATTCCAGGATACCTCAGACATCGGAAGTCTAGCCCATACCTGTAGTGGTAGTACTGTGGAAGAAGGACACAAGCAAGACTTTAAAATGTGGAAGTAGGAAGTTGAACGCTTTGTTGTGTCGGTAGACTAAATGTGTTGCATACACTAATGGTTTCCCTCCATTCCCCACTCCCACACACAAACTCCCTACATGCCATCCTCCGTTCTCTCATTTACGATAACCCCTCCATCACTCTTATGCCAGCGGCTCAATCCGCACTGATGCTTCCATCCCCCACATGCCAATTCTTCTTCCCCCACCCGCAATGTCAGAGGCACTGTGCTACAATCAGTCTCCATAAGCCAGGGGCTTTGTGTGACAACCCCCTTCATGTCTTGCTTCCTCATGCCACTGTCCCCTATGTTAGAGGCTCGTCAACATCCATCCTCACATACCAGAGGCACTGCACCCCTCCCTCCTTTCCAAAACCTTCCCCCCCCAACCCATCCATCTGTTGTTTTGATTTAACACCCTCCCCCCTCAACGATCTGCATCCATCCTGATTCCTGGAGTCATTAGAAAAGGTACTGGAGGAAGACTTCCTAGGTACTAATGTACCATTCCTCAGCTCTCCAAGCATGACTGTGCTGGTATCCGAAGCACAGAGAGGTAAAATGATTTTCCTAAAATCACAAAGTCAGTAGCCAAGACAAAATTATAAAACTCAAGTGTGTGTTAACTTCCAACTTCATGCTAATTCCTCACAAAGAATTCATTTGATTTTCCCCACCCCAAGTCCCTCAATGAAACATCAATCTCTGCCTCATATTACTATGAAAAGATTTTTGTAGGAAGAGAGGATAGGAAGAGGAAAGAACACTGCCGCGATCCACTTTCTGTCAAGACTCAACAACCCATAACAAAGTTCTTACTTCTCCCATGAGCTCAGCATGAACCTTGGAGACTCCATAGATCGTCCTTGGTCTCTGAATGCAGAGATCTGGAGTTGAGTTCCGGGGAGAGGTGGGTCCAAAGGCTCCAATTGTGCTGGGGACAAAGAGTCTCAAACTGTGCTCAGCTGCAATATCTAGAATGTTGTGCAAGCCTGGAACAAACACAAGTTATCAGAATCCAAATGAAATCTCCTCCAGAGGCTTCATGAAGTCACGAACTCAAAAGGCTAGTCAAACAATGCTGAAACCACTTACCAGTAATGTTTACAGCTCTGGCCAAAGGAACGTTTGCTTCTCCAATAGCACTGAGCAAAACACTATAATGAAACAGCCAAGTAATTCGATTGTTCACCACTATCTCACGGAGATTCTTGTAGTCCAAGATATCAGAGTAGATAAAAGGACCTAAAGAAGTGGACCAAATAGATATTTCTGAATCAAGACGTGGGCAAGAACCTGCAAACTCATTGGGGCTGCTGCTGTTGTGCTTCCCCCCTGCCCGTCTGTAAGGCCACTTTCCGCATCAGATTTCTACTTTCTGTAGGTAGCAGCCACTAGAGGGCTCAACCTCCCCCTCTCAAAAGATTCCATCACAAAGGCTCTGCAATGTTTTTCACAGTGTGGGTCACACCTCAGAAAGGACACTTTCTCATGGACATCTGCTCTTTCACATGCCATCAGATATCATCCCTATAGCAGCTTTAGCACTGGATTAAACCCAGAAGAGCATGTAATGTATTTTGCCTATGTTTAGCATACGGAGATGACGAGAGGTATCACGATGTGATTAGCCATCTCTGCATATTACAGGTGAATTCGGGACCCTCTGTATTTGATCAACTATTGATTTTTATATATAAGTGTGAGACAGACCAGCCTATACAGGATCATTTAACTGTCTCAACTCCTTCATTTTGTTTTTCATTTATGGCAAAAAGGAAAGGAGCCTAACCAAGTTCCAAGACACTAGTGCCACTATGCTCTGCTGTGTGAGCTCAGCAGCCACAGGGAACTCACCCGAGCTGTCTTAAGCCGGGACAAGAGACCCATGAATATGCAGATAGTGAATCCACAAATTGAGAGGGTCTCCTGTATGAGAAAGCAATTTCAGTATAGACAAAATGTGGATTTGAATTTCCCAGTTCTTATTCTTTTGGGAAATGCAAATTGCATTAACACTTATAACAGGAGCAAGAGAGTTAAACCTACTGGGGTGAAAGCCAGAGTCAATTTAACTTTGGGATTTATTTTTGTTAAAGAAAAAAAATATCAAGAGTGAGGAAAAGTAGGAGGAGATACTCAGATGTGTGTTAATGTATCTTACCTCAAAAAATGCTGGGGAAGGGGGGGGGAAGGAGAGGAGAGAAATCAATGTCTGGGAAGATTTCTCAGAAATCAGAACACACACAAAACTGTCAAGATCAGGAAAATATTTTGAAAAGTGCTGAGTCGGATTAAGGACAATATGAAGACTTTTCTATAATCCAGCCTCTTACCATTATAAAAGACATGATCTGGTGGTTTTCTAATATCAGACAGGATCACATTGTTTTTTCCAAAACGCTTCCTGAAAAGGAAGCCACATTGTACAATTAGTTTGTAGTGTTGGAGATAATTGGTCAGTCACTGTTCTGCCACATTAGTTTTAATAGGAACTAATCTGGTGAAGTCATTTGGGAAGAGTAAATTGTATGGTATGACATTGTCTAGTTCCGTGTTTCTCAACCAGTGGTTTGATTACCCATAGGGGTACTCAAGAGAAGGCTGGGGGGTACATCAACAACTGAAATTTGGAGAAAACTGAATTTGTGTTTTAAGTTTTATACTGCTTTATTATTTTTGTACTTTTTACACCCAAAAATGTTGTCGCCCACCTATCTACGATTAAATTGTTTAAACAAATGCGTTGCAATAGCAGAAAAAAAAACTGTGTGTCTCTGAAAACTGTAGGTCCGGGAGTACTTTTTTTATTTTTGTTTATAAAAAAGGTTGAGAAACACTGGTCTAGTGCAAGCACTGAAGCCAATCTACCTTCTTAATTCTTGAGGTACAACTATATTACAGCTATTGGGCCGCAGCTGTGTTGCTGTAGTCCACTTGGTTCCTTTATTGGTAATAGGGTTGTTCACATCAATGGAATTAATCTGCCCCTTAAAAAGCATTAGCTAAGTTGACCAAAGACTTAGCCGCATCTACACAGAGTTAGGTTGGCTTAATTGTGTTGTACAAGATGCAAAAATTTTCACAGTCCTGAGCAACATAGCTAGGTTCATCTAATTTTTTAAGTGTAAGCCAGGCTTCAGACTTCGTGTATTTCCTCAGAAATTTTGCCAACAAAAAACGAGGTTTAGTAGCAGTTAAGGTTATAGCGGCACACACTAGCCACCCAACATGTTAAAAAATGCCAGTAAAACTTTAAGGGCAGAGACATGTGCATTCTTTTTCACACTGTTATTGCCTATGATATTCTTGATATCACAGGCCCACACTCCTGAAGGTTTTCATTTCCATTTCCAAGTAACAATATGCAACCCAGCTTCACCAAAGTGATGCTAACACAAAGCCTTTAATAGTGATCTCATATGCTTTTATATTAACAGCTAGAGCACATCTGACATTTGAGAAGCTACTCTGCCTTAACATTGCTGGAGTCACTGCTAAGGTTTTGCATTAGGGTGCAAGTTTGATAAAGCTGGGATATGTATTGCTTTCTAGTATCTGCTGAATATGGAAGTGAAAGCCACTCTCCCTCCTCCCACCCTTCCAACAGAGTTCAGGCTGCCACACTGTCCTCCTCAAGTTTAGAGGATTTGTTTTGGTGCTTCTGTTAAAGCTCAAGTGGTCTAGAGTGTATAGACAAACACTACTTGTATGTATAGAGGCTAAGAATCAGCACACAAGGATCAATTTTATATATATGAAGGACAGCCCCTATAGTATTTCAGATTTCTTGGGAAAGCAATACAAAGAAAAAAAAGTGAGATAATCCTACAGAAAAAGTGCCAGATGGGATAATTTTAAACTCTTATTATCTCTGTATCAATTCACTTTTTATCAAAATGTCATGAAAACCTCAAACAAACATCAAAGTTTATATCTCATGGCTTTTTGCCATTTCAATTGCAAAATAAAATCTTAACACTCCTGTTAATCTTAACTATATGACAACTACTGCATGATAAAAAGATAGTGACTTTTTTCTAACATTGACATTCTCTAAAAGAAAGATAATCAATTAGGGCCAGGCCAAAGTTTAGGTGTTAAGTTACTGGGTTTCAGAAAACCCAAAGTGGTTTTCTAAAAAGATGTAGTATCAACAGAATTGACAACTGTTAATCAAAAAAAGATCATGAAAAGAGATAGTGGAAACGCAAACCCAGCAGCATTGTGACACTGCATAAAAGCAAAAAGAACTGGACCACAAATGAAGACCTTATATTTTCAAAATACATATTTTATGCACCTAAGTAGTCTCACTGAACTCAATGACAAAGTCACATGTACAAAATTACATATATTTACAGGACTAAGGACAAAAATACAAACAAAAGGATGACTGGTTGTTTTTCAGCTCTAAGCTAAAAGAAAGGAATAAGACTAAATACAAAAAATGTAAAAATAGGTTTTAAATGTTAACTATATCTTGGATTTCTGAAGCAATAGTAGTCCTAAGGACTTTTAAATGTCTCATTCAGCATTCTGAGATTCTTAGATACAGTTTTCATAAGATAATTTGGGTGCTGAAATTTAGACATGCAACTGAGGCTATGTCTACACTGTAGCACTTCTGCAGAAGAGGAAATGCAAATGACGCGCTCATTAGCATTGCTCACACTCATTTGTATAGTCTCTTCCGATCCGTTTTGCAGAAGAGGTTTTTGCTGAAAAAGCGCAGTGGAGACAGGGCCACTTTTGCGCAAGATCCCTTATCCCTCAAAAAAGGAGGTATACAGGATCTTGCACTAAAGGTGGGGCGGGGGGTTAGCACAAAATGGCCCTGCCTACACTGCATTTTTTCCCCCGCAAAAACCTCTCCCATAAAACAGATCGGAAGAGACTATACAAAAATGCTACTGTAGAAACGTAGCCATAAAGAGTCACTTCTGATAATCCTGATCTTGTAGTTTAACTTTTTACTATGTATGAAATCACAAAACCAGAACGTACCTCAAGAGTTTAGCGAGTCCCACCCCCAGTTGGCCCAGACCCCCTAAAGAAGAAGAGAGATCAACTTAATACATTTGGAACCAAAAGAGAGATCAACTTAATAATTCTATTACACTGGGAATCAAAATAGAGGTTTACAAAGAACTACGAAACTTATTATGCAGTTTTACAGGCAAGGGCTGAATGATTTTTGTATACAATTCAGACATGATTTTACTATTTCTTCTAAAATAACTGGCCAAAAAGGCTGCAATATAGTGCTAATACTAACTGGGACCACCAAGTACTTCTGCAATACATAAATAATACATAATAATGACCTAAAGAGGTGCTGAAATACTCAAAAAAACCTGATTGTTTGCTGAGCATCTACAAATGCCATGTAATCTCAGAGTCAGGCCTTGATAGAAAGAAAGAAAAAAAAAAAAAAAAAAAGACTGCCAACTAACAAATAAAAGAAGAATGAAATAATTAAATGGTGACTAACCTGTAATTAGCACTCGAGGATGATCAGTCTCTGAAAAAGATACTGAATGAAAGCTGACATCTGAGGTCACCTGACGTGGTGAGACACCAATCCATCTAACTGGCACAATGGAAGCCTGACATCCACAACCAGAGGTCTGAAGCAACTGACTAACAGTCCTGCTCAAGTTCTTTGCAACTGCCATTTTTGTGTTTTAAATAAGCTGTGAGAAAAGGGAAAAGTATTAGTCACAAATTATGCTGTCAAAAAAATTGATTCTATACATTCAGAGCTGTATTGAACAGTCTGTGTTTAAGGACAGTTTTATGCAGCCCAAATTCAGTCTGAAATACCAAACCAGTGCCACGTCCCGCCACACACAGCTGATGAAATAGAATGAATAGGGGTAACATCACAAGCATTGGCAGAAGCTATTCACAAATATAAAAAGTCCAGTGTAGCAGACAGCGAGACCACAGGATATTCTGCCTTAGGATAGCTCTACATTACACAGTCTTTAATGACACTGCTGCCTATGGACTATTCATAAGGTACAAGTTACCATTTTCAGTATTTTTCTGGTGTGTGGTTAAAGCCAAAAATCAGAAACTCTATTTATAGAGTCTAACCTACAAAATTAAACCTAGTTTTGTTTTACAATGAAATAGTGTTTCATGGCAAATATGGCACACAATGTATGTAGTTCACACAATTAGAGGCACCTCTGCAAGTCTCTGGATTGCTCCCCCCTCCCTATATATAATTTGGGGGAAAACAGGGAGCAAGGGACTGAGCATTTTAGCTTTATTTACTTAATAGTTAATATTTATTTGATAAGGGTTTATCTCAAACAAGCCACAATATGTGAGTTGTCATTACATGGCAGACCCACAAAACACAAAAGGGATAACATCTTTTCTATGGTCCTGTTTAGGGGTTCACCACAACGGAGAGGGAGTACATCCTGTTCTTTCCAACTATGTTCCGGGTCCCACTTTTACACCGTGGCTGTAAAAGTGACTGGTATGATTTTCCGCAAATGCTTTTAACGGAAAAGTTTTTCCGTTAAAAGCATTTGTGGAAAAGAGCGTCTAGATTTGCGCAAAAGCATCCGTGCCAATATAGACGCAGTTTTGAGCAAGAAAGCCCCAATCGCCATTTTCGCCATCAGGGCTTTTTTGCGCAAAACAGTTTTTACCTGTCTACACTGGCCCTCTTGCGCAAAACCATTTGCGCAAGAGGGCTTATCCCTGAGCGGGAGCATCACAGTATTTTCACAAGAACACTGACAACCTTACATTAGATAGTCAGTGTTCTTGCGCAAATTCAAGCGGCCAGTGTAGACAGCTGGCAAGTTTTTCCGCAAAAGTGACTGCCAGTCTAGACGCAGCCATGTCACACTAACACCTATTTTATCCCATGCTTATGTAACCCACACACCTACTGTGGTTCACTGTCCCATGTAGTGGCACTTAGACCACTTACAGCAAAATATAAGAACAAGGGAGGTCTACAGCCTAAGCTGAGAGCCAGCCAGCTTTATAGCAGTAGTAGAGGCTCTTATACTAAACTCCAGCAGTCATAGGTTCAAGTCCACCCAGTGGCAGTTACACTTAGTCATAATTAGTTCACCCCTTTTCTCCTTAGTTCCACTTCCACACTTCATTTGTTTTAAGGTCCTCGCTTTTCAAAGGTTAATTATCCATTTATTTCACAATCATTAGCATTTGTGTCACTAGTTGCTATGGCTTTACTGTGGTTAATGTTTGTGACTATCAGCTCCTTAAAAGTATCCTAAAATAGCCTTAACTTAAATTTGCAGTTTCTTACTTCACCTAAGTCAACTGACTTACTGTATTTATTTAGCACTGGTCTTCAATATTGCAGCGTCATAAGGTCACTTGCCTGACAATTCCTTGTCAAGCCACACACTTGAGCCTTTCTACTTGTGCTTACTCTCAAGTATAGGTCCTTAGGCCAGTTCACTACCTGCATTACAGCAGAAGGCACACCTAATAAAGCATTAGCTGAAATCTTACGTAAGCACCCATTTTCTCGTCCATTCTGAAATTATACATTTTGATTTAATGAAAAATGTTTAGTTCAAACACTGAAGCCTTTTCCAGCTGCCTCTCACAAATTCCAGTTTTCTGCCAGACAGACTGATTGAAAGCTAATTTCACAGATAGGCAACCAGATTTTATAGATGACATTCAAGATCATTTCCTCTTCTCCCCTTCTCATGTGAACTCTTAATGTAAGGAGCAAAAGGCTCTCGCTGAAAATTCAAACAGCAATCACTGTTCTAAAAACACTTCCAACACAGCAAAAGCTGCTGCATGACTCCAATATAAATTAGTAATATCACTTAACAGGAAAAAAAAACACCTGGGGCACAAACTCAGTTCTCTCAATTTGAAATGGCAACTTTGAAAAAAAAAATCTATCATTATGCCATTTTACAGTCACCCTCATAACTTTAGCATTTGAAGTAATTAGTAGCTTTAAAGATGAAAGATGCTAAGTATCATTATTAATGTAACTAACTTCTTTTTTCATACAGCCTTTTGTTCTCTGATGACCCCAAAAGAGAAAATATTCTTGTCTCCTTACAAATGTCAAACATCTGTTGCCATCTAGCTTCTCCTCCACTATTTTAGCTTAGGAGGAAAATTAACAAGAGAATCAACAATTTGTTTGTTATACTAATTAAATATAACCAAAGAGCTCTCCAAAGAAGCATGATTTCAGCATTTATTTGTAATAAATCAAAAGGAAAAACATTTAAGCTAATGCAATAAATCAGAGTTTTTTTGCTGCCATCTGAGCTTACCTCTTTTTTCTCCTCTTGATGATTTAGCAGAAGTGACAGGGGGTGTGTGAGAAATTTATAGAGCCCTGCCTCTTTGCTAGGCCAATCATAAGCCTAGAGAGAGTAGGAGTTGGCCTGAACGTAAAGGGAAAGAGGGACGGGGAGATCAACAGTAACCAGGAACATTACAGCATCACATTAGTTTGATTTAAGAGGTCTTCACCTGGTGGCCGTGTTGTTGTAGCAGCATTGGCTGCAGGATATTAGAGACACAAAGTGGGTGAGGTAATATCTTTAACTGGATCCACCTCTTTTCATGAGAAAGACAAGCTTTCAAGCTTGAAGTTTCTCTCTCACCCGCACATGATAAAATATATTACCTCACCCTCCTTGTTTCACCAGGTGAGAGAGAAAATTGAAAATACGTAACAAGATTTCTTAAAGGGAGTTCATAACATATTATTATTGCTACAATATTTAAAGATAACAGATTTTAAATAACTGATATCAGTGCAAAGAGTTAATAAAAAAAGAATCTGCTTATATTAAAATGCAAAGCAGCAATTAAGTGCCATACAGCAGGGAATTTCCAAGTTTTGTAATAAGCTTGTGAAAAAATTATGTAATACCCTCACAAATAATAAGCTTTTAAAAAACTGATCTAACTTTTCAGTCTTCAGTCCTTTCTCTGGGGTTTGCCAATAAACTTTACATGCACTAATAGAGTAATATGAGCACTGTTCCTCACACAAGAGGCAAAACATGTTTATAGGTTAGCTGGCTGCTTTCCCCATATGAGTTTGGATAAAGGCTGTCAAGTAATCACAATCTAGCGATTAACTCAAAACAAATTAACTTAAGTAAAAAGTAACCACAATTAATCACATTCTTCAACTAACAGAATATCCATTATTTATAAATTATAAATATTTTTAATGTTTTTCTACATTTTCAAATATATTGAATTCAGTTACAACAGAAAATACCAAATGTACAGTGTGTTATAGAAAGTAGTAATTCTTCTTTATTCACTTTCTCCACTTCAGTCATGATTTTACAGACCTCTATCACATCCCCCCCGTCGTCTCTTTTTCAAGCTGAAAAGTCCCAGTCTTTTTAATCCCCCCTCATATGATAGCTGTTCCAGACCCCCTAATAATTTTTGTTGCTTTTGTCTGAACTTTTTCCAGTGTCAAGATTTATTTTTTAAATGAGGTGACCATATCAGCACGCAGTATTTCAGATGTTGGTATACATGGATTTATATAGAGGCAATAAGATATTTTCTGCCTTAAATTTCTCCATTCCTTTCTTAATTCCCAACACTGTTTGATTTTTTTGACTTCCTTGTCAATTGTAGAGGCACAAAAATTGTTTCTACACACTTTGGAATACAGCTCTGAAGCATCAGGTTACATTAAGATGTTTCCCTTCATAACCACAAGGAGCAGATATTGAATTATTTTAAATGAAAGTTTAAATTCTTCAGATATTGATGATTTAATCCTTTTACTGTGACTTTTCTTTTCTTGATAGCTAGTATATTTTAAGCCGTGAGTTACAGGATTAGGATTTCTTCATTAGAGAAGTATCTGTTTACTGTGGTATCTTTGTTAAATTGCTTGAGGGATTTTTTTTTTGAGTGTGTGTGAGGGAAATAATAGGACATTTGGATAGAAGGGATTTTAATGACACATATCTAAGATCTACTTCTAGAC
Source organism: Pelodiscus sinensis (assembly GCF_052426305.1). Lineage (NCBI taxonomy): Eukaryota > Metazoa > Chordata > Testudines > Trionychidae > Pelodiscus > Pelodiscus sinensis. Next base: position 4,766,900 of record NC_143054.1, read on the forward strand.
AGAATGGAAATTAGTTTGATGGGGCAGCAACTTTTCATTCTATTCTGTATAGCAAGGATGACACTATAATGCCATTTAATAAGACTGTCAGGGCTTGTCTACAGTTAAAACTATTCAGTAGCACAACAGTGCCACCGTAGCACTTTAACAAAAGCCAGAACTATGTAGCACTTTACAGACTAACAAGATGGTTTATTAGGTGATGAGCTTTCATGGGCCAGACCCACTTCCTCAGATCAATTTGTGGAAGAAAATTGGCACAACTATATATACCAAAGTGATACAATCAAAAAAATGAACGCATGCTTTAGCACTGATAAGTAATCTACCTTCCTGAGAGGTGGTTGGATAGATCAAAGATTTCTGTTGACCAAGAACTTAGGTAGGTTTCACAGCACTACTAAGGAGTGTGGCTTTTTCACACATCTGACCAACTTAGCTAAACTGAACTGATTTGCTAGTACACACCAGGCCTCAGTTTCTGCTCAACAGCTCCAAATTAGAAGAGTAAAGGTGTTGCCAGACAAAGATGTAGTAAGCAACCCAGCCAAAGAAGCTTGCCAAGGCCCCGCTTGCACTGTGTCCCCAACACGGTCTGCCATACGTAAATCACATTATTTCCAAAAGGTCATGAAGCCACAATCAAGGTTTTATAATCTCTGCCACAGTCCATGATCTTTGTGCAACCCAGGCAGGACAATGGGAAAAAAACACCTGGAGGCAAAGGAACCTCAAATGGGTTTAGACAGCTCCTTTGCCTGCCTCCTTGCAGCAGCAGCAGAAGGAGCATGCCTTGGCAGGGAGGATAAGCAGCAGGAGTACATGCACTCTGTTTACCTTAGCTGGTGTACAGGCTCTTCAAAACACATTTCCCCTCTTTTGTGCCCGACCATGAATGACTCAATGTGCCATGCTGATGCCCCACCTCCCCCCCCCCATCCCATGAAAAAAGTCAGAGCTTCAGTATGATTGCGTTTTTAAAACTAAACATACAGGTTATACCTGAGTTACAAGTTACTAAAAATATGAAGCTCTTGAAGTGGGTGGCATGGGGAAAGATACTATCTCTACAGAGGCTGTGACTTCATGGTCATGGGTCTTTCCTGTTCCTCTGCAGTCCTAGCTTCCACTCCATCCAGAAAGATAAATTAGGAGAATCCTACTTCTGCTCTGGGAAGATCTGGAAGTTGGGAGAGTTGATTATCATGGCTTCAAATACAGGCAGTCCCCGGGTTATGTACAAGATAGGGACTGTAGGTTTGTTCTTAAGTTGAATCTGTATGTAAGTCGGAACTGGCGTCCAGATTCAGCCGCTGCTGAAACTGACCGCCAGTTCTGACTTACATACAGATTCAACTTAAGAACCCCAAGTCAGCTGCTGCTGAAACTGATCAGCGGCTGATTCCAGGAAGCCCCGGGCAGAGCAACTGTGCCTCAGGCTTCCTGTAGTCAGCGCTGGTCAGTTTCAGCAGCGGCTGACTTGGGGACGCCTGGGGCAGAGCAGCTGGGGTGCTGCTGGGGTGCTGCTGGGTTGCTCCAGTAGCACCGCTGCTCTGCCCCAGGGTCCACAACAAAAGCCTGGTCTGCTGGGGGGGGGAGGGGGGCACACTAGCTGCGCCCCCCACCCCCCCCAGCAGACCAGGGACACGGGAAGCAAAGCCGCAGCGGCGGGGTGCCGTGCCTCTGAGGCTTTGCTCTGGCGCGGGACCCGCCGCCACTGCGGCTTTGCTCCTGGTGCCCCTGGTCTGCTGGAGACGGTCCCCAGCAGACCAGGGGCACCGGGAGCAGCTTTTCTCGCCCCGGAGGTTGAGGTGGCGGATCCGCTGCCTGCGAGCTCTGGGGCAAGAAAGCCCTGTTCGTAAGTGCGGATCCGACATAAGTCGGATCCGCGTAAGTCGGGGACTGCCTGTACACTTCTAGTAGAGATGTCAACATGTAGCCGAGTACAAAATTAACTGATAAACCTAGGTTTATCAGTTAATCCTACTGACTACATGCATTACCCCCCACCTTGCTGCCTCTGATACAGAGCTGGCTGTGCTGTCACCTGCCTGTCCTTCCCCACACTGCTGCCTCTGATAGAGAGGCAGGGGGCAGGAGGGACAGGTGGGAGCTGGAACATGTGGGAAGCAACTTTCAAGGTGGCTCCCCATGAAGATCAGGTCGTGTGAAGCCACCAACCCCGCCATGCTGCTGCCTCTGATAGAGGCAGTGGGGTGGGGGATAGGTGGGAGTTGGTACTCACAGGAAGACAGCTCCCCCTCCCCTCACCCCATGAGTAAATGTGTAACTGCTAAAACTTCAAGCCGTTACACGTTTACATAAATACCTGATAGTTAACATTCCTAACGCTGAGTCTTTACTCATCTGCTTGGGCTCTCACAGTGTCTTGTAAGCATAAAAGGATTTACAAATAGTGCCTTTCATGCCCTCCACCCCAAACATGGGAAAGCAGCACTTGACCAAAGTTGATTGCTGAAAGCAAGAGGGGAAAACTACATTCCTTTAGCAGTCAAATGAAAATGATTTAAAATTAAAAAAATGCTAGTCACAGTAAGACAAAAATAAAAACTGTAACCATTTGCCATATTTTTTATAACACCCACATTGTCACTATGCTTTAGAAATTACAGCATGCTTAAAGAATAAAGACTAGAAACTCATTTCTGCTGAGTCATATAAATCTAAACTTCCATACAATTAAAAAAAACCAAACACCTGTTTTCTGTAAAAGTATTATTTCAGTCTAATCTAGGAGTTGACAACCTTCTGTATGTGGCCCAGCAGGCTAATCCACTGGTGAGCTGCAAAACATTTTGTGTGGACTGTCCACGGGCACTGTCCCCCACAGCTCCCATTGGCCACAGTTTGCCTTTCCCAGCCAATCGGATCTATGGGAAGTGGAGGGGCCAGGCCCATGCCACTTCCCACAGCTCCTATTGGCTGGGAACAGCAGCCACTCGGAGCTGTGGGATACTATGCCTGCAAACAGGCAATTTAAACAAAATGTCTCCCAACCCATCAGCAGTTTATCCAGAGGAGCAGCATGCTGAAGGTTGCCGACCCCTGATCTAATCCATACAAGACAACAGCATCAGACTCAATGAGTCACTAGACTAGATAGGATTCCTTCCCCATCTTAAATTCTACTAAATGGACTAACTACCTAAATTATCAGACTATAAATGCAGTTACTGTGTGGAGCATTAAATTCTCAACCAGTTTTGTAAAATGCTTCCAGCTATTTGGAGAAGAAGCACTACAGAAATATTAAGCATTATTGATAATACTTATCCATATGGCCAAAATCTCTAAACTGCCAGTGCTGGCATTTAAAGTGACACAAGTAGACATCAGAATGGATCTGCTTTTTCCCGGCTCTTTGGCTACCTTCCTTGTTAAGATTGTGCCTGTTACATTAGTATGGCACTGCAAGTTTTCCACGTTAATTTTAAAATCTATTTGAGCTTTATAGCTGACTGGCAGGGCACATAACAGCAAAGCACAGACTTAACACAAACATAGACTAAGTACATTTGGCAAGAGCCTGAGTTTATGCTGAGGCTGCAATGCAAACTCTGCAGCACGTCAGTGACTAATTTATAGGTTGCATCTTGCTTTCAGCTTCTGCAGGACCGGTGCACGAATCTCAGTCCCAGGCCAGCACAAATAAGATGCCCTCTTAACCCTTCAAGTCTGGGCCAAGGAAGTCAGTCTTCCCTGTAAGCAGCATGGTTGTGCAGTCACCCAGGGGACATTCAAATGCCACCTGGATGAGTAGCAGCGTGCCCACAGCTAGGCTTTGTGTCTATCAGTGGTGCACATCCGCACATGCCTCAGTGAGCATAAAAACATTACTCCGCACGTGGATGGAAAAATCCACCCCTGAACGGGAATGATTAGCAGGAACATTGCGCCCGGCCTCTTCTCACAGCCTTACCACACCGTATCGCCCCAGTACGGGGCCTTCCATCAGCAAATCCCCAGACGCCTTCAAAAGGAGGGTCCGGCCAGACCCCGATTCACCCCTGGGGAGGCTCCCACGGCCAGAGGTGAGCACAGGCCCAAGGGCGCGCACAGCCCGAGACACCAGGTGCGTGTGTGTGTGTGTGGGGGGTCTCCAATTCCCACCCCCGCTCCAGCCTGTGAGCGCCAGCCCCCCCTTGCACCCTAGACCCCCGCCCCCTCCCCACCTATGGGGGCCCACAGCAGGGGGGGCAGCGAGCTCAAGGCAGGCCGGGCTCCACGGAGCTGAGAGGATGGGGGGGTCCAGAGAGCAGTGGGGGGGAGTACCCCAAAGCAGCCTTGGGCTGAGGGGGGAGCAGGGGTGGGTGGGCTGCAGGGGGGCGGCCCAATGCAGGCTTGGGGGGGCTGCTCAATGCAGGCTCGCGGGGGGGGGGGTGAGGGGCTGCCAACGCAGGCTCCGGCGCGGGGGGGAGGGGGCTGCTCAATACAGACTCGCGGGGGGGGGGGTGAGGGGCTGCCAACGCAGGCTCCGGCGCGGGGGGGAGGGGGCTGCTCAATGCAGGCTCGCGGGGGGGGGGGGTGAGGGGCTGCTCAATGCAGACTCGCGGGGGGGGGGGTGAGGGGCTGCTCAATGCAGACTCGGGGGGGGGGGGGTGAGGGGCTGCCAACGCAGGCTCGGGCGCGGGGGGGGGGGGCTGCTCAATGCAGGCTCGCGGGGGGGGGGGGTGAGGAGCTGCCAACGCAGGCTCGGGGGGGGGGGGGGAGAAGCTCAGGAGTATCCGACTTAAATCGACCCCCCCCGCCACCCACCGGGTGAACCCTTCCATTCATTCAGCGGCAGCTACCGGGGCCAGACCATCTTCTCCACCCCCCGCTCCCCAAACGGTACTGACCCCTCCAGCAGGAAGGCGAGTGGTTCCGCCCGCGCGGCCCGTTGCCTTCGCCGCCCCTACCCCCCGCAGCCCAACGGTGCGTGGGGACCAGGAGCTCGCGCGCCGCGGCCGTTGGCCCGCCTTTATCCAGCCGGCTCGCGAGGCCCCCCTCGAGCCCCGCCCGCCCCCGGCAGCCTCAGCCTCCTGATAGGCCGGGAGAGGGGGCCAGAGCGCTAGCGTCAGCAGACCACCGCCCGGTAACCTTGGCAACCGGCCGCGCGGGTGCTGGGCCGCTCGCTCCTGCGCGCCACGCCCCCCCTTCGAGAAACTGGACTGCCAGGCAGGTGGGCGGTGATGTCATCGCGTGACGTCATGTCACAACGTCATGTGGGGCAGATGGGGGGGAGGGTAGAGCAGGGGCTATGGGGAGTCAGGGCTGGTTGCCTGTGGGACGGGGGGGGGGAGAGCAGGGGCTATGGGGAGTCAGGGCTGGTTGCCTGTGGGGCGGGGGGGGGGAGAGCAGGGGCTATGGGAAGTCAGGGCTGGTTGCCTGTGGGGCGGGGGGGAGAGCAGGGGCTATGGGGAGTCAGGGCTGGTTGCCTGTGGGACGGGGGGGGGGAGAGCAGGGGCTATGGGGAGTCAGGGCTGGTTGCCTGTGAGGCGGGGGGGGGGGAGAGCAGGGGCTATGGGGAGTCAGGGCTGGTTGCCTGTGGGGCGGGGGGGGGGAGAGCAGGGGCTACGGGGAGTCAGGGCTGGTTGCCTGTGGGGCGGGGGGGGAGAGCAGGGGCTACGGGGAGTCAGGGCTGGTTGCCTGTGGGGCGGGGGGGGGGGGGAAGAACAGGGGCTATGGGGAGTCAGGGCTGGTTGCCTGTGGGGTGGGGGGGGGGAGAGCAGGGGCTATGGGGAGTCAGGGCTGGTTGCCTGTGGGGCGGGGGGGGGGAGAGCAGGGGCTATGGGGAGTCAGGGCTGGTTGCCTGTGGGGCGGGGGGGGGAGAGCAGGGGCTATGGGGAGTCAGGGCTGGTTGCCTGTGGGGCGGGGGGGGGGGAGAGCAGGGGCTACGGGGAGTCAGGGCTGGGTGCCTGTGGGGCGGGGGGGGGAAAGCAGGGGCTATGGGGAGTCAGGGCTGGTTGCCTGTGGGGCGGGGGGGGAAGAGCAGGGGCTACGGGGAGTCAGGGCTGGGTGCCTGTGGGGCGGGGGGGGAAAGCAGGGGCTACGGGGAGTCAGGGCTGGTTGCCTGTGGGGCGGGGGGGGGGAGAGCAGGGGCTATGGGGAGTCAGGGCTGGTTGCCTGTCGGGCGGGGGGCGGGGGAGAGCAGGGGCTATGGGGAGTCAGGGCTGGGTGCCTGTGGGGCGGGGGGGGGAAAGCAGGGGCTACGGGGAGTCAGGGCTGGTTGCCTGTGGGGCGGGGGGGGGGAGAGCAGGGGCTATGGGGAGTCAGGGCTGGTTGCCTGTGGGGCGGGGGGGGGGGAGAGCAGGGGCTATGGGGAGTCAGGGCTGGGTGCCTGTGGGGGGGGGGGGAAAGCAGGGGCTACGGGGAGTCAGGGCTGGTTGCCTGTGGGGCGGGGGGGGGGGAGAGCAGGGGCTATGGGGAGTCAGGGCTGGTTGCCTGTGGGGCGGGGGGGGAGAGCAGGGGCTATGGGGAGTCAGGGCTGGTTGCCTGTGGGGCGGGGGGGGAGAGCAGGGGCTACGGGGAGTCAGGGCTGGTTGCCTGTGGGGCGGGGGGGGGAGAGCAGGGGCTATGGGGAGTCAGGGCTGGTTGCCTGTGGGGCGGCGGGAGGGGAGAGCAGGGGCTATGGGGAGTCAGGGCTGGTTGCCTGTGAGGCGGGGGGGGGGGGAGAGCAGGGGCTATGGGGAGTCAGGGCTGGTTGCCTGTGGGGCGGGGGGGAGAGCAGGGGCTATGGGGAGTCAGGGCTGGTTGCCTGTGGGGCGGGGGAGGAGAGCAGGGGCTACGGGGAGTCAGGGCTGGTTGCCTGTGGGGCAGGGGGGGGAGAGCAGGGGCTATGGGGAGTCAGGGCTGGTTGCCTGTGGGGCGGGGGGGGGGGAGAGCAGGGGCTATGGGGAGTCAGGGCTGGTTGCCTGTGGGGCGGGGGGGGGGGGAGCAGGGGCTATGGGGAGTCAGGGCTGGTTGCCTGTGGGGCGGGGGGGGGGGAGAGCAGGGGCTATGGGGAGTCAGGGCTGGTTGCCTGTGGGGCGGGGGGGGGGAGAGCAGGGGCTATGGCGAGTCAGGGCTGGTTAACTGTGGGGGGGGGGGGGAGAGCAGGGGCTATGGGGAGTCAGGGCTGGTTGCCTGTGGGGCGGGGGGGGGGGAGAGCAGGGGCTATGGGGAGTCAGGGCTGGTTGCCTGTGGGGCGGGGGGGGAGAGCAGGGGCTATGGCGAGTCAGGGCTGGTTGCCTGTGGGGCGGGGGGGGAGAGCAGGGGCTACGGGGAGTCAGGGCTGGTTGCCTGTGGGGCGGGGGGGGAGAGCAGGGGCTACGGGGAGTCAGGGCTGGTTGCCTGTGGGGCGGGGGGGAGAGCAGGGGCTATGGGGAGTCAGGGCTGGTTGCCTGTGGGGCGGGGGGGGAGAGCAGGGGCTACGGGGAGTCAGGGCTGGTTGCCTGTGGGGCGGGGGGGGAGAGCAGGGGCTATGGCGAGTCAGGGCTGGTTGCCTGTGGGGCGGGGGGGGAGAGCAGGGGCTACGGGGAGTCAGGGCTGGTTGCCTGTGGGGCGGGGGGGGAGAGCAGGGGCTATGGGGAGTCAGGGCTGGTTGCCTGTGAGGCAGGGGGGGGGGAGAGCAGGGGCTATGGGGAGTCAGGGCTGGTTGTCTGTGGGGTGGGGGGGGAGAGCAGGGGCTATGGGGAGTCAGGGCTGGTTGTCTGTGGGGTGGGGGGGAGAGCAGGGGCTATGGGGAGTCAGGGCTGGTTGCCTGTGGGGCGGGGGGGGGAGAGCAGGGGCTACGGGGAGTCAGGGCTGGTTGCCTGTGGGGCGGGGGGGGGGAGAGCAGGGGCTACGGGGAGTCAGGGCTGGTTGCCTGTGGGGCGGGGGAGGAGAGCAGGGGCTACGGGGAGTCAGGGCTGGTTGCCTGTGGGGCGGGGGGGGGGGAGAGCAGGGGCTATGGGGAGTCAGGGCTGGTTGCCTGTGGGGCGGGGGGGGGGGGGAGAGCAGGGGCTACGGGGAGTCAGGGCTGGTTGCCTGTGGGGCGGGGGGGGGGAGAGCAGGGGCTACGGGGAGTCAGGGCTGGTTGCCTGTGGGGCGGGGGGGGGGAGAGCAGGGGCTATGGGGAGTCAGGGCTGGTTGCCTGTGGGGCGGGGGGGGGAGAGCAGGGGCTATGGGGAGTCAGGGCTGGTTGCCTGTGGGGCGGGGGGGAGAGCAGGGGCTATGGGGAGTCAGGGCTGGTTGCCTGTGGGGCGGGGGGGGGAGAGCAGGGGCTACGGGGAGTCAGGGCTGGTTGCCTGTGGGGCGGGGGGGAGAGCAGGGGCTACAGGGAGTCAGGGCTGGTTGCCTGTGGGGCGGGGGGGGGGGAGAGCAGGGGCTATGGCGAGTCAGGGCTGGTTGCCTGTGGAGCGGGGGGGGGGAGAGCAGGGGCTATGGGGAGTCAGGGCTGGTTGCCTGTGGAGCGGGGGGGGAGAGCAGGGGCTACGGGGAGTCAGGGCTGGTTGCCTGTGGGGTGGGGGGGGGAGAGCAGGGGCTACGGGGAGTCAGGGCTGGTTGCCTGTGGAGCGGGGGGGGAGAGCAGGGGCTATGGGGAGTCAGGGCTGGTTGCCTGTGGAGCGGGGGCGGAGAGCAGGGGCTACGGGGAGTCAGGGCTGGTTGCCTGTGGGGCGGGGGGGGGGAGAGCAGGGGCTATGGCGAGTCAGGGCTGGTTGCCTGTGGGGCGGGGGGGGGGGAGAGCAGGGGCTACGGGGAGTCAGGGCTGGTTGCCTGTGGGGCGGGGGGGGAGAGCAGGGGCTATGGGGAGTCAGGGCTGGTTGCCTGTGAGGCGGGGGGGGGAGAGCAGGGGCTACGGGGAGTCAGGGCTGGTTGCCTGTGGGGCGGGGGGGAGAGCAGGGGCTACGGGGAGTCAGGGCTGGTTGCCTGTGGGGCGGGGGGGAGAGCAGGGGCTACGGGGAGTCAGGGCTGGTTGCCTGTGGGGCGGGGGGGGGGAGAGCAGGGGCTACGGGGAGTCAGGGCTGGTTGCCTGTGGGGCGAGGGGGGGGAGAGCAGGGGCTATGGGGAGTCAGGGCTGGTTGCCTGTGGGGCGGGGGGGAGAGCAGGGGCTACGGGGAGTCAGGGCTGGTTGCCTGTGGGGCGGGGGGGGGGAGAGCAGGGGCTATGGGGAGTCAGGGCTGGTTGCCTGTGGGGCGGGGGGGGGGGAGAGCAGGGGCTACGGGGAGTCAGGGCTGGTTGCCTGTGGGGCGGGGGGGAGAGCAGGGGCTATGGGGAGTCAGGGCTGGTTGCCTGTGGGGTGGGGGGGAGAGCAGGGGCTATGGGGAGTCAGGGCTGATTGGCTGTGGGGCAGGGGGGGGAGAGCAGGGGCTATGGGGAGTCAGGGCTGGTTGCCTGTGGAGCGGGGGGGGGAGAGCAGGGGCTATGGGGAGTCAGGGCTGGTTGCCTGTGGAGCGGGGGGGGAGAGCAGGGGCTACGGGGAGTCAGGGCTGGTTGCCTGTGGGGCGGGGGGGGAGAGCAGGGGCTATGGGGAGTCAGGGCTGGTTGCCTGTGGGGCGGGGGGGGAGAGCAGGGGTTATGGCGAGTCAGGGCTGGTTGCCTGTGGGGCGGGGGGGGGGGGGGGGAGAGCAGGGGCTACGGGGAGTCAGGGCTGGTTGCCTGTGGGGCGGGGGGGGAGAGCAGGGGCTACGGGGAGTCAGGGCTGGTTGCCTGTGGGGCGGGGGGGGGAGAGCAGGGGCTATGGGGAGTCAGGGCTGGTTGCCTGTGGGGCGGGGGGGGAGAGCAGGGGCTATGGGGAGTCAGGGCTGGTTGCCTGTGGGGCGGGGGGGGGGAGAGCAGGGGCTATGGGGAGTCAGGGCTGGTTGCCTGTGGGGCGGGGGGGGGAGAGCAGGGGCTACGGGGAGTCAGGGCTGGTTGCCTGTGGGGCGGGGGGGGGAGAGCAGGGGCTACGGGGAGTCAGGGCTGGTTGCCTGTGAGGCGGGGGGGGGAGAGCAGGGGCTATGGGGAGTCAGGGCTGGTTGCATGTGGGGCGGGGGGGGGGGGGGAGAGCAGGGGCTATGGGGAGTCAGGGCTGGTTGCCTGTGAGGCAGGGGGGGGGGAGAGCAGGGGCTATGGGGAGTCAGGGCTGGTTGCCTGTGGGGCGGGGGGGCAGAGCAGGGGCTATGGGGAGTCAGGGCTGGTTGCCTGTGGGGCGGGGGGGGGGGGAGAGCAGGGGCTATGGGGAGTCAGGGCTGGTTGCCTGTGGGGCGGGGGGGGGGAGAGCAGGGGCTATGGGGAGTCAGGGCTGGTTGCCTGTGGGGCGGGGGGGGGAGAGCAGGGGCTACGGGGAGTCAGGGCTGGTTGCCTGTGAGGCAGGGGGGGGGGAGAGCAGGGGCTACGGGGAGTCAGGGCTGGTTGCCTGTGAGGCGGGGGGGGGGGGGAGAGCAGGGGCTACGGGGAGTCAGGGCTGGTTGCCTGTGGGGCGGGGGGGGGAGGAGAGCAGGGGCTATGGGGAGTCAGGGCTGGTTGCCTGTGGGGCGGGGGGGGAGAGCAGGGGCTATGGGGAGTCAGGGCTGGTTGCCTGTGGGGCGGGGGGGGGGGGGAGAGCAGGGGCTACGGGGAGTCAGGGCTGGTTGCCTGTGGGGCGGGGGGGGGGGGGAAGAACAGGGGCTATGGGGAGTCAGGGCTGGTTGCCTGTGGGGTGGGGGGGGGGAGAGCAGGGGCTATGGGGAGTCAGGGCTGGTTGCCTGTGGGGCGGGGGGGGGAGAGCAGGGGCTATGGGGAGTCAGGGCTGGTTGCCTGTGGGGCGGGGGGGGAGAGCAGGGGCTATGGGGAGTCAGGGCTGGTTGCCTGTGGGGCGGGGGGGGGGAGAGCAGGGGCTACGGGGAGTCAGGGCTGGGTGCCTGTGGGGCGGGGGGGAAAGCAGGGGCTATGGGGAGTCAGGGCTGGTTGCCTGTGGGGCGGGGGGGAAGAGCAGGGGCTACGGGGAGTCAGGGCTGGGTGCCTGTGGGGCGGGGGGGGAAAGCAGGGGCTACGGGGAGTCAGGGCTGGTTGCCTGTGGGGCGGGGGGGGGGAGAGCAGGGGCTATGGGGAGTCAGGGCTGGTTGCCTGTCGGGCGGGGGGCGGGGGAGAGCAGGGGCTATGGGGAGTCAGGGCTGGGTGCCTGTGGGGCGGGGGGGGGAAAGCAGGGGCTACGGGGAGTCAGGGCTGGTTGCCTGTGGGGCGGGGGGGGGGAGAGCAGGGGCTATGGGGAGTCAGGGCTGGTTGCCTGTGGGGCGGGGGGGGGGGAGAGCAGGGGCTATGGGGAGTCAGGGCTGGGTGCCTGTGGGGCGGGGGGGGAAAGCAGGGGCTACGGGGAGTCAGGGCTGGTTGCCTGTGGGGCGGGGGGGGGGGAGAGCAGGGGCTATGGGGAGTCAGGGCTGGTTGCCTGTGGGGCGGGGGGGGAGAGCAGGGGCTATGGGGAGTCAGGGCTGGTTGCCTGTGGGGCGGGGGGGAGAGCAGGGGCTACGGGGAGTCAGGGCTGGTTGCCTGTGGGGCGGGGGGGGAGAGCAGGGGCTATGGGGAGTCAGGGCTGGTTGCCTGTGGGGCGGCGGGAGGGGAGAGCAGGGGCTATGGGGAGTCAGGGCTGGTTGCCTGTGAGGCGGGGGGGGGGGAGAGCAGGGGCTATGGGGAGTCAGGGCTGGTTGCCTGTGGGGCGGGGGGGGAGAGCAGGGGCTATGGGGAGTCAGGGCTGGTTGCCTGTGGGGCGGGGGAGGAGAGCAGGGGCTACGGGGAGTCAGGGCTGGTTGCCTGTGGGGCAGGGGGGGGAGAGCAGGGGCTATGGGGAGTCAGGGCTGGTTGCCTGTGGGGCGGGGGGGGGGAGAGCAGGGGCTATGGGGAGTCAGGGCTGGTTGCCTGTGGGGCGGGGGGGGGGGGAGCAGGGGCTATGGGGAGTCAGGGCTGGTTGCCTGTGGGGCGGGGGGGGGGGGAGAGCAGGGGCTATGGGGAGTCAGGGCTGGTTGCCTGTGGGGCGGGGGGGGGGAGAGCAGGGGCTATGGCGAGTCAGGGCTGGTTAACTGTGGGGCGGGGGGGGGGAGAGCAGGGGCTATGGGGAGTCAGGGCTGGTTGCCTGTGGGGCGGGGGGGGGGGAGAGCAGGGGCTATGGGGAGTCAGGGCTGGTTGCCTGTGGGGCGGGGGGGGAGAGCAGGGGCTATGGCGAGTCAGGGCTGGTTGCCTGTGGGGCGGGGGGGGAGAGCAGGGGCTACGGGGAGTCAGGGCTGGTTGCCTGTGGGGCGGGGGGGGAGAGCAGGGGCTACGGGGAGTCAGGGCTGGTTGCCTGTGGGGCGGGGGGGAGAGCAGGGGCTATGGGGAGTCAGGGCTGGTTGCCTGTGGGGCGGGGGGGGAGAGCAGGGGCTACGGGGAGTCAGGGCTGGTTGCCTGTGGGGCGGGGGGGGAGAGCAGGGGCTATGGCGAGTCAGGGCTGGTTGCCTGTGGGGCGGGGGGGAGAGCAGGGGCTACGGGGAGTCAGGGCTGGTTGCCTGTGGGGCGGGGGGGGAGAGCAGGGGCTATGGGGAGTCAGGGCTGGTTGCCTGTGAGGCAGGGGGGGGGGGAGAGCAGGGGCTATGGGGAGTCAGGGCTGGTTGTCTGTGGGGTGGGGGGGGAGAGCAGGGGCTATGGGGAGTCAGGGCTGGTTGTCTGTGGGGGGGGGGGGAGAGCAGGGGCTATGGGGAGTCAGGGCTGGTTGCCTGTGGGGCGGGGGGGGGAGAGCAGGGGCTACGGGGAGTCAGGGCTGGTTGCCTGTGGGGCGGGGGGGGGGAGAGCAGGGGCTACGGGGAGTCAGGGCTGGTTGCCTGTGGGGCGGGGGAGGAGAGCAGGGGCTACGGGGAGTCAGGGCTGGTTGCCTGTGGGGCGGGGGGGGGGGAGAGCAGGGGCTATGGGGAGTCAGGGCTGGTTGCCTGTGGGGCGGGGGGGGGGGGGAGAGCAGGGGCTACGGGGAGTCAGGGCTGGTTGCCTGTGGGGCGGGGGGGGGAGAGCAGGGGCTACGGGGAGTCAGGGCTGGTTGCCTGTGGGGCGGGGGGGGGAGAGCAGGGGCTATGGGGAGTCAGGGCTGGTTGCCTGTGGGGCGGGGGGGGGGAGAGCAGGGGCTATGGGGAGTCAGGGCTGGTTGCCTGTGGGGCGGGGGGGAGAGCAGGGGCTATGGGGAGTCAGGGCTGGTTGCCTGTGGGGCGGGGGGGGGAGAGCAGGGGCTACGGGGAGTCAGGGCTGGTTGCCTGTGGGGCGGGGGGGAGAGCAGGGGCTACAGGGAGTCAGGGCTGGTTGCCTGTGGGGCGGGGGGGGGGGAGAGCAGGGGCTATGGCGAGTCAGGGCTGGTTGCCTGTGGAGCGGGGGGGGGGAGAGCAGGGGCTATGGGGAGTCAGGGCTGGTTGCCTGTGGAGCGGGGGGGGAGAGCAGGGGCTACGGGGAGTCAGGGCTGGTTGCCTGTGGGGTGGGGGGGGGAGAGCAGGGGCTACGGGGAGTCAGGGCTGGTTGCCTGTGGAGCGGGGGGGGAGAGCAGGGGCTATGGGGAGTCAGGGCTGGTTGCCTGTGGAGCGGGGGCGGAGAGCAGGGGCTACGGGGAGTCAGGGCTGGTTGCCTGTGGGGCGGGGGGGGGGAGAGCAGGGGCTATGGCGAGTCAGGGCTGGTTGCCTGTGGGGCGGGGGGGGGGGGAGAGCAGGGGCTACGGGGAGTCAGGGCTGGTTGCCTGTGGGGCGGGGGGGGAGAGCAGGGGCTATGGGGAGTCAGGGCTGGTTGCCTGTGAGGCGGGGGGGGGAGAGCAGGGGCTACGGGGAGTCAGGGCTGGTTGCCTGTGGGGCGGGGGGGGAGAGCAGGGGCTACGGGGAGTCAGGGCTGGTTGCCTGTGGGGCGGGGGGGGAGAGCAGGGGCTACGGGGAGTCAGGGCTGGTTGCCTGTGGGGCGGGGGGGGGGGAGAGCAGGGGCTACGGGGAGTCAGGGCTGGTTGCCTGTGGGGCGAGGGGGGGAGAGCAGGGGCTATGGGGAGTCAGGGCTGGTTGCCTGTGGGGCGGGGGGGAGAGCAGGGGCTACGGGGAGTCAGGGCTGGTTGCCTGTGGGGCGGGGGGGGGGAGAGCAGGGGCTATGGGGAGTCAGGGCTGGTTGCCTGTGGGGCGGGGGGGGGGAGAGCAGGGGCTACGGGGAGTCAGGGCTGGTTGCCTGTGGGGCGGGGGGGAGAGCAGGGGCTATGGGGAGTCAGGGCTGGTTGCCTGTGGGGTGGGGGGGAGAGCAGGGGCTATGGGGAGTCAGGGCTGATTGGCTGTGGGGCAGGGGGGGGAGAGCAGGGGCTATGGGGAGTCAGGGCTGGTTGCCTGTGGAGCGGGGGGGGGGAGAGCAGGGGCTATGGGGAGTCAGGGCTGGTTGCCTGTGGAGCGGGGGGGGAGAGCAGGGGCTACGGGGAGTCAGGGCTGGTTGCCTGTGGGGCGGGGGGGGAGAGCAGGGGCTATGGGGAGTCAGGGCTGGTTGCCTGTGGGGCGGGGGGGGAGAGCAGGGGTTATGGCGAGTCAGGGCTGGTTGCCTGTGGGGCGGGGGGGGGGGGGGGGAGAGCAGGGGCTACGGGGAGTCAGGGCTGGTTGCCTGTGGGGCGGGGGGGGAGAGCAGGGGCTACGGGGAGTCAGGGCTGGTTGCCTGTGGGGCGGGGGGGGGAGAGCAGGGGCTATGGGGAGTCAGGGCTGGTTGCCTGTGGGGCGGGGGGGGGAGAGCAGGGGCTATGGGGAGTCAGGGCTGGTTGCCTGTGGGGCGGGGGGGGGGAGAGCAGGGGCTATGGGGAGTCAGGGCTGGTTGCCTGTGGGGCGGGGGGGGGGAGAGCAGGGGCTACGGGGAGTCAGGGCTGGTTGCCTGTGGGGCGGGGGGGGGAGAGCAGGGGCTACGGGGAGTCAGGGCTGGTTGCCTGTGAGGCGGGGGGGGGAGAGCAGGGGCTATGGGGAGTCAGGGCTGGTTGCATGTGGGGCGGGGGGGGGGGGGGGAGAGCAGGGGCTATGGGGAGTCAGGGCTGGTTGCCTGTGAGGCAGGGGGGGGGAGAGCAGGGGCTATGGGGAGTCAGGGCTGGTTGCCTGTGGGGCGGGGGGGCAGAGCAGGGGCTATGGGGAGTCAGGGCTGGTTGCCTGTGGGGCGGGGGGGGGGGGAGAGCAGGGGCTATGGGGAGTCAGGGCTGGTTGCCTGTGGGGCGGGGGGGGGGAGAGCAGGGGCTATGGGGAGTCAGGGCTGGTTGCCTGTGGGGCGGGGGGGGGAGAGCAGGGGCTACGGGGAGTCAGGGCTGGTTGCCTGTGAGGCAGGGGGGGGGGAGAGCAGGGGCTACGGGGAGTCAGGGCTGGTTGCCTGTGAGGCGGGGGGGGGGGGGGAGAGCAGGGGCTACGGGGAGTCAGGGCTGGTTGCCTGTGGGGCGGGGGGGGGAGGAGAGCAGGGGCTATGGGGAGTCAGGGCTGGTTGCCTGTGGGGCGGGGGGGGAGAGCAGGGGCTATGGGGAGTCAGGGCTGGTTGCCTGTGGGGCGGGGGGGGGGGGGGAGAGCAGGGGCTACGGGGAGTCAGGGCTGGTTGCCTGTGGGGCGGGGGGGGGGGAGAGCAGGGGCTACGGGGAGTCAGGGCTGGTTGCCTGTGGGGCGGGGGGGGGGGGAGAGCAGGGGCTATGGGGAGTCAGGGCTGGTTGCCTGTGGGGCGGGGGAGGAGAGCAGGGGCTATGGGGAGTCAGGGCTGGTTGCCTGTGGGGCGGGGGAGGAGAGCAGGGGCTATGGGGAGTCAGGGCTGGTTGCCTGTGGGGCGGGGGAGGAGAGCAGGGGCTATGGGGAGTCAGGGCTGGTTGCCTGTGGGGCGGGGGGGAGAGCAGGGGCTACGGGGAGTCAGGGCTGGTTGCCTGTGGGGCGGGGGGGGAGAGCAGGGGCTACGGGGAGTCAGGGCTGGTTGCCTGTGGGGCGGGGGGGAGAGCAGGGGCTACGGGGAGTCAGGGCTGGTTGCCTGTGGGGCGGGGGGGGAGAGCAGGGGCTACGGGGAGTCAGGGCTGGTTGCCTGTGGGGCGGGGGGGAGAGCAGGGGCTATGGGGAGTCAGGGCTGGTTGCCTGTGGGGCGGGGGGGGGAAGAGCAGGGGCTATGGGGAGTCAGGGCTGGTTGCCTGTGGGGCGGGGGGGGAGAGCAGGGGCTATGGGGAGTCAGGGTTGGTTGCCTGTGGGGTGGGGGGAAAGCAGGGGCTATGGGGAGTCAGGGCTGGTTGCCTGTGGGGCGGGGGGGGGGAAAGCAGGGGCTATGGGGAGTCAGGGCTGGTTGCCTGTGGGCAGAGGGGGAAGAACAGGGGCTATGGGGAGTCAGGGCTGGTTGCCTGTGGGGCGGGGGGGGGGGGAAAGCAGGGGCTACGGGGAGTCAGGGCTGGTTGCCTGTGGGGCGGGGGGGGAAGAACAGGGGCTATGGGGAGTCAGGGCTGGTTGCCTGTGGGGCGGGGGGGGGGGAAAGCAGGGACTATGGGGAGTCAGGGCTGGTTGCCTGTGGGGCGAGGGGGGGGAGAGCAGGGGCTATGGGGAGTCAGGGCTGGTTGCCTGTGGGGGGAGGGTAGAGCAGGAGTTATGGGGAGTCAGGGCTGCTTGCCTGTGGGGTGTGTGGGGGGCAGAGCGGGGGCAACGGGGAGTAACCCATTACCTGGGCTGACTTACCTTAAGCCAGCAGTCTCCAGCCTTTTTACACCCAGACTCACTTTTTAAATGTCAGGGCTAGCCAGGATCTACCCCATTGCTTCCCCAAGACCCCCACCCCTTTCGTGAGGCCCTGCCCTCTCCAAACCTTTCCTACCCCTTGCTAATGGAAATTCACCATTAATTACATAATTACACCTGAGCCATTGTGCTAGGGCTGCAGCTGGGGAGAACCATTTAATTTAAATTATGAAACCACTTCAACATTTTAACTTTCTCCTGTAAGTTTATCACACTTCATTTTATGTCCAACACAAAAGGCTTCATGTTTTCTTTATTAGTGGCTGGGGTGGGGTCTGGGGCCATGTACCCTCAGAAAAATCAGTTGCGGACCACACAAGTGAGAAACAAAAAAACTCCTCCCCTACCCTCACTGATGTGGCCCCCAACTGAGACACCTCACTCTTCTGGGTCTCCAGCCCCGAAAGGACAGGGAGGACTGAGGTTCAAGGCTTCCCCTAGGCCAGATTTACTTTTCTGGGGTTCCAGAGTGAATGGATTTTGTGGACCCTCTTAGGCTCTGGGATGGGAACAAAACTGAGGGGTTCAGTGTGCAAGACTGGACTGCTATTGAGTGGGATAGGGAGGTGGGAGGTGGGGTGCAGGATGGGGTGAGAAGGGCAGGGTCTGGAAGATGGTTTAGCAACAGGAGAGGGTGGGGAGTGGGGGCTTGGCAGTGGAAGGGGGTTAGGGGAGTAACGCAGAAAAGGTGAAATGGTGAGAAGAGCTAGTTGAGGAGGGAGGCAAAGAAGTGGGGAGTAAAGGGAAGTGTAGCTTCTGCAAAGTAAACTTGTACCCCCCTGCTCCTGCCTCACTAGCCTCAGCCCCATGATCGCCCCCAGCCTGACCCCTTGCATCGCCCCCTGCCCCCTCCGTCCTGCCCCCACATCCCTATGCTCCCAGCGCACTCACCAGCAGGGCAGTAGCAGTGGGACTTTCAGCCTCTTCCCTGTCTGGCCCAGCCCTTTGCCGGCAGGTAGTGGCTCTGGGGCTGGGGTTAGGGCTGGGGCTGGGGCAGGCAGAGCCCAGAGCTAGCTCCAGCCCTCTAGGCACAGCAGGGTGCTGGGGAAGGGGCTCCCTGATGCCTCACACAGCCTGCGTGGAACAGCGCGGCATGGCCCGGTCCTCAGCATGCATGTGTGCCAGCCACCCAGCCCTGGCTCTGTGGTCCAGGCCCAGCACTGCCCCCTCCCAGAGCAGGAGGCAAGTTAACGAAGAGGGGCAGCCACCCAGGCAACAGCCCCATTTTGCTCCAGCCCAGCTGGAGCATGGCACAGCCTTGGTGGGTTGAACCTGCGACCAGCTGGACAGGTGGCTGCCTCTCTTTGCTCCACCCCTGCTGGCCACGGTGTTCAGCCCGCCAAGCTTGCGCCACGCTCCAGCTGGGC
The DNA here is from genome assembly GCF_052426305.1 of Pelodiscus sinensis. NCBI lineage: Eukaryota > Metazoa > Chordata > Testudines > Trionychidae > Pelodiscus > Pelodiscus sinensis. The sequence continues at coordinate 4,784,928 of NC_143054.1, forward strand.
TGGATCAAAGAGAGGCAGCTGCCTAGCAAGCTGGGCATGGGGATCGACTGGTTGATTGTGATCCGAGTGGTTGGTGACTACTGCCTTAAGCTAAGCCGCCACCACACCTACACTGCAGGAGCACATGCTCCCGTTAGCTTCCCTTTACTACTGGCAGAAGGAGTAGTACTGGACACTAGTGGGAGCTGCCCTCAGTGTTCAATTTAGGGGGTCTACATTAGACCTGCTAAATCTAATGCTAAAAGATCGACCTCTGGAGGGTCAATCTTCTCTGTAGTGTAGACATGCCCTTTCAGAGTACACAACACAGCATCTGTTGCTTCTACGAATCTACAGTTTTCCTTCCTAACTACATATGTGTCTGTAATGCCCTCACAGAATTTCTCCCTTTCTGGCATTCTCATAAAAGTATCCTCTGATCGATCTTCCTTGGTTTATGCCTCTCCTTTCTTGCATTGCTCCCTTTCCTTCCCCTCATTTTGTTTTCAAGGATAAAAGGCATACAAAATGATTCTTTCAAAGTTTCTTTGGCTAACCCTCTTTCAAAATTAAAGTGCTCAAAGGGGCAAGAAATTAGACTTTTTTTTTTCACACAAAATCATGAGCATCTGACTCCTTCAGTTAATATTCCAGAATCTATCTATTTCAGTAGTCAGCAACAAGAAGACAGTGGCTTACTTGCAGCACCATAGAAGCAAAATGCATCTTTGTCAGTCACATGATTAAACAAAAATATTGTCACAGGATTCACCCTCGGCATCTATGAATCAACATTGCAACAGAAAGCTGTTTGTTCACGTACAAAAGCAATAAAATACCAGTCGACGTAGTCTCAGAACAAATCAGGAAGGATCTAATATATTCCATGACATACCCTCAGGAAGACACAGGGAATGAACAAAACAATACAGAAATTTAAAACATTCAGCTAGTGGCCACAAATGAAAAACAAAGGAAAAGAATACTGTGGCAATTGTTGAATCTGTGCAGAAAATAACTCAATAAATAATTTAAAAGTGTTTCCTTTACACCCTCCCACACCCCCAAAATCAGAATAATGGAATAATTTGCAGATTGATTTTGTGGAACCATTGCTTAAGATTAAAAAGTGAAAAAAGTACCTGTTGGTGACAGTAGACCCATTCTCAAAATGAATTGAAGTTTTGCCAATGTGAACAGTTTTGCCTATTTTGAACAGAGAGATTAATACACACGTATTCAAGAACAGCCTGATGTCAATAGTATGCAAATTGTGAAGGAAAGAATAATTAAATTTATGGTGATAAATAATAATGGGGATGTAATGAACATTGGGTTTATCAAAGGCAGATTGTGCCCAACTAAACTGATTTCTTTCTGTGAGAAAATAGCGGATTTTTTTTTTAGATCAGGGTATTGAAACAGAATTAATATACTTAAAATTCAGTAAAGCATGGGAAATTATTAGGAAGGAATGGGGATCAATAAACATTGTACGGTCAATAATGAACTAGGGATTTGAATGGGTAACCAGTTACCTAGTAAGCATCACCCTTAATAGGTGCTTGACTGGCTGGTTCCTGCATCCTCAAGGTCTAAATAATTGCCTTTTGTGGGGTTAGAAAGGAATTTTCTATCAAGTCAGGCAGTGACTTGTTTTTCTTTTTCACCATGCTCTGAAGCATGTGGATGCAGTTCACTTGCAAGGATTATGCGGATACATCTCATTTAATCATCTCATGACCACGAGATCTAGCCTGACTTCCTGAATATCACAGGTCTCCGTCACCACCCAGCACCCACACACTACAATCAAACCCAACAACCAACATAAGATCAAAGTATTGCAGCCCAGAGAAGACTAAGCTATTACGTGCCTGTGCCACAGTCGGAGGTTATGAGGGACCAGCATGCACCAATGCCATATGTCCCCACTTATGGCAGGGACTAAAACTCGATTGGGGCCAAGAAATGAGGCTCCCACGTTTACAAAAGCATTAGCGATCACCTAGTGCTAACATTGGAAATTAAGCCACGGTGAATGGCTATATAAAGGAGAGATACCATTCAGAGTTTTGAACAGAGAGAGCAATACGCACGTATTCAAAAACAGCCTGCAACATTGCTATGGGGAAATGTGTGTAAACCTGGCCTACTGGCTGGGATATAACATATTCTCTAAGGCTACATCTACACTGCCCTCTCTGGCACAATAAAATATGCAAATGAGGCGAAGTGGTGAATATCGCCATGCCTCATTTGCATCCTTAATGAGCCACCATTTTGCACAAAAAAACCCTTTTGCGCAAGAGCCATTCTGCCACTTTTTTTCAGGAAGAATGGCTCTTGCACAAGAGGGATTTTTTGCGCAAAAAGGAGCTGTGTAGACGGCTCCTTTTTGTGCAAAAGCCCCTTATGCAAAAATGGCGGCTCATTAAGTGTGCAAATGAGGCACAGCGATAGTCACCGCTTTACCTCATTTGCATATTTTCTTGCACAAGAGAGGGCAATGTAGATGCAGCCTAAGAGTTCGATGAGGTTTTTAATGTCTGGGATTTATTATGGCATAATATATCATATTTACATAAAATCCTGTGTGCTGCCATAATACACACACTATACAAGGTCCTGTGAGAAATGAGATGATGACATTCCCGACGATGCAGCCTGGACTGCTGTGTCTGCTTCACTCTCAAACCTATGGCTACGTCTAGACTGGCATGATTTTCGGGAAAGAGCGTCTAGATTGGCACGGACGCTTTTCCGCAAAAGCACTTTTTGTGGAAAAGGGTCCGTGCCAATCTAGACGCGGTTTTGGGCAAGAAAACCCCGATTGCCATTTTCGCCATCGGGGCTTTTTTGCACAAAACAAATCTCAGCTGTCTACACTGGCCCTTTTGCGCAAAAGTTTTGCGCAAAAGGGACTTTTGCCCGAACGGGAGCAGCATAGTATTTCCATAAAAAGCACTGATTTCTTACAGTAGGAAGTCAGTGTTTTGGGGAAATTCAAGCAGCCAGTGTAGACAGCTGGCAAGTTTTTCCGGAAAAGCGGCTGATTTTCCCGAAAAACTGGACAGTCTAGACACAGCCGTGATGTGTTCAGTGCTTTGCTAGTGATCAGCAACCCCACCAGGCTCTGGGCACACACAGCTGTGAGCATGTACAATTATTCCAGCTATGACCAGCCATTCATGTATCACATAACTGGTGACATCTGCATATCCCTCAGCCACAGTCTTGCTCCCCAGAAATGTGCATCTTGTACTGCTCAGTAGCCCAATGGATAGTCTGTTATTCCAATAATAATAATGAATTATGCACCAGATTTAGAATCATAGAATAATAGGACTGGAAGGGACCTCGAGAGGTCATCGAGTCCAGCCCCCCGCCCTCAAGGCAGGACCAAGCTCCGTCTACACCATCCCTGACAGATGTCTATCTAACCTGTTCTTAAATATCTCCAGAGAGGGAGATTCCACCACCTCCCTTGGCAATTTATTCCAATATTTGACTACCCTGACAGTTAGGAATTTTTTCCTAATGTCCAATCTAAACCTCCCCTGCTGCACTTTAAGCCCATTACTCCTTGTCCTGTCCTCAGAAACCAAGAGGAACAAATTTTCTCCTTCCTCCTTGTGACACCCTTTTAGATATTTGAAAACCGCTATCATGTCCCCCCTTAATCTTCTTTTTTCCAAACTAAACAAGCCCAGTTCATGAAGCCTGGCTTCATAGGTCATGTTCTCTAGACCTTTAATCATTCTTGTCGCTCTTCTCTGTACCCTTTCCAATTTCTCCACATCTTTCTTGAAATGTGGCGCCCAGAACTGGACACAGTACTCCAGCTGAGGCCTAACTAGTGCAGAGTGAGCGGCAGAATGACTTCACGAGTTTTGCTTACAACACACCTGTTAATACAACCTAGAATCATATTTGCTTTTTTTGCAACAGCATCACACTGTTGACTCATATTCAACTTGTGGTCCACTATGACCCCTAGATCCCTTTCTGCCATGCTCCTTCCTAGACAGTCGCTTCCCATCTTGTATGTATGGAACTGATTGTTCCTTCCTAAGTGGAGCACTTTGCATTCCTCATCCTGTTTACCTCTGACCATTTCTCTAACTTGCTAAGGTCATTTTGAATTATGTCCCTATCCTCCAAAGAAGTCACAACCCCACCCAGTTTGGTATCATCTGCAATCTTAATAAGCGTACTCTCTATCCCAATATCTACATCATTGATGAAGATATTGAACAGTACGGGTCCCAAAACAGACCCTTGAGGAACTCCACTTGTTATCCCTTTCCAGCAGGATTTAGAACCGTTAACAACAACTCTCTGACTACGGTTATCCAGCCAATTATGCACCCACCTTATCGTGGCCCTATCTAAGTTATATTTGCCTAGTTTATCAATAAGAATCTCATGCGAGACCGTCATTTGTTCACCTAAGTAGAGATTCTCATCCATGACACACAATATAAATGCAGCATTTCCCTGGATTCTAAAATTAGATTTTTTTCAGCAAAATCAGACGCCAACTGACATGTCTATCATTGTGGTCACTGTAATAAAAATAAGGATTTGTGTAAATGCATTATTGCACATATTTTTGAGGATGAGGAGAGCATGAAAGTAATTGTCCGTGATCAGCAGCTTTGGAGTGGAAACAAAACCACGAAATGAGAGAGAGCACAATGTTTTGCAGCGTGCCAAAGAGAAGAACATTAAATTGAACATGAACAAATGGCAGGTCAGGCCAAGGACACATACTCAGTAACAGAAGAGTTTGATGGCAATTGTAACAAAGAGAAAAACTTGAAAACAAGGTGGCCTAACAAGGGATACATGGGCATGTTGACATGTCTAAGCAAATACATCCTTAATTTGTCACAATTACATACTTGACTTGGGCTACGTCTAAGCTGTAGCCTTCTTCTGCAAACGCGTATGCAAATGAAGCACGAAGTGGAATAGCGCCATGCTTCATTTGCATAATTAATTAGCAGTCGCTTTTGCGCAAAAAGGAGCTTCCTCATTTTTTCAGGAAGAACGGCTCTTGCTCAAGAGGGGTTTTTTGCGCAAAAGCAGCTGCTAATTAATTATGCAAATGAAGCATGGCAATATTCCATTCCACACTTCATTTGCATATGCTTTTGCGGAAGCAGGCTACAGTGTAGATGTATAGAATACTGCTTGAGGCTAGTACGGAATTGCATCGGGATAATCGATAAATGAAAAGCTTCCAGGAATTAATAAAACCCCACAAACTTGTCTCCGAAGTAGTGATGTGAATCACATGGGTGAAGTCCATCTCCAAGACGATCATCTGATGGAATATGCTTCCCAAAGAAACGACTAAGACAACTGAACTATTCCAGCACAAATTGACAGAGAAATGCTTTTTCTCTGGCTGTAACATTTAATTAATATTTATGGGTAGAAATTATTTGAGATAGAATCAGGCTGTGACTTGTTGCAACTCTTGTTACAGAAGCCATTGTGCAAAGCATCACCCTAGATTTAAAAAAGAAATTATAATGAAATTGCAAAAATACTCATTACATGTGAAATACAGGTCCAACCTGGAGCTTTTTTAAGGTGGACATGCCTTCAGGCTCATCTATGAACACTCAAAGCAAGCAGCAGCAGAAAGAAAAATTTGAGGTAAATTATATGACTCAAATACCACGCCTTTGCAAACCAAAATGTCACAACTTGCACAAAACAACTCACTTTAAAGACATTTGAGAGACTAATTGTATTTAGACATGCTCTTTCTCATCTACAAAAGCGGCAAGGAGTCCTGTGGCACCTTATAGACTAACAGAAGTGTTGGAGCATAAGCTTTCGTGGGCAAAGACCCGCTTCTTCAGATGCATGTCTTGTTTTCTTCATGAGGTTGATAGATTTCCACTCGTTACGGCTAACTGCAGTGCCTTGCATGGTGTCAAGTATCAGAGGGATAACCGTTTTAGTCTGAATCTGCAAAAGCGGTGAGGAGTCCTGTGGCACCTTAGGGTATGTCTACACTAGCCACCCTAGTTCGAACTAGGGTGGCTAATGTAGGCATTCGAACTTGCAAATGAAGCCCGGGATTTAAATATCCTGGGCTTCATTTGCATGTTCCCGTGCGTCGCCATTTTTAAATGCCCCGTAGTTTGAACAACCTACCTGCGGCTACTCACGGCACAGGCTAGGTAGTTCGAATTTAAGCTCCTAATTCGAACTGCCGTTACTCCTCATTGCAGGAGGAGTAACAGTAGTTTGAATTAGGAGCTTTAATTCGAACTACCTAGCCCGTGCCGCGTGTAGCCACGGGCACGTAGTTCGAACTGCGGGGCATTTAAAAATGGTGGCGCCTGGAAATATGCAAATGAAGCCCAGGATATTTAAATCCCGGACTTGATTTGCAAGTTCGAATGCTTACATTAGCCACCCTAGTTCGAACTAGGGTGGCAGTGCAGACATACCCTTATAGATTAACAGAAGTGTTGGAGCATAAGCTTTCGTGGGCAAAGACCCACTTCATCACATGCATCTGATGAAGTGGGTCTTTGCCCATGAAAGCTTATGCTCCAACACTTGTATTAGGGTACGTCTAGACTACATCCCTCTGTCGCCAGAGGCATGTAGATTAGGCTACCAGGCATAGGAAAATGAAGCGGAGATTTAAATAATCACTGCTTCATTTAAATTTACATGGCTGCCGCGCTGAGCCGATCAGCTGTTTGTCGGCTCAGCGCGGTAGTCTGGACGCCCGGGTGTCGACATCAAAGGCATTTGTCGACCACCCAGGTATGCCTACTTCAAAGTAGGAATAAGATCCTCCAGAAAAGGGCTTTTTTTCCGGAGGATCGGGGCCAGTGTAGACGCTCTTTTCTGGCTTTTCTAAAAGCCGGAAAAAAGCGGCGGACATTTTTATTTAAATGCCGCGGGGGATATTTAAATCCCCCGCGGATTTTCCTATTACAACCTCTGAAATTAACATGCCCCTTCCGGAAAAGGGGCCAATGTAGACGAGCCCAAAATGTTTAGCTGAAAAGTCAATAGAAATAACAAGGACTTGATTTTAAAAGCACCAGCACATTCAAGCACACACCTGGCATTTTTATCGTATTAGTATTACATCACAATTTCTTTATTAGGATCACCCAGGAAACTTATACACAGTGGAATAAAGTCTTTAGTGCCCTCTTTTAGTGAACTTGTTTAGCCCAAAGCAATTAACCCTGAAATAGTTACAGAAGAACTGCAGATATAGCTTTCAAAATGACCTTGACTAATTGGACATTGACCTAAAAATATTTTGAAGTGTATTAACAAGAGTGTTATATGTAAGACCCAAGAGGTAATTGTCCCACTCCGGGTGGATGACATATCAGCTAAAGTACTATGTCTAATTCTGGGTACCACACTTTAGCAAAGATGTGGCTAAACTGGAGAGTCCAGAGGACATTAACAAATCCGAGAAAAGGTTTAGAAAACCTGATCTGTGAGGAAAAGTTAAAAAAATTGGGCATGTTTAGTCTTGAGAAAAGAAGACTGAGGGTGGACCTGATGATAGCCTTCTAATATATTAAGGGCTGCTATAATGAGGACTGTGATTAATTGACCTCCCTGTGCACTGAAGATAGGACAAGTAGTAATGGGTTTAATTTGCAAACATGGGACATTTAGGTGAGATAGTAGGGAAAACTGGCTAATGGTGAAGCTTTGGAACAAACTTCCAAGGGAGGTTTGGAATCCCCATCATTAGAGGTTTTGAAGAAAAGCTTGGACAAACACCTGTCAGGAATGGTCTATGTATACTTGGTTCTGCCTCTATGAAAGGGTCTGAATTTAATGACTACTTGAGGTCCCTTTCCGCCCTGCATTTCCCTGATTCTGTGATACATTCCAGGACGCTGGGGCAGACGAAATACTACAACAGAAATACGTAGATACTATCATGAGCTTTTGTGGGCACAGCCCACTTCTTCAGATGAATGGAGCAAGGGGGACAGTACAAATAAATAGAGAAAGAGAGGCGGTGGGAAGGGAAAGAGAAGGAAGAAATTAGGAAAAAATATTGTTGATTAGAGTGTTTGTGCTATATTAGGCTAATTGAGTGGGCTGTAAGTACCCAGTGTTAGCACGCACACTGACAATATTTTTTCCTATTGCTTTTCCTTCTCTTTCCCTCTCCATCCCCTTTCTTTCTCTGCTATTTATTTATACCCTGGGCCATTACTCCATTCATCTGAAGCAATGTATTGTGCCCACGAAAGCTCATGATACCCTCTACATGTTTTGTTAGTCTTTAAGGTGCTGCAGGACTTTTTGTTGTTTTTTTTTTAATGTTTTTTTTTACAGTCTAACATGGCTACCCCTCTGAGACTTTACAACAGAAATGTGTGACAGTTTCTCTTCCACTGCTAGTGGGAGACAATCCTAATTTAAGTCTAATGTCTTGAGTAACAGCTGTGCCATCCATAAACATATTATGTCATAACCATTGTAGGGCTCAGTCTCTCTAGGAAGACTAGAAGACATGTATTCAAAGCCAAGGAGGACACTGGCTCCATTTCTTGAGGTCAGCTAGAATATTACCATGCTGTGAGTGGCCAGATGTAACTCATGTTGATAGGAACACTAAACATGAAAAACTACAAGGAAAAGTAGTGAATTCCCCTCAGAAGTTGACCTGGCTACTAGAGAAGGAGCTGTTCTGGCAGCAGTTAACACATCATCCAAAAAGAGGCAGAACAATCTCTTCTGTCTTGAGGCTACCAGTCATCTCCCTTTCCTTGATTACTAGGCTCTATTCCAAGGCTTGGCAAAGGAGTGGTCCAAGTAGTTACCAGAAGGGATTGGATGACAGGAACTGGAATATTCCTAACAAAGTCAAGGTCAAGTGGTTGCCAAAAGGGAATGTATATCCCAACTCCTGGGTCCTATTCCTAGCTCTGCCACTGACCTGATGTGTGACTTCGTAAATCACTTAACCTCTGTACCTTGAGTTTCCCATTTGTAAAACTGGACTTATCACAATAGTATGTCTAGATGCTATTCATTATAAAGAACTGCAAGTCCCTCGGTCGGCATGTGCTGTAGAAAGATAGGTATTATTTATCACAGCTATTTGTGCTGCTACTAGTTGTAGCCTGGGAAGGATCTATAGTGAAATGTAGGTGTTAAGACTCACCAGTCTGATCAGAGATTCTACATTCATCCTCTCTATCCCAGGCTACAAACCTCTCTCTCCCAGGTTACAAGCTAGTGGAATGGTACAGTTCCACCTCATGAGGGTCTGCGGGTCCAGAGCAACAGTCACACTTACAATCAGGATATTCAATTAAAATAAGTTTTATTAGTACAGGGATTACTGTGGCAAACACAACAAAGAATATAGCACTGAGTATACAGATTAATTGAATCTCCTCTGTGGATAACATTAACAAAATCTATGTTATAAACTGGACTTATCTAAATATACAGATTTAATTACCTAACAGAATTTCATACTCACAGAATCTTCTTTCAAAGGCTGAGCGTCCCTCCGCCCTAGGGACCTTGGTGCAGGTGAAGTACGAAATACTTAGAAGCAAAACTTAGACAGAATAAATGAAGTAAGACAGAGATATAAAGAGTGAAAAGAGAATAGAGCTTGTTTCTGACCTTGAGAGAAAACAGTGGACACTCCGGAATGGGCTTAGCAGCAGCCGCCACTCTGACTTCCTTAATTTCTACACCTTTATCCCCTTTTCGGCACCAGAATGTTCAACCTCCTAACCAAAGTTGAACCTGGCACACTAAGATTCCTGTGGGTACCTACAGCTAATTGGGAGAGAGATTGGGGGGTTGGTCTATGAATATATATAGGAGAATACTTGACGTCTCCTTGGACCGATTCCCAGAACAAAGAAAAGGCGGGAAATCTTGCGGTTTGGTACCAGGAAATCTGGTCTCTCTTAAATTTTGCTGGAATCTGCAGATTTGAACTTATCTTTACTCACTCAATATTGAGTAATGGTCCATCTCTGTCTGAACTACCTGTAAGTTTGATCGTAAAGGCTTTTCATAATCCTTACACAATATATATCTAAAAAAACCCAAGAAAAATAGAAGAGATCATTTTAACCCTCTATTTTATCATAAAACTCTTGTTAAAGCTAATTCATACAGGATAAACTAGATCCTGTAGGCCATGCATTACTGGCATGCTATTAAAATGTATCAAGAAAAGGGATAGAATAGGAAAGATATATCTTAGCAGGCTGCATAGTAGAAATCTTAGACTTGTGGGCCAAGCTTAGAAAGAGAAGGATTCAAATCAGGAGAAATGATACCGCATAGGCCGTGTCCAGACTCAGGGTTTTTTTTCGGGAAAAGTAGCCTTTTCCCGAAAAAACTTCCCCTGCGTCCAGACTCAAGCCGCGTTCTTTCGAAATTATTTCGAAAGAACGCGGCTTTTCTTTCGATGGCGGTAAACCTCAATTTACGAGGAAGAACGCCTTCTTTCGAAAGTTCCTCTTTCGAAAGAAGGCGTTCTTCAAGGTAAAGAGGCCGTCTTCGAAAGAGAGCATCCAGACTCGCTGGGTGCTCTCTTTCGAAAAAGCGGATTTCTCTTTCGAAAGATCCGCCTGCAGTCTAGACGCGATCTTTCGAAAGAGGCTCTTTCGAAAGATGCTTTCGAAAGAGCCTCTTTCGAAAGAAGCCTGCAGTCTAGACATAGCCATACAGCTGAGTGTTGCTAACCCCTCCCAGTTATTAGGACTTGTCATGTTCTATTAGATCATTGATTCATCAGATCTGCTATCCTGTTTCCAGAAATTTGCCTCTACCTAATGCTCCAGAGGATAATTTCATAGCTTTGTAGCACTTACGGACAGAAGGGATCACAAGATCATCTCAACTGATCTCCTGTATATCACAGAATGAACAGAACAAGGAATCGAGTGATCCATCCCGTGTTGCCCATTCTCAGTTTCTGGCAAACAGAGGCTAGACACCATTCCTGCCTATTCTAGCTATTAGCCATGATGGGCCTATCCTCCATGAATTTATGAACCCTCTTACAGTCTTGGCCTTCACAACATCCTCTGGCAGGGAGTTCTATAGGCTGATGGTACATTGTGTAAAAAAAAATCCTTTTGTTTGTTTTAAACCTGCTGCCTATTAATTTAATTTAGTGACCCCTCCCCCACCTGTCACCTGCCACCATATAGCCATGTGTCCTGCCATCTTTAGACCTACAAGAGGTCCCTAGACTCAGGCCTAGTGATAATGCTCCTGGTTTAGGAGCCAGCTACCTTTCCAAGAGCATTATTATTATTATTGCCACTGACTTATGCCGTCTGAGAATCTGGCCATTAGGGTTTTGGGTTGTTTGTGTGTTTTCCTTTATTTAAAAAAAATTAAGAGAAATTCTTTATTCAGGCACCTCAGAATAACTCAAAATTACAGCTGGAAAATACCTATTAAATCATCTAGTCCCATTGACTGGGAGCCATAGGAAGATTATTCCCTACAGGGCCTTCTCCACTTCTTTGTACAGCCAAGTTGTATGTGTCCTAAGCAATGAAGCTTTCACCCCTTCACTATTCTATTCAGATTCTTACGCTGTGTTATCACCATAGCATGTGAGGGCCTCCGACAATGCATTTAGCAATGTGACTACACATCTGTGTGACTATATATCATGAGTGCTTGAGGAGTGTCTTGTTTTGATAGTGGCTTTGGTAAATATATATTGGTCTGTATTCATGTTAGAAAATATGCGGTCAAAGAAATGTGCCTTGCACACAAGAGCATCAGAAGCGGCGAGGAGTCCTGTGGCACTGTAAAAGGATCACGCTACCCTCGCCATTCTGGGTTCCCGTCACCCATTTTTATTGCACCCATCGCATAGCTAGGCACCCCCAACAATAGTCCCGGGCCTCGGCCCCTTAGTCCCAGAGTCACTCTATTTCCCGCTTTGACCAGGACAGCCGGTCTCACGGATGCGCTTTGCCCTGCCGGGCAGAGTAGGGGGGTTCAGACCCACCCTCACTCCGAACCCCGACCCAGGGCCCTTAAGGCAGGGACTGCAGATCCCTGCCTAGCGGATGGGGGTAGTGCCCCTAAACACACCCGCTCACGGGCTACGTGATCCTGCCCTGGGCCGCTTCCTATTCTGTCCCTCCTATGGACCAGTCCCCTCCGAGGGCCCTCGCCTCACCCTCGCTCCCTGGGTTCCGCGCCTCGCTGTCCCTTCCTCCTCCCTGGCTGCCAGGCGCTGTTTTAAACTCTGCGCCGGTCTGGCTCCCCGGTGCCACCACGTCTGCGACGCCAGGCAACCCCCCCCCACCCATGACGTCATCCACCCGCGCCACGCTAGCCCCTCCTCCGGGGGAATTCTCCGGCGGCGCCTCTTGCTCCCCGCGTCCCACGGCACCGGCCCCCGGGACCGCGGCCAGCCCCGGGGTTCCCACGACGGGCCGACTGCTCGCCCTCCCTGGCCCTCGCCTCGGCCCCCCCGAGTGTGGGGTGGGAGCGCCCCATCACAGGCACCTTATAGACTAACTGAAGTGTTGAAACATAAGCTTTCGTGGGCAAAGACCCACGTCATCAGATGCATGTCAAGAGCATCAGAGTCATCCCAAAAGTATGGGGCACCGGGGCCTCTGCTCTCCAGGGTCTACCCCTCTCTGTCTTTCTCCCCACCCTGCTCCCCCAAGGCCCTGTTCCTGGCCAAGACAGAAGCTGGATCAAGGCTGGGGCACCAAAAGCAAACTCCTGTCTATGTCCCTGCCCAGGGAAGGTCAAGAAAGGAGCCCATGGGAGTAGGGACATGGGCTGGTGGCTGCTCTCAGCTCCCCCACTCCCCAGGTGAAGGGTCCATGCGGCTCCCAGGACTGCCTAGGTGCTCCATCTGGGCTGTATGCTAGCCTGGCCAGAGACTGGACCCTCCAGGGAAAGGGGAGAGGAAGGGGACTGGTTTTGCCCCAACAAAAAGTGGATGAACCAGACCCATCCACTTTCAAGAAGTGAGGGGCTATGGCCCCTTGATTCCCCTGTTCCAGCACCCATTTGTACATGAAGTAGAAGGTGGTGAGGTTTGATGGTCCTTTGTGCTGAAGAGAATTCATGCCACAGTTTCAGGCCAGCCCCCAGGAAAGTTCTGTCTGCCACACAGATGAGCCTTAGCCTTATTCTTGAGAGTTCACCGGTGCTAGAGAAGCAGAGCTGTTGACCTGGGCTTTCATCCAGAGCTGTCAGCTCTTTTAGATACTGTATCCTGGTTCAGGCCAGATAGCCCTTTGAAGATAGGGCCTGAGACCTTGAACTTGATTCAAAAGGCTATGAGAAGCCAGCAAAGGACGTGAAGGGCAAGTTTGAAGTACTCATAATAGCCTGTGTTAGCTGGAGTTTCCTAATCAGGTATATTGCATTGCTGTTGTGCAGCTGAGAAGTGAGAAAGGTGTGAATAACTGAGACCAGGTTATTGTCCTCCAGGGTAAGATGGAGTCTCTTGCCCAGAGAAGGTAGAAAGCATTACTTGTGGATTACTATATGAGAGTTATTTCAAACAAACTGTGTTTCTTAATCCAGGTAGTTATCATCATTAAAACACTATGGAAAATGCAGTCATAAATCAACCACACTCTTACAAGTAAGAAATCAGAGGTATTGGTATAAAAATTGACCGAGTTTATTAAGTGAATGTTTGAAAGCAAGTCTGAATCACAAGTTTAACAGTTATGGAGTGAACAGAAACCTCCAGGGACAAGTCTGGGTTGCGGGGAGGGTAGGTACATAATGAGCAAGGTCAATAACAAGATGTCTGACCCCAGTGCACTTATAAAATGAAATTACATTGAAAACAATTTTTTTAGAAGTACTGTGTTGAGTAGACCTGTTTTTGGGAATACAGTTTTGACACATTTGGCTCAATAGTTGAAAATTTCAGCCTAAGAGCTTGCTCTACATCCAGCTTTTGTGTCTCATGTTTTTATTTTAGTGACAAAAATCTGCTTGTACACAGAGTGTAACAAATGGAGATTAAAAATGGCACACCTCTGGGGATACTCTGACTTCTGTTGCAGCCAATGCTTTTAAAAAGTTTCAAACGGACATTACACAATTGTTCAATAAGTTCCTCTTGTTCTTCAACAATTCAGTCCTTTGATGGGTTCACCTCTTTGACAAAAGGATACTAAATATAGTTGTGGATGTCAGTCTTCACAGGAAAATATTCTCAAACTGTGCTTGAAGTTTATCAGATCCTGAAGAATGTTATCTTTTACATTTCTGTCTAGGGTCAAATTATTTTCACAAAAAGCAGGGCGAATTACTGAAAAGGCACAGCACATCATTGAAACTGCCATTTGTCACACAATAGCACCGCAATCACAGCTTTTTATCATGGCTTCTTCTTCATCCTATTCATCAAACATGATTACACATCAAGCACAGATGACAAGAGAGGGATCACTTGTTGTGTCTGTTCACTCCCTTTTGGGCATCTGGCATTGGTCACTGTCGAAAGGCAGGACACTGGACTAGATGGACCTTTGGTCTAACCCAGGATGGCCATTCTTATGTTCTACTGATATTCCCTGGAGACCTACATTTTTAGTTCATTTATGCAAGAAAATACATCTGCCAGGTTTGTCAGCTGCGGTAGCCAAATATCTTTAAGACCATTCAAAAGGATGATGCTTGGGAAACAACAATATTGGTTCTTTGGCTGAAGTTTGAAGAACCAAGCCAATACCTTCAACCAGGAACCAGACGACCAACGGACTTGTGGGTGTAGCATTCATGTTGAGTGTTCACTTCTCATGTTGCTGCAAATAGTGTTAAATGAGTCCGAATTCATAGGACAAGATGTGATTTTTTTTTAAATCACATTTTTAATGGCATCGTTTAAGACCGCCGTTATTTCTGTTAAAAACTTAAAAAACAACAAATAGTCTGGCAGCACTTTAAAGACTAGCAAAACATGTAGATGATATCATGAGCTTTCATGGGCACAGCCCACTTCTTCAGATGACTGGAGTGTTGACATTTTTCTCATTGCTAAGGCTTCACAATGTATGAAGTGGTACCCCTGCTTTTTTGACACCGTTTGTTATACTCTGGTGACTAGCAACTCTAGTCAATTTACTTGGCATTGCTTGAACTCCATCAGTGCGTAGACCCACATTATGCTCTCATGGAATATTATTTTCAGTAAAAAAAGAATTATTGAACATTTGAAAGTATCTTTGGCTGTTGTGGGTATGAGGGTAAAGGATGACAAATCAAAGAGTCTTCCTACCATTGCATCTTCCAAAATATAATGCCCCACACTGGCCCTACAAGGGTTCACATCAGCTCAGGGAGACTGGTAGGGAACCACAAGTGAGGCTGCAGATAATTAAGGGCCAGCTGGGGCTATATAAACAAGGGCTCCGGGGCTATGTCTACACTGGCGGGTTCTTGCGCAAGAGCATCTTGCACAAGGGTTCTTGTGCAAGAACTCTTGCGCAAGAACACGTTCACACTGCCATGTGCTTTTGCACAAGAGCATCCATGGCAGTGCGGACGCACTCTTGTGCAAGAAAGCTCTGATGGCCATTTTAGCCATAGGGCTTCCTTGCGCAAGAATCCCCTGCCGCGTGTCCATGTTGCCTTCTTGCGCAAGAGCTCCTGCGCAAGTGGAGGAAAACTCTCATGCTAAAGTCGTGGAGCAGGACGGACCTGGCTGCCAGGAAAGCTAGAGGCTTCCTGAGACAGAGCAGGGCTGGGGAAAGGCAGGCAGGCAGGCAGAGCTGGGGAACTCTGGCCTGACCTCACCCCAGGTGGCAAGGCCTGAGGGGTACCAGTGTTGCAGAGAGGCAGCCAGGGCAGGAGAAGGCAACAGATCCACACCCCGTTGCCATTGATGAGTGGCCATTTCAGACTGCAGTGTGCCCTTGAGGCGGGGGCTAACTGAGGACTGGCAGTGGGTCACTGAGGCAAGGTGGATATAGGGGGTGGGAGGTTCCCTGATGGGGAGGACCCCAGAGTGTGGGGGCACTGCAGCAAGGCACCATGGTGTGGGAGGGACACAGGTCCGAATGTAAGGTGGCATAAGCACACTCAGGTAAAAGTAGGTGAGACACAGGCCAGAAAGGGGCGCTCCAGCACTGAGCAGAGCTAATTCCCAAGTGACCAGCAGGAGGCGCTGCAGCGTTGAGTCGCACCGGGTTATGTATAGTGAATATATGCAAGGAGATTAGCCATACTAGTAACATTTGTCAATTTGCAAGGCAATATATAGATTCACCTGCTAGACATTGGGTTTTTTTTTTCCAATCATTATTCATGTCATATACTCTACTAGATACCACACTATTTGACAGAAATACATTTATAATTGCTTTCTGTGCTTTTCTCCTAGCAGTGTGATTACTATGTCCCTTACAACCGGAACAATCAGTTCTTCAACAATTGTCTATAGTTTGCCAGTCTTAGCAATTCTGTAACTATTGACAGGGGTAGTGCTAATAACACTCCATTTTCCTGCCATCAATTCACTTCTTTTTTGTTTGAAAAATTCGGTATACTTGCTTTTATATAGAAGCTGCTTTATAGCTAAACGACAGCTGAGTTTGGCTGGTTTTAAATACTCATTAGAAATCACTTTGTAACAACATACAATGTGGCAACTGTATATCTTCTTGTAGGACAGATAAAGCCAAATTTAATGTAAATCTAATCATACTTGTCATCTTTGTGCTTTCATTAAATGCTTTGTTCTTCTATATTTTTTATCTTTCACCACGATGACAATTATTGATCATGCTTCCCAATCATTAACTACACTTTTATTTTTACTTTGCTCCTGTTGATTTCACATTCATTTTACTCACAGATGTGGTTTTGTTAAGGCTTTTACTTTTCAACCACTGATCTGTTGTTTATCGGATCATCGTTATTTTCATTCTAATGACAAGCCACAGGTAGCCCACCACTGGTTTAGGACAATTAAAACAAAATACCAAGAATAGGTGACAGAACACTTCTGCACTGGGTAATGCCAACTCAAAAGGTGCATTGCAGATTAACATGAGAGTAAACAAGAGCATTGAGAGAAAGAAAAGATCTGTGGCTATCTGACAGATTACAGTAGCCACCACAAATTAGTCATTCTATTAACCACTTCTAAATACTTTTGATTTCCATGGCTCCCAGACAAGAGACTGTAGCCAGGAAGACTCATTATTGAAAGAGAGGAATTAAGGGGTACAAGGACAATCGGGTAAGCCAGAAGGGAAGGAAAAAACAACTTTCCCCCTCCAACAGCACTGAAAAGCTTTAGCTCTAATTTTCATGGTATCCGACAAAACTAACAAAGTCTCTGCTCTTACACAATAAGGGATCACATGGGGCATTAGTGGGCAGACACAAGTGTCATTTTAATTTCTGCTTAAAGGATGATAGACATCGCATTCACATCAGAATGGAAATGCAGTATCAGAGACAGGGATAAACAGAACATAACATAAGAACGGCCACACTGGGTCAGACCAAAGGTCCATCCAGCCCGGTACCCTGTCTGCCGACAGTGGCCAATGCCAGATGCCCCAGAGGGAGTGAATCAAATAGGCAACGATCAAGCGATCTCTCTCCTGCCATCCATCTCCACCCTCTGACAAGCAGAGGCTAGGGACACCATTCCTACCCCATCCTGCCTAATAGCCATTGATGAACTTAACCTCCATGAATTTATCTAGTTCTCTTTTAAACCCTGTTATAGTCCTAGTCTTCTCAACCTCCTCAGGCAAGGAGTTCCACAGATTGACAATGCGCTGTCTGAAGAACTTCCTTTTATTTGTTTTAAACCTGCTGCCCATTAGTTTCATTTGGTGGCTCCTAGTTCTTATATTATGGGAATAAGCAAATAACTTTTCCTTATTCACTTTCTCCACACCACTCATGATTTTATAGACCTCTATCATATGCCCCCTGAGTCTCCTCTATTCCAAGCTGAAAAGTCCCAGTCTCTTTAATCTCTCTTCATATGGGACCCGTTCAAACCCCTAATCATTTTAGTTGCCCTTCTCTGAACCTTTTCTAATGACAGTATATCTTTTTTGAGATGAGGCCACATCTGTACGCAGTATTCCAGATGTGGGTGTACCATGGATTTATACAGAGGCAATAAGATATTCTCCGTCTTATTCTCTATCCCTTTTTAAATGATTCCTAACATCCTGTTTGCTTTTTTTTTGACTGCCGCTGCACACTGTGTGGACGTCTTCAGAGAATTATCCACGATGACTTCAAGATCTCTTTCCTGATTAGTTGTAGCTAAATTAGCCCCCATCATATCATACGTATAGTTGAGGTTCACAATGTGAATTACTTTACGTTTATCCACATTAAATTTCATTTGCCATTTTGTTGCCCAATCACTTAGTTTGGTGAGATCTTTTTGAAGTTCTTCACAGTCTGCTTTGGTCTTAACTACCCTGAGCAGTTTAGTATCATCTGCAAACTTTGCCACCTCACTGTTTACCCCTTTCTCCAGATCATTTATGAATATGTTGAATAGGATTGGTCCTAGGACTAACCCTTGGGTAACACAAGTAGTTACCCCTCTCCATTCTGAAAATTTACCATTTAATCCTACCCTTTGTTTCCTGTTTTTTAACCAGTTCTCAGTCCATAAAAGGATCTTCCCTCTTATCCCATGACAACTTAATTTACGTAAGAGCCTTTAGTGAGGGACCTTGTCAAAGGAATTCTGGAAATCTAAGTACACTATATCTACTGAATCCCCCTTGTCCATATGTTTGTTGACCCCTTCAAAGAACTCTAATAGACTAGTAAGACATGATTTCCCTTTACAGAAACCATGTTGACTTTTGCCCAACAAATTATGTTCTTCTGTGTCTCTGACAATTTTATTCTTTACTATTGTTTCAACTAATTTGCCCGGTACTTACCTTAGATTTACCGAACTGTAATCGCTGGGATCACCTCTAGAGCCCTTTTTAAATATTGGCATTGCATTACCTATCTTCCAGTCATTGGGTACAGAAGCTGATTTAAAGGATAGGTTACAAACCATAGTTAATAGTTCCGCAATTTCACATTTGAGTTCTTTCGGAACTCTTGGGTGAACACCATCTGGTCCCGGTGACTTGTTACTGTTAAGTTTATCAATTAATTCCAAAACCTCCTCTAATGACACTTCAATCTGTGACAAGTTCTCAAATTTGTCACCTACAAAGGACGGGTCAGGTTTGAGACTCTCCCTAACATCCTCAGCCGTGAAGATTGAAGCAAAGAATTCATTTAGTTTCTCCACAATGACTTTATCGTCTTTAAGTGCTTCTTTTGTATCTCGATCGTCCAGGGGCACCACTGGTTGTTTAGCAGGCTTCCTGCTTCTGACGTACTTAAAAAACATTTTATTACCTTTGGAGTTTTTGGCTAGCTGTTCTTCAAACACCTTTTGGGTTTTTCTTCTTATATTTTTACACTTAATTTGGCAGTGTTTATGCTCCTTTCTATTTACCTTACTAGGATTGGACTTCCACTTTTTAAAAGATGTCTTTTTATCTCTCACTGCTTCTTTTACATGGTTGTTAAGCCACGGTACTTTTCAATTCACCTCATAAAAGTAAAGGCAACTGACAACTGTAGATTTGTATTATATAGATGGACAACTTATATAGAGCCTACAAGTCAAAGCATGAAAGGGTATATGACTGTTTAGCAAATCTGGCATGTAAATACCTTGCAATACCGGCTACAACGATGCTTTGCAAACACGTGTTCTTAGTGACATTGTAAATAAGAAGCAGGCAGCATTCTCTTATATAAATGTAAACAAACGTGTTTGTCTTAGCAATTGGCTGAATAGAAATAGGACTGAGTGCATTTGAAGTGAATTGAAACATACTATCTCTTTTGGTTGTGGGGTTTTTTTTTTGTTTTTTTTTTTACACAGTGAAAATATTTGTAATACAATCATATAAAGTGAGCCCTGGACACTTGGTATTTAGTATTGTAATTGAAATCAATGTATTTGAAAATGTAGAAAAACATCCAAAATATTAACAACAAATGTAAATTGGTGTTCTACTATTGCTTAACACTCTGATTCAAACGGTCATTAATCATGACTATTTTAATCTATTTAATTTGTTTTGCATTAATCACATGCATAAACTGCATATAATTAATAACCTTACAAATTCTACAAGGGTGCAAAGTGGTGACAACTGCTCCCACTATGTTTTTATCCCCAGGAGCCTTGGCAGCCATTCTAAAGGAAAATGACCCTTTTCCGAGAGAAACGAGCTGCAAATAACCAATTGCAAATGGCATCTGCGGGCACAGACATAATGTCATTTGACTCCAGATGATTTATTCAAAATCACTAAGGCGCCTGTAATTTCTCTTTGCACACGGGTAAATGACAATCCAAGAGCCAGCGCAGCTGTCAAGTATTACTTTAGTCATGCGGGTATCTTAGTGCACTGGCCTTCCGAGGGCTAATGATTTCGTTATAAATTAGAATTGTTACCTACACGTGATGTTTCAGAACCTCAGAAGCACCAGTCAGCATCATTTGTCTCAGTCACTCAAGTCTCAAAACTGGCACGCAGAAGCTCCAATTAGACCGAGAAAATGATGCAGTGCCAGTAACTGGAGAGTCAATCGAGATACATTCTCTGGATTCCTCAAATGATGCTTCCACGGCACTCAGAGAGGAAGGTTACATAGAAAGTTAACATAAAACTGGGTGACTCTAAAAGGCAACAAGCCCACCTACATCAGAGGAGCGTGATTATTAATGATCAGAGACAAAAAAACGGTCCCAAAACCATTTGCAGGAAGAGAATTTTACAGTCCGTAAGGTGAAGAAAACAGAGAAGACCATCGGTTCCAGGGGATGGCAAATGCATTGGATGAAGGTCACTGTGAACAGAAATGACGGAAACCGATCCGTGAAGACCTCTGGAAGATCACCTCCCTCTAGCCAAGAGATGAACAAAAATGCATCTGTCCAATGCATTCAAATTCAGATTCATACCAGACAATGCATTCATACCAGATTCAACTGCAGGTAGTAAGATGTGTCACTCATTGTTTGAGTAACTCAAGTTTCGGGTCTCTCGGGTGGGATAGTCCCTGTTCATATCGGGCTTGCTTAGGCATAGAGTCTACTATAGATACTGAACAAAGCACATAAGGGAGGCGATACCAGAGTAGGGTTACAATCTTTTCTATTGCACATATTGAACGCATTTGTCTAATAGACTTTAGAAAATAAATTCCAGGTTCTAAATGCATCATGGTTTCTTTCAACACTGTATGTGAGTACAGGCAGTCCCCGGGTTACGTACAAGATAGGGACTGTAGGTTTGTTCTTAAGTTGAATCTGTATGTAAGTCGGAACTAGCGTCAGCCGCTGCTGAAACTGATCAGTTTCAACCGTGGCTGAATCTGGATGCCAGTTCTGACTTACATACAGATTCAACTTAAGAACCCCAGGCGTCCCCAAGTCAGCTGCTGCTGAAACTGATCAGCGGCTGATTCCAGGAAGCCTGGGGCAGAGCAACTCTGCCTGGGGCTTCCTGTAGTCAGCCGCTGGCCAGTTTCAGCAGCGGCTGACTTGGGGACGCCTGGGGCAGAGCAGCTGGGGTGCTGCTGGGTTGCTCCAGTAGCGCGGCTCCTCGGCTCTACTGGAGCAACCCAGCAGCACCCCAGCTGCTCTGCCCTAGGCGTCCTGATTCAGCCGCTGCTGAAACTGACCAGCAGCGGCTGAATCAGGATGCCTGGGGCAGAGCAGCTGGGGTGCTGCCGGGTTGGTCCGGAGTGGCGCTGCGGGACCAACCCGGCAGCCCTCAGCTGCTCTACCCCAGGAGTAGGCAAGAAAAGCCTGGTCTGCTGGGGGGGGGGGGGCACTAGCTGCAACCCCCCCCCGAGCAGACCAGGGGGACAGGAGCAAAGCCGCAGAGCCCACCCGCAGCGGGACAGCCCAAGCGGCGGCTTTGCTCGGGTGTCCCTGGTCTGCTGGGGGAGTCCAGTGCCTTTGCTGGACCCCCCCCCCCCAGCAGACCAGGGGGACAGGAGCAAAGCCGCCCAGGCGGGGGGAGTCCCGCCGCCTGGGCGGCTTTGCTCCGGGGCAAATGAGCAAAGCCGCCCAGGCAGCGGGACTCCCGCCGCCTGGGCGGCTTTGCTCGGGTATCCCTGGTCTGCTGGGGGGGTCCAGCGGCTTTGCTGGACCCCCCCAGCAGACCAGGGAGACCGGGAGAAGCTTTTCTCGCCCCAGAGGACACGGGTGGCGATCCGCCACCCGTGAGCTCCGGGGCGAGAAAAGCCCTGTTCGTAAGTGCGGATCCGACATAAGTCGGATCCGCGTAAGTCGGGCACTGCCTGTACTGGCAAATTCTGGACTCTCTTGGGCTGTGAATATTCCCCCGCCTGATGGCTCTAGCCCAGTCTGCAAAAGCCAGAAGGCTGTCAGGGCTGAGACATACACACACACACACACACACACAGTTCGGGGACCTTACCTAGCCAGCAAGCTCCAGAGAATCCCTTTTGGCTTCACTGGCTGACTAATCCCACAGATTCTGATCTCCATGAAATCTGAAGAAAACACCTTTGGTTAGGGCACGTCTTCACTCGCCGCACCGGAGACCAACGCTCTGGCATTCGATTTAGTGGCTTTGATTTTGATCCGTAAATTGAATGCCGAGAGCAGCTCCAGCCGCACCTGTACTCCTGGCAGTCATGAGGATTAAGAGAAGCCAACAGGAGTGTTTGCTGCCATCAGCCTCCTGCTGCATGGATGCCGCCAAGCTCAGCTTAAAGGTAAGCTGTCTCCAGCTATGTAGAATATGTAGCTGGAGTTGTGTACTTTAAGTCGACCTTCCAGGTCTAGTGTAGACCTGGCCTTAATGGAAGCAGAAGAAGAATGGTTGGATTTTAAGGCCAGTACTTTCAAAAGCGCTCCAGCCCCTATTTCAACATCTAAATAAGTAGTCAGATTTTCAAAACCTCAGCCCCCTGGGTGCTGATCCATCAGGAAATCTGGCCTTAGGTGTCACAGTGGCAATTAGAGTTTTAGAAATCTGGTTCCCACTGCATAACTGAGTCAAAGAGTTTACAAGCTCTGAAGGCAAAATCTGCTGTGGATTTTCGTCTTAAAAAACAATTGTAGGGAATGAAATCTGCTGACGTACCCGCGAGGCTGCACTGGTTGAACTACAAAGAGTTAGGAAAGGAAAAGCTCTCCAGTAACGTTACCTCAGTCTTGCGCGCACAGTGCAATTTCTTCTCCACTCTTTTGGAGAGGGAGAAAATAACTCTTCCTCCCCTCACCCCGCTCCTTGCAGAGGGTGAGGCATGAGATTCTGCAGCCAGTGGAAAGAAACTTAAGGAAAACCAGAGAAAGAAGGCAGGGCCTAAAATGCTTGGGCCAGATTGATTGCTGCTCTGGATGGCCAGTCTTACGCGTCTGCTGGAATCCTGTGTCCAATTCCCATGCCCACAATTCAAGAAGGCGGTTGAGAAATTGGAAAGGGTTCAGAGAAGAGCCACCCAAAAAATGCTGAAGCTGTTAGAAAACCTGCCTGCTAGTGATAGATGCAACTTGCTCCATCTATTTAGCTGAACAAAGAGAAGATTATGGGCTGGTTTAATTACAGTCTACAGGCACCTATGTGGGGAAAATACATTTAATAATAGGTTCTTCTGTCTAGCAGAGAAGGATAATGCGACCCAACAGCTGGAATTAGAGGCTAGACAAATTCAGACTGGAAACAAGGAGTAGCACTTTAAACGGTAAGAACAATTTACCCTTGGAACCATTTCGCAAAGGTCGTGCTGGATTTGCCATCGCTATTTTGTAAACCAAGATGGGATGTTTCTCTGACAGCTCAGCTCTAGGAATTCTTTGGAGGAAGTTCTCTGCCCTGTGTTAGCCAGGAGGTCAGACTAGATTACCACAACGATCCTGGCAATTACATAAATTCGGTACCACGCCAATTGCTTGAAACTACAGTAAAGAACAGAGTTCACATGATCTATTGGGGAAGAGTCAGAGAGGCACCAATAGAGGGAACTCACGCCTCACCAAGCCATTCAAATTCCCCGAGGGGATCATTAAGCACATGGACAAGGATAATCCAGTTGAAATAGTACCCCAGGGCCTGCAGCAGGAGGGGTTTGCCTGAGCCCCATGCCTGGCTTACTGGGGGGTTGGCCCAGGCCCTGCGCCCCACCATGGGACGGCCTCGCATGCAGGTTCCGTTGGCTTCAAGCCGCCTGTGCGTGTGAAAGTTGCAATGAAAGTGCGTCTTCTGTCTGTACAAGGGAGAGGCAGGTAGGGCTTGACTGGGGTTCCAGATGGTTTTGCAACCCTCGGGCAGAAAACCTGGCTTGGAGTGCGCTTCGAAATCTAAGCCGTACCTTGTGGCTGCATTGCCATTGGACTGCCGCCGCCCCTCCTCCTCCCTCTAACATTTACAGCTTCTCTTCATCTTCAGAGCTGTGCACAGCTCGGCTCCTCCTCCTCTCTGGCACAGTCTCTTGCCTCCCTTGCCACTCCCTGTGGCTCTCCACCCTCCTTTTTTCATCTCTCCCTAATTAGCGCCTTCTCACCTGCTACCCTCCCACCTTCCGACTGCTGAAGAGCACAGAACATCCCGTGCGGTCAAAAAGCATCCTCGGGCCACACCTGTGCTATGAACAAGTCCAGACTTTTCTTTGAGCCACATGGTCCCCGCTTGGGCCTTCAGTTTGCAAGATCTTCAGGGCAGGGATCCATTTATTTAGCCCTTTTTGGCATAGCCACATAAGCTGACAGCTCTGTTATTCTTCATATTACACAGGTGCCCAGGGCTCTCACCCACACGGAGAGTCCTGTTGTGCTAGGCCTTATACAAACATGAAGTGGCTGAGTCCCTGCCTCAGTGTTCACAGCCTAGGCAAGAGGCACACGAAAGGCGGGAGATGAGGAACACCGCCGTGCTTACCTAAGAGTTTCTTTCCTTAGAGCAGCGTAGTTCACAGACCTGGCCCCCGCCGGAGACAGTTGGTTCTGCCCACAAGCGTCAATCAGACAGAAATGCCAACTGTAACTGAACAGTGGCCTACAGCATGATGAAGATTCAACGCATCATCCCCATTTTAATGGGGGGGAATCGAGGCACGTGGAGTTTAGGTGACTTGCCCCGGGTCACCCAGGAAGTTGGTGGCAGAGCCAGGAATTGAATTCCAATCTCTTGGTCCAAGTCTCCCATCCATAGGCCAGTTCGGGGTGGCCCTAGAGGTGTAGAAGCCCTGGCTGGGATGATGGAGTTGGGGTTGGTCCTGCTTTGGGCAGGGGGCTGGACTCAAGGACTCCTGATGTCTCTGCCCACCCTAGGATTCTAGGACATCAAGCCCTCACATTCAGTCTGGGACACAAGCATGTACACTACGCAGTCAAAAAAAATCCTTATAGGTTGAACTAGGAATTAAAAAAAAAAAAAAAGTTAAAAAAGGAGCTGCTAAAACCTTGACGGTTACACACCCTGCGGGTTGTAGAGCGTAAGGAATATACTGCAGAGCCAGCAGCGCAGCCAGCTCCCCGGGCGCGGGGCCAGCAGCCGGTGCACAACACGTCCCGGCTCCGCTGCAGGCTCCGATGCAGCCGGCTCCCTGGTGCCGCTCCTGGGGAACCAGCTGGGCTGAGAGTTCCGCAGCGTAAGCTTTCTACAGCATAGTCCGCCGCAGGGGGCGGCTGCCGACTCCCTGGGAGCTGGGCCAGCCGCTGGAGCCAGCACACGCTGGCAGAGTGTAACCGTAACAGAAACCCATACCCTGATGGTCATCATTTAAATGGCTACACTTTTACACCCCTAGGCCGTGCACACCACAAAGCAGATGGAATTATTCGCAGGCAGATGGGGAGTGGTACATTGTACAGTCAACTTTTCCCATTAGTTTCATTTCAGCAGTGAATTTCTGAAATGTCTCCCAATTCCTGCCATGTAGGAACCTTTAGAAAGAAACAGTTTCACACTCCCCGTGAAATTACAAGTCAGGGGAAAATGGCTTAAAATTAGAAAATATGCCTGGGAGAAGACCTCTCCCATGTCCCCCAACCGCACTCCAGAAATTATTTTCCTGTTTCCAACGGATGTCCTTGTCCCAGCATGTCATGGATACTCAGCGGTTACTGCACATTTGAATGAACTACTTGTCAAATATCAAGGCAGAATATTTTCCCCTATGAGGGGACTAGCAGTTACACGCTTTCACCTTGGAGCTATTGCAGGGAATGTCTTACTGCATGTATGTACAGGTTGAACGTCTCGTGTTCGCCAACATCTGTGGTCTGGCATGATTTTAAGTTAGCCAGTTTTTCGCTTCGCATGGGTGTGGCCAAATCTGCCGCGGTCCCATAAAGTTTGTTTATAGCCACCAGGCCTGGCTCTCACTGTGCTGCTATTTAGCTCTAATCACCCCTAAATGTCTTCGAAGAGCCCAGTCAGCAGCAGCTTTGAGAACCACTATCTTAACACATGGGCTGCGTCTAGATAGGCAAGTTTTTCTGCAAAAGTAGCTGCTTTTGCGGAAAAACTTGCCCGCTGTCTACACTGGCCGCTTGAGTTTCTGCAAGAACATTGACGATCTCGTGTAAGATTGTCAGTGTTCTTGCGGAAATGCTCTGCTGCTCCCGTTCGGGCAAAAGCCCTCTTGCGCAAATGCTTTTGTGCAAGAGGGCCAGTGTAGACAGCGCGGTATTGTTTTGTGCAAAAAAGCCCCGATTGCGAAAATGGCGATCGGCGCTTTCTTGCGCAAAACTGCGTCTAGATTGGCACGGACGCTTTTCCGCAAAAAGTGCTTTTGTGCAAAAGCATCCACGTCGATCTAGACGCTCTTTCCCGCAAATGCTTTTAACGGAAAAACTTTTCCGTTAAAAGCATTTGTGGAAAATCATGCCAGTCTAGACGTAGCCATGTTGTTTGGCTAAGGGCTTCTGTGTCTATGTCAGGGGGAGGGAGGAGGAGAAATATCGTTGGCTTAAGCGCTCTGAAATGAGGCATTGTGTGTGTCTTCTCTTCCCTTAGACTAGTTGTACACCAATGTGACCGCTAGTTGCAACGGAGCCCCTTCTCATTGCCACTGGTGAGAGCAGAGAACCAGCGCTTAGTCATTCAAATGTATTATCCCCAACTAGCTAGCGAAAAGGGCAGATGCGAAGCAAGGTGAGAAAACAGAAGTCACCATATCTACAGTTCAGGAAGGTAATTGTATAACTGGCACCTCTACGCTGCAAGAAGGAACGGAGAAGGGAGGGCTGAGAGCTCTTCATATATCACAGCATTTGCATGCCAGCTGAAGGAAAAACTTCCAGGACCAGTGCATGTGATGAGCACACACACCTATGTTGAATGGACATGAGCAAGAACTACCCCATCAGAACCCCAATCCCCCAAAATGTAACTCTCTCTCAGGCTGGAATGTGTCTGTCTGTCTCTCCTTCTCGCCCACACACACACGATTTATGCTGATGAGAAACGACACGAGCATCATACTTGGAAGATTTATTTTCAAGTCTCAAAGGTTTTAATTCAGACAGTTTACAGGAAGTTCTCAACAAGTCTTTTTACGGCCATTCTGCATTGTAGTTTTCCAAACAGCTGAACAGAATTTCAGCCAATAGATTTCCCCCGTTTCATTTGCCTTGTGTGATATATTCTACGTAGGAGTGGCGGGGATTCTGTTCACAGACAGCGGACGTCTAACGTAATAGCTCACAATTCCCGTTACACAGTTCATTTTACATTAAGTTTGAGGCAAAAGCCAACTCTGATCAGAGATTCCAGCTTTCTGAACAGTACGCACTTGCTACTTAGCCCCTACTAGTTAACGGATACATCATGGAGAGTACGTTACAAACAGGGCTAGTCAATATCACACAGTTACAAAAAGGTAGACTTTCTAATATATAGACATTTTCCACTGTACAGGAACCTGTACATGATAGCACTTTGCAAGGCTAGAACAAGCATACATTACAGCTGCTGATCTGCTATACAGTGCAAATTATATTGTACGCAACATGGACAGCAGTGCACTTGAATAGATTGCCACATTCAAATGATACAATCAGAATATCCGTCTGTTGGAGGTACCTATTCCCTTTGTGATCACCGCGCGGTGCAAATTCATTCTAGTGGTGAAGGGCCACATGGAGTTTCTACGTTTCCTGGAGGTTTAGGAGTTCTAAGTCCAGGTTGTTAATTACATTTATAACTCTCTCGCTATACAGATAGGTCTGTACAAAAGAAAATAGAATCAGGTGTCTTGGCAACAGCACAAGGCACTGCCTGGCTGAAAAACCAAACTGGGTTATTACCACACGATGCTCACAGGTCAGGTCCAACCCGAAGGCAAGTGACGATCTGCTCCAAAGAGCACTTCACCTCTCCCCTGGGGAAAAGCAGGTATATGTACCTGGGCTCAGCATAGGCCATCCTGCCAAAGAAGATGTGTGCTGTCGGGGGCTGATCCTGTGAGGTATGGAGAACTCTGGGCCCTAATCCAGCATGCTCAGCGCCTTGCAGGATTGACTCTCCCTCCAACTCCTCCATTTAAAGGGAACGAGGAAGGTGTTTATTGGGGAAAAAATAATCATCTGCCTCCTTTCATTCTTTTTTCCTGCTGTGAACAAAGACGGACATAAAAAGGCCGAACCAACAGGAATAACAGAAGCCACCGGCGTTATGAACGATCCAAACGGAAGCTAAAACGAGGGAAACTCTTGTGGCATGGGGCAGAGGATGAAGTCCAGTAGCACAAAGTCAGGATGAAACACCAGCCTCTTGTGACATTTCTTGGCCTTTTGTTAGCGGTCACAGCTGGTTACCCCCTCTCTTCGGCTGCGTGCTGTTTAGACTGAACAGCCAGACATGTAAGCCCAAAAGTGGCTTTGCTGCTACTGTGGAGATCACTGCTACATTCGGAAGTTACAGAACCTTTAGGGATGTGTTTTACGGATGGTCTACTATGGAGCCGAATAATCTCCGCTGTGCCATCCCAAAAGGGATGGTAATTACAAGTCAGACTTGTGTAACCACAGTACCAAAAGTCTGAAATACTTGCTAGAAGTAGCATGAGAAGGCAGGTACACAGAACATGGTCAAGATTTTAAAGAGTAGCTACTGATGAGGGGGTGGGAGGGAGTGTCTCTCTCGGATACACGTGAAAGGGTCTTGACTTTGACAGCTGTACTCCGAATTCCTGAAACCCTTCGACATGTCACCAAATAGTTACCTGCGATCACCAGTCACTATTGGAAAAATCTTGCCTCTGCATATAACTGAAGTTTTAAGATCCAGAGTGCCCTCCCACGCCACCCCGTCAAAAACAATTCAGAACTGCTTAACGTTAGAATCTGAACATCCATCCCCAGAAAAATCATTGTAATGAAACAAGCACCATTAAACAGACCGTATGTATTTTGATCTTTTGTTACCCTAGGAGATTCAAAGCAGCCAAGCTAGTGTTTGCAATAAAACAAGACCATTCTGGGGCTAAATTTAGATCAGCCGAGGGCAGAATATTTTAGAAAAAGCATTTTTATAATAAAAAGGCAGTACAGTGATGTTTAGAGGTCACTCGCCATCAGGTAATATAGAAAACACATTCTTAATCAAGGATTTTAAATATTTAGAAGTCAGGAATTTCTGCAGCTTACACTCAAAGTAGTTAAGACTTCACCATTCAAATTAGTGATGTAATAGTGTAGTCGATTTCTGGTAACTGATTAACCAATAAGAGCAAAAGCTTATTGGTTAATGCTATAGACTACATGCATTTCCCCCGCCCCCTGCCACCAGGAAACTTAGCAGGCTGGCCAGCAGCCTGGCTCAGTCCTCGCTCGTGCCAGGTCTGAGACCTACCCCCACTGTGAGACCTACCCCCACTGCAGGCAGCCCGGCTCAGTCCCAGCTTGCACCCAGTCCGGGAGCTCAGACCCGACCCACCAGACAGAGCCTGCTACCACCCCGTGCTACTGCCTCTTTATCAGAGGCAGCAGCGTGGGGTGACAGGCCCCTAGTCTGCAAGGGGAGCTGTTTTTTAAACTGGCTCCCTTTGTGGATCAGCTCCTGCCTGGCACCCCGAGCAGGGGACTCCTCGGGAGTGGTGCGCTGGCTGCCGGCCCCACCCCCTGGGACTATAGAATAGTCGAGTAACTGATGAGAATCCACGAGGTTAATGGACGATTCAATTAACCGATACTGAACATCCCGAATTCAAATGTGCCTGTTAGGCAAGTGATGTTTTTAATGAGTCCATTCACTTTAAGAATAAAAATACTCTAAAATCATGTTTCCAAAGTGGGAAACCTAGAACATGCCACATTGGCCTAATTCTGCCTCTGGGAACAAAATTAGGTCAGTGAGAGACACTTAAACACCCAGCCCCATTGGCACATCTCCTACACCAGGGGCGGGGATCAGGGACTGCTGACCCACAGAAAAATCAGTTGGGGGCAGCTCACACGTGAGAAGCAAACGAAAAGAGCAAACCCCTCAGCGACAGGGCCCCCAACTGTGGGGGAGAAAGACACTCCCCACATTCCCCTCACACACAAGAGCCGGCGGGGGAGTTGGGGGGGGACAGGCTAGTACATTTTGTGTGCTCCAGCTCCATGGAGAATGGCGGGGGGAGAGGGGATAGAGCACAGGAACAGGCTCCCCCATACTGAAGGGGAGCCTTGAACCTCCAGGTAATCCGGAGCCCAGGTCTGGCCCCTGAGCCTTGGGCTCCCCACCCCGCCTTACACCTTTGCCTTGGCCAGTGGTTGTGTTTGGTTTATGTCTTGCAATGACTCTTAATGGACTTGGCGCCTTTTCCCAAACAGCCACCAGCTCCAAAGGGAACAGATTATACCTGACTGGGAAGATTTTTCCAACTGCGCCTCCCCATGACGGGGTAATTGCGACGTAAAGTCACAAAACGGGAGGCGTTGGGAAGTGGTACGTTCCCTTCAGAGACTT
Source organism: Pelodiscus sinensis (assembly GCF_052426305.1). Taxonomy (NCBI): domain Eukaryota; kingdom Metazoa; phylum Chordata; order Testudines; family Trionychidae; genus Pelodiscus; species Pelodiscus sinensis. The sequence continues at coordinate 4,815,923 of NC_143054.1, forward strand.
GAAGTCCAGCGGAGACGAACGCGATTGGTTGCTATCCACTCAGTGTTCCTAGCCTGACGGGCCTAGCTGCCCCATTTGATGGCTCCTGCTTTCCACAGTCCAGCCAGGGATCTTAGGGGATGAAAGCAGCACAAAAGCAGGAAATGGTTCAACTATTCTTGCTCCAGCACTCAGTTAACAGAAGCCACCCAAAAGCCCGATTATGTCAAGTCGCGCTGTACGCAAACACTGCCATCTCCATGGCCGATCTGACTGAAAACAGCCTCCCTTGTGGCCGGGGAGCCGACAGCCTCCACGGCCGCTGGGCAAGGTGTGGGGGAGGAGGTTGCTCCACGCTCCCGGAAGGGGCAAAGCCTCGGATGGATGGGATGGAGCTCAGGCAGCCAGCCCCCGCAACACTGCGCCCACCCCTCACCTCCCACAGTTGCCTTGCTGGGATTTAAAGGGCCTGGAGCTCTGGGTGCCACAGTAGCAGCAGAAGCAGCCAGGAGACTCAGGCCCCCTTGAATCACTGGGCCCCATGGCAAATGCCCCCTTTACCCTCCCCCCGTGGTCAGCAGGCCTGCTCACGGCCAACGCACAGACGCTCCTGGGCTCCGCAGCGAGCAATGCACAGGACTTCCTGCAATAAAGGCTACGGGGGCGGATAAAGCTGCCTGCAGCTGCCTCTTAGCCAGGGGCTGGATCCGAGCATCATCCTATCCCATCGCCATCAACAAAGAAGTCTCTTGGGAAGGACTAATCGCCAACATGCCATACGAGCATGTTCAGCCAGCCGGGCCCACACCCCAGGTTATTAGGCTCCTCCCCGCCTGATCACTCCGTTCTAGAGCACTGAGCTAGTGAGCGAGAGAGAAGAAGGATCCCTGTCGGCTGAAGATCAGCCCTCCACATCCCTTGGGGGGACGAATCGTTCCACAGCCACATGGAACTAAGCAGAGCTTTCTAGGTAAGTCAAGGGTCAAAGCTCGGCCTGGAGTATCTTTTCAAAAGGGGGACAAAGTGAAAAAAGTGTTGACGAAAGCACAAACTAGCCACGGAAATCCACCCTTTTTACCCGGAGAACTGGCCGTGTCCAGCAAGTTTTAGCAGCTATTCGTTTTAATCGATTCATTTCTAAGGCGTGGCTGGCTCACCGTCCGCCTTTTGCCAAAGCAGATAGAAGGCCTAGAAGACGCACACACGACAACACCACAGCTTGAGCCATGCGGGTGGTTTCCGAAGGACCCAGGAGGAAATTTTGCACCTTAGCACCACAAGGAGTCAGCGCAACCCTTTCCAAAAGGCCAGTGCGGTCAGAATTCCCAAAGGCAGTGCTCTGGCTACCAACTCAATCCCCCACACGGGGTGCTGTCTGCTAGCTCTTTTTCTATCCCGTCGGGAAACTGAGCAGGTCAGAGTTTGCTGTCCCTTCAGAGCTACTTGTCCATGAGATACCCAGAGATAATGCAACTGAGTGTCAAGGCAAAAAGCCTCCCAGAGCAGTCCTTGCTCCGCTGCATACAGACTTCTGTATTCAAGTAGCCCAGACTAGCCAAAGCCAGTTCAAGTGTACAGGTCTCATATCATCGGAAATTGTAGGCAGTTCATCCCTCTTCTGGATAAAAGAGACGCTGAATGTATGAAACGCAACATCAAAACCAAAGCCAAAACAAGCATCACTAAGCACACAGCTGCCTTAGCTAGTCTCAAACGGTACCTTCCACAAAAGATGCCTTCACCAACCCCTCAACAACACATTGAATTCTTTGACACATAAACGGCGAGCGGTCAAGAAAGATCCCAAGCTTAAGCCTGAAGCATCTATCTCCTGACCCACCCTGGTCATCTCCACCACGTCTGACACAGGTAAGAGACAAAGCATATGCGGAGACTACACAATTTATTCAAGGCAGCAACTGTCAAGAGAGAACACTATGCTGAATTGTGCACATCCCCTGTAAACAACAAAACCAGAGACCCCCCAAACAGAAGGGATGGAGCTAGTGTAACGTGAAGGTTTTAGCAGTGAAGGGCGGAGGATCAATTGCACCAGAGGGTTCTGCAACACATGCACATTCTCTGCAAAGTCTTTAGTGTAACGGTGAGTTGAGAGGAAAAACCTGGTACCCAGAGCCCTGCAGGATCTCAGGAGCTCTCCTGCATTCCGTCATCTGTTTCCAGTTCTGCCAACTGCCTCCTCAGCGCATTGACTTTTGCCTGAAGTTCCTTGTTGTATTCGATGATGTTGTTCATTTCTTCGTAGGCTTCATCCAGAAACTTGGAGGACCTACTCCAACGGAGAAAGACACCTAAAGCCCCAAAGAGAGGGGGAAAGTAAGAGTGGGTTAGTGTTCCCAGGAGGCAACAGCTCCTTAGAGAAGAGGCACACCCTGCTTGAAAAATGCAGTGTGACATTAAGGACTTTCCTAAACAATGCTTGGAAATACAGACCACCACAATGGCTTCACTAGTTCTTTCTTTTAAAAAGTCAGTGGTTCGAGACATTAAAGTCCTTGGCTTTTCATGGGACCTGAACTGACCGATCAATCTTCAGTCTTCCATTTGGACCTATTCCATGGCTCTAGTTTAGCGCCAGAGTAAATCTTGGATGGGACCAGAGATTCGCTCGTAAGATACATGCATGGAGGGGTTTGTGCAGACAGAGGGCTAACTCATGACTCAAGCCCCGGGAATGCACGGGGAGCATAAGGGAAAAGGAGATGGAGCAGCCGCCTTAGAAATATGTAAGGAAGGAACAAATTCGTTTCACTAATTGTCCCAAAAGGCTCAGTGGGCTGCCCTTGATAAGAGCTTACATAAGGCCTGCAGTGCCGAACAGTGGTACGAAGTGACACCATACCTCTGGGCTGCGGGAGTAGCGCTTGTAATGGATTTCAATGGGAGCGGAACCATGCCCTGAGATGTCAAGCCATAGGCATGGAATCAGAGCAGGTTGAATGGAGAAGTAGGACAATTTCCATTTCCCCAAAAATGCACCACTCAAAGGAAGCCCGATTTACCTTCCCAAAGCTGCAGGCTCTGGGGTGCGACAGATGGCCAGATGACGAGGCTGTTGGCCTCAAAGAGCGGATTCTTGAATTTGCTCAGTTCCTGCGGCCGATTCACCCAAGACCACAGGGACATAGTCTTCTGGGGCAGCTTCAGCTTACACCTGGAACAGACAGATACTATTACTGAATTGTCCTTTTTTCTTCAAAACCCCACAATCTCCTTTGTCTAAATCAGCCAGGTCCCTGGGACCTAAAATATCTGCAAGTCGTCCACATGCTGTGAATGCCAAGGGACCCGGTTAACTTAGCTCGTTAATGGAGTAAGATCTAGGACAGAGTAAGGGTATTTGCAGGCCAAGTTACTTCATTTGGTAGGGACAATTTCATTTCACTCCAAACTGAAAGAACTGGGATTGTTTAGTCTGGAAAAGGGAAGACAGAGGGGATAAGAGAGCGGTTTCCAAGTATCTAAAAGGGTGTTACAAGGAGGAGGGAGAAAAACTGTTCTCCTTGGCCTCTGAGGACAGGACAAGAAGTGATGGGCTTAAACTGCAGCAAGGGAGGTTTAGGTTGGACATTAGGAAAAACTTCCTAACTGTCAGGGTGGTGAAACACTGGAATAAGTTGCCCAGGGAGGTTGTGGAATCTCCATCTCTGGAGATATTTAGGAGCAGGTTGATTTAGATGGTGCTTGGTCCTGCCGTGAGGGCAGGGGACTGGACCCGATGCCCTCTCGAGGTCCCTTCCAGTCCTAGTGCGCTAGGATTCCAAGAGGGCAGAGACGAGAGCTCATTTTGGAAGGCAGGGAGAACGCAGTCAATTTCACTTCTGGACAACCCATCTCCACAGGCACGTTTAGAAAGAGAGCGGAGACTCTGCTGTTTGCAGCCGAGAAGGAGGAACCGCGGTGGGGGGGCGCCTACAGATTCTGTATCAAAGCACAAGTTTCGGTGGAAGTGGAAGCGAGGTTACAACTTTAGCTGTACAGAGGGTCCCCCTTGTGGCGGGATGCTCCAAAGCACAGGCTGTCTGTCAGGCTGGTCCCTGCCAAACCACCAGCGGGAATCCAAGCGTACAGTGTGTGATCCTGTCCTGGCTTGGGCCAATTTGCACGCCAAAGACTGTAAGTCACAGCGGCTGACTACATCTCCAGTGCTCAGACTGAAGAGTGAGCCAGTGGTTCGGGCAGCGGCCTAGGACTTGGGAGAGCTGGGCCCCTTAGGCCTGGATGCACTGGAGTTGACAGGCGCTGTGATTCTCAGTGTCCTAGAAGAGCGGTTCCCAACCGCCGGGCTGCGCTGCTGGGCCTCGGTGGCTCTGGGGGCTGGGATACACCACCCAGCGCCTCCCCTCCCGCACAGCTGTTGGGAGAGGTGTGTCCGGCCCCGCCTCACAGCCAATCAGCACTGGGCAGGGGCAGGGTCTCGTCCCAGCCATGGAAGAGCGCTTTCTGCATGATGGGGGGGCTTCACGTGGCCCTTCCGCCACTGTGGCCGGGGGGAGACCCCGCCTCTACTCAATGCTGGTTGGCTGAGAGGTGGGGCAGGACACGCCTCTCTCAACAGCTGCGGCAGGAGGGGAGGTGCTGGGCGCTGTCCCCAGTCCTGACCCCAGAACCACTGCGACGCAGGCAGCAGCCCGGAGCTAGGTAAGGGTGGCAGGGCAGGCACTGGGGATTCCAGGGGCAGGGCTAGTGCTGGGGGGCTCTGGAGGCTGAGCTAGTGGGAGGACTATGGGGGCAGGGCTGGCACTGGGGGAAGCTCGGGGGGGGGGGGGTTGGGTGCAGTGGGGCTCTGGAAACAGGAGGCTGGTACTGGGGGGGGTCTGGTTGTGGGGGGCTCTAAGGTGCAGGGGCCTGGCACTGAGGTATTTGGGATGGGGAGCTGGCACTGGGGGGGTTGGGTGCAGGGAACTCGGGTCAGTGGCTGACGCTGGGGTGTGATGGAGGGGTTGGGGCTGGCACTGGGGGTTCTGGAGGCTGGTCATTTGGTGGACCGGTAATGTTTTATCTGCATATTCATCATTTGCATAATGAATATGCGAATATCAAATAAAATGTCACTGACCCACCAGAAGTTTGTGAATGGGTTTGCCAGCCCTGGTATTACAAAGGCTGGGAACCACGGTCCTACATCCACCTTTCCGATGCAATTCACAAAGCCGGGCTCCTACACACCGACTGGGCTAGACAGGCACCTGTGACTGCGCTTCCCAAAAGCCTGGTGATCCGTCTCTGGGGCGGGGAGACTGGCTCCTGGGGAAGCGCGGTTACTGCCTGGCTACAGGGCCGGTCCCATGCTACTCTCCCACCGTCACTACAGGCGTGGGGGGAGGGAGGGGGATAAGAGCACACACAAGCATGAAAATGACCCTTCAGCCTAGTGGTTAGAGCACTTGTGGGGACCCAGGATCCAGTCCCCCCCAACTCCAATGACTATTGATCCCCAGCATGAGAACTGCTAAAGCAGCGACCTGAGCGGGGTCCCATACGCCAGCGCTTAGAGCACCTACCCGAGGGCAGCAAATCCTTAGTCAAAACCCTTCTCCCATCAGGCAGAGGGGGCTTGAACCCGCCGTTTCCTGCCACTGCCCAGAGGAGTGAACTAAGTAAACCAATCACTGGGCGAAATGCTACGAGGGCTGCCCCATCCCCACGCCTGAGGCCAATAGGCCCCCTCTGTGCCCCGCCCGTGACCTAGGTGGCTGAATGCCTGGCTTGGGAACTGCTCTGGAGCATAAGCAAGAGCCAGGCATCGGGACTTCTCGAGCAAGGCAGCACACACCAGCCCACAGGCAGAAACAAAGGCGGCAAAGGAATTTTAGTGCAAAAAAGTAGGCGCCAAGTAGGTTTAGGCACCCAAAGCATTTGGGAGGAGTTCTGTGCTTTGCAGCAGGGTCTAGAACAAACATAGGCCTTGGTGTCTCAGGACCTCAGTTCTCCATCTGTAAAATGGGGAGAACAGTCTGGAGATACCTCACCGGGGGTCATCAAGGAAACCAATGACAGATTGTGTACTGCTCCTGTGCCATACTAATAGGAGCCAGCAAAGTACCACAGACAGAACGCCCATTTATTTGAAAAGAAGATGACTGAAACAGCTGTATCTTCATAAATCAAGGCTAAGTCTTTCAACACCAAGGGTACGTCTAAACTACATGGCTCCGTCGACGGAGCCATGTAGATTTGTTTGTTCGGCAAAGGGAAATGAAGCTGCGATTTAAATAATTGCGGCTTCATTTAAATTTAAATGGCTGCTGCGCTGAGCCGACAAACAGCTGATCAGCTGTTTGTCGGCTCAGCGGACTAGTCTGGAAGCTCCCCTGCCAACATAAAAGCCCTTTATCGACCTCCTCGGTAAACGTCATCCTACAAGGCATAACGGGGAGGTCGATAAAGGGCTTTCAGGTCGGCGCGGGAGCATCCAGACTAGCGCGCTGAGCCGATAAACAGCTGATCAGCTGTTTGTCGGCTCAGTGCGGCAGCCATTTAAATTTAAATGAAGCCGCGATTATTTAAATCGCGGCTTCATTTCCCGTTGCCGAACAAACAAATCTACATGGCTCCGTCGACGGAGCCATGTAGTTTAGACACACCCCAAGAGACAAACAGAGCCAGTCTCTCTTTCAACCCAACAGAACATCTTGAAGGGGACATGGCCTGATCTCCAGGAAAGGGGATTCCAAAGAGGATGAAGAGAGGCTCGTCTCAGTGACGGCAGAACGAGGAGCCATGGTCTCAAGTGACAATAGGGGAGGGCTAGGCTGGATATTAAGAAAAACTATTTCCCTAGCACTGGGCTGGGTTCCCTAGGGAGGGGGTGGAATCTCCATCCCTAGAGGTGTTTAAATCCCGGATGGACAAAGCCCTGGCTGGGACGATTGAGTTGGGTTGGTCCTGTTTTGGGCAGGGGGCTGGACTTGATGCCTCCTGAAGTCTCTGCCCGCCATGGGATTCTCTGATCCACCAACCTTTCATTTTCGTTGTTGCCCAGAAACGTGCCGAACTGGGAGGCGTAGGCGTGTTCAAAGAGCAGGATGAGGAACTGGTCGTTGAACTCAAAAGAGCAGGGGAACTGGCGCAGGATCTGCCACACGCAGTCCAAGAAGAGAAAAAACACGGGGGACTCCCATTTCTGCTTGCTGTTGGAGTATGCCGACTGAGCGCAGCGCTGCTGAAACGGGTGACCGGCCTAGACGCGAGAAACAAAGCGCAACAGGTGCTATAAAAAGGGCGTGTTGCAGGAGGGGAAGCAAAATAATTCTGCAAAGCTATTTCGACCTGTGACCGCCTCCCGCTCCATCACATTAATACCAAGTTTCACGCTAACAGCCGGGACGTGCCAGCGACAAAGCAGCTGTGGCGATACCAGAGCTTTGAACGTCACGTCACATTTCATCAGACTTCAGGAATAATCACGGAGGACAATTTAGCAGGGTGTGAAATGACCCATCCTGCTAGAAGCAGAGCCTGGCTGAGAACACGAGCCGCGATGAACGGCGAGGAGCAGAAGAATGTTACATTTAGAAATGCAGTGGTATCCTTGACACGGGAGAGGGTGCTGAAAGCCTCATGCTATTGAGAGCACAAAACTGACAGCTCTCGGAGCCAATGGGGAAGGAGGGCTGGCACGTAACACCCCACTGACAGAAAGCCAAAGGGAAGCAGCTACTTTGGCGCCCTGGATATCAATACATCCAACCGGTGTGTCTGTGCGACAAGGACTGTGGTTTATAAAGTTGATACAATGTTCCGCACAATGGGGTCCAGCGCATCTGAGGTCTTAGGCGCTCTCACAATACACATAGTTGAACAACAACTTGCGAGTGCCGCAATGTCAAGATATCTCCACACCTGCTCTCCCTGGACAGCGTCTCTTACCTGTAACCACTCTCTCTCAACAAGAGCCTCAAAGCCCCGTATGGTCCTGCACCTTGGATCCAAGATGATCTGAGCCAAAGACGTAATCTGGAGTGTAGAATCGGTTCCTTCCGTCCCGTGGACTAACACGGACGCGCCTTCCCTGAGAAAAAATTCAAGAGGGCAGGAATATACGCACAAATATGCACGAGCCAGGTAAATCTCAGTACACATCAGCCTAACTGCTACGGGCCTAGACCGCATTAAGTGCCTTACAAGCCCTCAACCATCCCTTCTTTCCCACTTAGACTCATCAACGTGATGGGGAAAAAGGATCAGGGTGCTCTTTCCTGCCCCAGATCACAGTCACCTACGCTCCATGTCATTGAAGGATTTAGTAAGTTCTGGCTCTGCCCTTTGGGAATCCAGAGTACTTGTCACCAGTGCTTTTTTTGTGACGGTGTGGCCCAGAACAGTGTACAGTCACCTATTTTCAGCTCTTAAAGGGGTAGCGATTGCATTTTGGCCCTCAGTGTGGGGGTTTTTTTTTTTTTTTTTGCTCAACAACTTTTCCAGGTTTTTTTGCTCAACAAGTTTGAGCCTGGAGTACCAGCACCTTTTTTCTTACAAAAAAAAAAAGCACTGTTTGTCACACCCACAAGTTGAAAAGGTCTCCCTGGACCTGTCCACTTAGGATCCAATCTATTAAATTGACAGTATCCAAGGACTGATCTCAACTCCATTAGAAATGAAAATAAAAAACTCAATAATAATGATGTGGATTTCACCTTTCCCCATACTGACTGGGTACATGTCACCTTAGGACAGGATGCAGAGATAAAGATTTTTGACACCTTAAATTACTGTTTTTTGGAGCAGCTGGTTTTGGCTCTCACAAGGGGAGAGGCGATTTTTGATTTAGTCCTCAGGGGAGTGCAGGATCTGGTCCAAGAGGTGAATATGAACCACTTGGAAATAGTGACTACATGAAATGTAACATCTCTGTCCACAGCAGCCCAACACTGTGGCATTTCATTTCAGAAAGGGGAACTACACAAAAATGAGGAGGCTAGTTAAATAGAAAGTAAAATGTACAGTTCCAAAAATGAAATCCCTGCGAGTTGCATGGAAACTTTTTAAAGACACCATAATAGAGGCTCAACTTAAATGTATACCCCAAATAAAACACACACACACACACACACACACACACACACACACACACACACACACACACACACACACAGAACCAAAAAAGAGCCACCGTGGCTTAACAACCAAGTAAAAGAAGCAGTGAGGGATAAAAAGGCATTGTTAAAAAAATGGAAATTAAATCCTAGTGAGGAGCATAGAAAGGAGCATAAACTCTAGCAAATGAAAAGCAGAAATACAATGAAAAAGACCACAAACACTTGAAGAATGGCTCCCCTAAAAATCAAAAAGTAATAGCCATTATTTTTAAAAACCATGAGAAGCGGGAAGCCTGTTAAACAGCTAGCGGGGCCACTGGACAATCGAGATGCTAAAGGAGCACTCATGCCAATAAGGACATTGCAGAGAAACTAAATTAATTCTTTGCATCAGTCTTCACAGCTGCTGAGGAGAGGGAGATTCCCAAACCTGAGCCATTCTTTTTAGGTGACAAATCTGAGGAACTGTCCCAGATTGAGGTGTCATTAGAGGAGGTTTTGGAGTAAACTGATAAACTAAATAGTAACAAATCACCAGGACCAGATGGCATTCACTCAAGAGTTCCGAAAGAACTCAAATGGGAAATTTTGTAACCTATCTTTTAAATCAGCTTCTGTAACAAATGACTGGAGGACAGCTAATGTGATGACAATTTTTAAAAAGGGTTCTAGAGGTGATCCTGGCAATTACAGGCTGGTAAATTTAACTTACCAGACAAATTAGTTGAAACTATAGTAAAGAATAAAATTATCAGACACACAAATTAACATAATTTGTTGGGGGAAGTCAACATGATTTCTGTAAAGGGGTATTCTGTAAAGGCCTTACTAATCTGCTAGATAAACTTCAACAACAAACAACAACAGCAGCAGCAGCAGCAGTCTGGTAGTACTTTAAAGACTAACATAACATGTAGAAGGTATCATGAACTTTTGTGGGTACACTTCTTCAGATGACCAGTACAGACTAATTCGGCTACCCCCTGAAGCTTTTAATCTACTAGAGTTCTTTGAGGGGGGGTCAACAAACATGTGGACAAGGGGGATCCAGTGGATGTAGTGTACTTAGATTTCTAGAAAGCCTTTGACAAGGTCATCACCAAAGGCTCTTAAGTAAAGTAAGTAAAGGATAAGAGGGAAGGTCCTTTCATGGACTGATAACTGGTTAAAAGACAGGAAACAAAGGGCAGGAATAAATGGTAAATTTTCAGAATAGAGAGAAGTAACTAGTGGTATCTCGCAGGGGTTGGAACTGGAACCAATTCTATTCAACACAAAGCTTCTTAAACTGTGGAAAAGACACCAAAAGAAATGATGGAAGCCCCATTGTGTTAGTCATTTAAAATTAGACTGGGTACTTTGGAGTAGCTCAATGGAAAGGATGTTCACAGAGTATGTACAAGCATGATCGAAACAGGATCAAGTCTGGCTGCCTTATAATACATTTCATAAAATCGTAGAATGCTAGAACTGGAAGGGACCTCAAGAGGTCACCGAGTCCAGTCCCCTGCCCTCATAGCAGGACGCAGTACTGTCTAGATCACCCCTGACAGGTGTCTGTCCAACCTGCTCTAAAATATCTCCAGTGATAGAGATTCCACAACTGCCCCAGGCATTTATTCCAATGTGTAACCACCCTGACAGTTAGAAAGGTTTTCCTAATGTCCAACCTAAACCTCCCTTGGTGCAGTTTAAGCCCATTGCTTCTTGTCCTGTCCTCAGAGGCTAAGGAGAACAATTTGTCTTCCTTCTCTTTGTGACACTTTTTTAGATACTTGAAAATCGCTCTCATGACCCCTCTCAGTCGTCTCCTGGAGACTCACACTACAAGTTCAGCTGTGTAAACTCTAGTTTAACTTTTTTTTATTGGTGATCTAGGTTAAACCAGACAAAACATTAGATGATGTAGGAGGTAGGGATGTTAAGGACTAGTCGACTGTCCGATAAGCAAATGCTTATCGGATAGTTGACTAATCGATTTCCTTCCCCCTGCTGCTTCTGTCAGATAGAGGCAGCAAAGGGAGGAGAAGAGGGGGTACTTCAAAGCAGCAGCGCTGCACAGCTGAGCCCAGGATCAGCTGTGCAGTGCTGCTTAGCATGGAGCCCAGGGTCAGCTGGGGACTCTCCAGCTGATCCCAGGCTCCAGCGTGGCATTTCCGTGAAACCCGGGATCAGCTGGGGAGTCCCCAGCTGACCCTGGGTTCTGGGGAAATGCTGCACGGAACCCGTTCCCCAGCTGACCCTGGCTCTGAGTCCCCTGCTGACCCCGGGCTTCATGCTGTGCTGCTGCTTTGAAATGCACAAGAGCCCCTGCTGGGGACTCTTGTACATTTCAAAGCTGGCATGCTGCATGCAGTTCGGAGTGAGTGGGACTTCCCACCGGCCCCGGGGCTGCATGGGAAGTTACGCATTCCTCCCAGTGTGGGCTCCTGTACATTTCAAAGGAGGAATGCGGAAGTGCCCATCGACTAGTTGAATAGTTGATGGAGTTCCATCCACTACTAGTTGAATAGTAGTTCCATCCACTACTCAACTAGTCAATTAACCGTTACCTAATATCCCTAGTAGGAAGCTTCATGACCCAATGTTTCTCACTAATTGTTCTGATTCTTCACTCCTGCTAGTATTAATAGAAACTAGACATGGCCTATTTGAAAGCTGTTGCTTAACGGTGGTGATGAAATGGGAAGAAGCAAGGAAGTGCCGTGCAGTAAAACACTGTAGCTGCCTCCCAAAGGAACAGCAACATTTCACAAGCAGCACTGCAGATAACGACCAAGAACTGGGATGGGCTTTACCTGTCAATGCACTGCGCAGCCAGACAAGCCGCAGTTAGTATCTCTTTGATGTGAGTCAGCCAGTTGGAAGCTTCCAGTTTACTTAGCCAGCGGTCCATGTTGTGCGACTGATCGTTGCAAGCTTCCACGAGTTTGATGAGACTTTCCTGCAGAATGTTATACCTTGGGGGAAAGCAAAGGTTACGGAGCTCATAATAGTACTGAGGCTGTTAGACCATGCTCACACACCCACAAGATCGCCAATCAAAACACAGATCTAATGCTTCAAGGAATGTTATGGCACGAAGCACAACTTTAATAAAGGGATCATCTCTTATTCAACACATCTGTTCTTATTGTGACGGAGTCACATTTTAGCATCATGGGAAAATAAACAGTGCTTAAACCGCTGCAATGCTGCTCCTTAAGAGGCATGTTCCATGCTGACATTTCCTGATTAAATAAACTTACTTTACCTGCATCCTATGTACTTTCGGTTACATGCACTGACCCTGCTAAGTACATTTTTACTCCGTTTCATTCCATGACTGAATCAATATCGGTAAGAAAAAGCTGGATTGCCATCTGGCACAAACTGCAACACACTGGCTCGCCAAGTTCCAGTTGCAAAATCTTTACTATGGATGCTACAGAAGACTGAGTGGCACAACCAAAAACAAGTCTTCATTTGTAAATTGAACAGATGGGATCTGGAGGCCTTCGTGACAAATAAAGACCCCATGCTGCCCTTGTAACAGTCACTTTCAGACCACAACCACCTTTTAAGGAAGACAAAGGATAAAGCTGCTAGGATAAAGCTACTGCAGCCTCTCCCTGCACCAGCTAACACCTGTATCCCGGAGCTCCTTGTAAGCTGAGTGCTTGGATAGCCACCCAAGAGAGATTCAGGTGCTGCCCAGCTGATTAGCAGAGCATCCACAGCTGGCAGTGTGTGTGTTTCTATTGAGGGTGCACATCTGCATTTGCCTTGGTGCACATAAAATTTATTCCACTCATGGATGGAAAAAAATTAGAGGGAACATTGCTCTATAATCCTGGCACCAGTGCAAATTGGGGAAGGGAGAGCAGCTCTGATATGCCTGCTCTCCACTGGTGTAGGATACATTAAGAACCCTATGCCAGCTGTGTGACTCTCAGCATCTGAGAGGTCTTGTGTCTCACTGAGTCTGAGAATGGGGGAACCACAGCCAGCTCTCTGCTACACGAAGCAGAGCTCCAGCACAGCTGAGAATCTTGCTCCTGGTGTTTCTCATCAGGGGAAGCGGACACTTGACACAGGTAGGGGAGCCTGGACTACCTTGCCGTGATGATAAATGGGGATGTCTGCCTTTAACACTGTGGATCACTAAAAAGCAACCCCAGGCCTGTCTCAAGTCCGATGCACACAGCACGCAGGCATGGTTTGGAGGGAGAAGCTGAGAGAGGCAGGAATGTTTTGAACAACTATGCAGATTAAGCATGGTACGGGAGACCACGTCAAGAACACATGACAAGGTACTGGTACTTCTGTTTCTGATAAGCAAAAATCACCGATACAGCCATACAACTGTCAACTACGCACAGAGCAGCAACATCCTGAGTGACAGGATGGACTCCAAATCGTACATTTTACTATCCTGCATGTTGGGTAAACATTTCTGAGGCAGGTTATGATACTCTGTGAAGAACCCCATATCTAAATGTCAAGTCTAGAACTGGCACACAAATACAGTACATGATGGTTTATCCCCCCTTCTCTCCCCTCCCTGCTTAGGCCATCGGAGGAAGGTCACCCTGGAGCTAAGGACCTAGGATGAGAGACAGGACATGACACATTCAATGGTGATCGGCAGGGCTCGATGATCGCGGCAAAAACTACTCGCCAGCCCCGCACTGCGCATGCGCAAACCGCCGGTGAACAGGGCAACCGGCTGAAATCGACTCACTACGGGCGAGTAGCTAGGCGGATTTGTCGAGCCCTGGTGATGACAATTGCACATTTGTTCCTAAGTACTCCTAATGTCTTCGTTTTAATCCCCAGATGCATCACCAATGGATCACATCTGTGCAGAGATACCTTCCTGAAGCTGACAGACACATTGCCACTTAACACATAATTGACAATTGATGTCAGTTTTATTTAAATAGTTGTATAACTAAATAGAAGGTATTCTGTAATCTATGGGTGGAAAACTCTACGTAACCTTTAGATTATTGCTCTCCTTTTGCCTCACAATTAGCACCAATCCAGGAGGGCTGGGATCCCCCCCCCATCACTTCATCCGCCCATTAAGCATCAGAGGGTACATCTAGACTACAGGGTTTTGTCGACAGAAGTTTTGTCGACAGATACTGTCGACAAAGCTTCTGTCGACAAAGAGCGTGTAGACTGCATCCAGTTCTGTTGACAAAGCAAGCCGCTTTGTCGACATAACAGTGTGGACGCAAAGGACAGTGTAGATGCAATAACGCCTTCTATCAACAGAACTCTGTCAACAAAAGGCATTATTCCTCGTAGAATGAGGTTTACATACATCGACAAAACTGCTGAGTTTTGTCGACATTATGTTGACATAACTCAAAGGCAGTGTGGACGCAGGTATAGTTTTGTCGATAAAAGTCCACTTTTGTTGACAAAACCCTGTAGTCTAGACACACCCCTATATAATTAGTTGTAACCTATTGTCTGGCAGTGTTCACCAAACCTAACAAACGAAGTGACACTCCACCAGTGCTGTGTGTTAATAAACCCTTCTGCTTGCTTCATACATGGTGTCCGGAGTCTGTTCCAACACTACACAAATAGGGCATTTTACGTATCCTACACAAAGCAATCAATTGGGAAATATTATTAGAATGACCAAGTCTCGCTGCGCTCTAAAATGGGCTTAGTGAGAACAATCGATGGGAGGGAATGGGCAGGATTGACCCACAAGTCCTGTTCGATGTTACTAGAAGTAGGCAGACCCTTCACACTGGTGGTCCAGTGTGTGGTGTTCCATTGCATGGGAAGAAAAGGAACCACGACTTCTTGCTAGTAGTGTAGGCAGCATAGAGCTTCTATTAATTGCTTTTGCATTGCTTTGTGCTGTATTAATTGCTTTAGAATGTTATAGTATTTAAGGTTTAAATTGTATAGTAATTGTTTTTAAGGCTTGTAAAACTTAACCGTATTAACTGCTTAAAGCTTGCACTAGATAAGAAAGTGGTGCAGTCGCCCTGGAATGTCCTGGTTTTCCTTGGACCTAAAAAGAAATCGAACCACACGACACCAGCACAGCCAATCCGCAAGTTCGAGAAAGCCCAGTCCCTCGAGACGGTCAGAAAGTGGCAACATGACCCCCGATGGCCACCCTGCCCTTCACCTACCTCTCGATAGACTTGTGAATCCGCCTCCACTGAGGATACTGAACTTCCTGTTCAAAGCCGCCACCCTTGGCTCTGGCCTGCTGAGCAACGTTCAGGGAGCGGGTATCAATGATGTAGCCCCGCTTGCCGGCCCTCAGGGTGGCATTAATAAGTGCTGAGTCTTCCTTACACCGTCTCCCATTGGTACCTGTGAGGGGCTGGCTACTCCGCATCATTGCCTAGGGAACAAAAAGAATCAGAAACCGGGAGACTCATTGTCTAGTCCAGGCCCCTGCCAGTGGCCCATTATAAGGAGCAACCCGTTTGCTAGTGCTTCTGCCAGGTTAGTCCTGCACGCTGCTCCTGCTCTCCTTTGACAGCCACATGCCTGCAGCAACGATAACGGCCCACCTCAGCCTTCAAACGCCTCTTCCATCCAAGTCAAAACCGCTCGGGGAGTTCCTCCATGGACTTGCCCCAGGCTGGCTCAGGCTTCTCTGCTCTGTCCTTCCCACTCCCTCATCCTCTCAGCTTTCACCTGGACCATCTGGCTGCTGAAATGGCCAAAGAGCTCAACGCGGCAGAGACGGCCATCTGAAAACACCTGCCCATCACTCTACCTTTCCTCCCATTCCAGCTGCAATGCTGGTTTCCTCTTTGCACCCTTCACTTCCTTCCCATCTCTTTAGCGGCCCTCACATCGACCACTAGAGTAAAACGATTTCTAACTTTTAAAAAATGATTATTCTGCAGGCTCCTTGGCGGGAGCAAGATCCTTGCACAGCTTCCTCAGCGGTCATTTCATGAGTCCCCCCCCCGCCCTTTCACAGCCTCTACTGCCAGAATCCTGCTGAAGCGTCTTAACTGGGCAGACAGCTGAAGGCGGGTTTTATTTTTAGCCTCTACCCAAGAGTGGTTCTGAAAAATTTTAGTCTGCGATGGGATACAAACATGTTCCTTGGGCAGATTTACTCGGTGGCTCTGGAACGACCAATAAACCACAGCTCCACAATAGTTTAAGATACGAAAAATTTCACAGATGCTAAAGCTATTGTGCAACACTAGTGCAAGTGGCCACTGAAAGCATGAAGGTGATGAGCCAAGCATGCCCATAGAGCAGGGAATAACAGTTCTCGCAAAGTACAACAGAAGGGGGCACACGCACACGCACACAGAGAGTTAATGACCGAATTCCAAGACTGAGCAAAAACGGAAATACTTATACAGGATCAGCCCAGAGCTTGTTCAACCCAACACCGTGCATGAAGTACTCAATTAAAGGAATCATCGAATAATCTGTCTACTGGGTGAATTTCTTTGTAATCTTTCCAGCAACCATGCAGCACACTTCAAACATCCTCACCCAGGAACCCACGCCTGCAATGAACCCTGGTGCCAACTCTGTCCACATATCTATACAAGTGACATCACCACAGGACCTGCCCACATAAGCCACCAAATCAGGGGCTCACAACGGCACATCCACCAATGTGATCTACGCCATCAAGTGCCAGCAATGCCCCTCTGCCATACACACTGACCAAACTGGGCAGTCTCTGCGACAAAGGATGAATGGACACAGATCAGATATTCAAAATGGTCACACACAGAAACCTGCTGGGGAACACATTAACTTGTCTGGGCACTCACTACTGGATCTAAAGGGGGCTATTCTCTTGCCAAACAATGTCAGGAATCAACTAGAAAGAATCTGTGGAAATGGCCTTCATATGCAAATCTGATACTCTCTGGCATGGCCTGAACAGAGACATGAACTGGATGGGCCATTATATTCAACACCCAAATGATATCAAAAGCTAAGTATCAGGCACTTAAGGTATGTCTAGACTACATGCCTCTGCCGGCAGAGGCATGTAAATTAGACTACCTGACATAGTCAGTGAAGCGAGGATTTAAATATCCCGTTTCATTAAAATAAAAATGGCCGCCGCGCCGTGCCAGCTCAGCTGATCGTCGGCACAACGCGGCAGTCAAGACGTGGATTGGTTGACAAGGAAAGCCTTTGCCGACCGATCCCTTATGCCTCGTGAAATAGCACAGCGGCCATTTTTATTTTAATGAAGCGGAGGGATATTTAAATTCCCGCTTCATTGACTATGTCAGGTAGTCTAATTTACATGCCTCTGCCGGCAGAGGCATGTAGTCTAGACATACCCTTAGAACCTACTCTATTAGCCTCATTTAGCACAGACACTTTAATTGACAGGTTTTTCCCTCTCTCCCCTCCCCCTCTCCCCTCTTTTTCTGCTTTATAATTCAACCTCTGTGCCTATTGCTCCATATTTGTCAGCTGAAGAAGTGGGTTGTGCCCAGGAAAACTCATGACACTATTTATATATTTTGGTTAGTCTCTAAGATGCTACAGGACCACTGTTGTTTTTTAAGTTATTTTATTTACAGACTAACACGGCTACCCCGAGACCTTGTCATCACAAGCTGCTAGTGGCAGGCTCAGAGCGGGGTCAGTGTTTCAGATTCTGACAACTCAAAAAGTGAAGAGGGTTGAGGAGACAGCAAAAGAATTTGCTGCTTGTTAAAGGCCTGGAGAGCAGAGTCCTCTGCTCATTCGCAGACTAGGTGCGGTGTAGGCAGAAGTGATGCCAGCTTCACTCACCCACTGCTGTCACGTCCCTCAGTCATGACCCAGATGGACCGCATCTCAGGGTGACAGGGTAATGAGTCACTGAGGGGCATGTGGTCCACAGCCAATCGAGAGAGGCAGCCCAACCGGTGCCAGCCATACAGGTGGGCGAGCAGGAGGACACCTCTGTGCCGGGAGCTAACTCATTTCCTATCCATGACTGAGCATGTGCCAACGAATCTGTCAGTTGCTACCACTCGAGGTTGGTAGCCCCATATTCCAACACCGACAGCTGCTTACGGTCCCGTTTTAATATAAATGACTAGGGAAAAAAGGGTCCTAGAACAAACTGGGGGAGTTGCACTGAAAGTCTTCAGGAGAACGTCATTTTTCAACAAACAGGGCAAAAGAGTTCGGAAGAGACCCTTAGATTCTTGTCCAGCCCTGAAAACCAGGTGCCCAAAGCAACCAGACAAGACATACCATCCCGTTCTTCTTATGGTAATAGCTGAGGACGGGGAAGCGGCCCCCGTGGCGAAACGTCGCGACTCTCCGAAGAGCCTCGTCGTCAATCGATTTGGGGACAGTGACAGCGGGCGGGTAGGAGGGGCAGACCGAAAAATCCTTGTTGACGTAGCTCAGCCGCCATTCGTTCGTCTGGAAAAGATGCAAGTGAACGTTGCGTCATAACGGAAAACGAATGCTGCTGTTTCAGAAGGGAACACTGGAAAGTCAGGACATTCTACATTAAAGTTAAATCTACAAAAAAAAAGTTGTAAAATACCACCTGAGAATACATACACGGTCTTAGATTTTGGTTTGTCCCCTGTGCCTCATGGGAGTGTCAACGTGTAGTTGAGTACGTGATAAATCTTGTCGGCTACACACATTCTCCCCCCGGCCCTTGCTCCCTCGCAGACCTACTCCCGCCTGTCACCCCACACTGCTGCCTCTGATACAGAGGCAGCAGCATGAGGTGGCCGGGGGGCTCGGAGCGCATTGGTGGCTAACCCCGCCCCCGCACCAGGGACGATCAAATCGTCGTTTAACCACTAGAAGTTCATGGGGTTATATGACTATTCAATTACACACCAACATCCCTAGTGCCTCACCCAAAATCAGGAGACAATTTCCTCCCTCCCCCCAACTATGCATCTGCACTAACGAGCACATCCTTTAACCAGGCAAGCCGGTGCTGCCAAAAATCGAGGTCTGCTTTTTTGTGTGTTATTAGCCTCTCTGTAGCGAGCACAGTAGCAGAGTTCCTGGCAGATGCAGCCATCTTTAATCCCATACAAAGGGGATCAAACGTGAACTCACCAGGACATAAGGAAGTAAGGGACTAGTCAACTACCTGATAAGCAAATGCTTATCGGGTAGTTGAGTGGGAACTCAACTAGTCCCTCTCCACCCCTTGCTGTCTCTATCAGAGAGAGGCAGCAAGGGGTGGGAAACACGATCCAGTTCCCTCCCTCCTTCCCCCCAGCACCATCTCCGGAGGAGCAGCGGAGGTAGAGGGCAGCAGGGAAACAGCGCGGGTGGCTCCTGCACAATTGAAAGGGAGAAGCAGAGGGATAGCAAGCACCCCCCTTATGGGCTAGTCGACAGAATGTTGATTAATCGAAATTTAACATCCCTACTGGGACTCATTACAAGTCCGCAAAGCGCCTAATGCCAAGGGGCCTTGATCTAGGCCTCCGGTTAATACTAACACAAAGAGCATCAACAATTCCCCCACCACGACCACCCGCAACAACAACAGGGGGAGGTTTTAGCAAGTTTCCCAGTGAAAACCAAGCCAAGGCATCTATGGTCCAGCTGCTTTAGAAGACTGGACTGGTTTGGAGGTTAAAGATAGGTAGCCGAACATTCCTAGCCCTCAGAAATTTGCGATGGCCCCAAACTCACGCAAGCCAGTATGCCGACTCCTCACACAGACTTCCAGTGCCCACGGCTGTGCCCGTGCACAGCGGGGCTCCCAATGTCTCTCTCCCCTCTGTCCAGGGAAAGATAGAAGTGCGTGGTAGACCTTGCTCAGCACTGAGAAGACACCGAGTCTGCCCTGGAGCGAGGCGTGTTTCTGCTCAGCAAAGAAGAAACTGCTGGATATCTAGGGTCAGACTCCACCACGGAACACACGGAAAGGCCACTACGTATATCTCCCTGACTCGAGGGCTGATTTACTGACCTCTCTGCTAGAACCACTTACTGCTTAGGAGCAAGGACTCAGACGGCCGCTTCGTACAAGCCCAGCCTGTTGGCGATGATCATCATCACTTTAAAAGCCACGTTTGGAGCAAGAGCGGATCTAGTTCTTGGTGGACCAGAGACATACTGGAGGCCTGGGACAAGGACCCGCAACTACAGATCTTTCAGATGGGCAAGGCCACCCCCTGGCAGCCTGCCCTGATGGTGGAATGCCAGGCCACCCTGACCGGACATGCTCTGGAAAAGAGGCTGGAGGTTGCTCTACTGAAGCTGGTAACAACCCGATAAATGCTCCTTTGGAGTTAGGAAACCCATACTAGGGCAGCTACAAATGTCGTGGCACTATGGCCAGGGAGGCCGGATGAAAGTGCAAGATGCCTCTAAAAGCAGAAAGGGGGTTTTCACCATGGGGACACTGTACATGGCATGTATTGTCTCCACCTATCCCAGCAGAGCTTTTCCACTCCAAAAGGCAACTACTGCACATTCACATGAGCACTTGTGGATCACTAGAGCCCACCACATGGATGTTTACGTAAACTGGCCTGGCATTTGCTTTGGCTACAACAAACATCCAGGTTATAGTCACAAGAGACGGAAGGGCAGAAGATTCACCTGTGGAAGGGTCCTGACAAGAGGAGGAATAGCACCGCTGTTGTCTGAGGGTACGTCTTCACTGCACAGCTATTTCGGGATACCAGAATATTCGGAGGTATCCCGAAATAGCTACCCTGCATCTACACAAGCTGCCTGTTATTGCAAAATATTTTTCAAAATAACAGACGCGTTATTTCGCCATCCCAGTAAACCTCGTTGCACGAGACATAAGAGCTGGCTCGAAATAGCGCATTATTTCGAAATCTGGCATTGCGAAGACGCACCCAACTTCAAAATAAGATGCGTAATTTGCATAGCGCAAATTGAGTCTCTTCTTTTGAGTTTAGGGTGCTGTGTAGACGCACCCTTAGTCTGCTCGGCTATTGCTACCTCTCTGTTGCATTTTGTGCCTCTGCCCAATAGTTAGCATGGACCATTATTACATTTATATCGTTCTCTGTAAGGATCTACTGTTGCATCTGGAATCCAGGAAGTTTATGCTGGCATGGGAGTGTTCTGAGAGTCTGATACCTGGGTGGTGGTTGAAGTTGTGTAAATCTATGAGGGAGCTTCGGCTGCCAATCCAGAGGATGAAAACACCATAAATTTTTGTCTTAGTTAAATTGTCAGTGCATTTGCCCAGAAATTCTTCCTCAAGGCAGCCCACAAAGAGGCTGGCTTACTGTGAAGCTTTCTTCTTACCCAGGGTTGGACAAAGCATGTGTTGTTACCAGCGAGGATGAAATAGATGAGTTTGGGGTGAATATGGCCTTTGAGACACGAGGCACACAGCAATGCCATTATTGTGAGGAACTGCAAAGCTGGCGTGTCGGCAATGGAGAAATTATACTGGATGTAATGTTTTGTAAGGATTTCACACTCAATTTTTTCCCCTGAAGCAATCAACCTAACGATCAAAAGTGTGGTTTCATTCACTGTGGTATGCCCAGTTAGATTCTTTTCATAGCTCCATCGTGATGTAGTTTTCTGTCTAGGAATTCTATGATTCATGAAACTCTTAAAGTGCAATGCCTCATATTGGGCTAGTTACAAAGTACTCAAATGAAGGGTAGAATTTCCTGTTAGCAAATACAGGCAGTCCCCGGGTTACGTACAAGATAGGGACTGTAGGTTTGTTCTTAAGTTGAATCTGTATGTAAGTCGGAACTGGCGTCAGCCGCTGCTGAAACTGATCAGTTTCAACCGCGGCTGAATCTGGACGCCAGTTCTGACTTACATACAGATTCAACTTAAGAAACCCAGGCGTCCCCAAGTCAGCTGCTGCTGAAACTGATCAGCGGCTGATTCCAGGAAGCCTGGGGCAGAGCAACTCTGCCGGGGGCTTCCTGTAGTCAGCCGCTGGTCAGTTTCAGCAGCGGCTGAATCAGGACGCCTGGGGCAGAGCAGCTGGGGTGCTGCTGGGTTTGTCCGGAGCAGCGCTGCGGGACCAACCCGGCAGCCCCCAGCTGCTCTACCCCAGGGGTAGGCAAGCAAAGCCTGGTCTTCTGGGGGGGGCACTAGCTGCACCCCGCCCCCCCCCCCAGCAGACCAGGGGGACAGAAGCAAAGCCACGGAGCACGCCCACAGCGGGACAGCCCGGGCGCGCTTGGGCTGTCCCCCTGCGGGCGTGGTCCGCGGCTTTGCTCCTGTCCCCCTGGTCTGCTGGGGGGGGGTCCAGCAAAGCCGCTGGACCCCCCCCAGCAGACCAGGGACACCAGAGCAAAGCCACCGCCTGGGCGGCTTTGCTCGTTTGCCCGGGAGCAAAGCCGCCCAGGCGGCGGCTTTGCTTGGGTGTCCCTGGTCTGCTGGGGGGGGGGGGGGGGGGGGTTTTCCAGTGGCTTTGCTGGACCACCCCAGCAGACCAGGAGGACAGGAGCAAAGCCGCCCAGGTGGGGGGAGTCCCGCTGCCTGGGCGGCTTTGCTCCGGGGCAAACGAGCAAAGCCGCCCAGGCAGCGGGACTCCCCCCGCCTGGGCGGCTTTGCTTGGGTGTACCTGATCAGCTGGGGGGGGTCCAGCGGCTTTGCTGGACCCCCCCAGCAGACCAGGGAGACCGGGAGAAGCTTTTCTCGCCCCGGAGGACACGGGTGGCGATCTGCCGCCCGTGAGCTCCGGGGCGAGAAAAGCCTCGTTCGTAAGTGCAGATCCGACATAAGTTGGATCCGCGTAAGTCGGGGACTGCCTGTACAGAAGAGGAATTACTTGGAAGTACTGCTCATTGTGCAAACAATGGAGATGGTTAACATTACAAAATTGACCATCTTCTTGCATGTGCCTCTGTAAACATATCTGTGTCAGCATGTTTCAAGTATACACCTTCAGTACAAACTAATAGGGCCTTCAACCAGTGGAAAGGGTTAGTTTCCTATAATGTTCATACAAAGACATCAGCAGGATATTTTTCATTGACTCAGATTTTGTCTAGGTCTAAAAATGAAACCAACCTAGCTACATCATTCCCTGTGCACTGTAGTCAGGTTGACCTAGCCCCCAGTAGAGACACAATTCTTCCACTGACCTATTTACCAGCTCTAACAGGTCAACTAACGATACCGATGGAAGAAAATCCCTTCTTTCAACGTAGGAAGCTCCACACTGCGGTGCCACAGCACTGTTGTAGCTGAGCCCCTATAGCAGAGATATAATCCTACTGCCATAACTGAGCTGTAAAAACTGCTGTTGGGATGGATTTATTAGAACAGTATTGTCCTATATCTCACCCCACTGAGACAGGGTCGGTCAGTTGGTCACTCGGTCTCTCTCTCCCCATCACTAGATGACAACAGACTGCAACTTTAAATCGCTCCATCTTCCTGGGAGCACATCTGCATTCAACGTTCTTGCCACAGCATCCACGGGGAGGGTAAACAAGAATATGTTGCCATGCAGCATGACTAAGCAACTCTTGCACTAAATGTGTGCAGTGCTGTACTTGAAGGATACTGTGCAATTTATTACAAAAGCAGGATGACATTCTGTCAATCAGTTTCATGTGAATGCAGTTACACATGGGGTACATGGCAGGAGCTCTACAGAATCTATGTGCCAGCTGAAAAGTTAAAGCAAACCAACAATTTTTCTAGTTTCCCCTCAACGTTGTAAACCTCTAAGGTTCTCATGCTAGGGATGTTAATTATCACTTAACTAGCTGGAGTTACCCGGCGTTGCTCAGGAAACCAGAGGAACGAAATGTAGAAAAAGAGTAGTCCATTATCTTTTTTTGAATGGTAGAAAACTTGCACTGATTTCTATAGGAATTAAAATATAGGTCCGCGCATCTCGGCCTGGGGGTGGGGGGGGGCACGCAGGAGGGGCGCCCCAGCTTGCGCCCAGGGCTGCAGGTGCCATGGGAGGCAGGGCAGATGCCCGAGCCGTTGTGCACGAGGGGTCTGGCGTGGCAGAGGCATGTATCTAGACATACCCACAGTGTCTAAGTTATTAGCGCACAAACATACTCCTTTATTGATTATTCAATCTAATATATCTCATGAATTCTTATTGGTTACGCAACTATTCTGAGTTACAAGAATGGGGGTGAGGGCAGCCAGCATGCTCCAGCCCCACTCCTGAGAAGCCCCCCGTCACTCCACACTGCTGCCTCTTATACAGCGAGGGGTGCCAGGTGAGAAATTATTTTGAGGGGAACCAGTTTAAAAACCAGCTCCACTGTCACCCCACACTGCTGCCTCTGATCCAGAGGCAGCAGCGTGGGAGTGGCAGGAGCTCCTGATCCAGAGGCAGCAGCACGGGATGGCAGCAGCCTATGTCTGGGAGTTAGGGATCCGAGTTCCCGGACTTGGTGCAGCTTAAAACTGAGCCTGCCCACCCGGCTCCTAACACACTGTAAATGCAGAGCTGCAGTGGGGTTAGGTCGCAGACCCGTCACAAGCCAGGTGAAACTCATTCAGCCCTTAGACTAACATGGCAAAGTAGCTCTTAGCGAGGGATGTTCATGGTTAACCGGTGAGGTGTCTCAGTTACGGCTCACCAGTGCAAGTTGGAGCCACCCTATCGTCAAGGGGCTGCCCCCTGGTCTGGCACCCTCGGGACCTGAGTGGTCCCGGACCGGGGAGCTTGCTGGACCAAGGGAGGTCAATGTTCCCCTGCTGCCGGCTACTCATGTTGGGGCTTGCTGCTCTGCTAACGCTGGCCAGCCAGGGCTCCCCTCTGCTGTCTGCTCGGCTGCCACCAGGAGTTCCCTTGCTGGGACGCCTAGCTACTCCGGCCCTGCTGCCACCAGCGTTTTCCAGGTTACTCTGGGCAGGGCTGCCAGGCTGCCCCGCTGCTGCCAGGGAATCCCCTGCTGGGGTGAGGACTCCCGCTGCCGCCACCTGGCCCCGCTGCCCGCCGGGTATTCCCCAATCAGGGCTGGGGCTCCTCAGCTGCTGCCTGGCCTCAGTACCACCAGGGGTTGCTGCGGGATTTCCCATCCCAGCCACTGCTGGCCCAGCTGGGACTCGCTAGGTTCCCAGGCCCAGCCGCTGCTGGCCCAGCTGGGACTCTCCAGCACTTGTGTTATCCCTGCTGGCTCCCACTCCCGACCTCCGGAGCTCTGTAGTGCAGTAACATCCATGGCACTTCCAGAGCACTGATGTTGCCGGACCCGAGAGCCCCGGATTGGGGAGGTTCAACCTGTATTAATTGGCTCCCTCCAGCTCAATGAAAAAGTTGAATGAATAAGAAATATTCGGTCAACAGTAATTTCAACGGCTGTTCTTGGGAAGTAAATCTAGAGTGTTTTGAACAAGTTCCACGCGATCACTTCTCCCGCAGCAGGGTGAGTTTAAAGGTTTGGAATAAGAAATGTCAATTCATCTTTATCTGTTAACAGCTCGCGGTTTCAGTCCATAATCAGTGACTCTCAAGGAAGCCTAACACCATACAGCAGTGGTCTGCAAGGTAAAACTGTCCAAACCTCAGGTGCACAGGAAGACAAGGGAGCCAGCAATGACAATGTATCTAGATGCTTTTAATGTACAGCTACACGTAATAGCAGTTTGTAGAGAACAGACACTGTGGGCATCTAGCTAGCACAGAAATAAATGGCAGGTAGAAAGTGAGGCGAGGGTTAGGTGGGGAGAGCAGAGTGCCCCACATGCTTGAACTCCCAGGCTCCTTACGCTACGTGGCTCTCCACACGCCTACGCTGTGCCTTCCTAATCTGGAGGCTGTTTTTAGCAGGGTCGCATCCTGCTGCCTCCTCCCCACCGCCAGCATCTCTCTGTGCTAGGGACACTTCAGTTCTGTACCGATCACAGCAAACCAATCCGGCCAGACAAAACAACACGCTTCATTATCAGCCATAAATGGGGAACAGCAAGTGTCATAGACGTTCGACTGAGCTGTGGCTTAAAAAAAACCAAACAAACCCTCAGCGTTCACTTTTTGTTCTCATTACGTACCCATGGCCGTGGTCAATGGCATGCGAAGCACCACAGAGACTTTGTGCAACTTTCACGTCTGGAACATTCGGGCCTGGCAGAGGTTCAACTGAGCTCGCATTAACACTGCTGGGAACCAGTGATGCAACAGGTTAACCAGTGGGGGCTGCTCCAGCACCGTATGGGGCCCGCCCTTGGAGTGTGAGGGCTGGGAGCCAGCAGAGCAAGGAGCAGCTCCGGCATGGGCGCTAGGAGCCAGGAGCCAACCTCGGTGTGGCACTTGGGGCAGGAGCCCCACGAGTTGGGGGCTGCTCCAGCTGGGCTGCAGTGGTCCCCAGACCGGACCCCACTTAATCAGTAAAACGTTAGGTCAGCCTAACGTGTTACCGATTAACTGATTAACTGGGATTTTACATCCCTAGTGGGAACTCTTTGGCCAGACTCTTCTTTTTTAAACCATTATCAGTTTTAACTTGGTTTAGCAAGTTTACTGACATGATGGTGAAAACAGATCCTCCACAGGTGCCTTGCCTGCACATGCTGACAGTGTTGGCAATGGCTCAGATGAACCAGTAGGATTGGGGAGGGGGCGGGTGTAGACTTCCCCCATTGCAAATAAGGCTTGAGACTGCTTAGAACTCTGTGTTTATTTTCACCCATTCAACTCCAATTCCTGAACTGGGGCTAGGAGAAAGTTCTTTA
Source organism: Pelodiscus sinensis (assembly GCF_052426305.1). Taxonomy (NCBI): domain Eukaryota; kingdom Metazoa; phylum Chordata; order Testudines; family Trionychidae; genus Pelodiscus; species Pelodiscus sinensis. Next base: position 4,842,577 of record NC_143054.1, read on the forward strand.
GACAGTGGTCCCCAACCTTTTGGGGATGCCGGGCACTTGGGGGCGGGGCCACTCACATGCCGGGCACCCGGGGGCAGGGCTGCGCACGGGGGCGGGGCCACCCATACGCCATGTGCCCGGTGCCGGCGTCACCCATGCGCCGTACTGCCGGAGCCAGCGCAGCTCCTGTGCCGCACGCCCAGGGGTAGAGCTGCCCATATGCCACATGCCCGGGGCTGGCACAGCCCTTGAGCCATGCACCCGGGGGCGGGACCGTCCATACGCTGCGCGCCCAGGGGCCAGCACCGCCCATGCGCCACGTGCCCGGGGGCAGGGGCGGGGCTGGCCCTGATCACTCAGCGGGCACACAGAAATGGCCCGGCGGGCGCCATGGCACCACGTTGGGGACCACTGCTTTAGAGACTAACAGCCCAGCCCCTTTAATTAAGGGCTGAAAAACTCCTCTGTTACAGTTCTCCAACCCCAGAACAGGTGCCAAACACCCAGCCCCAAGAGCACACAGGTTATTTCTGGCCCAAGAACAGTTTCCATTTTCCATCCCCCACTGGGTTTAGCTGATTTCACTAAGGGCTCCGTCCTACACAGGGCTGCATGAAACAGCTCAGACCAAACACACACCCACATAAAAACATTTGGCCGGATCAAACCCCAAGTGATTGTTTCACTTTCTTTGTATGGCTACAAAAATTCCTAATATGCAACTTACCACTGAACTGAGATGTTCGAACTCTCGCTCAGGCAGAAAGGCGCGCCAGCCATCTTCGACAACTTCAAACATGGGCCGGTAAAAGAAGGGATACATCAAAGTGACCGAATCCAGGGTAGACAACGCCTGTGGAAAAATGAAGCGTCAGTTTGTGTGCTCACCCTTCCGCCAAAATTTTAGAACAACGTTCCCATCTTTTAGTTTTGCCAATACAATTTGAATTCAAAGTTTGTGCAGAACATCTGGATCTAGACTCACACCTTTCATCTACCCTTACAAAAAAGTGATGGTATTTTACCGCAGCCGGTCCAAAATTCTACAACTTCCAACAGCGATCCTGCAGCAGTCTGACCTATCACACTAGTAGTTTTTTGAGAAACGGTTTCTGCAGAGCAGGCGTAACAGCGCAAGCTTCTCTAACGTGGGCGGCAGCCTCATCTCGGCATCTTAGCTCTGAGGCCAAGAAGAAAATTATCAGGGAGGCAAAGGATTGAATGGACAAGGAAGTAACAGACAAGGATACACACCTCTCTCTGGAGTGGCCTGACATCATTAGCTGATTTTACAGGGCACTGAACAGCTAGCTGGTAACAATATTTGTCTAGTGCCAGGCTGGACTAGCGAATGACCTAGTGGTAAAAGGTTCCATATCCTATTATTAATTCAGAATTCCCTGCCATGGTTCCCATCTTTATATTTGCCCATTTTACTGTGCTGCAGTGTAAAATAAAGCAGAGTTTGTTGAGGCCTTTTATGTTTTTAATACAAACGGCAAAAAGCTTTTGATCAGGCTTTTTCAAAACAACAAAACCATCCAAAGCACCATACTTGGCGGTGATGGGGGGGGGGGGGGAGGGGGGGAGAGACTACAACCATATGGACATCTGTTGGGAATATAATACAGCAGAGGACAGATTATGCAACAAGTTCTTGGAATGCCCTGGAGACTTTTTATTACAGAAGGTGGAGAAAGCGATTAGGGGAGAGGCTTTCTAGATTGGATTCTTACTAAAAGGAAGGACCCCGGCTGAGAATTTGAAGATAGGGGACAGCTTGAGCGAAAGTGATCATGAAAGTCTGAAGAGGAGTAGCCGAGTTAGTCTGTAACTGGTAAAACTTAAACAATGAATTGTCTAGCAGTACCTTCCAGACAAAAAAGAAGATTAAGGGGGGACATGATAGCGGTTTTCAAATATCTAAAAGGGTGTCACAAGGAGGAAGGAGAAAATTTGTTCCTCTTGGTTTCTGAGGACAGGACAAGGAGTAATGGGCTTAAAGTGCAGCAGGGGAGGTTTAGATTGGACATTAGGAAAATATTCCTAACTGTCAGGGTGGTCAAATATTGGAATAAATTGCCAAGGGAGGTGGTGGAATCTCCCTCTCTGGAGATATTTAAGAACAGGTTAGATAGACATCTGTCAGGGATGGTGTAGACGGAGCTTGGTCCTGCCTTGAGGGCGGGGGGCTGGACTCGATGACCTCTCGAGGTCCCTTCCAGTCCTATGATTCTATGAAAACGTGTAGATCAGTGGTCCCCAACCTTTTGGGGCTGCCGGGTGCCCGGGGGCGGGGCCACGCATGCGCCGCGCGCCCAGGGTGCAAGAATGGCTTGGGCCGGCTCTGGTCACTCGGCGGACGCACATAAATGCCCCAGCGGGCGCCATGGCCCCCGCGGGCACCGCGTTGGGGACCACTGGTGTAGATGATATCACGAGCTTTTGTGGGCACAAACCACTTCTTCAGATGAATGGCCATTCAGAAGAGTCAGCAGATTTTTTTAAAGGAACACTGTTAAGAGTGCAAGAGCAATCTATGCTGGTACATGGGAAAGAGGAAGTCTGATAAGAGACCACCTTGGCTTACACAGGAAATCTTCAATAACCAGAACCTCGATAAAAGCTCACACAAAAAGTGGAGATTAGATCAAATAACAACGGGTGAGTAAAACCAAATCCACCCAGCACCGCAATCATGCTGGGCCAAAGTAAGAAACACCAGGCAAGAGTTAAACTAGCTAGAGGCATGAAGGGGAACAAGAAAGCATATTACAAGTACACGAGAAGCAAGACGAAGACCAAAAGACAGGGCAGGCCCATCACTCAGAGAAGCGGAAAAAAGACAACAGTAGAACACACAGCAACGTCTGCAGCATTAGATGACTTCTTTGTTTCAGTTTTCACCAAAAACAACTGAGGGGTGATTGGATGACTAACATAGTGAACATGTGTGTAAATGGGGTAGGATCTGAGGCTAAAATAGAGAATCAATATATAGTAGCCCAGTGTCTGCGAGTCTGTAATGTGTATGTCACCGCCCCCCCCCCCCTTTCCCTCCTGCTGTGCCCCTCAGCCGGGCCGCCGGGGGAGCCAGCATTGCAAGGGGCCATTTGGGCTCTCCCGTGGCGGAAGGGAAAGGAGGGCCGGGGCATTGACGTACACAGCCCCAGCATCTGGCCGTGTATGTCACCGCCCCGCCCCCCTCCCTCGCGGCAGCCCAGCTGAGCAGGCAGCACTCAGCCACGGCGGGAGGGGAAGAGGAAGGGGGTCAGGGAGAGCTGGAGGGGAGAGAGAGGCAGGAGGAGGAGGAGAAGAGAAAGGGAGAGTGAGAGGCAGGAGGGGGAGAAGAGAAAGAAAGAGACAGAGAGAGAGAGAGAGGCAGGAGGCGGAGGAGAGCTGAGAGAGAGCAAGAGAGAGCGCGCGCTCAGGAGAGAAGACCTGAAAATCCCATCTTATGACGGGCCAATTGGCTAGTGAACTCAAGAATTACTTATACAAGGTAGAGGTCTTGAAGTTGGCAGGGCCTTACAAAACACATCCTAGAATACTTAGGGACCTGCTGATGATCATTGAGAACTAGTGCAGGACTCCAGAGTTTCCAGGGGACTGGAAAAGGGCAAATCCAATACTTATCTATAAAGAAGGGAATAAGGACGCCATTGGGAATTACAGACCAGTTAGCTTTAGTACGGTACTCAGAAAGATAATGGAAGAAATAAACAAGCAATTTGTAAGCGGCAGAATAAGTAAGAGTCAACATGCAGTTGTCAAAAACAAATCACGTCAAAGCAACTTTATACCTTGTTTGTGGAAAGAGGAGAAGTGGTACATGTGATACATCTCGACTATAAGGCTTCCAACACAGTCTCATAAGATCTTCTCAAACAAACCAGAGAACTAGAACCTAGACGAACCTACTATAAACTGGGTGCACAACTGATTGGAAAAGCATATTCAGAAAATAGTTATCAATGTTTCACTATTAAACTGGAGGGGCATATTAAGTAGGAGCCAGTGGCGGGGAGGGAGGAAGGAAAGCTATCCTAGTTATGGGTCTATTCACTATCTTCATAAATTATTTGGTTAATGGCTGAGAGAGTACACTTACAGTCCACAGACAGTACCAAGATGGGAGGGGCTGCAAGTGCCTTAGGGGACTGGATTAAAACTCAGAATGATATTGACAAACTGGAGAAACAGTCTGAAATAAACATGATGAAATTCAATAAGGGCAAGTGCCGAGAGCATGCTTAGGAAGGAATAATCAATTGCACAAATACAAAATGGTAATGACTGCCTAGGAAGGAGTATGGCCTAAAAGGATCAGGGAGTTATAGTGCATCACAAACTTAGGAGTGAAATATGTAATACCATTGCAAAAAAGATATTCTGGGATGTATTAGCTCAAGTATTATAAACAAGACACATGTAGTAATTCTGCTCCACCACTGATGAGACCTTAACTGGTGTATTGTATCCAGGTCTGGCCACCACACTCTGGGAAAGATGTGGACAAATTGGAGAAATCCAGAGAAGAGCAAAAAAAGCTATTAAAAGGTCTAGAAAACACGATCTATGAGGAGAGATTGAAAAATCTGGGTTTATTTAGAGTGGAGAAGACAAGACTGAGGGGGGACATAACAGTCTTCAGGTAGGTAAAAGGATGTTATGAAGAACAGGGTGATAATTGTTCTCCTTATCTTGAGGACAGGATAAGAAGTAACTGGTTTAAATTGCAGCAAGGAAGATTTAGGTTAGGAACTTTTTCCTAATGTCTATCTGTAGGGGTAATCACGCACTGGAACAAATTACCAAGGGTGACTATGGAATCTCAATCACTGAACATTTTAAAAAACAGGCTGGAGAAATGCCTTTCAGGGACAGTCTAGATAATACTTAGCCTTGCCTCATTGCAAGGGACTGAACTAGATGACCTAGAGCAGTCTCTTAGAGTCCTAAATTTCTATGAATCCATGGACCATTTGACACAGTCCTGCAGAATCAATTATTGGAAGTAGAAGACAAGGGATAGCTTGAGAATATAAACTATGTTTCTATAATTAGCCTGGAAATAAACTGTTTGTCAAGTTACTTGCTGTACTTTAAGCACAGTGTAATTTAACTGCAGTATAATTTGCCTAAATCCAAATTTAGTGACACACACAAAAGCACTGCAAAACAGACAGATCTAGAACACTTGTGATGCTTTTTTACTTTCTGTGGGTATTTCCCATGCAATGTTTTTCCTAAGAGTTACATTTGCATGACAGTACAGCAGAAGTGTGGAAACAAGAGACTCGTTAAACAGGAAGACAGCTCAGAGAGCTCATTTTAAATAACATTCACCCATCTTGGTAAAACCAGCTAATTAAAGCTACTTGCTCTTTGCTTGTTACTTAGCTTAGACAAATGAAACTAGATTAGAGAGCTTCAGTGGCTTATTTTCATTCACAAGCACAGTCCTGTTATGTTTGGGAAAAGCCAAACACCATGGTGAGACATTTGATTAAAAAGGGGAACTATGTTTTTGCTAGTTGTGTGAGAAAACCCAAACATACTTCAGACAATAATCCATTACTCTTCCAACCCAAATGAGTGATTTTATGCTTTTGTTCACGTCCTAAAACAGTCTGAAGCATTCGTAGTGGCAATAAGGCTTTACTGTATTACTCTAACGTCCACTAGACTCAATTATTTGATAGATCCAGGGCCATACAAGTTCCCTAATAAGAACTTCCTCACCTTGGCTGCTTTGATCATCTGAAACATGACTACCAGGATCTCTCTCAGCAACTGAAAATTAAAGCTTAGTTTTTACCCTCCTATAAGCCTACATTCTGCTAGCTTCTACTTCAACTATTTTGAACAGTTGATCGTAGTTATGACTTGAACAATGCTTTGAAAATGTAAGTGCTATGGAACTCTACGGAAGTGTCATTTATTACTATGAGTAAATATTAAAAGCTCTTACCTCAATAGAGCTAGCAATATTCAGACACTCCTCCATTCCAGGTATATCCAGTTGAATAATCCGCAGATCTTTGCATTTTATAATGATGGTGCCTAACGAGCCAACAAACCTGCAGTGAAAGACACAGAATGTTCAACTACGAAGAGAAGTAGCCTTTATCGAAGTCCAAATTCCTAGATGAATATACACAGGTCTTCCAGCAGCTCATACATGCAAAAGAAAGCTCCGACAAGTAGTAATTTATCTGCTACGCATTCTTTTAGAAAATGTGCTATTCAAATCTTTCGGCAAGCCGTGTTTACACATAACTTGTGTTACTCGCTAATACTATAGGGCTGTGTCTACATTGATGAGATTTTGCGCAAAAGTGGCCGCTTTTGTGCAAAAACTTGCCACCTGTCTACACTGGCTGCGAGTTCTTGCGCAAGAACACTGACGTTCTAATGTAAGAAATCAGTGCTTCTTGCACAAGAACTATGATGCTCCCACTCAGGAATAAGCCCTCTTGCGCAAGTGTTCTTGCACAAGAGGCCAGTGTAGACAGGCAACACGAATTTCTTGCGCAAGAAAGCCCGATGGCTAAAATGGCCATCGGAGCTTTCTTGCACAAGAGTGTCTCTACACTGGCACAGATGCTTTTGCGCAAAAGCACATCTCTTGCGCAAAAGCACATGCCAGTGTAGATGCTCTCTTGCGCAAATACTTTAATGCAAAAACTCTTGCGTTAAAAGTATTTGCGCAAAATCTTGCCAATGTAGACGTAGCGCACCCCCCTCCCCCCGGATAGGAATCTTCTGAGTGTGCCGCTATAAGAGATAAAACAAGTATTTAATGGTGGCCTGCAAAAAAAAAAATGGATGTACGCCTTTGCCTTTTGGGGGGGGGGGGGACTTCTGCTGGTGGTGTGTGGGTATGTATCTGTTGAGGAGGATTAAAAGTTTTCTTCCTGTTTTCTAATATTTATCTCCCCCTCTCCCCCCACAAACAATCCCCAAATCTCAGGTATTTCACCTGTGACCTTTCTGATACTGCTAGAGAACGCAGACTGAGAGCTCTCTAATTCATTAACGGAATCACAGTACTGTTGAATCCAACAGAATTTTGTCTGTGTTTTGGTTAATCTTCAACTCAAAAGAAAAAATATTTCAGTCTGAATAAAAACTATGCCACCACCCCTTAAACAAACAGGCGTCACTTTCTTGGTAGCTGCAAGGTCATCACTGTATTAGGTTCTTTAGTCCTCAGAACCTTCCAGGAGTAAGAGGTACACTAGCCCTTCATGTTTAATGTAAAAACATGCAGGAAAAAAAGCACCTATTAAAAATGCCTTAGGTGTTCTTTATGCACCAAAAAGCAGCATTGATTTTGAGGAAAAAAGGTTGATTTCCTTCATGTTAACTAGCAACCAATAAAAAAACATTGCTGTTAAAAATACAAAGGCTGGAAGTGAGTAGGAAAACAAGGGAAGGGAGATAAATACTCAAATGACTCAGCGCATGAGCATGTTTGCAGAAGATGAAAGAGTTTAGCAAGACAGATGAGGAGTTCAATTGTCACCATCTTTAGACTGAACCAGGCTTGTCCCGTATCCAATTACGGAGTTATGTGGGGCTTAATGTAAGTGGGCTCAGTAAATTAGAGACTGGGAGGGAGGTTTTACTACTAGGCCTACATTCAGCTGGCTATGACTTTGACCATATCACTTCACCTCCATGTTTCTGTTCCCCCACCTATAAAATGAGCATAGAGTGGCTAGCTCTCTCAGAGACAGCGTGGGAAGCATTCTATAAGCAGCGCCTATCAAGAGGATTGATTTGCAGAAGAAAGGCGATACAGAAATATGCCCTATAATACAGTCAGACTGATTTTCAAACCAGTTCGCAGTTTTGTCTTGGCATCCCTTTATGTTTTAGCCTCACAGCTAATGGCGGGTGCAATCTGTTGATGGCACAATGCTAGCCCTGATCAAATGCAGGCCCAGACTGACATGCAGGCCCTCGGAAGCAGCACAGGCAGTATAGCTGTAACTGTCTGAATGCTAGGGATTTAAGAGTGTAAATGACTAACAGTTTAACTCATAAGGGCTGCTCGCTCTGCTCCAGGGGAGGAAGCATCCCTGCTGCAAGGAAGCCTGCTCCCAGGGCAGCTTCGCTGCGGGCTCTGCAGTATAAATCAAAGTTTTATACTGCAGAGCCTGCAGTGTGGGTAACCGTATAACTGCTGAGATTTTCAGTGGTTACACAGTTAGCCTATTACATGATTTTTAACATCCCTACTGAATACAGTACAGCCGTCAATGCAGGTACGAGCACCTATATAAAAGATAAGATAAAATCTGGTGGGTCTGTAATTTGGTCTGCTAAGCCTTTATTTCAGCTAATAAACCATTAATTTCTTCACTCAGTAGCTGTGTGACTGTTTCTCCAGCACGGAAGAACTGGAAGAATTTGGGACAAATGAAGGAATAGTGTTCAGCCTCAACGATGATCCCATGTGCCTGCATGCCCTCCTATTTCATAACTTCCTGTAGTAACAGTTTACAACAAGTGGGGCTATTTTTCCTCTCTGCATTTCCTGGAGTATCCTGACATCGCAGAGTCAATAAAGACGGCTCTTCTCCACAATGAGATCAATAGGCCGTACGTGTAAAAAGAGTCACTGAAGAATGGCAAAAAGCTACTAAAAAGAGCAGCAGTTTTGGAGCTCATGCCTCAAAATGATTATGAAAAATTTTCAGCCTAAGCACAAAAATCTGCTCACCTATCTTTATCAGAAGGACACTACAAAAAAAAAAACAATATTCTACTTGCCCATCAAAGAGATATTCACATCAGCAAAGCGAAAGGGTAAAATTCTGTAATCCTGCGCTAATCCCATATTGGTTTGTCTTAGGGACATCGCTATATGTGAACTAAAGCAGAGCTATTTACTGGGCCCTATATAAGGGCCCCATGTTGTAATCCCTGGCGTTTTTTCCCTCTAAAGCAGGCAACAAGGATTTTTAAGAGGAAACCTCTAAATGGATCAGATGGGATAGGATAGAATGGCACCGTGATGGAGTCTATACTGCAGAAGAGTAGCCAATAGTCCTCAAATTTGTCAGGCTGATGAGGAAGAGGTAGAGATAGTATTGTATTAGTTCCTATATGGCAGTGTGACTTCACGTAGAGAGTATTGGACAGAGTCTCCAAAAATATGGTTTCTATTCCTGGCTCTACCATTGGCCTTGTTGTGACACTTTGAATACATCATTTCACCTATGTATACCTCAGAGATAATGATAAGAGCGGTCATACTGGGTCAGACCAAAGGTCCACCTAGCCTAGTAGCCTGTCTGCCAACAGTGGCCAATGCCAGATGCCCCAGAGGAAGTGAACAGAACAGGGAATCATCACAAGACCCCTCGCAAGACAAACAGGCTAGGGACATTATCCCTACCCATTCTGACTAATAGCCATCCATGGACTTATCCTCCATGATATACTTTGTAAAGCACGTTGAGATTTACAAATGGAAAGCAATGTACAAAAGTTAAGTATTATTATTATACTGTAGCCAATGTTCCAAGTTTTTTCCATCCGTACGCAGAATAAATTTTGTTACGTGCACCAAAGCACGTGCAGATGTGCACCACCAATATAAATACACACTGCTGGTTGTGGTCAGCTGCGGCTTCTCTGCCAGTCAGCTGGGCAGCACCTGCATCTCTCCTGGGCAGCCAACCAAGCGCTCAGCTTACAGGGAACGCTTTCACCTACACACTTTGCTATCTCCGGTCAACCCAGGAAAGCAGGCAATGATCACCCCCATTTTACAGAAGAAGGAAACCAAAGCAGAAGTGAAGTAACTCAACCAATGTCCAAAACAGGACTAGAATCCAGTTACCCAGACGCTCACGCTTCTGCTTAGTACTAAACCCTTGGGCTCCTGATGCCCAATTCTTTGCCGTGCTCCCCACCCCCCTTAGGAAGAGACGGAACTAGATGGGTGCAAAGACGTGAAAATACCTTTTTTCTATGGAGTCAATGTTGGAGTGCAGCAGCCACAGCTCCTCAGCATTGTCCTGGCGCCGGGAGGAGAGGATGAGATGGTGGCCAGTCAAGCACAGGGTCCCCTCCACCGCCGGATAGAAGGGGCGGTGCAGGACCACGTTATCCGCGCGGGGTGTCTTGATGAGCTCTGCAAACTCCATGTCTCCCCGGGGCTGGCACAGGCCTGGGCGCGACCTTGGCAGGTAACCAGCTGGCAGGGGGCGAGCCCGAACTCTCCACTCTCTTGGGGCCGAAGGGGGGGGGATCCAGACTATCCCCAGGGCCCTTCCCCGAGCGCAGGGGGCTAGGAACTAGCAGGGAGGCACAGGGGTGGGGTGGGGCATCACTGACAGGGGTGGGGGGGGCCCAGCGCCCGCCTTGGGGGTGAGGGAGCCACGTGCTTCTCTCCTGGGGGGGTGTCACAAGCCCCCCTCTCCGTGGGGGGAGGGGCAACAGGACCGGGGGAGGGGGGGTGTCACAATGTGCGAGGGGCCAGCTCAGGGTGGGGCACGGCCCCTGCTCCCACGGGGGGGTAACCCCAGGCCTCAGCGGGGGGGGTCACAACCCTAGGCCGGGGGGGCGTTGTCACAGCAACGGGGGGGGGGGCACGGGCGGAAGTGGCTCTCCCCCTGGGTTCCGGCCGAGCCGCGGCCCCGCAGCAGCAGCCCCAGCGGCCAGAAGCCCCGTCCCGGCCTGGGCCCCGGATGGTGGGGCACGAAGAGGGCGGGGTTGCTGGAAACCCCCCCCCCACACACGTGACTCCACGGACCAATCCGCGGCCACCGTCCCGCAGCGTGCGGGCGGAAGACACGCGCGCACGCTGCCGGCGGAGCGTCCGCCCCGACCGGAAGTCGTCCCTGCAGGACAGAGGGCGGCGGGCCCCGGCCGCCCCGGCGCCTTCGTTCCGCCGCCAAACCGGGCCCGCCGCGCTTCGGGGCCGCGGGATGCGGGAGGGTAACGAGGGCGGGACCGGGCGCCCGTGCGGGCGGGGGCAGGACAACGGAGGCAGGGCGGGGCTAGTGGAGTGTGGGGCGGGGCTGCAGGGGAGGAGCTTGGGGGCGGGGCTAGTGGAGTGTGGGGCGGGGGCAGGACAACGGAGGCAGGGCGGGGCTAGTGGAGTGTGGGGCGGGGCTGCAGGGGAGGAGCTTGGGGGCGGGGCTAGTGGAGTGTGGGGCGGGGCTGCAGGGGAGGAGCTTGGGGGCGGGGCTAGTGGAGTGTGGGGCGGGGCTGCAGGGGAGGAGCTTGGGGAGGGGCTAGTGGAGTGTGGGGCGGGGCTGCAGGGGAGGAGCTTGGGGGCGGGGCTAGTGGAGTGTGGGGCGGGGCTGCAGGGGAGGAGCTTGGGGGAGGGGCTAGTGGAGTGTGGGGAGGGGCTGCAGGGGAGGAGCTTGGGGGCGGGGCTAGTGGAGTGTGGGGCGGGGCTGCAGGGGAGGAGCTTGGGGGCGGGGCTAGTGGAGTGTGGGGCGGGGCTGCAGGGGAGGAGCTTGGGGGCGGGGCTAGTGGAGTGTGGGGCGGGGCTGCAGGGGAGGAGCTTGGGGGCGGGGCTAGTGGAGTGTGGGGCGGGGCTGCAGGGGAGGAGCTTGGGGAGGGGCTAGTGGAGTGTGGGGCGGGGCTGCAGGGGAGGAGCTTGGGGGCGGGGCTAGTGGAGTGTGGGGCGGGGCTGCAGGGGAGGAGCTTGGGGGCGGGGCTAGTGGAGTGTGGGGCGGGGCTGCAGGGGAGGAGCTTGGGGGAGGGGCTAGTGGAGTGTGGGGAGGGGAGAAGGGGAGGAGCTTGGGGGAGGGGCTAGTGGAGTGTGGGGCGGGGCTGCAGGGGAGGAGCTTGGGGGAGGGGCTAGTGGAGTGTGGGGAGGGGCTGAAGGGGAGGTGCTTGAGGGAGGGGTTAGTGGAGTGTGGGGAGGGGCTGTAGGGAAGGAGCTTGGGGGCGGGGCTAGTGGAGTGTGGGGAGGGGCTGCAGGGGAGGAGCTTGGGGGCGGGGCTAGTGGAGTGTGGGGCGGGGCTGCAGGGGAGGAGCTTGGGGGAGGGGCTAGTAGAGTGTGGGGAGGGGCTGCAGGGGAGGAGCTTGGGGGCGGGGCTAGTGGAGTGTGGGGCGGGGCTGCAGGGGAGGAGCTTGGGGGCGGGGCTAGTGGAGTGTGGGGCGGGGCTGCAGGGGAAGAGCTTGGGGGCGGGGCTAGTGGAGTGTGGGGCGGGGCTGCAGGGGAGGAGCTTGGGGGCGGGGCTAGTGGAGTGTGGGGCGGGGCTGCAGGGGAGGAGCTTGGGGGAGGGGCTAGTGGAGTGTGGGGAGGGGCTGAAGGGGAGGTGCTTGAGGGAGGGGCTAGTGGAGTGTGGGGAGGGGCTGCAGGGGAGGAGCTTGGGGGCGGGGCTAGTGGAGTGTGGGGCGGGGCTGAAGGGGAGGGGCTTGGGGGAGGGGCTAGTGGAGTGTGGGGAGGGGCTGCAGGGGAGGAGCTTGGGGGCGGGGCTAGTGGAGTGTGGGGAGGGGCTGCAGGGGAGGAGCTTGGGGGCGGGGCTAGTGGAGTGTGGGGCGGGGCTGCAGGGGAGGAGCTTGGGGGAGGGGCTAGTGGAGTGTGGGGAGGGGCTGCAGGGGAGGAGCTTGGGGGCGGGGCTAGTAGAGTGTGGGGAGGGGCTGCAGTGTGGAATCCGGCCCGCGGAGGCCCTTTTGCCCACCCCTGGTGTAGGGAATGGCTGAAGGAGAGAAGCTTGTGGGGAGGGGCTGAAGGACTGGAGCTGAGGGATGGGATCGGAGGAAGAGAGACTCTTGGAGCGGCGCTGGCACTAACTCTGGTCCTAACTCTGACTAGGACCAATGGCCTTCACTGCCTTGTGTCTCAGTCTTCCCATCTGTAAAATGGGAAGGAGGGATTGTTGTCTCTGTAGAGGGTTAAAAGCTGTCCTGACACAAACTTAAATCTGCTCTAGCACTCCTGTCTGGAAGAACACACTGGATAAAGGCCCCACGTTTTATGGAGAAGAGAGGCAGAACTTCCCATTAAACAAACAGAACTATGCTGGTTCCTTTTGGTCCTCAGCCTTTCCATATCGGTTGCTTCCACCCTAGCTCTGGTGAGAGAGGCTGGCAGCATCTCAAGAGCCTATTCCTGCCAGAGCCAACCTCTCTGAGTGCTAGAATCACAGTCTGGGAGTCCCTACCATTATTTATTTGTGAGCAAAATAAACGAAGACAGACATATTGATTATAGTCAATGCACAGAGGCATGTAGCTGATATTGCTCATCCATCAGCTCTTCTGTAGTCAGGTATCCAAAGCAAGGAGCATATTCGGCGTACCCATCATCTGTTCAATGAATATTTGAATATCTTATTTTTATGCTTTTGTAACCCATTTTACAACTTTGATGCGCAATTTGCATGCATGATTTATCTCGCTGGTATAATATAATAGATTTGCACACTAGGATCTGTAAATGTGTATTTATTTATGTAATGTATAAACAAATAAAAAAAATGTGTCCTCTAAGCTTATATAAACTTTTAAATTTTAAGAATAACTATTGTTTATTAACATGAAGAAATTAAGCATCAGTATTACGTAGGGTTGCACTAGGTGACTGTAGATACACCTTGAAGACATGACTGACAAGATTCTATGAGGTTTGAGGAGAAGAACAAAAACAAAACACCTAAGCTGTGTAGTGACCCAAGAGGGTCTTTCTTTTAAAAGGGGACTGATAAGAGAGAGAAACAGCTGTTTCCTTGATTGGAGCTATCCTCAGCTCTGATTAGGGTCAGATAGTGTCTTCAAACAGCATCCCTTCCTCTCAGAAGTTTCAACAATGAATTCACCTCTTACATTGGCCAATTTACAGGGTGGCTGCAGTGACATCTGTATTCAAGGGTGCACATCTCCTGCACAAGGGAAACAGTTTGGAGTTATTTGTCAGGGCACAAAACCCACAGGAAAACAGGAATTTTGGTAACAGCCTACACGAGACGTTGTTCATTCATTGTTGGTACACAAGCAATCAGGTTTTCAGACTTTGGTCTCGTGTTAAGAGCATGAGAACTTAAGAACGGCCATGCTGGGTCAGACCAAAGGTCCATCTAGCCCAGTGTCCTGTCTGCCCACAGTGGCCAATACCAGGTGTCCCAGAGGGAGGGAACAGGGAATCATCAAAATACAGGACTATGTAGCACTTTAAAGACTAACAAGATGGTTTATTAGATGATGAGCACGTGATCCCTCCTTGTCATCCATTTTCAGCCCCTGACAAATAGAGACTAGGGACATTATTCCTACCCATTCTGGCAAATAAGGGAAGGACCTAACCTGCATGAATTTATTGAGTTCTTTTGTGAACCCTATTAAAGTCCTGGTCTTCGCAACCTCCTCTGGCAAGGAGTTCCACAGGTTTACTGTGCACTTCATGAAGAAAAACTTCTTTTTGTTTGTTTTACATCTGCTACCTGTTAATTTCATTGGGTGACCCCCTTGTGCTTATATTGTGGGAACAAATAAATAGCTTTTCCTTATTCGCTTTCTCCACAGCAGTCATGATATTATAGACCTCTATCCTATCCCCCCTTAGTTTCTTCTTCTCTAAGCTAAAAAGTCCCCATCTTTTAATTCTCTCTTCATATGGGATCCGTTCCAAACCCCTCCTCATTTTTGTTGCCCTTTTCTGAACCTTTTCCAATGCCAAGAGATCTCTTTTGAGATGAGACGACCACAGCAGCACACAGTATTCAAGACGTGGGCGTACCATGGTTTTCTACAGAGGCAATAAGATATTCTCTATCTTATTCTCTATCCCCTTTTTAATGACTCCTAACATACTGTTTGCTTATTTGACTGCGGCTGCACATGGGGACTACGTCTACACTACAAAGTTCTTCCAGAAAAAACTACGCAAATTGTGAACGGCAATTTGCGTAACTTTTTCCACTTCTTTTTTCAGAAGAGGCTTTTCCAACATTGGCCGGTTTACACTGGGCCATATGTCGGAAAAAAACCCTGTTTTGGAACATCCCTTCTTCCTCAAAAAACAAGGTTTACAGGGATGCCGAAAAATGTGCGTCTGATCTTCCGAAAATTTTTTTGGAAGAGCAGACACATTCCCTGGACGCAGAAGTGTTCTTCTGGGATACCGCTGGTATCCTGGAAAAACTCTGCAGTGTAGACATAGCCTGAATGAATGTTTTCAGCAAACTATCCACAGTGATTCCAAAAATATCTCTCTTGAGTAGTTATAGCTAAATTAGTCCCCCCCATTCTGTGTGTGTGGTCGGGGTTATTTTTTCCAGAGTGCATTACTTTACATTTATCAACATTAAATTTCATTTGCCATTTTGTTGCACAATCACCTAGTTTTGTGAGATCCTTTTGAAGGATCTGCTTTGGTCTTAACTATCTTGAGCAGTTTAGTATCATCTGCAAATTTTCCCACTTCGCGCTTTGCCTCTTTCTGCAGATCTTTTAGAAATGGGTTAAATAGGATTGGTCCCAGTACGTACCCTTGAGGGACACCATAGTTACCCCTCTCCATTCTGAAAACTGACCATTTAGTTCAACTCTTTGTTTCCTATCTTTTAACCAGTTCTCAGTCCATGAAAGGATCTTCCCTCTTATCCCATGACAACTCACTTTACATGCTTATCATAAGGGCAAGTCACTGTGGATGTAGCTGCATGTCCACAATTGTAAGTACAGGGAGGTCATTTGGACGCTTGAGTTTCAGAGCTACAGGTGCCCAGGCCTAGCTGTCCAAGAACCGCTGCCCAAACGGAGGCTTGGTGAAAGCTGGGTGGAAATTTGCCCCTGGACCTCTACAACAGGCCCCAGAGTTGCTTCCTGCAGCCATAAGTATAACTAGAAAACCAGAACTTTGAAATCAGCTTTGAATAAAGCCTTTTCCAGAGGACTTCTTATTCCTACTTGAAAGTAATAAGAGATCCTCCAGAAAAGGGCTTATTTTCCGGAGAATCACGTCTAGATTGGCGCTTTTCTCCGGCTTTTCCCCAAGCCGAAAAAAAGCGGCAGCCATGTTAATGCAAATACCGCGGGGGATATTTAAATCCCCTGCGGATTTGCCTATTCCAAAGTGCTACATTAACATCCCTTTTCCGAAAGGGGTGCCAATGTAGACACAGCCGATGTGTTTTTTTGGGGGGAAAATCCCCTTTTTTGAAAAAACCACATAAACCTCATTTTTTAAGGAAGAGCAGGTTTTAAGTCAAGACCCACGTCCAGACTACTTTCACTTTTGAAAGATCCACTTTCGAAAGTGAGATCAGAAGAAGATATGCAAATTCCCGCAGTATACTCCAAACTACTCCAAACTCTTGATCTGGCTCTGTTACCCATCAGTGGTCATGCTCAGGGCTCGACAAATCACTGAATCTACTCACCTGTCGTGAGTAGATTTCAGCCGGCCTCCTCGTTCACCGGCGGCGTGCGCGCGCATGTGCAATGCGGGTCTTGCGCATGCGCAGTGCTGGGCTGGTGAGTAGGTTTCGCCGCCGTTTGTCAAGCCCTGGTCATGATGATGTTCACAGCTACCTCCACCGGTCTGAGATTGTAGAATGTGCCGTATGCCAGAGTCCCATAACCCGAATGACATTACAGGCAGGGCTATGCTAGGAAATTATTTTGAAATAACTACATTGAAAATAACAACTCCCGAAATAACATTGAACTAGCGTGTCGTCACCACGGGGAAGCCTTGAAATGAGTCCCAGGCAGGCTCCGTTAGTGTGGATGCGCTACCTCGACTTAGAGTCCCAGGAAACCCTGGGGAGTAATCACTTCGAATGACTCTGGGGAGTCGTTATTTCGAAATACCAGCAGCGGAGCGTCCGCACTCCTGCTACTTGGAAATCAGCGTTATTCCCCGAGGAAAGCAGGCATACCGATTTCACACTAACCAGCCCGTTATTTTAAACTAAGGGGCTTGGTTGTGAGGACGCTCCACTTATTATTTCAAAATTAGGGGGGTTATTTTGAAATCACTCCCTAGTGTAGACCAGGGCTTAGTGATCAGTGCTGAAAAGCTCCCTAACTCCTGTCTGGGGATACAAATTCAGTCTCTTATTAGACTGCTAATTCTCTTCTTAACTCCTCTATTTACAATCCCTTCTTACCTGGAGCCAACACGGAGTCTAAAACAAGGGCAAAGTGTGGAGGATCCTCATGGCTGAAGGTTAGCGAGGATGCCAGGGTAGCTGGAGAGCTAAGGAACAGAATCAGAGGGAGGTCATGCACGCGATGAAGGTGACAGGAGTTTCCTGAGCGAGAGAAGGATTCGGGGAGGAACATAAGTTAACGGATCTGTGCACACAGCTTGCTGCTCACAAGGCTTTTGCTGTCACTCGGGCGTGGTGCGTCTGCTCACGACAATACACCGCCCCTGTGTGCTTAGTCACTGTGTCTCCCCCACCCCCGTATCAGTCACCCTTTCATGTGGAATTTGTAGTACCATCTCCAGCATGCAGGCCTGGGTGGGGATTTTTCCCTCCTTCCTACCTAGCTCAGAAAGAATCGGATAACTAGCAAAGCAGTTGTAAGCAGGAGGAAAGGGGGAGCTGATCCTGAATGCAAAACTCGGGTTATCCTTCTTTCCAGGGAGATCCAGCAGCACCCTGCTGGGCAGAGCGAATCCAAATGGAAATCTGTCCATCCCCTTCAGTTCTCTTCAGATCCTTTGCTGTGGTTGGATCATTGCAAAATAGGTGGATGTTCCTGTTTCATCCTCAGGGTATAATTGAGTCCGGAGGGCTCTGTCAAGATCGGGTACCTTTTGTCCTGTAGGCCCTGCACCAACAAGGATGGGGTCTCTGCCTTGAAGACCGCCCCATTCAAGGAGGAAAAAGGTGTACGAAGGGCTTGGGGCGGGGGAGACGCTTAATTGAAAAACTCTGTTCCTACGTCGCGCCCAAGTGCCTCTCCAGAACTCACGCGGCAGCTCGGTCAGACGTTCCAGGTTTGGCGCACGCGGTGCTGGGCGGTGTTCCCTAGGCCGGGAGATGCAAGATGCCAGATCGAATGTTCGTGAAGGTCCCCCGTATTGAGCCCAGTAACTTGTGTAGCTAGAGCGTTAGCCCTGGAGAATCCACCACACCCCCGGTATTGGTTCTTGCTCTGATGTCCTTCACTAGATGAAAGAGCCCGTTAGTACCTGGTACCTTCTGCCCCCGAAGGAGCTTCAGCTCAGTCATCCAGTCCCGTCTCAGGCTTCTTTCTAAACCGGTCGAGCCCTTGACGTCTCTCACAGCAAAGCATTTTCTAATGCCCTCAAATTCTTTCCGGGCCTCTTTTCTACCCTTCAAGGTTTGTGTATCGAGAGACGGGGGATCGAAGCCCTAGGGGCTGGTTCCGGCCCCCGAGGCTCAAGGTACTCTCCGCCCCCAGCACTGGGGAGCCAGCGCCTCAGCCCACTGCTGCACCCCCCTTTCCTCTCCTGCACCTTACCTCCCGCCCAGCCCTCCCACCCCCCTGCCGGCTCCTGCACCCTCCCAGACCCAGCAATCCCCCCCAAGCCCACTTCACTGCAGCCCCCTCCCACACACTGAACCCCTCATTTTTGGCCTCAGAAATGTGGGAGGGCCCACAAAATCGACTAGCCTCCCCCCCCCCCGCCCAGGCTCCGCTGCACGAGGGGAATGTGGGGAGGGTCGTTCTGCCCCTCAGTCAGGGGCCACATCACAGAGGGGTTTGGGGGTTTTGTTGCGTCTCACGTGTGTGGCCCCCGACTGATTTTTCTGTGGGTCAGCGGCCCCCCACCCAAAAAAAGCTTCCCCAGCCCTGGCGGTAACCCCACTGCCAAGCGGTGCTGAGAGCCACACCGGCAGGGTTGAATATCGAGGGGTCCCTCTTAACAATACCAGACAGAACCAAGTTGGACCCCCCCCCCCCACCCAGTACTCTGTCACCCCAGGGCACTGCGGCACGGATGAGGCAAAAGCATGTCAAACCCTAAGTAAACACCCACCCCATAGTACACTGGGCAGTGTCCTTTGCCTCAGTTTCCCACCTCGGGGGGGGGGGTTTAGAAGAACAAAATCCCCTCCCCCTCCGCTCTGCTGCTGTGATGTCCTTGTTGCTGCTTGCTCCCTCCGCCCCCCACTAACCCCTCAAAGCCGGGTTCTGAGGTTCCGCCACTTAGCCCGGTTCCGAGTGATTTCACGGAGCATTTCACTGCTACTGCAGCCTCGGTGTGGTATTCACTCCGGTGCCGTCCCCAGAGCCGATCTAAGGCTTAGTCTCTAGAATCACAAAACCCTCGAGCGGGGAGGGACCTCGAGAGGTCATCAAGTCCAGTCCCTGCCCTCACAACAGGGCCAAGCACCTTCTAGATCATCCCTGACAGGTGTCTGTCCAACCTGCTCTGAAATATCTCCAGGGATGGAGATTCCACAACCCCCCCAGGCAACTTATTCCAGTGTTTCACCACCCTGACAGGTAGGAAGTGTTTCCTAATGTCCAACCTAACCTGTCTTTAAGCCCATTGTTTCTTGTCCTATCCTCAGAGGCCAAGGAGAACAATTTTTCTTCCTCCTCCTTGTAACACCCTTGTAGATACCTGAAAACTGCTCTCATGTCCCATCTCAGTCTTCCCTTTAACAGACTAAACAAGCCCAGTTCTTTCAGTCGTCCCTCGTTTCTCATGTTCTCTAGACCTTTCATCATTTTTGTTGCTCTTCTTTGGAACTTCTCCACTATCTCCACATCTTTCTTGAATCGCTGGGCCTGTGATTTCACATGTAATAAGCACTGAACAGAAAGAAGGACTCTCAGTGGGCCCTAATCATCTCTCTCTTGAAACTTTAAGACAAAAGAAGTCAAATGGTATCTAGGACTTTTTCAGCACCAGTCATACCCCCGCATAAGAACACTTACCTCCATCCCCTGTAATGGGCAGAAAGATTTAGCAGCTGTAGTCCTGGCTTAGCAAGTGAGATTCAGGTTAGGGTGACACCCTAACATAGCATCCTGGTTCTGCTGTCCTTTACTCAAAGAAGGAGGATAATGACAGTTTTGTTACCTACATACTAAAGTGAATTATAACCTCAAGCCAACCAACATCGGTCACTTTGGCAAACCAGCTGCTGAAAATCTGGGCAGTGTGGGTGTGTCTATGCAAATACCGTCTGCTCCTGCTGTCTTTCCACCTGTTCGCCACTAGATGTCAGAGGAGGGCTCATTCAGCCCCTGCGCACATTTAATTGTGGAGCCCAGCTCTAGGGGACACCGTATTCCAGTGTCAGTTTCATCGATACAGAAGTAACACAACCTCCCTGCCCTCACCCGCTGCTTCCCGCTTGGTACGTTCGAGGACAGCATCACCCCTTTGCCATGGGGAGCTGACATTGAACTGTTTGTCTGCTCTGCTCCAAAGCCTTTAGGATCACTGCTTTCCAGCACCCCGTCCCCTGTCGGGCCTGGTTTGTTTGCGGTTAGATACGTCACCTTGCATGAGGCTGGACTAAAACCCGTTGCGTTGGAAGGGGGCCTCGTGTACCCAACAAGGAGTGTTGTTCCATGGACGTCAATGGAGCTGGGCTGATTTACACCAGCTGAGGAAGTGGCCTCTGAATGGGAAGGAAGAGGGAACTGGAAATGACTCAAAGTGCCACTACCTTGTAGCATCAATCTGGTTCCCACCCATGGGCGCTGTGATTCTGTGGTGAGGATTTGAACTGGAGCTGATCATGCAAGAGGTGTCGGGAGATAGACCTGGTGGGGCCACATCGGGTGTGTTGCATCCAGTTCTGGACAGTGGCACTGGTGAGGCCACATCTGGCGTATTGCGTCCAATTCTAGGGCCCCGGTTACAGGAAGGATGTGGACACATTGGGGAGGGTCCAGCGGGGGACAACCAAAATGATTCGGGGCTGGAGCACATGACCTATGAGGAGAGGCTGAGGGGTTTGGGTTTGTTTAGTCTGCAGAAGAGAAGAGCGAGGGGGGATTTGAGAGCAGCCTGCAACTCCCTGCCGGGGGGTCCAAAGAGGCTGGAGAGAGGCTGGTCTCAGTAGTGACAGATGGCAGAACAAGGAGCAATGGTCTCAAGTTGTGGTGGGAGAGGTCCAGGTTGGAGATTAGGAAAAACTATTTCCCTAGGAGGGTGGGGAAGCCCGGGGCTGGTGTTTGAGTCCCGGCTGGACAAAGCCCTGGCTGGGATGATTGAGTTGGGTTGGTCCTGCTTTGGGCAGGGGGCTGGACTCGATGCCTCCTGAGGTCTCTTCCTAGGATTCTGTGACCTTGCTGATACCCACATTCCTGCCTGGGCACAGGGAAGTCCCTTTGGGTCGCTGATCATTCCTGTGCTCCTACAGGCGACAGAGTCAGAGCCTCGACGGACGGATACTGGCCCGGGTCCACTGGTGCCGCTTTGGACCAGCTGAGAGGCTGTCCCGCAGCCGCCAGCTCTTCAGGCTTGGCCCGCAGTCTCCAGGAGCGAAAGACGAACCTTGAATGAAAGATTGTACCCTGCGGAGAAACTTCCAGGAACGTGTCCCGCCCAGACGGGCAGCCCCGATTCTGCCTGGTGGAATCGGCCGAGGCCCAGAGCCGAGAAAAACAGCCACAGCAGCCTTACCAGGCGCTTCGGGCGGCAGCACCTCTGCCTTCCATTCCTGCAGGTCCCGAGCTCCTCTTCAACGCGGTCAGCGATCGCCGTGCATTTTGCCTTACAGTAGCCGTCACGCCTGATGCAAGACAGGGTGTCTGGCATCCTCCGGTGTCCTACAGAAAGGAAAGAATAGCTTATGCCCAAAGGCTGGGACAGCGCTTTCCGGGAGAACGTGGCCCTTACAAGATCCAAGGTCAAGTCCCTGCTCTGCCACAGGTCTCCTGTGCGACCTTGGGCAAGTCACTTACCCTCGCTGTGCTTGAGCAGCCTAGTATACAGTGGGGACAGTCACCCGTCGCTACCTCCTGGGGGGGCGGGGGGGCAAAGGCTCAGTGAATTAACGTTTGTGAGCTCCTGTGGTGATGGGGTTTGGCTAAGGCAGACAAAGTGAGCAACAATGACAGATTTAAATACCAAAATCCAGGAGCGCTGGGATTTGGTTCAGATCCATTTGATACATACCCAGGGGGCCAACACTTGTGATGGGCCCCTGGGCAAGGTGGGAGGGGTATGACTCTGTGCTCCTGGAAGGGGCGGGGCCTCGGGCAGAAGGGGTGGAGCTAGGGCAGCCAGCTCTCAGGACCATGCCGCTCTGTGCCCCCACCCTCACTGTTAGCCCTCACAGCTGCCTAGCGCTCTGGCCGCAATTTAATGGGCCCAGGCTCCAGCCACCGCTGCTCCCACAGTAGTGGCAGTGACAGCCGGGAGCACCAGGCCCTTTTGTATCCCCAGACCCCGGGGAAATTGCCCCCTGTATCCCCTTTCCGCCTGTCAGTGGGTCTGTACATATGTATGGCCCAAGTGTCACAGGGGGGTGAACATCAGAACAGCCAGCCTGGGTCAGACCAAAGGCCCGTCCAGCCCAGTATCCTGTCTTCTGACAGCAGCCAATGCCAGGAGCCCCAGAGGGAGTGAACAGAACAGGGAACCATCATATGATCCATCCCCTGTCACCCATTCCCAGCCTCTGACAAACAGAGGCTATGGGACACCATTCCCACCCATCCTGGCTACTAGCCATGATGGACTTGTCCTCCATGAATTTATCTAGCTCTTTTTTTGAACCCTGCTAAAGCCCTGGTCTTTACAACCTCCTCTGGCAAGGAGTTCCACAGGTTGACTGTGCGCTGCGTGAAGAAAAACGTCCTTTTGTTTGTTTTAAAGCTGCTGCCTGTTCATTTCATTTGGTGACCCCCTCGTCCTTATGTGATGGGAACAAATCAATAGCTTTTCCTTATTCACTTTCTCCAGACCTGTCATGATTGTAGAGACTTCTACCCTATCCTTCCTTAGTCTCTTCTTTTCCAAGCTGAAAAGCCCCAGTCTTTTTAATGTCTCTGCATATGGGACCTGTTCCAAACCCCTCCTCATTTTTGTTGCCCTTTTCTGAACTTTTTCCAATGTCAAGAAATCTCTTTTGAGATGAGGCAACCAGCAGTATTCAAGCTGTGGGCTGTGACGTAGTTGGGGGGGGGGGGACTGTCTGCTCTGTAACCTGGGGTTGCCCCACGCTGTGATGTGTGATTCACACTGACTCAGCCACATGTGGATTAGCCCAGACACCTAATCCCAGCCTGAGCAGATAACAAGGCTCTTCTGGTGGGAGAGACAAAGGAAGGGAGGGGGAGATGGACACCTGGATGGGGTGCAGGGCTTGGAAACTGGCTGGAAAGCCATGAAGAGAACAGACTATGCAGAGTGCTGGCAGTGGAGGGGCCTATGGACCCCCACCCAAAGGGGTCTAGAGCTGCCAGCCCCTGACTCCTTGACTGTGTCTAGACTGGCCAATTTTTCCAGAAAATCAGCTGCTTTTCCGGAAAAACTTGCCAGCTGTCTACACTGGCCGCTTGAATTTCCGCAAAAGCACTGGCTTCCTACTGGAAGAAATCAGTGCTTTTTGCAGAAATACGATGCTGCTCCCGTTCAGGCAAATGTCCCTTTTGCGCAAAGCTTTTCCGCAAAAGGGCCAGTGTAGACAGCTCAGATTTGTTTTCCTCAAAAAAGCCCCGATGGCGAAAATGGCGATCAGGGCTTTTTTGCGGAAAAGCGCGTCTAGATTGGCACTGACGCTTTTCTGCAAAAAGTGCTTTTGCGGAAAAGCGTCCGTGCCAATCTAGACGCTCTGTTCCAAAAATGCTTTTAACGGAAAACTTTTCCGTTAAAAGCATTTCCGGAAAATCGTGCCAGTCTAGACGTAGTCCTTACGTCTGTGCTGTGCTGTATCCTGGAGAAGCAATAAACCCTCTCTATTCTATTGGCTGGCGGAGTCTCCTCTTGCCGCGATGGGGGTGCAGGATCGGGGGATCCCCGACGCGCCGTCACCTGGGCATACCGTGGATTTATGCAGAAGCAATAAGATAGTCTCTGTCTCATTCTCTATTCCTTTTTTAATGACTCCCAGCATTCTGTTTGCTTTTTTGGCTGCTGCTGCACACGGACATGGCCTGGGTTGAGAAATGTTTTCTAGCTTTACACCTGCGCCAGGTACAGCAGCCTGTCCCTTTCCCACTTCACCATGCTCCCTGCATTTCGCATGAAGCCCGGCTGACTCGCCATGGGAGCCTCTGGTCCCCAGACACCGGTAACAGACCCTGAACACACCGACTGCAGCCCTCAAAACCACATACGCCCTTCACATCCCGATCTCTGGCACCTGGTGGGCTGAATTTCCTGCTTCCTTCCGATCCCAGGGACAGGAACCGTGTCCCTCATCACTGTCATTGCCTAATGCTCATTAGCGTTGCGGTCTGCCGGCCCCTCCTTGCCTCAGTCTTACCTGCGGTCACCAGGGAGACCAAGAAGAGCCCAGCGAACAGAGAGTGCAGGATCTCCATGGCCGAAGGTGGGGCTGGCAGGCCGAGGCACGGAGGTGGAGTAAGCGTGCCGTTAGCCGAACGGCATGTGTGAGAAGTCCCCGTATTTATAAAGTCCCCAGAGAATGCAGCACGAGGGGAGGAGCAATAAATTATCCCTCCCCAAATAGAGGTTGCTTGGCTTCTCAGGTCATTCCGACCCCCAGGATCCTCTCTGAATAAAAGGCACTTTCTGTTTATTCAGCGTTCAAGTCTTCCGCCCTTCCCATTCTTCCACAGAGCCATTATGTGTCTCACGTGAAATAGGCCCAGTTTGCTTAGAGAGGGTGGAGTTCTCCCTCCTTCGGATCCGGCTCAGAGGGGGATGTGGCAAGTTTGTTCCCAGCTCAGATAAAACCTGGCAGGCGCCCGGACAAGGAATGACGCGTAAAAGAACGAAGGGTCTGTCTGCCCCCAGGGAGAGTTTTGCCGACTTCCGGAGAGCCAAAACCATGAGTCAGATCCGCAGAGATCATGAGGCTGGTCCCTCGCAATGACCAGATGCGTTTAGAAAGGGGCTGTGGTCTTTTTGAACTCCGATGCCCATCTTTAGTGTGTGGGAACACTGCTGCCTGTTCACACAGATTTATTGGGTTTGGGAATTCTGCTCCCCCATGCAAGTGCCATTCCCCCGCCCAGCAGTTAATTCTGGCTCCAGACATCAAAATCAAACCCGTCCCTCTAGCCCCCATCAGCTTTGCCCTCCTGATCTTCCGTAGGTTTGCCAGATGGTTTAACCAAAAATACTGAACACCTCCCCAAAAAAACCACCTGAGAAAAAATTCTGTTGAGAAGAGAAGGGAGAGAGAAAAAAGGGGGAGACCAAAGTTGTCGAGGAGAAAAAAAAAAACAGCATGGCCCCTTTAAGAATACCTTTGAGACTTTTCTGGCTTTAACAGGCTGCCGGCAGCCATCTTCTTTTCCTTCTCCGAGCCAGAAGATGGCTCCCCTGCGGAACCAGGTAAGTGAGGGGAGGGCTTAGCTGATGGGGGCTAGGGGTCGGGGGCTGGGCCCAGTTGCTGAGTGTGTGTAGGTTGCCAGGTGTTTGGTATTTTGCCTCCTGGCAGGGAAAAAAAATCAGAAAATACGGGACATTTTAGGTGTCCAGTATTTTCTGAATTTTTTACCGGACAGGACTCAAAAATACCGGACTGTCTGGGTCAATACCCGACTCCTGACAATGCTAATCTTCAGCTCTACCTCCTCCCCATCCGTTGAGATCAACCTCATGTGACTGAGAAGAGTGGAAAGAAAGATTGCTTCCTCCAGCAGCTCTGATTGGTTGCTCTGCTCTGGAAGGTGGGGCTCCGGGGTGGGCAGCCAATGAGAAAGGGGTTTTCCCCATAGGCGGGGCTTAAATTCATGTGAGGGCTGGTGCATCGGCATCATAACCACACTGGCCCAGCTCCTGCTGAGAGCATCTTAATTGGGAAGAGAAATCACAAGTGTCCGCAACGCTGGCGGGTGTTTTCCCTGCCCGCCCGCCCACGCCGGCAGACAGCCGGTAGCGACACGGTTACGACTGAGCACACAAGCACACAGCGACTGCGTATCATCACTGACGGAGGAGGTGACCGGTTTGGACGCCACGCCAGTAAATCCTGACTACTACAGGGCCCGATGGCACAAGCGCTGGGGGAAGAGACCTCCCAGCTTTCTAGATCAACCATCTCTGCAAGGGGAGTAGCTAACCGCGCCGGGGGCCTGGGTCCCAGCACTGGCGCTGGTTCACACTGGCGCTTGGAGTGTGTAGTGCTCCAGGGACAAGGAGGGGGGCGGTCCCTTTATTCAGGGACTGTGATTCTGCCTGATCTCTTCATAGGGAGCAAATGGGAGATTGTCACCCCACCCGTGGGCACCCACGTCACACG
Organism: Pelodiscus sinensis; assembly: GCF_052426305.1. Taxonomy (NCBI): domain Eukaryota; kingdom Metazoa; phylum Chordata; order Testudines; family Trionychidae; genus Pelodiscus; species Pelodiscus sinensis. Next base: position 4,868,862 of record NC_143054.1, read on the forward strand.
AGCCCCGCCAGTTCAGTGCAAGAAGTGAGCTTGTCCTGCGTTGTTTTCATTTCCTCCGAGCCAGGAAGTGACCGCGCTGTGAAGTCCCCATGTAGAGCTGGCCCACCCAGATCGCTGCATGGCACAGATGTGATTCCATTTGATGGACGCCTGTCCTTGGATAGTGCCACGTATTTTAAGAGAATCCCCTAAAGGCTGCCTAAAATCTAGGTCTTGATCAGGCTGGCTGTGTGTGCTTAAAACCTCCCACGTCCCACACTGGCCTAGGACATCTGACAGACCTTCAGAAAACCCGTGGTTGGGGGTCAGTTTCAAGCGGAGTGCCCCAAGGACTGGTTCTAGGGCCGGTTTTGATCAACATCTTTATTAATGACCTGGATGAGGGGATGGATTGCACCCTCAGCAAGTTTGCGGATGACACTGAGCTAGGGAGAGGTAGATACACTGGAGGGCAGGGATTGGATCCAGAGTGACCTGGACAGATTAGAGGATTGGGCCAAAAGAAATCTGACGAGGTTCAAGAAGGACAAGTGCAGAGCCCTGCCCTTGGGACAGAAGAATCCCAAGCATTGGTACAGGCTGGGGACCAACTGGCTAAGTAGCAGTTCTGCAGAAAAGGACCTGGGGATTGCAGTGGGTGAGAAGCTGCATGTGAGTCAACAGGGCGCCCTTGTAGCCAAGAAGGCTAACGGCATATTAGGGTGCATTAGGAGGAGCATGGCCAGCAGATCTAGAGAAGTGATTGTTCCCCTTTATTTGGCTCTGGTGAGGCCACATCTGGAGTATTGTGTCCAGTTCTGGGCCCCCCACTACACAAAGGATGTGGACACATTGGAGAGGGTCCAGCGGGGGGCAACCAGAATGATTAGGGGGCTGGAGCACATGGCCTACGAGGAGAGGCTGAGGGATTTGAGTTTGTTTAGTCTGCAGAAGAGAAGAGTGAGGGGGGATTTGAGAGCAGCCTGCAACTCCCTGCAGGGGGGTCCAAAGAGGCTGGAGAGAGGCTGGTCTCAGTGGGGGCAGGTGGCAGAACAAGGAGCGATGGGCTCACGTTGCAGTGGGGGAGGTCTAGCTGGAGATTAGGACAAACTATTTCCCTAGGCGGGTGGGGAAGCCCTGGGCTGGGTTCCCTAGGGAGGGGGTGGAATCTCCATCCCTAGAGGTGCTGAAGTCCCGGCTGGACAAAGCCCTGGCTGGGATGATGGAGTTGGGTTGGTCCTGCCTTGGGCAGGGGACCGGACTCGATGACTCTGAGGTCTCTGGCCACCCTGGGAGTCTAGGATTCTGTGCAACCTTCAGAAACCTGGCTCATCCCCAGGGGCTTCATATCCTCACCTGCACAGAGAGGGTCCTTTGTCTGTTTGGATTGTAAACTCTCCGGGGGCACGGTCTGTCTCTCAGGCTATGTCTAGGCTGCAGTTTTCTTTCGGAAGAAGCTTTTCCGGAAGAGATCATCCGAAAAAACGTCTTCTGAAAGAGAGCGCCCACACTGCCAAAGCGCATCGAAAAAGCCATGTGCTTTTTCGACAGATAACGTCCCCATTGAGTGGATGCTATCTTGCATGTAAGCTGTGATTGCTATGGACAGAGCGGCCACCAGGGCACCTGTGCTTTTTCCTCTTTCCTCTTCGTGCGAAAGAACTCCCTCTTCCCCACCCACACATGCCTTTTCCCAAAAGAGCTCTTTCAGAAAAAGGCTTCTTCCTCATAGAAAGAGGCTTATCAATGTCGGAAAAACCCCTCTGGTCTTTCGATTTTTTTCAAAAGAACACGATTTCAGTGTGGATGTCAGTGAAATGTTTTGGGGAAAAAACGCCGTTTTTCCAAAAAAACCTCGACAGGGTAAAACCTGTTGTTCTACAGAGCCCAGCGCCACGTGAGAAAGCTATTGCGACACTACCATGGGGCAAAGATCAAAGCCGCACACCAGGAGAAGATCAGATTGGACACTGCAAAGTCCCTGGCATGATCCACTTGTTTAATAAGAGCCCGGGAGTCTCCGGAGGAGAACAGCTTGTTCTGTTGAGTTTTCTCCCGTTGGGCTGGGTGTCTCGGGACTCCTGCTGGTTCTACTGCTTGCAGCACACCCAGACCCCATTGCGGCAGCATCCGATCCTATTGATGGTGTAGGTACAGGCTGGTTTGCACTGTCCACCGAATTTCACACAGTACTGCGTGTCCCGAGCGACCCCGAACCCTGTGCAAGGGAAAGAAAGCGCCGTTACATCGTGCAGCTCTGTGGCTACGCCAAGTCTTGCACACGTGCAAAACAAGCTCATGTGTTGCACTAAATAGGCTTGGCCCGTGTGGCGTGGCCCTTGGTAGGTGCACCCAGGTGGGGTGACAAATCTCCCATTGGCATCCCCTTCCTATGAAGAGATCAGGCTGATTCACAGTCCCGGGGCTCCTGAACCAAGCGCTGGTCCGCCTGGTCCAGCCTTTTCCGGAAGATCCCTTATTCCTGCTTTCAAGGGATCTTCTGGAATAAGGGATCTTCCAGAAAAGGGTTTATTTTCCGCAAGATCCCGTCTAGACTGGCGCTTTTCTCCGGCAAAGCCCCGAGCCGGAAAAAAGCGGCAGCCAAGTTCATGCAAATGCCGTGGGGGATATTTAAATCCCCCGTGGCATTTGCAATTCCGACTGGTCTCATTAGCATCCCTTTTCCGGAAAAGGGTGCCAATGTAGACACAGCCTATGAGTGTGGGCCAAGGCAGGTTCAAATGTTCCCCTCCAGGTGTGTGTGTGTGTCTGTTCTGTGTCCATTGGAATTCTGATGTGTTATTCCAGCTCTCTCTGGGTGAGATGTAAAGGAGGCTGATATTTGGGGGGGGAGCGGCCACCTCACCTCACTTAAATCAGCTGTAACTGCATTGTATTAGCTGGAAAGACAGCCAGGTAAAGCCGGGTGATGGCACAATCAGATGTTAAGGTCCCAAAGAAGAGGCGATTAATACTGCTATGTACAGTGAGCGGCATCAATTCTCAGTCCTGAAAGACCAAAATCTTTTCTTGGTTCACAGACTCCAAGGCCAGAAGGTGCCACTGTGATATTGAGTTTGATCTCCTGGGTAGCCCAGCCTCGAGAACTTCCCCAATGTAACGGCTACAGCAGAGTGCTTGGAAAAAACACCCCAAAGCCTCCGAAGATCGCATGAGCCAGATGGGCCATGGCACCATGCTGGGAGCTCACGGTCACCCGATTATCCACCGTGACCCCCAAACCCTTACATCGCAGCGTCCCGGCATCGCACGCCCTATCACGCGAGAACTGTATGTACTTTGCACCTGGGTGTTTACATTTCTAGGCCACCGTATCAGAACACACGTGATTTGCTTGCGCCCACGTTACTCCGCCTCAGTGATCTGTACTCTTCACTCATTGCCATTCCCCCCGTTTGTGTTGATGAAGTTAGTTTATGTTTAGCTAGAAGCCATCTTGTATAACAGAAACCATTTCAGCTTTTTGTCTTTGCACGTAGGCCAGAGTGAACTTTCTATCACCCCATGCGCCAGGCCAAGACAGATGTGCTATCAGAATGTGTTAATTGGGCTGGTTCAGAGAGGAGAGGTACTTCCTCGTACCTGTCCGCCATCATGTTGATAAGGCTTTGTTTTTCCTAGTCTAATTGATTATTTCTGTAATTGGATGCCCTGACGTCAGACTGTTTGGTTAAGGGTATAAAGATACTAGGATTGATTGTATTAGTAGCCTTACTGGGCCCGGCTTTGCTGTGACCACGTTTGACTCACTTTGCTTTTATTGGCCAATAAAACTGTCTGTTTAGCTGCGTAAACTGAGTGAGGCGTTTGCTTCGACAGTGTCATCTGTAAACTTTATCGGGGATGATTTTATGCTTTGTTTCAGGACATTAATAAAAGAAAAGTCAAATAGTTTCGGGCCAAGAACCAATGTCAGTGGGGCCCCACTAAGACCACACCCATTCATGGAGGACTCTTCATTTACAATTTGGGATCACTCAGTTAACCAGCCTTTAATCCATTTAATGTGTGCCAGGTTCATTTTATATTCGTCTAGTTTGTTTAATCAAAATGTCATGCTGTACATCGGAGTCAGGGGTGGGAAATAACTTTTAGCTGGGGGCCACTTCAAAAATTTTTGAAGTGGCCCCAGGCTGCCCCGGAAGGGGCGGGGCCTAAAACAGAAGGGGCGGGGCCAGGATGTTTCCGGGCTTCCCCACCCACAGACCATGATTGGTCTGGGGGTGGGGGAGCCCCTTAACCCCCCCTTCCCACTAAGCACCCATGCCCTGGCAGGGTGGGAAGAGGCTTTGCATGCTACGCCACCCCCAAGCCAATTAGGGCCTGGGGGCGGGGGAAGCTCATGAAGTTTCCTTCGCCCTGCCAGGACCACGTAGCACTTTGAAGTGCCACGTGTTCCTGGCAGGGCAGGAGGAGACTTCATGTGTACAGCTGATTGGCCTGGGGGCGGGGGAGCAGCAGGGCCTTCGTGGGCTGGATCAGCCTGCTTGGCGGGCAGGATCTGGCCTGCAGAGGTCCTTTTGCCCACCCCTGATCTAAGTTCATTACATCAGCACGATCACCTCTATCAACCAAATTGGAAACCTAAAAATAATAACTGAGTTCGTTTCATGGGATCTGTTTTCCATACCTCCTTGTTGACTGGCATTAGTTACGTTATCCTCCTTTAATTCCTTATTAATTGAGTCCTGTTATTTATTCTTCTGTATTAATTGCCTCTCTGTTATCTTTCCCCTGGATCAATAAATCCAGATAGGGGAAAGGGCAGTTAGCCAGAGGTGTTTAGCATAGGTGCCCTACTGCTGAAGGGGGATTCCTCCTGGCAGCTCCCACAAAGCCGGTCACATCTTGAGTTCTCCTTCCTCCCAGGTGCTCTCCTTGGCAGGGCTCTTAAAGAAGCCAGATTATGTAAATAACGTAGCTGGAGTCGAGGACATACCTTAAGCTGAATTTCTCTGGTGGCCCCACAGTGGGAGGTCGATGGAAGAAACTCTCCTGTTGACTTTCCTTACTCCTTGCAACTGTGAGGAGTTCCGGAGTTGACGGGGGCGCCCTCCGCATTTGATTTAGCAGGTCCTCACTAGACCCGCTAAATCAAACACCGGAGGAACAACCTTTGCGGTGTCGATCCTCTGTTTAGTATAGACACAGATTCAATCCCACTCGTAGACAGGAGATAAGGTCCCTCTTTTGCCCTCCCCCTGACCCTGATTACGGGCAAGATCTGACTAGGAAGCAGAATCTGAAATGGTTTGTGTGTCTGGGGGCCCTTTTCTGATTTGTCGGTCAGATCTTTGGGGCGAGAGCGGATCATTTGGGGTCTGAGTTTCCTGTTCCTGAAACCAAGATTAATTGCACAGAAAGCTGGTGCGATAGCACAGAGGGCATTAGTTCCCAAATCAAAGGAGACCACGAGGGATCTATTTGGTCATGTTTAATACTGACGGAGCCAATTCTCCGGTGGGTGATACGAGCGTATCACCAGTGATATCACAGAGTACAGAATACATCCCTGTTTTATCCTCATCCCCACCAGGATCTGTGTGTGCTTTCTTCTTACCTGGGGAAGCCAAGGAGACCACGAGGAGAACCACAAGCGCAAGGCAGAAGATCCTCATGGCTGGAGATCGGCTGGGATCTCAGCAGGCCTGGAGAGAAGAGAAACAAAGAGAGGCTTTAAACATGGCTGGGAACAATCCCCGTATTTATAGAACGTTTCCCGGTGCAGAGCACGGCTCAGGGAGGAGCGTGCATGAATTGATCTTGACTTGCACATTGTGTGCCGCTTATCACCCATTCATGTCAAGGTGACCCATTGTTTCCGCTCCCAACACACACCTGCCGCCTGTTCAGTCCTGACTGCCCACTGGTCCTTCCTGCGGGACATTCACCCTGGAAGCCAGATTTGCAGGCGGGACCTACCACCTTCACATCCAGCTCCCTGTGGTCCAAGAGGATTTGAGAAATCCCACGTTTCTATCAACAGAACAATATGCATTGTGGTTGGAACAAGAACGGGGGTAGCGGACAGACTTGCCGGGCCCCTGGGCAAAGTGTGTGAGGAGGGCTGAGTCAGCATTCCCAGAAGGGGCGGGGCCTCATGCGGAAGGGGCGGGGCCGGTGCAGCCTGGAATGTGCCACACCAGGCCCTGCCCCCAGCCCTCACAGCTGCCCGGACAGCTCCATGTGGCACTCCGGCAGCGATTTAAAGGGCCGGCGGCAGCAGCGGCTGGGAACTCCAGACCCTTTTGACTCTCTGGGCCTAGGGTAGCTGCCCCCTGTGTCTCCCCTGTAGGCAGGACTTGTAGCCAGACGTGAACCCCCATTTTAACATCCATCTTTGTCTGCTTGAAACCATGCAGGGCACATAAGAGCAGGAAAACAGCATATTCTTTGAAAACCTTGGAGCAGGAGGTTTAGATATGCTGGCTCAGTGACTGTGACCAACTGTAAGCAGAGATAGGAGGGTGGTCAAACTAATTGTTGACCAAGAGGCTGTACATCGTGCCCTTGACTTAACCCATATTGATACGAACACATACCCGTCCACGGGGGGAGGAATCTCTCGCCCAACAAGAACATCCAGCAGTCCTAATTTAGTTATCTTCCTCTCTTACAAGTGTAAATTAACTTGTAACCTGCTTGTAAGAACTGGCACCACAAAACGGACCAGTAAAATTTGTCCTCTTAAGATAAGAAAGAGAATACGGGCCCCCAGGGGTATAAAGATGAGTTCAGCAGCACACTTGCTTTGTGTGTCAATCTACCACCTACCTGCTGGTCGGGTTAGGTGTTTGACCTCCCGAGGTTCTATGGGGACGCCCACCTCGTATTCGTCTTTCCGAGGAATTGAGAGACTGGCCCTGGCCTGACACGCTGGAGTCGAGAGGCACAGAAGGGGTAAAAATTGTACCTGGATGTGGTCCTTTGTTTAAGTATATACATACATAGTGCTAGAGCTCTTTAAAGATTAAGCTGTCCTTGGTACCATTATTTCTATTTTCTATCTTTACCTTTTTCCTGTAACCATTTTAAGATCTATATTTTGCTAATAATTATGAAATAGAGCAATAGCCATTGTAACCATATGATTTATAAGTTCCCTTAATAAACCTGTAACTGTTTAAGCTTTAACCTGACTCCTTCAGTTGCTGTAACAGAACCAAGCACAATTTAAAAGAACTTCAGCCGGTCATAAAGGGACAGACATAGGGAGAGCTTGGGCGTTTGGATCTGTGTCACTCCCAGGTGACAGATCCGTTGGGGCACCTTTCCAGCCTTCCCCAGGCTGCCCGCTGCGAAGGAACTTTGTGTTCTAGCAGCTAAAATCTACAGTGTAATAAGCTCTTCCTATATAACGGGGCGTCTGTTGGCCTGCTGGCCACCCTCTGTGACGGGACCTCGGTCCTAGCAGTAAAGTCACGGACGTTAAACACTCGGGGCTCCTTTCAGCCTTCTAGGCTGCCCACTGCGACGAGACTTCGTGTCTTAGCAGTTGAAGACTTAGGAGACATACCCACACACACTGCCCTGACCGTCGGCTGACAGGTCTGACCAAGAAGGCTGGAAGAGATTAACCCTTTGTAGTCGTGCTGCTGGGAAATGGATGAGTCCTAACAGGATATGATCACAAGGGAGTGCGGAATAGCAGCCATCTCCAGATGTTTTCCTTTCCCGCCCGCACACGAGACAGCTAGGGCTAGTGGAAAAAAATCCCTTGAAATCTGTTCCTGGAAAATGAATCTTTTGTGGAATATTTGAAAGATGTCCATTTTCCATTCATATTTGTTAGGTTGAAATTGGTTAAAAAAATGGGGGGAGAGAGAGAAAACGATGCTGCTTTCAACCCGCAAAAATCTGAGAATGTTGGAAAAACTGAGATGCTTCGGCCAAACAGCGTTCGTGCTCTTGGCCAAAGTTTCCCAAACCCAAAGCAGTTTTGTTACCATGTTTTTTGTGAAAAAAAAGTTAAAACGAAAATATTTGGAAGAAAAAACTTTTTCTTGGCCACAAATGTGTTTCCTAACTTGCTGAGGAGATACCATAATTGTCTGGGTTTTAAATCCAGGACTCTGCTTTTGATGTATGGACAATTATCAATACATGAAACCCCTGTGATGCGGCCATAGTGGGTCAGACCAAAGGTCCATGTAGCCCAGAGTCCTGTCTTCCGACAGTGACCCAGGCCAGAAGCCCCAGAGGGAGTGAACAGAACAGGGAATCATCAAGTGATCGTCCCCGGGTACCCATTCCCAACTTCTGACAAACAGAGGCTAGGGACACCATTCCTACCCATCCCAGCTAATAGCCATTGATGGACCCAACCTCCATGAATTTATCCAGCTCTTTTCTCAAGCCAGTTATAGGCTTGGCCTTCACAACATCCTCTGGCAGGGAGTTCCACAGGTTGACTGTGCACTGTGTGAATAAATACTTCCTTTCATTTGTTTTAAATCTGCTGCCTATACATTTCATTTGGAGGCCCCTGGTTCTTGTGTTATGAGAAATAAATAACACTTCCTTATTTACTTTCTCTACACCAGTCATGATTTTACAGACCTCTATCATATCCCCCACCCTTAGTCATCTTTTCTGATCATTTTCCAATTCCAAGAGATCTCTTTTAAGATGGGGCGATCACATTGGCACAAAGTATTCAAGATGTGGGCACATCCTGGATGTAGATAGAGGCAAAATATTTTCTGTTTTTACTATGCATCCCTTTCTGAATGATTCCTGCCATTCGGTTGGCTTTTTTGACTGCTGCTACGCACGGATGGGGCTGTTTTCAGAGAACTACCCACGGTGACACCAAGATCTCTCTCTGGAGTGGTTACAGCTACTTTAGACCTCCCCCCTTCCTTTTTAATGAACTCCTTTGTCTTAAGAGTGTGGAGCTCTGATTAGGGTTCCTAGGTGGCGGCAGAAGACAAAAAACTATTCCACAAGGCTTCGTCCAGACTGCCGACAGGAGCGGGAAGTGATCCGGGGACTATCAATTCTCCACTGTAGTTCTTTTTAAGGATGCTGGATGCTTGCCTCAGAGCTGTCCACTCCAGCTCCATGATGACAGCTCTCAGGACCCAGGCCGATTTCGAGAAAGCTGCTGGATGGCTATTGTGCTGGAAGGTGGGCGTGGCTGTCATCCTCCCCAAGCCTGGGTGAAAAGTCTCAGGGGGGGAGGGGGCTCAGTTTTCAGCCTAAATAGAAGGATCCATTTCTATACATAGCTGGAAGGAGTAGGAGGCTACTGCCCAAGGCACTAGGGCACTGTTTCTTAAACTTTTTAAGGCCAAGGAACACCAAACAATATTTGTTTTTTATGAGGAACACCAAGGATGTTTTGTCGAGCCAAAAAAAAAAAAAAGTGCCTGCTCCTTTAAGAGAGGCCATTTTTAACTCTTGTTCTCCATGGCACACCTCCGACTGCCTCGCAGCACACCAGGGTTCCCTGGAACACTGTTTAAGAAACACTGCACTAGGGGACATGACAAAGGCTGGGCCGCCATGCCACGTGATGCTCTCAGGGCATTCTGTAGGGCTGCTTGCAAACCGGGGTCAGGAGATTGACAGGTGATGGGTGTCCCGCCGACAGGGGTGGGGTGGGACAAAGGGCGCAGTAGCCTCAGGGCCCAGTGATTCAAAGGGGCCCCGCCGGAGCCCTGGGCCCTTTAAATCACTGTGGGAGTGCGGTGCACTCTGGGTAGTGCTACGGGCTGGGGATTGTGTTCCGGGCGGTGCTCTGGGCTGACCCCGCCCCTTCTGCCTGAGGCCCCACCCCTTCCAGGAGCGGGAGCCGCCCACCCGCTACCTTGCCCCGGTGCCCAAGGAGATGCAAGGTGCCCCGGTGCGTGAGGGAGCAGGAAGCCACCAGACAGGGAGAGACACGGTTGTGAGGGGCCGGGAGAGGGAGCACCGGGACAGAGCTCCCGGCTCGAGAGGCAGGCTTAGAAATTCTGAGCCAAGCCCCTCGTGGCTCCTGCATTCAAGGGAGCAAGGTTTCGAGTTCATTCCTCATAAATCCACAGGGTTGCAAACAGACCGAGGCCTGACTCCATCACCCATGTCTCCTCCTCATTGAAACAATCCTTCAAGGCCCCAACTATTGGCTAATGCAGGGGTGGGCAAAATCAGGCCCGGGGCCCACATCCAGCCCTCCCAGCATTTCTCTCAGGCCCGCCCCGCTGAGTAGCAGAGGTGCAGACTTACAGCTGGCAGCCTGTGTTCAGCTGCTCCTCCCTCCACCTGGCTCTGCCCTGCAGCCCAGCTGCTCCCAGGATTCTCCTGCGGTGCGAGGGGATGGCGGGATGGAGGGAAAAGGGGAGGGCTGAAGTCATCTCTGCAGAGCAGGGGTCGGGGAGAGGCAGACACAGGGCAGAGCTGTTCCAGTCTGAAGCATGGATGGCGAGTACACACACACACACACACACACACACACACACACACACAAACACACCCCAAAATGCATCTCTGCAGAGTGTGTGGAAGGGGAGACAACAGAGCGGGACTGATTTCCCTTTCTTAAAGAGACAGCGCGTGGCTTCTCTCAGAAACTTGCCCAGCAGCAGCCAACACACACACACAGTCTGTGTCACAGTCACACACACCCAGTCTGTGCCCCACTGTGTCACACACACAGTCACTGCCACACACACGCACACTGGCACACACACTCTCCTCAGGCTCTGTGCCCCACACACTCAACCTGTGTCACAAAGTCGGTCTCTCACACACAGTGTCTCTCTTTCACACTCACACGATCTCTTTCCCACCCTCTGTCGCCCCCCAACCCCGCCTGAGGTCCTGCCCTTTCTGAGAGGCCCCAGAGCCGGCCCGTGACCATGGAACAAAATTCATAAATTGGCCCCTAGGATTGCCAATCCCTGGGCTGACGGCTCACGTCCCATAGGAGCACCCATCTGAACCTGTGAGAATCTCAGCCTTCATTTCAAACAATAATAAAGGCAAGAGTTTGGCCTTCCTGGGTGTGCCGAGAAGCTCAAAAAAATGTGAACCCTAAAACTCCACAAACAGAAAAATAAGAGGCCCAAACAATATTTGTAAGCCAGTCTCACTGGTTTTAGGGTCTAATTCAGGTGTGGGGAACCTTTTCGGGGTAGGGGGCTGCACAAGTAAGGAGGAAAAACACCCAAATCCCTCACTGACGTGGCCCCCGACTGAGGAGAAAGACCCTCCCCACATTCCCCTCACACACCACAGACTAGGGGGCCCAGGCTAGTGGATTTTGTGTGCTCCAGCCCGGCAGCACTGCGGCAGGCACGGGGGGCGGGGAGAGCTGGCATTCCCCAGTGCTGAGCGGGGGAGCTCTGAGCCTCGCGGGCCAGATCCAGGCAAGCCGGGGGGTCACCTCTCCTTGGGCCTTACGCTCCCCATCCTTGGTCTAACTCACTCATGGTTTTGGAACGGCTGGGGCAGGGGGTGGCTTCCTTGTCCAGTAAAACTGAAACTCAGCTGACTGGACGGACTCCTGGAAAAGTGAGTTTAAAGCGACCGAGGCAGGAGACAATGCCCTGCCAGGAGAGACGTAAGCTACCCCGATTGGAGCTCCTTATCCCAAAGGCCCCTGAGAGGTGAGTTGAAGACAGCGTCTCACTCCCTGTACGGCAGGGGTCACCAAGCAGTCGATGGGGATCGACTGGTCGATCTTGGAGCCTCTGACAGGGGATCCTGACTGGTTTGGCCGAGAGACTCTCAAGTGTGGGGGCTTCAGCTGCCCCTTCTCCCACTGCTGCGCATCTCCTGCCCTTTGCCTTGCACCTGCCTCCTCCAACCCCCGGTAGCCTCCTGCTTGCTGGGCAGGGCAGGGGAGGAAGAAGAGAGACACTGATGTCAAAGTGCCCCCCCCACCCTGTATCCTATCTCCTCAGAGCAGAGTGAGGGGCACAACAGGACTTGGGATGGAGTTTGCTGGCTGCCTTTGAGAGTGGTGCAGGGTTAGGGCAGGGATAAGCCTGCCTTAACCCACTGCACCTCTAAACAGGAGCCACCGGAGATCAGCAGGGCCCACATTCTGAAAGCCTGCCCCAGTCATGAACTCCGTCCTGCACCCTAAGTCCTAGCCCCAAGTACCCTGCATCCAAACACCCTCCCAGGCCCTGCACCTAGAAATCCTTCCAGCACCCCAACTGCCTGCCCCAGGCTCAGCTCAGAGCCCCTCACCCTCCAAACCCCTTAACCCAAGACCAGAGCCTGCAGCCCAACCCGCTGCCCCTGCCTGATGAAAGTGAGGGAGGATGTGGGAGGGAGGGAGGATGGAGTGAGCAGGGGGCGGGGCCTCAGAGAAAGGACACAAAGGAGGCGGGGCCAGGGTGTTTGGGTTTGAGGTAGCTCTCGGCTTGCACTGAAATTCAAAAAGTGATCTTGTGCTTAAAAAGGTTGGTGACCCCTGCTTTACGGGGACCAAACACCAGGTGCTCAAGTGTTCTTCTAAAGCAGGGGAGAAAACCATCACGAGGACCAGGGTGGGGAGCTAAAGCCAGAAGAATTCAAGTACAAAATGAGACAGTTTTTAACACTAAGAGCGATTAACCCCCTGGAACGAGCGATCATTAATGTCTCTCTGACCCATTCATCATACAAACCTCCCCTTTATTCGTGCTGTGTTGTCCTCTCCCATGTGACGTGTACAGCTCCAAGCACCTGGCAGCAGGCATGGGGGTGGGAGTCTCGCTCTATCCCATTCCCATGTAAAACATTCCCAGTTAGTTGCCACTAAAACATCAGCATTGTGGCTTGGCCAGGAAGAGGGTAAATGATTATAAGTGGCACTCCGGGATACGAAGGAGTCCCTACTCAGCTCACATGGATGGCTGGGAAGACGGATCCAATGGAGGCGTTGCCATCAGCCACCTTGCGTGGCCCCGCTTTGAATGCAGTGCAGAATTTACCACCTCTGATGGCCACACTTGACTAAGGATAAAGGCCGATTAACCTGGGGATAGGCAGCCGGCTGGGGAGAGTCAAGGCTGATAAGGTTTAACAGACGTGAGAGCCCAGCTGGGCAGGGACAGCCTCTGTAAAACCATAAAGTGGAGCGTGAGAAGGGGGTTGCAGGAAGGAACTCAGCAGAGAAGGGGAGTTGGTGAAGGGGAGCGCAACCCCCGGGGTCTTGCCTTGGACCATCAACTCTGGTGCCGAAGGATGAAACAGCCACAGAGAGCAGAAGGCTCCCGAGGGGCAGCCCGAGGGCGAAGATACACAGGAAAAGTAGGAAGCAGCTCAGAAAACAGCATGCCTCCTGCCGGGTGTTTGGGAACTGTACGCCTGCCACACGGGAAGGGACAATGCGACACGAATAAACAGGAAGTTTCCATTGTGACTAGATCCACTGGGTTAGAGAGACATTGGTGGGTGTTACCCTGCAAACAATGTGCAACTGAAGAGCTGTTACTTTGTTTCTCCCAGCACCCAGCTCTGTAAGAAACTTGCTGTAAACACAAAGGCTACGTCTAGACTGGCAGGATTTTCCGCAATGGAAAAGTTTTTCCGTTAAAAGCATTTGCGGAAAAGAGCGTCTAGATTGGCACGGACGCTTTTCCACAAAAGCACTTTTTGCAGAAAAGCGAACGTGCCAATCTAGACGCGGTTTTGCACAAGAAAGCCCCGATCGCCATTTTCACCATCGGGACTTTTTAGCGCAAAACAGTTTTTAGCTGTCTACACTGGCCCTCGTGCGCAAAAACAAGGGGATTTCCGGAAAAGGGCTTTTGCCCGAACGGGAACGTCAAAGCATTTGCGCAAGAAGCACTGATTTCAGACAGGAGAACGTCAGTGCTTTTGCGCAAAATCAAGCGGCCAGTGTAGACAGCTGGCAAGTTTTTGCGCAAAAGCAAGTGCTTTTGCAGAAAAACTTGCCAGTCTAGACACAGCCAAAGGCTTTTTAAAATGTATTAAAACTTTCTCTTTGGGCCTCTGCTCTCCAAACATGCAGAGACCCAGCTGACCTCTTGCCATGAGGGTCTTTTACCTTGTGTTTGCTGCTCTCTTGCTGCTCTCCCTGGCCACCGGCGCGAAGCTGAAAGCGCATCAGACGAACATGGATCCCGATACGGATTAGGGTAAAATGATCTACTCCAGACCAAATGGCCCTTACCCTGAGGGTACTGCCCATGTGTCTTCAGCAAGTGAACCAGATCTGCGCTCCCCAGTGCTCTGTTAGGAATCGGGGGGGCCCTACCCATTCAGTCCCATAGTCCTGTGATCTGTGCACGTGTGTGGCTCTAGCATCCAAAAGGCTTTAGCCTTGGTTCTGTCTCGATACATGTCAGGATCTAGCGACCTTCTGAAGCAGAGGTAATTGCAGAAGTGAGGGTGTATTGCAAACAATACAGCTCGATATGACGGTGGGCGTGTCAGTATTTGTTTTGCAGGTCGTTTTTCTAACGTGGATTTGGGAAATGGGCCGTTTCCCCTTTAAGAATAGGATGAGTCAGGCTTACACCCTATCCAGGGCTGACTCATACATTAAGCACAGTGCCTAGGGCCCACGATACTTTTAGGGGCCCACAGAAAGTGTTTTAATTTCTTTTAAAATCAGAAGGAAAAAAATGAACGTTTAGGGTCGAAGAAAATGTTTTCATTTTTTTCTCACGTCAGAAAAAAAAACGAAACTTTTAGGGCTCACGAAAATCTATTCAATTTTGCTTAAAACAGAAAAAAAATGTTGAAGTATTTAAAGTTATATCAAAAATAATTATTATATTTTTTTTTAATGGAGGAAGGGGCCCACGAAGGCAAACGTGCCTAGGGCCCACGAAAGTCAGAATGCGGCCCTGACCCTATCTGAAGCTGAAAGCAGCCTGGGTGAGATTCCAGGGCTGGGTCCAGAAAGTAGAAGAAAACCCTGCTTGTGTGGGCAAACACATGGTCGGAATTTCATTAACCAAACCTTTTTGCAGGAAGCAACCCCCCTTCAGAACGGTGCCATGTTAATGCTTGTGGAGGCTTGGCTACCCCGGGGGATTGTTATACAGCCCCATGGTGACCAGTCTGAATCCAGCCCCGCTCTGCAGGAATTTTAAGGAGCTGCCATTGAACGGAGAGCCCCTGTGCATCGTGAGTTTGGCACGTCTCAGCTCCCAAGTTACAGTCCCATTGCTCTTCTTTGTGCTGGACCGTGAGCTCTTTGGGGTGGGACATTCCTTGGCAGGTGTTTCTACCTGTGCCTGGCGCAACCGGGACCTGGATCTCAGGCAGGCTTGCCAGCAAGACACGCTTCAGCAGGGGCCACATTGCTTTGAAATGACAGACGGTGGCCGCTTCGATTGTCGCCCACACTCTGGGAGTGGACAGGGAAGTTCAAAAATCAGAAGCCCGAAAAAAACCAAGCCAAAGAAAACTCCACTCACTGGCCTTTAAAAGGCCCCCATGACTGTTGGATCCGTCCCAGGTGTTCTGGAGACCTTCCTCTTGGCTTCTTCACTCTCGTGCTTGGCAGTGCGGGGCCGAGCACATTGGACAGTGCAGGAGCCGGGAATCTCGTGACCCAGCAATTCCCCTCACAATGAACTAAGTGCCTGGCCAGTCCCCCCCCCCCCCCCTCCATTTGGGATTTATTTTGGTGACACGGCTGTGCCGGAGAGTCAGCTGAGAACAGGGGCCACGTGGCCGTTTCAGTCCATTTCAGTGTTTAATTATGAAGGTGCTCGGCTAAGCCAGGAGACGCTCTCCAGAAACAATCCAGTGAGTTGAATGTCTTTAGTTTAAAGCCCGTCAGGTCGCAGTGGTTCCTGGGTAACGTACACGCCTCCGCTCTGAGGTTTTTCATGGTGATGGGGCGGGAGGCACAGAACCTGCTTCGGCAGCTCAGGGCTCTGCTGGTCTTCGTGCCCCTCCCTCGGAGCTAGCACCCCAGGCTCACCTCACAGGAGCTGCCGGGAGATGGTCCCCGCTATGCCAGGGTCGCCTGCTGCAAATACGCTTCCCAGCCCCTTTGCCAGCAGGCAGGCCCGGCCTTAGGGCAAGGCACTGGCATTGGGCCCCGCGCCTTCGGGCCAAATCCAAGCGCGAGGGGCTGTGGCAGGAGCTGGCGCTGGACACGCCGGTCACCTGTGTCCCCGTGGGGCTGCTGCTGCTGACCGCACTGGCCTGCAGGCGGGAGAGCTCCATACTCACGCGACTAGCCCCCCGCCTCGCCCTATAGGCGTCTGGGCTCCACCCTGGCTGCATGGGCCAGGCTGCGGGAGCCGGCTCGGCCCCCGTGTCGACAGCCCTAGGCTGAGTTTGGGCCTAGTGAGCCCTGAGCCGCTTGCCTTTCTCCCTGTAAGAACCCCTCAGACGGGCGCCTGGTGTGAGCGGGGGGGGGGGGGGCACACGTTGTGGGGAGAGCCCTGGGGGGTTGGTGAGAGGCGCTCAGAGCCCAGCGGGGGAGGGGCTAGACCGACCTGCCCCTTGGCACTGCCAGCCACTTCTTTGTCCTGCCCTGGGCCTGGAGCAATGCCCCCCCCCCGAGTCCCAGGCATCCCCCGCACGGCAGCCCCCCCGCTCTGCGGCCTGGCCCTGCTCTGATGTGCCCCTTCCTTTGGCTGGGTGCCCAGCACCCCCTGACGCCAATTCACCAGCTTCTAACGAGCCAGGGAGTGACTGGCAGACTCCTCCTCCCTGGCCCGGCGGCTGGGCGCTGCTCTCTCCCGGCGGCTGCTTTTCTCCACGTTTCGGCCTGGGATCGGGGCCAGGACAAGGGCAAGTGGCAGAACAAGGAGCGATGGGCTCACGTTGCAGCGGGAGAGGTCGAGGTTGGAGATTAGGACAAACCATTTCCCTAGGCGGGTGGGGAAGCCCTGGGCTGGGTTCCCTAGGGAGGGGTGGAATCTCCATCCCTAGAGGTGTTGAAGTCCCGGCTGGACCAAGCCCTGGCTGGGATGATGGAGTCGGGTTGGTCCTGCTTTGGGCAGGGGGCTGGACTCGGTGGCTCCTGAGGTCTCCGCCCGCCCTAGGAGTCTAATACTGGCGTTTTGTGCCGATAACAGTTCCCAGCTCATCCTGCTTGTGCCCAGGCTGGGACTAGAACGAAGATCCCTTGGATTCTGTGGGTCAGTCCACCCCACACCCCCTCGCTCTCCCCTGCCCGGCCATTCACCCCCGTGCTTGCACCTGGGACCTTCTCCTTAGAGACGGGTCTGGAGCCAAGGCCCCTGGACTCTGGGGGATCCGGCTCTGAGATACCAGAACCAGCCGCCTGCAGCATGGAGCCAAAGCGGCCTGCTTTGAACCGGCCAGAATCACAGATCTCCTGGCGGGAGAGCCCCCCGAGCGGCGCTTTCCCAGGAGGGGGCTGGGGAAAGCCCCGAGTCAGCACCGAGCCTAGAGACCGTTCCCAGTCACTGCTGGTTCTTTATTGGGCGCGCTCTCGGACACGGCGCTCGGAGCTGCACAGACACCGATCGGGACAGTCCCTGGCTAAGAGACGGGCTGCAGAGGGCAGGGCTGGGAGCCAGAGAGATCGGGGCTGGGTGCCCGTGCGGGGCCGGCGTGGAAGGAGCCAGTCTCCCAAGGAGACAGGCTGGGGAGCTTCCTTTCTCTCGCGCCGCGCCGGCCTCCCTCAGTAAAACACCCTCTCCAGGTAGGGGTTCAGGAACATGCCGGTGGGGTCCAGCTCCTCCCGGATGGCGCAGAACTGCCGGAAGCCGGGATACATCTTCTCCAAGTCCTTGCGGGTGCAGGTGTGAGCCTGCGAGAGAGCGACCGTGGCACCCGGCGAGCCCCCAACAGGACACCCGCCGACACCAGCATCCTGCGCTGGGCTGCAGAGACCTAGGGGCGCCCGCGCAGCCCCGGGCGGACCCCGCGCCAGTCCCGACCCCAGAGCGTTACCGGTGCAGGGGGGCGGGCGGCTCCGTACGTACGGGAGCGGCTCGAGCGCCCGCCCTGCTCGGAAACCCCGGGGGCTCCGTACGCGCGGGAGCGGCTCGAGCGCCAGCCCTGCTCGGGAACCCCGGGGGCTCTGTACGCGCGGGAGTGGCTCGAGTGCCCGCCCTGCTCGGGAACCCCGGGGGCTCTGTACGCGCGGGAGCGGCTCAAGCGCCCGCCCTGCTCGGGAACCCCGGGGGCTCTGTACGCGCGGGAGCGGCTCGAGCGCCCACCCTGCTCAGGAACCCCGGGGGCTCTATACGCGCGGGAGCGGCTCGAGCGCCCGCCCTGCTCGGGAACCCCGGGGGCTCCGTACGCGCGGGAGCGGCTCGAGCGCCCGCCCTGCTCGGGAACCCCGGGGGCTCCGTACGCGCGGGAGCGGCTCGAGCGCCCGCCCTGCTCGGGAACCCCGGGGGCTCCGTACGCGCGAGAGCGGCTCGAGCGCCCGCCCTGCTCGGGAACCCCGGGGGCTCCGTACGCGCGGGAGCGGCTCGAGCGCCCGCCCAGCTCGGAAACCCCGGGGGCTCCGTACGCGCGGGAGCGGCTCGAGTGCCCGCCCTGCTCGGGAACCCCGGGGGCTCTGTACGCGCGGGAGCGGCTCGAGCGCCCGCCCTGCTCGGGAACCCTGGGGCCCACAACGGCTGGAGCTGGGTCCCCCGGCCGCACCGACGCGCCACGACGCAGCCCCTCTGGCCTGGCCTGCATCCCCACGGCCATAAGGCAGGGGCTGGCCGAGTCGCAGCAGCCCTGGGCTCTCCCAGCCCCAGCCAGCCCCAGGAGCTTGCTGGCGGGCGGGTGGACCGAAGGCGGCTTGATCTCAGACCGGAACCGGGTGCAGTGTGGACAGACCCTCTGGGCCGTAAGGGACCACCTGGCTCACCCACGAGCTCCGCAAGGCCCCGTTTGCCCCGTGGGTCCAGACTGAACACTGAGCCGCCCTCCTCCCCCTTAGCCCCTTTGCCCTGGGAGGATCCACATCTCCCTGCCCCCATCTAACGAGGCCTCCCCCTCCTCCCGGGGGGACAGCGGCCGATTCCTGCCACCCCAGCCCCACCTGGCCCCACGTGGCCTCCTGTGCACCTCAGGGCTCCCGGGACGGGAGTGGGGGGGCTGGGAGTCACAGCAGGGAGATGGGGCAAGGCGGGGGGGGGCTGGGGGGTTCCCGGACAGGACTCTGCCTTGGGGAGCATCCAGGCCGGTCCCGCCCCCCCGGAATGTGGTTCAGGGTTTCAGGGGCTGGGTGACTTGGCTCCTCCCTGGGCAGCCGCGTCGGTACCTTGGCCCAGTGCGGTCGCCCCCCGGCCTTCTTCATGATGCTCTCGTAGGCCAGCCAGTAGTCCAGCCGGGGCACGTCCTTCCCGTAGGGCCTGCGGGCACAGGGCAGCGTCGGGGGCTGGCTCCTGCCTCCCCCCCCGCCACGGAGGGTCTGGCCACAGGAGGGGGACAGAGCCGCTCCCCGTGGCAGGGCTGGATCCTCCTGCCCCGCCAGGGGGCTGCTCACGGGAGCCCGAGTCCCTGGCTGGGGGCTGCTTCTGCTCCCAGCCCTGCTCTGGCCGCAGTGGGGCTCGAACCTGGGCCCCTCCGTGCCAGACGCAGCAGCTGCTGCCCTGGGAGCATCCCAGCTGGCTGGCGCCTGGGGCAGCCGCTGCTCCAGCTCCGAGCGGGGCCAGAGACGCCCTGTCCCTGAGCCGGGGAACCCTGCGCCCAGGGAGCTGGGGGGCTGCCAGGAGCCCTTCCCATGTGGGGGCTGGGTCCCTGCTGGGCAGCACCCCAGAAAAGGGCTGGGACGCATCGCGGGGGGCTGGGACGGGGCAGAGCCCCGGAGACCGGGGGGGGACGTGGCCGGGTCTGTGCTTGTCCAGCCCTGCGCCGAGGGGCTGCAGGGCCTCGCCGGGGCCCCTAGACCCCCCACAATCCCAGCAATGAACAGCGAGTCCCAGTCAGACCCCCCGGGGCAGGTCGGAGCAGCCGGCAGCTCTGTCATCGAGTGGCCATGAGCCGAGCAAACCTGCATCCCAGCAGGCCCCACGGACCGGCCCGTGTCCACGCCCCACCCGCCATGTGGGGAAACTGAGGCACGGGGCGGGGCTGTGGCTGGCCCAAGGACCCCGGTGACGGTGCTGGGAACAGGCGCCCGGGCGCCCGACCCACCAGGCGAAGAGACGGCTGCAGGCGGCTCCGGCTTGGGCTGCGCCGCCCCGTGGGCCCCCGGCCCCGCTGGACCCGCCCCCCGCCAGCCCCTACCTGTACATGATGACGTTCACGTAGCAGCTGTCCCTCTGGAAACAGGGGCTCAGCAGGATGTCGTCGCCCCGCGCAAAGCGCACCTCCACCGGGTAGTGCGCCACCAGCCCGGGGCTGTTCTCCAGCACGGCCTGCAGCTCCCGCAGCGCCTCCCGCGTCTTCTCACTGCCCAGAGCAACCCCCCCCGGCCCCGTTAGCCCTGGGGCGCCCTCGCGCTGCCGGGCCGTCAGCCGGCCTCCCCCAGCAGCGCCGGGCCAGAGCCCCACACACCCCCAGGGCTGGGAGAGGGGGGATGGGGCGGGTCTGAGGGGCAGGGGTAGAGCTGGGGGGGTCAGGGCTGGGAGGGGGGGATGGGGTGGGACTGAGGGGCAGGGGCAGAGCTGGGGGGGGCAGGGCTGGGAGGGGGGGATGGGGTGGGACTGAGGGGCAGGGGCAGAGCTGGGGGGGGCAGGGCTGGGAGAGGGGGGATGGGGTGGGACTGAGGGGCAGGGGCAGAGCTGGGGGGGTCAGGGCTGGGAGGGGGGGATGGGGTGGGACTGAGGGGCAGGGGCAGAGCTGGGGGGGCAGGGCTGGGAGAGGGGAGATGGGGTGGGACTGAGGGGCAGGGGCAGAGCTGGGGGGGCAGGGCTGGGAGAGGGGGGATGGGGTGGGACTGAGGGGCAGGGGCAGAGCTGGGGGGGTCAGGGCTGGGAGGGGGGGATGGGGTGGGACTGAGGGGCAGGGGCAGAGCTGGGGGGGGCAGGGCTGGGAGAGGGGGGATGGGGTGGGACTGAGGGGCAGGGGCAGAGCTGGGGGGTCAGGGCTGGGAGAGGGGGGATGGGGTGGGACTGAGGGGCAGGGGCAGAGCTGGGGGGGGTCAGGGCTGGGAGAGGGGGGATGGGGTGGGACTGAGGGGCAGGGGCAGAGCTGGGGGGGTCAGGGCTGGGAGAGGGGGGATGGGGTGGGACTGAGGGGCAGGGGCAGAGCTGGGGGGTCAGGGCTGGGAGAGGGGGGATGGGGTGGGACTGAGGGGCAGGGGCAGAGCTGGGGGGTCAGGGCTGGGAGAGGGGGGATGGGGTGGGACTGAGGGGCAGGGGCAGAGCTGGGGGGGTCAGGGCTGGGAGAGGGGGGATGGGGTGGGACTGAGGGGCAGAGCTGGGGGGTCAGGGCTGGGAGAGGGGGGATGGGGTGGGACTGAGGGGCAGGGGCAGAGCTGGGGGGGTCAGGGCTGGGAGAGGGGGATGGGGAGGGACTGAGGGGCAGGGGCAGAGCTGGGGGGTCAGGGCTGGGAGAGGGGGGATGGGGTGGGACTGAGGGGCAGGGGCAGAGCTGGGGGGGTCAGGGCTGGGAGAGGGGGATGGGGTGGGACTGAGGGGCAGGGGCAGAGCTGGGGGGGTCAGGGCTGGGAGAGGGGGGATGGGGTGGGACTGAAGGGCAGGGGCAGAGCTGGGGGGGTCAGGGCTGGGAGAGGGGGGATGGGGTGGGACTGAGGGGCAGGGGCAGAGCTGGGGGGTCAGGGCTGGGAGAGGGGGGATGGGGTGGG
Organism: Pelodiscus sinensis; assembly: GCF_052426305.1. NCBI lineage: Eukaryota > Metazoa > Chordata > Testudines > Trionychidae > Pelodiscus > Pelodiscus sinensis. The sequence goes on from NC_143054.1 coordinate 4,890,496, forward strand.
ACTGAGGGGCAGGGGCAGAGCTGGGGGGGTCAGGGCTGGGAGAGGGGGATGGGGAGGGACTGAGGGGCAGGGGCAGAGCTGGGGGGTCAGGGCTGGGAGAGGGGGGATGGGGTGGGACTGAGGGGCAGGGGCAGAGCTGGGGGGGTCAGGGCTGGGAGAGGGGGATGGGGAGGGACTGAGGGGCAGGGGCAGAGCTGGGGGGTCAGGGCTGGGAGAGGGGGGATGGGGTGGGACTGAGGGGCAGGGGCAGAGCTGGGGGGGGTCAGGGCTGGGAGAGGGGGATGGGGTGGGACTGAGGGGCAGGGGCAGAGCTGGGGGGGTCAGGGCTGGGAGAGGGGGGATGGGGTGGGACTGAGGGGCAGGGGCAGAGCTGGGGGGGTCAGGGCTGGGAGAGGGGGGATGGGGTGGGACTGAGGGGCAGGGGCAGAGCTGGGGGGTCAGGGCTGGGAGGGGGGGATGGGGTGGGACTGAGGGGCAGGGGCAGAGCTGGGGGGGTCAGGGCTGGGAGAGGGGGATGGGGAGGGACTGAGGGGCAGGGGCAGAGCTGGGGGGTCAGGGCTGGGAGAGGGGGGATGGGGTGGGACTGAGGGGCAGGGGCAGAGCTGGGGGGGTCAGGGCTGGGAGAGGGGGATGGGGTGGGACTGAGGGGCAGGGGCAGAGCTGGGGGGGTCAGGGCTGGGAGAGGGGGGATGGGGTGGGACTGAGGGGCAGGGGCAGAGCTGGGGGGGTCAGGGCTGGGAGAGGGGGGATGGGGTGGGACCGAGGGGCAGGGGCAGAGCGGGGGGGGCAGGGCTGGGAGGGGGATGGGGTGGGACTGAGGGGCAGGGGCAGAGCTGGGGGGGGTCAGGGCTAGGAGAGGGGGATGGGGAGGGACTGAGGGGCAGGGGCAGAGCTGGGGGGGTCAGGGCTGGGAGAGGGGGGATGGGGTGGGACTGAGGGGCAGGGGCAGAGCTGGGGGGGTCAGGGCTGGGAGAGGGGGGATGGGGTGGGACTGAGGGGCAGAGCTGGGGGGTCAGGGCTGGGAGAGGGGGGATGGGGTGGGACTGAGGGGCAGGGGCAGAGCTGGGGGGGTCAGGGCTGGGAGAGGGGGATGGGGAGGGACTGAGGGGCAGGGGCAGAGCTGGGGGGTCAGGGCTGGGAGAGGGGGGATGGGGTGGGACTGAGGGGCAGGGGCAGAGCTGGGGGGGTCAGGGCTGGGAGAGGGGGGATGGGGTGGGTCTGAGGGGCAGGGGCAGAGCTGGGGGGTCAGGGCTGGGAGAGGGGGGATGGGGTGGGACTGAGGGGCAGGGGCAGAGCTGGGGGGGTCAGGGCTGGGAGAGGGGGATGGGGAGGGACTGAGGGGCAGGGGCAGAGCTGGGGGGTCAGGGCTGGGAGAGGGGGGATGGGGTGGGACTGAGGGGCAGGGGCAGAGCTGGGGGGGTCAGGGCTGGGAGAGGGGGATGGGGTGGGACTGAGGGGCAGGGGCAGAGCTGGGGGGGTCAGGGCTGGGAGAGGGGGGATGGGGTGGGACTGAGGGGCAGGGGCAGAGCTGGGGGGGTCAGGGCTGGGAGAGGGGGGATGGGGTGGGACTGAGGGGCAGGGGCAGAGCTGGGGGGTCAGGGCTGGGAGAGGGGGGATGGGGTGGGACTGAGGGGCAGGGGCAGAGCTGGGGGGGGCAGGGCTGGGAGAGGGGGATGGGGAGGGACTGAGGGGCAGGGGCAGAGCTGGGGGGTCAGGGCTGGGAGAGGGGGGATGGGGTGGGACTGAGGGGCAGGGGCAGAGCTGGGGGGGTCAGGGCTGGGAGAGGGGGATGGGGTGGGACTGAGGGGCAGGGGCAGAGCTGGGGGGGTCAGGGCTGGGAGAGGGGGGATGGGGTGGGACTGAGGGGCAGGGGCAGAGCTGGGGGGGTCAGGGCTGGGAGAGGGGGGATGGGGTGGGACTGAGGGGCAGGGGCAGAGCGGGGGGGGCAGGGCTGGGAGGGGGGGATGGGGTGGGACTGAGGGGCAGGGGCAGAGCTGGGGGGGGTCAGGGCTAGGAGAGGGGGATGGGGAGGGACTGAGGGGCAGGGGCAGAGCTGGGGGGGTCAGGGCTGGGAGAGGGGGGATGGGGTGGGACTGAGGGGCAGGGGCAGAGCTGGGGGGTCAGGGCTGGGAGGGGGGATGGGGTGGGACTGAGGGGCAGGGGCAGAGCTGGGGGGGTCAGAGCTGGGAGAGGGGGGATGGGGTGGGACTGAGGGGCAGGGGCAGAGCTGGGGGGTCAGGGCTGGGATAACAAAGGGGCGATCGATTGACGGGGCCGTTCTCACAGAGCCAAGACCCTGCGAGCTAAGCTGGACCCAGAGCCCCCCCCCCCCCCCGCAGAAAGCCAGGCCCTGCAGGACGGGCCCCCCGGGAAGCTGCTCTGAGTTTCTGTGGGTTTGTTTGCAGCCCCCCCCCCCGGCTCCTGGGGGTGACCCCACGGGCCAGTCCCTGCGGCTCAGCGCTGCCGGCCCTGGGGAGGCGCGTTGGCCCTGCTGGGGCCGTGTGAGAGGAACCGGAAAGGGAGGGGCCGGTGGGGGCCCCAGAGCCCGGTTCCCAACTGGCCCCAACGTGGGAGAAAACCAGCGTGTGCCCCACTAGCCCCCTATCGGGGTATAGAATCATAGAATCATAGAATCATAGGACTGGAAGGGACCTCGAGAGGTCATCGAGTCCAGCCCCCCGCCCTCAAGGCAGGACCAAGCTCCGTCTACACCATCCCTGACAGATGTCTATCTAACCTGTTCTTAAATATCTCCAGAGAGGGAGATTCCACCACCTCCCTTGGCAATTTATTCCAATATTTGACCACCCTGACAGTTAGGAATTTTTTCCTAATGTCCAATCTAAACCTCCCCTGCTGCACTTTAAGCCCATTACTCCTTGTCCTGTCCTCAGAAACCAAGAGGAACAAATTTTCTCCTTCCTCCTTGTGACACCCTTTTAGATATTTGAAAACCGCTATCATGTCCCCCCTTAATCTTCTTTTTTCCAAACTAAACAAGCCCAGTTCATGAAGCCTGGCTTCATAGGTCATGTTCTCTAAACCTTTAATCATTCTTGTCGCTCTTCTCTGTACCCTTTCCAATTTCTCCACATCTTTCTTGAAATGTGGCGCCCAGAACTGGACACAGTACTCCAGCTGAGGCCTAACTAGTGCAGAGTAGAGCGGCAGAATGACCTCACGAGTTTTGCTTACAACACACCTGTTGATACAACCTAGAATCATATTTGCTTTTTTTGCAACAGCGTCACACTGTTGGCTCATATTCAACTTGTGGTCCACTATGACCCCTAGATCGCTTTCTGCCATGCTCCTTCCTAGACAGTCGCTTCCCATCTTGTATGTATGGAACGGATTGTTCCTTCCTAAGTGGAGAACTTTGCATTTCTCTTTATTAAACCTCATCCTGTTTACCTCTGACCATTTCTCTAACTTGCTAAGGTCATTTTGAATTATGTCCCTATCCTCCAAAGAAGTCGCAACCCCACCCAGTTTGGTATCATCTGCAAACTTAATAAGCGTACTCTCTATCCCAATATCTACATCATTGATGAAGATATTGAACAGTATGGGTCCCAAAACAGACCCTTGAGGAACTCCACTTGTTATCCCTTTCCAGCAGGATTTAGAACCGTTAACAACAACTCTCTGACTACGGTTATCCAGCCAATTGTGCACCCACCTTATCGTGGCCCTATCTAAGTTATATTTGCCTAGTTTATCAATAAGAATATCATGCGAGACCGTATCAAATGCCTTACTAAAGTCTAGGTATATGACATCCACCGCTTCTCCCTTATCCACAAGGCTCGTTATCCTATCAAAGAAAGCTATCAGATTAGTTTGGCATGACTTGTTCTTCACAAACCCATGCTGGCTATTCCCTATCACTTTATTACCTTCCAAGTGTTTGCATATGATTTCCTTAATTACCTGCTCCATTATCTTCCCTGGGACAGACGTTAAACTGACCGGTCTGTAGTTTCCTGGGTTGTTCTTATTCCCCTTTTTATAGATGGGCACAATATTTGCCCTTTTCCAGTCTTCTGGAATCTCTCCTGTCTGCCATGATTTTTCAAAGATCATAGCTAAAGGCTCAGATACCTCCTCTATCAGCTCCTTGAGTATCCTGGGATGCATTTCATCAGGACCTGGTGACTTGCTGACATCTAACTTTCCTACGTGATTTTTAACTTGTTCTTTGTGTATCCTATCTTCTAAACTTACCCTCTCTCTGCTTGTATTCACTACGTTAGGCACACCTCCAGACTTCTCGGTGAAGACCGAAACAAAGAAGTCATTGAGCATCTCCGCCATTTCCAAGTTCCCTGTTACTGCTTCTCCCTCCTCACTAAGCAGTGGGCCTACCCTGTCCTTGGTCTTCCTCTTGCTTTTAATGTATTTATAAAAGGTCTTCTTGTTTCCCTTTATGCCTGTAGCTAGTTTGATCTCATTTTGTGCCTTTGCCTTTCTAATCTTGCCCCTGCATTCCCGTGTTGCTTGCCTATATTCCTCCTTTGTTATTTGTCCTAGTTTCCATTTTTTATATGACTCCTTTTTTATTTTGAGATCATGCAAGATCTCCTTGTTAAGCCAAGCTGGTCTTTTGCCATATTTTCTATCTTTCCTACACAGCGGAATTGTTTGCTTTTGGGCCCTTAACAACGTCCCTTTGAAATACTTCCAACTCTCCTCAGTTGTTTTTCCCTTCAGTCTTGCTTCCCATGGGACCTTACCTACAAGTTCTCTGAGCTTATCAAAATCTGCCTTCCTGAAATCCATAACCTCAATTGTGCTGGTCTCCCTTCTACCTTTCCTTAAGATCATGAACTCTATTATTTCGTGATCACTGTCCCCTATACTGTCTTCCACTTTCAAGTTCTCAACTAGTTCCTCCCTATTTGTTAAAACCAAATCCAGAACAGCTTCTCCTCTGGTAGCTTTTTCAACCTTCTGAAACAGAAAGTTGTCTCCAATGCAGTCCAGAAACTTATTGGATAGCCTGTGCCCCGCTGTGTTAGTTTCCCAACATATGTCTGGATAGTTGAAGTCCCCCATCACCACCAAATCTTGGGCTTTGGATAGTTTTGTTAATTGTTTAAAAAAGGCCTCATCCACCTCTTCCACCTGGCTAGGTGGCCTGTAGTAGACTCCTAGCATGATATCACCCTCGTTTTTTACCCCTTTTAGCTTAACCCAGAGACTCTCTACACAGCTATCTCCTACATTCATCTCCACTTCAGTCCAAGTGTAACCCAGGCCCAGCCTGCCAGATACTGGGCACCTCACGCCCTGCAGCCTCAGCGGGGTTAGGCCACGGGGAGCTAGGATCGGAGGGGGGGGGAGGTTCACATCTCCGATAGCTCAAGACCCCCCCTCACTCCAAGCCCGGCTGGGCTAACGACTCGCTCCGCCCTGGGGAGGCTTCCTTTATACAGCCTGGGAGACTCCACCTCCATCCCATTGGCTAGGGCAGTCATGTGACCGAGAGCCGTGCCCCGCCCACGTCAGTCCCGGGCACTGGCCGGTCCCTTCCCCAGCCCGGCTGCTGCCTGGGTGTGGGGGGCAGGGCGGGAGGAGGGTCCGAGCCGCGTCTCCCCTCCCGCTAGCGCACACGCCGAGCGGGGCCAGGCCCGGCCAGCACCCCCCGCACGGCCCCGGCCCGCCCGGCACCCCCCGCACGGCCCCGGCCCGCCCAGCACCCCCCCGCACGGCCCCGGCCCGCCCCGCACCCCCCGCACGGCCCCGGCCCGCCCAGCCGCTCACATGGGGATGGCCCTGGCCCGCCCCGGCACCCCCCCGCACGGCCCTGGCCCGGCCCCCCGCTCACATGGGGATGGCCCAGTCCTGGACGTGCTGCCGGAAGCGACACTCGTAGCTGAAGATCTTGTAGCTCAGGTTGACGTTCTCCACCTTGCGCGTGAAGAGGAGCCAGAAGAAGCAGCGATTGACCCAGCGCACCAGGCCGGGCAGGAACGTGCTGCCGGAGACGGAGAGAGATCAGGGCGGGGCGGCCCAGGGAGCGCCCACGTCGGGGCTGCGTGGGGGCCAGGGCCCCAGAGACGTGGGTCTGCCCCCGCCCAGCCGCGGAGGCCAGGATTGGCTTCGACACGCCGCCCCGGGGACCCAGAGCCGTGTGGGGCTGGACAGGCCCCCCTGCGCCGAGGCAGGGCCAGGACTGGCTCCGACACGCCGCCCCGGGGACCCAGAGCCGTGTGGGGCTGGACAGGCCCCCCTGCGCCGAGGCAGAGCCAGGACTGGCTCCGACACGCCGCCCCGGGGACCCAGAGCCGTGTGGGGCTGGACAGGCCCCCCTGCGCCGAGGCAGGGCCAGGACTGGCTCCGACACGCCGCCCCGGGGACCCAGAGCCGTGTGGGGCTGGACAGGCCCCCCTGCGCCGAGGCAGGGCCAGGACTGGCTCCGACACGCCGCCCCGGGGACCCAGAGCCGTGTGGGGCTGGACAGGCCCCCCTGCGCCGAGGCAGGGCCAGGACTGGCTCCGACACGCCACCCCGGGGACCCAGAGCCGTGTGGGGCTGGACAGGCCCCCCTGCACCGAGGCAGAGCCAGGACTGGCTCCGACACGCCGCCCCGGGGACCCAGAGCCGTGTGGGGCTGGACAGGCCCCCCTGCGCCGAGGCAGGGTCAGGACTGGCTCCGACACGCCGCCCCGGGGACCCAGAGCCGTGTGGGGCTGGACAGGCCCCCCTGCGCCGAGGCAGGGCCAGGACTGGCTGGTCTGTGATAGCCCGGGGGGCCTGGCCCGAGGGCCGTGACTTGCTGTGGCAGACGGGGGAAGAAGCCGCGAGGGGGGAGGCTCTTCTGGCTGTGGGTGTGTCGCACGGGGAGGAGCTCGCTGGGGTGTGGGGGGGGGGCAGCTCGTGAAAAGACGAGGGAGACTAGGTGGGAACCCAGCAACCAGGGGCAGCGTGAGAGCTCCTCTCCGCGCCGGCTGCCGGGGCGCCGGGCAGCAGGGACAGGACTCAGATCCTTCCGCTCCCAAGCACAGTCCCTCTTGCCCCCCTGAGCAGAGGGGGAATCGCCCTCCGCAGTAGAGAGTCTCTGACACACAGAGCGGGGTGGTTTTGTTTTAACACACTGGCCCCAGGGCTCTGTGCACCTCCAGGAACGGAAGCGCCGGGCTGTGGCAAGGAGGGAAGGGCAGGTCCCCGGCTCTGACAAGGGCCCCGGAGCGTTTCTTACGCCGGGGGGGATTTTAGATCATGTTCCACGTTTCACCCAGGGGTGCGCCCACCTCTCCCTAGCGGGGGGCACATCTTCACAGAGATCGTGCGGCTCCCAGTCGCCCGCCCCACGTCCCCCCTCCAGTCGGTCATGGGACAGCCCGGGACTGAGCCGCGCAAAGAAGTGACTGAGCAGCCGGGCAGAAGGAGCCAGCCCCACGGCCCAGCCAGCCAGTGCCCTATGGACGACTGCTCGGCACCCCCAGTGTACACCGAGCATGGCTGATTCCTGGCTATTGACAGGGGCAGGGTTGCTAGCTGCTAACAGTCCCAAGCACGTACCGGATGCGTTAGAGCCTCAAGGTGCTTGGGAAACATCAGCGACCCTCACCACCCTCCGTGCCTCGGTTTCCCCATCTCTGCAATGGGGTAACGGCTGCGATAGCACCGATGGGGAAACTGAGGCACAGAGAGGGGGCGATTTCTGAGGTCAGCAGCAGAGCCAGCACGACAGCCCGGGCTGTTCCCGATCCCAAGGCAAGTTCCTGCCACTCCAGCCCCGCTGCCCTGAGCTAACTGAGGTCGGCCAGCGGGTCGCCTCTCCTCCCAGGGCTGGATTTATTCTGGAGACGCGGGGAACACACAACCCCACGCAAAGCCCCGGCAGCCTGGCCGTGCTGGTGGCCGTAGCCCCACGTGGGCTCCTTCCCGGCCACGCCCGCCACACAGCGCCAGGCGAAAACGCCCCCAGAACCCAGCCCTACCTGAGCCACAGCAGGAACTCCAGCAGATAGTACCCAACGGCGTAGTCCCAGAACCAGCTGGTGGAGGAGGACGGAGGCTGCAAGGCAGGAGGCGAACGCTCTGGTCAGAGGTTCCCCAGGCGGGGGCAGACCCGGGCCCCCTTTGTCTGTCGCTCCAGGACATTCCCGCGGACGGCAGGAAGCGTCAGACGGACGCTGGGGAATGAGGTGGGCAGAGCAGAACTGCACGGCTCAGACCTGGCCAGGAGCTGGGGGCCTGCCTTTGTGAAAGGCCTCGAGGGAGGTGGGGTCCACTCACCCCGCCCAGCTGTAAGAGAGCACCCCCGGCTGCACAGCGCCCCCTACGGGGGGACAGTGACCTACGCCCAGAGGTAAGCGGGGAAGAAACACCGGGAGGAAGGTGCGGTGGAGGAGGGCCCCGATCCATATGGAGAAGGTCGGACAACCAGCAAGTCAGCGAAGGGTCTGTACACGAACGCAAGGAGCCTGGGACCAAGCAGGAAGAACTGGAAGTCCTGGCCCATTCGGAGATCTACGGCGAGACTGGAATAACGGAGACTTGGTGGGACGACTCACGTGATGGGAGCACGGCCCGGGAAGGGTGTAGACTGCTCAGGAAGGACAGGCGGGGGGAGAAGGGGGAGGAGTGGCTCTGTATGTCAGAGAGCAGACGGATTGCTCAGCGCTCCAGGATACAGAGGGACTACGTCTAGACTGGCTTGATTTTCCGGAAATGCTTTTAACGGAAAAGTTTTCGGAACAGAGCGTCTAGATTGGCAGGATGCTTTTCTGCAAAAGCACTTTTTGTGGAAAAACGTCTGTGGCCAATCTAGACGCGTTTTTGCGCAAAAAAGCCCCGATCGCCATTTTCGCAATCGGGGCTTTTTTGCGCAAAACAAATCTGAGCTGTCTACTCTGGGACTTTTGCCCGAACGGGAGCAGCATAGTATTTCCGCACGAAGCCCTGATTTCTTACAGTAGGACGTCAGTGTTCTTGCGCAAATTCAAGCAGCCAGTGTAGACAGCTGTCAAGTTTTTCCGGAAAAGCGGCTGATTTTCTGGAAAAACTGGCCAGTCTAGACACAGCCAGGGAGAAAAGCCTGTTGAAAGTCTTTGGGTCAAGCTTAGTGGTGGGAGCAACAGGGGTGATGTTGCTGGTGTCTGCTGTAGAGCAGATCAGGTGGAGGGGGTAGACGAGGTTTTCTTCAGACAACTAAGAGAAGCCTCCAGATCGCAGGCCCTGGTTCTCATGGGGGACTTCAATCACCCTGACATCTGCTGGGAGACCAGTGCAGCAGGACACAGACAATCCAGGAAGTTTTGGGAGAACGTTGGGGATACTTGGTACCAGTGCTGAGCGAACCGACCAGGAGCCGTGCGCAGCTTGACCTGCTGCTCACAAACAGGGAGGAACTAGGAGGGGAAGTAGAGGTGGGTGACAACCTGGGCAGCAGGGATCATGAGATGGTCGAGTTCAGATTCCTGACCAAAGGAAGAAAGGAGAGCAGCAAAATACACACCCTGGATTTCAGAAAAGCAGAAAAGCAGAGAACTGATGGGCAGGATGTAACATGACGGGGAAAGGAGTCCGGGAGAGCTGGCTGCATTTTAAAGAAGCCTTATCGAAGGCACAGGAACAAACCATCCCGACGTGCAGTAAGAAAAGCAAATGTGTCAAGAGACCAGATTGACGTACCGGCGAAATCCTTGCCGAGCTTAAACACAAAAAGGGAGCTTACAAGAAGTGGAAACTTGGATCGATGACGAGGGAGGAGTATAAATATATTCTCGAGAATGCCGGGGAGTAATCAGGAAGGTGAACGCGCAATTGGAATTGCAGCTGGCAAGGGATGTGAAGGGGAACAAGAAAGGTTTCTACAGGCATGTTAGCAAGAAGAGGGCGATGAGGGAGGCTGCGGGGCCCTTACTGGATGAGGGAGGTAACCTAGGGACAGATGATGTGGGGAAAGCTGAAGTACTCAATGCTTTCTTTGCCTCTGTCTTCAAAGACAGGGTCAGCTCCCAGACAAATGCACTAGGCAACACGGTGTGGGAAGGAGGTGGGCAGCCCTCGGTGGAGAAAGAACAGGTGAAGAACTATTTAGAACAGCCAGACATACACAAATCCACGGGGCCAGATCTAATGCACCCGAGGGGCTCAGGGAGTTGGCGAATGTCATTGCGGAGCCTTTGGCCATTATCTTTGAAAACTCGTGGAGATCAGGAGAGATCCCGGATGACTGGAAAAAGGCGAATGTAGGGCCCATCTTTAAAAAGGGAAGAAGGACGGTCCAGGGAACTACAGACCAGCCGGCCTCACCTCAGTCCCCGGAAAAATCATGGAGGGGATCCTCAAGGAATCCATTTTGAAGCACTTGGAAGAGGGGAAGGTGACTGAGAATAGTCAACATGGATTCACAAAGGGCAAGTCCTGCCTGACCAATCGGATTAGCTTCTCTGATGCGGTAACTGGCTCTGTGGACGTGGGCAAGTCAGGGGATGTGATAAACCTTGAGTTTAGCAAAGCTTCTGATACGGTCTCCCACAATCCTCTTGCCAGCAAGTTAAGGAAGTCTGGATTGGATACATGCACTGTGACGTGGACAGAACGCTGGCTGGACTGTTGTGCTCAGCGGGTCGTGATCGCCGGCTCCGTGTCAGGCTGGTGGTTGGTTTCAAGTGAAGTGCTCCAAGGATCAGTTCTAGGGACAGTTTTGCTCAACATCTTTATGAATGACCTGGATGAGGGGATGGGTTGCACGCTCAGCAAGTTTGCTGGTGACATTAAGCTAGGGGGAGAGGTAGATGCCCTGGACGGCAGCAATAGGGTCCAGAGCGACCTAGACAAATGGGAGGATTGGGCCACAAGAAATCTGATGAGGTTCAACAAGGACAAGGGCAGAGTCCTGCTCTTGGGAGGGAAGAATCCCAAGCACAGTTACAGGCTGGGGACCGACTGGCTAAGTAGCAGTTTGGCAGAAGAGGACCTGGGGATTCCAGTGGATGAGAAGCTGGAGATGAGTCAACAGGGCGTCCTCTAGCCAAGAAGGCTAACGACATATTAGGGTGCATTAGGAGGAGCACTGTCAGCAGATCTAGGGAAGTGATCGTTCCCCTTTACTCAGCTCTGGGGAGGCCAGATCTGGAGTATTGTGTCCAATTCTGGGCCCCCCACTACAGAAAGGATGTCGATTAATTCGAGAGGGTCCAGCGGAGAATGACCAAAATGATTCGGGGCTGGAGCACATGGCCTAATAGGAGATGCTGAGGGATTTGGGCTTGTTTAGTCTACAGAAGAGAAGAGCGAGGGGGGATTTGAGAGCAGCCTGCAACTCCCTGCAGGGGGGTCCAAAGAGGCTGGAGAGAGGCTGGTCTCAGTGGGGGCAGGTGGCAGAACAAGGAGCGATGGGCTCACGTTGCAGGGGGGGAGGTCTAGGTTGGAGATTAGGACAAACCATTTCCCTAGGCGGGTGGGGAAGCCCTGGGCTGGGTTCCCTAGGGCGGGGGTGGAATTTCCGTCCCTAGAGGTGTTTGAGTCCCGACTGGACCAAGCCCTGGTGGGCTGATGGAGTTGGGCTGGTCCTGCTTTGGGCAGGGGGCTGGACTCGGTGCCTCCTGAGGTCTCCGCCCGCCCTGGGGTTCTAGGATTCTAGGACTTGGAAGGCCACCGGCTCAGCAGCCCCATTTCCCCCAACCCCAGCGCCGGCCAGGCAGGGCCCTGCCCAGGGAGAGGGGATCCTGGGCCTGGGAGAGGCAATCGCAGGACGTCCTGCGCCTGACCCTCCCCGTGGCATGTCCAGCCCCCGGCGGGGCGGTTTCCTCGGCGCTGGGCTCTGGCGCTGCGTCTCGGCCGGTGCCGGGCTGGTCCCTCGTTGCTGCCGGGGCAGGTCCCCCTGGCTCGGGGGGGGGGGGGGGGGGCTGGAGCGGGGGCGGGGCGGGCGGTACCTTGTCGGTGTGGTCCTGATAGATGACGCTGACGTTCTCGCTGTGGGGGAACCACAGGAAGCGGAAATATTCCGACCGCTGCAGGTGGCTGTCCAGGTTGTCCAGCACCTGGGTGGGAGAGACCAAGCGCTGTGAATGGGCGGGGGGAGCCATGGGACCCCCCCCCCCCACGGCAGCTGTGCAAATGGTCCCCTCCCCCGCCTTTAGAATACTCAACAATCCAGCCAGACACCCCCGGGAGGGGGATGGTCCATCCCCACGGGAAGCGCTGGGGTTCGGGTCACGCAGGGAGTCGGGCGGGGGGGGGGGCTGGAGGCCGGATCGGGGCTTGGAGGCTGAACTCCCCCTGCCCAGGCAGGTCCCGGCAGGACTGTGTGAAACGTTCCCATGAAATCCGTAAAAGAACCAAGCCCGGGAAACGGCTTCGAAGATCAGAGCCGCGGCCACAGCCTCCTAGCGCGGCTCCGGGCTAGTGACGGCGCCGAGGCCTGAGACCGGCCAGGGGGACTCGCGGCAGCTCACGGCCAGCGCGGCCGGGCTCCGAGGGAGGCTGGGTTCAAAGCCAGCGCAGAACGGCGAGTCCTCGTCGGTCACTGGGTCGGCCTGTGCCAGTCTCCTCCAGCGACCCATTTGTTCTCCCCTGGGCCGCGTCCAAACTGCACGCGAGGGGCGCAGGGCACGTGGGGCATCTCCCGGCCGGCTGCCATCGCACCCCCCCGCCCCAGCCGGAGCAGCCCGTCTGGCCCGCACGGCGCCAGCGTCAGAGAGGGGCCTCTCGTTTTGCGCTGCCGCCTCTACTCCGGGCATTCCGGTACCTCCTGCAGGGTGGAGGGGAAGCTGGTCTCCACCAGGCAGAACTCGGGCACGCACTGGAAGGTGACGCTCAGGACCACGCCCAGGCAGCCCAGGTGCAGCCGGGCAGCCTGGAAGATTCGGGGGCTGGCGGACTCGGAGCACTCCAGGATCTGCCCGGACGCCGTCAGCAGCGTCAGCGCCACCACCTGTCGGGGAGACGAGGATGCGCCACTGCCCGGAGGCTCTGCGCCCTTTCCAGCCCCTGGGCCCCTGCCAAGTGGGGGGGTCTGGGTGGGGGTTTGGGCCCAGAAGGGAACTTGAGGTGAGGGATCAGGGTGCAGGAGCAGGTGGGGGTCTGGGCGGGAGTTTGGGTGCAGAAGGGAGCTTGGGGTGAGGGATCGGGGTGCAGGAGCAGGTGGGGGGTCTGGGAGGGAGTTTGGGCGAAGGAGGCGATTGTGACCTAGGGCACAGGACTGGGGTGCACTAGGGGTGCAGGGGTTTGGGCTCATTTCCCACCAGCCCGTCCTGGCAATGTCCCTCCCAGCCCAGTCCCTGGTCCCCACCAGCCCCGTTCCTCACCTGGGTGGGCAGGATGCCGTGTTTGATGCCCGTGTTGTGCGTCCCCGTGCCGATGACCCCCGCGGCCGCCACTTCCGAAACGGCTCCCAAGCTGCAGACACACAAAGACCCGTCACGGGGCAGGGCGCTGGGGGGGCTGTGCCCGGTTGCGTCTCGAGTCGATATTAATTAACCTGACGTCCGAGGGCCGCTAATGGCCAGCTGCCCCAGACCAGGGCCTGCCAAGCCAGCGTAAGGCGCCCGCGGCTGCACCTCAGTCCCCACTGAGATCACAGGCTGCCGGGCGGGGACCAGACGTGGGCCGGACACTCCGATTCCAGACGGCCCCTGTGCTGCTCGCCCAGGACCTGACGCTGATCTCAGGGAACACCCCACCCGTCCCCCAGCCCCCGGCATGGACCCGGCGCCAGGCAAGCGAGACGTGCAGGGGGCAGGCTGAGCCCTGCCTGCTTCTGGGCACGGAGGGGAACGGTCACAGCACACAGGCTGCAACGGGACCCCGCTCCAGGCCACCTTCCCTGCAAGCCTCCCCCATCCCCTGCTCGCAGCCCTGCTGACGGGGAGCTGCCTCCGTGGCTGAGCCAGCTGGGACAGCGCAGGGGGAACCGACCCGCAGCCCAGCACACCGACCACCTGGGCTGCTGGCTGCCACCGGTGCCCCGCGGACGTCCCGGCCCTGGGGAGGTGCTCGCCGGGGTGGGAATTCGGAGCCAGGAAAGCGGCTGGAAGCGGTTTGCAACTGGCCAGTCCGCCCTCCCGCGTTGCTTTTCCCGCACGCTGGGGAAGCGCTGGCTCGAAATCCAGCCGCAGCCCAAATCTGCCCCCTGGAGCCAGGGCCTGGGTAGGTCGCCGCGTGCAGCGCCGCAGGGCTAAGTACCACGACACCGTCCCTGCCCTGCCGCGAGAGCGGCGCCCGGTCTGCGGGAAGGGACCGTCGCTCACCGCGGCTCCACGGCGCCGGGCACGCTGGGGCCTGACCTCCCTGGGCCCGCCCGAGAGCGAAGGGACAGAGCCGGGGACTCGGTTCCTCTTCCCCAAGTGCAGGCGCGTGCCGACCGGGAATGGCCCGGCCGTGCGGCGGGAGATGGGGAATGCGCCCCACCCCCGTGCGCCCACACCGGCCCGGAGCCCCCCGGAACAGATCGGTTCCTGCCGCAGTGACCCCTCCGCTCACGCCCCGGGGCAAGTCTTTTTGGACCCGCCCCCAGGCCCAGCTGGCACCCGGTGCAGGCGTCCCTAGAAATTCCTATTGACCGAGGAGCCAACGGATGCCGTTAACCTGGGACTGGAGGGTGTTCTAGTATCGGGGACGTTCACACCCGGCCTGGCCCCCGGCCACCCCGTTCCTGCCGTGACCCCACCTCCGAGCCCGGCTGGAACAGGCACCGCCAGAGAGATTGGCAGGAGGGCGTCTGGCGCGGGTCACACAGCCAGCCCAAGACTCACTCACTTGGGAAGGGCCAGCCCGTGCTTGCTCAGCTCCACGTTGAGATCGGAGAGCAGGATCCCCGCTTCCACTGTCACTCGCCTCTTCTCCTCGTCCACCTGCAAGAGACATAAGAACGTAAGAGCGGCCGTACTGGGTCAGACCAAAGATCCATCTAGCCCAGTAGCCTGTCTGCTGACAGTGGCCAGCACCAGGTGCCCCAGAGAGGGTGGACCGAAGACAATGATCAAGCGATTTGTCTCCTGCCATCCCTCTCCAGCCTCTGACAGACAGAGGCCAGGGACACCATTTCTACCCCCTGGCTAATAGCCTTTTATGGACCCAACCTCCATGAAATTATCTAGCTTCTCTTTAAACTCTATTATAGTCCTAGCCTTCACAGCCTCCTCTGGCAAGGAGTTCCACAGGTTGACTACACGCTGTGCGAAGAACTTTCTTTTATTAGTTTTAAACCTGCTACCCATTAATTTCATTTGGTGTCCTCTAGTTCTTCTATTTAGGAAACTAATAAATAACTTTTCTTTATCGGCCCTCTCCACACCACTCATGATTTTATAGACCTCTATCATATCCCCCCTCAGTCTCCTCTTTTCTAAACTGAAAAGTCCCAGTCGCTTTAACCTCTCCTCATATGGGACCCGTTCCAAACCCCTAATCATTTTAGTTGCCCTTTTCTGAACCCTTTCCAAGGCCAAATTATCTTTTTTGAGGTGAGGAGACCACATCTGTACACAGTATTCAAGATGTGGGCGTACCATAGTTTTATACAGGGGCAGTAAGATATTCTGGGTCTTATTTTCTATCCCTTTCCTAATAATTCCTAGCATCCTATTTGCCTTTTTGACCGCCGCTGCACACTGCGTGGAAGTTTTCAGAGAACTGTCCACGATAACTCCAAGATCCCTTTCCTGATTTGTCGTAGCCAAATTAGCCCCCATCATACTGTACGTATAGTTGGGGTTATTTTTCCCGATGTGCATTACTTTACACTTATCCACATTAAATTTCATTTGCCATTTTGTTGCCCAATCACTCAGTTTGGTGAGATCTTCTTGGAGTCCCTCACAGTCTGCTTCTGTCTTGACTATCCTAAACAGTTTGGTATCATCCGCAAACTTTCCCACCTCACTGCTTACCCCTTTCTCTAGATCATTTATGAATAAGTTGAAAAGGATTGGTCCCAGGACTGACCCTTGGGGGACACCACTAGTTACCCCTCTCCAATCTGAAAATTTACCATTTATTCCTGCCCTTTGTTTCCTGTCTTTTAACCAGTTCTCAATCCAAGAAAGGACTCTTCTCTTATCCCATGGCCATGTAATTTACACAAGAGCCTTTGGTGAGGGACCTTGTCAAAGGCTTTCTGAAAATCCAAGTATACTATATCTACTGGATCCCCCTTGTCCGCATGCTTGTTAACCCCTTCAAAGAACTCTAAAGATTAGTAAGATGATTTCCATTTACAGAAACCATGTTGACTTTTGTCCAACAAATTATGTTCTTCTACATGCCTCACAATTTTATTCTTTACTATTGTTTCGACTAATTTGCCCGGTCCTGAAGTTAGACTTACCGGTCTGTAATTGCCAGGATCGCCTCTAGAGCCCTTTTTAAATATTGGTGTCACATTGGCTACCTTCCAGTCATTAGGTACGGAAGCCGATTTAAAGGATAGGTTACAAACCACAGATAATAGCTCAGCAATTTCCCATTTGAGTTCTTTTAGAACCCTTGGATGAATGCCATCCGGTCCCGGAGATTTGTTAATATTAAGTTTTTCTATTTGTTCCAAGACGAGCTGTGAGCGCTGGGATCCGGGCCGGGAGAGAGCCCTGCTGCCTGGCCCAGCCCTGGAGCAGCTCGCACCGAGAAGCCCCCCGGGCCGGGCAGCTGTGCAGAGCCGGGCGGCGAAAGCCCCTGTCTCCGGAGCCGTCCTGGCTCCCGATGCGCCGTGTCTGGGGAGAGATGGGCGGGCCGGGGGGCTACTTGCTCTAAGGCTCCGCCAGCTCTGTGAAGGGTGGGGGAGGGGCCCCCCAGTCGTGGGACCGCCCCACAGGACAAGGAACCAGGGCTGGAGCCAGACTCCCGAGACGACCGGCTGTTGGGTCAGATTTCCCGTCTCCCCGGCGGGTTTAGTCTCCGGCGCCCGGCAGCTCTGCTTCTGGACAGCAGGCCGGGATAAAATCAGCTCCCCTGATCTCTCCAGAAGGAGGACGTGGAGCCCTTGTTAGGGATGCGGAATCTCGGTGAATTGACTAGTCGAGTAACCACATGAATTCGTATTGGTTAGTCGACTGTTCTATAGTCCCTGGGATGGGCGGGCTGGCAGCCAGCGCGCTCCGGCCCCACTGCCACTCCCTGGATCAGAGGCAGCAGCATGGGGCACCATGCGGGATCTGGTCCGCGGGGGGAGACAGTTTAAAAACCTCCCCGCACGGACCAGCTGTCTGTTGCCCTGATGCAGAGGCAGCAGCGCAGGGTGGAAGCAGCCCCTGTCCCGGGGAGTCTGAGCTCCTGGACCCGGCGCAAGCCAGGACTGAACCGGGCTGCCTGCCTGTCTGACTCCTAACACACTTTAAATGCTGAACTGCAGCGAGGATCGGTCCTGGACTGAGCCAGGCTGCCGAAAGGCCGCAAGGGTCACTCAAGAGAGTGAACCGCCCGCTAATCTCAACTGGGTGTTAACTCTGAACCCTACCAACGACCATGGCAATATTGGCATTGGTATCCCTTCTGTGGCTGATCAAAGCAGGGAAGAAAGGGGGACTAGGGCTGTATTACGATCCCCCGTCTGGTGTGAGCAGCCCCTCGTTCTGACCCCTGCGTGAGCACTGTGTGGGGGGCAGCCAGAGCTCAGGAAAGCACCATCCCTAATTATTTTGTCTGAGAAATGTCGCTCCAGGAACATCTCAGATCCTGGCTTCTGATTGGACGATGCACAAATGATGTCACTCCATGCGGGGCAAGCAGGAAAGAAGGATAAGCTGGAAGAGCGCCACAGCGCCTGTGATTGGTATGCGGAGTGGGCGGAGCTTGATTTGTGGGCGGGGCTCAGAGGCCCACCTCTCTTTTCCCCACGTCTGCAGCCCGACTCCTGCCGGGCACAAGTTCTTTGTTGCGCTGGGGGGAGGGGCAGCGGTTTCGCGCGGATTCCGGGGTCTGTGTCACCGCCCGGCACAGATGAGAGCACCACCAGTGTATTGTCACGTACAGCGGGTCGCAACGTTTCGAATGTAACGGAACTTTTTAAAACAAGGCCCGTTGTTTAGGATACGTTTGCCGATTTCCCCCGGCACCTTGGGTTTTTCACCTGCTGGACGGTTGGCTGAAAGTTCTTGATTTTGGCCCATTTCAAAATTTGGGGGTTTCCCCGACATTTCAAATGAGATAAAATTTCAATTTTTTGTCTGTGATTTCCCCTCCCTTTTTTGATGCACTTTAACTGTTGTCGTTACTACTATGACACATATGACTTGCAGAATATCTTCCTGCCCCTGTATACAACTATGGTACGCCCACATCTGGAATACTGTGTACAGATGTGGTCTCCTCACCTCAAAAAAGATATTTTGGCCTTGGAAAGGGTTCAGAAAAGGGCAACTAAAATGATTAGGGGTTTGGAACGGGTCCCATATGAGGAGAGGTTAAAGCGACTGGGACTTTTCAGTTTAGAAAAGAGGAGACTGAGGGGGGATATGATAGAGGTCTATAAAATCATGTGTGGTGTGGAGAGGGCCGATAAAGAAAAGTTATTTATTAGTTCCCTAAATAGAAGAACTAGAGGACACCAAATGAAATTAATGGGTAGCAGGTTTAAAACTAATAAAAGAAAGTTCTTCTTCACACAGTGTGTAGTCAACCTGTGGAACTCCTTGCCAGAGGAGGCTGTGAAGGCTAGGACTATAATAGAGTTTAAAGAGAAGCTAGATAATTTCATGGAGGTTAGGTCCATAAAAGGCTATTAGCCAGGGGATAAAATGGTGTCCTTGGCCTCTGTTTGTCAGAGGCTGGAGATGGATGGCAGGAAACAAATCGCTTGATCATTGTCTTCGGTCCACCCTCTCTGGGGCACCTGGTGCTGGCCACTGTCGGCAGACAGGATACTGGGCTAGATGGACCTTTGGTCTGACCCAGTACGGCCGTTCTCATGTTCATTCATTGACCCCAACGTGTCCCCGCCCCGTGACGCTCTGGAGACAGCCCATCGCCTGGCAAAGCAGGGACCCACCGTACCTTGAGGATCTTGTTCATCTTCCCCAGGTGAAGCATGAAGTCATCCGTGCAGGCAATGTCGGAAGGGGAATGGCCCCCCCCAACCACCTTCACCCTTTTGCTCCGCTGCCGGGCCAGATCCAAAATCTGCAAAGACATCACCCTGCAGGCTGTCTCCCTTGCAAGGGCACCGAGAACCCCGAGAGAACCAGCCACCCACGGGACTCGAACCCAGGACACTTGCACCCCAAAGCAGCCAGGAGCCCATTTGAGCCAGATGAGACTCACACATGGGGGGTGCGTGCGGTAACACGGCTGTGCTCTCCAGGACACTAGAAGGCGCAGAGCGTCACAACAGCGCCCGTGCGGAGCCCTGCAAGCCCACAGGATCCCCGGCTCATTGTGCGGCGGCGTGTGTCTGCGCAGGGCTCGGCGCGCGGGAATGCACCGGGCAGTCGCCAACACGCCACACCCAGCAAAATCCAATCTACCTGCCTCAAAGGGGCACTGACAGGTGTATGCACCCTGCACCCCGGGGGAAATCCACTGCCTGCAGACGGCCACGGGAGGTCTAGGCACCCTTACATCAGGGCTTCACTGGATTGCAGGGGGCCCAGGCCTCCTGCGGCGACCCCCAGAATGTCACCCCGAGATTCTCCTCCCGCTCCCCCTCCCCTGCTGCTTTTTGCTCAGGACAATGCGGGGTCCAGCGGCACCTCACAGACCAAAAACATATTCGGGCAGAAGCTTCCGAGGGCTGGAGCCCACTTCGTCAGATGCACGAGGTGGAAACGTCCCTCTGGCAGGGATCTGTACACACAGACACACAAAGCGGGGCGTGCGGCATTGCTGGGCGGAGGGGGGCCTCCTCCTCACCTCTCTGATCTCCTCCACCGATGTCGGCTGGAAGTACAGTTCGGGGGAGGAGCCATACGTCTGAGCCCAGTTCTGGAATTTGACCCCTTCCTGGCCGTGAACCTAGGAGAGAAACAGGTGAAAGCTGACAAAGGGAAAGATTTTCCCCCCTCACAACATGTTTTAACCTGTGGAACTCCCTGCCACAGGAAGCTATTCAGGCAGAGAAATGAACAACATTGCAAAGGGTCTGAAGAGTGATATGGGTACAGACACAGGCAGAGTGAGCATAATTAATGACAGCAGAATTCTAGAAGGGCTATTAATTATTGGACATCATTCTTCAGGACTTTTGCCAGTCTCTAAATACGAGCCCAGGATGTGAGCTCTGCGGAGGCAGATTATCCCATAGACACCTGCTGGGGGGGTTCTTACCCCTTTCCCTGAAGCCTCTGGGGTGGCCCTGCCAGAGAGAGGACCCTGGCCGGTGGGTCTGACGCAGTCTGGCTGGGCCATTGCCCCCTTGGCAGCAACAGCCAATGGTCAAAGCGAGAGGAGAGGGGCCGACGGGACATGGAGCAACGAGCAGCCCCTGGAATCGCCCTCCGAGGGCTGGGATGCTGGGGGAGGGGCTGCTTGAGGGAGCCAGGCCCCTTCTGTCCCTGACATCCCCCCCCACTACAGACCCCTCCCTGCTTCCCTCCGACCCGTGACACCCCGACTGCTCCTTGTTCCCCGTGCAGAGCCAGGCCCACCCCCTGACTGCCTGCTCCCTGTGCAGAGCCCCCACCCCTCCACCCCCCCACCCCGACTGGCCCTGCTCCCCCTGCAGAGCCCCCACCCCGACTGGCCCTGCTCCCCCTGCAGAGCCCCCACCCCTCCACCCCGACTGGCCCTGCTCCCCCTGTAGAGCCCCCACCCCTCCACCCCGACTGGCCCTGCTCCCCCTGCAGAGCCCCCTCTCCCCTCCCCCCGACTGGCCCTGCTCCCCGTCCAGAGCCCCCTCTCCCCCCCCCACTGGCCCTGTTCCCCGTGCAGACTTGGATTGTCAGGGCATGGTCAGCCCCCTCCTCCCCATTCCCACTGTCCATATTGGGGCGGGGGGGCTGCTATTGCCTCCAGACCAGCGCCCTGAGCCCCTCAGCCGCGGCTCCAGGCCCAGCGTCCCAGGGCAGGAGTCCAGGGCCCCGCCCAGCCCAGGGACCCCGACTCCTGCCGGCAAAGGGCCGGGTGGGGCCGCGGCTCCCGCGCGGGGGCTGGAAACCCCGACTGCCCCGTCCACACGGCCAGGACACTGGTGACCCCCCCTGAGCCCCTCCCCCCGGCACCCCCTGCTCGGCCCCTCCCCACCCAGGGTCCTGGCTGCAGGCCCTCCGGGGCCTCACAGCTCCCACCTGGTCTCCTCCAGCTCCCCCCCCCGGAACATCTCCCAGGCGCTGGAGCCGCCGTGCGGCACCGACTCCCCATCCCGTCCCTTGGGCTGGACTCCGGCCCCCCCTTGCTACGGCGCTGGGGGGTGGGACCCATCACTGCACTGTCTGCTCTCTGCTGGGGGGGGCAGCTACAGCCGGCTCGTGGCCCTGGCCTCTCTCACCCGTCCCTTAAGCAGGGGTGGGGAGTGGGGGGGCCCAGCTTAGGGGGTGCAGAGTGGGGGGCCCCAGTTTAGGGGGTGAGGATTGGGGGGCCCCAGGATGGGGGTGGGGATCCCCAGGTTAGGGGGTGGGGATTTCCAGGTTAGGGGGTGCAGAGTGGGGGGCCCAGGTTAGGGGGTGGGGATCCCCAGGTTAGGGGGTGGGGAGTGGGGGGGCCCAGTTTAGGGCGTGCAGGGTGGGGATCCCCAGGTTAGGGGGTGGGGAGTGGGGGGGCCCAGGTTAGGGGGTGGGGATCTCCAGGTTATGGGGTGGGGATCCCCAGGTTAGGGGGTGCAGAGTGGGGGGGCAGGTTAGTGGATGGGGATCCCCAGGTTAGGGGGTGGGGAGTGGGGGGGCCCAGGTTAGGGGGTGCAGGGTGGGGATCCCCAGCTTAGGGGGTGGGGCGCACAGGGGCTGGGCTCGCCTTGCTGCCCCCTGTGCTGAGCAGTGACCCCCCCCCCCAACAGCGCCAGGCAGGTTCATCGGGCAGGACCCTCCCCGGACCTGGGAACCCTAAAACCGGAGCCCTGAGGCCACTGACCCCCCCGACTGTCCCCCAGGCCGGTGTCGGGCGGGGCCCGTTTGCTCCAGCAGGAAGTGGGGGGGGGCTTAGGGGAGATTTTGCCCCCCCCCCCGAGGTTTCCCCATCGAATCCCTCCCGCACGTGCCCCCATCCCCGCGCTGCCGGGTCCGGCCGCCCCTCACCATGGTGCCGGGCGCTGCTCCGCTCCCGGGCGCCTGGCTGCTCGGCGGGGCGGGGCGGGGGCCAGCCGGGCTGGGAGGGCAGCAGGGCGGTGCCGAGTCACCTGGGAGGGGGCCGCCCCCAGGCCGAGCAGGGCTAATGAGTAACCGCCCTGCCCGGTCCCTGCCCCCGGCCAGAGCCCCTCTGAGCGCCCTGACCCTGGGAGCAAAGGGGGGCAGCCGGGGGGCAGGGTGCTGGGGGGCTAGCCGGGGGGCAGGGTGCTGGGGGGCAAGCCGGGGGCAGGGTGCTGGGGGCCAGCCGGGGGGCAGGGTGCTGGGGGGCTAGCCGGGGGGCAGGGTGCTGGGGGGCCAGCCGGGGGCAGGGTGCTGGGGGGCTAGCCGGGGGGCAGGGTGCTGGGGGGCCAGCCGGGGGCAGGGTGCTGGGGGGCAGCCGGGGGGCAGGGTGCTGGGCCGGCTGGCACCGGGGAGCCAGGACCGGGCACGTGCGGCAGAGCCAGCCCCGGCCTGGCGCTGTCCGGACACGGCCGGGGGGGCGCTGGGCTGGGGCAGACCCTGGGGTGGGGCAGGGATCAGGGGGCCCCCCAGCTCGTTAAGGGACACGCTCTGGGTGTTCCCCACGGGGTGCTGAGCGCCAGGGGCAGCACCTCTGGGCCGGGCTCCTAGCACGTGTGTCCCCCCCGATTCGGGACCCTCTGTGGCAACATCGGGGGCAGGTGCTGGGAGGGGGCGGCCGCTGGCTCATTAATTCGCTTCCCCATGAGCTGCAGACGCCCAGGCCGGACCCCAGGTGCCCAGCTGGGGTCCTGGGAGAAGAGCGGCCGGGGGCAGCCGGGGCGGGGGCAGGGCGTTCCTTGGGGGTCCGGGCCCAAGGGCGTCAGAGGCTGCACATCGTGTCCCCGGCAAGTCCCCAGGCCAAGGGCGAAGTGCAGCCAGTGACCCATCGCCCGGGGCGTCGCCTGCCCAGATCACCAGCGCTCCCCCGGCAGACTCAGCGCCGGGGGGTCTGGGCCGTGCAGCAGATCCCCTGGGATCCGCGGACGTGAACTTGCGGCTGCTAAACACGGTGAGGGCTGGTGAGCAACAGGCCCTCTGGCCACAGAGTGTGGGGAGGATGTTCCCACACGTACCATCCCCCCACCCACGTCCTTCAGCCGTTACCCGACGGGGGGCGAGAGGGGAGGTTGGCAGAGGTAACAGCACAGAGACCATCTAGTCTTTTCGTCCAGTGACCAAACCACAGGCTGTAAAAGATCCCAACAGAGTCCAGCTACAAAGCTGCGAGAGAACGAGTGAAGGGCAGGCGGGAGGCTGGCACTGCTCTGGGGAGGGCAGAGTTAAGGGTGCTTGGATGGCATCAACATGGAGGGCAGAGCTGAAGGATGTCGGTAGCACTGCTATAGGGGGCAGAGTTAAGGGTGGTCCAGTGGTGCTGCTACATAGAGGGGTCTGAATTAAAGGTGGTGGCACCATTGTGGAAAGGGTGAAGTTACAAGTGGGCAGCTGGTGTCACTATGAGGTGGGCAGAGTTAAGGGTGTTTGGATGATGTGTCTATCAGGAGTCAGAGTTAAGGATGCCCAAGTGTCTGAACTGCGATTTCCATACTTTCCCAAGTCTGGGTTTTCTTTTAATCCCACTGCAGTGGGGATCAAGCCCTGAATTCTCTGTGTTTTTAATAGGTGAGGTTTGGTAACAACAGCATCCGTGTAGGGTCTTCTCCCAGGATCCTGTTCAGGGTGAGATGGGCCGTTGTTCACCTCCCAGAGCCTGGCGGGAGATCCGCACACACACTACCTGGAGAGAAACCTTTGCACTCGATTGTTAATGGATGACAAATAGCTCGGCAGCTGTCCCTCAGCAGGTCCCACGCCCCCCCTCACCTGCTGCCTCTGCAAAACCCTCTGCCCCACTGACGGACGCGCTCCAGGGCATGAATCCCCATCGCTTGGGTCACTCCGGCAGGTTCACACCGGCACAAGATGGCCCTGGCGTTCCCAGCCCCGGTTAAATATTGACTGAGCCCAGCCCGTGTAGCACTGGAATGGAATTTTGTAACTAATAAGTCAACCATAGCAAAAGGATTGGATCCAACTTAAATCCAAGATGTAGGCCTCACACAAGGCCAGGCCGCTTTGTGATCTTAGCTCCAGCTCTGTCTGATGTGAGCATGTTAAAGTGAAGGGATGGAATAGCCTAACACAGAGGCTACGTCTAGACTGGCATGATTTTCCGGAAATGCTTTTAGCGGAAAACTTTTCCGTTAAAAGCATTTTTGGAAAAGCGCGTCTAGATTGGCAGGACGCTTTTCCGGAAAAGCACTTTTTGTGGAAAAGCGTTCGTGGCCAATCTAGACGCGCTTTTCCGCAAAAAAGTCCCGATCGCCATTTTCGTCATCGGGGCTTTTTTGCGGAAAACAGTACTGTGCTGTCTACACTGGCCCTTTTGCGCAAAAGTCTTTCGGAAAAAGACTTTTGCCCGAACGGGAGCAGCATAGTATTTTTGGAAAATCACTGACGATCTTACATGAGATCATCAGTGTTCTTGCGGAAATTCAAGCAGCCAGTGTAGACAGCTGGCAAGTTTTTCCGGAAAAGCAGCTGATTTTCCGGAAAAACTGGCCAGTCTAGACACAGCCAGAGTGACGTGAGGGTTAGTAAGGCCGTGTAGCAGATAGAGAGAAGTTTAATGTTGAAAGACTTTGTAACTTTGTGAAAGTGACTAGAAGTCCCCTTTGTTCCATGCTGCAATTCTGTAAATGTATTGTTTGTGTGAATGAGAGAGAGAATGCTTTAGGAGAGATAAGTGTCAAGGCCACGGCATGCTCACATGGTCAGAGGAGAGGCAGAGGACTCAGAAGCACCAAATAATGATCAACTAAGGGTGTGTCTAGACTACAGAGATTTTTCAAAAAAAGTGCCCTTTTTTTGAAAAATCTTTACCTGTGTCTAGACACTGCCACGCACTTTTGAAAGTAAATCGAAAGAAGGTGGCAGTTTTTCAATCGCGGAAAACCTCATTTTACGAGGAATAACACCATTTTTCGAAAGTGCTCTTTTGGAAAAAGGTGCTATGTAATGCAAACTGTGCTTTTTCAGAAGAGCATCCAGACTGCCTGGGTGCTCTCTTTCGAAAAAGCGGCTTGCTCTTTCGAAAGTACTGGCTGTCGTCTAGACGCTCTTTTTCGAAAGAGGCTTTTTCAAAAGATACTGTCGAAAAAGCCTCTTTCGAAAGAGGCTTGCAGTCTCGACGTAGCCTTAGTGAAAGAACTCAAAAGACGCGGGCTAACCGGGCAGATGGACGAACCCTGAAGCTAGAGGCAAGCACCCCTTGACAGGGAACCAATCACAACTTTTGCTGGAAAGACAACACCCCCGAGGGGTCATCGGCACTCTGAGATCAGATGACTGTGAGAACAACGTCTTCCCAATAAGCACGTCCTAGGAAGATTGATTGTGATGCTGAATGACTGATTAAAGTCTGACAAGGCAAAGTGCATAGACTTGCATGGAAGGAAAGTCCTATAAAGGATGGGGTGTCTTGTATGGGTCCTCCGGTGCTGTCTTGCTAAGATCCGGACTGACATGAACGTCGCACCTGACCTATCTGGCCAATAGACTGGGCAGAGCAACAGACGGGTAACTATTCCATCAGCAGGGGGGGGTGTGTGTGTGTGTGTGTGTGTGTGTGTGTGTGTGTGTGTGTGTGTGTGTGTGTGTGTGTGTGTCAATGCATATGCTACTTTGTTGTATTATCAATAAATGTGGCGTGTTGTCTTATCCCCCTGAAAAGATCCTGTGTGCTCCTTATGAGCATAACGCCGGCGGCGAGACGTTTCCAGGTGGCGAGACCAGCTGGGCAGGAACTGGCCCGTGGGGGGGTCGGGTCTGACCCACACCGTTCAGGGCAGCCTGCGGCTCCTCTCACGCCTCGTAGGTCAAAGACTGTGGCCCCCGATGTCGGTATCGGAGCAGCCGCCGCCCACCTCTCCTACAGCTGATCTGTCCCATGGCCAAAGGCCTCCCCACCCCCCTCCGTGTGACCCCTCCGCCAGGGGACCTGGGCTGCCCCTTCGGGGTGTCTGCCCTGCGGGAGAGGCTCAGGCTCGGATCCAGGTTGGAGCCCAAACCCCCCTTCCATCACACCCGGATCAGCCAGACTGAGGCCAGCGGGCGTCCTGACCCCGGTCCCAGGACCCTGCCATGGCCAGAGCCCGCGTCCCTTCCCGCCCTGCCCGGAGCAGTGGGACGCAGGCCGAGCCGAGGCAGGTCTGTGCGGTGCAGGACGAACGTGCTCGCACACGTGGGCGCTGGGGGAAGGCAGGGCTGGGGGAGGCAACCCCCCAACCTACCCCCAGCCTGCTCCTAGCCCCGCCCCTTCTGTCCAGACCCCACCCCCACGGGAGCCGAGCCGGCCACACCCCCACATCATGGGGAGGTGGAGTGGTGCACGTCTCCAGCCTCCCCGGTCCTGGAGCTCGGGGGTGGGGCGCTTGGGGGCAGCAACACTCCCCCCCCCCCCGTACATCCACAGTCGGGTTCTGGGGGCGGAGTCTAGGGGGCCAGGCTGGCGGTTTGGGAAGGCAGAGCCTCCCCCTGCCTGTGATACCCACCGCCCTGCCGGCCCGGCCGTGTGACCCGGCCATCGCACACAGGTGCACAAAGCCGTGGGGACGCTCACGCCTGGGCTGGGGCCCACGGAGCCCACGAGGCTGGGACTGGCAGCCCCGAGCGCAGAGCGCAGTGCAGCCGCACCCAGCCCCGCCTGGCCCTTCCCTCCCCCTCCTCCCGGCCACACACGCCCTGAGCCAGCACAGCCCTGCGGCTGCAGCTCAGTCACCCTGTGCACGGCTGTCCAGAGGAGAGTCCCCGCAGTGCGGGTCACAGGCTGCTGCTGTCCAAGGTGCTGGGTTCTCACAAACACGCCGCCCACGGAGAAATGCTCAAGACAGGCCCAGCCTAGAGTCCAGCCGGCCTGCATCCTGCCTGGGACACTGGCCAGCAATGTTCCCTCTCATTTTTCCATACATGTGCGGAATAAAGTTTGTTCTGTGCACCGAGGCATGTGCAGATGTGCACCACCTGGATAACCCCCTGCTGCCGGCTGTGGGCGCTCTGCTCATCACTTGAACCTCTCCTGGGGGACCACCCAAGTGCCTGGCTTCCGGAGAACACAGCCGGCCAGCACCCACTGCTGCCGGGGAAGGGGTGAGCCGCCCCGCGTGGGCAGCGGTGGGGTTACCCGGCGAAGGAGAATGTCCCCCTTGGGTAGAGATGGGCTCACCCCTGGGAGCCGCTGGCTCGCCAGCCCTCTGTGGCCATTCTGCACAAGGCTCCAATGTTCCCCTGCTGTGACCCCTTGGGAGTGTCCCCTGGGGGGCCCTGTCCCACAGGGCTCTGGGCAGGGCTGTGCCCAGGCACGAGGGGAGGAGGGCTCAGAGCAGCCCAGCGCTTGGCACCCTGTGGGGAAGCCTGAGTCCCCTTGGAGGCTGCCGTCCCTCCCGCTCTCTGACACGGCCCAGGGGGTCCGGTGCCCCTCCCGCAGCCGGCCGGGGAGGGGGGCAGGCTGGGCCCCTCCTCGAGCGGGGCGGTGAGCGCTGAGTGGTGCCCATCTGGATCATGTGGCCAGGCCCCCCGAGAGCCTGCGGCCCCAGCAGGGCAGGCCTGGGTCAGATCCAGCCACCTGGGCCGCCCCAGAGACCTGCCACTTCCCCCCCCCCCCCCCCCCCGGGCATCCGCTTGTGTCAGTCGGTCAGTTTCGACCTTGGGCTGATGCTGATGGGCGTTGCCACGGCGATGAGCAGGGAACCCCCAGGCCTCGTTCCGCGGGCCGGTCCGACGGGTTCTGCTGCCCCCCGACACACGGGCCTGATCTAACCCAGCAGCAGCGAGGGGGGGTTGCCAGGGCGGTGAGCAGGGAACCCCCAGGCCTCGTTCCGCGGGCCGGTTCGACGGGTTCTGCTGCCCCCCAACACACGGGCCTGATCTAACCCAGCAGCAGCGAGGGGGGGTTGCCAGGGCGGTGAGCAGGGAACCCCCAGGCCTCGTTCCGCGGGCCGGTCCGACGGGTTCTGCTGCCCCCCGACACACGGGCCTGATCTAACCCAGCAGCAGCGAGGGGGGGTTGCCAGGGCGGTGAGCAGGGAACCCCCAGGCCTCGTTCCGCGGGCCGGTCCGACGGGTTCTGCTGCCCCCCGACACACGGGCCTGATCTAACCCAGCAGCAGCGAGGGGGGGGCTGCCTCTGCGCGAGGGAAAGGCTTTGTCACTGCAGAGAGGGATTTGGGAAACTGGGGGGGGAGGAAAGTCTGGTGTTCGCCCCCCCCCCCCTTTGAGAGCTGGTGTGCGGACAACTGGGCCCCGGGCTACAGGGAGGTGACACAACCAGCCAGCCAGGGGCCACCCCCCAAGGAGAGGAGACGGCTCTAAGCACCCAGCGGGGCACAGCCGGGGACAGACAATGGGGGAGCATTAAGGCGAAGGGGAAACCACTGAACAACTGGAAGCTGCTAAGAAAACCAGGGAGGGAATTCAGCCTGGCCGTGAGCCACCCGGCCTGGGGGAGGGAAAAGGAGAGCACAGGAGCGGGGGAGGGAGCTTTCCAAAGCAGGCTCTTGGGCCGGTAAGAAATCCCGTATCGGGAGGGGATCTCTGGAGTCTGCTGGGGTCAATCAGCACCCAAACACGGGGCTCTCTGGGGGTTTCAGGGCCAGGGAGTTAGCTCTTCCCCTGAGCGACTCCCCAGGGATTCGCAGGGCGCCGGGCTGGCCGGCGACTTTCCAAACAAGGAGTCTGGCTCGTTGGGCAGGAATTCCTACCCCTACCCCCGGCTCACGCTCCCTGCAGGGCAAGATCCCAAACTCCAGGGTGTTCTGGGAACCGACGGGAAACAGGCAAAGGGCATTTCTGCTGCAGCTCCCACTGGCCCGGCTGACGCTGTGAAGGGGGCAGGCCGACAGGCCCTGCTGCAGACACCCCGAAAAGGAGCGGGGGTGTGGCCCATCTCAGGCAGTAGAGCTTGCCAAGGGAGGCCGTGAAGGCAGCAAACGTGACCCCTGCATTGGGGCCCCGTTGCCCGGCCTCGCTGCTGACGGTATCGGGCAGTGCGTTTGGGAAGCCCTCCCCGAGCCAGGCCTCGTCCCTCCGAATGCTTCATGCTCTTGCGCTGATGGGGCCAAAGTGACGTCCAGGGGCAAAGGAGCCGCACGCACAACGGGAAACAAGGGCAACGTCTGCGGGGTCGCCAGGTTCGCCTGTAACGCTAAAACGGAGCAGGCCTGTGACATCGCAGAGACTAACAGCTCCACAGGGCTGCCCTGGGTAGAACCCACGTCACACACGGCTCGCCAGTGACGCCTGGGGGCTACTCGGTGCATGGGAAGAACCCGGCAGTGGCCGGCCTGTTCTCAAATGTTGGATCTCCACCGTTGATTTTTCGGGCCCTTTTTTCTGTACAAACCCAGAACCTGCAAAGACGCCTAGAAACAGACGGGTGCCCTGAAAGCCTGGGGAATAACCCTCCATCACTGAGAAGAGGCCACGCTTCCTGTCAGACACTGGTCATGGATCCGGCGAGCTGCCCCTGGAGCAAGTGACAGAATCATCCTAGAGATGGAAAGGCTGGACGGCTGCCTGACTCCTCTCCCCCCAGAACCCCTCTCTGTCTGAACACAGGGGCTCCGGCTGGGCCAGCTCACCGTGTGACGTCTGCCCTGCCTGTCCATGCAGACTCCACGGAAGACTGGAGAACTGAGCAGCATTATGACATCACAGGTAGATTTGGCCTTTACAACATCCTCTGGCAAGGAGTTCCACAGGTTGACTGGGCACTGACTGAAGTTCATTTTAAACTTGCTGCCTATTAATTTAATTTGGTGACCTCTAGTTCTTATGGTACGAAAAGAAGCAAAGAACACTTCCTTGTTTACTTTCTCAGTCATGATTTTATAGACCTTTATCCTATCCCCCCTTAGGCATCTCTTTTCCAAGCTGAGAAACGTCTGTCTTATTTATCTCTCCTCATTCGGAAGGTGTTCCATACCCCTAACCCAGGGGTTCTCAAACGTTGTGATTCCGCGACTCCCCTCTAAGTTGATCGCGACCGCCTGGCAGGTTGGAACCCACAGTTTGAGAAACGTGGCCCTAACCTAATTATTTGTATTATCCTTTTCTCAACCTTTTCCAATGCCAATATATCTGTTCTGATATGGTGTGACTGCATCTGTATACAGTATTCAAGATGTGGGCGTACCATGCATTTATCTAGGCAATATGATTTCTCTGTCTCCTTCCCTATCCCTTTCCTAATGATTCCCATCATGGGGTTGTGATGTAGTGGGGGTACCTGGCTGGTTTCTATGCTGCTGGCTCTGGGGTAACCCCCACTGGCTGCCGTGGGTACCACGACCCAGCAAAACAGGATGAGTCACTATGCAATCCAGTATGGCCAGACACCCCCCATGGAGAGGAACAAAGGAAGGTGGAATGCTGCCCTGGCTGGGGGGCAGGGCTGGAGGAGAGTTAGTTAGTTCCTGTCTGGAAAGCAGGGGAGAAGGAGCTGGGGAGGGGGGCTGGGACTCCTCTATCTCAAGGGGAGCACTGAGGCCTCTTAGCCCCAGTTCCTGTAACCAGATTACATCTGTGCTGTGCTGTATCCTGGAGGAGCAATAAACCACCCTCAATTCCACTGGCTGGTGCAGTCTGTTTGTGCCATTTTGGGGTGCAGGAGACGGGGGACCCCCAACGCGCCGTCACAGGGGTATGCCTACACTAGCCCCCTAGTTCGAACTAGAGGACTAGTGTAGACATACCCATGCAGTTTGCTTTATCGCAGTGGTCCCCAACACAGTGCTCGTGGGCACCATGGCGTCCGTGGGGGCATTTGTGTGCGCCCGCCAAGTCCTCAGAGCTGGCCTTGCCACAGGCACGTGGTGCATGCATGGTACCGGAGCTGGCCCCAGGAGCACCGTGGATTGGCTGCCCAGACTCTGGGCGTGCGGTGCTTGGGGGGGGAGCGCCGGCCCCGGGCGCGTGGCACTTGGGGGGGCCCCGCCCCTGGGCACGCGGCTATGGGGGAGCCCCACCCCCGGGCGTGCAAGTGTCCCCGCCCTCTGGCGCCCGGTGGGCGAATGGCCACGCCCCCTGGTGCCCGGCAATCTCAAATGGTTGGGGACCACTGCTTTATCGGCTGTTGCTGCACATTGAGTGGATAGTTTCAAAGAGCTTTCCACAGTGACTCCAAGATCTGTCTCTCGCATGGTCACAGCTAACGTGGACCCCAGCCTTTGAGACGTACTTTGGAGTTTTGCTTCCCAATGTGCGTTACTTTGCATTTATCAACACGGAATTTCATCTGCCATTCTGGGTCCCAGTTCTGTGAGGTCCCTTTGTAGCTCTTTGCAGTCTACTTTGGACTCAACTACCATGAGCAGTTTTAGAGCATCTACAGCTTTTGCCACGTCTCTGCTAACCCCTTTCTCCAGCCCATTTATAAACAGCTTGAGCAGGGTTGGTCCAGCACAGACCCCTGTGGGATCCCTCTAGTTACCTCTGTCCACTCTGAAAACTGCCCATTTCTTCCTACCCCTTGTTTCCTGTCTTCTAACCGGTGACCAGCCCGGGAGAGAACCGTCCCCTTATCCCAGGTCAGCTCCCTTTGCTCAAGAGCTTTTGGGGAGGGACCTTGTCAAAGGCTTCCTGACCATCGCAGTGTGTCAGCACGCTGCCTGGCTGTCAGGGGCTTGTCCTCTTCCCCACAGGGACATGGGGAGATGGGGCAGGTAACTCGTGCTGAGGCCTGACAGGAACTCAGATACACCCCCGCGAGGAACTCATGTTCATAATGACACCCCTGAGCCAGCAGCCTCTCAGGTCACAGGGCCACGCGTGTAACTTCCACACTGCCATGGGAAGAGCCTGAAATACCCCCCACCCCCCGCCCCACAGCAGTGTAGTGACTGTGACCTCTCGCCTTGCATGCGCCGTGGCCAGTTGATAGTCCCCCGAGGTCCACGCTCTGAGGTGCTGGTCCTGGCTCTGCTACTGTCCTGATGGGCAGCCTTGAGCAAGTCACTGCCCTGTGTGGTGCCTCAGTTTCCCCTCATCAACGCTACCGACCTCCTTTGTAAAATGTGTTAAAAACTGCTGCTGGGAAGCGTTAGATAAGGAATGAGGATTGTTACGATCCCGTGATATGGGAGAACCTCGGCTTTATTTTATTTTATAGCCAGTCTCAGGCCCTGTTGGTTGCAAAGAGAAGTTGCAAAAGCCCCTCCAGGCTCAGACCCCAGCAGGCACATGAAGCATCCTGGAGCCGAGATGCGTTTTCTTTCCCCCCATTCTGAAGCCAATGGCATGATTTGGGGGTGGGGTGGGGGAGCTCCTGGTCTGGACTGCTGGGCTGGCAGTGCCAGGCTCATTGCTCTGCCCTCAGAGCTCCAGGGGACTCAGGTCAGGGCTGCGTCTCGCCCCAGGCCAGGAGACTCTGCCTGAGTCACAGGGTCTGTGAGTCCCCCAAGCAGGGAAAGTTCCTTTGCCCAGGGACTCGAGGGCCAGAGAGACCCAGGGTTTCCCTGGGAGCCCGACAGCCTCTCTCCTGCCCTGCTCTGAGCTCAGCAGCTCAGCTCCCTTGGGGCGCTGCCCCGCCCCCTCTCCTGAGCCAATCACAGCAGTGACAGCTCACAGGCTGGGGGAGATGACGGGGGGCAGCCCCATTCTGACCTCGAGAGGCGACATCAGCGCCTGCCCGATGCCAGAGCATCAGACGGAGCCTGGCTCCTTGTTGCAGGCTTGAGCGTGTCTCTGACGCTCTGTCTGCGATGGGGGGCGTGAGTTCCCTCCTCCTCCATCTGAACTCCGCCTCCTGCCTGCCGGTCCTGAGACCCGCGCTGCTGTTTCTCGCCTTCTACGCCGCGATGAGGCTCGCCAGACCGGAGGTAAGAGGGAAGGTGGGGAGGCTGGATGCAGGAACCAGCCAGAAGGGTTTTGAAACCAGCAGGCCTGGATTGTCGACACCCAAGAGTCCTGAAAGAGCTGGCTCAGGCGGTCCATGGCCCAGGGGGGTGAATTTTTACTACATCTGGGGTTCCAGAGGGAATTCCAGGAGACTGAGAAAGGGCCAAAGTTGTGTCAATATTCAAACAAGGACAAGCGATTGACCCGGGTTTCGATAGGCCTGGTAGTCAAAAATACCGGAGAAGCTGGGCTGGGATTCTATCAGTAAAGAATTCAAGGACAGGAATATAGTTCCAGGCAATTTAAAGGGTTAATGGAAAATGGGTCCCAACAAATAAACCTGATTTCATTTTTGGCTGAGATGACACGTTTGGCCAAACCCTGACTTTTGGAAAGTGTCGTTTTTCAGAGTCCTATTTAACTAGGCGGGTGAGAAGCCCTGGGATGGGTTCCTTAGGGAGGTGGTGGAGTCTCCATCCCTAGAGGTGTTTAAGTCTCGGCTGGACCAAGCCCTGGCTGGGTTGATTGAGTTGGATTGGTCCTGCCTGGGGCAGGGGGCTGGACTCGATGCCTCCTGAGGTCTCTTCCAGCTCTATGGTTCTCTGATCCTAAGGACAGAGGGGCCCCCGGTGAACTCCCAGTCTGATCCCCGGCGTGGCACCTGCTAAAACACTCCCCCAGATAATTCCCAGAGCAGGGCGATTATCGACATGCCCAGTCTTGCTTTTAAAAATGGCCTGCTATGGAGAATCCCCCGCGACCCCTGGTAAATGATTCCCATGGTTAATTACTCTGCCTGTTAAAAATCAACCCCTTGGTTCTAGTCCGCTTTGTCTGGCTTCAGCTTCCGGCCCTTGGGCCATGTTGGACCTTGCTCTGCAGGGCTGAGCAGCCCAGTTGTAATTCTCCAGTCCCCTTGCGGTGTGTAAAGACTTTTAATCAGACCTCCCCGGAACCTCTTTGACCTCTTTCAGCTGCAGACCGAGCGCCTAGAGTCTCGCCCTGGAAGGCAGGTTTCCTGTCCCTTCGGGCATTCGTAGGGCTCCTCGGAGCCCTCTGCCGTTATCGACATCTGCCCTAGTGCCAGACGCCAGGGCTGGGGCAGGATTCCCGCGGCCGCTCCAGGGCCAGATGCTGACGTCAGATAACCGGCCTGCTCACTAGTGTCTATGGCTGGGCAGCAAATCTCAGGCTGCAGCAGATGGACTAGTGACCCGAGGCGGCCGGCGGGCGACTCGTGCTGAGGACAGGGCGGTGCTACAGCGAGCCCCGGAGAGAGGATGTGGCGAACGGGGCCCATCCGAACACACCGCGTTGCCGTACCGCCCAGCGCGGAGTCACCCCCGAGCGCACTCAGCGTTGGGTGGAACCGACTGGGCTGCACATTCAACCGCTTCCCTGCGCCCCCCTCGGCTGGATGGATTCGGAGTCTGGTGGGCAGCCCTGGCTCCAGACAGATCCCTGGGACCTGCTGTTTGCCTCTCTGCATTCCCCCCCCCATAGCCCCCCCCGTCTCCATCCCCCCCCCCCCTCCCGGTCCCTGTCTTCCGCCAGTCACTGATCCCTGCGGGTGTGTCTAGACTGCCGGCAGAGGGATGCAGAGTAGGCAGGTTGACACTGCAAACGAGGCAGGGATTTAAATATCCCAGGCCTAATTTGCATAAAAATGGCCGCCGTGTTTTGCCGACTCAGCACTTTGTCGGTCTAGAGTGGAGAAAGAAAGCCTTTTCCCGCACACGGTGCTTATGCTGCAGCCGCCTCTCTCCAGCCCCATGTGATGTTGGGGGGCATCTTGCTGGTTGCTAGGCTTGGGCTGCCCCCTACCGGCCCTGGCCCTGAGCACGGCCCAGCAGGGGGGCCAGACACTGCCCTGACTGGTTCTGAGGGGGGGGGCACAAAGGAAGTACGTGGGGGGAGGAAGAGTTAGCCTGGAGCTGGAAACATGCTGGAGCCGCCTAGGGAGGGGGCTTGGAGACGAGGGCCCCAGGCACCTGCCTTCAGGGGTCTGGGGCATCCCAGCCCCCCCCCCCCCAATGCCACCTCACGCCTGTGCTGGGCTGTATTCTGGAAAATCAAGAACCCCCTCTCTGTTCCGCTGGCTGCTGGAGACTGTTCTGGCTGCTCCGGGGGTGCAGAATCGGGGGACCCCAACTGCACCCTCACACCTGAGTCACAGGCCCCCTTCCAGCTGGACTCACCCGGCCTGGCCCCGCCCCAGCCCCACTGGCCCGAAGGGTTCTCTGCCGGCTCCCTCCTGCAAGGCTTAGAAATGCCGCCGGCTCTGGGCACCCGCAGTGGCTGCTTCTCCAGGCCCTGGATTGTCCGTGGCAGCCCGTGCGGTTGTGCTGGGTGCCCTGTGTCGGCTGCAGGCGGCCATGCTGGGCCCTGGTGCAGCACTTCCCACTAGGGCCCACTGCCCAGGGCCCCGTGGCTCTCCCCTGGCGCAGGGCTCACTGCCCGCCCAGCCTCACTGCCTCGCTCCTGACCTGGCTGCTTTCTCTCTGCGTGTGGCAGGCCCCGCCGAGGAGGACGAGGCGCAGACCCCGACAGGCGCTGAAGGGTAAGGACCCCGACCCCCCAGCTGTGGTGGCCGACGTGGGCCCCATGCCACGCAGAGCGGGTCTGGTCCCTCCGTGCCTGGAGTGGTGCCAGGGCTCTGGCTGGGCTCCAGTGACAGGCTGCCCCAGACCATGGGGTTCGGGAGAGCCAGGTCTCCAGGCCGCCCAGTGTCTCTCTATGTCTCACTTCTGGCAGCTTCCGGATGCTGTGAGGACCAGCTGGAGGGGGCTTGTCAATCCCCAGGGACATGGTGAGCAAGGCCCCCCCAAAACCCTGCCTGGGCCAGGCCCCTCCTCTGGACTGGCCTCCTGCATTTCCCCCCACCCAGCCCCTCTCCGCCCTGACCGATGGGCCAGGGGAGCCGTTATCTCCTCGGGAATCGTTCCCAGGAGCCATCTCCAACCCCCCCCAGGCACCGCACAGTGGTTCATTCCCATCCTCTCGCACCATGCCGCCAATGAGAGGGGGG
This sequence comes from Pelodiscus sinensis, assembly GCF_052426305.1. Taxonomy (NCBI): domain Eukaryota; kingdom Metazoa; phylum Chordata; order Testudines; family Trionychidae; genus Pelodiscus; species Pelodiscus sinensis. The sequence goes on from NC_143054.1 coordinate 4,926,586, forward strand.
TAGATTGTGTGGACTGGACTGGCCCATGTTCCCTTGCCAAGGGGGGAGAAAATGCCTCATGGGAGCAGTCCCGTGCACACAGGGGCGTGCGGCGGAGAGGCCTTTCTGGCACCGTGGGCAGGGCGAGGCCGCAGACCGTTCAGGGTGAGGGGACAGGGCAGCTTTGCGTAACGCCCCTTCCCAGCAGCATTTCAAACCGGGACCCTCATCCCTGCAGCAGAAAGCAGAGGTGGCTCCATTACTTGGTAGCGGTAGTAGGCCGTTATCCTCGATGCTAACACTCTGCTGTCGCAGGGACAGGAGCCATGCTGCCAGCAGGGTACGTGCTCACCTTGTCGGCACTAGCCCGGGCTCACCTCCCAGTCCAGCCACCCCCTCGCCAGCACCAGCCAGGCTCGACTCTACCTCCCTGCAGAAGGGACAGGAGACTTTCAGAGCCGCCCCGGATAAGTGCGGGTCTGCGGCCGGGCCTGCCCTCAGCGCTCTGCTCTCTCTGTCCCCAGCTGCCACGTGCCGCTGGAGACGCTCACCCTGGCTCACGGCCTCCGGCTCGTGGAGGAGAGGATCCAGGACGTGGCCAGGCACCTGGAGGAAGTGCTGATACCGTAAGGCAATGCAGGGGGGCACCAGACTCGGGGCTGTTGGGGGGATGGTGGGGGAGCGAATGCAGAGGGGAGGGGGCAGGGAAAACCAGACACTCCCGGATCCTAAGATAGCAGGGAAAAGCCCCTAAGAGGCTTTCGCTTCCCCGGCCAGGGACCCCTGAGGGCCCATCCGCAGTGCAAGGCAAAGACACAGGCGAGGGCTGGGAGCGGATCCAACCCGTCCGCACAGCAACGTCCCCGGCAGGCGGCTGTCTGGAGCCTTCCCCTGCTCCCCGCGACAGAAACCGACCGTGCGGCAGCCCGAGGGGGTGTCTGCCTCACCGCACTGGCAGGGGAGGTGGCCAGGCGGGCTAGGCACACCACAGGCTGCCTCTGGAGGAAGAGCCCAGCGCCGGGAAGGGATGGCAGGCCGGCCCAGCTGGGCAGGAGCAGGCTGGGCAGAGAAAGCCAGGGAGCTGGTGACAGAGAGGGGCTGCTAGGAACAGCGGCACATCCCATGACACGCCCCAGCCATGGCGCATCAGCTGGGGTCGAACCCAGGACGTTCAGGCCCATCGCACAGACCTCCCCCGAGGGAGAAACTCCATTGACTGGTAGCAGTAGTAGGTTGTGTGTGTGTGTGTGTGTGTGTGTGTGTGTGTCTCACACACACACACACACACACACACTTTTTATTAGCCAATCTTTCTATTAGAATCGCACGAGGCCCCCAGCCACGCTAGGCCCGTGTGCTAGGGGCTGTACGTGTGCCTGGGGGAAGGTTATAGACCCAGTGCTGCCACTTCCCCTCTCAGTGCTGTTACCCAGCTGATTGCCGTGGGGAAGCGTGTGGGGTGCCACCCCCCTGAGCCCCCTCCACCCACACGCCGCCTCCCCTCTGCCCATCTGCTCTCTCCCGCAGGCCCAGCGTGAGCACGCTCGCCGGGAGCTCACTCTCCTCTTCCTCCTGGGACTCCAGCTCCTCCGTCCCCTGCGGGTCCAGCTGCGTTGCCCTGCGCGAAGCCTCCCAGCGCTGGTCGCTGTCCCTCTGCCGCGCGGGGGAGACCGTGTCTGTCGTGGGCTGGGAAGGCCCCTCGCGTCCCACCCCACCCCCGCCTCTCCCCAGGCCTCGTGTCCCGAGCCGGCGAGACCAGCCGGAGCAGCCCGCGGGTCGGGCCCAGCCGTCGGCCCCTGCCTTCGACTCCAGCCTCCGCCACGAGCACCTGGCGAGCCAGCCGGGAGCGCTCACCCTGTCCACGGAGTCGCTGGCCCAGGTGGCCCCCAGCCGCCCCGCTGGGCCCCCGCCGGAGGGACACCCCGCGGAGATGTTCGTCCCGAGCAGGGTGCCCCGCCCGGGCCGTGCTGCGTGGGAGGAGCCGGACCGTCCTGCGTGGGAGGAGCTGGAGCATCCTGGGCGCACAGGGAGAACCCAGCAAGAGCAGGACTTCCCAGCCCCCCGGAAGCCCCCCAGGCCTCTCCTGCCTCCAGCACCACAACCCCCCACCCCGGGGCAGCCAGTGCTGGGGGGGCGGGACACCGAGCAGCCGTGGGACTTGCTCCCAGCTCCGCCCACCCGTGGATGTCCAGCACAGCTCCCCCCGCCCCCGAGAGCCGACTCTAGACCCCGACGCGGCCAAGGGAGCCAGGAGCCCTGTGTCTGCCCCACGGGGCCCCCGCCCCCAAAGGCCCCCAGGGCTGTGCCAGCCCCTGACCCCAGCCCGGCCAGGCGCGTGTCCACGGTGGCGGCCAAGTTGCAGGGCCACGTGGCCCAGAAATGCCTGGAGATCCAAAGAAAGGCGTTTCCGCGGCTGGTGGGCGAGTCGCACAGAAGCGCCGCCTTTCCCGGAGAGCCCATCCTGGCCTGGCCGCCCCAGCCCCCTGGAGAGCCGGGGGAGGGCGGGGCGGCAGCATCCCCAGCGAGGGGGCAGGCCCCAGCCCCACCTCTCAGCCCCCCCGGAAGGCGAATGCAGCTCGCCACGCGATGGGGGCTGCCCCCCCCGGCCCCAGAGCCGCCGGCAAAGCCGCCTCCCCCCGTCCCAGCCCGGAGAGCTGGCCCGGAGCCCGGAGAGATGGAGACCGATCTCCTGCTGGCCACGCAGGAGCGGGGGAGGCCCGACGCCCCGTGGAAGGCCCGGGGGGGCAGCCGGGCCCCGGGGCCCCCGCCCTGCGCCTGGAGGCCCCGGGTCGAGGTGGTTCTCCGCCGCGGGGAGCTGCGCTTCCTGCGGAGAGACACCAGGAAGCGGCTGGAGCTCCACCTGGTCAAGCTGCAGGTGCAGCAGAGATGGGGGCTGCCCCGGAGGGTGCAGGATTCCCAGGGGGAGTTCACGGCGCCCGTCCCGGGGCAGAGCGGCCGGCTGTCTCCTCCGCACGGCGGGGGCGTGGCGCCGGATCTCTCGCCGCCCTCCTGGAAGGCTCAGTCCGGTCACCGGCCTCCCGGGGCCCCCGCCGAGAGGGGGATGGAGGCACCGGCCCTGCCCGCGGACACAAGGCGGCAGCTGGCCCGGTTGTACTCCCGGAAGTATCCGGGGGCCGCGAGAGGGGGGGAACCCCCAGCCCATCGCCCAGCGTGGCAGACCCAGGGGCAAAGCGCCGGCTCCTCGGGCTCCCGGCGCCCCCCAACGCCGGGGACGGGCGGCAGCGATGGAGCGGCAGGCAGCCGGGCGAGCCCCGAGCCCTGTGACCTGCGGGCGGGGGCGGCTCCGACATCGCCCCCTCCGGGGCCCGACGGGACAGAGCAGACGCTCACGGCGACTCTCCACGTCCCCCGGAGCGCGGCCGGCGCCGCAGGGAGCGGGGAGACGCTGGAGCTGCACGTGGAGAGGAAGGGGGTCTCCGGAGAAGGCCTGAGGCCGGGGAGAGGGGCAGGCCAAGACCGTGCAGCTCTGCCCAGGAGCCCAGACCCCCAGGCTGCCCCCGAGCCCCCCGGCTCCTGGCAGCGCACAAGCGCCACCCTCGCCGCGCTGGTCGCCGGGCAGGTCGCGCACCACCTGCAGCTCCGGCGCCTGATGGAGGTGCTGAGCAGCGCCAGGCCCGGGGCAGGACACGTCTCGGCCGGCCCGCCCCCCGGAGCAGCGGGGAGTCACAAATCGCGGGGGACTCAAGTCTCGGGGGAGCTGCTTGGCCTCCGGGACGCGGCGGCTCCACCCGGGCTCCACGGGACGGCGCCTCCCGGTGTCTGCAGGGACCAGCCCCGCGCCCGAGTCTGCCGCAGGTGCAAGAAGCGGCGCCGGAGACCCGCCGGCTCGGCCGGGGCCGACTCGCCCAGAAGACCCCCTGGGGTCCCCCCGCGCGGGGCTCCGGGAGACGCGGGCCCCGCGTCCAGCCTCGGCGTGCCGGTGATGTGGCTCCTGCCCGCCGGCAGACGGGCGCGGGGCGGGAAGGGGAGAAAGGCTCCCGGCAGGCTCCCGACGACGGTGTCCGTGGCCACCAGCACGACCGGGCTTTCGCCAGCGGGGCCGGTAGCACCGGGCAGCCCCGAGGGCTCCCCCCCGCAGGCCTCCGGCCCGAGGCCGCCCTCCCCGGCGAGGAGCAGAGCCCCGTGTCTCAGGCGGCTCCTCGCCTGCCTCAAGCGAACCCTCTCCACGCTGCGGAGCAAAGTGCGGGCCCGGCCGCCCCCCGGCGCGCGCCGAACCCCCCGGCGCTGAGTCCCCGAAGCCGCCTCCTGCCCCGACGGCCCCCCCCGCCCCCTCCCGGCGATGGACGAGCCGGGCCGCGGACACCTGTGGATCCGAGACTCTGCCTCGTTCGGCTCGGCCACAAGAGTGAATAAAAGCGGCGGCGTGTGGAGAGAAACAGCAAATCCTCTGGTGGGCAGCCACTGCCCTGGCGCTAGGAACCCAGGCGTGCGGGGAATGTGCGTGTGTGCGCGCGTGCGTGTGTGCGCGCGTGTGGGTGTGCGTGTGTGTGGGTGCGTGTGTGTGTGCGTGTGTGTGGGTGCGTGTGTGTGTGTGCGTGTTTGTGTGTGTGGGTGCGGGTGTGTGTGTGGGTGCGTGTGTGTGCGTGTGTGTGGGTGCGTGTGTGTGTGTGTGGGTGCGGGTGTGTGTGTGGGTGCGTGTGTGTGTGTGTGCGGGTGTGTGTGTGTGCGGGTGTGTGTGCGCGTGCGTGTGTGTGCGCGTGTGGGTGTGCGTGTGTGTGTGTGTGTGTGTGTGCGGGTGTGTGCGCGCGTGCGTGTGCGGGTGTGTGTGTGTGCGGGTGTGTGTGTGTGTGCGTGTGGGTGTGTGCGTGCGTGTGGGTGTGTGCGTGTGGGTGTGCGGGTGTGTGTGTGTGCATGTGTGTGTGCATGTGTGTGTGTGTGCGTGTGTGTGTGTGTGTGTGTGTGCGTGTGGGTGTGCGGGTGTGTGTGTGAGTGCGGGTGTGCGCGCGCGTGCGTGTGTGTGGGTGGGTGCGTGTGTGTGTGCACGTGTGTGTGCGCGTGCGGGTGTGCATGTGTGTGTGTGTGCGTGTGTGTGTGTGTGCGGGTGTGTGCGCGCGTGCGTGTGGGTGTGTGCGTGTGGGTGTGCGGGTGTGTGTGTGTGCGTGCGTGTGTGCATGTGTGTGTGTGTGCGTGTGTGTGTGTGTGTGTGTGTGCGTGTGGGTGTGCGGGTGTGTGTGTGAGTGCGGGTGTGCGCGCGCGTGCGTGTGTGTGGGTGGGTGCGTGTGTGTGTGCACGTGTGTGTGCGCGTGTGGGTGTGCATGTGTGTGTGTGTGCGTGTGTGTGTGTGTGCGGGTGTGTGTGCGTGTGTGCATGTGCGTGTGTGTGTGTGCGTGTGTGTGTGCGGGTGTGTGTGTGAGTGCGGGTGTGTGCGCGCATGTGGGTGGGTGGGTGCGTGTGTGTGTGTGCACGTGTGTGCGTGTGTGCGTGTGTGCGTGTGTGTGCGTGTGGGTGTGCGTGTGTGCGTGTGTGTGCGTGTGGGTGTGCATGTGTGGGGGGGGTGCGTTTGCGTGTGTGTGCGCGTGTGTGCGGATGTGTGTGTGTGCGCGGGTGCGTGTGTGTGTGTGTGCGTGTGTGTGTGTGTGTGTGCGCGTGTGTGCAGATGTGTGTGTGTGCATTTGCGTGTGTGTGTGTGTGCGCGTGTGTGCGGATGTGTGTGTGTGCGCGGGTGCGTGTGTGTGGGTGTGCGTGTGTGTGTGTGCGTGTGGGTGTGTGTGGGTGTGCGTGTGTGGGGGGGTGTGCGTTTGCATGTATGTGTGTGCGCGTGTGTGCGGATGTGTGTGTGTGTGCGGGTGCGTGTGTGTGGGTGTGCGTGTGTGTGTGTGGGGGGATGTGCGTTTGCGTGTGTGCGTGTGTGCGGATGTGTGTGTGTGTGCAGGTGTGTGTGTGTGTGTGTGCGTGCGAGGGGGGTGCCCCAGAGATGTGTCTATGGGAGGGAGGCAACCCGGGGGCTCCGGGGCGCTTGGTTTGGACAAGGCTCAGAAGCGACAGGTACTGGTAGATAACAGGCCGGGCTTTCCTAGGGCGAGGGGGGCCCTGCAGCGTCGACCCCAGCCACTGTGCCCGGTTTCCACCGCTTCCCCGGGCCCGTGGGGCTGGGTTCCCGCAGGCCGGGACCGGAGCAAGGCCAGTGAGGGGGCAGGAGGGGCAGGTTCCCGGCGGCAGGGAACAGGAGGGGGCAGAGGGGCTGGAGAGAAGGGCAGGTACCGTCCCCGCAGGACTCCTGGGCCGTGGGCGGGCAGCAGCCCCTGGTGCCAGCTGCCGAGATGGTTGGGGGGGGGGCTGGCTGGGGTGGCCCTGGGGCCTCGTGTCTGATGCCAGGCGCTGCTCACACCTGGGAACGACTGAGCTAAGGAGCCCAAGGAACCCGCGTGTGCGAACACCAGGCTCTGGCCGGTCTGCCCCAGCGGGAAAGGCCTGGGCGGCTCCGGGGTCTGTGCAGGGGGGCGGGGGAGCGAGGCAGCTCAGCGGGAAGCTCTCACTGGTCCCTTCAGCCCTTAAAGCCTGGAGGAGAATGGGCCTGGCTTTGCCGAGCGGCCGCAAGGATCCCACGGCTCCGCCGGCCCTTCCCAGCTGCGAGTCCTTCCCCACGAGCTCACGTCCCAGCTCCGCCCGCCTCTGGGGGCCTGGCTCACGAGGGCTCGTGCACTGACGTACCCCTCTGGGCCCCGCCCGCCCAGCATCTGCCCCCCGGGGCTCCCAGAGCCCTGCCCAGCGGCTGCTGAACCCCAAGCTCAATAGACGGACGCTAGGGATGAGGTGGGCGGAACAGAACGGCCCCGGCTCAGATCTGGCCAGGAGTCTTGGGCCTGCCCTTGTGAGAGGCCTCGTGGGAGGTGGGGTACAAGTGATATGGGGTCCAATTACCCCGCCCATCGATAAGAGGACTGTGATGTAGTGGGGGTATTGGGCTGCTTTCTATGCTGACTCTGTGGTAACCCCACTGGCTGCTGCCGGTACCACAGCCCAGAAGGACAGGGAGTGAGACATTATGCAAAGAGGGTCTCTCAACCAGTCTGATCAGCTACCCCCCAAGGAGAGAAACAAAGGAAGGTGGATGCTGCCCCTGGCTGGGGGGCAGGGCTGGAGGAGAGTGAGTTAGTTTCGGTCTGGGAGCATGGAGGAAGCAGCCTCAGCAACAGGCTGGGGGGTTTAGAAGCCGAGACCCCCCCATATCAAGAGGGGCTGAGGCATCCTAGGCCTGCCCTGTAACCTGATGACATCTGAGCTGTGCTGTATGCTGGAGAAGCAATAAACTCCCTCTATTCTACTGGCTGGCGGAGTCTGTGCCATTTCGGGGGTGCAGGAGGCGGGGGAACCCCAACGCGCCGTCACAAGGACACCCCCGGCTGCACAGCACCACCTATTGGTAGGATTTGGAACGCCACCGGCTCAGCAGCCCCATTTCCCCCAACCCCAGCGCCGGCCAGGCAGGGCCCTGCCCAGGGAGAGGGGATCCTGGGCCTGGGAGAGGCGATCGCAGGACGTCCTGCGCCTGACCCTCCCCGTGGCATGTCCAGCCCCCGGCGGGGTGGTTTCCTCGGCACTGGGCTCTGGCGCTGCGTCTCGGCCGGTGCCGGGCTGGTCCCTCGTTGCTGCCGGGGCAGGTGTCCCCCTGGCCCGGGGAGGGGGGGGGCTGGAGCGGGGGCGGGGCAGGCGGTACCTTGTCGGTGTGGTCCTGATAGATGACGCTGACGTTCTCGCTGTGGGGGAACCACAGGAAGCGGAAATATTCCGACCGCTGCAGGTGGCTGTCCAGGTGGTCCAGCACCTGGGTGGGAGAGACCAAGCACTGTGAATGGGCGGGGGGAGCCATGAGACACCCCCCTCCGGTAGCTGTGCAAATGATCCCCTCCCCCACCTTTAGAACACTTAAAAATCCAGCCAGACACCCCCGGGAGGGGGATGGTCCATCCCCACGGGAAGCGCTGGGGTTCAGGTCACGCAGGGAGTCTGGCGGGGGGGGGGGGCTGGAGGCCTTACAAATAGGGGGGCAATGCCGCTGCCATCTCCCACACAGAAACCATCTAAAATATAAGCCCAGAGCCTGTGTTCGTACCTCTACGCACAACCCCTCCCCCCTACAAGTAGCCTAGATAGAGTCAGCCGCGCGTCAGCTTTCATCAGACACCTCCCATCGCCCGCTTTGCTGTGCACCCCGTCTGGGGCAAACACGCACCCGTGAAACCAACAAACCGTCTGGCAGCGCTTTATAGACACCGACGCCGTCATGCGCTTCCGTGGGCACAGCCCACTTCTTCAGAGGACCGGCGTGTTGGATGTCTAGGGCCAAAATAAATAGGGGAGACGGGAGTCGGGGTGGAAGAAGGGAAAATTGGGAGGGGGGAACAAGAAAAGCTCTTCCTCTTACATCCCCTGGGAGGAGGCCAGGCAGAACTGCATGCCCTGGGCTCCTGAGCACAGTTCTCGCCTAGTCTCCAGGAGTACTAGATACTCCAAAGACGGGGGAGGAGTAAAGGCCTTAGCTCCCCCCAGCCCCCCACACTGGCCTTTCGGATCCTGTCTGCAGGTGCCCAGACCCTGATCTCGGTGCCTTCTGTTGGTGCATCTGGGGCAGTGCCTCTCCGCCCCGCCCTCCGTGTGGGCCAGGGGCTCAAAGGTCACAGATGAGCCCATAAGGTGCTTGAATTTGTGTTTCCATGCGGGATACGCAGGGCAGCTGGTATCTTGTGTCCTGGGTATCTCACGCCAGGAAAGGAGGTGCTACTCCCCAGTGTGGATCCCTTTCTTCTCTCCCAGGCTCTCCAAGATGCAGGGTCTGGTGGGGTAACTGGACTGTGATGAGTATCAGAGGCGTAGCCGTGTTAGTCTGAAGCTGCATACACAAGGAGAAGTCCAGTGGCACCTTATAGAGTAACAGATTTATTGGAGCATAAGCTTTTGTGGGCAGAGACCCACTGTCAGACGCATGGAGTGCCAATTCCAGAGGCAGGTGTCATAGAATCATAGAACCATAGAGCTGGAAAAGACCCCAGAAGGTCATCAAGTCCAGCCCCCTGCCCAAAGCAGGACCAATCCCAACTAAATCAACCCAGCCAGGGCTTTGTCAAGCCGGGACTTAAAAACTTCTAGGGATGGAGATTCCACCTCCTCTCTAGGGAACCCATTCCAGTGCTTCACCACTCTCCTAGTGAAATAATTTTTCCTAATATCCAACCTGGATCTCTCCCACCACAACTTGAGCCCATTGCTCCTTGTTCTGCATCTGTCACTACTGAGACCAGCCTCTCTCCATCCTCTTTGGAACCTCCCTTCAGGAAGTTGCAGGCTGCTCTCAAATCCCCCCTCACTCTTCTCTTCTGCAAAGTAAACAGACCCAAGTCCCTCAGCCTCTCCTCGTAGGTCATGTGCTCCAGCCCCCTAATCATTTTGGTTGCCCTCCGCTGGACCCTCTCCAATGTGTCCACATCCACTTTGTAGTGGGGGGCCCAGAACTGGACACAATACTCCAGATGCTGATTGCATGTCTGTGCATGTACCATTCTTTCATGTGAAGTTAGAAATATGAAGGATAAACCTGTTTTATTCATCTCAGTCTTCTAGTGAACACCATTAGTGGCTTGGTAGTTAAAGTAACGATCAGTTAATGGCCTCAGAGGGACAGCCATGTAAGGGCGTGTCTACACAGCAGGGCTTAACTCGAAATAAGCTATGCCAGTTGAGCAACGTCAATTCCATAGCTTATTTCGAAATGGCTTATTTCGAGATTTGGGAACACAGCACTTACTGTGTCTACACAGCACTTACTTTGAAATAGAAAACTCTTCCTCTGACTTCCCTTACTCCTCATACATGAGGGTTACAGGAGTCGGAGTAAGAAGTCTTCCAGCTTGACAATCCTTCAACATTATTTCAAAATAACTGCCTGCTATGTGGATGCCGACTAAGTTACTTTGAAATAATGTTGCTATGCAGACATACCCTTAGTCTGTAACTTTCAAAACAATGATTGGTCCTTTGGGCATGTCTACACTAGGAAAATATTTCGAAATAACTAAAATTGATTTAATAACTCCCGAAATAACAAAATCAAACTAGCATGTCCAGCCCATGCCCAAGGGAACCTCCACCCCCTCACCGCCCAGTCCGTCAACGCTGCGGACATGTGTGGGGGAGGTGGAGACCGGAAAGGGCTGGAGAAACACAGGGGCTGATGCAGAGAGTACAGCGTGCAGGGCCGGCTCTAGGCACCAGCAAATCAAGCACGAGCGTGGGGTGGCACATTTCCAGGTAAGCAGCCACCCCCGGCAATGCCCGGCCCCGCCCCGCTGATTTTAAAGGGCCACGGGAGACGCCACTACCCGCTGCGCAGCGCTGGCACCATGCGCGCCCGGAGCCTGCTGGCCGCCCTCTGCCTCCTGCTGCTGCCCGGCTTCGCCGTCTACTTCGGCCTGAACTCCGCTCTGCGCCAGCGCCTGTTAAAGGGACTGCAGCTGATTTCCTTCTCCCCTGTGCTCCCACCCCCGGCATGCTGGGCATGCGGGCCCGGTGGCAGGGGGAGGAGAGGGGCCCCTGGACAGCTCCCCATGGGGCTGGAGGTGGGCCGCTGCCCGGGCACCAAGGACAAGCCCCACTTGTCTCCGGCTGCCGCCTGCCTCGTCCATGGCCGTCCAGCGCTGGGAGTTTCTCCCGCCTCGTCTGCCTGGGGGCTAGGAAGGGTGCGGAGGGGCAAGGGGAGAGCGGCAGCACCAGATCCACACATGGCTCCCCAGCAGCCCCTTCCCCGCCAGCCCGGCTCCTGGACCTGGGAGTGCCCCGGCCCGGATGCCTGGTGAGTCTGGCAGGGCAGGGCAGGGCAGTGGCAGGTCCCCCGGTTTCCTGCTCCCTCAGTGGGGCTTCCAGGGAGGGGGCTGGATTCTGCCCTGTCCAGCAGGGATGGGCCCGAGGAACGGCTCCTCCCTTTGCTGTGAGTCTGGGGCTGGGTTCCCCGCTCCTTGTGCGGCTCCCGCCCTGGAGTCCTGCTTCCCCAGAGCAGCTGCTGCCCCCTTGGCTGGGGCTGGCCTTGCTCTAGTGGGGGGAGGAAGAGAGAGAATGGTGCCCAGGAGGCTGGGCAGAGCCTAAGACCTGCCCCCTCCCAGCCTGGGCCAGACCTCAGGGCAACGGCCGGGGCTGCGCCGCTTCGGAAAAGGTTCCCTACCAAGTGGTCTCTGGCTGCCTGGGGCTGGGAACCGGGCTTTGGGCCTGCAGCCTGAGAAACACTGCCCGGGGGGGGGGGGGGGAGGAGCCAGCCCCTTTCCCCAGCCAGCCCCCCCCCCCCAGGTGCCTCCGCTTCCCCAAGACCCAGGAGTTCGCCCATTGACTCCTGTGAGGCCAGGCGGGCCGCAGTGTGTGTGTGTGGGGGGAGGGGAGGTCTGCCCTCCTGCACAGCCCTGGCCACAGCAGCCCCTGGCAGTCTGCAGCCGCTCACTGCATCTGGGGCTGGGGCTGCTGTTTTCCATTGCAATGTATCGCTGGACCCAAATGGTTTGTCATTGTGATTTTGTTAGAATTAAATGAGCACGCTTGTAGGAAATGGTTTTATTTCGCTCACTACAAATTTTCTCTTTTCACTGTTTCCATTTTAAACAGTCAAAAAACAAAACACTGCAAAGTGCAAGCATGTGTAAAAGCCAACAACAAAAAAAAGGGGGGGGGTTGTGATGGACCAGGGCCAGGTCTGGGCACAGCTGAGGGCGTCCGCTCAGGGCGAATTGCTCAAATCCGGGGCTCCTTACAGCCCCCTTGACTGGTGACCTCTCCAAACAGGCCACACACCAGTCCCACAGAGCACTTCAGCAGCCTGCCTGAAGCCTCACGAGCAAAACCCCTCCGACACCCCAGCAATATCCGTGCCCCAGATGGCCCCGGGCCTCATACAAGGTGGGGGGTCCTAGCACCCAATCCCACCTACCCCGAACAAGTTCTGTCCGGTTCCAAGAAACCAGCCACAGATCCCTGGTCAATTTACCCTCTGGACCTTACCCACAAATCACACTGAGCCAATCCTTTAGCATCTAACATCTAAAGGTTTATTGCTACAAGAAAGAAAAGCCTGAGAGTAAGGTTGCTAAAGAATCATACATTACATGCATCGAATCTCCCAGTTCTCGATGCAGGCTCTAGCAGAGATGTTATAGCTGCTGGCTTAAAAGTCCTTGTTGCGCATCCTATAGCAGGATGGGTCCACAGTTCTTCCCGACTTGTAATTCCCTGCAAGGCCGCATCTGGGGTCAGAAGCAGATCTGAAGACCACATGGCATATTTATACCTCGTTCCTGGTTTCTTCCAGGCTGACTAGAGTCACATGACTAGTGGCCAGGTGTGTCTTTGGCCTTCAGAGGCCAGGTGTGTCTTTGGCCTTCAGAGGCGCTTCGCTCCGTAGCAAGTCCATCGGCAAACATTCCTAGCCCATTACTCAAGCACATTCAGAGAGACTTCCAATCTCCGTACAGAGTACAGATTCCTAACTCCACACACAGAGGTACGTCTGGACTGGCATGATTTTACAGAAATGCTTTTAACGGAAAAGTTTTCCGTTAAAAGCATTTTCGGAACAGAGCGTCTAGATTGGCACGAACGCTTTTCCGCAAAAAAAGCCCCGATCGCCATTTTCGCGATCGGGGCTTTTTTGCGCAAAACAAATCTGAGCTGTCTACACTGGCCCTTTTGCGCAAAAGTTTTGCGCAAAAGGACTTTTGCCCGCACGGGAGCAGCATAGGATTTCCACAAGAACACTGACAATCTTACATGAGATCGTCAGTGCTTTTGCGGAAATTCAAGCGGCCAGTGTAGACAGCTGGCAAGTTTTTCCGGAAAAGCGGCTGATTTTCCAGAAAAACTGGCCAGTCTAGACACAGCCAGACATTATACAGATATATGAAGAGCCGATACAGAATCAGAAGAAAGTAAGCTTTTGTTTGACCCCTCACATGGCCCCCTTTGTACCACTTGTGAGACGAACACCCCCCCATGGGTGCAGCAGTGACCCGGCTGCTCCCCTCACAATCCGATAACGTGATGGGGTGGCCAAACACTTTTTTTGCTTGGGGTGGCAAAAAACCTAGAGCTGGCCCTGACAGCACTCCAGGACTTCGTATGAGGGAGGGCCGTTACAGACAGCTCCCCAGAAGAGTGAATTTATGGGCAGAACCCTGACAGGCAACTTCCGTGTTCTGGACACAAATAGAGGATATTTTACTAGAACTGGCCTGATCATCCCTAGCCTGGACGCAAACAGGCATGGGCTCAGTAGCATCAAGAACAGATTGTAGCAAGGTCAAGACTCACAGCTGCAGCGCCTCCTGCTGGTCACTCCAGGAATTAGCACCATCTGCCAGAGGGCCCCCCCTTCTCGGGGGGGATGTGTGTGTCCCATCTAGGGATGTTAAGAGGTGGGTATTTAATTAATCAAGTAGTCTGCAATTGAAAAGGCCCTAGGAGTTAGGCAGCCTGACCCCTGGCTTCTTCTGCATCTTAAATTGTAGAGCTGCAGCAGGGTTTGGACGGGTGCAAGTTGGAACCTCCCATGCGCAGGGGCTGCTGCTGTATCAGAGGCAGCAGTGGCCGGGGGGAGGGGAAGAGGAGGGCAGGCAGCATCACAGAAATGCTGTGAGGAGAACTGGTTTTTAAGCTGGCTCCCGCTAGCACCGGCTCCTGCTCTTCCTACTTGCTGCCTCTGCATCAGAGAAGAAGAATTTCAAGAAGTCCGTTCTGGGAGAGAGAAGCGTCTCCCGTCTCCCTCAATATCTGGGAGACACTGCTCTGATCTCAAAACAAAGGAGAGAGAGAGAAAACGCCCTCTTTTTCAGTTTGAAATTCCTACCTGTGTTGTTATTGGCTGATTGCCCAAACCCCGCCCGCCCAGCCGACACCTTTGATTGGTACCCGAGTTAACCCCTTAGGGTATGTCTACACTACAAAGTTAGTTCAAACTAACGGATGTTAGTTCGAACTAACTTTAATAGGCGCTACACTAGCGCTCCGCTAGTTCGAATTTAATTCGAACTAGCGGAGCGCTTAGTTCGAACTAGGTAAACCTCATTGTACGAGGATTAAGCCTAGTTCGAACTTACTAGTTCGAATTAAGGGGTGTGTAGCCCCTTAATTTGAACTAATGGGAGGCTAGCTCTCCCCAGGTTTCCCTGGTGGCCACTCTGGCCAACACCAGGGAAACTCGTATGCCCCCCTCCTGGCCCCGGACCCCTTAAAGGGGCACGGGCTGGCTACGGTGCCCGTGCCAGGTGTAAGCCTGCCAGCACCCAGCCAGCAGACCCTGCACCTGGCACGGATTGAGCCACCCACCTGATGCCCCCCAGCCCTCCCCCTCTTCCCGGGACCAGGCTGGCGGCTCCCGGGAGCTTGCCCGGGACCACAAGAGGCGGGCACCCGCCTGGGCTAGTGCAGACATTGTGGACCTCGTCCACGATCTCCGCACTAGGCACAGGAAAGTGGCCGGCTTGGGCAGGAGAGCTGCCAGCCTGGCCACCCAGGAGCAGGTGTGCATGAAAATCAAGGGGGTCCACTGAGACCCCCGACCCTGAGCCCTGAGCTTACAATGGCTGTACTGGGTCAGACCAAGGGTGTGTCTAGACTACATGCCTCCTTCGACGGAGGCATGTAGATTAGCCAGATCGGAAGAGGGAAATGAAGCCGCGATTAAAATAATCGCGGCTTCATTTAAATTTAAATGGCTGCCCCGATCTGCCGATCAGCTGTTTGTCGGCAGATCGGGAGAGTCTGGACGCGATGACCCGACAAAGAAGCCTTTCTTCATCGACACAGGTAAACCTGGTTTCACGAGGCTTACCTGTGTCGATGAAGAAAGGCTTCTTTGTCGGGGCATCGCGTCCAGACTCTCCCGATCTGCCGACAAACAGCTGATCGGCAGATCGGGGCAGCCATTTAAATTTAAATGAAGCCGCGATTATTTTAATCGCGGCTTCATTTCCCTCTTCCGATCTGGCTAATCTACATGCCTCCGTCGAAGGAGGCATGTAGTCTAGACACACCCCAAAGGTCCATCTAGCCCAATAGCCTGTCTGCCGACAGCAGCCAACCCTAGGGATCCTGGAGGAGATGGACCGAAGTCAGTGACCAAGCCATTTGTCTCGTGCCATCCCTCTCCAGCCTTCCACAATCCTTGGGCAGGGACACCACTCCTACCCCCTGGCTAATACCACTCATGGACCCAACCTCCATGACTTGATCTCACTTCCCTTTAAACTCTGTTCTAGTTCTAGCCTTCACAGCCTCCTGCAGCAAGGAGTTCCACAGGTTGACTCTTTGCTTTGTGAAGAACAACTTTCTGTTACTAGTTTGAAGCCTGCTACCCATTCCTTTCCTTTGGTGTCCTCTAGTCCTTCTTTATGGGAACTCAGGAAGAACTTTTCTCAATGCACCCTCTCCACCCAACTCCTGCTTTTAGAGACCTCTATCCTGTCCCCCCTCCGTCTCCTCTTTTCTAAGCTGAGAAGTCCCAGTCTCTTTAGCCTCTCTTCATATGGGACCTGTTCCCAACCCCTGATCATTGTAGTTGCCCTCCCCTCTCCCAGCCTCTCTCTTCCCCTCTCCCACCTCCTTTTCCCAGTCTCCCCCTGTTTTGTTCAATAAAGACAGATTCCATTTTTGAACACAATTGTCCTTTATTTTGTACATCAAGAAAAGGGGCTAGGGAAGGGTAAGTGGAAGGAGGTGAGGGAGGAATGGGGTACGCGCCCCTGATGGGGAGGACTGGGCTGGCTCTGTGGGCTTCTGGGGGTGGAAGCTCTCCTGCAGCCCCCCAATTGCCCCCTCTCCTCAGATGGCAGCCTGCGGCAAGTGCAGCCGGGCTGATGGCCGAGTGGTGTGATGTGCCCAGTGTGGGCACTCAGGGCACTCCAAGCCAGGACTGGTTTTCAAGCGGGGCACCCCTGAGAACTGTCTGTCCGGGGTGGGGGTCGGGTCCCTTTAAGCGCAGCCCTCGGCTAGCCTGAGGCAGCAGCTCCACGCTCTAAGTCCTCCTCTGATGCCCTGCCGGCACTGCTTCCGGCCATCCTTAACCCCGGTTCAGGGTCCACTCAATGTGGACATGATAGTTCGAATTAGCAAAATGCTAATTCGAACTAGTTTTTAGTTCTAGACGCGTTAGTTCGAATTAGCTTAGTTCGAATTAACTAATTCGAACTAAGTTAGTTTGAATTAGCCCTGTAGTGTAGACATACCCTCAGTTACCGGGTGCTGGTCAGCACTCCTTCTGATCATGACAGTTGCCAAAAAAGCCAGCCTGATTCTGGGCTGCATTTACAGGAGTGTTGAGAGCAAGACATGAGAGGTCATTCTTCCTCTCTGCTCTGTGCTGGTTAGGCCTCAGTTGGAGTATTGTGTCCAGTTCTGGGTACCACATTTCAAGAAAGATGAGGAGAAATAGGAGAAGGTCCAGAGAAGAGCAACAAACGTGATTAAAATGATAGAAAACATGAGCTATGAGGCAAGGCTGAAGGAATTGGCCTTGTTTAGTTTGGAAAAGAGAAGATTGAGGGGGGACATGAGAGCGGTTTTTCAGGTATCTAAAAGGGTGTTACAAGGAAGAGGCAGAAAAATTGTTCATCTTGGCCTCTGAGGACAGGACAAGAAGCAATGGGCTTAAATTGCAGCAAGAGAGGTTTAGGTTGAACATGAGGAAAAACTTCCTGTCAAGATGGTTAAACACTGGAATAAATTGCCTAGGAAAGTTGTGGAATCTCCATCACGGGAGATATTTAAAAGCAGGTTGGATAGACATCTAGGGATGGTCTATGTCATGATTATGAGGGTTAGCCAGCAGCCTGGGGATTAAGGAGTTAACTACACCTAGCCAGGTGGAGTGACCAGTAGGAATGTAGGTGGGACTTTCAAACTGGGACAAAGGAATTTGGGTTTTTTCCTTTCTCCTTTTGTCTCTCTGGGGCTGTGTCTAGACTACATGCCTCTGTCGGCAGAGGCATGTAGATTAGACAGATAGGCAAAGGCAAATGAAGCCACGATTTAAATGATCGTGGCTTCATTTACATTTACATTTACATGGCTGCCGCGCTGAGCCGACAAACAGCTGATCAGCTGTTTGTCGGCTCGCGCGCTAGTCTGGACGTTCCCCTGCCGACATCAAAGCCCTTTGTCGGCAGCCCCGTTATTCCTCGTGGAATGAGATTTACCGGGGCTGCCGACAAAGGGCTTTGATGTCGACAGGGGGAACGTCCAGGCTAGCGCGCGAGCCGACAAACAGCTGATCAGCTGTTTGTCGGCTCAGCGCGGCAGCCATGTAAATGTAAATGAAGCCGCGATCATTTAAATCGCGGCTTCATTTGCCTTTGCCAAAAAAACAAATCTACCTGCCTCTGCCGACAGAGGCATGTAGTTTAGACGTACCCTGGGAGTGCTCTCTGCAGCTACAGAGAGGGACAAGCATGTCTCTCTCTCTCCAAGACACCATTCTTCCTTTTCTGTAAGTAGGGTAAAGTTTAGGTTGTTTCGTTAGGCTTTATTGTTGTAAGGGTTGGGTATGGGATCTGAAATCTGGCACTGCTTAAGAGATGTTTGGCTTTTCTTTTTAACTAAGTTCTAGCCCATGGTGTAATTCCTCCATGAATATATTTTGTTACCTTTCCATCTGATCCTTATGCTTGCAACAGGAATATTGTTGTAATAATAAAATTTTTCTCTTTTTTTTTTATTAACCTGGCATTGGTTACTTGTGTGTCCTGATTTTTATAATAGGGGGGAGATTTCCCAAATGATCTTTCCCCTAATCTCGTTATTAATATTTGGGTGGTGGCAGCGGAAGTTTTAGTCCCAAGATCTAGGTTTTTAAGATTTTGGGGGAAGTTTTATACCAAAGCCTGGTAGATAAGGCTTTGGGGGACACGTGCTGGCCCCCACTTCTGCATTTATCCTGCCAGAGTGGGGAAGGAGCCATGACAGTCTAGACGGTGCTTGGTCCTGTCGTGGGGCAGGGGACTGGATTTGACAATCTCTTGAGGTCCCTTCCAGTTCTAGGATTCTAGGATTCCTCGGCCTTTGGGGCGGTCAACTAATCAAAGGCTACAAGGGCCGGTTGTCCAGGACACACACCATTGGCACATGCTGCGCTTCTCTTCATCCTCCTCCTGTTCTCTCCAGAGAAGCCCCTGTCCCTGGGCCCCTGAGGTAACTCGCCTTCTCGTGAGCCACTGCATACAGCCTGGGGCTCAGCTGCTGGGTCTGACCGTGAGGCGTGTGGAGCTCAGCTGTATGCGCGCAGCTCCAGTGAACCAAGAAAGAAGACTCCCTGGGCCCAACCCCCCCTGGAGTGAACTGCTGAATCAATCTCCCGTCCAGCCTCATTGCACTCCTGCACACAGGCCAAACAGGAGTCACTGAAGGGCCTGTTTGGGTTCCCACAGGCACTGCGCAGCGGCGCTGACACGAGAAACAGGGAAAACTAGAAAGGAGGCGTTCTCTGTCCATGGGAAAATGGGTTGTTATTGTGGGGGGGGGGGAGATTTTCAAGAAGCACGAATGACGTGTCAGCCCCCTGGCAAGTCGAAGGGGATACGCAGGGTGCCTAGGTGATGTGCGAAAGCTGTAATGTTTTCTTCTGGCCTTAGAAATCTGAGTCTGTCAATGCAAAGATCACAGGGCAGGAGTAGGTGGGGAAGGAGCAGTCGTTCTGGAAACAGCCGGGCAGCTAACGAGCGGCTTTGTCAGTCTCTTTTGCACAGGGGCGGGGAACCTGGGCTGGATTACACAGCTCAGAGCGGGCCGGTGTCAGGCCTTGGGTGGCTATTACCAAGAGCCACCAGGGCGGGAACGAAGGGGGAGGCAGCAGCGCCCCGGCTCTGCAAAGCAGCCGCCCTCGCACACCAGAGCCAAGTCCGGTTTTTGCACCCTGTCACGTTGCTGGATCTTGAGAGGAGCAGCCAGATCACTGATGCACCCATAGGTGGGGGTGTTGGCCCCAAAAATGGTATAGGAGGGGGCCATGTGAGGTATTGAATAGAAGCTTATTATCTGATAATCCTATGTACGCTGTTCTTGTGTTTGTATAATGTCTGTGTGTGCAATTATGAGCATGTACTTGTATGGACACTGAAGATTTCCCTGCATGTGGTTAAGCATTGGGCAGGGCCGAGCCTGTGGACATGCTAATTACTGAGGCCCTGTGGAACAATGGCTCTCAATGGGCTATGGACACACCCAAAGAATGGGGGCTGTCACCTGAGAGCAGCCAGCAGGAAACACAGAGATTGGCCTCTGACCAGGTGACCGGCTGCATACAAGAAGAGGCCAGGAAGGAGATAAAGAGGCCATGCAGTCGATGCCTTTTTGTTCTCAGCTCAGCACTTCATCCCAGAGGCAGCACTGCAGGGACTGAAGAGCCCGGAAGACCTGTGAACCCATCCTGATCGTAGGATGTGCAATAAGAACTTTTAAACCAGCAGCTGCAACATCTCTGCTAGAGCCTGCATCGAGGACTGGGAGATTCGGTGCATGTAACGTACTGTACTTTAATAACCTTACTCTCATGCTTTTCTTTCTTCTGTTAATAAACCTTTAGTTGTTAGATGCTAAAGGATTGGCCCAGCGTGATTTGTGGGTAAGATCCAGAGGGTAAATTGACCTGGGATCTGTGGCTGGTTTCTTGGAACCGGACAGAACTTGTTCGGGGTAAGTGGGATTGGGTGCTAGGACCCCCCACCTGTGTATAGGCCCAGGGCCATCTGAGGCACGGATATTGCTGGGGTGTCGGAGGGGTTTTGCTCAGGAGGCTTCAGGCAGGCTGCTGGAGTGCTCTGTGGGACTGGTTTGTGGCCTGTTTGGAGAGGTCACCAGTCTGGGGGCTGTAAGGAGCCCCGGATTTGAGCAATTCGCCCTGAGCGGACGCCCTCAGCTGTGCCCAGACACGGCCCGGTCCGTCACACGCCCTATGTCTGGTAAAAAAGGTCAGAAAACACCAGACATGTGCAGTGCCGGGTATTTTCTGATTTGCCAGCTGGGCGCCAGACAGAAGCCTGGAGTGGGCGGGGGGAGTGGCTGGGAGGCGGGGCCACGATCGGCACTGGGAGCCCTCAGCGGGTTGCGTCTGACGTAGGCGTGACGCCGTGGGGAGAGGGAGAAGCCCCGTCCCTGCTCCTGAGCGCTGGTCAAGCACGTTGGGGCGCCGGAGTTAAGGAGAGACGTCCGCAGGCGCTTTGTGGTTGCGTTCAGGCGCCTTCCGTGGGCGCTCAGCCAAAACTGACTGGGGTGGAATTTCTGCTTCTTCCTCTGGGACACCCAAAGACCTGGCTATGGGGGAGTCGCCTTCCTACACATGGTCGCCCCCCCCCCCCGCCATTGCGTTGCCCTGGGGTCTGCCCCTCTGCTTTGGGTAGCCGGCGCTGCTTCCTCCCCTTCGTTCCCACCCTGGTGGCTCTTGGTAATAGCCACACAAGGCCTGACCCCCGCCCGCTCTGAGCTGTGTAATCCGGCCGTGGGGAGTGGAGTGGGCTGGACTCAGGCGCTGCGTGGACAGGGAGCACAGATAAAAGCTCGGTTTTGTGTTGCACCCTCTCCCCCCAGTCCACACACAGGCATCCGCGTTATGATCTAGCATGTGCGTTCGTTTTTTTTTTAAATTTTTGCCCGACAAATGTTTAGCCCGTGTGTTCGGTATTTTCTGGGACACCATCTGGCAACCGTACTTGGCTCTGGTGTGCGAGGGCAATGTGGGGAGTGTCTTTGTGTCTTTCTCCTCCTCAGTCAGGGGCCACTGGAGAGGGGCCCTCTGGGGACAACTGGGGCACTTTGTGGGGCAGGTGGGGAAGCCTGTCTCGGACCCAGCCTGGTTTCTGTCCCCACAGTGCAATTAGCAGCCCTGTTGGGGGCCCCCACAAGGCAGTGAAGGCCCAAGTGGGCTGTGGAGAATGAACCAGACCCTGGGCGCTAGAGGAGAGATTAGACCTGAGAGGATGTGAAAGCCCACAAGTTTCCTCTCTCCTGCAGCCTAGGCTCTGAGGTGACCGGCCCTTCCCTGGGCCCTCGGGGACAGGCCTGTTCACAGCCCCTTGGGCCGCTCTGCACGACGGCCCCACACACGAGTGACCCACACGGCACACGCCAAGGCCAGGCCTGCTCTCCTTTAATGGGGGGAAGGAAGGACATTTCTGTGGGGAGTCGGGGACCCGCTGCCGCGGCTGCTCCTGGTCCAGGGCGGGTGGATCCCTCCGGGCTCATTTCCATTTGAAGAGGGGGAGGCAGCAGTAGGACTTGGGGCAGTCGTACGTGTAGGTCTCATACTCGTATTTGCCGCATTTCCAGTCGCAGCGACCAGCACAGCCCTTCTTCTGCCCTAGGCCTGCGCCAGACACAGAGAGTCCGGGTTAGAGACAGGAGCTGTGCCCACAGGCCCTGCCCACCATGCCCCCCCGCCCTCCTCCCGCGGTTCTCACACAGCTCGGACGGGGGGCTGGCCCTGACAGCGTCACCCCGGTTCCCGGACACTCCTATCCATGGCCCGTCCCAAGGGGTCAGACCGACGGGGCAGCTGAGGGGCCGTTTCTTGCCCTAGAGGGGAAGGGCGGCTCAGGGCGGTGGGGGCTGCCTTCCCCTTCCTGAGGGATCGGCCTCCACTCGGTTAGTGTCCCCTGGAGAGCCCCCCCCCCCAGTGACACCTGCCCCCACAGATCCCAGGGCTCCAACCACCCACCCGTGATGTCATGAGAGACCCCAGAGTCATTTATGGGGAGGGGAACAGGGAGAACCCCTTGGAAAGGAAAATGGGATTCCTGCCATTCCCTGCAATTCAGATGGTGGTTCCCTAGGAGGCTGTCGGTGACCAGGCCCAGTTGGTTAAGAGTCCTAGGCCGGGGACAGCAGGCACCAATGGAAGATGCTGGTGGCAAGAGAGGAAAGTCAGAGACAAGGGGTGGGGACAAGGCCAGACGCGGTGGAGGGGCCGGCTGAGATGGGAGCAGTGGGAGGGATGGAGAGGAGCTGGGCTGTAGAGACAAGGGGTACGTCTACACTAGCCCCCTAGGTCGAACTAGGGAGGCTAATGAGGGCGACCGAATTTGCAAATGAAGCACGAGATTTAAATATCCCGCGCTTCATTAGCACGTTCCCGGGCGGTTGCCATTTTGGAACCTGACTAGCCCGGAAACTGCCCACGTCTACACGCGACAGTGAAACGGGAGTTCGAAGTAAAGCCCTTAACTCGAAATAGCTCTTAAACCTCATTCCACGAGGAGTAACAGCTAATTCGAGTTAGGGGTTTATTTCGAAGTCCCGTTTCACTGCCGCGTGTAGTCGTGGGCAGTTCTACTGAGCTAGTCAATTTCCAAAAATGGGAACCAACTAGGAACATGCTAATGAAGCACCCCGCGCTTCATTTGCAATTTCGGTTGCCCTCATTAGCCTCCCTAGTTCGAACTGGGGGGCTACTGTAGACATACCCAAGGTGTAACAGGGAGGCAGGGGAGAGGTTTTAGGGGGAGGACCAGGCCGTGCAGGGGAAAGGAGGGAGGCTGCGAAGGGCCAGGCCAGGTGGGGGCAGGGGAGAGAGCAGGTGCTGAGAGGTGCACAGAGGGACGGGGAGAGCGCAGAGAAACGTGGGAGGGGCTGGCTGGAGGGAAGGGGATAAGGGGGATGTAGGGGAGGGAGGAAGGGACGTGGCGGTTGGTGGAGGAGAGAAAGGAGCCGCTGGGGAAATGAGGCACAAAGACTGCGGCGGGCAGAGAGGCTGGCAGCTGAGGAGGCGCTGGCAGAGCCTGGCCCTGCACAGCCTCATGGGGCGTCAAAACCCAGCTCCTGCCGTTTGCACAGACCCTGCTGGGCACGGGGAGATTAGACGTGTAATTGCGATAATTGAAAACCTTCTTCCTCAAGGCTCACAGGGAGAGTCAGTCGAACTCCACTGAGGGCAATGGGGGAAGAATTTCCATGGCGCGCGGAGTGACAGGTTCCCAGAGACAGGGACCCAGAGAGCCAGATGCTCAGGACTGTCTCAGCAGCGGCTCATCTAAACACGCCCAGACAAGTGGACACCCACGTGGTGCTCACAGTGATCCTGGCTCAGACTGTCCCCAGAACATGCTCCCCCCCCCACTAAACACTCCCGGGGAGCCTGAGTCCTTCCTGTTACCCACCGATCCCCCTCCTCCGTCCCTATTCCCGCCCCTCTCAGAGCGACCGCTCACCTGGAGCAGCCAAGGAGACCAGCAGGAGAACAGCAAACACCAGGTGGAGGATCCTCATGGCTGGAGGGGCTGGGGTCTCAGCAGGGCTGCAGAGCAGAGGAGCAGAGAGGGAGGCTGGAGGCCGGTGAGGTGCTGGGCTGGGGATCCCGGTATTTCTAGAGAGTTTGTTGGCAGAGAGCAGGGGCTGGGGGAGGAGCATGAACTCTCTGATCTCCACGTGTGCGTTGGTCCCTGCAATGTCGCTCTGGCCCAGTGGGCCGCTCCCAGTGATGCAAACCCCCCACGTTCTCAGGGCCCTTTGGTCCCTGCCCCTCCCTCTGCCATGAAACGTTCCTGGTTCCTTCCCCCGGCATCCCGAGGTGGGTGGAGTTTACCTAGAACACGTGCAGGTCTCCAGATGTATTGCGAAGGTGACAAATGCCACTTGTTTTCTCACTGAACACAAAGTGCTGATCCAGGAGGGTGTCGGTGGGAGCCCTTTGAACTGAATCTGTGAGTCAGAGGGACCTGATGGAGACTTGTAATTCTGAACATCATGGGTCGGAGCCCAGCATCACACAGGCAGGTGCCTTTTCGTCTTCTCATCTCTGCGTAACAGAGACTTGAGCAACCCACTTGTCACACCTTCCAGAGGGGCAGCTGTGTGAGTCTGGTTCAGCAAAAACAATGAGGAGACCCAGCGCACCTTAGAGACTAACCGTTGTATTGAGGCATAAGCATTTATAGAAAGTATCTGATGAAAGGCCCTGGCCAGCCCCAGCTCCTCTGAGTCCCTTCTGAAAACCAGAGCAGTTCCATGGAGGTGTCTCTGTGTGGATTTAGGAGCCTGACAGCAGGCCCCTGCCTGCCAGAAACCTGGCCCCAGATTCTACCAGGAAGGACTGAACAAGGATGAACTTGTCTCGGGGCTGGTCTTTCTGGTTTTAGGGATGTCTCTGCTTCGGGGTAAATAAGATGTGCTGCCCTTTCAGCCGCTCTCTCCCCAAATCACCCAAGGTAGGACATACGCCCTAAATGTTCAACCCATTGACGGGCGTATTGGGGTGAACGTTTTCATGGGGAGCTGCTGACAAAAGGAGCTGCTGCCCACAAAAGATTCTGCTCTAATAAATGAAGCTGAGATTGGCTCCATCTCCGCACGGGGAGATCAGTGGCAGAAATCTTCCTGTTTACTTCCCTTCCCCCTCACTCATCCATCGAATGAGCAGAGCCAAGAACTCATGCACGAAGCTTTGTTCACTGTGTGGAAGATGCACCAGGTTCTATTTGCTTTTTGAGAAGCAGGGCACCGAGTCACTGTGTTCCACTACTACTAGCGTGCGTCGTACTTGGGGAGATACAATATGCTAAGTAAGAGCAGCCTGTAGTTCTTGGGGACCCAAGTGGAAGTAGTCTCAGGGAAACCCCAGTGACCCGAAGGGTAAGTCTACACTACATTGTTTTTTTGGAAAAATAGCATTTTTTCTGAAAAAACTTGAATTGTATCTACAGTGCAATGACATTTTTTGGGGGAAAAAATCAAAAAAACAGAGGGGTTTTTCCGACATTGGTGAACCTCTTTCTACGAGGAAGAAGCCTGTTTCCGAAAGAGCTCCTTTGCAAACAGGCACGTGTGGACGGGGAAGAGGGAGTTCTTTCGCAAGAAGAGGAAAGAGGGAAAGCACAGGTGGCCGCTCTGTCCATAGCAATCCCAGCTTACATGCGAGATTCAGTGTGGACGCTCTGTTTCGGAAGAAGTTTTCTCGGAAGATCTCTTCTGGAAGAGCTTCTACCGAAAGAAGCCTGTGGCCTAGACTGAGCCTAAATCACTAATCATCTAAATCTGGACCTTGGTGTTCTCCTCATAGAGATTTGGGCCAAACTTCAGGAAGCACAACTCAACACAGTGACACACCTGGCACCTGCCCCAGCCCTCCAGGACCGGACAGAAGAGACACTCCTAAAACACTCTGTGGGGCTCCCAGCCAAGAGGCTGCCTGTCTGCCATGGAGTTCACCGGAGCTGTGGAGTCTGTGACTTTCCCAACCTCCGTGACTTCTGCAGGGGCGAGCGCAGCTGCTGGAGCAGGCTTGGAACCAGCTACACTGGCCGCTGCCGGGGGCCACGGAGCCGCTGTCCCAGGATCAGCCGGACCTCAGCAGCTCTCAGCTACTGGCACTGAGGACCACCTGAGCAGTGGCTGAAGGAGCTGACTTTGTGGGGGGACCTTCTGGAGCATCAGTGGTGAGAGGCCCCACAGCTAGTACTTAGCCAGGGTATGTAAGTGCAGACCAGGGGCAGGACACAGGCCATGGTTTTTGGCTCATTGCCCATGGCCAGTGCCCATGACTAACTGGCAGCCTCACTCATGGTGCATCACGTCCCCCGAGGCTCACACCTTGCAATGGAACCGGGCCAGGTGGCCTTCACATCACGGCGGTGGGGGCTGAGCAGAGCGGCCAGTTCAGGCTGGGGTGCTGGTCTGGTTTCTGGCAGAGGGGGCAGGGCTGCCACAGTGGATACAGGTGATATCTGGGGGCAAGGAGCCCCCTGGAGTCAGGTAAGGAGGGGCAGCTGTGCGGAGCATTCTACTGACCCAGATCCCTGTGCTGCATATGGGGCATGTCAGAGGTGCTGTGTCACTGAGCAATAATAACTCACTGGGGAGCGATATCCCTGTGCGATGGCTGTGGGGTGCGCTGTTAAGTGACAAGGATTTACACTGGACTGATGGCTGCATTGGTGCAAGCTGGTACTTGGAGGAGATCGCTCTACAGGGCTGTGGCTAAGGACAGACAGCACAGCCCCTGGGGAGCTGGGGTCAGGCGTGGGCTGACAAAGGAACATGGGGCTACTTTTCTGACTTGCCCCGCCCGGTGCAGGCAGCATGAATGTCCAGTTACATATGGGGGTTCACAGAGCCAGGTTGCAGGAGGTCGAGAAACTTTACCTGCCCTACAAAGACAAGGGGATCTGAACTTCTAGTGACCAGCAATCGAACCAACTGAGTGCACATAATCTGTAAGTCTCTGAGGTGCCCTGGGTCTCCTTGTTTTGCTGAACCAGACTCACACAGCTGCCCCTCTGCAAGGTGTGACAAGTGGGCTGCTCAAGTCTCTGTTACGTGGACGTGTGGAGATGAAAAGGCACCTGCCTGTGTGATGCTGGGCTCCGACCCATGATGTTCAGAATTACAAGTCTCCATCAGGTCCCTCTGACTCACAGACTCAGTTCAAACGGCTCCCACCGACACCCTCCTGCATCAGCGCTTTCTCTTTAATTGCAAAACAAGTGTCATTTGTCACCTTCCCAATGATCTGGGGAGCTGCACGTGTTCCAGGTAAACTCCACCCACCTCGGGATGCCGGGGGAAGGGACCAGGCAGGTTTCATGGCAGAGGGAGGGGCAGGGACCAAAGGGCCCTGAGAACGTGGGGGGTTTGCATCACTGGGAGCGGCCCACGGGGCCAGAGCGACATTGCAGGGACCAACGCACACGTGGAGATCAGAGAGTTCATGCTCCTCCCCCAGCCCCTGCTCTCTGCCAACAAACTCTCTAGAAATACCGGGATCCCCAGCCCAGCACCTCACCGGCCTCCAGCCTCCCTCTCTGCTCCTCTGCTCTGCAGCCCTGCTGAGACCCCAGCCCCCTCCAGCCATGAGGATCCTCCACCTGGTGTTTGCTGTTCTCCTGCTGGTCTCCTTGGCTGCTCCAGGTGAGCGGTCGCTCTGGGAGGGGCGGGAATAGGGACGGAGGAGGGGGATCGGCGGGTAACAGGAAGGACTCAGGCTCCCCGGCAGTGTCTGGTGGGGGGGGGGCATGTTCTGGGGACAGTCTGAGCCAGGACCACTGTGAGCACCACGTGGGTGTCCACTTGTCTGGGCATGTTTAGATGAGCCGCTGCTGAGACAGTCCTGAGCATCTGGCTCTCTGGGTCCCTGTCTCTGGGAACCTGTCACTCCCCGCACCATGGAAATTCTTCCCCCATTGCCCTCAGTGGAGTTCGACTGACTCTCCCTGTGAGCCTTGAGGAAGAAGGTTTTCAAGTATCGCAATTACACGTCTAATCTCCCCGTGCCCAGCAGGGTCTGTGCAAACAGCAGGAGCTGGGTTTTGTCGTCCCCATGAGGCTGTGCAGGGCCAGGCTCTGCCAGCGCCTCCTCAGCTGCCAGCCTCTCCGCCCGCCACCATCTTTGTGCCTCATTTCCCCAGCGGCTCTTTTCTCTCCCCCACCAACCGCCACGTCCCTTCCTCCCTCCCCTACATCCCCCTTATCCCCTTCCCTCCAGCCAGCCCCTCCCACGTTTCTCTGCGCTCTCCCCGTCCCTCTGTGCACCTCTCAGCACCTGCTCTCTCTCCTGCCCCCACCTGCCCTGGCCCTTCGCAGCCTCCCTCCTTTCCCCTCCACGGCCTGGTCCTCCCCCTAAAACCTCTCCCCTGCCTCCCTTTTACACCTTGTCTCTACAGCCCAGCTCCTCTCCATCCCTCTCACTGCTCCCATCTTAGCCGGCCGTTCCGCCACCTCTGGCCTTGTCCCAACCCCTCCCCTCTGACTTTTTTCCCCTGCCCCCAGCATCTTCCGTTGTTCTCCCCACCCCATGCTACCTACTGCCAGCCGGCCTAGGGATCCCTCACAGCCAACTCTGGCCACTGACAGCCTCCTAGGGAGCCACCGTCTGAAATCAAGGAATGGGGGAAACCCATTTTCCTTTTCCCCCAATTCCCCTCCCTTATAAATGACTCTGGGGTCCCTCAGGACATCAGGCGGGAGGTGGATGCAGCCCTGCTCTCTGTGGGGGCAGGTGTCACTGGGGGGGCTCTCCAGGGGACACTAACCGTGTGGAGGCCAATCCCTCAGGAAGGGGAAGGCAGCCCCCACCGCGCTGAGCCGCCCTTCCCTTCTAGGGCAAGAAACGGCCCCTCAGCTGCCCCGTCGGTCTGACCCCTTGGGACGGGCCATGGATAGGAGTGTCCGGGAACCGGGGTGACGCTGTCAGGGCCAGCCCCCCGGCCGAGCTGTGTGAGAACCGCGGGAGGAGGGCGGGGGGGCATGGTGGGCAGGGCCTGTGGGCACAGCTCCTGTCTCTAACCCGGACTCTCTGTGTCTGGCGCAGGCCTAGGGCAGAAGAAGGGCTGTGCTGGTCGCTGCGACTGGAAATGCGGCAAATACGAGTATGAGACCTACACGTACGACTGCCCCAAGTCCTACTGCTGCCTCCCCCTCACAAAGTGGAAATGAGCCCAGAGGGATCCACCCGCCCTGGACCAGGAGCAGCCGCGGCAGCGGGTCCCCGACTCCCCACAGAAATGTCCTTCCCTCCCCCCATTAAACGAGAGCAGGCCTGGCCTTGGCGTGTGCCGTGTGGGTCACTCGTGTGTGGGGCCGTCGTGCAGAGCGGCCCAAGGGGCTGTGAACAGGCCTGTCCCCGAGGGCCCCGGGAAGGGACGGTCACCTCAGAGCCAGTCACTGCGGCCGTGCTGTTGCCGAGTGAGCAGTGCAGCCGCCTGTTATCGTCTGGGGAGAGCTCTCCCACCACAGAATAAAACCGGCCCCGGGTTCCCGCTGGAGGAGTGGGGCTCCCACCGGTGGGGGGGTGCCCAGCCGGTGCTTTTCATCGCTCAACTGCCCTGAGTGAAAGTGCCAGTATGGACACAGCCTCTTGCTGCCTGCCCCAGCCTAGTGCACCTCAGTTCTGTCCTGGGGAGATTTCCTATGGGGACGGGCAGAGTTCAGTCTCCGTGGCCCATTCAGGCCTTCGCTGCCCTGCTGGGACCCACAGGAAAGTTGCCAGTTGGGTTGTGGGGACACAGACCAGGACAGCTCAGGGACAGGCTTCCCCATGTGCCACCAGAGTGCCCCAAGACTCCTCCCAGTCCCTGGGCTCTGCCTGAGGAGTTCCAGGCCCTGTCTGAGCCTCCCCGCCCCACTGCGGGCAGTCAGAGCGGGTGGGGTGGGTGGGGGAGCTCTGGTTCTGTTCCTGGTCGCTGGGGCTGAAATCTCCGCGTGCTGAGCATCAGAGGCCGGGGGGCCCAGTATTGCAGTGAATAAAAACACTACGCTGGCAGCGAGGGTCCCAGACAACTTCCTGGGGGCTGCCAAGGCCCCTTCCCGCAATGCCCTCTTACCTGGTGCCACCTGGTCATAGCGCCCTGCGTGCTCACCTGTGTGCCCAGCCTTGGGGGAAATGGCTCCTTGGGCAAACTTGTATTTTGGTGGCCTGGCCGCCACCCTCTCCTGCATCCTCCTCTCCCTTGGAAGCTCCCTGCTGCCGTCCCAGGATGGCTACTGTGTGGGCCAGTCTGGGTCTGGGCACCGCTGAGAGCGGACACTCAGGATAAATTGCTCAAAACCAGGGCTCCTCACAGCTCCTGTCTGGAGACCTTTCCCAAACAGGCCACACACCAGTCACCCCGAGCGCTTCAGCTGCCAATCCGGCCAGCAGGAAGCCTCATGAGCAGAACCCCTCTGGCACCCCAGCTCTCCCTGTGCCACTATCAGCCCTGGGCCTGCACACAGATGAGGGGTTATCGAACCCAATCTCACCTACCCCAAACGGGTCTTTCCGGTCCCAAAGAACCAGCCACCGATCCCCGGTCAATTCACACTCTGGATCTTACCCACAAGAGCAGGCTGGGCCAATCCTTTGGAATCTAAAATCTAAAGGTTTATTAAGAAAAGAAAGAAAAGCACGAGAGTGAGGTTGTTAAGGAGAATACGTTACATGCATCGAATCACCAAGGTCTCAATGCAGACTCTCAGCAGAGATGGGAGAAACTGGTATCTGTAAAGTCTCTGGTGTGCAACCTTTGTCAGGATTGGCCAATGATTCTTCCCGGCTCGCTGTTCCTCGCAAGGCTGCATCTGGAAGCAGCAGCAGAATTGAAGGCCAGATGGAGTTGGCCTCATGGCATTTTATATCCATCCCTAGTATCGTCTGGATACAGGTCACATGGCCAAGTGACCTATGTGGATAAATCTCTGTAACATTTCCATATAACCATGTATCATCCTCATATAACCTTGCATTAAGAGAAATTTTGTAAGTCCTTTTATACGTATACTAACCAATAGTCCATCATAAGATGGGATTTTTGGGTCTCTTCTCCATGTCCATGTCTCTCTCTCACTCTCTCCTCCTCCCCCTCCGGCCTCTCTCGCTGTCTCTCTCTTTCTCTTCTCCTCCCCCTCCTGCTTCTCATGCAGGGAACTGCGGAGCCCAAACTGCTGTTTGGGCTCCACACTCCCCATGCTCCTCTGCTGCCTCCCCCTCAACATCCTCCATCGCCCCGGCCCCACGCACTCCCACCTCCACCCGAGCCTCTCAGGTTCTCCTACCCCCCCATTTGCTCCTCCCACTCCAGGGCCTGCAGCCTCCTCGTTGTCACTTGGCCCTCTGGCTGGGTCGCCCGACATGGCCCCTCCTGGGGCCAGGCAGCAACGTCTTTCCCTGGCCCACTGACCCAGGCTGGCCATTGCGTGGCCTGGGCCACGACCTCCGTGGCTGGTAGGGGACCCAGGACCAGCCTCTCCTCTGGGTTCCCACTCACGGCCCTGCGGTCGGCTGCCAAGGGCTACAAAGCCCAACCGTGCTGCTTTGCCCCTCAGCCATCGCCTACCTCCCTGGCTTCCCCCACAGAGTTTGGGGCTGCCCCACTTTTCCACAAGGGGTTAAATCAGGATGGAGGAGCCTATGCTGAGCCCCAGCCAATCAGGGAGAGGTTCAGTGGGAGCCGATCAGAGGACGGGAACAGCCCTGTATATAAGGAACTGCTCTGCGGAACAGAGCTGGGTGCTGGCCTGGGGGGGACAGGTAGTGTTCCCTGGGAGAAACAACTTGGGCAGAGCAGAACAGGCACAGGCACAGGCGCAGGTGTGACGTAGTGGGGGTATCTGGCTGGTTTCTATGCTGCTGGCTCTGGGGTAACCCCCACTGGCTGCCGTGGGTACCACGACCCAGCAAAACAGGATGAGTCCTATGCAATCCAGTATGGCCAGACACCCCCCATGGAGAGGAACAAAGGAAGGTGGAAGGCTGCCCTGGCTGGGGGGCAGGGCTGGAAGAGAGTTAGTTGGTTGCTGGCTGGGAGCATGGAGGAGACAGCCTAGGGAAAGGGGCTGGAGTTTAGGGGCCCAGTCTCCCCCATCTCAAGGGGGCCTGAGGCATCCTAGCCCAGCTCTGTGACCAGACTACATCTGTGCTGTGCTGTAACCTGGAGAGGCAATAAACTTCCTCTATTCCACCGGCTGGGGCAGTCTGTTTGTGCCATTTCGGGGTGCAGGAGACGGGGGACCCCCAACGCGCTGTCACAGCGGGCACAGGCGCAGGGGAACTGAGAGGAGGCTCCGGCCTGATACCTGCAGGCTGGGCCGGCCTGGACACAAGGGCTGAAAAGGGGTAGTAGCCATGGGGCAGTGGCCCAGGGAACCTGAGCAGCAGAGGGCGAGGGCAGGACAAGGCTGCTGCCACAGTGTCCCTCCCAGTCCTCCAACCACTCTGAATCAGGCTGACACGGACGGCCGCCTGCCCCTGAGGCGAGGGGTAGACGGTGGGGGCTGCCGCTGGCCATGCTGGGGGGAAGGGCTGAGCCCTGCGGATCCCCCTGGCAGTGGGGGAGAATGGAGAGGCGGGTGCAGCCAGGGGGCCGTGTTCCGAAGAGGGGGCTGAGGCCCAGGAAGCCACATGGGCCCAGATGTGGGCAGCAGGATGGAGAGCGACGGCGGGTGAGACACCGGCCAGAGGAGGGGCCCTGTGGGGGAGCAGGCTAATTCCTGGAGTGACCAACAGGACGTGCCACGGCCGTGAGTCCATCCTGCTCCACCCCCCTCTGGGCTCTCCAGCTCCCAGCTCTGCTCCCAGGGTGTGACTGTGCTGGCCCTGTGTCTAGTCCCCACACGCAGCCCCTCGCAGGGTGTGACTGTGCTGACCCTGTGTCTAGTCCCCACATGCAGCCCCTCGCAGGGTGTGACTGTGCTGGCTCTGTGTCTAGTCCCCACATGCAGCCCCTCGCAGGGTGTGACTGTGCTGACCCTGTGTCTAGTCCCCACACGCAGCCCCTCGCAGGGTGTGACTGTGCTGGCCCTGTGTCTAGTCCCCACACGCAGCCCCTCGCAGGGTGTGACTGTGCTGGCCCTGTGTCTAGTCCCCACACGCAGCCCCTCGCAGGGTGTGACTGTGCTGGCCCTGTGTCTAGTCCCCACATGCAGCCCCTCGCAGGGTGTGACTGTGCTGGCTCTGTGTCTAGTCCCCACATGCAGCCCCTCGCAGGGTGTGACTGTGCTGACCCTGTGTCTAGTCCCCACATGCAGCCCCTCGCAGGGTGTGACTGTGCTGGCTCTGTGTCTAGTCCCCACACGCAGCCCCTCGCAGGGTGTGACTGTGCTGACCCTGTGTCTAGTCCCCACACGCAGCCCCTCGCAGGGTGTGACTGTGCTGGCCCTGTGTCTAGTCCCCACACGCAGCCCCTCGCAGGGTGTGACTGTGCTGACCCTGTGTCTAGTCCCCACATGCAGCCCCTCGCAGGGTGTGACTGTGCTGGCTCTGTGTCTAGTCCCCACATGCAGCCCCTCGCAGGGTGTGACTGTGCTGGCTCTGTGTCTAGTCCCCACACGCAGCCCCTCGCAGGGTGTGACTGTGCTGGCCCTGTGTCTAGTCCCCACATGCAGCCCCTCGCAGGGTGTGACTGTGCTGGCTCTGTGTCTAGTCCCCACACGCAGCCCCTCGCAGGGTGTGACTGTGCTGACTCTGTGTCTAGTCCCCACAGGCAGCCCCTCGCAGGGTGTGACTGTGCTGGCCCTGTGTCTAGTCCCCACACGCAGCCCCTCGCAGGGTGTGACTGTGCTGGCCCTGTGTCTAGTCCCCACACACAGCCCCTCGCAGGGTGTGACTGTGCTGGCCCTGTGTCTAGTCCCCACACGCAGCCCCTCGCAGGGTGTGACTGTGCTGGCCCTGTGTCTAGTCCCCACACGCAGCCCCTCGCAGGGTGTGACTGTGCTGGCCCTGTGTCTAGTCCCCACATGCAGCCCCTCGCAGGGTGTGACTGTGCTGACCCTGTGTCTAGTCCCCACACGCAGCCCCTCGCAGGGTGTGACTGTGCTGGCCCTGTGTCTAGTCCCCACATGCAGCCCCTCGCAGGGTGTGACTGTGCTGGCTCTGTGTCTAGTCCCCACATGCAGCCCCTCGCAGGGTGTGACTGTGCTGGCCCTGTGTCTAGTCCCCACACGCAGCCCCTCGCAGGGTGTGACTGTGCTGGCCCTGTGTCTAGTCCCCACATGCAGCCCCTCGCAGGGTGTGACTGTGCTGGCTCTGTGTCTAGTCCCCACATGCAGCCCCTCGCAGGGTGTGACTGTGCTGGCTCTGTGTCTAGTCCCCACATGCAGCCCCTCGCAGGGTGTGACTGTGCTGGCTCTGTGTCTAGTCCCCACACGCAGCCCCTCGCAGGGTGTGACTGTGCTGGCCCTGTGTCTAGTCCCCACACACAGCCCCTCGCAGGGTGTGACTGTGCTGGCCCTGTGTCTAGTCCCCACACGCAGCCCCTCGCAGGGTGTGACTGTGCTGGCCCTGTGTCTAGTCCCCACACGCAGCCCCTCGCAGGGTGTGACTGTGCTGGCCCTGTGTCTAGTCCCCACATGCAGCCCCTCGCAGGGTGTGACTGTGCTGACCCTGTGTCTAGTCCCCACACGCAGCCCCTCGCAGGGTGTGACTGTGCTGGCTCTGTGTCTAGTCCCCACACGCAGCCCCTCGCAGGGTGTGACTGTGCTGACCCTGTGTCTAGTCCCCACATGCAGCCCCTCGCAGGGTGTGACTGTGCTGACCCTGTGTCTAGTCCCCACACGCAGCCCCTCGCAGGGTGTGACTGTGCTGACCCTGTGTCTAGTCCCCACACGCAGCCCCTCGCAGGGTGTGACTGTGCTGACCCTGTGTCTAGTCCCCACACGCAGCCCCTCGCAGGGTGTGACTGTGCTGGCCCTGTGTCTAGTCCCCACATGCAGCCCCTCGCAGGGTGTGACTGTGCTGGCTCTGTGTCTAGTCCCCACACGCAGCCCCTCGCAGGGTGTGACTGCGCCCGACTGCCCCACAGCCCCCTCCCGCTGCCAGCTCCCTGCCTTGTGCTCAACGGGCTTGGTCTGCCACAGAACAGCAGTTACGTCTCAGCCTGGTCAGTGAATCAACCTCCCTGGCCACCGAACCCCTCCCAGTCTTGCAAGGGGTGAGCCCCCGTCACAGACTTTCACCTCATGTGATGAGAAACTGAGGCACAGGTCACTGCTCAATGTACTGGAGGGGGGGGGAGTTGCTCATGGGCATCATGGCCGTGGTGTTTTCCCAGGTCAGTGCTGGGTCCCTTTGCCGTTTTCATCTCTGCCACCAACAGTTTGGCCCAATAGAAGCGATTCCCTCCCCTGCCTCGTCTCCAGTGTGAGTCGTGCCCTGGGAATAGTTGCTGGCAGATACTCACACACCACAGAGATGAAAAGGGAAGAGCCTGCGCCGAATACACAAATCCATGGGTCCGGACTTAATGCATCCGAGGGTACGGAGGGAGTTGGCAAATGTCATTGAGGAGCCTTTGGCCATTATCTTTGAAAAATTGTGGATATCGGGAGAGATCCCGGATGATTGGAAAAAGGCAAAAAAGGGAACTATAGGCCAATCAGTCTTACCTCGGTTCCTGGAAAAATCATGGAAGGGATCCTTAAATAATCCATTTTGAGGCACTTGGAAGAGAGGAAAGTGATTAGGAATAGTCAGCATGGATTCACAAAGGACAAGTCGTGCCTGACCAATCTGATTAGCTTCTATGAGGAGGTAACTGGCACGGTGGACGTGGGAAAGTCAGTGGATGTGATATACCTTGACTTTAGCAAGGCTTTTGATACAGTCTCCCACAATATTCTTGCCAACAAGTTAAGGGAATGTGGATTGGATAAATGGACAGTAAGATGGATAGAAAGCTGGCTAGAAGGTCAGGCCCAGCGGGTAGTGATCAACGGCTCGATGTCAGGATGGTGGTCGGTTTCTAGCGGAGTGCCCCAAGGTTCGGTTCTAGGGCCGGTTTTGTTCAATATCTTTATTAATGACCTGGATGAGGGGATGGATTGCACCCTCAGCGAGTTTGCGGATGACACTAAGCTGGGGGGAGAGGTAGATACGCTGGAGGGCAGAGATAGGGTCCAGAGTGACTTAGACAAATTGGAGGATTGGGCCACAAGAAATCTGATGAGGTTCAACAAGGACAAGTGCAGAGTCCTGCACTTGGGACGGAAGAATCCCAAGCATTTTTACAAGCTGGGGACCAACCAGTTAAGTAGCAGTTCTGCAGAAAAGGACCTGGGGGTTACAGTGGATGAGAAGTTCGATATGAGTCAACAGTGAGCCGTTGTAGCCAAGAAGGCTAATGGCATATTAGGTTGCATTAAGAGGAGCATTGCCAGCAGATCCAGAGATGTCATCATTCCCCTTTATTCGGCGTTGGTGAGGCCACATCTGGAGTATTGTATCCAGTTCTACCCCTCACTACAAAAAGGATGTGGATTCATTGGAGAAGGTGCAGCGGAAGGCAACCAAAATGATTAGGGGGTTGGAGCATATGACCTACGAGGAGAGGCTGAGGTCACTAGGGCGGGGTAGGGGAGCATGGCCCAACAAGACAGTGGATGAGTCAGTAGGCAAGGGTCTCACAACCTGTCCGACAGGTTTCCTCCCAGGGAGAGAGACAAAGGGAGGAAGGCGGAGACCAGTCCCTGTCTGGGGGGGGTAGGGCTGGAAGAGAGTCAGCTTCTGTCTAGAATTATGGAGGAAGCAGCCTAAGCAAGAGGCTGGGATTTAGGGGCCCAGGCTCCCCCATCTCAAGGGGGGCTGAGGCATCCTAGGCCTGGCCCAGTAACCAGATGACATCTGTGCTGTGCTGCATCCTTGGAGAAGCAATAAACTCCCTCAATCCTATTGGCTGGCGGAGTGTGCTTGTCCCACTACAGGGGTGAAGGAGTCGGGGGAACCCCGATGCATTGTCACACCGTGACGTCATCATCGGGCGGCCAGATCGGCAGCACCCTAGGCAACTGCCGAGTTTGCCTAGGCTCACGGGCTTCCCCTGGCTAAGATTAAGTTGTTTAAACAAATGTGTTGCAATGGTCGAAAAAAATTGGGTGTGTCTGAAAATTGTAGGTAATGATGGCACTTATAATTTTTTTGTAAAAAAAGGGTATTTTATTAAAAAAGGTTGAGAAACACTGGGATAGAGAACGTCGCATCTTTCCACATTGCAGGAGCTCACACAAGCTAATTTTCACCTGCCTACTGGAATTTCTACCATTGATCAGAGGCGCTGGCCACTGTCCCCTTGGGCTCGTTGTACATGCCTGTGTCACACGCGGGGGCTGTGGGCAGAACTGGGTTTCTCTGCGTGTGCAGTGAAGGAGGCGGTAAAGAGCCCTGCCCCAGACAGGGAGGTCGGAAGCGTGAGGAGGCGCAGAGTCTGGGAGGAGGCAGGATGGCCATTGGCAGACGCCCCCTTGCTAACACAGCCCCTAGACACAGAACGGGGCTGGGAGCCGGGAGATCCTGCCTGCCATGCGGGCCCTGCCCAAGTCAGTGACAAAGGTGCCCGTTTATTTCGGGGGGCCAGAGCATCTCCCCAGGTGCAGGGTTCTGTGCGGGTGAATATCGGCTCTTGGCTTTTGCGAGCCACCAACGCCTGTATCTGTCTGAACAGTCCACCGCTCGCCCTGCCCCCGCCATTCACCTCTCGCCCCTCTGCCCGGCTGTTCCCAAAGGGAAACAAGGAAACCCCCTTCCCCACATTGGGCCCAGCCAGCCCCCTGCAGCCCAGCAGTGTGCGCG
Organism: Pelodiscus sinensis; assembly: GCF_052426305.1. Lineage (NCBI taxonomy): Eukaryota > Metazoa > Chordata > Testudines > Trionychidae > Pelodiscus > Pelodiscus sinensis. The sequence continues at coordinate 4,963,565 of NC_143054.1, forward strand.
GTGCAGCCCCCAGAACGGGCCCTCCGGACACGGGCTGGACCCCACTCCGCCATGGGGGGAGGGGCAGTGTCCAGAGCGGGGTGGCTCTTCTACACACAGTCCCCTCCTGCTCCTGTCTGCAACGGTCCCCAGGGAAGGCTCTGGGGATGTGACTCTGACGAATCATTTGAGCAAGAGGGAAACTGAGGCCCGTCCCTTTGCAGTGGGTGGAGAAGGGCCCTGTTGGCCTGTCCACAGGCTGAGCAGCGCAGGTGACAGTGGGTAGCACACAGCACTGTGACTGGGGTCTGAGCTTTTACCAAACAGGGCTCCGCTGACCCAGTGAGGACAGATCTGGGGGTCTCAGCAGAGAGGCCGGGGACTGAGTGAGCCGTGGGAGGGAACTGGCCTCTCTTCACTGCTGGGGGGTCTCTCGGGGGAGATTTGGGGCACTAGGGCTGGGTGGGGGAGCCTGGACCTGAGCTCTGCTGGTCTGTATCACCAGAACACAGCATTCCTGTGGGTCCCAGCAGGGCAGCGGGGGCTGAGTGGACTCTGGAGACTGGACTTCCCGGGCCCCAGAGGAAATTCCCACCATCAGCGCTGAGACGCGATGGCCCGGAGCGGGCAGCCTGAGGCTGTGCCCACACAGGCACTTTCGTTTGTCACTCTGGGGTCGGCAAAAACAACCACCGGAATGACAAACATTGCAGCATTGAAAAGCGCCTGTCTGGACAGTCCTCCAGCAGTGGAACCAGCCCTTCTGTGGGGAGCCTCTGGCAGCCTTATCAAGGCTGTTTTACTGTGTCACCGGGAGCGACCTCTCCTGACGGGAACAGGGGGCTGCACTGCTCCCCCCATGGCTGAGTGAACCAGGCCCTGGGCCTCCACGAGACCTCGCCAGCTGAAACCAGAGCGACTGTTCAGCCCACAAGCTCGTTCCCTTTCCCACGAGCCATATTGCAGGTAACTGAGGTGACCGACCCTTCCCTGGGCCCTCGGGGACAGGCCTGTTCACAGCCCCTTGGGCCGCTCTGCACGACGGCCCCACACACGAGTGACCCACACGGCACACGCCAAGGCCAGGCCTGCTCTCGTTTAATGGGGGGAGGGAACGACATTTCTGTGGGGAGTCGGGGACCCGCTGCCGCGGCTGCTCCTGGTCCAGGGCGGGTGGATCCCTCCGGGCTCATTTCCATTTGAAGAGGGGGAGGCAGCAGTAGGACTTGGGGCAGTCGTACGTGTAGGTCTCATACTCGTATTTGCCGCATTTCCAGTCGCAGCGACCAGCACAGCCCTTCTTCTGCCCTAGGCCTGCGCCAGACACAGAGAGTCCGGGTTAGAGACAGGAGCTGTGCCCACAGGCCCTGCCCACCATGCCCCCCCGCCCCCCTCCAGCGGTTCTCACACAGCTCGGACGGGGGGCTGGCCCTGACAGCGTCACCCCGGTTCCCGGACACTCCTATTCATGGCCCGTCCCAAGGGGTCAGACCGACGGGGCAGCTGAGGGGCCGTTCCTTGCCCTAGAAGGGAAGGGCGGCTCAGCGCGGTGGGGGCTGCCTTCCCCTTCCTGAGGGATTGGCCTCCATACGGTTAGTGTCCCCTGGAGAGCCCCCCCAGTGACACCTGCCCCCACAGAGAGCAGGGCTGCATCCACCTCCCGCCTCATGTCCAGAGAAATCCCAGAGTCAGTTCTGGGGGAGGGGAATTGGGGGAGCCCCTTGGAAAGGAAAATGGGGGTCGCGCCATTCCCTGCATTTCAGATGGTGGCTCCCTGGGAGGCCGTCAGTGATCAGGGTGGCTGTGTGAGAGCCCTTAGGCTGGTGAGGGCTGGCAGCAGGTGGAATGAGGGGCTGTGAGCAGAAGGGGAGATGCTGTTGGCCAGAGAGGAAAGACAGAGGGGAGGGATGGGGAGAAGCCCAGAGGCGATGGAAGGGCCGGCTGAGGTGGGAGCAGTGAGAGGGATGGAGAGGAGCTGGGCGGTGGAGAGAAGGTGTAAAACGGAGGCAGGGGAGAAGTTTTAGGGGGAGGACCAGGCAGTGGAGGTGAAAGGAGGGAGGCTGCGAAGGGCCAGGCCAGGTGGGGGCAGGGGAGAGAGCAGGTGCTGAGAGGTGCACAGAGGGGCAGGGAGAGCGCAGAGAAACGTGGGAGGGGCTGGCTGGAGGGAAGGGGATAAGGGGGATGTAGGAGAGGGAGGAAGGGACGTGGCGGTTGGTGGAGGAGAGAAAAGAGCCGCTGGGGAAATGAGGCACAAAGATGGCGGGAGAAGAGACAGATGCTTAGAGACGCTGACAGAGCCTGGCCCTGCACAGCCTCATGGGGCGTCAAAACCCAGCTCCTGCCGTTTGCACAAACCCTGCTGGGCACGGGGAGATTAGATGGATAATTGCAGTAATTGAAACCCATTTTCTTCAAGGGTCCCAGGGAGAGAGGCGTTCGAACAGGGTAGGCCCACTGCTTAGTGAGGAGGGAGAAGCAGTAACAGGAAACTTGGAAATGGCGGAGATGCTCAATGACTTCTTTGTTTCGGTCTTCACCGAGAAGTCTGGAGGTGTGCCTAACGCAGTGAATACAAGTAGAGAGAGGGTAAGTTTAGAAGATAGGATACACAAAGAACAAGTTAAAAATCACTTAGGAAAGTTAGATGTCAGCAAGTCACCAGGTCCTGATGAAATGCATCCCAGGATACTCAAGGAGCTGATAGAGGAGGTATCTGAGCCTTTAGCTATGATCTTTGAAAAATCATGGCAGACAGGGGAGATTCCAGAAGACTGGAAAAGGGCAAATATTGTACCCATCTATAAAAAGGGGAATAAGAACAACCCAGGAAACTATAGACCGGTCAGTTTAACGTCTGTCCCAGGGAAGATAATGGAGCAGGTAATTAAGGAAATCATATGCAAACACTTGGAAGGTAATAAAGTGATAGGGAATAGACAGCATGGGTTTATGAAGAACAAGTCATGCCAAACTAATCTGATAACTTTCTTTGATAAGATAACGAGCCTTGTGGATAAGGGAGAAGCGGTGGATGTCATATACCTAGACTTTAGTAAGGCATTTGATACGGTCTCGCATGATATTCTTATTGATAAACTAGGCAAATATAACTTAGATAGGGCCACGATAAGGTGGGTGCATAATTGGCTGGATAACCGTAGTCAGAGAGTTGTTGTTAACGGTTCTAAATCCTGCTGGAAAGGGATAGCAAGTGGAGTTCCTCAAGGGTCTGTTTTGGGACCCGTACTGTTCAATATCTTCATCAATGATGTAGATATTGGGATAGAGAGTACGCTTATTAAGTTTGCGGATGATACCAAACTGGGTGGGGTTGCAACTTCTTTGGAGGATAGGGACATAATTCAAAATGACCTTAGAAAGTTAGAGAAATGGTCAGAGGTAAACAGGATGAGGTTTAATAAAGAGAAATGCAAAGTGCTCCACTTAGGAAGGAACAATCAGTTCCATACATACAAGATGGGAAGCGACTGTCTAGGAAGGAGCATGGCGGAAAGGGATCTAGGGGTCATAGTGGACCACAAGTTGAATATGAGTCAACAGTGTGATGCTGTTGCAAAAAAAGCAAATATGATTCTAGGTTGTATCAACAGGTGTGTTGTAAGCAAAACTCGTGAAGTCATTCTGCCTCTCTACTCTGCACTAGTTAGGCCTCAGCTGGAGTACTGTGTCCAGTTCTGGGCGCCACATTTCAAGAAAGATGTGGAGAAATTGGAAAGGGTACAGAGAAGAGCGACAAGAATGATTAAAGGTTTAGAGAACATGACCTATGAAGCCAGGCTTCATGAACTGGGCTTGTTTAGTTTGGAAAAAAGAAGATTAAGGGGGGACATGATAGTGGTTTTCAAATATCTAAAAGGGTGTCACAAGGAGGAAGGAGAAAATTTGTTCCTCTTGATTTCTGAGGACAGGACAAGGAGTAATGGGCTTAAAGTGCAGCAGGGGAGGTTTAGATTGGACATTAGGAAAAAATTCCTAACTGTCAGGGTGGTCAAATATTGGAATAAATTGCCAAGGGAGGTGGTGGAATCTCCCTCTCTGGAGATATTTAAGAACAGGTTAGATAGACATCTGTCAGGGATGGTGTAGACGGAGCTTGGTCCTGCCTTGAGGGCGGGGGGCTGGACTCGATGACCTCTTGAGGTCCCTTCCAGTCCTATTATTCTATGATTCTATGATTCTATGAACTCCAGTCTTCCTCTTCGTGAGCCTGGAAGAACTAGAATTGACTGAGGGACGAATGTCCGTGGCTCCTTGAGCTCCTGTCAGGCTCTCGGCAGACTCAGGTAGGCCATGAAGTGAATGACCCCGGTTCCTGTTCCAGAAGTTACCCTCACGTTATAAAGTGAGAAATGTCTTTGCTCTCTACGGACTCTACCCTGGAGCACTCTCTGAACTGGACACTCACAGCGGGTGTCTGGAACATTTCTGGCTTGTATCCGAACTGAGGGTGACTTTGGGAAGAGGCTGGCTGGGCAGCAGAGATGGTTCACCCCGAAGCAGAGACACCTCTCAAATCAGAGTCCACAGGACACGCGTGAGAAGAATTCAGCGCATCCTTCTTCAGCCCTGCTCTTTGGAAACCAGGGCCAGGCTCCGAGCATGCAGGGGCCTGCTGTTAGGTTGCTGAATCCACAGAGAGACACCAACCTGAACGTGGCCTGGTTTTCAGGAGGGACCCAAAGGAGCTGGGCTGCTCAGGGCCTCTGGGAATCAGGCCTGTTGTATCTCTGTGCCCAGTGTGGACCCAGGTGTGTAACGTGAGGGTCACAGCCGGGGGGAGCGCTGGCCCCAGGGTCTGAGCTCGGGGGGCTGGTGAGAGGGTGGAATTCTCTGCCCGTCCTGACGGGAAACCTCCCGACTCAGAATCCCCGAGCGACTCGCTAGACGGGAACCCAGAGAGCCAGATGCTCAGGACTGTCTCAGCCGCGGCTCATCTAAACACGCCCAGACAAGTGGACACCCACGTGGCGCTCACAGTGGTCCTGGCTCAGACTGTCCCCAGAACATGCCCCCCCCCAGACACTGCCGGGGAGCCTGAGTCCTTCCTGTTACCCACCGATCCCCCTCCTCCGTCCCTATTCCCGCCCCTCCCAGAGCGACCGCTCACCTGGAGCAGCCAAGGAGACCAGCAGGAGAACAGCAAACACCAGGTGGAGGATCCTCATGGCTGGAGGGGGCTGGGGTCTCAGCAGGGCTGCAGAGCAGAGGAGCAGAGAGGGAGGCTGGAGGCCGGTGAGGTGCTGGGCTGGGGATCCCGGTATTTCTAGAGAGTTTGTTGGCAGAGAGCAGGGGCTGGGGGAGGAGCATGAACTCTCTGATCTCCACGTGTGCGTTGGTCCCTGCAATGTCGCTCTGGTCCAGTGGGCCGCTCCCAGTGATGCAAACCCCCCACGTTCTCAGGGCCCTTTGGTCCCTGCCCCTCCCTCTGCCATGAAACCTGCCTGGTCCCTTCCCCCGGCATCCAGAGGGTGGAGTTTCCCTGTAACACGTGCAGCTCCCCAGATTATTGGGAAGGTGACAAATGACACTTGTTTCGCAATTAAAGAGAAAGCGCTGAACTATGGAGGGTGTCGGTGGGAGCCCTTTGAACTGAGTCTGCGAGTCAGAGGGACCTGATGGAGACTTGTAATTCTGAACATCATGGGTCGGAGCCCAGCATCACACAGGCAGGTGCCTTTTCAGCTTCACATGTCTACGTAACAGATTCTTGAGCAACCCACTTGTCACACGTTCCAGAGGGGCAGCTGTGTGAGTCTGGTTCAGCAAAACCACAAGGAGACTCAGTTGGTTGAATTGCTCATCACTTGAAGTTCAGACCCGCTTGTCTCGATAGGACAGACAAAGTTTCTCCTTTTCCCCCTTCAGGCTTTGTTTATACAGTCATAGAATCACAGAACAGTAGTACTGGAAGGGACCTGGAGAGCTCAAGTCCAGTCCCCTGCCTTCACGGTAGGACCAAGCACCATCTAGACTATTCTTGACAGATGCCTGTCCAGCCTGCTCTTAAATATCTCTGGAAATGGCGATTCCACAGCCTCTGTAGGTAACTTATTCCAGTGTTTCACCACCCTGACAGGCAGGAAGTTTTTGCTAACGTCCAACGTAAACCTCGCTTGCTGCAGTTTAAGCCCATTGCTTCTTGCCCTATCCTCTGAGGCCATGAAGAACAATTTGTCTCCCTCCTTCTTGTGACACCCTTTTAGATATCTGAAAACTCGTATCCTGTCCCCTCTCAGTGTTCTCCTTTCCAAACTAAACCAGCCCTGTTCTTTCAGCCTTCCCCCATAGGTCATTTTCCCTAGACCTTTAATCATTCTTGTTGCTCTTCTCTGGACCTTCTCCAATTTCTCCACATCTTTCTTGAAATGTGGTGCCAAGAACTGCACCCAATACTTCAACTGAGGCCTAATCAGAGCAGAGCAGAGCAGAGCAGAGCAGAAAAATGATTTCCTGTGTCTTGTTCACAAGACTTCGGTTAATACATCGCAGAATCCTGTTTGCTTTTTTTGCACCAGTGTCACACTGATGACTCATATTTAGCTGGTGGTCCACTATGACCAATAGATGCCTCTGCAGTACTCCTTCCTAGACAGTCACTTCCCATTCTGTATGGGTATGTCTACACTACCCCCCTAGTTCGAACTAGGGGGGTAATGTATGCATACCGAACTTGCTAATGAAGCCCGGGATTTGAATTTCCCGGGCTTCATTAGCATAAAGCCGGCTCCGCCATTTTTAAAAGCCGGCTTGTTCGAACCCCGAGCCGCGCGGCTACACGCGGCACGGGCTAGATAGTTCGAACTACGTAATTATTCCGAACTATCTGTACGCCTTGTGGAACGAGGTGTACAGATAGATCGTAATGGCTACATAATTCGAACTATCTAGCCCGTGCCGCGTGTAGCCGCGCGGCACGGGGTTCGAACAAGCCGGCTTTTAAAAATGGCGGAGCCGGCTTTATGCTAATGAAGCCCGGGAAATTCAAATCCCGGGCTTCATTAGCAAGTTCGGTATGCATACATTACCCCCCTAGTTCGAAGTAGGGGGGTAGTGTAGACATACCCTATGTGTGGAAAGATTGTTCCTTCCTAACTGGAGCACTTTTCATTTGTCCTTGTTAAACTTCATCCTATTTACTTCAGACAATTTCTCCACTTTGTCCAGATCATTTTGAAGTATGACCCTTTCCTCCAGAGCGCTTGCAACCCCTCCCAGCTTCATATCATCTGTAATCTTAATAAGCGTCCTCTCTATACCAGTATCTATATCATTGATGAAGCTATTGAACAGAACCGGTCACAAAACAGACCCCTGCGGTACCCCACTTGTTATGCCTTTCAAGCAGGATTGTGAACCATTAATAACTACTCTGTGTGAATCGTTATCCAGCCAGTTACACACTCACCTCGGATTAGTCCCATCTAAATTGTTTTTGCCTAGTTTATTGATACGAATATTATGTGAGCCCATATCAAATGCCTTACTAAAGTCTAGTTATACCACAACCACCGCTTCTCCCTTAGCCACAAGACTCGTTATCAAAGAAAGTGATCAGATTGGTTTGACATGACTTGTTCTTTTCAATGTATGAATGGAGATTCATTGTCTCTGTCGGATCCCTTGGCTGGTCCCAGCTCAATGAACCTGCTGCTTCCCCGGACATAGGAACGGGAACATGAATGAATGACCTGAAGCTGGCTCATAAGCACTCACTTCCCCCACACCATCCTTTACAGGACCACATGAGCTAGGAGGGAAGAGTAAAAGAGTTGGGTTTGTTTAGTCTGTTAACGAGAAGACTGAGAGGGGACGTGACAGCAGCTTTCAAGTTCCTGAAAGGGCGTTACAAGGAGGAGGGAGAAAAATTGGTCTCCTTGGCCTCTGATGATAGAACAAGAAGCATCAGGTTTAAATTGCAGCAAGGGAGGTTTAGGCTGGAGAATAGGAAACGCTTCCCAACTGTCAGAGGGGTTTATCACTGGAATAAATTGGCTGGGGAGGTTGTAGAATCTCCTCACTGGAGACATTTAAGAGCAAGTTGAGCAGACATCTGTCAGAGATGATCTGGATGGTGCTTGGCCCTGCCGTGAGGGCTGGGGACTGGTGATTGCTTATCTCTTGAGGTCCATCCCAGCTCTAGTATTCCCGGAGTCTGTGTACACAGTATTGTTGCAGTTTCTCCAGGCAGGAATTTTATGAAAGTCTATTATCCATTGGTGATTTGTAGTCTAGTCCAAAAGGGACTCTGGCAGTGCCCAGTCAGATGCATGGAGCGGACACTAGCAGTCTGGCTACTGTGGGCAGAGGCCAGTGACAGTCTGTAGCCAGACCCTAAAGCGGTGACACACTTGCACCAGCTCCGGTGCAGGAGACCCCTTTGAGGAGCATGGTCTACAGGGCTGTGGCACAGACAGAGAGGAGAGAACCCTGCAGGCACACACAGAGAGCAGGGAGTGGGGACAGGGGCTCTCAGCAGACATGGGGTGCTCCGAGAGAGGGAAGGAAGAGGAGCTGTCCCACCAGCCAGCGCTTCTCCTGCCTGTGTCTTTAGGCTGCTCGTGGGTGGGGAGGGCTTGAGCGGGCTGGAAGGGGGCAGCTGGAAAGGCAGCACAGGGAGGGGCAAGAGGCTGCCATGCAGGAGGGCTGCTTTCTGCTCCTGTGTGGTCGTGAAAGTCCCTGGGGGCTACAAATGAGAAGAGGGGGGAAAGTGGGGGGCTCTGAGGTGAATGGGGGAGAGGAGCAACTGAGGAGACAGGGGAAGATGTGGTGCAGGGCATCAGGGGAAGAGGTGGGGCAGGGTCTGTTACGTGGACGTGTGGAGATGAAAAGGCACCTGCCTGTGTGATGCTGGGCTCCGACCCATGATGTTCAGAATTACAAGTCTCCATCAGGTCCCTCTGACTCGCAGACTCAGTTCAAAGGGCTCCCACCGACACCCTCCATAGATCATTTGTCACCTTCGCAATAGTCTGGGGAGCTGCACCTGTTACAGGTAAACTCCACCCACCTCGGGATGCCGGGGGAAGGGACCAGGCAGGTTTCATGGCAGAGGGAGGGGCAGGGACCAAAGGGCCCTGAGAACGTGGGGAGTTTGCATCACTGGGAGCGGCCCACTGGGCCAGAGCGACATTGCAGGGACCAACGCACACGTGGAGATCAGAGAGTTCATGCTCCTCCCTCAGCCCCTGCTCTCTGCCAACAAACTCTCTATAAATACCGGGATCCCCAGCCCAGCACCTCACCGGCCTCCAGCCTCCCTCTCTGCTCCTCTGCTCTGCAGCCCTGCTGAGACCCCAGCCCCCTCCAGCCATGAGGATCCTCTACCTGGTGTTTGCTGTTCTCCTGCTGGTCTCCTTGGCTGCTCCAGGTGAGCGGTCGCTCTGGGAGGGGCGGGAATAGGGACGGAGGAGGGGGATCGGCGGGTAACAGGAAGGACTCAGGCTCCCCGGCAGTGTCTGGTGGGGGGGCATGTTCTGGGGACAGTCTGAGCCAGGACCACTGTGAGCAGCACGTGGGTGTCCACTTGTCTGGGCATGTTTAGATGAGCCGCTGCTGAGACAGTCCTGAGCATCTGGCTCTCTGGGTTCCCGTCTAGCGAGTCCTTGGGGATTCCAAGTCGGGAGGTTTCCTGTAAGGACGGGCAGAGAATTCCACCCTCTCGCCAGCCCCCCGAGCTCAGACCCTGGGGCCAGCGCTCCCCCCGGCTGTGACCCTCACGTTACACACCTGGGTCCACACTGGGCACAGAGCTACAACAGGCCTGATTCCCAGAGGTGTGGGCAGCTCCAGCTACCTTGGCTGCCTTCTGAAATAGCGGTCACGTTCATGGAGGTGTCCGAATGTAGATTTAGGAGCCTGACAGCAGGCCCCTGCCTGCAAGGAACCTGGCTTTGGATTATAAAGATTGGGACTGAACAAAGACACAGCGAACTCTTCTCAGGGGAGTCCTGTGGACACTGAATTTGCGATGTCTCTGCTTTGGGGTTAACAATCCATTCGCCCATCCAGCCTCGGTCCAAATTCACTCTGAATTGGGAAATACGCCGTGAATGTTCCATGAGCCCCCTGCCATAGCGTGCTGGAGAGAGAGGAAATATCTCCCCACATGATTTAGAGGGTAACTTCTGACACAGAAGTGGGGTTAATACAGCTCATGGCCTCCATGAGTCTGCAGAGACTGAAAGAGTCGCAGAAAGACCCATGGAAATTTTCCCTCATTCAATTCCATGAGCGTTCACTTTTCTCTCTCTCTTTGAGCCTTCAGGAGCAGGGTTGTGAACTAATGAAATTACACGTCTAATCCAACAGTGCCCAGAATGCTTTGAACAAACGGCAGGAGCTGGGTTTTGTCGTCCCCATGAGGCTGTGCAGAGCCAGGCTCTGCCAGCGCCTCCTCAGCTGCCAGCTTCGACTCCTGCCGCCATCTTTGTGCCTCATTTCCCCAGCGTCTCTTTTCTCTCCCCCACCAACCGCCACGTCCCTTCCTCCCTCCCCTACATCCCCCTTATCCCCTTCCCTCCAGCCAGCCCCTCCCACCTTTCTCTGCGCTCTCCCCGTCCCTCTGTGCACCTCTCAGCACCTGCTCTCTCCCCTGCCCCCACCTGGCCTGGCCCTTCACAGCCTCCCTCCTTTCCCCTCCACGGCCTGGTCCTCCCCCTAAAACCTCTCCCCTGCCTCCCTTTTACACCTTGTCTCCACAGCTCAGCTCCTCTCCCTCCCTCTCACTGCTCCCACCCACCCGCTTTGCTGCCTCTGGCCCTGTCCCCATCCCTCCTCTCTGACTTTCCTCTCTTGCCACCAGCATCTTCCATTGGTGCCTGCTGTCCCCAGCCTAGGACTCAACCAACTGCCCCTGGTCACCGACAGCCACCATCTGAACTGCAGGGAATGGCAGGAGCCTGATTTCCCTTCCAAGGGCTCCCCCTTTTCCTCTCCCTCAGAAATGTCTCTGGGGTCCCTCAGGACATCAGGAGGTTGGAGCCCTGGGATCTGTGGGGGCAGGTGTCACTGGGGGGGGGGGGGCTCTCCAGGGGACACTAACCGTGTGGAGGCCGATCCCTCAGGAAGGGGAAGGCAGCCCCCACCGCGCTGAGCCGCCCTTCCCCTCTAGGGCAAGAAACGGCCCCTCAGCTGCCCCGTCGGTCTGACCCCTTGGGACGGGCCATGAACAGGAGTGTCCGAGTAAACCGCTGTGGGTTGGTGGGGTCCCATGTTCTGTCTCTAACCCGGACTCTCTGTCTGGCGCAGGCCTAGGGCAGAAGAAGGGCTGTGCTGGTCGCTGCGACTGGAAATGCGGCAAATACGAGTATGAGACCTACACGTACGACTGCCCCAAGTCCTACTGCTGCCTCCCCCTCAAAAAGTGGAAATGAGCCCGGAGGGATCCACCCGCCCTGGACCAGGAGCAGCCGCGGCAGCGGGTCCCCGACTCCCCACAGAAATGTCGTTCCCTCCCCCCATTAAACAAGAGCAGGCCTGGCCTTGGCGTGTGCCGTGTGGGTCACTCGTGTGTCGGGCCGTCGTGCAGAGCGGCCCAAGGGGGTGTGAACATGTTTGGGCAGGTGGCTACAGGGACACAGACCCAGACAGCTCAGGGACAGACTTTCCCACCTGCCCCTAAAATGCCCCAAGTTTCCCTCTCCAGTCCCTGGGCTCTGCCTGAGGAGTCCCAGGCCCTGTGTGAGCCTCCCCGCCCCACTGTGGGCAGACAGAGCGGGTGGGGTGGATGTGGGAACTCTGGGTCTGTTCCTGGTCGCTGGTGCTGAAATCTCTGGGTGCTGAGCATCAGAGGCCGGGCGGCACAGTATTGAAGTGAATAAAAACACTGCGCTGGCAGCGAGGGTCCCAGACAACTTCCTGGGGGCTGCAAAGCCGCCCCCCCCCCAACGCCCTCTTACCAGGTGCCCCCGGTCACAGTGCCCTTGGTGCTCACCCACTTTGGCCTCCTTCGGCCCATTCTTGGGGGAAATGGCTCCTTGGGCAAACTTGTATTTTAGTGGCCTGACCGAGACCCCTCCCCCATCCTCCCCTCCTTTGGAAGCTCCCTGTTGCCTCCCGCATCAAGCAACCCATTTTATCAGCCCCCACCCCTTCCTGCTGACTCCCTCAGCTCCTCTGCTGCCTCCAGCACACCCTCCCCCATCACCCCGGCCCCACTGACCCCCACCTCCAACGCAGCCCCTCAGGCATTGCTGCCCTCCTGCTCCTGGGCCTGCAGCCTCCTCGTGGTCACTCGTCCCTCTGGCTGGGTCGCCCGACACGACCCCTCCTGGGGCCAGGCAGCAACGTCTTTCCCTGGCCCACTGACCCAGGCTGGCCACTGCCTGGCCTGGGCCACGACCTCCGTGGCTGGTAGGGACCCAGGACCAGCCTCTCCTCTGGGTTCCCGCTCAAGGTCCTACAGTCGGCAGCCAAAGGCTGCAGAGCCCGACCGTGCTGCATTTCCCGCAGCCTTCGACCGCCTCCCTGGCCTCCCCTGCAGCGGTGGGGCTGCCCCACTCGGCTACAAGGGGTTAAATCAGGCTGGAGGCGTGTGTGCAGAGCCCCAGACAATCAGGGAGAGACTCAGAGGGAGCCGATCAGAGGACGGGGGGTGTTTGCTCGTGGGCCTGGGCTGTCGCATCATGGCCGTGGTGTTTTCCCAGGTCAGGGCTGGGTCCCTTTGCCGTTTTCATCTCTGCCACCAACAGTTTGGTCCAATAGGAGCGATTCCTCCCGCGCCCCGTCTCCAGTGTGAGTCGTGCCCTGGGAATAGTTGCTGGCAGATACTCACACACCACTGAGACGAAACGGGAAGAGCCTGCGCCGACTCCATTGGGTTTACACGTCTCCATCCTGCCGTGGTCAGCGACAGACTCTTGCATCCCTGGGGACACAGGAGCTAGAGAACGTCGCATCTTTCCCCATTGCAGGGGCTCACACAAGCTAACTTTCACCTGCCTCTGGACCGTTGCTCTGAGGCGCTGGCCACTGTCCTCTTGGGCTCGTTGTACGTGCCTGTGTCACACGCGGGGGCTGTGGGCAGAACTGGGTTTCTCTGCGTGTGCAGTGAAGGAGGCGGCAAAGAGCCCTGCCCCAGACAGGGAGGTCGGAAGCGCGAGGAGGCGCAGAGTCTGGGAGGAGGCAGGATGGCCATTGGCAGACGTCCCCTTGCTAACACAGCCCCTAGACACAGAACGGGGCTGGGAGCCTGGAGATCCTGCCTGCCATGCGGGCCCTGCCCAAGTCAGTGGCAAAGGTGCCCGTTTATTTCAGGGGGCCAGGGCTTCTCCCCAGGTGTCCTGCCCCTTCCAGGGGCGCACGGCAGCAGGATGCACACGCCCGGGGGGAGGAGGACGGCGGCTCTGACAGACACTGGTAGCCTTTGGGGGCCCCTGTAACGCTCCCAGGGTGACGTGGTGCAGGGTTCTGTGCGGGTGAATATCGGCTGTTGGCTTTCACTCGCCACCAACGCCTGTATCCGTGTGAACAGTCCACCGCTCGCCCTGCCCCCGCCATTCACCTCTCGCCCCTCTGCCCGGCTGTTCCCAAAGGGAAACAAGGTAACCCCACACAGACACACTGGCCCCAGCCAGCCCCCTGCAGCCCAGCAGTGTGCACGGTGCAACCCACAGAAGGGGCCCTCCGGACACGGGCTGGACCCCACTCAGCCATTGGGGGAGGGGCAGTGCCCAGAGCGGGGTGGCTCTTCTGTGCACAGTCCCCTCCTGCTCCTGTCTGCAAAGGTCCCCGGGGAAGGCTCTGGGGATGTGACTCTGACAAATCATTTGGCTGCATGGGAAGGCGTTCGGGAGCAAGAGGGAAACTGAGGCCCGTCCCTTTGCAGTGGGTGGAGAAGGGTCCTGTCGCCCTGTCCACAGGCTGAGCAGCGCAGGTGACAGTGGGTAGCACACAGCACTGTGACTGGGGTCTGAGCTTTTACCAAACAGGGCTCCGCTGACGCAGTGAGGACAGATCTGAGGGTCTCAGCAGAGAGGCCGGGGACTGAGTGTGACATGGGACTAAACTAACCCTCCCTACTGAAAAGTGACCTTTGGGGGAGACATGTGGCACTTTGGGGGCGGGTGGGGAAGTCGGGCCCTGAGCTGTCCTGGTCTGTGTCCCCACAAGACAACTGGCAACTTTCCTGTTGGCCAGGGAGACTGAACTCTGGCTGGGCCGCAGAGGAAATCCCGCCAGATCCGGGCTCTGTGGCCCTGGGCCCGGGAAGGAAGCGCGAGGCTGCTGCTACATGGGCATTTTCGTGACTAAAAGGTTTTTTGCTCAGGGATTTGGTAAAGCCCCCCCGCCCAGCCCTCCCCCGCCAAATGACAGCGCAGCTCTGGCGGGAGCTTCGTTAATGTGGAGGAACCTCTGGCCCCTCGTCGGGCCGGTTTTATCCTGTGGCGGGAGAGCTCTCCCCCGGCGATAACGGGGCTGCACTGCTCACCCGGCAACAGCGCGGCCGCAGTGGCCCTGCCATGTGGCTGTGAGCGGCGCGGTGCAGACGGGGCCTTCGGGGGCTTCTCCTCCCACAGCCCCTGCCCACCCAGCTCCTTCCCCCCGCACCACGTCCCTGCGCAGACGCGAGGGCAGGGAGGGGCCAGTTGCTTTTCTCTCTCCTGAGCCGTTTTGCAGCCTCGGCTCCGAGGTGACCGGCCCTTCCCTGGGCCCTCGGGCACAGGCCTGTTCACAGCCCCTTGGCCCACTCTGCACGACGGCCCCACACACGAGTGACCCACACGGCACACGCCAAGGCCAGGCCTGCTCTCGTTTAATGGGGGGAGGGAACGACATTTCTGTGGGGAGTCGGGGACCCGCTGCCGCGGCTGCTCCTGGTCCAGGGCGGGTGGATCCCTCCGGGCTCATTTCCACTTTTTGAGGGGGAGGCAGCAGTAGGACTTGGGGCAGTCGTACGTGTAGGTCTCATACTCGTATTTGCCGCATTTCCAGTCGCAGCGACCAGCACAGCCCTTCTTCTGCCCTAGGCCTGCGCCAGACAGAGAGTCCGGGTTAGAGACAGGAGCTGTGCCCACAGGCCCTGCCCACCATGCCCCCCCGCCCTCCTCCCGCGGTTCTCACACAGCTCGGACGGGGGGCTGGCCCTGACAGCGTCACCCCGGTTCCCGGACACTCCTATTCATGGCCCGTCCCAAGGGGTCAGACCGACGGGGCAGCTGAGGGGCCGTTTCTTGCCCTAGAAGGGAAGGGCGGCTCAGCGCAGTGGGGGCTGCCTTCCCCCTCCTAAGGGATCGGCCTCCACTCGGTTAGTGTCCCCTGGAGAGCCCCCCCAGTGACACCTGCCCCCACAGAACCCAGAGCTCCAACCAGCTCCCGCCTGATGTCCTGAGGGACCCCAGAGTCATTTCTGAGGGAGGGGAAAAGGGGGAGCCCTTGGAAGGGAAATCAGGCTCCTGCCATTCCCTGCAGTTCACATGGTGGCTGTCGGTGACCAGGGGCAGTTGGTTAAGAGTCCTAGGCCGGGGACAGCAGGCACCAATGGAAGATGCTGGTGGCAAGAGAGGAAAGACAGAGAGGAGGGATGAGGACAGGGCCAGAGGCAGCAAAGCGGGTGGGTGGGAGCAGTGAGAGGGAGGGAGAGGAGCTGGGCTGTGGAGACAAGGTGTAAAAGGGAGGCAGGGGAGAGGTTTTAGGGGGAGGACCAGGCCGTGGAGGGGAAAGGAGGGAGGCTGCGAAGGGCCAGGCCAGGTGGGGGCAGGAGAGAGAGCAGGTGCTGAGAGGTGCACAGAGGGACGGGGAGAGCGCAGAGAAACGTGGGAGGGGCTGGCTGGAGGGAAGGGGATAAGGGGGATGTAGGGGAGGGAGGAAGGGACGTGGCGGTTGGTGGCGGATAGAAAAGAGCAGCTGGGGAAATGAGGCACAAAGATGGCGGCGGGCGGAGAGGCTGGCAGCTGGGGAGGCGCTGACAGAGCCTGGCCCTGCACAGACTCATGGGGCTGACAATCTACATTGAGACACCCCCATGGAAGTGACTGCTGTTTCAGAAGGCAGCCAAGGTAGCTGGAGCTGCCCACACCTCTGGAAGTCAAACCTGCTTGATCTTTGTGCCCAGTGTGGACCCAGGTGTGTAACGTGAGGGTCACAGCCGGGGGGAGCGCGCTGGCCCCAGGGTCTGAGCTCGGGGGGCTGGCGAGAGGGTGGAATTCTCTGCCCGTCCTGACGGGAAACCTCCCGACTCGGAATCCCCAAGTGACTCGCTAGACGGGAACCCAGAGAGCCAGATGCTCAGGACTGTCTCAGCCGCGGCTCATCTAAACATGCCCAGACAAGTGGACACCCACGTGGTGCTCACAGTGGTCCTGGCTCAGACTGTCCCCAGAACATGCCCCCCCCACCAGACACTGCCGGGGAGCCCGAGTCCTTCCTGTTACCCGCCGATCCCCCTCCTCCGTCTCTATTCCCGCCCCTCCCAGAGCGACCGCTCACCTGGAGCAGCCAAGGAGACCAGCAGGAGAACAGCAAGCACCAGGTGGAGGATCCTCATGGCTGGAGGGGGCTGGGGTCTCAGCAGGGCTGCAGAGCAGAGGAGCAGAGAGGGAGGCTGGAGGCCGGTGAGGTGCTGGGCTGGGGATCCCGGTATTTCTAGAGAGTTTGTTGGCAGAGAGCAGGGGCTGGGGGAGGAGCATGAACTCTCTGATCTCCACGTGTGCGTTGGTCCCTGCAATGTCGCTCTGGCCCAGTGGGCCGCTCCCAGTGATGCAAACCCCCCACGTTCTCAGGGCCCTTTGGTCCCTGCCCCTCCCTCTGCCATGAAACCTGCCTGGTCCCTTCCCCTGGCATCCCGAGGTGGGTGGAGTTTACCTGTAACAGGTGCAGCTCCCCAGACTATTGCGAAGGTGACAAATGATCTATGGAGGGTGTCGGTGGGAGCCCTTTGAACTGAGTCTGTGAGTCAGAGGGACCTGATGGAGACTTGTAATTCTGAACATCATGGGTCGGAGCCCAGCATCACACAGGCAGGTGCCTTTTCATCTCCACACGTCCATGTAAGAGACCCTGCCCCACCTCTTCCCCTGATGCCCTGCACCACGTCTTCCCCTGTCTCCTCAGTTGCTCCTCTCCACCATTCCCCTCACAGCTCCCCGCTTTCCCCTCTCTTATCATATGTAGCCCCCAGGGACTTTCACGACCACACAGGAGCAGAAAGCAGCCCTCCTGCATGGCAGCCTCGTGCCCCTCCCTGTGCTGCCTTTCCAGCTGCCCCCTTCCAGCCCGCTCAAGCCCTCCCCACCCACGAGCGGCCTAAAGACACAGGCAGGAGAAGCGCTGGCTGGTGGGACAGCTCCTCTTCCTTCCCTCCCCCGGAGCACCCCATGTCTGCTGAGAGCCCCTGTCCCCACTCCCTGCTCTCTGTGTGTGCCTGCAGAGTTCTCGCCTCTCTGTCTGTGCCACAGCCCTGTAGACCATGCTCCTCAAAGGGGTCTCCTGCAGCCAGAGCTGGTGCAAGTGTGTCACCGCTTTAGGGTCTGGCTACAGACTGTCAGTGGCCTCTGCCCACAGTAGACAGACTGCTAGTGTCCGCTCCATGCATCTGACTGGGCACTGCCAGAGTCCCTTTTGGACTTGATCTGAGGAAGTGGGTCTGGCTCACGAAAGCTCATCATCTAATAAACCATCTTGTTAGTCTGTAAAGTGCTACGTAGTCCTGTACAATGGATAATGGACTTTCATAAAATTCCAAGCTGGAGAAACTGCAACAATACTGTGTACACAGACTCAGGGTATGTCTACACTACCCTGCTAGTTCGAACTAGCGGGGTAATGTATGCATATCGAACTTGCTAATGAAGCCCGGGATTTGAATTTCCCGGGCTTCATTAGCATAAAGCCGGCGCCGCCATTTTTAAAAGCCGGCTAGTACGAACCCCGTGCCGCGCGGCTACACGCGGCACGGGCTAGATAGTTCTAACTAGCTAGCCATTCTGAACTATCTGTACGCCTCGTGGAACAAGGTGTACAGATAGTTCGGAATGGCTAGCTGGTTCGAACTATCTAGCCCGTGCCGCATGTAGCCGTGCGGCACGGGGTTCGCACTAGCCGGCTTTTAAAAATGGCGGCGCCGGCTTTATGCTAATGAAGCCCGGGAAATTCAAATCCCGGGCTTCATTAGCAAGTTCGGTATGCATACATTACCCCGCTAGTTCGAACTAGCGGGGTAGTGTAGACATACCCTCAGGGTATACTAGAGCTGGGATGGACCTCAAGAGATAAGCAATCACCAGTCCCCGGCCCTCACGGCAGGGCCAAGCACCATCCAGATCATCTCTGACAGATGTCTACTCAACTTGCTCTTAAATGTCTCCAGTGAGGAGATTCTACAATCTCCCCAGCCAATTTATTCCAGTGATAAACCACCCTGACAGTTGGGAAGTGTTTCCTATTCTCCAGCCTAAACCTCCCTTGCTGCAATTTAAACCTGATGCTTCTTGTTCTATCATCAGAGGCCAAGGAGAACAATTTTTCTCCCTCCTCCTTGTAACGCCCTTTCAGGAACTTGAAAGCTGCTGTCACGTCCTCTCTCAGTCTTCTCTTTAACAGACTAAACAAACCCAACTCTTTTACTCTTCCCTCCTAGCTCATGTGGTCCTGTAAAGGATGGTGTGGGGGAAGTGAGCGCTTATGAGCCAGCCTACGTCATTCATTCATGTTCCCGTTCCTATGTCTGGGGAAGCAGCAGGTTCATTGAGCTGGGATCAGCCAAGGGATCCGGCAGAGACAATGAATCTCCATTCATACATTATAAAGAACAAGTCATGTCAAACCAATCTGATCACTTTCTTTGATAACGAGTCTTGTGGCTAAGGGAGAAGCGGTGGTTGTGGTATAACCAGACTTTAGTAAGGCATTTGATATGGGCTCACATAATATTCGTATCAATAAACTAGGCAAAAACAATTTAGATGGGGCTACTCCAAGGTGAGTGTGTAACTGGCTGGATAACGATTCACACAGAGTAGTTATAAATGGTTCACAATCCTTCTTGAAAGGCATAACAAGTAGAGTTCCGCAGGGGTCTGTTTTGGGACCAGTTCTGTTCAATAGCTTCATCAACGATATAGATACTGGTATAGAGAGGACACTTATTAAGATTACAGATGAAATGAAGCTGGGAGGGGTTGCAAGCGCTTTGGAGGAAAGGGTCATACTTCAAAATGATCTGAACAAAGTGGAGAAATGGTCCGAATTAAATAGGATGAAGTTTAATAAGGACAAATGCAAAGTGCTCCAGTTAGGAAGGAACAATCTTTCCACACATACAGAATGGGAAGCGACTGTCTAGGAAGGAGCACTGCAGAGGCATCTATTGGTCATAGTGGACCACCAGCTAAATATGAGTCATCAGTGTGACACTGGTGCAAAAAAAGCAAACACGATTCTACGATGTATTAACCCAAGTCTTGTGAGCAAGACACAAGAAATCATTTTTCTGCTCTGCTCTGCTCTGCTCTGCTCTGATTAGGCCTCAGTTGAAGTATTGGGTGCAGTTCTTGGCACCACATTTCAAGAAAGATGTGGAGATATTAGAGAAGCTCCAGAGAAGAGCAAGAAGAATGATTAAAGGTCTAGGGAAAATGACCTATGGGGGAAGGCTGAAAGAACAGGGCTGGTTTAGTTTGGAAAGGAGAACACTGAGAGGGGACAGGATACGAGTTTTCAGATATCTAAAAGGGTGTCACAAGAAGGAGGGAGAAAAAATGTTCTTCTTAGCTTCAGAAAATAGGGCAAGAAGCAACGGGCTTAAACGGCAGCAAGCGAGGTTTAGGTTGGACGTTAGCAAAAACTTCCTGCCTGTCAGGGTGGTGAAACACTGGAATAAGTTACCTACGGAGGTTGTGGAATCTCCATTTCCAGAGATATTTAAGAGCAGGTTGGACAGGCATCTGTCAAGAATGGTCTAGATGGTGCTTGGTCCTGCCGTGAAGGCAGGGGACTGGACGTGATGACCTCTTCAGGTCCCTTCCAGTACTGCTGTTCTGTGATTCTATGACTGTATAAACAAAGCTTGCAGGCGGAAAAGGAGAAACTTTGTCTGTCCTATCAAGACAAGCGGGTCTGAACTTCAAGTGATGAGCAATTCAACCAACTGAGTGTTCAGAAATTATTTATATCTGAGGTGCCCTGGGTCTCCTTGTTGTTTTGCTGAACCAGACTCACACAGCTGCCCCTCTGGAAAGTGTAACAAGTGGGCTGCTCAAGTCTCTGTTACGTGGACGTGTGGAGATGAAAAGGCACCTGCCTGTGTGATGCTGGGCTCCGACCCATGATGTTCAGAATTACAAGTCTCCATCAGGTCCCTCTGACTCACAGACTCAGTTCAAAGGGCTCCTACCGACACCCTCCTGGATCAGCACTTTGTGTTCAGTGAGAAAACAAGTGTCATTTGTCACCTTCGCAATACATCTGGAGACCTGCACGTGTTACAGGTAAACTCCACCCACCTCAGGATGCCGGGGGAAGGGACCAGGCAGGTTTCATGGCAGAGGGAGGAGCAGGGACCAAAGGGCCCTGAGAACGTGGGGGGTTTGCATCACTGGGAGCGGCCCACTGGGCCAGAGCGACATTGCAGGGACCAACGCACACGTGGAGATCAGAGAGTTCATGCTCCTCCCCCAGCCCCTGCTCTCTGCCAACAAACTCTCTATAAATACCGGGATCCCCAGCCCAGCACCTCACCGGCCTCCAGCCTCCCTCTCTGCTCCTCTGCTCTGCAGCCCTGCTGAGACCCCAGCCCCCTCCAGCCATGAGGATCCTCCACCTGGTGTTTGCTGTTCTCCTGCTGGTCTCCTTGGCTGCTCCAGGTGAGCGGTCGCTCTGGGAGGGGCGGGAATAGGGACGGAGGAGGGGGATCGGCGGGTAACAGGAAGGACTCAGGCTCCCCGGCAGTGTCTGGTGGGGGGGGGGGGGGGGCATGTTCTGGGGACAGTCTGAGCCAGGACCACTGTGAGCACCACGTGGGTGTCCACTTGTCTGGGCATGTTTAGATGAGCCGCTGCTGAGACAGTCCTGAGCATCTGGCTCTCTGGGTCCCTGTCTCTGGGAACCTGTCACTCCCCGCGCCATGGACCTTCTTCCCTCATTGCCCTCAGTGGAGTTCGACTGACTCTCCCCGTGAGGCTTGATGAAGAAGGTTTTCAATTATCGCAATTACACGTCGAATCTCCCCCTGCCCAGCAGGGTCTGTGCAAACGGCAGGAGCTGGGTTTTGTCGTCCCCATGAGGCTGTGCAGGGCCAGGCTCTGCCAGCGCCTCCTCAGCTGCCAGCCTCTCCGCCCGCCGCCATCTTTGTGCTTCATTTCCCCAGCTGCTCTTTCCTCTCCTCCACCAACCGCCACGTCCCTTCCTCCCTCCCCTACATCCCCCTTATCCCCTTCCCTCCAGCCAGCCCCTCCCACGTTTCTCTGCGCTCTCCCTGCCCCTCTGTGCACCTCTCAGCACCTGCTCTCTCTCCTGCCCCCACCTGGCCTGGCCCTTCACAGCCTCCCTCCTTTCCCCTCCACAGCCTGGTCCTCCCCCTAAAACCTCTCCCCTGCCTCCCTTTTACACCTTGTCTCCACAGCCCAGCTCCTCTCCATCCCTCTCACTGCCCCCATCTCAGCTGGCCCCTCCTCTGCCTCTGGCCTTGTCCCTACAGCTCCCCTCTACCTCTTCTCTCTTGCCACCAGCATCTCCCCTTGTCCTCACCCCCTCCCCATTCTACCTGCTGCCGCCCCCCACCATCCTAGGGCTCTCACACCGCCCCCCCCCCAGGTCACCGACGGCCTCCCAGGGAGCCCCCATCTGAAATGCAGGGAATGGCGCAACCCCCATTTTCCTTTCCAAGGGGCTCCCCCAATTCCCCTCCCCCAGAACTGACTCTGGGGTCTCTCAGGCCATGAGGCGGGAGGTGGATGCAGCCCTGCTCTCTGTGGGGGCAGGTGTTACTGGGGGGGTTCTCCAGGGGACACTAACCGTGTGGAGGCCGATGCCTCAGGAAGGGGAAGGCAGCCCCCACCGCGCTGAGCCGCCCTTCCCTTCTAGGGCAAGAAACGGCCCCTCAGCTGCCCCGTCGGTCTGACCCCTTGGGACGGGCCATGGATAGGAGTGTCCGGGAACCGGGGTGACGCTGTCAGGGCCAGCCCCCCGTCCGTGCTGTGTGAGAACCGCGGGAGGAGGGCGGGGGGGCATGGTGGGCAGGGCCTGTGGGCACAGCTCCTGTCTCTAACCCGGACTCTCTGTGTCTGGCGCAGGCCTAGGGCAGAAGAAGGGCTGTGCTGGTCGCTGCGACTGGAAATGCGGCAAATACGAGTATGAGACCTACACGTACGACTGCCCCAAGTCCTACTGCTGCCTCCCCCTCAAAAAGTGGAAATGAGCCCAGAGGGATCCACCCGCCCTGGACCAGGAGCAGCCGCGGCAGCGGGTCCCCGACTCCCCACAGAAATGTCGTTCCCTCCCCCCATTAAACGAGAGCAGGCCTGGCCTTGGCGTGTGCCGTGTGGGTCACTCGTGTGTGGGGCTGTCGTGCAGAGCAGCCCAAGGGGCTGTGAACAGGCCTGTCCCCGAGGGCCCAGGGAAGGGCCGGTCACCTCAGTTACCTGCAATATGGCTCGTGGGAAAGGGAACGAGCTTGTGGGCTGAACCGTCGCTCTGGTTTCAGCTGGCGAGGTCTCGTGGAGGCCCAGGGCCTGGTTCATTCAGCCATGGAGGGAGCAGTGCAGCCCCCTGTTCCCGTCAGGAGAGGTCGCTCCCGGTGACACAGTAAAACAGCCTTGATAAGGCTGCCAGAGGTTCCCCACAGAAGGGCTGGTCCCACTGCTGGAGGACTGTCCAGACAGGCGCTTTTCAATGCTGCAATGTTTGTCATTCCGGTGGTTGTTTTTGCAGACCCCAGAGTGACAAACGAAAGTGCCTGTGTGGACACAGCCTCAGGCTGCCCGCTCCGGGCCATCGCGTCTCAGCGCTGATGGTGGGAATTTCCTCCAGGGTCCAGGAAGTCCAGTCTCCATAGTCCACTCAGCCCCCGCTGCCCTGCTGGGACCCACAGGAACGCTGTGTTCTGGTGACACAGACCAGCAGAGCTCAGGTCCAGGCTCCCCCACCCAGCCCTAGTGCCCCAAATCCCCAGCAGTGAAGAGAGGCCAGTTCCCTCCCACGGCTCACTCAGTCCCCGGCCTCTCTGCTGAGACCCCCAGATCTGTCCTCACTGGGTCAGCGGAGCCATGTTTGTGTAAACTCAGACTCTAGTCACAGTGCTGTGTGCTACCCACTGTCACCTGCGCTGCTCAGCCTGTGGACAGGGCGACAGGGCCCTTCTCCACCCACTGCAAAGGGATGGGCCTCAGTTTCCCTCTTGCTCCCGAACGCCTTCCCATGCAGCCAAATGATTCGTCAGAGTCACATCCCCAGAGCCTTCCCCTGAGGACCTTTGCAGACAGGAGCAGGAGGGGACTGTGCGCAGAAGAGCCACCCCGCTCTGGACACTGCGCCTCCCCCCATGGCCGAGTGGGGTCCAGCCCGTGTCCGGAGGGCCCGTTCTGTGGGTTGCACCGCGCACACTGCTGGGCTGTAGGGGGCTGGCTGGGGCCAGTGTGTCTGTGGGGAGTTACCTTGTTTCCCTTTGAGAACAGCCGGGCAGAGGGGCGAGAGGTGGACTGTTCAGACGGATACAGGCGTTGGTGGCTTGCGAAAGCCAACAGCCGATATTCACCCGCACAGAACCCTGCACCACGTCACCCTGGGAGTGTTACAGGGGCCCCCTAAGGCTGCCAGCGTCTGTCAGAGCCACCGTCCTCCTCCCCCTGGGCATGTGCATCCTGCTGCCCCGCGCCCCTGGAAGGGGCAGGACACCTGGGGAGAAGCCCTGGCCCCCTGAGACAGAGCAGTGGACCTGGTCTGCCTGCTATCAGGAGGGAATGTCCAGTCAATGACTGTGCTAATTAGCATGGCTCCAGGGACATTGGCTCTCAATTGCTTACTTGAGGAATGTGTCTGGAACTGCAAACCAGCCAATGCCATGGCTGCTGACATGGGACACAGGGATAGGTGTTGTGCTTAAAAGAAGCACCCGGGATCTTTTTCAGGGGGATGAGGCAACATGCCACATTTATTGAGAATACATAGACCAATCAATGCTTTATCATGTGCATAGGATACATTACACTCATGGGCTGTATCTAGACTGGCAAGTTTTGCCAGCTGTCTACACTGGCCACTTGAATTTGCGCAAGAACACTGATGATCTCATGTAAGATTGTCAGTGCTTCTTGCGCAAATAGTATGCTGCTCCTGATCGGGCAAAAGCCCTCTTGCGCAAATGCTTTTGCGCAAGAGGGCCAGTGTAGACAATGCGGTATTGTTGTGCATAAAAAAGCCCTGATGGCGAAAATTGCGATCGGGGCTTTCTTGCGCAAAACCGCGTCTAGATTGGCACGGACGCTTTTCTGCAAAAAGTGCTTTTGCGGAAAAGCGTCTGCGCCAATCTAGACGCGCTTTTCCGCAAATGCTTTTAATGGAAAAACTTTTCCGTTAAAAGCATTTGCGGAAAATCCTGCCAGACTAGACGTAGCCATGCAGTCTCTCTCTCACTCTCTCTCTCTCTCTCTCTCTCTCTCTCTCTCTCTCACACACACACACACACACGCACAGTCCGTCACACACACACACACACACACACACACACACACACACACACAGTCCGTCTTATTGTTACCAATAGTTGCTTCCCCTAACTGCACTGGCCAGGTGAGTTCGGTGTGGGAGGGGTGGAGCCAGGCTTCTGCTGATCCGGATCGATGCTTCCTTGTTGACAAGACAAAAACCCGGGGTCCCTCTGCAAGATGCCTCCTATTTATCCCTCTCATGCAGCCAGTTAGTCATCACCTCTCCTTTTTTAATGCTTCAAAGAGAGTTCTTTCAAGGGCAAGCTCTTGCTGCTGGACTCCCAAGGCATCTGTATGTCCTGTCTTCTTTTCAATGAGCTCGCTTCACAGGGAGTGTCTTGGATCTGAGTATCAGAGGGGTAGCCGTGTTAGTCTGGATCTGCAAAAGCGACAAGGAATCCTGTGGCACCTAATAGACTAACTGAAGTGTAGGAGCATAAGCTTTCGTGGGCAAAGATCCATTCATCAGATGCATGTAGTGGAAATTTCCAGAGGCAGGTATAAATATGCCAGCCAGAATAAGGCCTGAGATAATGAGGTAAATTCAATCAGGGAGGATGAGGCCCACTTCTAGCAGCTGGCTCCCAGGCCTTCTCCACTCTTGCAACTGGAGGTGCTCACCTTTCATTCTCCATTCACACCTCACTCATTTCAACCCGGCAATCAAGGTGTGATGGTCCCTGCAGTTGCGCCCGCTTGCCGTCAGAGACGGGAGTCCCAGTGGCGCCACGGCGGCTTCTGCATGCGGCGATCAGGGCGCCGAGAGCGCATGCGTGATAGGTCCAGGGCTGAAAGCGGCAGACCTGGGGACCCCAGGAGGAGCGGCTGGCACGCACGCCGGGCGAGGGAACGCTGCCGACCAGCACATACAAGAGGGAGGCAGCGGGGTGGAGCAAAGGGGGGGAGAGCAGGAGCTGGCGGTGCTGTCAACTCCCACAGGCAGCGAACTGCAACCCGGGGGCCGGGGAGCGCCAGGCCTTGAGGACACCCAAGCTGGCGAGGCTGCTGGCGCAGGAGCACCTCCAGGAGCTGGGTGAGGGAAGCTGGCGGACGAGCGGGCAGAGCAAGGGCCAGGGCCCTAAGGCTGCGAGAGCCGGAGTGGGGGAGCGACTGCGCAAACCACCCCGCCAGGACCGTAAGGGGGGCTGCAGTTGGGGGCCCGGACAAAAGGGTACAGACTGAAGGTGGGGAAGGGACGAGAAAGGACAAAGCCTGACCCCGCCACACAAGGAAAGGGGAGAGATCTATTCTTCTTCAAGACAAAGAGGATTTTCTTTACCTTAACTATTCCTAAGACCTATAATATGGGTTCCCAACCTGGGGAGGCATGAAGAAATTCTGGGGGGAGAGGGGCGAGTGGCGACTCAGTTCTCCCCTCCCCCCATCAAGGTTTCGGCCCCGGTCAGCGGTTCCTTTTTATTGCTCAGCAAGTTTTGCTGCTACTTTTGGGGGGTGAGGTGTGAAGGTTTCTCGAAAATCCAAAAGGGGGCGTGATGCTGAAAGGTTTGGGAACCACTGACCTATAACAAAAAGAGACAAGATCTCGCTCTCTCTTTCTCTCTCTACATATATAAAAGGACTTGCAAAATTTCTCTTAATACAAGGTGTGACGTAGTGGGGGTACCTGGCTGGTTTCTATGCTGCTGGCTCTGGGGTAACCCCCACTGGCTGCCGTGGGTACCACGACCCAGCAAAACAGGATGAGTCACTATGCAAACCAGTATGGCCAGACACCCCCCATGGAGAGGAACAAAGGAAGGTGGATGCTGCCCTGGCTGGGGGGCAGGGCTGGAAGAGGGTTAGTGAGTTGCTGGCTGGAAGCATGGAGGAGACAGCCTAGGGAAAGGGGCTGGAGTTTAGGGGCCCAGTCTCCCCCATCTCAAGGGGGCCTGAGGCATCCTAGCCCAGCTCTGTGACCAGATTACATCTGTGCTGTGCTGTATCCTGGAGAGGCAATAAACTTCCTCTATTCCATTGGCTGGTGCAGTCTGTTTGTGCCATTTTGGGGTGCAGGAGACGGGGGACCCCAACATGCCGTCACACAAGGTTACATGAGGATGATACATGTTATCCTATATATAGTAGCCCAGTGCCTGTGCGTCTGTAACGCTGACATACACGGCCACACCCCCTGGCTGTGTACATCAGCGCCCCGCCCCCCCTTCCCCTTGCTCCCTGGCGGTTCGGGCCCCACGGCTCCCCGGACACCCCCCACCCGCCAGCGCTGCTTCCCTCCCCCTTCCTCCGGGCCCCCCCATCCTCTCCACAGCCCCCAAACCCCCCCAGCTCTGCTTCCCACCCCGCTTCCAGTCAGCCCCGCCCCCTTCCCCTCCCTCCGTGGCATGCTGCGCCGCTCAGGTGAGCGGCGCTCCCGCCGGGCAAGCAGTGGCAAGAGGCCCTTTGGTGTTCTCGCTCCCCACACCCTTGCCCCGCTTGCTCCCCCACCGGGGCCCAGCCGGAGCACCGCTCAGGTGGGCCAGATGGGAGCGGCGGTCAGCTGAGTGGCGCAGCACGCCAGGGAGGGAGGGGAAGGGGGCGGGGCTGGCCAGAAGGGGGGTGGGAAGCAGAGCTGGGGGGGGGATCGGGGGCTGTAGGGGAGAATGAGGGGGCCCGGAGGAAGGGAGACTGAAGCAGCAATGGCGGGGGAGGGTGTCCGGGGAGCCGTGGGGCTGGCCGGCAGGAAGAGGGGGTGGGAAGCAGAGCTGGGGGGGGAATCGGGGGCCGTGGGGCTGGATGGGAGGAGGGGGACAGGAAACAGACCTGGCGGGGGGGGGGTGCAGTCACAGGCCGCCTGCCGCCGCTTGCTCCCCCACTGGGGCCCAGCTGAACGCTGCTCAGGTGGGCCCAGTGGGACAGGAAAGGGGGCGGGGCGGTGACGTACACAGCCAGGGGGCGGGGCCGTGTATGTCACGCCCCCCCCTTCCTCCTCCCACTGTGGCACTGAGTAATGCGCCCCTCAGCCAGGCCGCCGCGGGAGGGGGGGGCAGTGATGTAGACAGCCCCGCCCCCTGGCTGTGTACATCACCGCCCCGCCCCTCCTCTCCTCTGCAGCGGCGGCCCGGCTGAGCGCGCAACACTCGGCCGAGCCGCCACGGAGGGAGGGAAAGGTGGCAGGACGGTGACGTACACGGCCAGGGGGCGGGGCCGTGTATGTCGCCGCCCCCTTCCCCTCCCACTGTGGCACTCAGCTGAGTGCTGCGCCCCTCAGCCGGGCCGCTGGGGGAGCCAGCAGCGCAAGGGGCTGTTTGGGCTCCCCCGGAGTGGGAGGGAAAGGAAGGGTGGTGATGTCCACGGCCCCGGCCCCAGCCGTGTACGTCACCGCCCCGCCCCCCTCCCTCGCGGCAGCCCGGCTGAGAAGGCAGCACTCAGCCAAGCACCACAGCAGGGGAGAAGGAGAAGGAGAAGTGGGGCGGGGAGAGACAGACGGGAGAGAGAGGCAGGAGGAGAAGAGAAAGGGAGAGTGAGAGGCAGGAGGGGGAGAAGAGAAAGAAAGAGACGGAGAGAGAGGCAGGAGGCGGAGGAGAGCTGAGAGGGGGGAGGCAGTAGGAAGAAAGCGAGAGAGAGAGAGAGAGAGACAGAGCGAGAGAGCTCAGGAGAGAAGACCTGAAAATCCCGTCTTATGACGGGCTAATTGGCTAGTATGGAAATGTTACAGAGATTTATCCACATAGGTCACTTGGCCATGTGACCTGTATCCAGACGATACTAGGGATGGATATAAAATGCCATGAGGCCAACTCCATCTGGCCTTCAATTCTGCTGCTGCTTCCAGATGCAGCCTTGCGAGGAACAGCGAGCTGGGAAGAATCATTGGCCAATCCTGACAAAGGTTGCACACCAGAGACTTTTAAGATACCAGTTTCTCCCATCTCTGCTGAGAGTCTGCATTGAGACCTTGGTGATTTGATGCATGTAACGTATTCTCCTTAACAACCTCACTCTCGTGCTTTGCTTTCTTTTAGTAATAAACCTTTAGATTTTAGATTCCAAAGGATTGGCCCAGCGTGCTCTTGTGGGTAAGATCCAGAGTGTGAATTGACCGGGGATCGGTGGCTGGTTCTTTGGGACTGGAAAGACCCGTTTGGGGTAGGTGAGATTGGGTTCGATAACCCTTCATCTGTGTGCAGGCCCAGGGCTGATAGTGGCACAGGGAGAGCTGGGGTGCCAGAGGGGTTCTGCTCGTGAGGCTTCCTGCTGGCCGGATTGGTAGCTGAAGCGTTTGGGGTGACTGGTGTGTGGCCTATTTGGGAAAGGTCTCCAGACAGGAGCTGTGAGGAGCCCTGGTTCTGAGCAATTTACCCTGAGCATACGCCCTTAGCAGTGTCCAGACCCGGCCGAGTCCATCACAGTAGCCATCTGGGGACGGCACCAGGGAGTTTCCAATTGAGGAAAGGACGTGGGAGAGGGTGGTGGCCAGGCCATGAAAATACAAGTTTTCCCAAGGAGCCATTTTCCCCAAGGCTGGGCACACAGGTGAGCACGCAGGGCGCTATGACCAGGGGGCACCTGGTAAGAAGGCGTTGCGGGAAGGGGCCTTGGCAGCCCCCAGGAAGTTGGCTGGGACCCTCGCTTCCAGCGCAGTGTTTTTATTCATTGCAATACTGGGCCCCCCGGCCTCTGATGCTCAGCACCCAGAGATTTCAGCCCCAGCGACTGGGAACAGAACCAGAGCTCCCCCACCCACCCAACTCGCTCTATCTGCCCGCAGTGGGGCGGGGAGGCTCAGACAGGGCCTGGGACTGCTCAGGCAGAGCCCAGGGACTGGGAGGAGACTTGGGGCACTTTGGGGGTGGGTGGGGAAGCCTGTCCCTGAGCTGTCCTGGTCTGTGTCCCCACAACCCAACTGGCAACTTTCCTGTGGGTCCCAGCAGGGCAGTGAAGGCCTGAGTGGGCCACGGAGACTGAACTCTGCCCGTCCCCATAGGAAATCCCCCCCAGGTCAGAACTGAGGTGCACTAGACTGGGGCAGGCAGAAAGAGGCTGTGTCCACACTGGCACTTTTACTCAGGGCAGGTGAGCGATGAAAAGCGCCGGCTGGGCACCCCCCCACCGGTGGGAGCCCCACTCCTCCAGTGGGAACCTGGGGCCGGTTTTATCCCGTGGCGGGAGAGCTCTCCCCCGGCGATAACGGGGCTGCACTGCTCACCCGGCAACAGCGTGGCCGCAGGGGCCCTGCCGTGTGGCTGTGAGCGGCGCGGTGCAGACGGGGCCTTCGGGGGCTTCTCCTCCCACAGCCCCTGCCCACCCAGCGCCTTCCCCCCGCACCACGTCCCTGCGCAGACGCGAGGGCAGGGAGGGGCCAGTTGCTTTTCTCTCTCCTGAGCCGTTTTGCAGCCTCGGCTCCGAGGTGACCGGCCCTTCCCTGGGCCCTCGGGGACAGGCCTGTTCACAGCCCCTTGGGCCGCTCTGCACGATGGCCCCACACACGAGTGACCCACACGCCAAGGCCAGGCCTGCTCTCGTTTAATGGGGGGAGGGAACGACATTTCTGTGGGGAGTCGGGGACCCGCTGCCGCGGCTGCTCCTGGTCCAGGGCGGGTGGATCCCTCCGGGCTCATTTCCATTTGAAGAGGGGGAGGCAGCAGAAGGACTTGGGGCAGTCGTACGTGTAGGTCTCATACTCGTATTTGCCGCATTTCCAGTCGCAGCGACCAGCACAGCCCTTCTTCTGCCCTAGGCCTGCGCCAGACACAGAGAGTCCGGGTTAGAGACAGGAGCTCTGCTCACAGAACATGAGACTCCACCATCCCACAGCGGTTTACATGGACCCCTTGAGATGGGGGAGACTGGGCCCCTAAATTCCAGCCCCTTTTCCTAGGCTGTCTCCTCCAAGATCCCAGACAGAAAATTAACTCTCTTCCAGCCCTTCCCCCCAGCCAGGGGTGGCATTCCGCCTTCCTTTGTTTCTTTCCCTGGGGAGTAGCTGGTAGGACAGGTTGAGAGACCCTTTTTGCATAATGACTCACCCCCGGCCCGGCTGGGCCGTGCTACAGACAGCAGCCAGTGGAGGTCACCCACAGCCCACTGCCCAGCATAGCAACCAGCGAGGTACCACCACTACGTCACACAGGGAGAGTCAGTCGAACTCCACTGAGGGCAATGAGGGAAGAAGGTCCATGGTGCGGGGAGTGACAGGTTCCCAGAGACAGGGACCCAGAGAGCCAGATGCTCAGGACTGTCTCAGCCACGGCTCATCTAAACATGCCCAGACAAGTGGACACCCACGTGGTGCTCACAGTGGTCCTGGCTCAGACTGTCCCCAGAACATGCCCCCCCCCCACCAGACACTGCCGGGGAGCCTGAGTCCTTCCTGTTACCCGCCGATCCCCCTCCTCCGTCCCTATTCCCGCCCCTCCCAGAGCGACAGCTCACCTGGAGCAGCCAAGGAGACCAGCAGGAGAACAGCAAACACCAGGTGGAGGATCCTCATGGCTGGAGGGGGCTGGGGTCTCAGCAGGGCTGCAGAGCAGAGGAGCAGAGAGGGAGGCTGGAGGCCGGTGAGGTGCTGGGCTGGGGATCCCGGTATTTATAGAGAGTTTGTTGGCAGAGAGCAGGGGCTGGGGGAGGAGCATGAACTCTCTGATCTCCACGTGTGCGTTGGTCCCTGCAATGTCGCTCTGGCCCAGTGGGCCGCTCCCAGTGATGCAAACCCCCCACGTTCTCAGGGCCCTTTGGTCCCTGCCCCTCCCTCTGCCATGAAACCTGCCTGGTCCCTTCCCCCGGCATCCCGAGGTGGGTGGAGTTTCCCTGTAACACGTGCAGCTCCCCAGAGTAAGTGGGAAGGTGACAAATGATCTATGGAGGGTGTCGGTGGGAGCCCTTTGAACTGAGTCTGTGAGTCAGAGGGACCTGATGGAGACTTGTAATTCTGAACATCATGGGTCGGAGCCCAGCATCACACAGGCAGGTGCCTTTTCATCTCCACACGTCTGCGTAACAGATCCTGCCTCACCTTTTCCCCTGATCCCCTGCACCACATCTTCCCCTGTCTCCTCAGTTGCTCCTCTCCCCCCATTGACCTCGGAGCTCCCTGCTCTTCCCCTTCTACTCATGAGCAGACCTCAGGAACTTTCACCCCCCAGCTCCAATGGGCTCCCAGTGGGTGTCGTTCAGACTTGTACTGCGACCACACAGGAGCAGAAAGCAGCCCTCCTGCATGGCAGCCTCGTGCCCCTCCCTGTGCTGCCTTTCCAGCTGCCCCATTCCAGCCCGCTCAAGCCCTCCCCACCCCAGAGTTGCCTAAGGGCCCAGCCAGGAGATGCGCTTGCTGGTGGGACAGCTCGTCTTCTTTCCTTCCCCCGGAGCACCCCACATGCTCTGAGATCCCCTGCCCCCACTCCCTGCTCTCTGCGTGTGACATAAGGGGTCTCTTCTCTCTGTCTGTGCCACAGCCCTGTAGGCCATGCTCCTCAAAGGGGTCTCCTGCAGCCGGAGCTGGTGCATGCTTCTTGCCACTTTAGGGTCTTGTAACACTATGGCTTTTCTGTAGCCGTGTTGGAAGGCCTGTGCCAGGCCTGAACCAAAACCGCCTTCTGCAGCCAAACCGAAGAGTAGCAGGTATCACTGTAAGGCCTGGAGTCATATACTCACAATTCCATTTAAATTGCATTACCAAGTGTCACCCCAGGCTGTGAGGAGGGGACTTTGCCCTGATCGCTCCCCAGTGTCACCAGATAAAGAAACAGATCCCAAGCTGGGTAAAGAAAACTGAAGTCACCCCCTTCTGTCTGACGAGAAACTGCTTATCCATGGAGAACATTGTGGAAACCTCGTCCTATGATCATTGTCACTACACTTTCCTATTGTTTGACGGTGTGATATCTGTCTGGTTTGTAACTGTGTCTGTCTGCTGGATAATTAATGTCGCTAGGTGTAATCAATTAAGGTGGTGGGGTGTGATTGGTTAGTTAATTTTGTTATGATTGGTTAGTAACATTTCACTAAAATAATTGGTTACGGTCTAGCTAAGCAAGACTCAGGTTTCATTGGATAAACTGGGGTTCAAGAAGGAGAAGAAGGAGGAAGATCATCAGAAGGAAGAAAAGGCTGGAAGAGGCCCAGGAGGAGAGGGGAAGACCTGGAAAAGAAGAACTCACCTCCGAGACACAGCCTAAGACCAGAATAGTAATAGAAATGTAGCTGTG
This sequence comes from Pelodiscus sinensis, assembly GCF_052426305.1. Lineage (NCBI taxonomy): Eukaryota > Metazoa > Chordata > Testudines > Trionychidae > Pelodiscus > Pelodiscus sinensis. The sequence continues at coordinate 4,996,347 of NC_143054.1, forward strand.
TTAGTCTGGTGGAGCTGAAGCAAAATATAGGACTATGTAGCACTTTAAAGACTAACAAGTTGGTTTATTAGATGATGAGCTTTCGTGGGCCAGACCCACTTCCTCAGATCAAATAGTGGAAAAAAATAGTCACAACCAGATATACCAAAGGATACAATTAAAAAAAAAAAGAACACATATGAAAAGGACAAATCACATTTCAGAACAGAAGAGGGATGGGGGCGGAGGTAAATATCTGTGGGCTAATGATATTAGAGATGATAATCGGGGAAGCTATCTTTGTAATGGACCAGAGAGAGACTGGTATTGCCTGGCCAACAGGGGAAGTCTGCCTGCCTTTATCAGGATTGGTGAGCATGACCCTGTGCGTAGCATGTGCATTCTGCTTGTTTGGGAATTGTCAATAAATAGAGAATAAGGGCATTATTGTGTGAGGCTCATTCATTGGCTAAAGATCCTGCCACCCTGCAGGTTGTTACATCCTGAGCCCTAGGAATTGGGTAAGGGTGGGTGTATAAATTCACAGGGTTGCACCTTGAACTGGGTGTGTCCCTACAGTGTGGAAGGGGTAGAGAAATTTGTGCGGGTAACAATCTGGGTACAGACTGCCACTGCCCCCTGCCCACAGTAGCCAGACTGCTAGAGTCCGCTCCATGCATCAGACTGGGCACTGCTAGGGTAGGGTCCTTTTTGGACTGGACTTAATACAAATCCCCACCGGGTAATAGACTTCCATACAATTCCTGCCGGGAGGAACAGCTGTCAGGCAGCAAAACTGTACAACCAGTTGGTTGACAGAATCACAGAATCCTAGAACTGGAAGGGACCACAAGAGATCAGCAATCATCCCATCCACGGCCCTCACAGCAGGGCCAAGCAGCATCCAGATCATCCCTGACAGGTGTCTATCCAACTTGCTCTTAAATATCTCCAGCGAGGAAATTCCACAGCCTCCCCAGCCATTTTTTTCCAGTGCTAAACAACCCTGACAAGAAGTTTTTCCTAATATCCAGCCTAAAGCTCCATTTCTGCAACTTAAACCTGATGTTTCTTGTTCTATCATCAGAGGCCACGGAGACCAATTTTTCTCCCTCCTCCTTGTAACACCCTTTGAGGAACTTGAAAACTGCTGTCACGTCCCCTTGCAGTCTTCTCTATAAGGGTATGTCTACACTACCCCCCTAGTTCGAACTAGAGGGGGTAATGTAGTCATACGGAGTTGCAAATGAAGCCTGGGATTTGAATTTCCCGGGCTTCATTTGCATGAAGCCGGCCGGCGCCGTTCCACGAGGCGTACAGCTAGTTCGGATAGGAAGCCTAATCTGAACTAGCTAGTTCGTGCCGCGTGTAGACGCGCGGCACGCAGTCCGAACTAGCCGGCATTTAAAAATGGCGCCGGCTGGCTTCATGTAAATGAAGCCCGGGTGTAACGGGGTGGAGCAACCCCGCCACTTGCTAACGCCACCCGAGGCAGCCAGCGGGGGGGAGGCGGCGAGCGTCCGGGCGTCTGAGCGAGAGGGGAGTGGCGCGTCATCAGGCGGCGCCTAGGCGCGCCGACGGTGACGTCACGGGCGCGCCGCCGGAGGGGGAGGGAGGAACCCGGAAGGGGGGCGAATGGCTAAAAGGCGCGGCAGCGGCCAGAGCAGGGGAGGGAGGCCGAGAGGGTCCCGGCGCCGGAGGTGGAGAGAGGGAAGAAGCCCAGGCAAGGGGGAACCCCGGAGGACGAGTCCCCGACTGGGGCTAGAGGGCGATTTCCGCGGTCTCGTGCCGGCGGAGTGGAGCAAGACCCAGGGCGGGCCGTGGAACCCGGGAGCAGGTGTGTTTGGGGTACTAGCCGCCCTGCTACCACTGAGAGGCACACTCTCGGTGTTAGGGCCCTGGGTCGGGGTCCGGAGAGAGGGTGGGCCCGGACCCCCAACTCCGCCCAGGAGGTTCAGAACTGGGCGGCACGTTGAGCAACTCTGAGTATCAGTGGGTTGAGGGGCGGCCCACGCCCCCCACCCCGCGACACCGGGAAATTCAAATCCCTAACAGACTAAATAAACCCAACTCTTTTAAAAAGCAACAAATTATCTGGTAGAACTTTATAGACTAACAAAACTTGTAGATGGGATCATGAGGAATCTCCACCTCGAGAGATATTTAAGAGCAGCTTAGATAGACATCTCTCAGGTATGGTCTAGACAGGGCTTGGCCCTGCTGTGAGGGCAGGGGACTGGACTTGATTACCTCTCAAGGTCCCCTCCACTTCTAGTGTTCTGTGAGTCTATGATTGTACAAACAAAGTTAACATGCTGAAACAGAGAAACTTTCCCTTCCCTATCAAGACAAGTGGGTCTGAACCACTTGAGTGCACATAATCTCTAAGGTGCGCTGGGTCTCCTCCTTATTTTTTCTGAACCAGACTCACACAGCTGCCCCTCTGGAAAGTGTAACAAGTGGACTGCTCAAGTCTCTGTTACGTGGACGTGTGGAGATGAAAAGGCACCTGCCTGTGTGATGCTGGGCTCCGACCCATGATGTTCAGAATTACAAGTCTCCATCAGGTCCCTCTGACTCACAGACTCAGTTCAAAGGGCTCCCACCGACACCCTCCTGGATCAGCGCTTTGTGTTCAGTGAGAAAACAAGTGTCATTTGTCACCTTCCCACTTACTCTGGGGAGCTGCACGTGTTCCAGGTAAACTCCACCCACCTCGGGATGCCGGGGGAAGGGACCAGGCAGGTTTCATGGCAGAGGGAGGGGCAGGGACCAAAGGGCCCTGAGAACGTGGGGGGTTTGCATCACTGGGAGCGGCCCACTGGGCCAGAGCGACATTGCAGGGACCAACGCACACGTGGAGATCAGAGAGTTCATGCTCCTCCCCCAGCCCCTGCTCTCTGCCAACAAACTCTCTAGAAATACCGGGATCCCCAGCCCAGCACCTCACCGGCCTCCAGCCTCCCTCTCTGCTCCTCTGCTCTGTAGCCCTGCTGAGACCCCAGCCCCCTCCAGCCATGAGGATCCTCCACCTGGTGTTTGCTGTTCTCCTGCTGGTCTCCTTGGCTGCTCCAGGTGAGCGGTCGCTCTGGGAGGGGCGGGAATAGGGACGGAGGAGGGGGATCGGCGGGTAACAGGAAGGACTCAGGCTCCCCGGCAGTGTCTGGTGGGGGGGGCATGTTCTGGGGACAGTCTAAGCCAGGACCACTGTGAGCACCACGTGGGTGTCCACTTGTCTGGGCGTGTTTAGATGAGCCGCTGCTGAGACAGTCCTGAGCATCTGGCTCTCTGGGTCCCTGTCTCTGGGAACCTGTCACTCCCCGCGCCATGGAAATTCTTCCCCCATTGCCCTCAGTGGAGTTCGACTGACTCTCCCCGTGAGCCTTGAGGAAGAAGGTTTTCAATTATCGCAATTACACGTCGAATCTCCCCCTGCCCAGCAGGGTCTGCGCAAACGGCAGGAGATGGGTTATGATGCCCCATGAGGCTGTGCAGGGCCAGGCTCTGCCAGCGCCTCCCCAGCGGCCAGCCTCTCCGCCCGCCGCCAACTTTGTGCCTCATTTCCCCAGCTGCTCCTTTCTCTCCTCCACCAACCGCCACGTCCCTTCCTCCCTCCCCTACATCCCCCTTATCCCCTCCAGCCAGCCCCTCCCACGTTTCTCTGCGCTCTCCCCGTCCCTCTGTGCACCTCTCAGCACCTGCTCTCTCCCCTGCCCCCACCTGGCCTGGCCCTTCGCAGCCTCCCTCCTTTCCCCTCCACGGCCTGGTCCTCAGTATAAAATGTCTCCCCTTCCACTTCACGCACTGGCTCCACGGCCCAGCGCCTCTCTGTTCCTCTCTCACTGCTGCCATCTTAACTGGCCCCTCTGCCCCCTCAGGACTTATCCCCCCTCCCTCCACTTTTACACCTTGTCTCCACCGCCCAGCTCCTCTCCATCCTCCTCACTGCTCCCATCTCAGCCGGCCCCTCCGCCGCCTCTGGGCTTCTCCCCAACCCTCCCTTCTGCCTTTTCTCTCTTGCCAACAGCATCTCACCTTGATCCTAGCACCCCCCAGCTGCCGCGCCCCCCCCCACCCCAGCCTAACACTCTCACACAGCCACCCCTGGCCTCCGACGGCATCCATGGGAGCCAACATCTGAAATGCAGGAAATGGCGGGAACCCCATTTTCCTTTCCAACGGGCTCCCCCAATTCCCTTCCCCCAGAACTGATTCTGGGGTTTCTCAGGGGATCAGGTGTGAGGTGGATGCAGCCCTACTGCCTGTCAAGGCAGGTGTCACCCTGCGGGGGCTCTCCAGGGGACACTAACCGTGTGGAGGCCGATCCCTCAGGAAGGGGAAGGCAGCCCCCACCGCGCTGAGCCGCCCTTCCCCTCTAGGGCAAGAAACGGCCCCTCAGCTGCCCCGTCGGTCTGACCCCTTGGGACGGGCCATGGATAGGAGTGTCCGTGTAAACCGCTGTGGGTTGGTGGGGTCCCATGTTCTGTCTCTAACCCGGACTCTCTGTGTCTGGCGCAGGACTAGGGCAGAAGAAGGGCTGTGCTGGTCGCTGCGACTGGAAATGCGGCAAATACGAGTATGAGACCTACACGTACGACTGCCCCAAGTCCTACTGCTGCCTCCCCCTCAAAAAGTGGAAATGAGCCCGGAGGGATCCACCCGCCCTGGACCAGGAGCAGCCGCGGCAGCGGGTCCCCGACTCCCCACAGAAATGTCGTTCCCTCCCCCCATTAAACGAGAGCAGGCCTGGCCTTGGCGTGTGCCGTGTGGGTCACTCGTGTGTGGGGCCGTCGTGCAGAGCGGCCCAAGGGGCTATGAACAGGCCTGTCCCCGAGGGCCCAGGGAAGGGCCGGTCACCTCAGAGCCGAGGCTGCAAAACAGGCTCAGGAGAGAGAAAAGCAACTGGCCCCTCCCTGCCCTCGCGTCTGCGCAGGGACGTGGTGCGGGGGGAAGGGGCTGGGTGGGCAGGGGCTGTGGGAGGAGAAGCCCCCGAAGGCCCCGTCTGCACCGCGCCGCTCACAGCCACACGGCAGGGCCCCTGCGGCCGCGCTGTTGCCGGGTGAGCAGTGCAGCCCCGTTATCGCCGGGGGAGAGCTCTCCCGCCACGGGATAAAACCGGCCCGACGAGGGGCCAGAGTTCACGCCATATTAGCAAAGTGCCCAGCTGTGCTGCGCTGTCCAGACTGATGCTTCTCATCGTGAAATGATTTGTCATTGGGCGGGGGAGGAGAGAGGGGGCTTTATCAACCCCCTGATGAAAAACATTTTAGCCATGAAAATGCCCGTGTAGAAACAGCCTCACGCTGCCATCCCAAGCCCAGTGCACCTCAGCTCTGACCCGGCGGGATTTCCTCTGCTGCCCAGCCAGAGTTCAGTCTCCCTGCCCCACAGGAAAGTTGCCATTTGTGTTGTGGGGACACAGACCAGGACAGCTCAGGGCCCGGCTTCCCAACCTGCCCCCAAAGTGCCACAAATCTCCCCCAAAGGTCACTTTTCAGTAGGGAGGGTTAGTTTAGTCCCATGTCGCACTCAGTCCCCGGCCTCTCTCCTGAGACCCCCAGATCTGTCCTCACTGCATCAGCTGAGCCATGTTTGTGTAAACTCAGACCCCAGTCACAGTGCTGTGTGCTACCCACTGTCACCTGCGCTGCTCAGCCTGTGGACAGGGCGACAGGGCCCTTCTCCACCCACTGCAAAGGGACGGGCCTCAGTTTCCCTCTTGCTCCCGAACGCCTTCCCATGCAGCCAAATGATTTGTCAGAGTCACATCCCCAGAGCCTTCCCTGGGGACCGTTGCAGACAGGAGCAGGAGGGGACTGTGCGCAGAAGAGCCACCCCGCTCGGGACACTGACCCTCCCCCCATGGCGGAGTGGGGGTCCAGCTGTGTTAGCAAGGGGCTGTGTTAGCAAGGGGGCGTCTGCCAATGGCCATCCTGCCTCCTCCCAGACTCTGCGCCTCCTCGCACTTCCGACCTCCCTCCCTGGGGGCAGGTCTCTTTGCCGCCTCCTTCACTGCACACGCAGAGAAACACACATGGTCCAATTTTTCAAACAAAGTGACAGGGGAGAGATTAGGATATTGGACTAGACAATGCCTCAGTCTCAAAAAAAGTGCCAGAGCGTATTCTTCAGCAGAAATCACTTATCAAAGATCCACAAGCAAAGATGGGAGAGAAAGCCTGCCACTGAATAACGATCTGCCAATGAATCGGTAATGACACATCTGATAAATGGGCTCAGAGAGGAAAAAACATCAACCACAGGCCTAAGCTCTCTCCTGGATAGGTCTCACCTGCCTCCAACAGGGTATGTCTACACTACAGCACTAATTCGAACTAACTTAATTCGAATTAGTTAATTCGAACTAAGCTAATTCGAACTAACGCATCTAGACCTAAAAACTAGTTCGAATTAGCATTTTGCTAATTCGAACTAGCATGTCCACATTGAGTAGACCCTGAACTGGGGTTAAGGCTGGCCGGAAGCAGTGCCAGCAGGGCATCAGGTTAGGACTTAGAGCGAGGAGCTGCTGTCTGAGGCTAGCCGAGGGATGTGCTTAAAGGGACCCGACCCCCACCCCAGACAGACAGTTCTCAGGGTTCCCCGCTTGCAAAGCAGTCCTGGCTTGGAGTGCCCTGAGGCCCACACTCGGCACATCACAGCACTCGGCCATCAGCCCAGCTGCACTTGCCGCAGGCTGCCATCCGAGGGGGGTGTCAATCAGGGGGCTGCAGGAGAGTGTCCACCCTGAGGAGCCCGCAGAGCCACCCCAGTCCTCCCCATCGGGGGCTCGTACCCCATTCCTCCTTCACCTCCTTCCACTTACCCCTCCCTAGCCCCCCTTCCTGATGTACAAAATAAAGGACATTTGTGTTCAAAAATAGAAACTCTCTTTATTGAACAAAACTCGGGGAGACTGGGAAAAGTAGGTGGGAGAGGGAAAGAGAGAGGGTGGGAGAGGGGAGGGCAACTAAAATGATCAGGGGTTGGGAACAGGTCCCATATGAAGAGAGGCTAAAGAGACTGGGACTTTTCAGCTTAGAAAAGAGGAGACGGAGGGGGGATATGATAGAGGTCTACAAAAGCATGAACGGTGTGGAGAGGGTGCATACAGAAAAGTTCTTCATTAGTTCCCATAATAGAAGGACTAGAGGACACCAAATGAAATGAATGGGTAGCGGGCTTCAAACTAATAACAGAAAGTTGTTCTTCACAAAGCAAATAGTCAACCTGTGGAACTCCTTGCTGCAGGAGGCTGTGAAGGCTAGAACTAGAACAGAGTTTAAAGAGAAGTTAGATAAATTCATGGAGGTTGGGTCCATGGAGTGCTATTAGCCAGGGGGTAGAAATGGTGTCCCTGGCCTCTGTTTGTGGAAGGCTGGAGATGGATGGCACGAGACAAATGGCTTGGTCGTTGTCTTCGGTCCATCCCCTCTAGGGTACGTAGTGTTGGCCGCTGTCGGTAGACAGGCTACTGGGCTAGATGGACCTTTGGTTTGACCCAGTACGGCCATTCTTATACTTTTATGTTCTAAACTAAGGGCTCAGGGTCGGGGTCTCATTTCTACACACTCGACCACCTTGATTTTCATGCAAACCTGCTCCTGGGTGGCCAGGCTGGCAGCTATCCTGTCGTAGATGGCCACTTTCCTGTGCCTAGTGCGGAGGTCATGGACGTTGGAGGCTGGGTGCTGGCAGGCTTGCACCTGGCACGGGCACCGTAACCAGACCCTTTAAGGGCTCTGGGGCTGGGAGGGGGGCAGTAGAGTTTCCCTGGTGGTGCCCAGAGTGGCCACCAGGGCAAGCTGGGGAGGGCTAGCTTCCCACTAGTTCGAATTAAGTGGCTACACAGCCCTTAATTCGAACTACTTAATTCGAACTAGGCATTAGTCCTCATGGAATGACGTTTACCTAGTTCGAATTAAGCATTCCGCTAGTTTGAATTAAGTTTGAACTAGCGGTTTGTATGTGTAGCGCCTAGCAAAGTTAATTCGAACTAACTTGTTGTCACCCCCTGACAGGGGTCTCCGCAGGGCTCAGTCCTTCCCCGCCAGCATGGCCAGCGGTAGCCCCCATCGTCTAACCCAGGGCTACTTAATATGCGGCCTGCCAGCCAAATGCAGCCCCGCGGCCTGTTTGTTTGCGGCCCGTTTGTTTGCGGCCTGCAGTGCAGTTTGGTTTTACGCAGAGCTCAACACGTGGCCCAAACAAGTGGTCGATATCACAGGCGGCATGCGTTGTCATTTCTGTTCAGATGTGGTTTCGTCGTTAAATTCCTGGACTGTCATTGCTCATTAAAAGTGCTGTCATATGGGTGGAAATTGGGTCACTATTGCATTTTATAAATTTAGTGGAGATTGCCTATCTCCTAGAACTGGAAGAGACCTTGCAAGGTCATTGAGTCCAGTCTACTGCCTTCACAGCAGGGCCAAGTACCATCCCTGACAAATTTTTGCCCCATCTCCCTAAATGGCCTATGCAAGGATTGAACTCACAGCCTTGGGTTTAGCAGGCCAATGCTCAAACCACTGAGCTATCCCTCCCCTGAGATCTCAGCAGAACTGACTTAAATGGAGCCTGCGTGTTGTGTAGTCTTGCCTGAATCTTTGTATTCATGCCCATCAGTGGGAAAGAAGCTATTTGCATGTACTTGCATATAGAGTTGCATGTCTATGCAACCACACGTAAGCTGCGGCCCTCGGCATGTGCTGTGAGTATCACTGTGCCCCCAGGGCTTCCAATGTTGAGTAGCCCTGGTCTAGCCCCTCGTTTCAGGGGCAAGCTGCACCCCCTGTCCGCGATTCAGAGTGGCTGGGGGACCCAGACACTGGCAGCAGCCTTGTCCTGCCCCCTTCCCTAGCCCTTTGCTGCTCACGCTCTCTGGCCCACGGCCCCATCTCAACCCTTGTGCCCAGGCCGGTCCAGCCTGCAGGTATCAGGCTGGAGCCTCCTCTCAGCTCCCCTGAGCCTGCCCAGACCATCTCTGTGCAAGGAGCTTCTCCTAGGGAAACATCCTGCCCCACCCAGGCCAGCACCCAGCTCTGCTCTGCTGAGCAACTCCTTATATACAGGGCTGCCCCCGCAAGCCGTCCTCTGATTGGCTCCCTCTGAGTCTCCCCCTGATTGGCCGGGGCTCTGCACAGGCACCCCCCCCCCACCCACGGCCTGATTTAACCCCTTGTGGCCGCAGTGGGGCAGCCCCACTACTGCGGGGGAAGCCAGGGAGGTAGACAAAGGCTCAGGGACAAAGCAGCATGGCTGGGCTTTGGAGCCCTTGGCGGCCGACTTGCAGGGCCTTGAGCGGGAACCCAGAGGAGAGGCTGGTCCTGGGTCCCTACCAGCCACTGAGGTCATGGCCCAGGCCAGGCAGTGGCCAGCCTGGATCAGTGGGTCAGGGAAAGACGTTGCTGCCTGGCCCCAGAAGCGGCCATGTCGGGCGGCCCAGCCAGAGGGCCAAGTGCCAACGAAGAGGCTGCAGGCCTTGGGGCAGGAGAGGCAAATGGTGGGGCACAAAGCCTGGGGGCTGGGGTAGAGGTGGGAGTCAGTGGGGCCGGGGTGATGGTGATGGGTGTGGGGGAGGCAGCAGAGGAGCCGAAGGGACTGAGGGAAACCTCAGGAAGGGGTGGGTGCTGGGAAAGTGGGGAGGGAGTGAGGAGGATGTGTAGCCGGCTGGGGAAGGTAGCAGGGAGCTTCCGATTGGAGGGAGGAGAAGGGAGAAGGTAGCCAGTAGGCCACCAAAATACAAGTTTGCCCAAGGAGACGTTTCCCTGAAACCTGGGCTAAGGTGGCCAAGGTGATCACTAAGGTGGCCAAGGTGATCACTAAGGGTATGTCTAGACTCCATGACTCCGTCTAGACATGGAGATGAGTTTACTAGACAGAGGGAAATGAAACGGCGATTTAAATAATCACCGCTTCATTTACATCAACATGGCTGCAGCGCTGTGCCGATCAGCTGTGTGGCCGCACCGTGGGGCAGTCTGGACGCTCCGCAGTCGACAACGGAAGACTTTGTCGACCGCTCGGGTAAACCTCATGTAGTCTAGACATACCACAAGGGCGCTGTGACCAGGTGGCACCTGGTAAGAGGGCGTTGCGGGAAGGGGCCTTGGCAGCCCCCAGGAAGTTGGCTGGGACCCTCGCTGCCAGCGTAGTGTTTTTATTCACTGCAATACTGTGCCCCACGGCGTCTGATGCTCAGCACCCAGAGATTTCAGCCCCAGCGACCGGGAACAGAACCAGAGCTCCCACATCCACCCCACCCGCTCTGACTGCCCGCAGTGGGGCAGGGAGGCTCACACAGGGCCTGGGACTCCTCAGGCAGAGCCCAGGGACTGGGAGGAGACTAGAGGCACGTTGCGGAGGGTGGGGGGAGAAGGATGGGGGGAAGCCTGTCCCGGAGCTGTCCTGGTCTGTGTCCCCACAACCCAACTGGCAACTTTCCTGTGGGTCCCAGCAGGGCAGCGAAGGCCTGAGTGGGCCACGGACACTGAACTCTGCCCGTCCCCATTGGAAATGCCCCCATGTCAGATATGAGGTGCACTGAGCCGGGGTGGGCAGTGTCAGGCTGTGTCCACACTGGCACTTTCCTGGCTAAAGCATTTGTCACTCTGGGGTCTGATAAAAACACCCCGTGACTGAGAAACATTGTGGTGATGAGAAGCACCGGTCTGCTCAGCCCTACAGCAGTGGAACCAGCCCCTCTGTGGCGTGAACTCTGGCCCCTCGTCGGGCCGGTTTTATCCCGTGGCGGGAGAGCTCTCCCCCGGCGATAACGGGGCTGCACTGCTCACCCAGCAACAGCGCGGCCGCAGGGGCCCTGCCGTGTGGCTGTGAGCGGCGCGGTGCAGACGGGGCCTTCGGGGGCTTCTCCTCCCACAGCCCATGCCCACCCAGCCCCTTCCCCCCGCACCACGTCCCTGCGCAGACGCGAGGGCAGGGAGGGGCCAGTTGCTTTTCTCTCTCCTGAGCCGTTTTGCAGCCTCGGCTCCGAGGTGACGGGCCCTTCCCTGGGCCCTCGGGGACAGGCCTGTTCACAGCCCCTTGGGCCACTCTGCACGACGGCCCCACACACGAGTGACCCACACGGCACACGCCAAGGCCAGGCCTGCTCTCGTTTAATGGGGGGAGGGAACGACATTTCTGTGGGGAGTCGGGGACCCGCTGCCGCGGCTGCTCCTGGTCCAGGGCGGGTGGATCCCTCCGGGCTCATTTCCACTTTTTGAGGGGGAGGCAGCAGTAGGACTTGGGGCAGTCGTACGTGTAGGTCTCATACTCGTATTTGCCGCATTTCCAGTCGCAGCGACCAGCACAGCCCTTCTTCTGCCCTAGGCCTGCGCCAGACACAGAGAGTCCGGGTTAGAGACAGGAGCTGTGCCCACAGGCCCTGCCCACCATGCCCCCCTGCCCTCCTCCCACGGTTCTCACACAGCTCGGACGGGGGGCTGGCCCTGACAGCGTCACCCCGGTTCCCGGACACTCCTATCCATGGCCCGTCCCAAGGGGTCAGACCGACGGGGCAGCTGAGGGGCCGTTTCTTGCCCTAGAGGGGAAGGGCGGCTCAGCGCGGTGGGGGCTGCCTTCCCCTTCCTGAGGGATCGGCCTCCACACGGTTAGTGTCCCCTGGAGAGCCCCCTCCCCCCAGTGACACCTGCCCCCACAGATCCCAGAGCTCCAACCAGCTCCCGCCTCATGTTTATGAGGGACCCCAGAGTCATTTATAAGGGAGGGGAATACCGGGAAAAGGAAAATGGGTTTCCCCCATTCCTTGATTTCAGATGGTGGCTCCCTAGGAGGCTGACAGTGGCCAGAGGTGGCTGTGTGGGAGCCCTAGGCTGGTGGGGGCTGGCAGTAGGCAGCATGGGGCAGGGAGGACAAGGGAAGATGCTGTTGGCAAGAGAGAAGAGGCAGAGGGGAGGGGTGGGGTGTAGCCCAGAGGGGCCGGCTGAGAGGGGAGCAGTGAGAGGGATGGAGAGGAGCTGGGTGGTGGAGACAAGGTGTAAAAGGGAGGCAGGGGAGAGGTTTTAGGGGAAGGACCAGGCCGTGGAGGGGAAAGGAGGGAGGCTGCGAAGGGCCAGGCCAGGTGGGGGCAGGGGAGAGAGCAGGTACTGAGAGGTGCACAGAGGGACGGGGAGAGCGCAGAGAAACGTGGGAGGGGCTGGCTGGAGGGAAGGGGATAAGGGGGATGTAGGGGAGGGAGGAAGGGATGTGGCGGTTGGTGGAGGAGAGAAAGGAGCCGCTGGGGAAATGAGGCACAAAGACTGCGGCGGGCGGAGAGGCTGGCAGCTGAGGAGGCGCTGACAGAGCCTGGCCCTGCACAGCCTCATGGGGCGTCAAAACCCAGCTCCTGCCGTTTGCACAGACCCTGCTGGGCAGGGGGAGATTAGACGTGTAATTGCGATAATTGAAAACCTTCTTCCTCAAGGCTCACGGGGAGAGTCAGTCGAACTCCACTGAGGGCAATGGGGGAAGAATTTCCATGGCGCGGGGAGTGACAGGTTCCCAGAGACAGGGACCCAGAGAGCCAGATGCTCAGGACTGTCTCAGCCGCGGCTCATCTAAACATGCCCAGACAAGTGGACACCCACGTGGTGCTCACAGTGGTCCTGGCTCAGACTGTCCCCAGAACATGCCCCCCCCCCAGACACTCCCGGGGAGCCTGAGTCCTTCCTGTTACCCGCCGATCCCCCTCCTCCATCCCTATTCCCGCCCCTCCCAGAGCGACCGCTCACCTGGAGCAGCCAAGGAGACCAGCAGGAGAACAGCAAACACCAGGTGGAGGATCCTCATGGCTGGAGGGGGCTGGGGTCTCAGCAGGGCTGCAGAGCAGAGGAGCAGAGAGGGAGGCTGGAGGCCGGTGAGGTGCTGGGCTAGGGATCCCGGTATTTCTAGAGAGTTTGTTGGCAGAGAGCAGGGGCTGGGGGAGGAGCATGAACTCTCTGATCTCCACGTGTGCGTTGGTCCCTGCAATGTCGCTCTGGTCCAGTGGGCCGCTCCCAGTGATGCAAACCCCCCACGTTCTCAGGGCCCTTTGGTCCCTGCCCCTCCCTCAGCCATGAAACCTGCCTGGTCCCTTCCCCCGGCATCCCGAGGTGGGTGGAGTTTACCTGGAACACGTGCAGCTCCCCAGAGTAAGTGGGAAAGTGACCAAGGACACCTTGTTTTCTCACTGAACACAAAGGGCTGATCTATGGAGGGTGTCGGTGGGAGCCCTTTGAACTGAGTCTGTGAGTCAGAGGGACCTGATGGAGACTTGTAATTCTGAACATCATGGGTCGGAGCCCAGCATCACACAGGCAGGTGCCTTTTCATCTTCTCATCTCTGTGTAACAGAGACTTGAGCAACCCACTTGTCACACCTTCCAGAGGGACAGTTGTGTGAGTCTGGTTCAGCAAAACAGCATGGAGACCTAGGGCACCTTAGAGACTTACAGATTCTTTGCACTCAGTTGGTTTGATTGCTGGTTCAGATCCCCTTGTCTTTGTAGGGCAGAGAAAGTTTCTCAACCCTGCTGCAACCTGTCTCCTGTCCCCCGGGTTAGCAGGCTGGCTCTGTGCACCCCATGTGTAACTGGACATTCATGCTACCAGGCAGGTCAGAAAAGTAGCCCCATGTTCCTTTGTCAGCCCACGCCTGACCCCAGCTTCCCAGGGGCTGTGCTCTCTGTTGTTAGCCACAGCCCTGTAGAGAGATCTCCTCCAAGTACCAGCTTGCACCAATGCAGCCATCAATACAGTGTAAATCCTTAGCACTTAACAGCGCACCCCAAAAAAACGCCATTGCAGTGTGGCCATAATTCAAGATTTTTTGAAAAAAAAAACGCTCTTTTTCCAAAAAAACAATGTAGTGTAGACTTACCCTTCGGGTCACTGGGGTTTCCCTGAGACCACTTTCACTTGGGTCCCCAAGAACTACAGGCTGCTCTTACTTAGCATATTGTATCTCCCCAAGTACTACGCACGCTAGTAGTAGTGGAACACAGTGACTCGGTGCCCTGCTTCTCAAAAAGCAAATAGAACCTGGTGCATCTTCCACACAGTGAACAAAGCTTCGTGCATGAGTTCTTGGCTCTGCTCATTCGATGGATGAGTGAGGGGGAAGGGAAGTAAACAGGAAGATTTCTGCCACTGACCTACCCGTGCGGAGACGATGCCAATCTCAGCTTCATTTATTAGAGCAGAAGCTTTTGTGGGCAGCAGCTCCTTTTGTCAGCAGCTCCCCATGAAAACGTTCACCCCAATACGTCCGTCAATGGGGCTGCTGGAACATTTATGGCGTACTTTGGGCGATTTGGGGAGAGAGCGGCTGAAAGGGCAGCACATCTTATTTACCCCGAAGCAGAGACATCCCTAAAACCAGAAAGACCAGCCCCGAGACAAGTTCATCCTTGTTCAGTCCTTCCTGGTAGAATCTGGGGCTAGATTTCTGGCAGGCAGGGGCCTGCTGTCAGGCTCCTAAATCCACACAGAGACACCTCCATGGAACTGCTCTGGTTTTCAGAAGGGACTCAGAGGAGCTGGGGCTGGCCAGGGCCTTTCATCAGATACTTTCTATAAATGCTTATGCCTCAATACAACGGTTAGTCTCTAAGGTGCGCTGGGTCTCCTCATTGTTTTTGCTGAACCAGACTCACACAGCTGCCCCTCTGGAAGGTGTGACAAGTGGGTCGCTCAAGTCTCTGTTACGCAGAGATGAGAAGATGAAAAGGCACCTGCCTGTGTGATGCTGGGCTCCGACCCATGATGTTCAGAATTACAAGTCTCCATCAGGTCCCTCTGACTCACAGATTCAGTTCAAAGGGCTCCCTCCCTGGATCAGCGCTTTGTGTTTACTTAGAAACCCAGGTGTAAAGCCAAGGTGTCAAATTCCCTCTAAATCTGGGGAGCTGCACGTGTTCCAGGTAAACTCCACCCACCTCGGGATGCCGGGGGAAGGGACCAGGCAGGTTTCATGGCAGAGGGAGGGGCAGGGACCAAAGGGCCCTGAGAACGTGGGGGGTTTGCATCACTGGGAGCGGCCCACTGGGCCAGAGCGACATTGCAGGGACCAACGCACACGTGGAGATCAGAGAGTTCATGCTCCTCCCCCAGCCCCTGCTCTCTGCCAACAAACTCTCTAGAAATACCGGGATCCCCAGCCCAGCACCTCACCGGCCTCCAGCCTCCCTCTCTGCTCCTCTGCTCTGCAGCCCTGCTGAGACCCCAGCCCCTCCAGCCATGAGGATCCTCCACCTGGTGTTTGCTGTTCTCCTGCTGGTCTCCTTGGCTGCTCCAGGTGAGCGGTCGCTCTGGGAGGGGCGGGAATAGGGACGGAGGAGGGGGATCGGTGGGTAACAGGAAGGACTCAGGCTCCCCGGCAGTGTCTGGTGGGGGGGGGGGGCATGTTCTGGGGACAGTCTGAGCCAGGACCACTGTGAGCACCACGTGGGTGTCCACTTGTCTGGGCGTGTTTAGATGAGCCGCTGCTGAGACAGTCCTGAGCATCTGGCTCTCTGGGTTCCCGCCTGGCGAGTCGCTCAGGGATTCCAATTCGGGAGATTTCCCGTAAGGACGGGCAGAGAATTCCACCCTCTCGCCAGCTCCCCGAGCTCAGACCCTGGGGCCAGCGCTCCCCCCGGCTGTGACCCTCACGTTACACACCTGGGTCCACATTGGGCAGAGAAATGCTAGGTGTTTCTGGGAGCTACCTGAGGTGAGCTCTGCCCACAGCCTCCCTCTCACCCCCCAACCTCTATGTTTGAGCCTCAAGGCCCCCTCCATCACCCCAAACATCTCATCCCGAGCTCAGAGCCCCTCCTGTACCTCACACCCCCTCATCCCCAGCCAAGAGCCCCTCCGGTGCCCATACCCCTCATCTCTGGCCCCACCTCCGCCGGATTCCTCATCCCCTCCAGCACCCCACCCCTCTGTCCCAATCCAAACCTCCTGCCACACTCGGTACCCCTAGGCCCCACCCACCAGCCTGCAGCTCCACCATATACCCATCACCCTTGCCCACCCCAGAGGTCACTCCCCCTGCTGGACAGAAGGGGGATGGAGCGATCAGGGCGGAGCCTTGAAGCTGAGCCAGGGCTGGGGAGGGGCTTTGGGAAAGGGCGGGGCAAAGGCAGGGCAAAGACTGTTCACTTTTTTGTAGTCAGAAAGTTGGCAACTCTTTTGATCTGTGAGCAACCTAACCCCGGACTCTCTGTGTCTGGCGCAGGCCTAGGGCAGAAGAAGGGCTGTGCTGGTCGCTGCGACTGGAAATGCGGCAAATACGAGTATGAGACCTACACGTACGACTGCCCCAAGTCCTACTGCTGCCTCCCCCTCACAAAGTGGAAATGAGCCCGGAGGGATCCACCTGCCCTGGACCAGGAGCAGCCGCGGCAGCGGGTCCCCGACTCCCCACAGAAATGTCGTTCCCTCCCCCCATTAAACGAGAGCAGGCCTGGCCTTGGCGTGTGCCATGTGGGTCACTCGTGTGTGGGGCCGTCGTGCAGAGCGGCCCAAGGGGCTGTGAACAGGCCTGTCCCCGAGGGCCCAGGGAAGGGCCGGTCACCTCGGAGCCGAGGCTGCAAAACGGCTCAGGAGAGAGAAAAGCAACTGGCCCCTCCCTGCCCTCGCGTCTGCGCAGGGACGTGGTGCGGGGGGAAGGCGCTGGGTGGGCAGGGGCTGTGGGAGGAGAAGCCCCCGAAGGCCCCGTCTGCACCGCGCCGCTCACAGCCACACGGCAGGGCCCCTGCGGCCGCGCTGTTGCCGGGTGAGCAGTGCAGCCCCGTTATCGCCGGGGGAGAGCTCTCCCGCCACGGGATAAAACCGGCCCGACGAGGGGCCAGAGGTTCTGCCAGAGACGCGTGGCTGCCAGCAATGGAGGGCTGTCCAGACTGGTCCTTTTCATTGCTAAATCGTGTGTTAGTCAGTGGGGTGTTTTTTCACACACCTGAGTGACAAATGTTTCTGCCAGAACAGTGCCAGTCTAGGCACAGCCCCATGCTGCCCGCCCCACCTCAGTTCTGACCATTTTCCTCTGGAGGCCAAGCAGAGTTCAGTCTCCGCAGGCCATTCAGGCCTTCGCTGTCGCTCTCCATCCTGCCATCCCCACATCTGGGCCCACGTTGCTCCCTGGGCTCCAGCCCCCTCCAGCCACGCCCGCCTCTCGATTCTCGCCCCCTGCCAGGGGTATCTGTAGCCCTCAGTCCTTCTCTGCCACCATGGCCGGCCGCAGCCCCTAACTCAGGGCCAGGCTGCCGTCCGTGTCAGCCTGACTGAGAGTGGTTGGGGGAAGTGTGGGGGGCTCCCAGACCCTCTGGCAACAGCCTTGTCCTGCCCTCCTGGGCTCCCCCTTTGCTGTTCACACTCCCTGGGCCCCCGCCCCTTCTCAGCCCCTGTATCCAGGCCGGCCCAGCCTGCAACTAGCCGTATGGAGCCCCCTCTCAGCTGCCCTGAGCCTGCTCTGTCCAAAGTGCTTCTCTCAGGGAACCATCCTGCCCCACGCAGGCCAACACCCAGCTCTGCTCTGCTGAGCAACTCCTTATATACTGGGCTGCCCCCGCAAGCCGTCCTCTGATTGGCTCCCTTTGAGTCTCTCCCTGATTGGCTGGGGCTCTGCACAGGCCTCCCCGCTCCCCCCAGCATGATTTACCCCCTTGTGGCCACAGTGGGTCAGCCCCACGAGTGGGGGAAGCCAGGGAGGTAGGCGAAGGCTCCGGGACAAATCAGCACGGTCGGGCTCTGCAGCCTTTGGCAGCCGACCGCAGGGCCCTGAGCGGGAACCCAGAGGAGAGGCTGGTCCTGGGTCCCTACCAGCCACGGAGGTCGTGGCCCAGGCCAGGCAGTGGCCAGCCTGGGTCAGTGGGCCAGGGAAACACGTTGCTGCCTGGCCCCAGAAGGGGTCGTGTCGGGCGACCCAGCCAGAGGGCCGAGTGCCAACGAGGAGGCTGCAGGTCCAGGAGCAGGAGGGGCCACACACATGAGAGACGATGGGTAAAGACCAGCCCTGGCCAAGCTAATGCCCAGGCGGCCAGGAGCAGGCACCACCCCTGGTACGTGAACCCCCTTAGAAATGGGCTCCCAATTTCTGCTGTTCACTCTGCCACCATTGGCCACTGTGCTCTCAGGCAGCTGTGGGGTGGGAAAGGGGTGGCTGGGGGGCAGCACAGAGGGGGCACGGGGCTGCCATGCAGGAGGGCTGCATCCGAGCTTGCCCTGGGCTTCCTGGCTGTTCTTGATTGGCCGCTGTGCTCGTCTTTACTTGTCCCACCACCAGTCTGCTGCGGCTGGAGGTTGCAAGTCCCTCGGGGCTGTGCATGAGTTGAGTGGGGGAGAGGAGCTAACAGGAGGCTAACTGGAAGAGGTGGGTCAGGGTCCAGGCCCCAGGAGAAAAGGCAGGGCCCAGAGAACATGAGCTATGAGGGGAGACTGAAAGAATTGGGCTTGTCTAGTTTGGAAAAGAGAACCGAGAGGGGGCATGAGAGTGGTTTCCCGGTACAGTATCTAAAAGGGTGTTACTAGGAGGAGAGACAGAAATTGTTCCCCTTGGCCTCTGAGGACAGGACAAGAAGCAATGGGCTTAAACTGCAGCAAGGGAGGTTTAGGTTGGACTTTAGGAAAAACTTTCTGCCTGTCCGGATGGTGAAACACTGGAATAAATTGCCCAGGGAGGTTGTGGAATCTCCATTTCCGGACATACTTTAGAACAGGTTAGAGAAATGTCTATCAGGGATGGTCTAGAGCAGGGGTTCCCAACTTTTTTCGGTCCCCGTACCCCCTTGGCTTTTAGTAAACCTTCCCGTACCTCCTATTCAATAGGAAAGGAAATAAATTCTAGACTCCAGAATCCAGAACTTTTTTCACTAACACAACTACTTTTGAAATATTTCAATTAGGATAATCTAGTTATTTGCCAAATATTTCCTGTACCCCCTTGACAAGCTTCTCGTACCCCCTGGGGGTACACGTACCCCAGGTTGGGAACCCCTGGTCTAGACAGTATTTGCTCCTGCGGTGAGGGCAGGGGACTGGACTCAATGACCTCTCAAGTTCCCATCCAGTTCTCGTGGTCCATGATTCTATGAAAAGTAGTGGGGCAGGAGGTAGGGCCTCAGAGAAAGAGGCGGGGCAGGGCCTCAGGGGAAGAGATGGGGCAGGGGGCAGGCCTCAGGGGAAGAGATGGGGCAGGGGGCAGGTCTCAGGGGAAGAGATGTGGCAGGGGGCAGGGTCTCAGGGGAAGAGATGTGGCAGGGGGCAGGGTCTCAGGGGAAGAGGCGGGGCAGGGGGCAGGCCTCAGGGGAAGAGATGGGGCAGGGGGCAGGGCCTCAGGGGAAGAGGCGGGGTAGGGGGCAGGTCTCAGGGGAAGAGATGGGGCAGGGGGCAGGTCTCAGGGGAAGAGATGGGGCAGGGGGCAGGTCTCAGGGGAAGAGATGAGGCAGGGGGCAGGTCTCAGGGGAAGAGAGGAGGCAGGGGGCAGGTCTCAGGGGAAGAGATGGGGCAGGGGGCAGGTCTCAGGGGAAGAGATGAGGCAGGGGGCAGGTCTCAGGGGAAGAGATGAGGCAGGGGGCAGGTCTCAGGGGAAGAGATGGGGTAGGGGGCAGGTCTCAGGGGAAGAGATGGGGTAGGGGGCAGGTCTCAGGGGAAGAGATGGGGCAGGGGGCAGGTCTCAGGGGAAGAGATGGGGCAGGGGGCAGGTCTCAGGGGAAGAGATGGGGTAGGGGGCAGGTCTCAGGGGAAGAGGCGGGGTAGGGGGCAGGTCTCAGGGGAAGAGATGGGGCAGGGGGCAGGTCTCAGGGGAAGAGGCGGGGTAGGGGGCAGGTCTCAGGGGAAGAGATGGGGCAGGGGGCAGGTCTCAGGGGAAGAGATGGGGCAGGGGGCAGGTCTCAGGGGAAGAGATGGGGCAGGGGGCAGGTCTCAGGGGAAGAGATGGGGCAGGGGGCAGGTCTCAGGGGAAGAGGCGGGGTAGGGGGCAGGTTTCAGGGGAGGAGGCAGGGCAGGGGATTGGGCCTTGGCTGGGGTGGGTGCTGGTTTTCGGTCTGTAGAAAGTTGCCCCTCCCCCCAGTTACAAGGCAGAGGGTAAAACCAGGATTTCTCAGGGGCCATTTTGCAGACATGGCTCAGGGATTATTGGCACCTTCCCTGGGCTGTGAGCAACGGGCCTGCTAACAGGGTTGGGCTCTAGAATCTTTCCAGGTTCCCCACACGAGAGCCCTGAGACACGAGGGACCCACACGGCACACGCCAAGGCCAGAGCTGCTCTTATTTAATGGGACGAGGGAGCAACATTTCTGTGGGGAGTCGGGGACCCGCTGCGGCGGCTGCTCCTGGTCCAGGACGGGTGGATCCCTCCGGGCTCATTTTGTCTTTTTGGGAGGGACGCAGCAGTTGTATTTGCAGTTATAGGTGCCGTACACCTGCGTCTCGTATTTGGCACATTTGGACTTGGTGCAGTTGCCACGACAGGCCTTCTTCTGCCCATAGCCTGCGGAGACAGAGAGCGTCCAGGGTCAGGCAGAAGAAAAGAACAACGCTCACAGTTACTGCCCACCCAAACAGCCCGGCCCCCTCTCTCCAGTCCCTCCTGTGCGGCTCTGAGGGTCCCCACGAGACAAGACCCTGGTGTCTTCCCCAATAGCATCACAACCACACTCACATTCATGCTCCAGGCCAAGAGATGAGACTGACTGAGAAGCTGAACGGGAATTTCTTGCCCTGGAAGGGACGGCCGCTTACCAGGCAGCAGCTGCCTTCCCCTTCATAGGAAGAACATAAGAACAGCCAGACGGGGTCAGACCAGAGGCCCAGTGTCCTGTCTGCCCACAGCGGCCAATTCCAGGTGCCCCAGAGGGAGGAACACAACAGGGAATCATCCCTCTTCTGTCATCCATTTCCAAACAGGGGCTAGGGACACCATTCCTACCCATCCTGGCTAATAGCCTTTGATGGACCTAACCTCCATGAATCTATGTAGCTCTTTTTTCTGGTCTTCACAACGTCCTCTGGCAAGGAGTTCTGTAACCCACACACCTAGGCTATGTCTACACCGGCGCGATCTTGCGCCAGAAAGATGCAAATGAGGCTAAGCGTGGAATAGCGCCGAGCCTCATTTGCATATCTAATGAGCCGCCCTTTTTGCAGAAGAGGCTCTTGCGCATGAAGGAGCGGTCTACACGGCCCCTTCTTGCGCAAGAAAAACCCTCTTGTGCAATGCCGTTGTGCTGATTATTTTCAGGAATAACAGCAATGCGCAAGAGGGTTTTTCTTGTGCAAGAAGGGGCAGTGTAGACACTTCTGGTGCAAGAGCCTCTTCCGCAAAAAATGGCGGCTCATTAGATATGCAAATGAGGCTCGGCGCTATTCCGTGCTTAGCCTCACTTGCATATTTCTGGCCCAAGAGCGCACCAGTGTAGACAAAGCCCTAGTGTGGTTCACTGACCAATGCAGTGGCACCTAGACCACATCAACAGCTAAGATCAAAAGACCTCTACAGCATGGGACGGGAGGCAGCTGGATTTTAGCTCAGAGGATGTAGGCTCCTATACTCTGCTTCAGATGTCCCGGGTTCAAACCTGCCTGGTGGTGGTTACAGGCCCACAGGTTGATATTGTTCTGAGTGAAGAAAAACTTGCTTTCATTTGTTTTAAACCTGTTGCCTATTCATTTCATCCGGAGACCCCTAGTTCTTACGTTATGGGAACACGTCAGTAACTTTTCCTTTTTCACTTTTTGCACACCAGTCATGATTTTATAGACCTCTATCCTATCCCTCCTCAGTCTCCTCTTTTCTAAGCTGAAAAGCACTAGCCCTTTTAATCTCTCATCATGCAGTGTAGACGTAACCTGAGAGGGTATCAGAGCTCTAAATGCCTCCCGCCTGATGTCTTAAGAGACGTTATGGGGAGAGAAGTATTGGGGGAGCCCCTGAGAAGGAAGAAAAGTGGGTTCCTGTAGTTCAGAGGGCATCTCCGTGGGAAAGACACACTGGCCGGGTGCTGGTGTGTGTGAGGGTCCAGGGCAGGTGAGAGCAGGCAGGATGTCAGAGATGGAGACAGAGAGAGCGATGGAAGGAGCGGGTGTAGGGAGAGGAAGGGAGTGGGTGTAGGAGCTGGATTTGGGAAGGAAGGGGCATTGGAAGGGGGAGAATGGGAGAAGAGGAGGTAGTGAAGGAGAGAGTAGAGAGGTAGGAGCAGCTAGGTGGAGACGGTGGAAGAAGGAGATGGAAGAGGGAAATGGCAGTGGGCGGAGGAGAGGAGAAGAGCAGGAAGGAAGGAGAAGGCCAGTTGTGAGGGAGGGGACCATGAAGTCCATGGTACTCCTGGGAGACTTTGAGTGGCAAAATCCTGCTCTTGACCATCTGAGCTCATGAACAGTCAAGGTGCCCACCCGATTCTGGGCAGCACCTGTGCAGGTTAGACACACCGTGGCATCCCCTTGAAAATCTAGCTCTTCAGGGCGCACAAAACGTGGCCATCGTTAAAACTCCATTGAGCCCAGAGGGAGAAGAGCTTCCATGGTTATTAGAGTGGCTGTTTCAGGCTCTCTGCAGACTCGGGAAAGCAGCACAGCCGTGAGTTACACACAGTTCCTGGCTCAGAAATCACCTTTCCAATAATAAAGGGAAACGTTTCCTCTCCAGCTCTCTAGGGAAGCAGGATCTCAGGGGGCTGCTGGGTTTACTCTGTTTTCTGCAGGACAGAAACATCCCTAAAACCAGGGCTCACAGGACACCCTGGAGTGCAGCAAAGAGCATCCTTACTCGGTCCTTCTCCTGAGAATTTGGAGCCAGAATTTTCATGTGCAGCTCTCCACTGTCAGGCAGCCCCATCTACAGCAAGGCATTCGCAACCAATGGCCTGGTTTTCAGGAGGGACCCAAAGGAGCTGGGGTGCTCAGGGCCTCTGGGAATCAGGCCTGTTGTATCTCTGTGCCCAGTGTGGACCCAGGTGTGTAACGTGAGGGTCACAGCCGGGGGGAGCGCTGGCCGCAGGGTCTGCACTCGGGGGGCTGGTGAGAGGGTGGAATTCTCTGCCCGTCCTGACGGGAAATCTCCCGACTCGGAATCCCCGAGCGACTCGCTAGACGGGAACCCAGAGAGCCAGATGCTCAGGACTGTCTCAGCAGCGGCTCATC
Source organism: Pelodiscus sinensis (assembly GCF_052426305.1). Taxonomy (NCBI): domain Eukaryota; kingdom Metazoa; phylum Chordata; order Testudines; family Trionychidae; genus Pelodiscus; species Pelodiscus sinensis. The sequence continues at coordinate 5,019,426 of NC_143054.1, forward strand.
TAAACATGCCCAGACAAGTGGACACCCACGTGGTGCTCACAGTGGTCCTGGCTCAGACTGTCCCCAGAACATGCCCCCCCCCCCACCAGACACTGCTGGGGAGCCTGAGTCCTTCCTGTTACCCGCCGATCCCCCTCCTCCGTCCCTATTCCCACCCCTCCCAGAGCGACCGCTCACCTGGAGCAGCCAAGGAGACCAGCAGGAGAACAGCAAACACCAGGTAGAGGATCCTCATGGCTGGAGGGGGCTGGGGTCTCAGCAGGTCTGAAGAGCAGGGAAGCAGAGAGGGAGGCTGGAGGCCGGTGAGGTGCTGGGCTGGGGATCCCGGTATTTATAGAGAGTTTGTTGGCAGAGAGCAGGGCTGGAGGAGGGACATGGACTCGCTGAACTCCGCATACATGCTGTTCGCTGCCGGACACGCTGTAATGTCACTCCGGCCCAGTGGGCCCGCTCACAATAATGCCAACCTGCCACGTTCTCAAGGCCCATTGTTCACTGCCCCTCACATGGAACATGCACAGTTCCTTCCCCACAGCTCCCGGACGCGTGGCTGGCGTTGACTCTCCTTCACATCCGCTTTCTGGGGTTAGAGGGACTTGAACACACTTCACATTGCCCTCTAAATGAGCAAAAAGCCCGCACTGGTTCTCTAAGGGGCGATTTTGTTGAGGTGGGTTCTGTTTTGAGCAGGGGATTGGACTAGATCACAGAACATTTGAATTAGAAGGAACCCCAAGACGTCATCAGGTCCAGTCCCCTGCCCTAGAAGACTTCCTAACACCCCTTCCGACCCCAATTGTCTATGATTCCATGAACAGGGAGCTGTCTGGGGCAGGCGGCTGGATAGGAGGACCTGAGGGAGATTTGGAGGCATGAGTGGGGAAGGGGTCAGCGTCACAAATGCCAGGGCCTTGTATTTCTTCTCCTCCACCTGAGAAACGTCACCATTCCACATGCTGTAGGTCTTGGCTGATGTCCTGGCTCCACCGATCATTATGACACTGCCGAATAGCTGGATCCAGGTGGACAGCAAGCATAGCTAGATAGCCTATTAACTCGTCCTAGATCATAATGCAGAGTGGGCTAGAAAAGCCGATATTTAAAGTATATACTAAGAGCCATGTGTAAACTTCCCAGTACTTCGCCCCCGTTGGGATCCTGCCGAGGTGCCGGCTGTAGTGTGCCCCAAACTTCCATAATATCAGCACCCAGGCTTCTATCTTCAGAGGTGTCTTCCTTGTATATGTTCCAGGTGACTCCAGATCACTAGGGCTATGTCTAGACTGCAAGCCTCTTTCGAAAGAGAGCGTCTAGACTGCACGGAGAAATTTCGAAAAAGCGGCTTGCTTTTTCGAAAGAAAGCATCCAGTGAGTCTGGATGCTCTCTTTCGAAGAAGCCCTATTTACATTGAAGAACGCCTTCTTTCGAAAGAGGAACTTTCGAAAGAAGGCGTTCGTCCTCGTAAATTGAGGTTTACCGCCATCGAAAGAAAAGCCGTGTTCTTTCGAATTAATTTCGAAAGAACGCGGCTTGAGTCTGGACGCAGGGGAAGTTTTTTCGAAAAAAGGCTACTTTTTTCGAAAAAACCCCTGAGTCTGGACACAGCCTCGGTGAAATTCTCTCATCTGCATGCTTCAGGGGAGCAGACTGGATAATCCCCGTGGGCCATTAGCTCCCTCGCATCACTTCACGTCACTCAAAACTGTTGCCTTTTCCAATGTCACCATGGCTGTGGAATTAGTGCTGACGGAGGGTAAACGTCTGCAGCTGTCGGAGAATCTTCTTCCCAAGTATACTCTCGGTCCGGGGCCTTAGCTGGTGTAAACTGACTCAATTCTATTACAGTCATAGAACCGTAGAACACTTGAACTGGAAGGGACTTTGAGAGGTCATCAGGTCTGGTCCCCTGCCCTCACAGGTCAGTCAATGGAGCTACCCTGATTAAGATCTGTCCATTGCTATGAACAATCTTTCTCGAGGGTTTGTACTTGAAATGCCTGTGCTGGTGTTGGGCACCTTACCTAGCTAGAAAGGCTGGGGAACGCTTGCTTATGCTTAGAAGTCCTCACCCCGCAGAGTTCCAGCAGCACAGAGAGAATTTCATCTTGAAAAGTGTTTTTATTCCTTCCCCCTGCCCCTGCAGAGTTCAAGCTGGCGGGATGAGGGCCCATCTCTTCTCAGGTGTGGGAGGAGCAATCAAAATCTGGTGCACGGATGTTCTACCGGGGCTCGTCTGTTGTCCCTGGGCTTTCTTTTGCTGGCGAGATGATGACACCGCTAACAGTACTAACCCCGGTGAATCAGCCACACGTGTGTCGGGGGGTGGGGAGGGCTTGGGGTCTTGGCATGAGCTGGTATGTGATCTGCCAGGTCACAGCCACATCATCACCCTGACATTCAGCTGATTGAAAAGAACGTGTCAGTCGTGGTCAGAGCCCTCACTTCTATAGGACTGTTCGGGCCAGCCACCCTAAGCCCTGCATTGTGGGGTGGGGGCCTGCCACAGCTGTCTCAGCTGTCCTATAAATGGGATGTTGTGCCATGCTAGCCGCGGGGCCCAGGGCAGCCGGGGGGGTTACCGGGGGTCTTGGCACAGGGCAGCAGTGGGGCTGGACCCCCTGACACTCCCCATGGTGGGGGGGATCCCGAGCCCTGCTGCTGCCCCATGCCAGGACCCCTTGCAGTCCCCTGCCGGGACCCCTTGCAGTCCCCTGGGTCACGTCTCTCGGGGAGGGGGCTTTGAGGAGGGTGTGCAATGCAGGCAGAGTGGGGGCAGAATGAGGTGGGGCGGGGTGGGGTGGGACAGGGGCAGGGTTTGAGGAAGAGGCAGAGCAGGAGTTGGGCAGAGGCAGGAAGAGGTGGGGCAGGAGCATGGCCTAGAATGGGGTGTTTGCCCTGGGCCCCACACCTGGAGCACCGGGGGGCTTACCTTGGGCCCTGCACCCACCTAGGAGCAGCCCTGGTCATTGTGGGTAGAGTCACTGCTTCCCAGGAGAGAATCACCCATCCTGTAAATAGGACCAACTTTCTGAGGTAAAAGACTTTCAATTTGGCCTTATTGAGACACACGCTGTTAGCAAGTGATCCAAATCATACCGTAGCCACGCTCTGTCCTCTTCATTGCTTTCCACCCCCTCCCCAGCCTTGTGCCATCAGCAAACGCTGAGAGATGATGTTATGTTTTTTTCCTACAATTGACAGAAAACAGCTTCGGCTGTTATCTATACTCTGGATTCTATCATTTTCACTGCAACACATCTGATAATGCAGGTTTTACCAATGAAAGCTCATGAGATAATATATTTGTTAGTCTCTAAGGCTCTGTCTACATTACGGCTGCATCTAGACTGGCAAGTTTTTCCACAAAAGCAACTGCTTTTGCGGAAAAACTTGCCAGCTGTCTACACTAGCCACTTGAATTTGCGCAAGAACACTGACGATCTCATGTAAGATTGTCAGTGTTCTTCCACAAATACTATGCTGCTCCCGTTCGGGCAAAAGCCCTTTTCCGGAAATGCTTTGGCGTAAAAGGGCCAATGTAAACAGCTGAAAATTGTTTTGCGCAAAAAAGCCCCGATGGCGAAAATGGCGATTGGGGCTTTTTTGAACAAAACCGCGTCTAGATTGGCACGGACGCTTTTCCGCAGAAAGTGCTTTTGCGGAAAAGCGTCCGTGCCAATCTGATTCTTCCTCACATGCAGGAGTTATTATTTTGAAATAACAAGCCCGTTATTTTGAAATAATTTCAAAATAACGGGCTTCTGGTGTGGACACTCACCTTGTTATTTTGAAACAATGGGAGTTATTTTGAAATAAATCCCCAGTGTAGACATGCCATAAGGTGTTCTAGCACTGCTGAGTGTTAAATAGAGTAGAGCAAAAGATCAAAGCCAGGCGCTCCCGTCCTTCTGTAGAAGAGTGGGTCAAAAGCTACTAAAAAGCTTTTGTGGAAAACTGTAAAGAAAAATGTTTATTGAAAATGTCCATGGAATTTTCTCATATTTTGAAGGAAAGGTGAACTTACTGAGGGGGAGACGGGGGAGTGTAAATCATGCTGACGGCAGGTGACTGTTACAGAACCAGCTGTATAAATTTGGTAAACTGGGCACAGTCAGAACAAATTGTGTTTTTGTCCAGCCAAATGCCATAACCTTCACCATAAATCGTAAGGTCATAAATCTCGGAACAAAGACTGTAGGCCCCAGCTACAGGACTGGGGACGATGCCCTGGAAAGCTGTGACCCGGGAAGGATTTAAAGATCATGAATGAGCCACAAGACATGAATTTTCAGCGTGACGCTGTGCCTAAGAGAGCTAACCCCAAAACCCGTTTCTGATGTCTATGCTTTTGCAAAGGATGAGGAGCAACCAGGGAGGCTACATTTACACTATGAGTTTTCTCGGCAAAAATATGCTAATGAGGGATTCATTTGCATGTGTCTCATTTGCATATTTGCTGCCGATCCATTTTTTTGCTAGTGTTTTTGTGAAAAAAGAAAACATCCATACCGATAGTTTTTGTGCAAAAACCCTAGTGAAAAAAAGGGATTGGCAGAAAATATGCAAATGAGATTGCGACTCATGCCAATGAGTCTCTCATTAGCATATTTTTTGCCGAGAAAACTTGTAGTGTAGACGTAGCCAGAGTGTTCAGAGAAGAACGCCGAAGGGTCAGGCGAGCTTGGAAAGGCTGCCCTATAGCGAGAGGCTCTCAAACTATGGTCCTCGGCCCTTCTGTGGTCCGTGAGCTCCATTCAGTTTGTCCGTGAACAGTTCCCAGAAAGGAACTAAGGGACTTCCCTCTAGATGTGCAGAGCTATGCACAGAGGAGGGAGGGGGTGCACATGAGAGAACGAAGGGCTGTGTCCACCTAATTAGTGGCTCGCCACTGATCTCTGCCATAGTTCACCTCTCTGGCAAGCCATTCCCTAAGCGCCCGTTGCAAACGGGGCTGGAGCGCAGAGGAACTCGCCTTGTTGGGAGGACAGGACTGAGAATCTTGTTTCCCTGGGGAGGATGTAGGGGTGTGGCAGGGCGTGGAGTGAGAGGCACTTCGCCACTCCAGCCCCAATCCAGGGAAATGGATGGGGGCTGGCTGAATATCCCAGTGCCTGCCTGGCAGGGGAGCCGACAGAATTGCTGGGCCCCTAGGCTCCTGGAAGGGGCAGAGCCTGAGGCGGAAGGGGTCGGGCTGTGCGGACTTCCCCCAGTCCTTAGTGTTGCTTGGAGCATGCAACGGGGGCTCCGGCGGTGATTTAAAGGGCCAGTAGCAAAGGGAGCAGCTGAGAGCTACGGGCCCTTTTGAATCACTAGGTCCGGGGGTAGTTACCCCCCTACCCCCTCTGTCGGTGGAGCTGTTGCCTAGGAACCGGCAGCACCTGCTAGCCCCATAAGCCAGGGCTATGAAGGCTTGGAGGAAGCCAAAGAGAGGAGGAACGGGAGGGGAGGGGAAGGCCAGGACAGGCCAGACTAGACCAGGCCTGGCCCGGCCCGACCCAGCGCAGAGGGAGCTGGAATCCTCCGAGTCTGTGGCTGACCAGGCCTGCCCTTGGCACAGCTGGCTGTGAGACCCGTACCTAGGTGATAGGAAAACAGCTGTAAATAAAGAGCTCTGGTGTTGCCCCAAGCGGGGGCGTCCCTGGCTGATTGGAGCGAGCAACAGGGGCCAACACCGGAGGGGGCCCAGCGTGCACCTCACAGAGGTTGGCTCTTGCTCCGTCTGTCATGGGCCAGTTTCACTCTGTTCAGCCACATTTGGGTCCTGCCCCCCAAGGGCAGAACCGCGGGGTTCTGGCCATTCCCCAGTCCTGGCTGGGCCCTCGCGAGCTCCCGCCCTGCAGAGTGGAAACTCCAGGCTGCCATTACAATCAAGAAGGGAGTCTCTGGCGGCACACTACGAAGGAGAGCAGCACTGAGTGTTGGGCTCCCTCCCCGCCCCATAGAATCCCCCGCCCCACACGAGGTGCCCGGGCTCCCTGTCTAAGGCAAGAAGTGAGTTAGATGCCTAAGGCTGGGATTTTCAGAAGCCAGCAAGCTGAGCTGCCTAAGATAGCCATCGATGCCATGCAAAGGAAAGGGATCTAAACTCCGCCCCTGAAAGGGGTGTAGCTCTGGTCTACACCACCATGTTTCTCCGTCTGCTGTCAGTCACCCACTACGCCCACCCAACAACTCCGCCTCTGTGAGAAGCGGTGCTCCCTGTAAGCTGAGCACTTGGGCAGACACCCAGAAGAGAGCCAGAGGTCACCCAGCTGATTAACAGGGTGCCCACAGTGCCCCCAGCAGGCAGCCCGTGTTTCTAGTGGTGGTGCACATCTACACATGCCTTGGTGCACAAAGAAAAAATTTATTCCGCACATGGATGTTAAAAATTAGAGGGAGCACTGGTGAGAGGTACAGAGTTTGGGTCGATGTAGTTCAGTCAACACTGCATCAGCGTAGCCGTTGCGTTGACTGCTCCGGTTGTCACCCCCAGGGGGGTGGGGTTCCGGCTGTCAGAGCCCCACAATGCTCAAGCAGACAGTAACTCAGTGCTCCGGGGTCAGGCCAGGCACTGCTGACAGAAGGAGCTGGTGTGCACAAGCCAAACCACTTTAAATTCCTACTGGGGCTGTGAGTGGAGGTGGCTTAAGTCAACTGTACTGTGTAGTTGAGACTTTCTCTTAGGTGCTTATCACTCATTGATCTTGGCCTCTAGGCTCACAGGCCAGAGGGAAGTTTTGCCCTTACTCCATTTTTTTTTCCAAGCAGAAACCCACCCCTGGCATTCCATGATGGAGGCAAGTTGCCCTGTGCCCTTGCAGCCGAAAACCAGAACTCATTCATGGAAGAGAGGGGAGCTCATTACCCGCTGCTTAGGACAAGGTCTGGGCTCCAAGTGCCTGTGTAACGCTGACGGGGGAATCGAACCTGGGACCTCTGGAGCTCAGTGCAGGAGCCAGCTAGCTCTCAGCTAAGGCTGTAGAGCAAACTCGCTCTTTCTTTCTCAGTGCCATGCCATGGGACAGTGCCCCACCCCAGCAGGTGTGCAGGTTACACTTACACCAAAGCAGGTAGAGCCTGGCCTTTCGACCCTGGGGATTGCGCGAACGCCTCAGCTACCAGAGGATGTGGTGAAGGCCAAGACTTCAACAGGGCTCAAAAAAGAGCCAGATAGATTCATGGAGGTTAGGATCATCAATGGCCATTAGCCAGGATGAGGAGGAATGGAGTCCCTAGCCTCTGTCTGTCTGGAGGTGGGTGACAGGAGAGGGATCATGTGTTGATTCCCTGTTGTGTTCCCTCCCTCTGGGGTACCTGGCATTGGCCACTGTCGGCAGACAGGACCCTGGGCTAGATGGACCTTTGGTCTGACCCTGTGTGGCCGCTCTGATGTTATGTTCTTACTAGGAGCTTTAGGGGAGCTAAACCTATAGGTTTACTTACCTATAAACAACAGCCAGTGGAGAAGGTGCCTGGATCTCCCTCACCAGGTGAGGATCTGTGGTAAGGACTGCCTGGGCCACTTCTTCCATTACACGTCACAGCCTGCCCTAACCACTAGGCATAACTGCTCTCTCCTGACCTCCTCACCTCCACCTGTCTTTTGTGCGGGGCCAGAACCCAGGGGGACATGCTCAGCCTTTACCTCAGCCTTGCCTCTCTTGCGAAGGGGTTGCCTACATGAGCTTTGTCGCTCATTATAGGGTTGCCAGGTGTCGTATTGACCCGGACAGGTTGGTATTTTCGCCTCCTGTCAGGTAAGAACATTCAGAAAATATCAGACTCCTCAAATGTCCAGGGCTTTCTGATTTTTTCCAAGGCAGGAGGGGAAAGTCCCGGGCTGTCCGGCTCAGTTCGGAGGCAGCCTGGCAACCCTAGTGCTTACCGGGAAGCTGTCCGGCTCGGCGCAGGAAAGCAAGATGATGGGCGGCCGCCGGCAGCCTGTTAGGGCTATGCTCGAATCTGGCCTCACGCCTAAAAGGGCCCCGTGCCCTAAAGCCAGGAGTGAGCTGGCGTGCCAGGCGCGCTGCAGAAGGGGGCGCCGGCCTTGGAGGAGGAGCGCGGTGGCTTCTGTGGACCGTGGGATGGGGAGTCAGCCCCTGGGTTTGGCTGAAAAGCGGGACTCTGCCCTGTAGCTGGGGATTTGAAGGGGCTGTGAGTTGTTACTTTGTGTGCTGGTTTTTTTTTTTTTTTTGCTCAACCAAAATTTGTGCGTGTGGTTTTTTTTTACATTTTTCTTTGGTCAACAAAAAATTCTGGCTGCCAGGACCCCGTCAAAACAGTGCGAATTGGGCCCGGCACTTCCTAAAGCCGGTCCTGCTTGCGCTCCTTTTTTTTTTTCGGTATTTTTTCTGAAACCGTCTGGCAACCCTACTCAATACGCCATGTAGACAAAGCCTGAGCCACGCTGGCATTCAGCCAGCCGTTCGTGGGCTGGAGGGAGGAATCGCACGCTGGGATTTTAGAGCCCTGAAGGCTGGAGTGGAGGACGAGTACTCTCTTTTGGTCCCACCACTTAGGCAATCTAGGAACGGAGCTGATCTACCCTCTGGCTTCCAGAGCTAACATACCGGGGACGAGATACGGGCTAACCGCACGGAGACTTCGTGTCCCCAGCCTTGTCGATGCTTATTTGGGACCAGGAGAGGCCACCAGAACTGCTGGTACCCTGGGCTGTTCCCTGGGAGAGAGAACAGCCGCCCAGACGTGAAACGAGAGAATTCCTCCGTGGCCCCTTCCGGAGGGAGACCTGCGTTAGTGATGCCGATTCCCTCCCCGTCAGATCCAAATTAAGAAACTCCCTCGGGCCCAGAAGCCCACCCCCAGCACACTGAGAAACTCTGGCTCGTAGCTTTGGCTTCCTTGGAGAGCTCACTTTAGGGAGCCAGATGTGAGGAAGGGCGAACTCCTCTTGCAGGCCCGGGGGCTGGGAGGCGGGAGCCAGGCACGTTCCACATGAGGGGCCGAGGCAGGGGCAGTGCACAATGAGCCCTGAGCGTGTGACAGGTGTGTATTATTCGGCGTGGGCCCACTGGGCCAAAGCGACATTACAGCCTGTCTGGTCGCAAACAGTACGTCCCTGGACGGCAGCGAATTCAGGGCCCTCCCACCCCTACATCCTGCTCTCTGCCAGCCAACGCTCTATAAAAACCCAGGACGCTTAGCATCTCCACTTCGCTGCTTCATTTTCTAACCTCTCTCTGCTTCTCTGCTCTCCAGCCCTGCTGAGAAACCAGTCATGAGGGTCCTCTACCTGGTGTTTGCTGTTCTCCTGCTGGTCTCCTTGGCTGCTCCAGGTGAGCGGTCGCTCTGGGAGGGGCGGGAATAGGGACGGAGGAGGGGGATCGGCGGGTAACAGGAAGGACACAGGCTCCCCGGGAGTGTTTAGTGGAGGGTCTGTGGACAGTCTGAGCCAGGACCACTGTGAGCACCACGTGGGTGTCCCCTTGTCTGGGCGTGTTTAGATGAGCCGCAGCTGAGACAGTCCTGAGCATCTGGCTCTCTGGGTTCCCGTCTAGCGAGTCACTCGGGGATTCCGAGTCGGGAGATTTCCCGTCAGGACGGGCAGAGAATTCCACCCTCTCGCCAGCCCCCCGAGCTCAGACCCTGGGGCCAGCGCTCCCCCCGGCTGTGACCCTCATGTTACACACCTGGGTCCACATTGGACATAACGATCAAACCGGCCTGATTCCCAGAGGCCCTGAGCACCCCAGCTCCTTTGGGTCCCTCCTAAAAACCAGGCCACGTTCACGGAAGTGCCTGGAGAGGGCTCCTAAATCCAGACAGTGGGCGCCCGAGGGAGAGAGCCCGGCCTCAGATCCAGGGAGAGAAGGCCGAGCAGGGCGTGGGCGCCGGCTCGAGGGGTGTCTCTGCCTCAGAGAAAACTGTCCAGCCCCCCACACTCGGAAACCCTCCCTCAGTGCGGTACCAGCCCACGTGCCCCACCGCCCGCGTGGACACTGCAGTTCAGGGGGTGCCCGGGGTCCAGGCCCCGTTGCCGTGGTGTCCGTGGGGAGGGCTAGAGAGGTAACTGGATGCCAGGGCCAGTCTCTGAACCGTGCACTGGGTGTTACGCGGTGCAATGCTGCCCTCCTGAGTCGGCCGGGGGCAAGAGCTCGCAGAACCGGGAGTGCTGCTTGATTTGGGGCCTCAGCTACGACCCCGTGTGTCCAGCCGGCGCACAGGAGTCCCAGGCTGCTGTGTGCAGATGGGCGGCGGCGGCCTTCTGCTCCCCCTTTCATGACAAGCAGTGCCAGGCTCTGCCAGGGTGCCATGGAAGCCAGCCCCTCCCTTCCCCCATCTCCCTCTGCCTCTCACGCCCCATGCTCCCGTCTCCCTCCCAGCACTGCCCTTCCCCATCACTGCCTCTTTTCTCTCTGGCCACCAGCCCCTTCCATTATTCCTCGTGCGTGAACACACACGAACATGCACACGCACGCACAAACACATGCACACACGCACGCACATGCGCATGGACACATACACACATGCACACACACGCACCCACATGCGCACGCACACACACACGCACATGCACATGCACATGCACACATACACATGCACATACATGCACACATGCAGGCACGTGCACACACTCGCACATGCACGCACACATGTTCACACACATGCACGCACACATGTTCACACACATGTGTGCACACACACACACACACATACACACGCAGCCAGAGCTCCCTTGCTCTGAGACTCACACACAGCAGCCAGTGACTCTCTGAACTATAGGGAATGACGTGACCCCCATTTTCCTTTCTAAGGGGCTCCCCCAATTCTCCATCCCCAGACCCGGCTCTGGGGTCTCGCAGGAGGTCCCGGAAGGGGCAGATCTCACCCTGGAAGGAATGGGGCTGGGACAGGGGCTGTCAAGGGAGACGCTAATTGGGCAGCAGCTGATGCCCCAGGAAGGGGAAGGGAGCCCGGGCCGCACAGAGCCGCCCTTCCCTTCTAGGGCAAGAAACGGCCCCTCAGCTGCCCCTCGCTTGGGACTGAGCATGAAGGGGACTATCTGGGAACCCGTGTGACGCTGCTGGGAAGCCCAAAGCCCAGCTCCCCCCATGTCGCTGTCCCACACGCACCGCGGCGTTGGGGGGGGGGCATTCTGGTGGGCACCGAGCGCCGCGCCGCCCTCCCGCCTAACCCGCGCTCTCTCTCTGGCGCAGGCTCTGGGCAGTACGGGTACCACAAGGGCGGCTGCACGGGCCGCTGCGACCATACGTGTCGGAAGTACGAGGTGGCGTCTCGAACCCACGACTGCAAGAAGAAGTGCTGCACCCACCCCAAGAAAGGCTAAGGGCCGGCGAGGACACCCGCCACCCGCGCAGGAAGAGCGGCAGTGGCCGCGGCCCGGCCCTGGAGCAGGCCTGTCGTTCGCGCTTCATTAAACACGAGCAGGCCCGGCCTTGGCGTGTGCGGCGTGTCTCCCGTCTCGCGAGGTCTGGTGCAGAGGGCCAGGAAAGCGCCCGGCGCTCGGCCCAGCGAGTGTAGCAGGCGGCCCGGGTAGGCGCGGCTCCTCCCTCGTGGGGGCGCAAAACGGGTGCCGGGCCAGGGAGCCGCAGGGATGTCCCACCCGTTGGCGCGAGGGACGGACGCTGGCAGGAGAGGAAGGTGTCGAAGTCACAGCGCCTCGGCCCCTGTGCGGAGCAGGGGCAGGCCAGGAGGAGGAAATGCCCCTTCCCTTGTCGGGAGCTCCCCTGGAGGGGAAAAAATCACACAGTCCCCTTGGGCTCCCTCCCGGGGCACCCATGGGACAAAATTGGCAGGCGCTGCTGTAACACCTACAGGGGGAACCGAACCTGGGGCCTCTGGAGCTTAGTGCTTGAGCCACTATAGCTTGGCAGACTCGATATTCTTCCTGGACGCAGCCACAGCACCCCTAGATGGGACAGGGGGCCACACCCAGCAGTTGGGTGGGTTACACTTAGCAACCACTGGCAGCCGGCTCCCCACTCCGGCTCCTCCTTCGGGCCTGCAACCCACCAAGCATCGCCTCCCACCCACCACGATCAGCGGTTCCATGGAAGTGGGGGGGCGGGGAGGGGAAGAGGGGACAGAGCAGAACTGGGTGGGAAGAGGAGGGCAGGGCCTTGGTGGATTGGGCAGGGCAGGGGCGTGAAGGAGCAGAGCAGGCACAAGGCCTGGGGCTTGTCGGCTTAGCACCTTACCACAGAGGCCCCCAGTCTGAGCTGTGGCCGCCCTGTGCCTAAGCAAGGCGCCCTGCCCATCAGCGCACTCACCCCAGCCACGGGGAGGATGGATGGCCCGGGTGCTAGTCTAAGACTTGGGACACCACCGTCTGAGCCCTTCACTTTGCCACTGACGCCCTGCACAGCCTTGGGCAAATCCCTTAACCCCATGTCCTTCGTGGTGCACAGGTGCCTGACTCGCATGGGCCTATCAAATGGCCTGGGCCTAGAAATGAGGCTTTCTCAATGAATATTGACTGGGAACATTGACAGTTTACGACCCCATGTATCTTTGGCCTTTTAGAACCAGCTCCTTACTCTTTCCCTGCCTCGGTTTCCCCCTCTGCCCTGCAGGGCCAGTGGCACTGCCCTGCCTTGCAGGGCCCTTGTGAGACTGAACCCCTGCCGTGTCTGGCAGTCCGGACAGGGAGTTCCCTAGGTCAGGAGGCCCGATGATGGGCAGGCACTAGGGGTGTGGAAGGCTGGCTCACATCTCCTGTTAATGCTGCCCAGCGCTTTCGGACAGGAAGTGAAGCCGCTTTTTGTATCCCACAGTGGATTTGCGTTGCGTCATTTGGAATCTGACCAGGGCCTCCCTGCGGTGGGAGGAGAAGTCCTGGGATCCTCCATGGCCACAGATGGTCAGGGTGGATTTCATAACCCCTCTGTGAGAGGGCACCGCCTATCCCCCCCCTCACTGCTCCCTGCCCCCTGATGCTGCATTGCCTGAGCAAACTAGCTCAGAGAGAGCCAGGCCATTAGAATCGTCGGCCCCTCCGTTCTCCCTCCTGCACCCCCGTAGTGGCACAAACAGACTCCACCAGCCAGTAGAATAGAGGGAGTTTATTGCTTCTCAGGATACACAGCACAGATGGAATCCGGTCACAGGGCAGGCCTAGGATGCCTCAGCCCCCCTTGAGATGGGGGAGCCTGGGCCCCTAAATCCCAGCCCCTTGCTTAGGCTGCTTCCTCCATGATTCCAGCCAGAAACTAAAAAGTCCCTTCCAGCCCTGCCCCCCAGCCAGACTGGCCTCCCCTCCTTCATGATTGGCCTGGGGGGCACAGAGGGAGTGCGTGAAGTCTCCTCCCATCACCAGGGGCATGGGCACCTGGGATGAACCTCTGGGGGCGGGGCAAAGGCGCTCCCCCACCTCTGGACCAATCATGGTCTGGAAGTGGGGAAGCAGCCTAGTCCTGCCCCTTGCACTTGAGGCTCCGCCCCCTTCTGCTTGAGGCCCCGCCCCATCCAGTGTGGCCTGGGGCCACTGCAAAAAATGATTGCCTACCCCTGCTCTCACTCTGGGAAGAAGCAAGGGGGCTGGGCAACCAACTGGCCAATGAAATTTGAGGTGGAGACGTGCAACGTGCTGCTTGCTGTGGACGATAAACCCAGCTGTCCACGGACAGTGGGGGGGCAGACAGACCTTGGCTTCCACTCCTTGTGCAGCCGCCGTCTCCATGGCGATCGGTCAGTGGGGACGATTAGGAAAGGGATAGAAAAGAAGAGAAAAATCCCATCGTGCCGCTAGATCAATCCACAGTGCGGTTGCACCCTGAGCACTGCCCGCTTCTGGAGGACGCGGCTCAAGAAGCAGACCGTGGGATCGGAGGAGCTTCCGAGAAGGGCAGGTGTACCCCACACACCCTGGCTACGTCTAGACTGGCAGGATTTTCCGCACATGCTTTTAACGGAAAAGTTTTTCCGTTAAAAGCATTTGCGGAAAAGAGCGTCTAGATTGGCACGGACGCTTTTGCACAAAAGTACTTTTTGCGGAAAAGCATCTGTGCCAATCTAGACGTGGTTTTGCGCAAGAAAGCCCCGATCGCCACGCAAGAGGCACCTAGACCACAGCAAAAGTTACGCTCAAGACGCCTCTACAGCACGAGCTGGGAGCCAGCTGGCTTTTCGCTCAGAGGGTCAAGGCTCCTATGCTCCCCTCCAGAGATCCTGGGTTCAAATCCGCCTTGTGGTGGTTACACAGGCACTTGGTACTAGGGAGCTGAAGAGAACTCATTGTTTCAATCGTTGTTCTCGGTGAAATGGAAGCCGGTATAAACTCCCTGCTGGTACCACATGGCCGTGACAAAAAGGTCCTAGCCCCAAAGCGGAGAAAGGAGCCCGAAAAAGACAAACCGCCAATGTCCCCAGCAATTCTACAGGACAAAATCCTAGGCAGGAAATCAAATCACCCAAGCCCAGAACTTAGCAGGTGGGTCAGACAGACCGACCAGGCTCCAAACCTCTCTCAAGCTCTTAGCTTCTGCACTGGGTGGTCGGGAAGGAGCAAACTCCGGCAGGTTCCTCCTCCTGCTCCCGCAGATTAATCCTGATTCGTTATCAGTCCTCAGGGGGAGACCTTGAGAAGGAGCCGCCCTGCTGAAGAACCGCGGGAACCTCGGAGGTGGCCTCTGCGTTGCGCCTCTGTCCTGATTGGCTGGTGGCAGGATCTCTCTGTGAGGTCACCACCGACCCACCGCTTGCCCCCAATCGGCTGAGGTCCTGCAACAGGCCTTTGTGATGTCACTGCCACGCCCGCCACGCCCCGGCACGGCTGGGGTCCCTCTGTAGGGAGGATCCCTGCTAGGCTATGGGGTCAGGGATGCAGCCCACTAGGAACAGAAGAACACAGCCACGAAACCCAGAGCGAGAAATCTGCCCAAGAGAAGCTGCTAAGGAACAGCTGTCATAAGGAGAGGGAGGAAAGGAGGCAGGAGCTCCTCCTCCAATGGGGTGGGAGGTGTCCTGCGCTGCAGGTCGTGAGAGAGGAAGCCGAGTTCACCCCACGGTGCCCGTTGCCATTAATCCTCCCTGATGCCGGGGGGCATCCGAGTGTCTGACAGGTCCCTGTTCTGAAGAGGACGTCACGGCCAAGGTGATGGGCCAGCTCTACTCCATCCCATCCTGTCACCAGGTGCCCGAGGCTCTGCAGGGGCTGTGCCTTTTAGGGTGCCTCTGATGGGGTGTAGAGCCATCCCCCACACACCTCGGATGGGGTGTAGAAAGTAGAAAGCCCCTGCTTTCCAGACCCTGGGCCATGCGGGCTGGGCCGCCACTGGAATCCTGCCCCAGAACCTGCTCCAGCGGGAAGAAGTGTTTCAAAGGGAGCCTGCTATGGGGGGTATGTTCCCACAGGCCAGCTCAGAACCCAAAGGGTGAATCCAGGCATTGCTGGCCACAGCTGATTGGCGGGTGACAGCAAAGGGAGGCTCAAAGGGCTGGGAAGCCACCTTTCAGGGCGGCTAAAGAGGATTGAGGGGGAAGGGGGAAAGATGTCCGGTCAGCAGCCTGCGAGGAGTCATCCCGGGACACCCCTCACAAGGGGCGAAGAGGCCAACAGACCAAGCCTCTGGCTGGCCGGAGCACGGAGCGGATTTCCAGATCCCCGGGCAGGAGGAGCAGGCGGATCCCTGGCCACTGAGCCGAGCGAGCCGGAGCCACGTCCTCCCCCGGTGTACCCAGGGGCTGCACCTTCGCCCTGACGCACCCGCCGCCCCGAGCCAGCCAGCGGAAGGACCCCAGAGAGCGAGGCCGGGCCTGGGGAGATGCTGAGGAAGGTGAAACAGGAGTCCTGGCTGCAGGAGAGATTCTGCCGGCCTTTGCCTTTGCTTTTGGCCACAGCCCTTTGCTCCACCAGCTGGAGCATCCTGGGTGAGGCCTGTGGCCCTGTGCCCAGGGGAGGGAGGGCCCCAGCCCCCACACTGACCACCCACTTCATGGGGCAGGGGTTTTCCCTCCGCTGGGGAGCGGAGAGGACCCATGCTACACCCTGAGCCCTTCCCAGGAACGAAACGGGGGCTGCAGACCCTTCCTTTTGTGGGGATCCTGGATTGCACCACCCCGAGGTCCAAGCACTCATTGTGTTGGACTGTACATTGTATACAGTGTGTGCATTGTGTTGGGCTGTACATTGTGTCGTTTGTCACGAGAATCACAGGTCCGATGATGCATACCCAAGGGGGGAAGGACAGAACCAGGTGGACAGTTTTATCAAGTAAAAAAATATTTATTTATGACAGTGGTGAATTTATAGTATTTATTCTAAGATTTTAATAGACCGTGTTAATAATGAATGTACAGTATTTATTATATTTATTCTACGATTTCTAGTTAAACGTGTCAGAGATATAAGGATGGGAACGGCAAGGGGAATAGTCTCTAATCTTAAAATATCCAGCTACACTAATTAAATAACAGTGATAACTACAAACTCTATGTACTACCCAAAACAACTACAACACTAAGCTTATACTACAAGAAAAAATCAAATCCTACATACCAACGTACACGGCACACGGAACATTTCACAGATATCGGTTCGGTTGCGAAGGCCGAGGTTATACCCGAGAGTCGGGAGAGGTGGCTGGTCCGTGGATCAGGCCGGCAGCGCTTTGAAGTATACGAGAAGGCACACGCACGGTGGAACTTGTGTTGCGAAGACCTCCTAGAGCGAACTGTGCCATGGGTATTTATCCCCAAATCTGCACATCGCTTTCCCGCGCTTGCATATTACCATATATGGCCCAAAAGTCACCAAGGGGTTGGGCCGAAACTGAGCAGGTTTCATGCGACCAGGTAAGCCCTGCAGTTCTCACGCCAAGGTGACGGGTGGGAGAGTGTGAGGCTATTTTCCCCTTTTCACACCTTCCCTTTTTCTCAAGGCAATGGAATGCAGGACGGGTGCGGCCGGTTTCTCCCCAGGAGTGCTGCAGCCCACTGTAGCAAGAGCGGCCTGGCCAACATTTTTTACTGGGGGGGGCAGTTTCTTTTCTCTAACATCGTTCTCTGTGAATCTGGGAGTCAATTGGTGAACCAGCCGGAGGGCCAAGGCCTCACAGTGTACATGGAAAGGGATCTAGGGGTCATAGTGGACCACAAGTTGAATATGAGTCAACAGTGTGATGCTGTTGCAAAAAAAGCAAATATGATTCTAGGTTGTATCAACAGGTGTGTTGTAAGCAAAACTCGTGAAGTCATTCTGCCGCTCTACTCTGCACTAGTTAGGCCTCAGCTGGAGTACTGTGTCCAGTTCTGGGCGCCACATTTCAAGAAAGAGGTGGAGAAATTGGAAAGGGTACAGAGAAGAGCGACAAGAATGATTAAAGGTCTAGAGAACATGACCTATGAAGCCAGGCTTCATGAACTGGGCTTGTTTAGTTTGGAAAAAAGAAGATTAAGGGGGGACATGATAGCGGTTTTCAAATATCTAAAAGGGTGTCACAAGGAGGAAGGAGAAAATTTGTTCCTCTTGGTTTCTGAGGACAGGACAAGGAGTAATGGGCTTAAAGTGCAGCAGGGGAGGTTTAGATTGGACATTAGGAAAAAATTCCTAACTGTCAGGGTGGTCAAATATTGGAATAAATTGCCAAGGGAGGAGGTGGAATCTCCCTCTCTGGAGATATTTAAGAACAGGTTAGATAGACATCTGTCAGGGATGGTGTAGACGGAGCTTGGTCCTGCCTTGAGGGCGGGGGGCTGGACTCGATGACCTCTCGAGGTCCCTTCCAGTCCTATTATTCTATGATTCTATGATTGTGCTGGATCATACATTGTGTACATTGTGTTGGACTGCACAGTGCCTTGCGCTCTGGGAATCTGGACTTCAAATGGTGAACCAGCCGGAGGGCCAAGGCCTCCGATCCCGTCACTGAGCCGGGTTGATCCCGCACCTCCTCTTACCCTCTTAGGCACTGCTCTAAGGCAGGTAGCCCTGCAGGATCCTAGCTCTCCTCCACCTGGGAGGAGCCAGGCCCAGGAGCGGCCGACGTGGAGCAAGACGAGTTCTGTCGGAGGGGAACTTGGAGCCCTACAGGCCTGGCTGCGGGAGAAGCTGCTTTGATCTCAGAGCCAGGAAGGGACCAACCCCAAAGGGCCAGCATGTGAAAACTCAAACCCAGCCAGAGGGTCTGTTTCTGCTGCCAACCTTGAAGTCCAATCTGCTGGCCAAGAGGCCAGTGTCCTTCAAAGTGACAAACAGGGCAAGGGCCGTGGACGATGAATCTGCCGTGCAGGGAAGAGACACGAGACAGAGGCTGAACCACACGGACTGACTGAAGGCTTGAGAAGACCGAAAGGACCTCCCCATCCTGCCTTTTCCGCCAGACCCTGAGCTGGGGCTGCCAGCGCCCTAGATCTATGACGCTGGTGTGAAAAGGGCCAGACCGTTATGACAGAGACTCCCTCCAGTGCAGACCACGGCGGGGAGAAAGGTCCCTGAGAATCTAGGACTAGGGCCCTCCAAATTCACAGCCGTGAAAAACGTGTCACGGCCTGTGACATCTGTGACATCAGGGCTCCCAGCTGCTAGTCTGGCCAGGCACAGGAGTTGCCCTTCCCCTACTCAACCACTCTTGGTGGGGAGATCAGAGCCACCTTGAGGGAGGAAGCCACCGCACCTCTGCCCGGAAGGCAGCCCAGAAGTGAAGGTGGCATTCTTGGGACGCCCTCCCCCACGGCTGCCCCCAGCATGATCCCATTTTCGGTCAGGACCCACACGGTTAGAACACCGTGACATGTTGGCTACGTCTTGACTGGCATGATTTTCCGAAAATGCTTTTAACGGAAAACTTTGCCGTTAAAAGCATTTTCGGAAAAGCGCGTCTAGATTGGCAGGATGCTTTTCCGCAAAAGCACTTTTTGTGGAAAAGCGTCCGTGGCCAATCTAGACGCGCTTTTGCGCAAAAAAGCCCCAAACGCCATTTTCGCAATCGGGGCTTTTTTGCGGAAAACAGCACTGTGCTGTTTACAATGGCCCTTTTGCGCAAAAGTCTTTCAGAAAAAGACTTTTGCCCGAACGGGAGCAGCATAGTATTTCCGGAAAAACACTGATGATTTTACATGAGATCGTCAGTGCTTTTCTGGAAATTCAAGCGGCCAGTGTAGACAGCTGGCAAGTTTTTCTGGAAAAGCGGCTGATTTTCCGGAAAAACTTGCCAGTCTAGACACGGCCGTTCTGTGTAAACTTCTGAAAACTTCTGACTGTGGAATAGACGAGGATGCAGGTGAATTTGGCAGGGCCTGATCTATGACCGAGGCGGTGGAAGTTGTGGGGAAGTTGTGGGGAACGGTCTGCCTCAGACCCCTTGAGATGGGGTGCCTCGGCCTGTAGACTCCCACCCCTTCCTTATTCTGTCTCCTTCATGATTCCAGCCAGAAACCTGCCTCGCTCCCAGACCCTGCCCCCAAACCAGGTGTTCGTCTCCGCCTCCCTCCCTTTGTGTCTCCCCTGTGGAAAGAGCCTTGTTATCTGCTCAGGCTGGGACTAGGTGTCTGGGCTAATCCACATGTGAGTGAGTCAGTGGGGATCACATGTCACAGCGCAGGGGGACCCCGGATTACAGAGCAGACAGCCCCCCCACTACGTCACAGCCCTATTTACCCGTCTCCCCCCACCCCCTATGGCTCTGCTCCTGGCCCCAGCGATTGAGGGCCTGTGGGGCATCACACAGGAGTCGGGGGAGGGTAAGACAAAAGTTTTTTGGGGGGAGGAGGGGCAGGAGCGTGACTTTCATCAGCAGCCCCCACCGCAAAAAAAACCGTCCCTGCCATGGTGTGGGTCCTGCCAGGAGTTAAAATTCCTTCTGGCGATGCTGTCAGGGAGCTGGGAGCACAGATGAGACCCGGCTGGGCCATGCTGCAATCTGCAGGGGAGGGAGGCGCTCGCCTCACCCCCCCCCCCAAAGTAATAAACCAGCTGTGCCTCCGGAACGCAAATTTCCCAGTGGAGGTGGGTCAAAGGACCACTCTGATGTGGGATACAAAGTCTGGTTCTGATACCTGGAAACAAGGCGCCCTGAGGCAGCTCCGGTCTCTAAAAAATGAATCCTGCACCAACGGAAAAAGTTTGGGCTGATGTTTTAATTGTAGAATCGCAGTCCTAGGACTGGAAGGGACCTCAAGAGATCACGTAGTCCAGTCCTCTGTGCTCCTGGTAGGACTAAAGGGTGCGTCTACACACAGGAGCAGCCCTAGACCAGCTGCCGGCAACTGGCGCCCTAGGCGAAACGCGCGACTGACGCGCCATCGGCGTCCCCTCCTCCAAACCCCTCAATGCCGTTTAACGTTGGTGCCCTAGGCGACTGCCTCGTTCGCCTCCATGGACAGGCTGCCACTGTCTACACAGCAGGGCTTAGCTCGAAATAAGCGACGTCCATTGCGCTACGTCCACTGCGTCGCTTATTTCCAAATAGCTTATTTCGAAATTGGGAGTGTCTACACAGCACTTGTTTCAAAATAGAGCCCTCTTCCCCCCACTTCCCTTACTCCTCGGACAAAGAGGGTTACAGGAGTTGGAGTAAGAAGTCCCCCAGCTTGACAGTATTTCGAAACAACTGCCTGCTGTGTAGACACAGACTAAGTTATTTCGGAATAGTGTTGCAGTGTAGACGTACCCTCAGTATTATCTAGATCAGAGGTGGGAGATCATTTTTGATGGGGGGGGGCACCCCAAGTATTTGGTAAGTGGTCGAGGGCCACTATTAATGACGGAGGTGCAGGATCTGGGATGGAGGCTGGGTGCAGAAGGGTGCTTGGTGTAAGGAACTGGGGTGTGGGATCTGGGAGGGAGTTTGGGTGAAGGAAGGGATTGCAAACCGGGGTACGGGAAGGGGGTGCAGGGTCTGGAAGGGGAATGTGACCTGGGGTAGGGGTGCAGGGTGTGGGTTGTGACCTGGGACAGGGGATTGGGGTGCAGGGTCTGGGAGGGATAGGGGTGCAGGAGTATTTTGGCCTGGGGGAGGGGTGTAGGAGGAGGGGGTTCAGGGTCTGGGAGGGGTTCGTCGCCTGGGGCAGGAGGGGGTGCAGGGGTTTGGACTGTGACCGGGGATGGCGGATTGGGGTGCAAGGTCTGGGAGGGGGGTGTGACCTGAGAAGGGGGGTAGTGTCTGGGAAGATGTGTGGGGGTGCAGAGGGTTTGGGTTACATGGGGTACTGGTGCAGGAGGGGGGCAGAGGGGTGGGGAGGGACGGGCTAGAGTGCCAGAGGCTGGCTCCTAGCCAGCAGGGTCTGTAACCAGGATCCCTGCCTTCCACACCCCTTTACTGCTCACAGCAGAGACAGCGGCCGTGTTTGCTACTACAGACACTGGGGGGGGGGGGGGCACATCCCATGCTGCCAGTCCTGCAAACAGGCAGCTGCTATTGGCTGGAGAGCAACTGGGGGCGGGAGCTGTGTGAGAACTCCCCCCACCCCAACAAGCCACCTGCGAGGTGTGAAGAGATTCTGCTTTGCAGGAGGAAAAGAAAAAGCAGCAATTTAACAGCCAGAGGTTTTATTTGCAACAAGAGCGGGACCCAAGCAGCATGCCTATGTCCATATATCTCCCATGCCCTCCGGAATGTCTTTAGCTTTTCTCCGCAGCCGTCAGCTTCTTCCCAATCTTGCACATTCCAAGGAGCTGGCCAGTAAATCAACACAGAAAGTCAAGCAGCGAACAGAGATCTAAGGGCATGGCTGTCATGCCTGTGGAAGGGAAAGAGGGACAGGTTATCTGTGTATACGCACCAAGGGGAAAAAACGGGTAGTGGGAATACAGGTCCTTATAAAACAGGGCTGGGCGCTAACAAGGCAACGGTTCACCAGGGGGAGTCCCCGGTGGGCCGCCGCTGCCATGTTTAGCTGCACAACTGCAGGCACCAGCAATCGCAGCTCCCATTGGCCGCGGATCGCCGTTCCCAGCCAATAGGAGCAGCGGGAAGCATCGTGGACCGGGAAAACCGCTTTCTGCAGCTCCCATTGGCCACGGATCGCCGTTCCCAGCCAATAGGAGCAGCGGGAAGCATCGTGGACCAGAACACCGCTTTCTGCAGCTCCCATTGGCCGCGGATCGCCGTTCCCAGCCAATAGGAGCAGCGAGAAGCATCGTGGACCGGGACACCGCTTTCTGCAGCTCCCATTGGCCACGGATCGCCGTTCCCAGCCAATAGGAGCAGCGGGAAGCATGGTGGACCGGGACACCGCTTTCTGCAGCTCCCATTGGCCGTGGATCGCCATTCCCAGCCAATAGGAGCAGCGGGAAGCATGGTTGACCAGAACACCGCTTTCTGCAGCTCCCATTGGCCGTGGATCGCCGTTCCCAGCCAATAGGAGCAGCGGGAAGCATCGTGGACCAGAACACCGCTTTCTGCAGCTCCCATTGGCCATGGATCGCCGTTCCCAGCCAATAGGAGCAGTGGGAAGCATCGTGGACCGGGACACCGCTTTCTGCAGCTCCCATTGGCCGCGGCTCGCCGTTCCCAGCCAATAGGAGCAGCGGGAAGCATCGTGGACTGCGACACCGCTTTCTGCAGCTCCCATGGGCCAACAGGAGTTGCGACTGCCCATCCCTGCAACCGAGCAGGTAAATATAGCGATGGGGGCCCAGCAGGGCTAACCCTGGAGGGCTGGATCCGGCCTGCGGGCCAGTATTTGCCCACCCTTGGTATAAAAGCAACTCATTGTTTGCATGGTGGCTTGTAAGCACTGCCTGCTGGTAGATCTCATCCTCGAGTCTCAAATAATCCACCTTGACTGGCCCAGGTTAGCTGACTAGGGCTTTCTGGCCTGGGGCAGCTTAGCTACAAACATGCAAGTTAGAGACCCCTGCGCTGGCTGCAGAACCAGCCAGTTGCAGGTGTTTCATTGCCGCGTAGAGATACCTGGGTATCTATTCCAGCCCCTCGCCGCTGCTGCTGGACCGTGCCTGCTCTTGGTATTGGTACTAGCATGGCTGCGTCTACCCATGTGGCACTCACCCTCCTGCAGTGTAGACACATCCTGAGTGTGAATACATCTGGCGCCCGGTGCTGTGAACGTGTCACGCCTGGACAGTATCCAAAAGATTTTCTGGCACCCCTTGGATTTTCCCGGAAGTGGTGTCTCTCTCAGCTAAGGACTTGGCCAGACCCTGTTGCCACGGTATGCGTGCAACTCACAATCTGAAATACATTTCTCCTCCCTGTACCCCTGGGAGTGGGGGCACCTCCATTGTAGGTGAGAAACTGAGGCACAAGACCATGCAAAGTCTATAACAGCGCTAAGGACTGTACCTGGGTTTCCCAAGTCTGCACCTGTGTTACTACACTACACTTTTCCTCAAATGAAGTGTCACTGAATAACTTCTGAGGGCCTGTTGACATGACACAGGATTGCTGTGTCCCGATGGCTGTGAGGAATTCAGTTAACTAATGTGATGATAACGAGCTTTGGCAGCCAGCGTAGATAAGGACCATGCATGGTCAGTGTTCCCTCTCATTTTTTCCATCCATGTGTGGAATAAATTTTGTCATGTGCACCCAGGCGCATGTGCACCACCAGTAGAAACACATGCGACTGGCTGTGGGCAGCTGTGGGTGGCCTGTTAATCAGCTGGGCAGCAGCTGAATCTCTCCTGGATGGCCTCCCAAGTGAACAGCTTACAGAGAACTCTGCCATGGTCATCCTCATGCCACCTAATCTTGATTAAACCCCAGGTACTGCATACTTTATGGTACCATTTAAGTCATACAGCGCCTGTGTCTACATTGCTAACAAGCAGGAATATGGCCTTTCATAGGGGGATAGGTGAACACGGAGGTTCTTTACCGGCTTCTTGTGAAGAATCTTCTAAGGAGAATCACTCCCCACTATGTCTCCACACTAGCCATAGAATCATAGGGCTGGAAGAGACCTCAGGAGTCATCGAGTCCAGCCCCCTGCCCTAGGCAGGGCCAACCCCAACTCAATCATCCCAGCCAGGGCTTTGTCAAGCCAAGACTTAAAAACCTCTAGGGACGGAGATTCCACCCCCTCCCTAAGGAACCCAGCCCAGCGCTTCCCACCCGCCTAGGGAAATAGTTTTTCCTAATCTCCAATCTAGAGCTCCCCCACTGTAACTTGAGACCATTGCTCCTTGTTCTGCCATCCGACACTACGGAGAACAGCCCTCTTTGGACACCCCTGCAGGGAGTTGCAGGCTGCTCTCAAATCCCCCCTCACTCATCTCTTCCGCAGACTAAACAAACCCAAATCCCTCAGTCTCTCCTCATAAGTCATATGCTCCAGCCCCCTAATCATTTTGGTTGCCCTCTGCTGGACCCTCTCCAATGCATCCACATCCTTTCTGTAGTGGGGGGCCCAGAACTGGACACAATACTCCAGATGTGGCCTCACCAGAACCGAATAAAGGGGAATGATCACTTTTCTGGATCTGCTGACACGAGGAGTAACGGTAGTTCGAATTACAAAGCCTAATCCGAACTACCTACTCCGTGCCGCGTGTAGCCGCGGGCACGGAGTCCGCACTAACGGGGATTTTAAAATGGCGGCGCCCGGCAAGATGCAAATGAAGCCCGGGATATTTAAATCCCGGGCTTCATTTGCAACTTCAAATGACTACATTAACCACCCTAGTTCGAACTCGGGTGGTAGTGTAGACATACCCAATGTTTTTAATCAAATTTTTCCATGAAACAATTTTCAACATTTTGACTTTTGAAAATTCTGGATTTTCGCTTTTTCCCCTTTTCTCAGGACATAAGAAAGACCACTGCGGGTCAGACCAAAGGTCCAGCTAGTCCAGTGTCCTGTCTGCCCACAGTGGCCAATGCCAGATGCCCC
Source organism: Pelodiscus sinensis (assembly GCF_052426305.1). NCBI lineage: Eukaryota > Metazoa > Chordata > Testudines > Trionychidae > Pelodiscus > Pelodiscus sinensis. Next base: position 5,044,180 of record NC_143054.1, read on the forward strand.
AGAGGGAGGGAACACAACAGGGAATCATCACGTGATCCTGGAGAGGCTATCTAGTCCAGCCCCCTGCACTCACAGCCAGAATAGGTATTATCTAGACCATCCCTGATAGGTGTTCGTCTAATCTGTTCCCCAAACCCTCCAATAAAGGAGATGCCACAGCCTCCCTAGTTAATTTATTCCAGTGTTTAACCACCCTGGATGTGTCTAAACTACACCCCACTGCCGACAGAGGGATGTAGAGTAGGCACATCACTATTGCAAATGAAGCGGGGATTTAAATATCCCGCGCTTCATTTGAATAGAAATGGCCGCCACTTTTTATCGACGCGGCACTTTGCCGGCAAAAAGCAGCAGTCTAGACGGGGATCGGTCGACAAGGAAAGCCTTTTCCGACCAATTCTGGAAACCTCGTTGCACGAGGCATAAGGGATCAGTCGGAAAAGGCTTTCCTTGTCGACCAATCCCCATCTAGACTGCCGCTTTTCACCGGCAAAGTGCTGCATCGGCAAAAAGCGGCGGCCATTTCTATTCAAATGATATTTAAATCTCCGCTTCATTTGCAATAGCAATGTACCTAATCCACATCTCTCTGTCGGCAGAGGGGTGTAGTTTAGACATACCCCCGACAGGAAGTTTTTCCTAATGTCCAACCTAAACCTCCCTTGCTGCAATTTAATCCCATTGCTTCTTGTCTTATCCTCAGAAGGCATGTTTCCTAGACAGGGGTGGCCCGTGAGGCTAGGCAAACTAGACAGTTGCCTAGGGCGCCGCCGGCCTGGGCACCTGATGATGACATCATGGGGCGCCCCGTGATTACGTCATGGCCATTGACGGTTGTGCAGGTGGGGACGCCGATCGCATCTTTTGCCTGGGGCACCAGCTGCCACAGTCGGCCTTGGGCCACTCCTGTTTCTAGACCTTTAATCAATTTTGTTGCGGTCCTTGGACTTTCTCCAGTTTGTCCACATCCTCCCTAAAATGTGACACCCAGAAGAATTGCATGAAGTCTAATGCTTGAGATCTTCACACACAGTCACTTCCTTCTCGGCAACTTCTCTTTGGAAACATTACCAAGTGGTCTAAGGAACAAAGGAAACTTTGCCCCTTGGGAATGTCTCTCTGTTTCCCCAAAGCTCGGGGAGTTTGGAAAGTTCAAAAAATAAAAAAAAAGTAAAAATGTGTGTGGACAACCCTAGTCATGCCCCATTCTGCTGCATTCAGTGGTGAAAAGGGGGAGATGGGTAGAGAAAAGGGACTCGTGTTCCTAGAGCCCTGCACGGATACAAAATGTATATCCGCATCCGTATCAGCAAAAATGAACTCACGGCTATCCACCTCCACATCCACAGGTGCAGATACCCACCGATATAAAGCAGACCTCCCTAGACATTCAGGCATGGATTTAAAAGTAGCCAGTCTTCTACAAAGGAATTTTACCAGCCAATTACAAAGAGAGAGTGCTGAACTAAAATTCATTTTCAGATTTGACACTGTCTCCTTGGGCTTGAATAAAGATATGTACTGGTTAATACACTACAAAGGCAATTTCCCCTGCCTTTGACATTCACATTTTCACATCAAAAGCTATGAATGGGACACATCCAGCCTACTTAATTAGCTTGATTTACATGGGTCCTACAATTGACAGGAAACTGCTTTTGCTGTTATATATACCTTGGGTTCTGTTCTTTCCACTCCACTGCATCTGATGAAGTGGGTTTTGCCCATGAAAGCTCATGATCCTATATATTTCTTAGTCTCGAGGGTTATGTCTACACTGAAACTATTCTGAAATAACTACAATTGATTTAATAGCTCCTGATTTAACAAAATCGAAATAGCATGTCCCCACTACAGAAAAGCCGCAAATTAGTCTGATGCAGACTCTGTCAATGTGGACACGCCACTTCGACTTAGAGCCCCAGGAAGCGCTGGGGAGTAATTACTTTGAATGACTCTAGGGAGTCGTTATTTCGATATAGTGGCACTAGAACGTCCACAAAACCGCTATTTCGAAATAACTATTTTGAAATTAGCATTATTCCCTGAGGGAAGCAGGAGTACAGATTTTGAAATAATCAGCCCATTATTTTGAAAAAACGGTCTTGGTAGTGTGGACACTTTGCTTATTAATTCGACCTAAGGGGATTATTTTGAAATAAAGCCCTAGGCTACGTCTACACTGGCCCCTTTTCCGAAAGGGGCATGTTAATTTCAGAGATCATAATAGGGAAATCCGCGGGGGATTTAAATATCCCCCGCGGCATTTAAATAAAAATGTCCGCCACTTTTTTCCGGCTTTTAGAAAAGCTGGAAAAGAGCGTCTACACTGGCCCCGATCCTCCGGAAAAAGTGCCCTTTTCCGGAGGATCTTATTCCTACTTCAAAGTAGGAATAAGCAGCGGACATTTTTATTTAAATGCCGCGGGGGATATTTAAATCCCCCGCGGATTTCCCTATTATGATCTCTGAAATTAACATGCCCCTTTCGGAAAAGGGGCCAATGTAGACGAGCCCCTAGTGTAGACCAGAGCTGAGGTGCCAGAGGACTACTCAATGTTTGTACACATTGCAGGGTTCTAGATACAACATTTGTATCCACATGTGCCTCTGTAGCTGCAAAAATGAGCCGCAGATACCCGCAGTCACTTCTGTGGATGCTGACACCCGCGGGTATAAAGCAGATATCCCTGGATTTGCAGGGCTCTTCTGATTCCATCCCAAATCTCCTCACATTTGAAAATGTTCAGATTTCAAAGTTTGGAAACTTGGGGGTTGCAAAATATATGAATAAAAGCAATAGAAACCTGAACAATCAGACAAAGTCATTTTTTTCAACACAAAAAGCCGACCAGGTCATTTTCACTAGGGCCGTGTCCAGACTCAGGGGTTTTTTCGGGAAAAGTAGCCTTTTCCCGAAAAAACTTCCCCTGCATCCAGACTCAAGCCGCGTTCTTTCTAAATTATTTCGAAAGAACGCGGCTTTTCTTTCGATGGCGGTAAACCTCGTTTCACGAGGAAGAACGCCTTCTTTCGAAAGTTCCTCTTTCGAAGGAAGGCGTTCTTCAATGTAAAGAGGCCGTCTTCGAAAGAGAGCATCCAGACTCGCTGGGTGCTCTCTTTCGAAAAAGCGGATTTCCTCTATCGAAAGATCCGCCTGCTGTCTAGACGCGATCTTTCGAAAGAGGCTCTTTCGAAAGATGCTTTCGAAAGAGCCTCTTTCGAAAGAAGCCTGCAGTCTAGACATAGCCTAGGGTACTAATGTACAACACTTCCCGGGCAAACAGTACAACCCAGCAGCTCCCCGTGTGTTGTTTATTAGAGCTGTGCTATATTTGCAGGGGTGTCACAAAGCAATAATTCAGGTGTAGTTGCAGTACGCGGCACAATGCAGCCTTTTTAATTCTCAAGATCGGAGCCCCTCTCACAATCGGGTCCAGTCTGACAGGTCCTAAATTGCTCATGGGCATGTACCACCCCTTGTTAACGCTCCTGAGAACTAGAATTCTGCCCATCTGATCTTTGCTTCCTAGGATCTCCCAGTCCCCTAGTTTACCACTAAATATTGGTTTCCATGTTACCTGAAGCAGCCAGGGAGAGCAAGAGAAGAACAGCAAGCGACAGGTGAAAACTCATCATGGCTGGAGGGCAGCAGGGGTCTCAGGGACTCTGGAGAGAAGCAGAGAGAGTTTGAGCTAAGTGAGACTGATCCTCAGGGAGGCCGGAAAGTCCGTCCATTTATAGAGAGCGGGGCAGCGGGAGAGGCGCATAAATTAAACGCTCTCCCAAGACAGGTTGTTTGCTGCTGGAAACAATAGAGTGTCACGCTGACCCAGTGGATCGACTCACAATGCTGCCCCTCTGTCACTTGGTCAATAACAATCGCTTGTCAGCTCCCCGCAGGCCACCAGCTGGCTTTTCAGGGGCAATTTGCACCATTCCCCGGCAGCCGGACACAGGGGGGAATTTCTCCCACTTTCACATCCGGGTGCCAGGCCCCGAGAGAAGAAGACTCACGAATTCTGCCCCATGTTAGCTACTGCCCTGGCCCTTAGCCACATAGGAAAACCACCTCATTGCAGAGATCTGTCAGGGACACCAGGAAAGCAGCTGGTGGTGAAGAAGAAGCCAGAGGTTTCTTTTCCACTCCCCATTCTCTTAAAAGTTGCTCCTTAGAATGTAACTGCCATTGGGTAGATTTGAACCGGAGACACCTGGGCTGTGTCTACACTGGCATGAATTTCTGGAAATGCTTAAAACAGAATAGTTTTCGTTATAAGTATTTCCAGAAAGAGCGTCTACATTGGCCACAGATGCTTTTCTGGAAAAGCCCTTTTTCCGGAAAAGCATCTGTGGCCAATGTAGACGCGCTTTTCAGGAAAAGAGCCCCGAGCATCATTTTCGCGATCGGGGCTTTTTTCCGGAAAAGACTACTGGGCTGTCTACACTGGCCCTTTTCCGGAACAGTGTTCCGGAATAAGGACTTATGCCCGAGCGGGAGCAGCGTAGCTTTTCCGGAATAGCGGCTGATTTTGTACAGTAGAGCGTCGTTGCTTTTCCGGAAATTCAAGGGCCAGTGTAGACAGCTCGCAGCTTATTCCGGAAAAGCGGCTGATTTTCCGGAATAAGTGGCCCAGTGTAGACACAGCCCTGGAGTTTAGTGTAGTAGCTGCTACAGCTTAAGCTACGAAGTCAGATGGTGCTCGACTTTGGCTGTACAGCTCCCTTATTCTTAGCTCTCTGCTGTAAGTGGTCTACGTGTCACTACCTGGGCCAGTGAACCACACCAGGGTATGTCTACACTGCAGAGTTCTTCCGCAAACACGGCCGGTTTTACGCAAAAACTCGTGGAGCGGCCACACTACAAGTGCGTCTTTGCACGAGAAAAAGTGCAGTAGAGCGTCAGAAGACAGGGCTTTTTGCGCAGGAGTTATTCCTCTTCCTACAAGGAATAAGCCGTTTTGCCAAGCGCTCTTGTGCAAAAAGGTGTGTGTGGACGGGCAGGACGGGGGTTTTGCACAAGAAACTCCTATGGGAAAAAGCAGGGTGCTCTGACGGCCCTTCTGGGCACGGCTATCAGAGCTTTCTTGCACAAAAGCATCCATGGCAGTGTGGCTGCGCTCGTGCACAAGAACTTTTTGCAGAAGATCGCTTCCACAAAAAGTTCTCGTGCCAGAAGCCTGCGGTGTAGACGTGGCCTATGTGTATGGATTACATTTACTAGCTGGGAACCCATTTGCAATTTATCGCCTTCCCCCGGAGCCCCGCAGCCGGATGTGAAGGAGGGGGAATCCCCCCCCCACACACACCCTGTGTCCGGCTGCTGGGGCGGAGGGAATTGTGCAAATTGCCCGTGAAAAGCCAGCTGGGGAGCCGACAAGCGATTGTTATCCACCGAGTGACCGAGGTGCCGCACTGCGAGCCGATCCGCTGGGTCAGAGCGACACGAAACAGCCGGAACGTTGACACGCCGCTCCCTGTGCACCGATCTCTGTAAATAGGGCGAGGCCATGTCCCATTTTTACAAGGCCAGTCCTGCATTTCAGCCCACCCTGCCCCGACTTTTTCTGTAATCAACGGGCCAGTTGTCCCATATTTTCTGTCTCTCCCCTCCCATCAGTGGGTCCTGGTGCGGGCCGGATCCTTGCTCGCCAGCGGCCCACCCCCCAGCAGTGAGTGTGTGTGTGTGTCGGGGGGAGAGTCCACTGGCTGATGATGGGAGAGGGGGGGAGTGTGCAAGGCTGGTATTTGGGCACAGCTGCAGCGTGTGGGGCCAGCCGCCCCCTTCATCCCCAGTCCCATTTCCAGCCAGCCCTGGCTGCTTGCGATGAGGCTGGTGGGTGCGGTTACCTGTCATCTGTACTGCCCACCCATGGGCCCCTTACACGGTTTCCCTCTCACTGTCCTCTCCCTGCTAATCCCCTTCGATCCCCACCCCACACACACTCTGCTTCTCTTCCAGAGCCCTGCTCCCGGGGCTGTTCAGAGAACCAGTCTCCGGGCGGCTCATTCAACTCAGCAACACCCCGGCTGGCCGGCTCCTTCCTCCCCGCACTGCCAGGGAACGCTCACGACCCTCTGGCCTGGGGCGCTGGCCAGCAGGAGCCAAGCCCTGAAAGACGTGTGGGGCGGCATGTTTGCCACGAGGACCCTGACGGAGCCCACCTTTTGCATGACCCAGACACACTGTGGGCGATGGCTTCTTCCTCAGAGGAGGCCCGGTTGCCATTCTCACCTGTGCGTCTCGGGCAACCTCCTTTCTTTGGCTGAGATGGGGTTAGTGCCTGAGTGCGGAGGGAGAAATGGAGGTCAGATCTTGCCTCCAGTGGTGCCTGAGGAGGAGACCAAGAACCGCTGCCCAGTTTCCACTGGTGGGCACAGGCCAACCTGCCCAAGTCCTGATGCCGCTGAACAGGTCAGCTCCCCTGTTGGTGTCTAATCCCCGTCAGGTTTTAAGTATCCCTGGGTCAGAAAGAGGGGGAGAGACCAGTGCCTAGTGGTCTGGGCCCTCAGCAGGGTCGTGGGAGACCAGGCTCCGAGTCGGGCCGACCAGGTCTCCCCCAGGGGAGCGAGTGCCCTAAACGTGGGGCTGTTGGCCCTCGTGGAGATGGAGGTGCCTGTGAGGACAGACAGGTGGAAGGGCTGACCTCTGTGCACCTGGCTCCATGGGAGGGATGGTGGCTCTTGAGCAGAGGGAGAGGGATCGCAGGTACCTAACTAGCTTTTGAGGAGCAGGGCCCAAAGCTGCCTCTCTCCTCGGCGTTGCTGTCTGGCTGACTTCGCTGACTCACCTTGCCGGCTTTGGCGACTCCCTTTCTTAGGCCCCTGCCCAATGCGTGGGAGCCTGGGCACCGAACTGGGGACTATAAATTCCCTTGGGTGACAGGACACCTGGGCGTTAGGTGCTGCACCAAGCTACATGGCTACACACTGAGAGCACAGACTGCTGGTCAGGGTGAGATACAGCTCCCTGGACCCCACACGCTGCTGCCAGGATAGACAAGGCCTATAGTGACATCTGCTGACGGCTGAGGAGAACCCTTCCCAGCCGGTGACGCGAGATCTGTGCCCAGGACAAGGTGTGGTTATCGAATCATTTCCATCACACTCCCCAGGTCAGAGCCTTCTGGTGCTAGCTGGGAACATGCAGAGAATGACAAGCCGTCTCTGCAGACACAGGGAGTGACTTTGGTTTTTAAGAACACTAGAATAGTCCAGTCCCCTGCCCTCACGGCAGGACCAAGCACTGTCTAAACCATCCCTGACAGGTGTCTGTCCAACCTGCTTGTAAATATCTCCAGGGATGGAGATTCCACAACCTCCCCAGGCAATTTATTCCAGTGTTTCACCACCCTGGCTAAGTCTACACTACAACGTTAATTCCAACTAATGGATCCAGACTAAAAAACTAGTTCGAATTAGCATTTTGCTAATTCGAACTAGCATGTCCACATTGAGTGGACCCTGAACAGGGCTTAAGGCTGGCCGGAAGCAGTGCCGGCAGGGCATCAGAGGAGGACTTAGAGCATGGAGATGCTGTCTCAGGCTAGCCGAGGGCTGTGCTTAAAGGGTCCCGACCCCCACCCCGGACAGACAGTTCTCAGGGCTCCCCGCTTGCAAAGCAGTCCTGGCTTGGAGTGCCCTGAGTGCCCACACTGGGCACATCACAGCACGCGGCCATCAGCCCGGCTGCACTTGCCGCAGGCTGCCATCTGAGGAGAGGGGGTAACTGGGGGGCTGCAGGAGAGCTTCCACACCCAGAAGCCCGCAGAGCCAGCCCAGTCCTCCCCATCGGGGGCTAGTGCCCCATTCCTCCCTCACCTCCTTCCACTTACCCTTCCCTAGCCTCTTTTCTTGATGTATAAAATAAAGGACAATTGTGTTCAAAAATGGAATCTGTCTTTATTGAACAAAACTGGGGGAGACTGGGAAAAAGAGATGGGAGAGGGGAAGAGAGAGGCTGGGAGAGGGGTGGGCAACTAAAATGATCAGGGGTTGGGAACAGGTCCCATATAAAGAGAGGCTAAAGAGACTGGGACTTTTCAGCTTAGAAAAGAGGAGACGGAGGGGGGACAGTATAGAGGTCTCTAAAAGTAGGAGTTGGGTGGAGAGGGTGCATACAGAAAAGTTCTTCATTAGTTCCCATAAAGAAGGACTAGAGGACACCAAAGGAAAGGAATGGGTAACAGGCTTCAAACTAGTAACAGAAAGTTGTTCTTCACAAAGCAAAGAGTCAACCTGTGGAACTCCTTGCTGCAGGAGGCTGTGAAGGCTAGAACTAGAACAGAGTTTAAAGGGAAGTGAGATCAAGTCATGGAGGTTGGGTCCATGGAGTGCTATTAGCCAGGGGGTAGGAGTGGTATCCCTGCCCAAGGTTTGTGGAAGGCTGGAGAGGGATGGCATGAGACAAATGGCTTGGTCACTGTCTTTGGTCCATCCCCTCCAGGGTCCCTAGGGTTGGCCGCTGTCGGCAGACAGGCTACTGGGCTAGATGGACCTTTGGTCTGACCCAGGACGGCCATTGTAAGCTCAGGGCTCAGGGTCGGGGGTCTCAGTGGACCACCTTGATTTTCATGCACACCTGCTCGTGGGTGGCCAGGCTGGCAGCTCTCCTGCCCTAGACGGCCAGTTTCCTGTGCCTAGTGCGGAGATCGTGGACAAGGTCCACGATGTCTGCACTAGCCCAGGCGGGTGCCCGCCTCTTGCGGTCCCAGGCAAGCTCCCGGGAGCCGCCAGCCTGGTCCCGGGAAGAGGGGGTGGGCTGGGGGGCATCGGGTGGCTGGCTCGATCCATGCCAGGTGCAGGGTCTGCTGGCTGGGTGCTGGCAGGCTTGCACCTGGCACGGGCACCGTAGCCAGCCCGTGCCCCTTTAAGGGGGCCGGGGCCGGGAGGGGGGCAATAGAGTTTCCCTGGTGTTGGCCAGAGTGGCCACCAGGGAAACCTGGGGAGGTCTAGCCTCCCACTAGTTCGAATTAAGGGGCTACACACCCCTTAATTCGAACTAGTAAGTTCGAACTAGGCTTAATCCTCGTGGAATGAGGTTTACCTAGTTCGAACTAAGCGCTCCGTTAGTTCGAATTAAATTCGAACTAACGGAGCGCTAGTGTAGCGCCTAGGAAAGTTAGTTCGAACTAACGGACGTTAGTTCGAACTAACTTTGTAGTGTAGACATACCCTGACTGAATTAACTTCGTTATCTCTAGCCTTATTGTGGCCTGCATATTTATACCTGCTTCTGGAAATTTCCACTCCATGCATCTGACGAAGTGGGTCTTTGCCCACGGAAGCTTATGCTCCAATAAATCTGTTAGTCTATAAGGTGCCACAGGACTCCTTGTCATTTCATCATTTGTGTTGCTCTTTTCTGGACCTTCTCCAGTTTCTCCACATCTTTCTTGAAATGTGGGGCCCAGAACTGGACACAATACTCCAAGGCTGTGTCTAGACTGGCAAGTTTTTCTGCAAAATCATCTGCTTTTGCGGAAAAACTTGCCAGCTGTCTACACTGGCCGCTTGAATTTCCACAAGAACACTGACGATCTCATGGAAGATCATCAGTGTTCTTGCGGAAATACTGTGCTGCTCCCGTTTGGGCAAAAGCCCTCTTGCGCAAATCATTTGCGCAAGACGGCCAGTGTAAACAGCACAGTACAGTTTTGTGCAAAAAAGCCCCTTCCCCCCATTTCATGACCTGACCAGGTGGCCTTGTAAGTCCAGCCTGTGTGGGAATCCGACGTGGGTAATACCAGTCCATGAGTCTCTAAGGCCGGAGGAGAACATAGCATGGGCCGTTCTGCTATTAATTGCTGACGATGAATTTCATTCTAGAGCATAAGAACATAAGAACGGCCGTACTGGGTCAGACCAAAGGTCCATCCAATCCAGCACCCTGTCTGCCGACAGTGGCCAATGCCAGGCGCCCCAGAAGGAGCGAATTGAACAAGTAATGATCAAGCTATCTCCACCCTCTGACAAAGACCGGGGACACCGTTCCTTACCCGTACTGGCTAATAGCCATTTATGGACTTAACTCCCATGAATTTATCTAGTTCTCTTTTAAACCCTGTTATAGTCCTAGCCTTCACAACCTCCTCCAGCAAGGAGTTCCACAGATTGATTGCGGGAGGAGAGAGCCAGGCAATCATATGCAAGCGACGTCGCCTTTCCAGGAAGTCCCTAAAATAATGCATCTCTTTACGGAATCCTAGCAGGTTTGCTCCTTAGCGACTCTCTCCGGCAGTTTTTAGGCCCTGTCTCCGGCAGGCACTTTCCTCTGCTAGTTTGGGCCAAGACCAAAAGCTCGTCCAGACTTTGCAGCCCAGCGTAACTAAAAGTAAAAGACAGGCTGCTGCCACCTTTGGGCTTCTTTTATAACTGGGTCTGCTTAGAAAACTTGTTTGCTGCATCAGGGAGTTCCAGTGGTTTTCTTAGAAGAAACTTTCACTGTAAGAGCTGGAAACAACATGGTTTTGAACCTCTCTGGGTACAAGGATTGTCCTGGATCTGAATGAAAGGCAAGCTGGTCCCCCGGCAACCAGAACTGGTCCCCTGGCAACCAGAGCTGGTCCCCCGGCAACCAGAGCTGGTCCCCCGGCAACCAGAGCTGGTCCCCCGGCAACCAGAGGGAGCGAGCCGATCCTAACTCCTCCTTCGGCTAGTGCAGAACTCAGATGGCAACATCGCTCCCTGGCTAGCTCCCCCACCAACAGGAGGTGAACGAACTTCACGGGGTGGTGGGACTCAATTCACCATGTGGACTAAACAGAGTCACTGCTGCTCTGGCTGGAAACAGAGAACATGGTGAGCGCTACTAGAGAGCTCACAGGCATGGAAAGGAACGCTACCCAGTTGTACGTTGCAGTGCGTACAGATGTGGTCTCCTCATCTCAGAAAAGATCTCTTGGCATTGGAAAAGGTTCAGAGAAGGGCAACAAAAATGATGAGGGGTTTGGAGCGGGTCCCATGGGAAGAGAGATTAAAAAGATGGAGACTTTTCAGCTTAGAAAAGAGGAGACAAGGGGGGGGGATAGGATAGAGGTCTATAAAATCATGACTGGTGTGGGAAAAGTGAATAAGGAAAAGTTGTTTACTTATTCCCACAACACAAGAACTAGAGGTCACCAAGTGAAATGAATAGGCAGCAGACTTAACACAAACAAAAGGAAGTTTTTCTTCACTCAGTGCACAGTCAACCTGTGGAACTCCTTGCCAGAGGATGTGGTGAAGGCTAGAACTTTTCACAGGGTTCAAAAAAAGAACTAGATAGATTCATGGAGGACAAGTCCATCAATAGCTATTAGCTAGGATGGGTAGGAATGGCATCCCTAGCCTTTGTTTCTCTGGAAGTGGGTGATGGGAGGGATCCCATGAGGATTACCTGTTGTGTTCCCATCCTTTGGGACATCTGGCATTGGCCACTGTTGAAGACAGGACACTGGGCTAGATGGACCTTTGGTCTGACCCAGTAGGGCCTTTCCTATGTTCTTCTGGCCTGAGGGATAGAGAGGAAGCCAGCAGTGGTGGAGAGTGAAATGTTTTGGAGGAAGGTTCAGTGGATGCCATAGCAACATTAGACCTGGAAGGCACCTTGAGAGGTCATCGAGTCCAGTCCCCTGCCCTCATGGACCCAGTACCATCATAACCATCATAATCAAGAGGCTGACTGCCAGACATGGTAAATAGGATGGTTGGAGTCTCGACCGGGAGGAGTTGGGTGCTCCGATACACTGATGATGGGCAACCTTATCAAAGGCCGACACAGATGCACATCCCCCTCTCGGCACATGAACTGGCTTTTCTCCCTGGGTCTGTTATGCCAGGGCTGTGTCTCCACTGCAGCGCTATTTCGGGATCCTGGAGGTATCCCCAAATAGCTATTTCACGTCTTTTGAGCGTGCCCATTATTTTGAAATAGAACAGGCATTATTCTGATGCCTCTGTAAACCTCCTTCCACGAGGAGTAAGGGACGTTTCGGAATGGCCATTCATGTCAAAATACGTGCTGCGTGGACAGCGCCAAATTTCGAAAGAAGCTATTTTGAAATTAACTCGAAAGAAGCGACGCAAATTGCGTAGCGCAAAAAAGTTCTTGCGCAAGAAGCCTGCAGTGTAGACATAGCCTGAGAAATGGCATTTTCCAGGGCTACAAAAATCCCTCCAGTAGATTCAAGTGGGTGTGAAAGTTTCCTTAACTTCCTCTCTGTGGGGGTCGGACCTACCTCCCTACCACAGGGAACACCTCTTCTCTTCGCTAGTGCTATGATGGCTGAGATCAGGGCTACGGGTTGCATGCAGCCCACGGCCCTTTTGTTTGCAGCCTGCGATGCGGTTTGGGTTTACGTGGGGCTTAACACACAGCCCATGGGTGGGAGCCAAAACAAAAAAGTAGTCACTACAAGCAGTCCCCGGGTTAGGTACAAGATAGGGACTGTAGGTTTGTTCTTAAGTTGAATCTGTATGTAAGTCGGAACTGGCGTCAGCCACTGCTGAAACTGATCAGTTTCAACCACGGCTGAATCTGGACGCCAGTTCTGACTTACATACAGATTCAACTTAAGAAACCCAGGCGTCCCCAAGTCAGCTGCTGCTGAAACTGATCAGCAGCTGATTCCAGGAAGCCTGGGGCAGAGCAACTCTGCCTCGGGCTTCCTGTAGTCAGCCACTGGTCAGTTTCAGCAGCGGCTGACTTGGGACGCCTGGGGCAGAGCAGCTGGGGTGCTGCTGGGTTGCTCCAGTAGCGTGGCTCCTCGGCGCTACTGGAGCAACCCAGCAGCACCCCAGCTGCTCTGCCTCAGGTCCTGATTCAGCCGCTGCTGAAACTGACCAGCAGCGGCTGAATCAGGACTCCTGGGGCAGAGCAGCTGGGGTGCTGCCGGGTTGGTCCGGAGCAGCGCTGCGGGACCAACCTGGCAGCCCCCAGCTGCTCTACCCCAGGGGTAGGCAAGAAAAGCCTGGTCTGCTGGGGTGGGCACTAGCTGCACCCCCCCCCCCCCCTGAGCAGACCAGGGAGACGGGGGTGGCCAGACGCCCAAGTCCTCCACGGCTTTGCTCCGTCTCCCTGGTCTGCTGACCTGGGAGACGCGGAGCAAAGCCACAGAGCACGGGGGCAGCGGGACAGTCCAGGCGCGCCGCGCTGTCCCACTGCTGGCATGCTCCGAGGCTTTGCTCCCCATCTCCCTGGTCTGCTGGTCAGACCAGGGAGACGGGGAGCAAAGCCTTGGAGCACGCCCGCAGCGGGCTGCAGGGAGACGGGGAGCAAAGTCTTGGAGCACGCCCGCAGCGGGCTGCAGGGAGACGGGGAGACGGGGAGCAAAGCCTTGGAGCACGCCCGCAGCAGGACAGCCTAGGCGCGCCTGGGCTGCCCGGCTGCCCGAGCTCCACTGCGGCTTTGCTCCGCGTCTTCCTGGTCTGCAGACCAGGGAGACGCGGAGCAGCTTTTCTCGCCCCGGAGTACACGGGCGGCGGGACCGCGAGGTCCCGCAGTCCGTGTCCTCCGGGGCGAGAAAAGCCCCGTTCATAACTGCGGATCCGACGTAAGTCAGATCCGCGTAAGTCGGGGACTGCCTGTACAATGGTCTTCTGCTGATATGCATTTTAGTCGTTAAATTCCTGGACTGTCGTTGCTCATTAAAAGTGCTGTCATATGGGTGGAAATCAGGTAAATATTGCATTTTATTCATATCAGCAACACTGACTTAAATGGGGCCTGTGTGTTGCATAGTCTTGCCTTCATCTTTGTATTCATGCCCGTCAGTGTGAAAGAAGCTATTTGTAAATAAATTTGCATGTATATTTGCATGTATCTGCAACCACACTTAAGTTGCGGCCCTCGGCATGCGCTGTGAGTATCATTGTGGCCCCCAGAGCTTACAGAGTGGAGTAGCTCTGGCTGAGATTAATGGGGGTGCTTTTGTGGATAATCCTTAGTTGTTCATCAGGTTTTGAAGTCCTGACTTGACAAAGCCCTAGCTGGGATGATTGAGTTGGGTTGGTCCTGCTTTGGGCAGGGGCTAGACTTGGTGACTCCTGAGGTCTCTGCCAGCCCTGGGGTTCTGTGATTCTAGAAAGCCTATTCTCCCAAAGGAGATCCTGGAAGTTAGAACATAAGAACGGCCGTACTGGGTCAGACCAAAGGTCCATCTAGCCCAGTAGCCTGTCTGCCAACAGTGGCCAGCACCAGGTGCCCCAGACGGGGTGGACTGAAGACAATGATCAAGCAATTTGTCTCCTGCCATCCATCTCCAGCCTCTGACAAACAGAGGCCAGGGACACCATTCCTACCCCCTGGCTAATAGCCTTTTATGGACCTAACCTCCATGAAATGATGTAGCTTCTCTTTAAACTCTGTTATAGTCCTAGCCTTCACAGCCTCTTCTGGCAAGGAGTTCCACAGGTTGACTACACGCTGTGTGAAGAAGAAGTTACATGGATGATGCTTGCTTTTATTCCAGGGAAACTGAGGAAGAAGCCAATGTGGGCTGGAAAGGTCCAGGAAAGGGAAATGAAGATTGTAAGTGGGCTGCATAACTGAAAGTGTAAAAATGAGGTTGGTTTCGCTTAGAAAGGAGCAGAGTTAGAAGAAAGTCTGCAGAAGAATATTGGAATGTGAAAACTGACCCCCCTTTTTTTTTTACCCTGCCTGTAATGTAAGTGCGAGGAATTATGTGATGAATTTGAAATGCAGAACATGTAGAACAAAGAAGAGGAAATACGACTTTATCTAGAGCAGCTAATTTAGGGAATTCAGAGCCAAAGGAGGTCATCCAGTCAACTACAGAGGCTGGATAATTTCAGAACCACAAACAGTTGTAGCTCTACAAGCTAAGATCCCGAAATAGAGGTAATCAAATCTCATGCTTCAGTGCATAACCTAAGCTCCTGAGGCAGTCCGGGAAGAGTTTTTCCACCCCTCCCCGCTGATGTACAGAACTGTACAGTTAGCTAGGTGGATTGCGGAGGTAACATTTGACTTCCTCTGCAGCCTCGGGTCGTGGCCGGTGCTAGAGGCGGAAGATGGAATTTGATGAACCAATGGTCTAATGGGCTCTGGCAAGTCCTGCGTAAGAACTGGGGAAATGACAAAAGGGAAAGTGTGCAATTAATGGGCAGCAGCGAACCATTTTGCTGCTGCGTTCAGAAATCCAGGCAGCAGAAATCCACCCCCTCTTCCGACACAGGGGTAGCAGGAGGGAGTTTGTGCCGTGCAATGAAAACGTGCCGCTTTGTGGCCTGCTCAGCCTCAAGGTAAAGTCCTCAAGTCAAATTCTTCCTTAGTGCAGCTGATGGCCTGGCTTGGCGGCAGGCGGGACTGAACCGGGGACCTTAGGGGCTAAAGCCACGAGCCTCTACTGCATATGCTAAAAGCACCACTTCCTGAGGGGTAGGCAGCCCTGTTGATTTTCAGTGACATTACGCTAGGGACGTGGCTTCTTCCCTAAAAGAACAGTCGTCTGCCCTAGTACTTAGGCACTTTCATTGCAGGTCAGAGAGCCAACAGCCATGCTGAGCCCCCGGGCAGGGGAGGGGCCTGCGCCGTGCTCCTGAAAGGGGCGGAGTCTCAGGGCAAGTCAACAGAGATGGGGGGAAGCAGGGAAAGGAGGCAGCTGCCCGAGGGGCTGGCAATTTAAAGGGTCTCCCAGACATGGGCCCTTTAAATCTTGGTGTTGAGGCTGGCTGCCCTCAGGCCGGCCCCTAGACCCCTTCCTTCCCCCCCTCCCCGCCCGCAAAGGGCCCATACAGGCTGTCTGCACCCCTGGATACTTTTGAAAACTACCACTCCGAAACTGTTCCCATAAGGCACGGAGGAATTTCCCACAGGGTTGGAGACTTTCACACCCATCTATGAAACCAGTGGTGCAGAAAGGCACCGACCTGAATTCATAGTTGCACCACAAAACGGCAGGTTCCTCCCAGGCTGTTCTTGAATTTGTGGTTAGCAGGCCAGCGTGCCTGTGGGCGACACCGGTTCACTCGTGGACCCGCCGTGGTCCCACTCTCAAGTGTCCTTGGAGTCTCTACTCACAGGCTACGTCTACACTGGCATGAATTTCCGGAAATGCTTTTAATGGAAAAGTTTTCCATTAAAGCATTTTTGGAAAAGCGCGTCTAGATTGGCAGGATGCTTTTCCGCAAAAGCATTTTTTGCGGAAAAGCGTCCGTGGCCAATCTAGACGCGCTTTTCCGCAAAAAAGCCCCAATCACCTTTTTCACGATCGGGGCTTTTTTGCGGAAAACAAATCTGAGCTGTCTACACTGGCCCTTTTGCGCAAAAGTCTTTCGGAAAAAGACTTTTGCCCGAATGGGAGCAGCATAGTTTTTCCGGAAAAGCACTGATGATTTTACATGAGATCGTCAGTGCTTTTCCGGAAATTCAAGCGGCCAGTGTAGACAGCTGGCGAGTTTTTCTGGAAAAGCGGCTGATTTTCCCGAAAAACTTGCCAGTCTAGACACAGCCACAGAGAGTGAGCTGAAATTGTAGGTGGCTCTAAAACAACAAGCTGTCTTGAACACGGCAGGAATCCTGCCATAGCTGCTGTGTCTAAACAGATGTCGGTCTTCCTGTCCCGCCCCTCATCTTCCTCCCGAGCGCGTGTCAGCCAGTGTTCAAGTTATTAATGCGTTGTGGCCCAGGGTGCCAGACCACAGAGGAAAAACGTGGGCGGGGGAGGGAAATTCAGACCTTTTCAGTGGCTGAAGCGCCTCACCTTTTGGGTGGCAAGGCCTAGCAGCCAGCGAGTCCATAAAGCAACCCTTCTTCTCAAGGCAGCACAGCCGCGCAGCAGAGTCAATAATCCTGGGGGTATCACCTCATCTGAGGAAGTGGGTTTTGCCCAGGAAAGCTCACGATACTAGATATTTGTTAGTCTCTAAGGGGCCACAGGACTCCTCACTGTTTTGGCCATATTGGAGCGCATCACCATCTTTCAAAAGAATTATCCTCACAAGTCTTCTGTAAAGGGAGGAACAGAAAGTTATGCCCATTGTACAGATGGGGAACCGAGGCGCTGGGAGGCTGAAGGGCAGGTGCCTAAGGAGGCACGCGGCATAGCAGGGAACAGAACTTCGCTCACCTGAATTCTTGGCCAGT
Source organism: Pelodiscus sinensis (assembly GCF_052426305.1). Classification (NCBI taxonomy): domain Eukaryota; kingdom Metazoa; phylum Chordata; order Testudines; family Trionychidae; genus Pelodiscus; species Pelodiscus sinensis. Next base: position 5,061,266 of record NC_143054.1, read on the forward strand.
GACCTACCCATCTGAATTTACTTCCTGTCCTTCACCATTTTGGTTCGCAGGGCATCTTTATGGTCCACTTTACACTGTTCACCCTTCCATCTTTGCTTCCCCAAAGATACCAGCCTGACTACTCCATTTGCCTACTTCTTCCCAGCTCCGTTGAGGTCTTTGTCCAGGCTGCTCCATGCCATACGGCAGCTACTCCCCTGTCCAAGTTTCATTTTCCAGCCCCTGTCCCTACCTGCTGCCAAGAAATCAGCCAGCTGAGGCCCCCATTCAGCAAAGCAGGTAAGCACAAGGTTGATTTTAAGCCTGTGTATGTCCCCTGGAAATAAATGGCCCTTAAGCACATGCTTAGATCTAAAGAAGCCCTTAAACGCACAGTCAACCTGTGGAACTCCTTGCCAGAGGATTTGCTGAAGGCTAGGACTTTAACAGATTTCAAAACAGAGCTAGATAGGTTCATGGAGGTTAGGTCCATCAATGGCTAACTAGCCTCTGTTTCTCTGGTGGTGGGCGACAGGGGAGGGATCACGTGATGATTCCCTGTTGTGTTCTCTCCCTCTGGGGAATCAGGGCCTCCTCATGGAAGCATTGAATGCACTTATTCAATTAAACCACTGTGTATTACATTGCATACAAGATTGCACCCTTCTTACCCAGCATAAGTCATTTGGGGCAGGAATTGTGTCTGCCTACGTGTGCTACTGCCTAGCACATGGTGTACTTACCAGTAACAACATGCGCCTTTCTAACCCGTGTGCACAACTCAGCGGCCACAGAACACTGAACACCACCCCACAGCCAGGAGACAAAGCCAGCGGCCTGACGTAAGTTTTAGCCAGTGTGAGTGGCAATTGCGACATCTCTCAGAGGTGTTTGTCACTAAGGGCAGGTCTGCGCTAGGAAACCATTTCAAAATAACGACATTCAAAATAAGAACTCCCGAAATAACAAACTCGAAATAGCGGGTCCTCACTAGGGCTATGTCTAGACTGCAGGCTTCTTTTGAAAGAGGCTCTTTCGAAAGCATCTTTCGAAAGAGCCTCTTTCGAAAGATCGCGTCTAGACTGCAGGCGGATCTTTCGAAAGAGAAATCCGCTTTTTCGAAAGAGAGCACCCAGTGAGTCTGGATGCTCTCTTTCGAAGACAGCCTCTTTACATTGAAGAACGCCTTCTTTCGAAAGAGGAACTTTCGAAAGAAGGCGTTCTTCCTCGTGAAATGAGGTTTACCGCCATCGAAAGAAAAGCCGCGTTCTTTTGAAATAATTTCGAAAGAACACGGCTTGAGTCTGGACGCAGGGGAAGTTTTTTCGGGAAAAGGCTACTTTTCCCGAAAAAAACCCTGAGTCTGGACACGGCCCTAGGGGGGAGGCTCAAAATGAGTCCCAGGTGGGCGCTGTTCATGGGGAAGCACTGCCTCGACGTAGCGCCCCAGGAAGCCCTGGGGAGTCATTACTTCAAATAACTCTGAGGGGTCGTTATTTCGAAATAGCAGCTCTGGAACGTCCACACGACTTCTATTTCGAAATAAGCATTATTCCCCGAGGAAAGCAGGTGTACGGATTTCGAAACAACCAGCCCGTTATAAATAAGGCGCTTGGTCGTGTGGACGCTCCGCTTACTCATTCGAAACAAGGGGGGTTATTTCAAAATAACTCCTGAGTGTAGAGCAGGGCTAAAGGCCTATGGCTACAGCCCCTCTTCCAAACACCTCACAACCAGCAGCAGCCCACAGTCTCTGGGCTCGCTTACGTTATAGGGGAGAATAATTCCCTCCGTGGTAGGAATTGCTGGCCTGGGCGACACAGGAGTTCAGACTTGGGGGTCCTAATGGCCCCTTCTGGCCAATGAATGGAGCCTGACAGTGTCCCTGAGGGATGTGTGACTGCAGGTAGCCCTTCCTTCTAGTGGAGGCCCAGGAGAGTGAATTGCCAAGCACACGCAGAGGGATGTTGTCGGAGGTAAGATTAGAACTCAGGATGTCGTGGCGTGGAGTCCTGTGGCCAGGCCAGGCCTGGCTCCACCTGGTGAAAACACCCCCTGGAGGCCATGGTGCGTGTTGCTGAGTCAAGGCAGCTGCAGGGTTTGGAGACGTGCACTAGACAGTCCACGCCGGGTCAGACCGATGGTCCACCTGGCCCGGTATCCTGCCTTCTGACTCTGGCCAGGGCCAGAGGGAGGGAACAGAACAGGCCTGTTTGTCGTGGGATCCATTTTCCTGGTAGTGCAGCAGCTTTTCTTTTCTTTCCTTTTTTTTTTAAATTCTAGCCTAAAAATGCCAACATTGATTATCCTCTCGCAGCTTTAACCTGAGCGCTGTGCTGCAGCCACACCCCTCCCCCCTTGCAGCCTCGCTCGCCGATAACTGAGCGCCTCCTTCTCCTAGAGCAGGGGTGAAGAACTTCAGGCCCGGGGGTCGAATGCGGCCCTTGGCTTGCCTGGATCCGGCCCCCAAGGCTCAGAGCCTCCCCCCAGCATTGGGGAGCCCATGCTGGTGCTCCAGCTCCCCTGCTAGCCCGCTGAGGGCTGGAGCACACAAAATCTATTAGGCTGGGCCCCGCCTTGGCTCTGGTGTGTGAGGGGGATGTTGGGATGTCAGTCCGGGGCCACAGAGAAGGGCTTTTTTTCTGCTTTTCACTTGTGTGCAGCCCCTGATGTATTCCTCACCCCTGCCCTAAAGGATGCCCTGCCACCCTGTGGGTGCATCTAGACGATGTTCTTTTTTCAAAAGGAGATATGCAAATTCAGCACTCATTTGCATATGTTCTTCCGATCGCTTTTTCGAAAGCGTTTCTTTTTGAACGCGAAAGCTGTTTAGACGGGGGAGGGGGGGTTTCGAAAGAACCCCCCTTTTTCGAAAGAACCCCGTACACCTCATTTTTTAAGGAAGAAGAGTTCTTTCAATAAGGGGGGGGTTCTTTTGAACCTCCCCCCTCCCCGTCTATCCTGCTTTCACGTTCGAAAAGAAACACGTTCAGAAAAGTGATCGGAAGAAGATATGCAAATTTGTGCCACATTTGCATATCTCCTTTCAAAAGAAGAACGTAGTCTAGATGTACCCAATGGGAGCATCCTCGTGTTTCACCCGGCATCAGAGAGCTGCACGCTGCTCCCTATGGAGCCAGCCTAAGTTAGCGGCAAGAATCAAGTGACTAGAGAACAATTTTCCCCTCTCCAGGCTGAGCCCTGCACTCAGAGCTCGGGGCTAGCTGCAGGGTGTTTCTCGGCCACTTGTGTCCGGCTAGCCCCACTCCTTCCACTCCGATATGGCATCAAGTCAGCCTGTCTCGCTAGATCAGCCAGTCACTGTGTAGTGAGAACCCTGCTCCTTCCCCCTCTTTGTAAAAGAGTTTTACAAATCCAGGCAGCAATTTGCTCCCGCTCATTTGCTTCTCTTCCTGCCGTGTCCCGGGGAATCTTCTGGATTATTTGACCTCGTCGTCCAGCCCCCTGAAATGCCACCCATGTGCCCGTCGCCCTAAATCAGGGGCATTAGAGTTCCTCTCCCCACGCCAAGCCACGTTTCTAGCAAAGAAGGGAAGCGATACCGGTCACACCTGTTCCAAATGGACCCCGGGCAGGCTGACCGGGAAGAGGCAGGGATGCATGGCAGAATGAATCCCTTTGCCGTGACTCCCTGCAAACTCCTCCAGGTGTGTGGAGCTAGAGCATGGGCTAGGTATGTTCTAACATACCCACGTTGCTTCGTGTGCCACATACAACATGGGCTAACATTCCAGCAGAGATCCTGGCATGACCTACCAGGGAGTGGGATTACTGGAGAACACGGTAGGGAAGGCCATTAAGAACTAGCTGGAAGAAGGCAGTAAAACAAGGTTCTAAACTACCCCTAGTTCTGGTTGGCAGACAGCATGAACTGCAAGAAAAGGCCCAGTAAAGCAGATGTATAGATGACCCTGAGACTACTTGCATGATCCACCAGAAGGGAATGAAAGCTCTTCTGCAAGCCGCTTTTTCGAAAGTTCAACGTGCAGTCTAGATGCTCTCTTTCGAAAGAGGCTTGCAGTCTAGACATAGCCCAAGAGAGCACAGGGAGCCAGGGGCCCAAGACCATTTCTAGGGTGCAGGGGCGGTTTCATGAGTCGTGGGGAAGCTTCGTGAGCTGCACTTTAAGGGGGGGGAAGAGCCTCGGGTTGGCCACCCTTTCTCTAGACAGTACTGGTTCCTGCCGTGAGGGCAGGGGACTGGACTCGATGACTTCTCGAGCTCCCTTCCAGTTCTAACGTTCTATGGTTCCAAGATACGCAACTTCCACTACATTAATTTCGTAGCTGAAGTCGAAATCCCTTAACTCGTCTTGTGGTGCTGTCTACACTGTAGGAAGTCGAAGGAAGTGAACTCTTACTTCAACTTCCCCTACTCCTCGTGAGAGCAGGGTTACCGGCATCAACTGGAGCACCCCTGTCCATTCGAATTAGCTGTCTTCACTAGACCCGCCCATTTGAACCCTGGAAGATCGACAGCAGCAGCTTCGATTTTCCTCTGTCATGTAGACCAGTCTCTCAACCAGGGGTATGAGTATCCTTAGGGGTACTTGATAGAAGTCTGGGGAGGGGGGGAGGGAGGGTACGTCAACACAACAGAAATGTGGAGAAAACTGAATTTTTGTTGTAAGTTTTACAGTGTTTTATTATTCTTGTATTTTTCACACCCCAAAATGTCATCGCCCGCTGGGCTACGATTAAGTTGTTTAAACAAATGTGTTGCAATGGCCGAAAAAATGTTTGCGTGTTTGAAAACTGTAGGTACTGGGGGCATTTATAGGGGTTGTTGTTTTTTAAAGGGGTACTTTATAAAAAAAGGTTGAGAAACACTGGTGTAGACGTACCCTTATATGCGGATTCCATCTTCTGACATTTTCATGGACCTCTAACCACAGAAAAATGTCTCTGGCTGTTGTAGGACTCTCAGTTGTTTTTCACGCTTTAATTTAAAGAAGCCAATGCACCAGCAATGTTGACTTCACACCAGCATGATACTCCCGGGGCAGATACCTAGATCAACAAAGACCTAATTCTGCTCCCATTGAAGTCAATGGGAGTTTGGGCATCCTAATGCAATCCTACCCATAATGCACCACGGAACACCTTGCTACTTGCATTTCTGTTCCGGCTGCAGCCAGTGGCAAAGCCTCCGGTAATGTCAATGGGAGCAAGATTGGGTTTATGTGTGTGTCCCTGCTCGAGTATCCTTCCCGTACTAAAATGGAAATGGGGCAGAAATGTGCACATTCAGGGTATGTCTAGACTACATCCTCTGTCGCCAGAAGGATGTAAATTAGACATACCGAAATTGCTAATGAAGTGGGGATTTAAATATCCCGCATTTCATTAGAATAAAAATGGCCCCGAGGCAGGGGCGGTCTATCCATACAGGAGAACTAGGCGGTCGCCTAAGGTGCCAAGTTAAATGGGGCGCCGAATGGTGGCGCAATATCATTGAGGGGTTGGAGATGGGGGCACCGATTGCATGGTGCACCGAGGGTGCCAGTTGCTGGCAGCTAGTTTAGGGCCGCCCCTGCCTAAAGGCATAAGGGATCGGTCGGAAAAGGTTTTCCTTGTCGACCGATCCCCGTCTAGACCGCCGCTTTTTGCCAGCAAAGTGCTGCATCGGCAAAAAGCGGCGGCCATTTTTATTCGAATGAAGCGCGGGATATTGAAATCCCCGCTTTATTAGCAATTGTGGTATGTCTAATTTACATCTCTCTGTCGCCAGAGGGATGTAGTCTAGACATACCCTCAAGTACAAACCGTTGCACCAGATTTCCCCTCCAAAATGCTCCATCTTCTTCCTCTGTGTCAGACATCTCACTTTGCAACGGACATCGAGACATTGCACCAAAGCTACTGACATTAACAACCAAAAAACAAACACAACCCTGAGAGACAGAATTTGTGTGCAGTTGGGAGGAGATACAATAATTATTAGAGCCGAGTGAGTAATTAATTCATAGAATGAATTCAGTAATACCCACCCCCCCATTTTTCTCCACAACTGTCTGAACACATGGCGACATTCTTAAAACTATTCCTGATTCAAAATTCTTCATGCAAATTGTTGTACTGGAAAGCAAATGGTTTCGTTTGTCTGAGGTGCAAATATACAGTGAGGCTGTGGTGTTCAGTGACAATCACATGGTATTTCCTCTGTTTCCTGATTGGGTGGCTTGTGTGACTACTGGAGGGTGCATTTTAAATGTTGACATTTACAATTCTTTTGCGCTGCATTGGTTAGTTAACATAGTCACTCAGTCAGAGCAGTGAAAAAACGTTACGAGGCTGTACAAGATACGGAAAGAGTGCAAAAAGCAAGTGTTACTACTGAACGCATAATTTGATGCTTGCTTTCGCTGAATAATCAAGTATCGGAGCTAAACATTTGCTCTGAAAATTCACAAGGTCACAGAACATTGAACACCGTCAAGTCAGAATTCTCTGCCAATGTCAAGTGAATTAGTAGAAACTCAACAGTTCGCTCAAGTCAATAGGCAGCATTGGTCCTGTACATACGTCGTTTTGGATGCACACCCCATCACAGGGATCAGGGTACTCAGGGGTAAAGATGCCACATGGTTGGCTGCAGGGTCGGTGACAGTCTCTATAGTCCATAAATATCTAGCTGCAGTCTAGGGTAGTAGAGCTTAGTGTCTAAGGTCAATAAGGCTGTCCCTTCTTTCTGGGCAGTACAGTCTACAGGTCAGGTTTTGTAGTGGTCAGCCCTCGCTCCAGGGTAGTACAGCCTAGTGGCCAGAGTCAGTAAGCAGTCCTTATCTCAGGGAGGTGTGGCCTAAAGGCCAGGGTCAGTAGGAAGCCCTCATTTCAGGGCAGTATAGAGAGTCAGTAACTAGCCCTTACTCTAGGGCAGTATGGCCCAATGGCCAGAGTCAGTAAGTAGCTCTTAGCTCAGGACGACACAGGGAGTCAGTAAATAGCCCTTATCTCAGGGCAGCTCAGAGGGTCAGTAAGTAGCCCTCATCTAGGGCAGTATGGCCTAATGGCCAGAGTTAGTAAGTAGCTCTTAGCTCAGGATGACACGGGGAGTCAGTAAATAGCCCTAGTCACAGGGCAGTCTGGCCCAATGGCCAGAGTCAGTAAATAACCCTTGTCTCAGGGCAGTCTGGCCCAATGGCCAGAGTCAGTAAATAACCCTTGTCTCAGGGCAATATGGCCTAATGGCCAGAGTCAGTAGGGTTGGGGCAAGCGCTCTGGTAGGGGGACCTGGGCCCACTGCGCTCCACTGGGTCCCAACCCAGGGCCCTGTGAGCGGCAGAATGGTCTACCACTCCCTTGGCGGGGAATCCAGCCGAAACACACCAAGTGTGCCTGGGCACGAGAGGCTGCTCCAGTGCCCTCCCAGGGTCACTTCCTACCAGCTCTGGTGGGGCTGCGTCCCATATAGCAGCTGGGTCTCTCGGTTCCCTGGCAGCGGCTACTCCCTGGGACTCTGTGGGGATTGCATTGCGGCCGTTTCCTGGGACTCCAGTTCCTGCTGTCTCTGCCACTGGTTGCTGCAGCTCGGGAGCTCTGGCTGGAGGACCTAATCCTTCGCCAGCCAGCCTAGTCTGATCTGCTCTCCTGCCTTTTATGCTGCCCCAGCATTTGGAGCATGCTCAGTCTGGGTGAAGAGGCGGGGCTTCTTCTGCCCACAGGGTCTCACCCCCACCTGCCTCGGTGTACACCCCGTCACACATACCCTCACTACACTGAATGAATGTGTGTAACCCACACATCTACTGGGTGTGGTTCACTGTCCCATGGGGTGTACCGAGTCCACCTACAGAGCTAATAATGAGTCTCTTTTGCTCAAGCGGGAGCGCCTCCTGCCCTAAGCTCCAGAGGACCCAGGTTCGGTTCCGCCTGTTGCCGTTACACAGGGAGCAACCAATAAATGTGCTTTGCACCCGTGAAGTAAGGGAGAGTCCTGCAGATAAGGAAACAGAGGCACAGAGGGGAAGTGATGGTTAGCCACGTCTCCCCAAGGAAGTCGTGTTTCTGCCAAATTTAGGAGCTCCTGGCTCGTTCCTTCTCACCTCATGTCTGATCCATGCCATGGGCCACTGGAGTCAATAAGACTATTCTCATCCTTAGAATTAGCGTGTCCTTCCTTGCTTTGGTGGCTTGGGACAGGACATTCAGTAGAATCAACCCTCTTTGCAGGGAGATCAAAGTAGAAATGGAAGGAACTCCCATCCCTTATCTCAAGGGTGGGGAACCTAAGGCCCAGGGGCCAGATACAGCCCTCGGCTTGCCTGGATCGTGCCCCTGAGACTCAGGGCTTCCCCACCCAGGAGCGGCCCGAGGTCAGCTGCAGCAGCTGGCAAGAAAGGCCCAATCGGCGCCCCTGCCTGCACAGCCATCAATGGCCACGACGTAATCACGTGATGTCATCATTGGGCACCTGGGCCGGCGGTGCGCTAGGCAACTGCCTAGTTTGTCTAGGCTCACAGGCCGCCCCTGTCCCCATCCCCAACAGGGGAGCCTGTGCTGGTGCTCCAGCCCCACTGCACACCTTCCTTTGGGGCCGGGGCATACAAAATCTACTCCTTGGGGCCTCTCTGGGGTGTGAGGGGAATGTGAGGAGTATCTTTCTCCTTCTCAGTCAGCCGCATCAGTGAGGGTTTGGTGCGTGTGTGCTTGGTTTTGTTTGTTTGTTTTTGCTTCTCACTTGTGTGCAGCCCCTGACTGACTTTTATTATGGGTCAGCGGCCCCCAACCCAAAAAAGGTCCCCCACCCTGCCTTACCTCAACAAAAGCCCCTCTCCCAAGAGCATAAAGCCAAGGCTCTCTTGCACCATATGGACCGGAGCTTACCCCCTCTGAAGCTATCGCCCCCCACTTCGAAGCACCAACCAGGGCTTTAAATGTTGTGTGAGCACAACCAGACACATCTGTAGCCAGGGAATAAGGAAAGATTGAGGAATGATTTGGAAGCTTTAGAGACAAGCCCCCATTGAGAAGATGATGCGTTCCTCAGATCCACCAAGGAATCAAATTAAGCCCTGTGCCCTGATCCAAGACTTGGCTTACTTAAGACAAATGCCTGTCTGTGTGCTAAATCGTTGTATCTTGGGCATGGCCACCCCATGGAACAGCCCGTTCAGATGCCCCCCAAGCCCCCAATCAGAGCATAATATAAAACAGCGACGACGTTACCTGAAAAAAAAATCATGCCATTTGTGGGACTTATTTTGGAGATTACAGGCGGTTTATTGAAAATGTAAAAAAAAAAAATGTGTTTATAGGGCAGTTTGGCAAAATAACTTCTGTAAGCGCATTACAGCGTTTGCATTGTCTTTGACATTTCAGGTTAGCAAAGGATTATAGCTACAGACCGTCGTAATCCCGGCATACTCAGAAAATACAGGCCCGACTCTCCAAATGCCCGACATCTGCCCCATTGTGCGGCACATCTGCCATTCCTGCGGATTTTTCAACAGCTTCTTTGGAGGAGCCGCTTGACTTCCACGCAAGTCAACAAATGAAAAGAGCTGGCATTCCCGCCTGAGTCTGTCAAGCCTGCCGTTTCCTAGCTTAACGTTTCTATCTGAGAAAAACATGCAGTCCGTTTGGACATCACTGGACCCCATACTTGAGATTCACAAATATAAAGTGACTGTTAAAATATGCTTTTGGAACCGAACTTTTTCAAGTAAAACGTATCATAAAATTCTCACGACACTAACTGCATCTTGGGCATGGAACACAAATTATTAGCTTAGCGGTTTCAGCAGCACAATACAAGTCAGCCCTATTTTTAACTATTGACTAATTACCAGTGAATCTTAATTATATGGTGTGCGGAGGCACTAATAAGTTTACAGATCTGCCAACAACACTAAACACATATGTCTTTATAAACATTAGTTTCATTTCTCCCTCCCCTCCCCCTTAATCACTATGGCAACAGAAGATGCTGGAAAAGGCTGTAATTGTGACTAATTAGAATGGAGTCGTCTAAATACACATCTCTCACAAGGGTGGAAGAATGGCCCAAAACAAAAAGGGGAATTGAGACACGTGAGCAAATCAGACATTGGCAGAGCTTGGAGCGGGACAGGGAAAGTTCGGGGAAAGGGTATCTTTAAAGCTGCTGACCATGTCTCGGCTTTGACAAAGCCCTGGCTGGGTTGATTTAGTTGGGATTGGTCCTGCCTTAGGCAGGGGGCTGGACGTGATGACCTTCTGAGGTCTCTTCCAGCTCTATGGTTCTATGATTCTGTGATTCTATGTCTACACTAGGAAATTATAACTCAATTCAAAATAATAACTCCTGCAATAACAACATCGAACTAGCGTGCCCACACTACGGGGGAGTCTCAAAATGAGTCCGAGGCTGGCTTCGTTATTGTGGACACGCTACCTCGACTTAGCGCCCCAGGAAGCCCTGGGGAGTAATTCCTTCGAATGACTGTGGGGAGTCGCTATTTTGAAACAGCAGCAGAAGAGCGTCCACACTCCTGCTCTTTCGAAATCGCAATTTCAAAATCCGCATTATTCCCCGAGGAAAGCAGGAGCGCAGATCGCAAAATAACCAGCCCGCTATTTCGAAATAAAGGGCTTAGTCGTGTGGACGCCCCGCTTAATTTCAAAATAAGGGGGGTTATTTTGATATGATGCCCTAGGCTGAGTCTAGACTGGCAAGTTTTTCCGCAAAAGCAGATGATTTTGCGGAAAAACTTGCCAGCTGTCTACACTGGCCGCTTGAATTTCCGCAAGAACACTGACGATCTCATGTAAGATCGTCAGTGTTCTTGTGGAAATACTGTGCTGCTCCCGTTTGGGAAAAAGCCCTCTTGCGCAAATCATTTGCGCAAGAGGGCCAGTGTAAACAGCACAGTATAGTTTTCCGCAAAAAAGCCCCGATCGCGAAAATGGCGATCGGGGCTTTTTTGCAGAAAAGCGCGTCTAGATTGGCACGGACGCTTTTCCGCAAAAAGTGCTTTGGCGGAAAAGCGTCCTGCCAATCTAGACGCTCTTTTTCGAAAATGCTTTTAACGGAAAACTTTTTCGTTAAAAGCATTTCCGGAAAATCATGCCAGTGTAGATGTAGCCCTAGTGTAGACCCGGGCTGTCTGTCCTTAGAACTTGGATTCCGCTTCATGGGGCCATAAAAGTCTGAAGATATTCTATCATGGAGTTCCGCTTAGAAAATGATAGCACCGAGTGTCACAGTTTTCCCTAGTCCTGCAAAAAACAGCAAGCAGCAGAACAGAGCAACACATGTGGGTTTTTTTACCCTGAGTCCTCCTCCCCAGAAATTTCTCATCGGCATACCAGGGTTATTCTGAGACAAATTCTGCTTCCCTTGCTCATACTGAGTATACTGGTCAGTGAAACCTGAAGTCAATGGGAGTTTTGCCGATGTCTTCCGCAGGATTTCACCCCTTCTCTGCTTCAGTGGAAATCTTTGCAGCGTGAAGGACTCTCCGAGTAAGGCAGAGCGGTGGAATCTGGACCGGTGTGATTTTACTAGGCATATTGTTTCACGTGATTCCCACACACAAGGGAAAAAAACAGAACAATAATCCAGGGAAAAAAACAGAACAATAATCAATTCTATTGCAATTACACAGAACACCTTGCCACCTGGGAGGGTCTGGATATTCCAAAGCACTTCTCCGCTCAAAAAACCTGATCCTGAAAAACACTTACAGACAGTGAGGAACCTTCACTCACCTGCAGAGGTGGTGGGGCTGCTAACCTGAGCCCCCTCCTTAGCAAAATTCTGGTTGCACCTGAGCTCACCTGTGTAGCCCCTCTGGCTTCAATGGGACCATGTGTGAAACCAAAATCATACATGGTGATAAAAGAATATATATGAAATCAATAATTTGGAGGGCTGTCAATGAACCACAGTTAACCCACATGATTAACCACAGTTAATATTTTAATCGTGATTCGTTTGGGGGGAGTTAATCACCATTTGAATCACCCTGTTCAACAGAAAATCCATTGAACTATAGTAGCTATTTTTGGATGTTTTTCTCTGTTTTCAAATGTATTGATTTCCATTACAACATATAATACAAAATGGGTAGTGTTCACTTTATATTATAAATATTTGCAGTATAAAATGATAAACAAAATGCTATTTTTCTGTCCACTTCTTACAAGTACTCTAGTGCAATCTCTTTATTGTGCAAATGCAATGTATAAATGTAGGGGGTTTTTCATTACATAATTGCACTAAAAACCAAAGCAACGTAAAAGTTTACAGCCGACAAGTCCTCTCAGGCCTACGTCTTGTTCAGCCAGTCGCTAAGAGAAACAAGTTTGTTTACATTTACAGGAGATCATGCTGCCTGCTTCTCATTTACAATGTCACCTGAAAGTAAGAACAGGCATTTACATGGCACTTTTGTAGCCAACGCTGCAAAGTAGCTATGTGCCAGATATCCTAAACATACATATGCCCCTTCATGCTTCACCCATCATTCCAGAGGACATGCTTCCATGCCGATGAAACTCATTACAGAAATAATGCATTAATGAAACTGGTGACTGAACTTCTTGTGGGAGAATTGCATGTCTCCTGCTCTGTGTTTTACCAGCATTTTGTCACATATTTCATGTTACAGCATTCTCAGATGATGACCTAGCACATGTTGTTCATTTTAAGAACACTTCCACTGCAGATTTGACAAAACACAAGGAAGGTAACCTGTGGAACTCCTTGCCAGAGGATGTGGTGAAGGCTAGGACTTTAACAGGGTTCAAAAAAGAGCTAGATAGATTCATGAAGGTTACGTCTATCAATGGCTATTAGCCAGGATGGGTAGGAATGGTGTCCCTAGCCTATGTTTCTCTGGAGGTGGGTGAGAGGGGAGGGATCACATGAGGATTACCTGTTGTATTCCTTCCCTCTAGGGCATCTGGTATTGGCCACTGTCAGCAGACAGGATACTGGGCTAGATGGACCATTGGTCTGACCCAGTACGGCCGTTCTTATGTTCTTAAGGTATCAACGTGAGATTTCTAAAGGTAGTTCCAGTGCTACAGCCAAGGTTTAAGAATCTGAAGTGTCTTCCAAAACCGGAGAGGGACCAGGTGTGGCACATGGGTTCAGAAATCTTAAAAGACCAACAGTCTGATGCGGAAACTACAGTGCATGTTAGTTCAGCGCCGCAGCGGGCTGTAGAGGCTTCGGGAGCTCCTTGTTATAGTTTTGCTACCAAACCAAAATGGACTTCCAGGTGGTTTTGCTGGACTCTGGCATAGTCACCCCCCCATCGGATAGTGTTAAATCTCCTTTGCTATACCAGGCTTCTACATTACAGAAACCCTTTTGAAGAGCAATTTGCCCTTTGCCTTTGGAATATAACATACATCAAATGTCAGTCAAGTAATTTTCACCATGGCTGGCGACAGGCTTCACAAGCGCCGGCAATGTAGGGGGAGGGGGCTTGGCTCCGGGTCCCTGGAACGGGCGGGGCCTCAGGTAGAAAGGGAGGGGCCTCAGGTGGAAGGGGCGGGGCTAGGGGGCAACCAACCCTCAAATGGTTGGACTGTGCCATGTCTCCCCCAGCCTTTTCTCAGCAGCTGCCAGGAACATGCCAATTATAACTCACTGCACCCTGGGGCGACTGTCCCATTGGCTGTTCCTTGTTGGCAGTCCAGATTCCCATATTTTTTTCCAGGGCAGGAATATGCCCAGGCCCCGGCCTATTATAGCCACTGCTCATGCCCTTCAAAGCCCCATGTCAAAGGATGTAAATTGCCCACTATACTCCGTGGTTTAAATGCACAGGTATTTGTCAGGAACCATGTGGGCATATTTTCAGCCCGCGGCATGTAATATGACCCTCGCCCAGCAAAGCAAGTAACTTCAGCGCGACTGCTCAAATGCACGATGGGAATAATTCTTTGCAGGGTCCGGGGCTGAATCTGCTTGTCAGGTTCCAATGACTTCTTCTGTGGTTGCATGTGTGCGAAGCCGTTTTTAATGTAAATGGAACTCCGTAGCCCCGCCCACTTTGCAAGCATGGGTGCCTACCCCTGCGACACAGGGCTTCTTGCAGGCTCAGGACAGGGCCGCATTATGACTTTGGTGGGCCCCTTCCTCCCTAAAAAAAAATAAATATTAAACATTATTTTTGATATAACTTTAAATACTTCAACATTTTTTGTTTGTTTGTTTTAGGCAAAATTGAATAGATTTTCGTGGGCCCTAAAAGTTCATTTTTTTTCTTCTGATTTTAAAAGAAATTAAAACATTTTCATGGGCCCCTAAAAGTATCGTGGGCCCTAGGCACTGTGCCTAGGGGATAAGTCGGCCCTGGCTCAGGAGGCTAATTTTGGGAGGGCGGGGGGTGGGAGTAACTGTCTATTGCTTGACAAGCAGGGCACACTCTGAACCAGAGAAATATCAAAGGCAGGAACGTTTCTGAAATGTAAATGGCTTCGGTTATCTACCTAGGACAAAGGGAATCTTCTCCGTAACCCCAGATATAAGCAAACGATGAAGGATTTGCATTTGCATGTTAAACATTTGGGGCTGGATTCTGTTTCCATTTGCATAAATGTTGTTTCCCCAGGCCTTGAGTATCTACACTGAACAAGTAAGTGGAGTTAATCCATAAGAACGGCTACCCTGGGCCATACCAAAGGTCTGTTTCACCCAGCATCCTGTCTTCTGAGAGTGGCCAGTGCCAGGTGCCCCAGAGGGAGTGAACAGAACAAGGAAACATCAAGTGATCCCTCCCCTGTTGCCCATTCCCAGACAAACAGAGGTTAAGGACACCATTCCCACCCATCCTGGCTAATAACCATTGATGGACCTAACCTCCATGAATCTATCTAGTTTGGGTTTCTTTGAAACTTTCAATTGCTGGCCTTCACAACATCCTCTAGCAAGGAGTTCCACAGGTTGAATGTGCATTCCACAGTGGAACTGTGCTGGCTGTTCCCTTTCTTTCTGCCTTTTCTGTCAATGTTCTACATGCAGTATGTGCGGTAGGCGAGTCAATGTTTATTTTCACATAATGGCAAGTAGGGAGTTGTTGTCAAAGGTGTGAATGAATTATGTCAGTAGTTGTCACCTTTCAGACTTTTATCTCATAGGATCTTTGTTAGTAAATATTGTCTTCAAATGGCTGCAGCGGGTGTGAGATACAATTTAAAGGGTGCAGTGCTGCTCTCACTGTGAATCAACACAGCATCAGAAGACAGTTCCTGAGCAATTTGGGTTAACTATGGACCAATCACACATTGGCTTTGCTGCGGCAGACAGAACCAGCTACTCTGATAACTTGGGGAGAAATTTCAGCACGTGAGTTCAGAAGTATCGTACGCAGCTGGCGATGACGGAAGCTGGAATTGAGGGTCAGATATTGTAGGGTTGGAGATGGTATTAAATACTTTGATCAGACAGACAGACAGACACTACAGATGAAAGGAAGAAATGAGATGATGACAGACCGCAGGAATGAACGGAGGCGTAATGCAAGTTGAACCTCTCTAATCTGGCACCCTCGGGACCTGATCGGTGCGAATCAGAGAATTTGCTGGACCACGAGAGGTCAATATTGTCTAGCAGCCTTACCAACACGTCTACTGCTGACTGGGCTCTTAGAGGACATTTAGGGGTGAATTAGAGGTAAATAATAGCACAGAATAGTGAGAGCCAGGACTGGGGGCACTAAACAAACTTTATGGGACCACGGGAGACTTGGCCAAACCCATGAAAAGTGGACGTCCGGCTCATTCAAATCATGCCAGACTATGGATGCTCCTAGACCAGAGATTGTCGGACTAGAGGGGTTCAACCTGTATTATATAATACTTAATTCTTAGGGCCTGTCTACACAGAAATTGACTGGAAGAGCATAGACAGCACCTTACATAGCATGGAGACACAGGGGTTAAGTGATTTGCCCAAGGTTAAAATCATAAAGGATAGAAAAAAATGGAGGGTGCACATGTGTGTATGTATTTACAATGGAATAAGATATAGGGTTAGAAAAGAACCTTTCCTGGTTCCTAATCCATAGATTGTACTTAATGCCAATGTGTATGTCTACACTATAGTGTTATTTTGAAATATCTAATTTTGAAATAGTTCTTTTGAAATATCTTATTTCGAATAACGCATCTAGACACAAAATGCATTTAGAAATAGCGCATCCACACTGATTGGATGCTGAATCGCATTTAAGGCTGGTTCCGGCAGGGCATCAGGGCAAAAGTTACCTTGTGGCCAGGGCAGCCAGCAGGGCACCCTGGGAAGAGCTGGAGGCTCCCTATTTCGAAATAAGCATCTACACAGCGCTTATTTTGAAATAGCAATTCCTCGTGGAATGAGGTTTGCCAATTTCGAAATAAGCCCTATTTTGAATTAATTTCGAAATAGCAGTTGGCTCGTGTAGTCGCTAGCTGTGAAGACTGAATCAAAGAAATCATTTAGTTTCTCCTCAATGGCTTTATCGTCCTTGATTGCTCCTTTTATAGCTCGATCATCTAGGGGACCCATAGGTTTTTTAGCGGGCTTCTTGCTTCTAATGTACTTAAAAAACATTTTGTTATTTCTTTTTGAGTTTTTTGGCTACTTCGACTTAGGAAGCCCTGGGGAGCAATTAGCTCGAATTACTAAGGGAAGTCGTTATTTCAAAATAGGAGTACCGGAGCGCCCACACTACCGCTATTTCAAAATGAGCGGTTTTCCTCGTGGAAAGCAGGAGTGATTATTTTGAAATAACAGGCTTGGTCGTGTGGACGCGCTGCTTGTTATTTCGAAATAAAGGGAGTTATTTCGAAATAACTCCCTAGTGTAAACCATGGCTAAGAGAATGCACAAGAAGCGGTGAGACTCAGGCCTGAGAAAACATCAGCTGTGAGTTGAAGGATTTTACTGGGAATAAGGACTAGGATGGGAAATGCATTTGTAACAATTTCTCAGAGAGCATGTCTACTCCCAGTATTTCAAAATAGCAAGGCGAGCCTCCACGTGACCAAGCCTGTTTCAAAATAACCTGGGAGTTTAGACATAGCCTTAGTGTATTAGGATTAGCTGGCACGTTTTGTTTATTTTTGCTGAGTAACTTTGATCTGTTGGTTTTCACTTGCAATCACTTAAACCCTGTTTTTGTACGTAAAAAACCCCAACATTTTGTTTATTTTCAAGCCCGGTGTAAATAATTCTTCCCTGGGGGAGCAACAGCTGTGCATCTCTCTCATTGATAAAGGGGGTGAACATCTTTATGAGCTTGCTCTGTGTAAAATGTTTAGACAGAGTAACACGGATTGAGTTGGGGGTTTGGCCCCTTTCGGGCTGTGTTCCTGGGTGCTGTCAAGGGTCTTACAGCTGAGCCTTCCTAGAGCTGGCTCCGTGTCTGTGTTGCTCTGCTGCGGGGTTGTGATGCCTGCTCTGTGCCTTGGCTGGGGGAGATCAAAGCTTCTGGCCCAGTAGGACAGGACAGGGAAGTGGGGTGCGCCAGAGGGCAGGTAGGCAGGCTCAGTGGTAGGATTAGCACATGGGGTGACAGTCTCGAGGGAATCTCCGTGACTCAACCTGTCACATGGTCGATAAGCCCTTGCTCAAGAAACTAGTTAACAAATCCCATTCGTTACCAACCTGTCTCCGACCACTAATGTTTAACATAGTAAGAACATAAGAACGGCCATACTGGGTCAGACCAAAGGTCCATCCAGCTCACTGTCCTGTCTGCCCACAACGGCCAATGCCAAATACCCCAGAGAGAGGGATCACAATAGGTAATCCTCACGTGATCCCTCCCCTGTCACCCACTTCCAGAGAAACAGAGGCTAGGGACACCAATCCTCTCCATCCTGGCTAATAGCCATTGATGGACCTAACCTCCATGAATCTATCTAGCTCTTTTTTGAACCCTGTTAAAGTCCTAGCCTTCACCACATCCTCAGGCAAGGAGTTCCACAGGTTGTGCGCTGAGTGAAGAAAAACTTCCTTTTGTGTGTTTTAAACCTGCTGCCTATTAATTTATGGCAAACAATTAAGACGATGGCTAGGGATTTTTTCGCAAAAACAAGCAGCATGGGCATTTTCTTTTTGCGCAAAACCCCTTTTCCTGCAAGATCAGTATATCTCCTTTTTTGGGGCCTAAGGACCTTGTGTAAAAAGGGCCCAAAAAGAAAACTTCCACACTGTTTGTTTTTGTGCAAAAACGGATCAGGAGAAAATATGCAAATGTGATCACGACTCATGCAAACGAGTCCCTCATTAGCATATTTTTTGCCGAGAAAACTCGTAGTGTAGACATAGCACTGGTGTACTAGCCGCTGTGTGTGTCGGTCACACGCAAACTGCACCGGTTTGGTTTCAGCAGAGCTTCTTGCTCAGCATGGAAGAGAGCTGGATTGCCCTCCTCCTCATGTCCGAAAACCGGAGCCCGCGGCTATGTTGCCGCTGCAGGCGCTGTACTGTTGGTGAGGACGCAGGAGGTAGAAATCATGGTACGATGCCTGAAAATCGAGCCCCGATGGGCTTGCAGGGCCGCCTGTTAGCACGCTCTCCTTTGATGTGTGAACGGAGCAGGGCTCTCTCCACCACTCTGGTGGACTTGCCAACTTAGCATCCTTGGAAATAAGCGAGGGGGAAATGATACGCTGCCCAAAGGTGTCATTTTGCTGCTGTAATGCTTAAAATAAACGTCATTATCCACATTAGTTGAACTCTGGGCCAGATCCTTAGTGGGTGTAAATGGCATAGCCAAGCTCAAGATCAGGCCCATAGGTGGCAAATGTGTGAGTCTAGACACCTCCATTGACAGGTTGCATGGCCTTGCTTTGTAGCTTTAAACATGCACCGGGGATCGATTGTGGCTAGCCCCCGGCCGCTCTCCTAGAATCTGTTAGCACCGGGTTGTAGGGACCACTCACTGCATGGCTGCAGCGTGCATTGGTCCTGCACAGCTAGCCGCGTGGCCCCGTGCACCCCCACTCCCACCCACAATCCGGGCAGAGGAGGAGAAAGCACGCCGCACCCGGTAGGTGGCCAGGCTGGTGGTTCAGCCTGCCTTGGGACGCCCGGGGGGAATTCTGTCTGAGGAAACCAGACTTCTTCCAGGGCTTCTCCTGCACCCATCTTTTCTTCCGTCCCACGGGGACGCAGGGGGGCCTGACAGAATTGCCGGGCCCCTGGGCATGGTGGTGGTGGGGAGGACAGCTCCACACACCCAGAAGGGGCACGCTGCAGGCCCTTCCCCCACCATCAGCCAGCCCTCAGAGACACCCGGAGGGCAAGTTAAAGGACCCAGGGGCAACTTTCCCCTTTGCCTCCCTGTTGCGATGCGCCCCTTCCCCCCCAGTCATGCTCAGGCATAGCTAGGGGTTGCGTGGACACTGTGGTAAATGCTACAGGGTGGCCTCCAGGCCTCACAGCGCCTGCAGTCCAAAGTCCAGGGCAAGGACAGTGGCCTCGGCATCCCTGGGGCAGCATGGCCTAACAGCCAGAGTCAATAAGAACGAGGGCTGACAAGCAGACTTCTCACTGGCTCAGCAGGGAGTCCCACCAAAGCACACGGAGCTCCTCCGGGGTGGGAGGGACCACTAGCTGGGGTGTTGCCCACTGCTGCTGACATTGCATCCGTCTCTGGATTTCCAGGTGCATGAGGACAGGCTGCTCCCTGGCGCCTGGTCAGCTGTGGAAGCACTGAGCCCCCGAGTCCTCAGCGCTGTAAGCGGAGCACTTGGGCAGCCACCCAGAGACAGTCAGGTGCCGCCCGGCTGATGAGCAGAGCACCTACACCCAGCATATTAGATTTCTATTGGTGGTGCACATCCACACATACATTGGTGCAGGTAACAAAATTTATTCCACACAGGGATGGGGAAAAACTGCTCCTCAGCTCCTGCAGGGAGGATCTGTAGCTGATTCTCAACAGGCATTTCCACCACACATCCCTCCTTCTCCAGCATCCCTTCCAGTTCTCAGGGCAGCCAGAGGGGTGAGACTTCCTCCATCAAAAGTGTGGTGTTAACCCCTTCCGGCCCAGTGCGGGATACGCTCCCCCCATCACACTTCCCCTGTCCATGGGCCTGCTGTAACCACTCTATCTACCTGAGATTCTTCTTCCAGCATCTGTAGTTTCGTAATCACATTTTTCTCTTTTATGAAATGCTTTTCTCTCCCTTCTTCGTAGTGTTCTTGTAGCTGAATGGATCCCAGGATATACAAGAGACAAGGTGGGTGAGTAATATCTTTTATTGGACCAACTTCTGTTGATGAGTGTGACAAGCTTTCAAGTACACAGCGCTCTTGTTCAGGTCTGGGAAAGTTACTGTGAACATCAGAATCTCAATACAAGATGGAATGGTTGGTTTAGCCTTTATACCACTTCTCTGCTCTAGACCAGATTTTCTCTCCTTCTACATGCAAAGCCACTTCCTAATCTTCCTGAAAATCTCTTCTGAAACACCTCTTCTCTTCTTTAGCTTTCCACTGCTGGTACCTTTCACCGCTGTCTGCTTTGGTTTTCATGCATGATCTTAACCCAATAGACTGTTTTTGAGTCAGTGAATGTTAAGAGTCTTGGCTTCCTTTTGGCTATGTCTACACTGCAGCGCTATTTCGGGATACCGGAGGTATCCCAAAATAGCTATTCCACATCTTTTGAGTGCACCTGTTATTTCGAAATACAACAGGTTTACTACTCCGATGTCTCTGTAAACCTCATTCCATGAGGAGTTAGGGATGTTTCGGAAGAACACTTTATTTCAAAATAAGCACTGTGTAAACAGTGCCAAATTTCAAAATTGGTTCAAAATAAGGTACACAATTTGAGTAGCTCAAATTGCATACCTTATTTCGAGCTCTGGGTGCCGTGTAAATGCACGCTTTGTGTCTATCACATGCAGCATGCACCTATAGTGCTTTATAATTAATGAACACAACAGTGCACTTTCTGTGCATCCTTTTTAAAACTAATTGTAGCCAGTGGCAATGGGGTGTAAAATAGATGCACTTCCATCCACCTTTAAGATTGTGAAACAGTTTAATCCACCATAAGATCCTTCTCTTAGCAATATCACGTCTCAGAGTCCTTTCTCCTCACAATCAGCATGCTCATTCCCTAGTTTGCTTTTCAGTTGTCAAGCAGAAAAGTGATCTGCAAATGTAAGTATTTGTCCTCTGAGCGTCAGTTAATTTTTGTCAGACATGACAGAGGACTAGAGTCTTATTGTTGTTTATTTCCATATTCATATTTCTGCCTGGTCTGATACCCTGGCTTACGTCAGCAGAAAACAGGACAAATCTTGTGGCCTTTGAATTCTAAATCCCGGGACCCAGACGTATGCTATCATGTTCTCTGCGTTCCAAGAATGTTTAATATTGCTCTCCACCTAAAGAAACTTTCATTAGAGTCTCATGTACAGTGCTAATGACCTCTGACCTGACCACATACAGAGTGAGTGTCTGCCTAGCCAATACATAAGGCTTTTCTTTTTACTGCCTTATCCTCACATTCTCTAGTGCCAGCTCATCGGACTGTTTCAAAAGCAGCAGCATGCTTTAGAACTTCATGGAACTTTTGAACATCCCAGGAATCATTTGAAAAAGGCCACAGACTGGTTTCACAGACCGCTTTCCTACTACACTTTTGTGTAATATTTACTATAGTTCTCTCACTATTCTCAGGTTCGAGTGCTTTCTCCCCTCTCTTCCATTACCGTTTGTAAGCCAAGCTGTGGGGACGTACTATCCTTTATTGGACCAATTTCTCTTGATGAAAGAGACAAGCATTTGAGCTTGCAGAGTGCTTCTTCAGCTCAGCATAGCTCAAAAGTTTGTCTCTCTCACCAACAGAGGTTGGTCCAGTAAAAGATATTATCTCACACACTTTGTCTTTCTTGTCGAGGGAGGCAGGGAGAGAGAACTCAGAGATTTGAGCATTGGCCTGCTAAACTGAGGGGTATAAGCTCAATCTTTGAGGGGGCCACTTAGGGATCTAGGGCAAAGCTGTCAGGGTCATTGGGACTGGACTCAATGACCTCTCAAGGTCCCTTCCAGTTCTGAGCTAGGTATATCCCCATATCATGGGAGCAGCTAGCTACAACAAGGCAAATTAGCATTGGTAACTGTTTGGATGTACTACTACTTTGTCCTGAGATGAGCTTTGCAGGGTGCAAAATTATACATTACCTAATCCCCTTTGGCAAATTATTCCTGGTATTGTATATGTCACCCATGTGTTTTTATGAAGAGAAAGAAGAGAATGTGCCAACACAGGTGTTCAGAGAGAGAGAGAAACATTTGCCCAGAGAGAGAGCAAGAGAGACACGGAGAACTAGAAAGGGAGGGCTTTTCTTTGGAAAAAGATGCAGAAAATAGATGGAGAGAGTATATCCAAAGGGAGCATACAGAAAGAGCAAGAGAGGGAAGGGAGGAGAGACCAGAGAGACAGTGGACTTCCAAGAAGAGGAAAAAGCATCTGAACACACAAAAGAGCCAACATAGGGAGGAAAGATCAATCATGGAATAAAAACAAGTGCAAGCAAACAGAGGAGAAGGAACCAATGGCTAAACTTTCCCCCAAAATAGGTGTAAAGAGAGGTGCCCTCAACCATACATCCCACCCACTAGGGAGCTGTGCCTCATGTTTTATTAGAAAGGGGTCTTTGGGTACAGCCTGCCTTTCATGGTCAAGGTCAGGGCTAAGGGCAAGAAAACCCCGCCCACTCTGGGGGTGGAGCTTCCCCCAGGTTCTTCCTATAAAGGCTGAGCAAGGTGGCAGTTCTCCTGTTTGATCCTAAGGGGGTGGTTTTTCCCTTTGAGAGGTGGCGTTGCTGGCTCAGGATGCCCCATCAAGCGGTTGAGCTGGTTGGAATTCCTCCTCCCTACCACATGAGGAAGGCTGGTCAGGGACTTGGGGGGTAAGTGGGCACTAGGGCGATGGTGCCTAGGAGGCAGGGGAGCTGGGTTTCATGGAGCTAGTGGCTGCAGTATCCTGGTTAGATGCTGTGGGGTGGGCAGGTGGTGCAGAAAGCCCTGGGATTGCACTGGGGCAGAGGGCAGCAGAGATAGGGTGTGGGAGTCAGTGGTAGAAATGGGACTCGAGGGAGGGGCAAGGTCTTGGAGGTGGTGGCTGGTGGGGAAGAGCAGGGAGTGAGTCCCATGGCTGTGTTGGAGGGGGGCAGGTCTGCTGAAGCCAAGGCAGGGCTGGGGCAGCAGCAGACCGTGGGAGGGAAATTGCTAGGTCCCTCCCAGGGCTGACCTTACTGGACCAGAAGGTAGCCCGGCGGGGTCTCTGGTACAGGGGAGGCAGTGGAGCTGGGTGCCATGGGGGTCTCTACTGCAGGAAGAAGTGAGTGGGGGAAGGGTGTTGCTAGTGCAATGGGCAGCAAGGCTGGGTGAGAGGGGATCTTTGGGCCCGTGGACGTAGGGGGAGGGGAGGGTTCCACGGGCAATGGGGCTAAGAGAACTTAGTGCAGGGGGCACTGTGGGTGGGGGCAGTCCCAGAGGCAGCAAGGGCTCACTGCAGGGGGTGACATGAGGGGAGGTCCTAGAGGAAGCAGGGGGTGCCAGGGGTGGGGGTTCTGGAGGTAGGGGAGTCACAAGGGCAGCAGGGTACTATGGGTTGGGGAGCTGTATGTGGGGGGGCCCCAGCGTGGTGGGGGTGCTGGGTCAGTGGAAGCTCTGTACAGGGGATACTGTGGGTGGGAGGGTCCTTGAAGCAGGGCTGAGGGCAGTGTGTGTGTGGGGGGAGGAGAGTGGAGAGTCCTAGGGGAAGAGGGGGCTCGCTGCAGGGAGTGCTGGGGGAGGTTGTGGGGGCAGATAGGGGTGGGGGGGGTATGAGGACTTGATGCAGGGAACGCTGAGGTGGTCCTAGGGCAGTGGGGGCTCTGGACTAGGGTGCTGTGTATGTGGGGGGGGGGCAGGAGTGGGGGTATCCCGTGGCAGTGTGTGGGGATATCCCGTGGTACTGTGGGGGGGGGGGTGTCCCAAGGTCTGGGGGTGCTGTGGGGCGGGGAGGTGTCCCAGGGCAGCAGGTCTCTGCGATCAGGGCGCTGTGTGTGTGTGGGGATTCCAGGGCGCTGGGGGGGGAGGGGTGTCCCGGGGCAGCAGGGCTCTGCACTCGGAGTTGTGTGTGGTGGGGGGAGGAGCCCTCGGAGTGCGTGTGTGTGTGGGGAGGGGTGTCCCAGGGCAGCGGGGTCTCTGCGCTCAGGGCGCTGTGGGGGGTGTCCCAGGGTAGTGGACTCTCTGTGCTCGGGGGTGCTGTGGGGGGGGGTGTCCCGAGGGCTTGAGGTGCTGTGGGGGGGGGGGTGTTCCGGGGGGTGTCCCAGGTCAGTGGGATCTCTGTGCTTGGGGTGCTGTGGGGGGTGTACAATAGGGGTGGGGGTGCTGTGGGGGGTGTCCCGGGGCAGTGGGCTCCCTGTGCTCAGGGCGCTGTATGTGGGGGGGTGTCCTGGGGGCTGGGGCCGCTGTGGGGGGGTCCCGGTCTCCCCGCGCTCGGGGTGCTGTGTGGTGGGGGGGGCGTGGGGGGGGCGCGCTGTGTGTGTGGGGGGTCTCGCGCTCGGGGTGCTCTGTGTGTGTGGGGTCTCGTGCTCGGGGCGCTGTGTGTGGGGGGGTATCCCGGGGGCTGGGGGCGCTGTGTGTGTGTGTGTGGGGGGGGGGTCCCGCGCTGTGTGTGTGGGGGGGGTCCCGGGGGGGGGCTGGGGGCGCTGTGTGTGGGGGGGGGGGGGGGGTCCCGCGCTGTGTGTGTGTGGGGGGGGGGGGGTCCCGCGCTGTGTGTGTGGGGGGGGGGTCCCGCAGCGGCCGCCGGGAGCCGCGCTGCGCCTGGCGGGCGCTAGGGGTCCCCCGTCCATCCCGCTCGGGGGCCCGGCTTGGCGCCTCCCCCGGAAGCGGCGGGGCGCGGGGGCGTGGGGGGGGGCGGGGGCCCGCCCGGCGAGGGGCCGGAGGAGCGGGGCTGAGCGGGCGGGCGGGCGAGCGGGCGGGCGGGCGGGCGGCGGCGGCGGCAAGATGGCGGCCAAGTCGGACGGCGGCGGCGGCGGCGGGGGCGCGGGGGTCGGCTTCGCCCAGCTGCACGACCTGGACGAGGCGGCGGCGGCGGGGGCGGCGAGGGGGCGGGCGAGGCGGGCGGCAGCAGCTCGCTGCACATCTGCCACTGCTGCAACACCTCGTCGTGCTACTGGGGCTGCCGGAGCGCCTGCCTGCGGAGCCTGCTGGGCCGGCCGGCGGGCGGCGGGGGGGCCCCGGCCCCGGCGGCGGGCGGCGAGCGGCCGTGGCTGGACTGCCTGTGGATCGTGCTGGCGCTGCTGGTGCTGCTGGGCGACGTGGGCACGGACCTGTGGCTGGCGCTGCACCACTACGGGCGGCGGGACTACGTGTGGTGCGGCCTCACGCTGGCCTTCGTGCTGCTGCCCTCCGTGCTGGTGCAGGCCCTCAGCTTCCGCTGGTTCGTGCAGGACTACACGGGCGGCGGGCTGGGCGCCGTGCAGGGCCTCAGCAGCCGCGGGCCGCCCATGATGGGCGCCGTCGGGCGCCCCGCCGGCAGCGCCCAGCGCCTCTGCCGCGTCTCCGTGTGGGTCTGGCAGGCCGTCATCCACCTGCTGCAGATGGGGCAGGTCTGGAGGTAAGGGGGGCTGGGCACATGCGGGTCGCCCCTCCGCCGTCTGCCCCCTGGGTCACCCCCCCAGATATTGGGCAGAAAGGGCTTGAGGAGAAGGGGGGTCACCCCTCCAGATATTGGGCAGAAAGGGCTTGAGGAGAAGGGGGTCACCCCCCCAGATATTGGGCAGAAAGGGCTTGAGGAGAAGGGGGGGTCACCCCTCCAGATATTGGCAGAAAGGGCTTGAGGAGAAGGGGGTCACCCCCCCAGATATTGGGCAGAAAGGGCTTGAGGAGAAGGGGGTCACCCCCCCAGATATTGGGCAGAAAGGGCTTGAGGAGAAGGGGGGTCACTCCCCCAGATATTGGGCTCAAAGGGCTTGAGGAGAAGGGGGGTCACCCCTCCAGATATTGGGCAGTAAGGGCTTGAGGAGAAGGGGGTCACCCCGCCAGATATTGGGCAGAAAGGGCTTGAGGAGAAGGGGGTCACCCCCCCAGATATTGGGCAGAAAGGGCTTGAGGAGAAGGGGGTCACCCCCCAGATATTGGGCAGAAAGGGCTTGAGGAGAAGGGGGTCACCCCCCCAGATATTGGGCAGAAAGGGCTTGAGGAGAAGGGGGTCACCCCCCCAGATATTGGGCAGAAAGGACTTGAGGAGAAGGGGGGTCACCCCCCCAGATATTGGGCAGAAAGGGCTTGAGGAGAAGGGGGTCACCCCCCCAGATATTGGGCTCAAAGGGCTTGAGGAGAAGGGGGGTCACCCCTCCAGATATTGGGCAGTAAGGGCTTGAGGAGAAGGGGGTCACCCCCCCAGATATTGGGCAGAAAGGGCTTGAGGAGAAGGGGGTCACCCCCCCAGATATTGGGCAGAAAGGGCTTGAGGAGAAGGGGGTCACCCCCCCAGATATTGGGCAGAAAGGGCTTGAGGAGAAGGGGGTCACCCCCCCAGATATTGGGCAGAAAGGACTTGAGGAGAAGGGGGGTCACCCCCCCAGATATTGGGCAGAAAGGGCTTGAGGAGAAGGGGGTCACCCCCCCAGATATTGGGCAGAAAGGGCTTGAGGAGAAGGGGGGGTCACTCCCCCAGATATTGGGCAGAAAGGGCTTGAGGAGAAGGGGGGTCACCCCCCCAGATATTGGGCAGAAAGGGCTTGAGGAGAAGGGGGGTCACTCCCCCAGATATTGGGCAGAAAGGGCTTGAGGAGAAGGGGGTCACCCCCCAGATATTGGGCAGAAAGGGCTTGAGGAGAAGGGGGGATCATCCCCCAGATATTGGGCAGAAAGGGCTTGAGGAGAAGGGGGTCACCCCCCAGATATTGGGCAGAAAGGGCTTGAGAAGAAGGGGTGTCACCCCCCCAGATATTGGGCAGAAAGGGCTTGAGGAGAAGGGGGGATCATCCCCCAAATATTGGGCAGAAAGGGCTTGAGGAGAAGGGGGGGTCACCCCCCCATATATTGGGCAGAAAGGGCTTGAGGAGAAGGGGGTCACCCCTCCAGATATTGGGCAGAAAGGGCTTGAGGAGAAGGGGGGATCATCCCCCAGATATTGGGCAGAAAGGGCTTGAGGAGAAGGGGGGTCACCCCCCCAGATATTGGGCAGAAAGGGCTTGAGGAGAAGGGGGGGTCACCCCTCCAGATATTGGGCAGAAAGGTCTTGAGGAGAAGGGGGGTCACCCCTCCAGATATTGGGCAGAAAGGGCTTGAGGAGAAGGGGGTCACCCCCCAGATATTGGGCAGAAAGGGCTTGAGGAGAGGGGGGGTCACCCCCCCAGATATTGGGCAGAAAGGGCTTGAGAAGAAGGGGGGTCACCCCCCCAGATATCGGGCAGAAAGGGCTTGAGAAGAAGGGGGGTCACCCCCCCGATATTGGGCAGAAAGGGCTTGAGGAGAAGGGGGGATCATCCCCCAGATATTGGGCAGAAAGGGCTTGAGGAGAAGGGGGGGTCACCCCTCCAGATATTGGGCAGAAAGGGCTTGAGGAGAAGGGGGGGGTCACCCCTCCAGATATTGGGCAGAAAGGGCTTGAGAAGAAGGGGGGTCACCCCCCCGATATTGGGCAGAAAGGGCTTGAGGAGAAGGGGGGGGTCACCCCCCCAGATATTGGGCAGAAAGGGCTTGAGGAGAAGGGGGTCACCCCTCCAGATATTGGGCAGAAAGGGCTTGAGGAGAAGGGGGGATCATCCCCCAGATATTGGGCAGAAAGGGCTTGAGGAGAAGGGGGGGTCACCCCCCCAGATATTGGGCAGAAAGGGCTTGAGGAGAAGGGGGGGTCACCCCTCCAGATATTGGGCAGAAAGGGCTTGAGGAGAAGGGGGTCACCCCCCCAGATATTGGGCAGAAAGGTCTTGAGGAGAAGGGGGGTCACCCCTCCAGATATTGGGCAGAAAGGGCTTGAGGAGAAGGGGGTCACCCCCCCAGATATTGGGCAGAAAGGGCTTGAGGAGAAGGGGTGGTCACCCCCAGATATTGGTCAGAAAGGGCTTGAGGAGAAGGGGGGTCACCCCTCCAGATATTGGGCAGAAAGGGCTTGAGGAGAAGGGGGGGTCACCCCCCAGATATTGGGCAGAAAGGGCTTGAGGAGAAGGGGGGATCATCCCCCAGATATTGGGCAGAAAGGGCTTGAGGAGAAGGGGGGTCACCCCCCAGATATTGATCAGAAAGGGCTTGAGGAGAAGGGGGGTCACCCCCCCAGATATTGGGCAGCAAGGGCTTGAGGAGAAGGGGGTCACCCCCCCAGATATTGGGCAGAAAGGGCTTGAGGAGAAGGGGGGGTCACCCCCCAGATGTTGGGCAGCAAGGGCTTGAGGAGAAGGGGGTCACCCCCCCAGATATTGGGCTCAAAGGGCTTGAGGAGAAGGGGGGGTCACCTACCCAGATATTGGGCAGAAAGGGCTTGAGGAGAAGGGGGAGTCACCCACCCAGATATTGGGCAGAAAGGGCTTGAGGAGAAGGAGGTCACCCCCCCAGATATTGGGCAGAAAGGGCTTGAGGAGAAGGAGGGTCACCCCCCCAGATATTGGGCAGAAAGGGCTTGAGGAGAAGGGGGGGTCACCCCCCCAGATATTGGGCAGAAAGGGCTTGAGGAGAAGGGGGGTCACCCCCCAGATATTGGGCAGAAAGGGCTTGAGGAGAAGGGGGGTCACCCCCCCAGATATTGGGCAGAAAGGGCTTGAGGAGAAGGGGGTCACCCCCCCCAGATATTGGCAGAAAGGGCTTGAGGAGAAGGGGGGTCACCCCCCAAATATTGGGCAGAAAGGGCTTGTGGAGAAGGGGGGTCACCCCCCCAGATATTGGGCAGAAAGGGCTTGAGGAGAAGGGAGGTCACCCCCCCAGATATTGGGCAGAAAGGGCTTGAGGAGAAGGGGGTCACCCCCCCAGATATTGGCAGAAAGGGCTTGAGGAGAAGGGGGGGTCACCCCCAGATATTGGGCAGAAAGGGCTTGAGGAGAAGGGGGGTCACCCCCCCAGATATTGGGCAGAAAGGGCTTGAGGAGAAGGGGGGTCACCCCCCCAGATATTGGGCAGAAAGGGCTTGAGGAGAAGGGGGGTCACCCCCCAGATATTGGGCAGAAAGAGCTTGAGGAGAAGGGGGGTCACTCTCTGACACTTATGGAGAAAGAGCTTTGGGGGTCACCCTCACACACTGGGGGGAAGGGCTTGAGGAGAAGGGGGGTCACCCCTACACACTGGTGGAGAAAGGGCTTGGGGGGGGTCACCCCCTCACACAAACATTGGAGGCCATGAGCAGATGCAGGTCACCCTCAACACCACACACTCTGCGGGAGAAGGCCTTGAGGAGGGGGGTTACCCCCACACACACTGGGGAGAAAAGGGTTGATGTCTCTCTCTGAGAGGGCTTGAGGAGAGGTTAGTTCCCCCACGTACACTGGGGGGGAGGAGTTAAGGAGAGGGGGGGTCACTCGCTGACACAGGGGAAGGGAGAGCTGGAGGAGAGGGGATCAACCCCCCCAGATACACTATGGGGATGGGCCTTGGGAAGAGGAGTCACGCCTAGACATGCACACAAGGCTAGCAGCAGGGAAGGAGCCAGGGAAGAAATGGGGAAGGTGTTGGCCCCTAATCTCGTGGGAATGATGGGGGTACGGGGGAATCCCATCCGTGGGAAGAGCTTTAGAGTGGAGGTCTCTGTACAGGGGAGGCAGAGAGGAGAGGATGGTCATGTGGAGTGGAGGTCATTCCCACACAGGGAGAACTCTGTTGGCTGGGTCCACAGGTCTAGGGGAGGAAGAATTGCTCCTGTGCTCAAGGGGGAATGTTCCATGGCATGTGGCTGGGATTAGGAAGTGAAACTGGTCAATCTATACCAAGGTTAATTCAGGGTATAGAGAGAAGTGGTGGACATGAAGTTTGAATGGGTGACTGTGTACTTAGGGGTTAGCTCATCTCTACCCCTAGAAAAACTTCTGAATATGGATTTGGGATGGAGGGCGGGGGGATGTTTACATCCTTACCTGCATTCAGGGTGAGCTGTTGGGCCATGGGTCTGCAGGGAAGAGGAGGGGAAGATACACCCATCCCCTGCCCCAGGAAGAGGGGAAAATGTAGTGAGATGTCCTGCATAAATCTTTGGTAATAGGAAAGAAACACCCCTTCAGTAGACATGGGGGGGATTGGGGATCTTTGAGGTAAGGGATTGGAGGTCAGAAATGAGATTTATTCCCTTGAGGAAAAACCATAAGGGAAGGTCTTCTTTGGGAAGGTAGGAAAGGATTTGCATGTCAAGAGGAGACAGGGAAAGGAAATAATTTCTAGGGATGGGGTGGAGGGATCTGGTTTGGGGATGAAATCTCCAGGATGACTTTGGAGACAAACATACCCCAAACAGATTTGGGAGGGAGCATGAAGGCATTCCATAGACTAAGCCTGTAAGTATGAACCCCACAGAGTTGAGATTCTGGGGAAAGAGGTGATCTAAGGATAACTGTACATAGAGCTCATTGAGCTCCAATGTTCTCTAGGACAATTCTATGTGCAGAAAGAAGAGACCTCAGAAGTGAGAGGGGACGAGATAGGCATCCCACAAACAATATTTGGGAAGGAGATTTGGAGGAAAAGGGGTGGTAGATAGGACAAACAAGTGGATTAATTTGGTCCATTTTCAAATATCTTCCGGGAGAATAAGCTAGACATATGGGAGAAAGCAACAATGAGACATTTTATATGATGGGGCATGGAAATCAAAGGGCGCCGCTAGCATTTTACGGGGTTAATTTTCTCCCTGCACTTGAAAGCTCCAGAATAAATCCTGGAGATAAGACATCAGATGGATTTTAGAGGATTGTAGTTTTGCTGGGACGGGTAGGGGGAGGAGGAAGCAGCCGGGCTGGCGAGGCAGAAGGAAAGGGTATTGAGGATGGTGTATGGGTAACTGAAGGGTTAACTTTGCTGCTAAATGAAATTTCTGAAAAAGTGGCTGAAGTTAAGATGGAGACAGCACGTTTCGGGGTGGGGGGAGAGCTTGATGTTCTTAGCGCAGGGCTCTTGAGGTAAAATGGAGATTGCACAGCAAAGATTGGGTGTTTTTTTTGAGGAGGGGTGCAGAGAGGAAATGTGTGGGAAGGTTGTGTGGAATTGCTACCTAGGAAAGAAGCTGGTAAAATCATGCAGTGCAGCAGAAAGCCTATTTGTTTGTCTTCTCAATGTCATTTGCACTTATTTAAAACCAATTCCCTCTCAACTTACTGATGGCCATGGGTATTTTTGAAGCCAACGCTGGGATGTGTGGTTGGGGATGTGTTGGAGGATAAAGAATCAGCTCACAAACCTTTCAGCCTCCTCCTGTCAGCTGTTATCCCCAAATGCTGATCACAAAAGCCAAAGCAGCTTGATGCAGATACTCCTTTGGCAAACTGGGAGGAGGGGGGGGAGGTGTCATCATGCAGCCACACAAAATAAGTGATTACCTATTAACCACTGTGCAAATCTGCACTGGCAAAACCAAACCCACAACGCATTTGAATGGACAGCTCGGGGGTGGGGGAAAACCTATGCTGCTTACGTGCTCTGGTGTGTGTGCATGGGAGAGACGTGTGTCTTTTATGAAGAAAAGAGGCTTAAGTTGCCTGGAGTAAGCGCTGACTCTTCACTGCAGAGGAGGATTTCAGCGCTGGGAATGTGCAGATCTGGCATTGCTGACACAGGGAATGAAAAGGGGCTCTCCAGAGCAAGTCACGTTAACTGAAATAAGATCTCGCTGTGATCCTGACTGTGACCTGAATTGCATTCAGATCTTGCTAAACCGGGCAGTGGGAGTGCAGCTGGATCTCTGGGTCTGGTTTAAGAAAGCTGAGATGGTTATGATTGAAGGAATTTGTGGACTAACCATTGTGACTATTTCAAAGGTGTTCTTCTGTTTCTGCCATGGCTGTTGTGACTGTCATGAAAATTAATCTTGAATGCAGTGATCGGACTAATTCTGGAAAGCACTGTTTTAACAGTACTTGCCTGCAGCTAAATCATTTCATGCTGGTAAGAAGTTTAAGTGATGGAGGGAGACAACTTTGAATGATGTACGATCAGCATGTGATGCACCGGGCTTAGGTTCTGTCATAAAAATGGATATGAACTGTGCAAATGTGTAGTAAGACCAACATTATATATTGTGCAGAAACGATCTTTTACCCTACAACTGGAGGCAAAATTGTGGAGGATAGATACAGCAGGACTGAATTGCATAGCTCTTTCTTGGTGAATGTCACGTTTGTATTTAATGTTTGGGGATCAAATATGGTTTGTGATCCTGTAGGGGCTTCCTTTTCTAAACGTTGGTGAGACTTGCAAATAAAGATTCATAGCTTGCATTTCTACAGCAGGAATACAAGCTTCTACTAGAAGTAATACATCGGTTTTTGGGGCAGGCATCAGAGCGTTAATATCTCCATCATTTATTGGAATTGTGTAAGCAATATCTAGCAGTTTCAGTGCAAATGAGTTAAGTGAGGGGGTTTTGGGTTTTGCCCCTTATGTTTGTGCAAGTACAAAAATACCAATCACATACAGAATTTAGGCTTTGCCGAGAGTGTGAGACAGATTCAAGTGTTGCTGAGAGATGGGTTAATTTGTATTTCCAGATTCAATCAGTTTGCTTTTGCTATTATTTTTATTTTCCCAGTCATTGCACATGCAAGATGGTTTAAAGTACATGTACTCGCGTACCTATTTCTACCTCATTTTAACAGTCTCTAGTTTTTAATTTTATTTTAATTTACGTTTCGTCCAAACTGTCAAAGTAAAGGATATCAGACATGCATATTCTCCTCTTTTGTGCTTCAGTACTACAAAACTGCAGAAGGGATATTCACTAAGGGAGAATGTTGCAGTACTGGTGGTGTTGCTTGAACTAGACTGGAGGCAGGGCTGCCTTTTAAGCATGCCAGGACTGTTGCTTCCACTGAAGTAATTTATCTGTGTAAATTAAGGGATGGACATTTTGACTTAAAAGATGTAGTGTCTGGGCTAACTAGCTGTATTACAAAAATGATATTGTTGATTTATTCTTTCTAATCACTGTTGCAAGTAGGTTAGTGGGTTGTGATTGCTTTCCTTAAAATATACAAAGTTTGGAGTGTGAATTGTTACCTTGTGTAGCATCATACTAGTAGGTTATATCTAGGAATGTACCACTAAAAACCAGTGGAATAATAGTAACCTGAGCCTGATGGGTCTACAATGAAAGGTGATGATCAGTTGAAAATCCTATTCTTTTGTATCTCAGAAGTTCTCAGGAATATTTCCATACATGTAATGCATCCCAATCTGTTTTAAAAACAAGAACTGTAAATGTACGTGTCCTGAAGAAAGCAGAGTGTAAGAAAACCTTGTAGTCCCGTTTCCCTTGATATTAAAGCATTTAGACTCTACATGTGTTCTGTAATCCCTACAAGCAAGGTAAAGACTCGACTGTTTTTTTCACTAGTTGATGTACCAAATGTGGGAAATGCCCGTATTTTAAAGAAGGTTGTGTGGGATATGGAAAGATAAATATTTGCATAATTGTCAAACCAATCTATCAAGGAGCTAAGTTTCTGCTGCAACAGTTTGCTTGAATGGAATATTTGCTGTTAAACAATCATTTATTGTACACACATTTAGTTACATCAGAGAATTTTGTGCTAGAGTTAATAGTGTGATTTAAACATTCACTGTAGTCAAGATAATTTAAAAACACTTCTCATTCAGTGTATGTTGGCAACTCCTAGACCATGTCTAGGTAATTTAAGATTGGAAGATATTTATCTGTCAAACAACTGGGTAGCTGGAAGTATCCATCCATGAATCTTGTCAGACTCTTCTGTCTCGGGTACTGAGATTTCTAGACACTTTCTGCACATTTGCTGTCTCTTCTGGCAGACTTACATACTTTTCTACTTTTCTGGTTAGTTTGTCTGGCAGCTGAGTTCTTCCTCTTTAGGAATAAGCTGTGAAAACTTGGCTGTAGCATAGAGTTCTGTCAGGCTCTGAAAATGCCTGACAAAGGGAAGAAGCACCAAGTCAATGACAATGCTATGACAAGCAGAGATGCACATAAAACCAAATATTGCAGAGAATTTCTCTCTGCTTCCATTTACTCAAAATTGCAAAGGACCCCTGTGTGAGTGCTCTACAGAAGAAAATTCTGAACACCTGCTTCCAATACAGGATAGTATAGAGTCTCTCACCCTAAGGAATCTCTGGCTGTAGACATCATTCACATTGAACAGCACAAAAGATATTAGTGTTGGTATAGAGGGCACCTAGGCTTAAAAAGTGAACTAATCACCTGAGCAAAAGGAGACTCTCCATTAGCCATTAGCTGGTAGTGAGGCTTACTGCCTTGTTGTGGGTTACCCACTAGAGGGGGGTCAAATCACAGATGTTGAAGCAGATCTGAAGATGCTGGTAAGAGTTTTCCCTAACCTTTTCAAAGGATAGACTGCACCTTTGCAGTGTGTTCTGGACTACCTCCCCTCCCACACAATCCTATAACATCTCTTTGGCAGTACTGTAACTTACACATGTGGGGGAAAAAAAACACGGGTGGGTGGATGGGGTGTGTATGGAGGAAGTACTCATTCATTGCAGCTATACTTTCTATTAGTGATAGAAATGTAGCTGGGTTAGTCTGGTGTTTCATACTTTCTATTAATGCAGTTTAGCAGCTGGTGAATAAATAGGACCAGTGCCTTATCACCAAGTGAGTGACCTTGGTGTGCTGGTGTTTCAGGGACCACCTTTTAGGAACCTGTGCACTAGATACTTTGGAGTTTGTAAAAGTCTTCAGCAGTGGCCTAACTCTGTTCCTGTTAAGTCAACAGGGACGCTGTGGATTTCAGTGGGAGCAGAATTAGACCGGTGCTCTGGGTACCTCTAATCCCCCCCCCCCCCCAAGTATTTGTAAGAATTGTTTGGAAGTCTTACACTCTGGCTCCTGCAGGTGAAGCTCCTTCTGCACTACACGTCATTTATGTCAAATACCTGTTAACAATGCAAAGGACTTTAAATGCTTACTAAAATCCCTCTTTTAGTTGCTCAAGTTTCACTGGAATCTGCCATACACAGTTTTTTAGGGTAGACAAGACCAGTTTGTTGTATAAATAGAAAATAGTTTTTCTTGGAGGGGGGGGGGGGGAAGGGGAGAGGATACTTTACGAGTTTCCTTGCACATCATAGAGAAGCACAAATAAAAGGGAATAAGTCTATATTTTTCCTCTTTTCAGATCACCTTTAAATTGGTTCTTGGTTGCATTGAACGTATTGCGTTCCTTTACATTTTTGCTTTGGTCTTCCTGCACTGTCGATGTATCAGCACATAGACTGCCACTCGAGAGAGCTCTACTTAAGTGAAGTGATTTTTGATAGAACTGACTCTAATAAATATCTCATTGGAGGCAAGAGACCTCATTCAAAAGAAGCAATTTGTTGTTTTGAACCTATCCTAAAGAAAAGACAAATTGTACTGGGCAAGATGGTGAAGGTATAGTGTGAAGAAATCCTAATACCTCAATTACCTTATTTTCCTCGAATCCTGACTTGATTTTTAGCGGCTATCGTCTTGAGAAATAGAGGTAGAAACTAAAGCTTTATCTCACTGGAAAGCATTTCGCTGGTGTCAAGTATTAATCTAATTAGCAGTTCATGATATAGAAAAGGATAGATCGTGCTTGAATTAAAGGGGAAGGTGACAAAGGAGCAGGTCTAGAATAGTAACTGTCTAATGATCCACTGTCTAGTGATCTTCCATGATTAGAAACCGTTTTCAAGCCTAGCACTGATTTATTTTTTCCCCAAGACCAACAAGAATTTTCCAGAACTGCCTAGCCCATTAAAATGTACTGACTTTGGTTCCATGTGAAAGTGGAATCAATAAATCAAAGATTCCCCTTTATTGCATATTGTTGGATGGATCCACTCAAATTCAGATCAATAGCCATCTGACAAGGTTGCTAGAAGGCGATTGTGGTAGGAGGCTTGGAAGACAGGTGGTTACTCTGAATAACAAGCAGCATTTTACAAAATTTTCTGAGGTGAAGGCAGTTTGGGAAAACCCTAGAACAAACCGTTCCAGAAGCAGTTTAAAAAAAAAAAGCTTGTTTTTTTCAAATAAAATGTACACAAATAAGAACGAGGCACGAATATGTACAAACGAGCAGAGTTTCAGAAAGTTTTAGAAGGAAAAGGGTGCCGTTGAGTAGGAAGACCTACACAGGAATCCAGGATACAGCTTCTTAATAAAATTAGTGTAGCTACCACCTGTGCACTGACCATTACATTTTTAATATGCATATATTTGACCTGATCGAGTGTGTGTATATGTACACTGATACTGTGTTCATTGTTTCAGTGGCGATAGATGTATGATTGCTGGTATTGCATAGAGCTGTGGAACCTAACTGAGGTGAGAGTACCAAAATCTGTACATAAGACGGATTCTGCTCAAGCAATTTGCATAATAGACAGAGAAGGCAGGAAGGAAGTGTTAATGCTTCTCCCTCCCTTTTAACAGAGCAGGAAATGAGGCACAAAGATTGAGGGACATATTGAGAGCCCCTTATTCCCACTGACGTCTGGGATTTAGTGCTCACTAGTGGAAGTAAATGTTCAAGACGGAAGGTATGGCAGTGGGATGGGAAATTCTTATTTGAACCATAAGACTATCTTTCCTCAGCATGTGTTCATGTGTTAGGTTGTCATCTCTGTTCTCAGAGTATGTTTCCAGACCTAAAGAAGAGCTTTGTGTAAACTCAAAAGTTGGTTTGTCACCACCATAAGTTGGTGCAGTAAAAAGTCTGTCTTTACCCACCTTGTATCCCTGTTCTATGCAGTTCTACCAGTCATGTATGACGAGATTCCAGGGTGGACAGGTAAGATGCTGATTAGGGATGTTAAATATCGGTTAATTTAATAGTTGAGTAACCGCATGAATTCTTATTGGTTCGTCGTCTATTCTGTAGTCCCTGTGGGTGGGGCTGACAGCCAGTGTGCTCTGGCCTCACTCCTGAGGAGCCCCCTGCCACACTGCACAGTTGCCTCGTGGACAGGCTGCCTGACAGAGGCGGCAGCGTGTGGTGGCAGCAGCCCTTCTTTGTGGGGTGGCCTGAGCTCCTGGACCCGACGTGAGCTAGGACTAAGCTGGGCTGCCTGCTCGCTTGGCTCCTAATAACACTTTCAATACAAAGCCGCAGCAGGGGTAGGTAGGACTGTCGCAAGGTAGGACTTTGCTGGGCTGCTAAAAAATTTACTGGAGGGGTGCATGTGTCTGAGGGTGGGATGCGTGTAGTCTATAGCATTAACCTATAAGCTTTTGCTTATTGGTGAATCGACGACACTATTACATACCTGATGCTGAACTGATTGACACTGATTTTCACATGTCCCATGCAAATTTGCCCCTTTGACTTGCATTTCCCATCAGTGTCTTCTCATGGTCTGTTTGAACATTAGCTTTTGTAGGGGTTGGATGGAGGTTGGTTTGGTTGTTCTCCTGGGACAGGGTTGACTGAATACCTAAGATTTTTCTACAGTTAGATGGAGCACATGTGCATTCTGTGATGGAGGGTGGCTTCTTTCTTGCTCCACTCTTTCTCTAGGTATTCGTATATCTCAGTGCAGTGGTATCTAAATGCTTCATGATCATTAATGGATTTTACACTCCTGCCCCTCGGACTAGGAAGGCATCTCCTGTTACGGTGGGGGAATTGAGACATTGGGTAGATTGAATCTGTTGCTCCAGTGTCACACAGGAAATACGTGGCTGTCAGGAGTTTAAAGCTGCATCTTCTGAATCCCAGTGTACTGCCTCAGCCACTAAAAACCTTCTTCCTGCCACTCTGTAAGTACCTCCCCTCAGACCATTTCTACACTGGTGAAATTTGCCATAAAAATTCATCAGAACCAGCAGCATGTACCCATGAGGAGCTGCAGGATAGACAAGAAGCATGGAAGAAAAGCAAGTCGAATCAAAATCCTGGTGAAAACAGTGCTGCCTGCCAGCATCTTGTCTAGGCTGCTACTTCTACCAGTTCAGCTGAACTGGCACAAGAACTAGTGGCAAATTTTCTCCTCTAGGGCAATAGTGGGGTCAACTTCAGAAAAGTCGGCCTATTTGCCTTCCCACCAGGATGATGAAAGCTGGAGTTTGC
Organism: Pelodiscus sinensis; assembly: GCF_052426305.1. Classification (NCBI taxonomy): domain Eukaryota; kingdom Metazoa; phylum Chordata; order Testudines; family Trionychidae; genus Pelodiscus; species Pelodiscus sinensis. The sequence goes on from NC_143054.1 coordinate 5,099,437, forward strand.
ACTTGTCTAAAACCAAATAATTGAACAGTCTCTCTGGAGTTAAAGGAGGGAGAGTTCTTGGGCTAGCTAGCGGTGGGAAGCTGAAAGATGGAGAGATTGTGTACTTTTTAAAACAAAGTGCTCAGACTGTGGGCATGATTGATAAAATTGTAGGCATGTTCTTGAGGGCAGGGAACTTGAGAGCATGTGTGTATGCATGGCATTGTGGGTCTCTATTCCTAACTGATACACACAGGATTCACTAATGTCTATCTCTTCTGATAGAATTATGTTTTGTGGAAAGACTTGTACTGTGTAGCTCTCTCCACTTCTTCCATGCTGGTAGGAAATGGGGGAATGTTACCCTTTTTCAGCTGGGTTCCCCACTGCATCTATGAACAAATGTGTGGGATTTTGCCTGCCATTCCAGACTCATACGCAGCAGTAGTCAGACATCTCAGGAACGGCGCGAGGTTGGCATTGGAATTTATCCCAGTTATGTCAAAGCCAAGAAAAAGAGCAACAGAGGCTGATAGTGTTGAAGTAAAACGTGTTGTAAGCAGAAGGCATTTGAAAATATGAACAATCTGGCATAAAGTGAGTAGTGGGAGGTGTTCCAGAAAAGGAGAAAGTAGTTTAAAAATGTAACTTAAAAAAAAAACCCTGAATCTTGAATGCCAGAGAATATTTCAGTTAGTTTTGTCAATATTTACAATGGAATTGTGAACGTATTCTTGTGGACGAAGTCTCAGATGGAATCCAGAGACTAAAGTAATTGGCAGGATACCATAAATAAGTACTGTATCACATTTCCCTTTGTGCCAGGGAGGAATTTGGTTGTACTCCGAGAATAATTAAAAGAAGGGAGTGTAGCCTGTTAGAGCACAGGGCAGGGAGTAAGGCATTCTGTTCCGTCTGTCCCGGCTCTCACGTTGACTTGCTATGTGGTCTTGGGTAAACGAATCCTTTTCTGATCTATAATTTGAATAAAATGACAACTTTGTATGTTCCTTCTCAAGAGAATTTTATCTGGTGTTCAGGGAGCAGAAATTGGACCTACACCTCTTCCCTTTGTGTTGCTGACTAACCTAAATAAATTCCAGAGATCAAAGGTCAAGCTCTCAAATTTAGGGATATACCCTATTATTTGTATGCACCTACTCACACCCTGCCCCCCATACACCTGATTTTCATGCATAAGAAAAGTGCACATGTGTGTGGCTAAATTTGGTATCCATCCTCTGCATACCTCATTCCCGGAGGAGAGAAAATTAATAGTTTTATAATCAGTGCTATTTTAAAGAGCATTTGTGAAGTCAGCAGGGGATAGGAAGGAAGAGAGACCCTCACTTAAAACAAAATTAAATGAACCATCTGGATTTGTATTAAAGCATTAAGCCACACACAGCTTTGTATCCTAGCTCTACAATATTTTGAGGCCCTTTATGGTTTGAATGGAGTGATAAAATGGAGCCTGCAATTACAGTAATTCTTTCTAATTGAATATTTTGATTTTACTTTCTCTTTTTAAAACACACCTGTGTAACTGCTAACGTTCATAAAGCTGCAGGAATATGTGTTTCCTCTTTTGGGTGATCCATATAAATATACTTCTCGTTGGATGGACATGCATTTCACTTCTTTATTTGCTGGAAGTGCTGCCCTAGGACAACTACTTTAGAAAGTGGTGGACAATAAGCTTTCTCTGCTCATTTCACTGTGCTGCCATTATCAGTAGGCAATATTAGTTTGCCATCTGGTGTGGAGGGGAGTGCTGGGCTGTGGATTAAATGCTTTGAGTCCTTGTGTGTGGGCATGAGGAGATTTGTCAGGTACCTTTTTAATTAATTGATTGTCCATGCAGGGCTAGTCCTTGACAGCTTCAGCCATTTATTTATCCACAGGCCATGTTCCATGCAGGCAGACAAGATCACTGCCACACAGACTGTGTTTGGGGATGCAGATATCCAAAGGACATTCTCGGTCTTGCTTGAACAAAGCTTTGGTAAAGGTGAAGAGTTAGAGTAGGAACTACAGCAGAGGTGGGGAACACTTTTTGGGTCAGGGACAGAAAAAAAATCAGTCTGGGACCGCACATGAGTGAGAAACAATCAAAACCTCTCTCTGATGTGGCCCTGGATTGAAAAAGAAAGACACTCCCCACGTTCCTCTCACACCAGAGCCTAGGGGGCCCAAGCTAGTAGATTTTGTGTGCTCCAGCCTTGCAGAGGGTGGGAGGGCTGGGGTGCTGTGGGGAGAGCCCTGAGACCAGATCCAAGCTAGCCAGGGGCTGCATCTGGCCACCGGGCCCTAGGTTCCCCACCCCTGCACTATAGTCTCCCATGGTCTGTTTTAAATGTATTTAATTCACAAATTCAGTGAGAAGCTCTTAATTTATTCAGTATTGTGTTTTGCGTTAATTAGCAATCAGGCACCTGTGAAAAGTTAAAAGGCCGATCCTCCGCTGATGTAAATCGACATAGATCAGTTGCAGTCAACAGAAACGCACCCACTAAGGATTTGGCTCGAATGTGTCTGTAGATGTGGAATTTAATCTTAGAGTAGTGAAAGGAGAAGGGTAGGGAGTGGGAGGAGAGGGTTGCGATTAATAATTGTAGTATTGGATATTGATTATTGGGTTTTGGAAAACCATTTTTAATAACATAAATAAAAACTTGTAAATTCATACTTTCTGTTCAAGCATCAAATAGAAAAATTCAGGCTAATGGACATACTTGTATATTCTCTATACTGAATTCTTTATTTAAAGAGAATTTTACTTATTTGTACTGATATTTATTTCATACACCAGTGATTGGATGCTGTCAGTTTTACACTTGTAGCTGTCTTGTAGTCCATTGGCTTTCAAACTGTGGTCCTCAGACCATTGCAGGTGTGTAGCCTATCTTTTCAGAAATCTAAAGAGATCTCTACAGCCATTTAAAAACTTTTAGGGGTCTACAAATGGTTGGACTTCTAATCCAGGAAACTGCTTCCTACAGTTGTCTTTCATCCGGTATTGCTGGTGGGTGGCTGCTATTTGAAAGCACAGCACTGTAATTCATTTATTAATAATGAGAAATAGAAATAATTTGGAGCCGCGCAAGCACTAACAACAAAAATGGATCCACCTTACTCCCGGATGAACCTGACTTGTAGTTGTCCTATTCTAAGGAAGGAAAAGTGTCAACGTGCTGCTCTTCTAACTTCAGTTACAAGGCAAGACATTGTTTCTTTTCCCGGTGTTTGCAGCATGATGGGGAACCATTCTTCCTCCCTTCATTGTTTAGAAAACAACCAAGAGTGAGCAGGGAGAGGGAAGCAGTAGTATACTTATTGCTCTGCAAGAGTATTTACTGATCACGTGTATGTACTGTATTGGATCAGTAGATGTTAGGATCAGGGTGTTTTGGGGTTTTTTCTTTCATTCTTTGTCACATCTACAAATGTCTTTTATTGAAAGGACATAATGGATTACATATACCATTATTTTCTGAGGAGGACATGGTTTTTTTTTCTTGGTAAAGGTGAGGAGTCACAGAGTAGGGACATTCGGAGACAATAGCTATTTAATCAATCTTTATTTCAGTCTGTTCTTGACACTCAGGGTAATGGGCCTGTGTTTTTGATGCTAAGAAAAGGATTGTAGCCTCGGTCTGCTGCAGGCCAAGGCTTGCCACAGATAGAGGCTGCTCCAAGGGATGCAGAGCAGCCTCTGTCTGCAGGGAGCTCAGATCCCATCTGCAGACAAGGGGCTGCTGCCACCCTGAGGTGGGGGCGGCAGGCAGCCAGTTTGCGCTGGGAGCTGGTTTTTAAACTGGCTCCCCTTGCGGACAGGTTCCTGCCTGCCACCCCACTCTGCTGCCTCTATCAGTGGCAGCAGCGCAGTGTAGCGGGGCCTCTGGCAGTGGGGCTGGGAGTGCACTGACTGCCGCCCCCTTCCCCAGGGACTATCGAATAGTTGTGTAACCACTAAGAATTCATGTGATTACATGACTAGTAGGTTACATGACCTCTAACATCCCTAGTATTCTTCTCACAAATGAAACTGAAATCTTTAATTCATAATCTAAGCTCATCAGACCCCTTCCATTCAAGATATTCCCTTGAACAATAGGAATTTCTTAATCCCTACCTATTAAAACACCCTACAGAAAACTCCTAGTGCCAGATACTCAACTGTTGTAACTTAACTTTATTTACAACAGCTCGTTTTGTACCTCAAGATAGCGGCAGAACATTTGGAAACTCTGGCGAGGAAATTATTTTTACTCCAGTTTTGGTTTAATCTTCTTTAGTTTTAAGGACAGGGTATGTGTTGTCTGTTGACATATGCTTTTTAATGTGGCTTATTGCAATCTGTTGTCATTGCTCAGCTTTGATAAAACAGATGGATAGTCTTGCATTCTACTCCGTAGTTGATCCTTTTTATAAGATCTTCGGATCCAAATTTATCTTACTGCTAGCGTGAGTGTCAAAATGACACCAGTATCAACCACTAGTGTCTTTGTTGGCTGAATTACATAAACTTTGTGTGTGAGTTTAAGTTCAGCATGTGATTGCAAGAAAAATTCGTCTTTAGATTTCTTCCCCTCAACCCTAATTCCCTCCCATCAGCTCAAATGTGCCTCAGCTTCTGCACGGTGCCTCTTTTCTCCTCATGCCGGTGGAAAATTGCTACTGTTCAGAAATGTAGCTGTCATAACACTAGATGTTTTCTTCCTTTATAAAGTACAACTGAGGAGGACTGAAGGAAGGGAAAGAATAACAGTGGAAAGAGGCTGGAACGCTGGCAGGGAGGGCTTGGTGAGGAGAGAAACTGACAAGGCTATTAGGAAATATACTTTTCACTACTACACTGTTTTGTCATAAAATTCTAGATGGCAACACTACTAGATCTGTGAGGAAATTATTTTTTTAACCTCAGCTATTTATGAATTTTCTTTTAGTTGTGTTAGAGATGGACTTGAGAAACAAAGTTGAGATCCGGATTTGAGCGTTCCTGATGTCCGGAAGGGAATTGAGGATGGCTTTTTTTCTGGACCAATCCTCATAATTAAGACTAGGGATGTAAAATCCTAGTTAATCAGCTAACCGGCTAAACATTCGTTTAGTTTAAAGTGGGATCCAGATGAGAGCGGGTCCCTTGCGGGACTGGAGCAGCCTCCTGGCCACAGCAGGCAGGGAGCTGTTCCAACCCCCACTGCTTACCGGTTAACCGGAACATCCCTAATTAAGACTTAGTTGAATTTTTGTTTCTAGCTATGTTATCAAGGTAAACGAGAATCCCCAAGCACATCCACCTCACTGAACACACTTAGGAGGTAGAACACTTGCTGGTGCTCTGATGCAGTGATGAGTGATAATACTGCATGTGATAAATCAACTGTGTTACGCTTGCAGCAGGGTGCCACAGTTGCCAAAAGATGATCCTGTTGATTTGTAGGTACTATGCAGTGTCAGCTGGTTTTAGCCTAATTAGATTAGGCCTTTGAACCCATTGTCTCTTTACTTTTAAATCATGCTGTTGAGGTCTTGAATAATAAAACTTAAAAGTAAAATCTGTACTACAGAAACACAAAATTCAGGATGCTGAGTGGAACTTCAGGGAAATTAGGCAAAGTAATAAATTCTGTATTTAATCTTTTATCACAGTGTTGGCATGAGACCACTTCATTTTACTACCTGAACAGTAAATAAGAATAAGTTAGTGTTTGAAATATTAAAACAACTGATATCCGGTGGTAGCTGATATGATCCTCCTTTTAACGGTTGTTGATCCCATCCACGTAATAGCAATCATATTTTGTATGTCTGGAATTTAAATACTATCAGCTGTTTCAGATTAAAAGTAATCATTGGTTTGCAATTCAGTTATCTAGCAGGTGCATCTATCCAGCATTTAAGATGTTTGTAGTTTTGCTGAAACTGTAATGGACGCATGAAAATCTTGATAGTAAGTTCATATACTTTGGGCCATATTGGAACTTTGACTTCAATGGTACTATGCTCACAAGTGAACCCCTGGGGAATTAGCTTGTCACTCAGTTCTTGATGATAATAGTTCATATCTTGGGACCTTGCAGGAAGATCTGCAAAGGCTTTAACAGTTCCAAAAATAGGATTAAAGATTTTCTTCTTATATTGGTGCTCTACCCTGATAACCTGCTACTTACTCAACTAGTCCCTCAATTGATATGCCTCAAAACACCACCCACATTGCTAAGAACGGCCATACAGGATCAGAGCAAAGGTCACCTAGCCCAGTGTCCTGTCTCCCAACTGCGGCCAATGCCAGGTGCCCCAGAGGGAGTGAACAGAACAGGGAATCAAATGATCCATCCCCTGTTGCCTGTTCCCAGCTTCTGACAGAGGCGAGGGACACCCTCCCTACCCATCCTGGCTAATAGCCATTGATGGACTTAACCTCCATTAATTTATCTAGTTCTTTCTTGAACCCTGGTCTTTAACTGTTTATGCACAGATTCTTTTTACTGTGTTGGGAGTTTAATAAATCTGTTTACAAAAATAGATCTTATGGGGTTTGTCTTGTTGCAAATTTGGGGCTTCGTTAATGGCTCTTGGGGTTTTTTCCCCTCTTGTTTACACTAGGGATGCAAGCGAGTAGCGGACTACCCGGTAAGCCTAGGCTTATTGGGTAGTCGAGTCACTACTTGACTAGTTGCTTCTTCACCCCGCCCCCTTGCTGCCTCTTATCAGAAGCAGCAAGGCTGGGGAGCAGGAGCCAGTGCTGGAGAGAGTCAGCTTAAAAGCCAGTTCACCCCCCAGCGTCATCTCTGCGGGGTGGGTGGGGGGGGAGAGCAGATGTGGCTGGCTCACGTCTGGTCCCAGACACTGCACTTCTGCTTTTTAAATGTAGTAGGAGCTGCCAGGCTTACTACATTTAAAAGGCAGGGCCACAGCAGGGTTGGCACTCAGCGTTGGGAGCTAATCCCACTGTGGCTCTGCAGTTTGCGGCTCTGCTGGTTTCCCCCCTTATTAGCTAATGGAGTAGTAGATGTAAATTCCATCCACTACTCAATTAGCTGATTAAATGCAGTTTAACATCTTTGGCTTATGCTTTGCCTGAAATTGGTTGAAATTCCTTTTTTTAATTACGCAAGGCTTGTTCACTCACATTCCACAGTAATGGGCTAGGGTTTCCAGGCAGCGTATTAAATTCTTGAGTGGTGTGGTCAGGCCCGCCAACAAGGGTGGAGGCTGTCAGCACCCCTCAGTGTGGGCAGTGTTCCCTGTCAGCTGATTGCCTGCGTGGCCACCCAGGAGGTTGGTTAGCCTGCCCACAGCCAGCAGCATGTCTCCTGGTGGTGCGCATCTCTGTGCGCACAGGGCTGGCCTTAGGCCAATTCCCCCAATTCCCTGGCATGGGGCCCTGCGCCCAGAGAAGCAATGCATGTGCTGTGCGCTGGGAGCACTATGCTTGTGCAGCCCCCCCCAGGTGCACAATGCATGCGTTGACGTCCTGGGCGCATGCGCCGTGCGCCCGGGGGGAGGGGCACGGCGCATGCGTAGGCCTCCGGGCACACAGTGAACGCGTTGTGACGTCTGGGCTGCATGTGCCATGCCGCCCGGGGCCCTGCGCATGTGCGGCCCTGCATTCAGTAGAGCTGGCCCTGTGTGCACATGAAGTTTATTCTGCACATGGATAGAAAATATTAGTGGGAATGTTGCGTGTGGGTGGATTAATGTGACCATTTTAATGGATCTATAAATGTAGTCTGAGGATTGGACACTTGGCTAGTTTTACCCTGAACATTAACTAGTGCTTAGAGCAGGGAGTCAGGAATTCTAGGGCCAGTTCTGTACTACAGGGGGTGGTTGGCTTAAGGTATGCAATTCCAGCTACATAAATAACATAGTTGAGTTGATGTACTTTAAGCTAAATTTTACCATTCCCATGGCAGGAGGTCGGGAGAAATGCAGCATTTGACTCCCCTTACTCATGACAGTGAGGAGTACTGATGTTGCCAAGGGTGCCCTCAGAGTCCTTACCTCATCAATGTCAGTCTTCCCACAAGTCTAGATGTGGTCTACCTTCCGTTTCTGACACTTCCACTGATTTGTAAGTCCAGGAGTAGAAACATTAGATACTAGCAATATTAGTGTATAGTTGTGTAAATGATTAAGTGATAAGCCTGGGCTTATTGGTTATCCAAACGACTACACGCATTCCCTCCCCCTTGCTTCCTCAGTATGAGAGGCAGCAAGGGGGGAGGCAGGAGCCAGTGCCCATGGGGAGTTGGTTAAGCTGGCTCCCCCCAAACACTGGATCCCACAGAGCCGCCTGCCCCTACCCCTGCTCTGCTGCCTGTCTCAGAGGCTGCAGCACAGGCCGGGGGAGGCAGGATGCTGGAACAGCCCCTATCCACAGGGAGCTCAGGCCCCCTGTGGACAGAGGTTGCTTCCACCCCACTCCGCTGCCTCTGTATCAGAGGCAGCAGAGCAGGGTGGCAGGGGGCTCTCTGGGAGTGGGGCCAGGAGCACATTGGCTGCTAGCCCCGCACCTGGGGACCATCGAATAATTGTGTAACTGCTAAGATTTTGTGTGGTTACATGATGATTACATTAAACGATATCTAATGGATCCCTTTTGGACACCTCTAACAGCTGATGTTAAAGTAGAAGGACAAAAAGAGGGATATCAGGTTCTTTTAAGAGATTAGCACTTCTTTAAAAGCAAGTCTAGTCCTTTTTGCTCCTCTTCCCTTAAGCTCTTCCTCAGGGGTATTGTGTGAGAACTATGCTTAAAGTTCCAGTCTTTGGCGGCTGGATTCCATTTGGGATTGCCTGGCTCCTTGAGAACTCTCTCAAGCACTATGACCCTATGGGTTCTAGATCTCATTTGTGAAACTCCTCTGTCTTGTACATTTCAGCTAGCCTCTGCTTGGGAAAGAGAGAGGCTGCAGCAGACATACCAGAGTTGACTGCAGATTCAGGGAATCTTATTCAGCTGGTTCACATTCAGGAAGCTTTCTTTGCAATCCTGAGAGTATATAAATGTAGGTTCTCCAGGATCTTCTACCTCAAGCTTCTTCTGGTTTGTTAAAATTTCATATTCACCAATGGAATGGGGATGCACATCCAAGTAAAATTGGGCACATGTGCGCCGAGGAGCAGTGTTCTTTTTTTTCTTGCTAGGATATTTTATTTTAGGAGTTAGACAGTAACTAGCGATGATCATTCTTATTCAGATCACAGTGCTAAGTTTCTGCATACTATGTCATTATTTACAGAAGAAGTGTAATCCTCTATTTGGGGTACTTATTACTACTAAATAAGGAATTAAAATGCACGTGTCTGAGTTGCATATTTTGCCTGGAACTGACCCTTCTGATCAACAAAAGTTTTTTTTTTTTTTTTCCTCTTGATAATACTCTCCTTTGGGAATAGCATTAATTGGATATGTGAATTAATTGAAGACTAAACTTCATTAGTCTGCCATTGTGATTGCATTTATATTTTCTGTCCTAAGTCCTTAATGAAAACATCTGTTAGTCACTCAAAATAGAACTGTGCATTCTGAGGATCAATTTTATTGGCGTAAAACAGTGGATTATCCAAATTAAATTTAAACAGAAGACACCTTGACATACATTTATTTTCTTCTCCGTCACTTTTATTTTAAAGATGCAACAATTCAACAAAATTTTAAATTTGTGTTAACTGTAACTATAAGTCTGTATTCTTGTTTGCGCAGCAGGTAGTGGTCTGCAGCATCCTGCATAAATCCAAAGATTGTCTCTTTTTTTTTAGCATCACCAGTCTTTTTTTTGTTTTGTTCTTACATCGTTGCCTCCTGTGGAAGTCTCCCGTTTATTCTTTGGTTTTGGATAGGAAGTATTTTTGGCTTTTTTTCAGAAGTGGTGTTGGGATCAGTCCTAAGTGGTATTTGTTTGAACTCTCATCTGTCTGCAAACCTGGGATTTTCAAATGACTAGTACAGTGAATTGCCATATTCGTTATTTACTATCAGGTAGAATTTCTCCTATTTTGGGGCAGCTTATGTTTATAGTGTTCATAGAATTAGCTTGTGTAAAACAGGCCAATGGTAAAGTTGCCCTGTTTTGCCTAAGAGCTTTTTGCTTGTACTAAATAGATTCAGTATTGGTTTTGTAGGAAAAATTTACCAACTGATTCATCTTCCTTCTCCCAGCCAGGTCTGTTTAGCTCTCTGGATGGATGCTACGCCTTTGTGATTCATAAGTTTGCTAGACACTAGAAATCATGGCCTTAAAATAAACACTAGATTTATGCCTTATTACTGCAATTTGTAACCCGTTAGCCTTCCTCTTTGTCCTATGACTACAGGGGTGTTGCAAGGCCATTTCACTAATCCATGTGTGAAGAGAAAGAGTTGAACTCTGGAAGAGGCTCTCTAAGGTAACAACATTTATCAGCTCATTTCACAAAGGGAGGGAGTATGAGGAGGGAAAGAGAAGGAAAATATGTTGTCAATTAGAGTATGCATGGTAAATGAGGCTGATATAGTGGATTCTAAGTACTCTAAGTACCCAGTGCTTGGCTTTTTATGTCATTAGGGTGTGGAATGTAGCAGGCCATCCAGTTAATTGCAGGTGTCAAATTTGTAAATAAAATCAAGTTCTGCAGCTTCTCTCTCCAACTGGTTTTTGAAATTGCCTTGTAATAATATTGTCACCTTTAGATCCATTAGCGAGTACCCAGGCAAGTTAGCATGTTCCCCAGCAGGTTTCTCTGTCTTCAAGGGGTAGCTGAGTTAGTCTGTACAGGATAAACTTAAAAAACAGTCTCGTAGCACTTGATGTTTTGTTCGTCTTTCATCACCTATTAAACCATCTTGTTCATCTTTCAAGTGCTACATAATTCTTCCTTTTATTAAAACATGTAGATGGTATCATGAGCTTTTGTGGGCACGGCCCACTTCAGAACTTTCTGTGTTACCATTTGGAATATCTGATTTGTGTCCATTAATCGTTTGTTGTAGACTGTTCAGATTGGCCAATGCATATGGCAGAGGGGCATTGGTGGCACTTGATGGCGTAGAATCAGTGTTTCTCAATCTTTTTTATAAAGTACCCCTGTTTTTTTTAAAAAAAAAAAATTAGAATACCCTCAATTCCTACAGTTTTCAGACACAACATTTGTTTCTACTATTGCAACACATTTGTTTACACAACTTAATCGTAGCCGGGCGGGCAATGACATTTTTGGGTGTAAAAAGTACAAAAATAATAAAGCGCTGTAAAACTTAAAACAACTGAAATTTAGAGAACTGAATTTGATGTACCCCCCAAACTTTTCTCCAGTACCCCAAGGGTACTCATACCACTAGTTGAGAAACACTGGTGTAGATTACATTAGTGGATGTGCACTTATGAGCCAGCGATGCAGTAGCTGACATGCTAATGTCCTGTGATGTCGCTTGTATAGACGTGTGGACAGAGTTGGCACTGGAGGTGATTACGGGGGTGGATTGCTGGATGAGTATAATCGTGTGCTGCGTGGTTACTGGAAAGAATTTGTTTGAGGTTGCTGTCAGATAACCTCCTAATCTCAACTGCTAAATGAAGAATCTGAAGGTAAAATAGGAAAAAATCCCTGTGTGAGAGAAAGCAGTAAGCTGCATCCTCATGTATTACCAAGAGCTGTAACAACCAAAAAGAAATGTTTTCCCACGCTTCTTAAATCCTAGGCAACCAAACCTCTGTAACACAGGGTATGGCTACACTTGCCATTTAAAGCACAAAGAGTCCTTTTTTTGCGCAAAAACCACAGGAGCATCTATATCCGCTAATGAGTTTTGCAGAGAAACGCAGAGTGTCTACACTACCTAGCTTTAGGGACAAGGCTCTGCTAAAAGTTGGCGCCTGTGAATACTCCCCCTCTCCCAACGAGCGCTCCTGCTGCATTCAGACGCGCACTTGCCATTGCAAAACATTGTTGGTCATGGGGGTAAGGGAGAAGAAAGGGGGTTAAGCACTTGTGAACAACAAAAGCTGACTGAGCAAGTCTGTGGAGACAGCCTCAGAAACGTCACTGCAAACAGAAGACCACCTCCACGAGAGGCACAGTTCTTACTGGTGATATCTTTGTGGTGATGTGCAAGTGAAAACACATTCTTCCTCTTCACACAGCTTAACCTCTGGAGGGTGTTGCACATGACCTAGGTGACCACTCTGGCCAGTAGCACCATTGCTTTGATACTGGGTAAACAGACATCCGCCTCTCCCTCCATAAAACCCTGGAAAGCATACTCGTTTGAAAGCGCACAAACCAGTGCTTTTCTTTTACAAGTTTCTTAGCAGTGACATGGACAGCACAAAAGCTCTGCAAGTGTAGTTGTAGCCTACAACTTGCGTTTCTTTGCTTTGAGCTTCTTTAACACTTGTAAGACATTAAAGAGCAGACAACAGTTTGTGCAATAGCAAGTTACATTAATTGTCCAGTTCTCAAACGCTTCATTTGCTGCAAGAGTCACTTCTCTAATTCACTGACTGATGAGCGGATTACAGGAGCACAGACACCGGCAGCCTCCATGAAAGCAGCAACACCACTGAATGATGAGCAATAGAATCCAGAGGAGAAGACAGCAAGCAGGCGCGTTAAGATACTATTCCAACTTGACCCATGATGATTTCATCTTATCAGATGACAGAACTCTTGAAGAAACCGCAGGATCAGATCAGAAGCTGACAATGACTGTCTTTGCCAACTGATGCATGTCAGTACTCTTCAAATGGTCCACAGGGTGGATATGTAGCATATAAAAGGAAATATCGACTCTACAACACTGGATAAACACCTTAGATTTAAAGCAGCTTTCCATAATTCTACCTGTTCAGGAAGAGATATTTTAGTTTTTATTTCTTAATGGGTTAATAAGGTAATTTCAGCTTTTTTAAATCACAAACTCATAGACTCATAGACTTTAAGGTCAGAAGGGACCATTATGATCATCTAGTCTGACCCCCTGCACAGTGCAGGCCACAGAATCTCACCCACCCCTCCTAGAATAATCCTCTCGCCTATATCAAAGATATTGAAGCATTCAAATACTTTGAAGGACCCAACATCATGGCCAAGGGAACAGGGAGACTTTTATTTGTGCCAGTAAATGTTGATGATCATTCGTGTCTTTTGCATCTGATTAATATTATATTTTTCCAGTTTCTCATGGAGTTCAGGCAGAAATAGTTGATGCATCACCACTCTGGGAACTGGTATGGTTTGGGATTTTTTTGGTTTCCCTTTCCTCTAATCTGTTTAGATTCAGATTGTCCTGGTTCCCTTCCTTCTGGATGCTGATCACAGGTATGTTGCATTAAATCTCTAGTGCACTAATAGAATGCAAATATTTTATTTGTAATATTGTATTCTTTGGTGCCCCGTATAGTATTTTTGATGCACTATACTCCCAGATATATGAAAATGATTTTTTTTCTGATGAGAATAGTGGGGGGGGGGGGGGAATCTCCAAAGTCAGAACTTGAAAAAGGGAATTTTAGTCCTCCAAGGATTTTTCAGAATTGGGCAAAATTTTACCCATGCTCCTTGAACTTTTCCCCTCGTTCCAGTGTGACTAGGTGTATAAGTTTTAAGGCTCGAAATTCAGAACTGCTTGCATGGGCAGACATTGAGACACATTTGCTGGTGCTGCCATTCACTGGTCTTATAAATTCAAAGTGAAGTGGGAAGTTTTTTGAGGCAGTTAAACTTTGGACACATTATACTGTTCCGCCATCACTGAGGGAATTGAAGCCTACAGGAGATGCTTTACTTTTCCCACATAATGTGGGAAGATACATGCTTAAAAGTTAGTTGAGTGTAACAGAGTATTAAATTTAGCCTTGTTCCCAAATCCAGATAACCTAGGCATTGAGGGCCAAATTTCCACAGGGCATTGTTGCGCTGTTAATTTCAGTGAGGTAGTGCTGGCTAAGAATTTGACCCATAGATTTGGAAAGGAAAGGGAAAAAATCTTCAAGGTCAGCATCCTCACTTGAAAGACAGGAAACAGAGGCACAGAGGTGGACTTGGCCAAGGACAAATGAGGGAATCTGTAAAAACCAAAATTAGGACTCAGGAGGTGCTGATTTCTGCCCTGTGACTGGTCCTAAATATTCATTATAGACATTTTGTGGTGCTTTTTGCTGTAATATCCGAGCAGCTCAGATGAATTAATCAGCAGAATGACCCTGAGAGATAGGGAAGGATTTATCTCTACTTTGCAAAAAACCAGAGAGACAAATGAAGTCAAATGGCAACAATAAATCCTTAGCACTAGGTAATTTATGTTAAAACTAGTTAAACATTCTTTCATTGTTAAGTTTAGAAGTGAAAGAGGGAGTCCAATACCTGTTTCTTAATGAAGTATGTTCCTCTTTTCTCGTGCCAAATGGCCCACAGCTTATGTGGTTATGGCAGATAGCGGGGTTGGCAGAGGAATAGCTAAATCAGAGATCATATGCTAGTTATGGGGGGAAATTATCCTTAACCAGCTTTCATGTGTAAAGAGTGGTGTGTCCAGACATTCAAGCAGTGCTAATGGCCTTTGATTGACTGTTTTTGTTTTCTTCTTGTGCCGATGTTTAATCACTGTGATTAAAATGTTTAGCTGCCAGGGGGATACACAGTTTCAATTAGTAAACAAGCACATCCAAACAGATGGGGTGGGGACCATTAGTGTCTCCAGTTAGTTGGGGCCCATTGGAGTTTTACAGGAGGTGAGACTAAGGAGTTGAATGAGACGTGCAAGTTGCATGGGATGCTGTTACAACAAGTCAGAAGGATCCATTTGGACTAAAGATGAGTTCTCATGCAAGTAGGGAGTTGATTAGAGCAAGAAACAACTGTGATGCTGGTACTTGGCCTTGTCTATGCTAATCCCTGCCGTTGAGCTGCTTCAGTTACACAAATAGCATAGCTGAAATCGGCATGCTCACCGTGGTGTATTGTGCGCAGTAAGGTTGGTGGGGGCTGCTCTCCTGTGGATGTCAGCTATTCTTCTGATCCTGGTGGAGCACTATTGGCGATGGGAGAGCGCTCGGAGATCGATTTATCAAGTCTCAGCAGATGCGATAAATTGCCAGACGGTTGATCGACCATTGCAGTGTTGATCCCTGGCGTAGTGGAGAGAGGCCCTAAGGGACCAGCAGTTGGAAAAGCTATAGTTGTGAACACATCAAGTGTGAACTCGAACGCCATCATATCGTTTTTATAGTCACTCACTTGACCGGAGTTCTGATTTCTCCTGCAACTGCAGCAGTTACCATGGGTCTTACACATGAGCAAAGAACTAAAACTTAAAGCAAGATAGAGGTTCAAATTAGGCCACTTTACCAGTTCTTAGTTCTTCCTCATTTTTTCTGTGGTTTGTTTTTATTGCAGCAAAAGCCTTTTTCCTGGTAGGAACAAAACATGATTTGGGGGTGGAAATGATTTGCCATATGCCTGTGGATCAGGAGCAGGCTTTCCAGTTTCCTGTCTGAGCACCAGGCTTGTTAAATCTTCCATAACAGGAGTTTCAGGAGCCTTGCTGTCACACTGATGTTTTTCTTGCTTATGTCCAGTTCTTCAAAAACTTAGGTGACGTGCTCTGGGTGCCCAGCGCTGGTTGCTGCTGCCACTGCATGACGAGCTTTACGAGGTTGCTTATTCAGTGACTACAGTAACTTCTGAGCATGCTATGACCTTGAGGCACCCACGTGCTCCTGGTTTTGTGGCACTCTGGTGTGGCAGCCTGAAAATTATGGCAGCTTTGCATACATAACTAGTGTATTAAATATGAAAACAAGGGATTCTGTTAACCCGTAGCTCCTTGGTTGACATGAAACTGAATCTTTATTTTATGATGTCTCCTCACTTTCTGTTTTCGACATGCCAAAGATGTTTGCATCAACCACCCAGAATTGCATCATAGGAGTGGGTAGAGAGAAGCTAGAAGATTGGCTTCCTGGGAACAGACAATGAAGGCTGTGACACTGGCGGAGGAATACGACATAATTTGGGGAAAGCACATTAGCTAGGTACGAGGATCACCAGCTAACAAGGTTAAAAACAAAAGTCAGACCAAAGCGCCATCCAGTCCAGCGTCCTGTCTTCCAACAGTGGCCAATGCCAGATGCCCCTGAAGGAGTAAACAGAACAGGCAATCCATGGAGTGATCCCTCCCGTCACCCAATCCCAGTGTCAGGCAAAGAAAGGCTAAGGGTTACGCTCCTGCTCCATCCTGGCTAATAGCCATTTCAGGTGTCACCATCAGTTCAGAAGTGAGAAGGAAAGTTCACATCCTGTTCAGATCATGCAGGAGATCTTGGCCCCATTGAAGTCAGCAGGTGTTTCCAGTAGTGCTAGAATTGTACCTACTAGTTTGAGCCGTATTCCATCTCGGGAAGACCTCATGTATCGGTATACACAGACTTCATGTTTGAGGCTTTCTTCACAGCTGTAAGTGTTGAAAACATAAGCCCTAAGTTTTACCCCCCTTCCCCCCCCCCTCCTCCTCCTGGGCTGCTCTATCCCTGCTTTGCTATAAGGCTCTATTGCCACTCCACCCTCTCCCCTGGTGCCTGCCCTTGCTTTGCCTCTTTCTGCCGCCTTTCCTAAGGCCCTGCCCTTGCTCTCCCTCCCCAACAGCTCTGCTCGCTGCTGCCTGCCCTCCCCAGGCCTCTTCCCCAGCCCTAAAAGAGTTGTTCAGTTGCACCTTCAATCAGCTGTTGGGTGATGGCCTTGGTTAAGTGCTAGCGGGGCACTGTCCCGCAGCTGCAGCTGGTGGGGCTGGCGCACTGACAGAGTCCGCACCTATGGCTGAAAAACATGTTTGGTGTAAATAAAAACTTCACTTCTAGAGTTGGATTCTGAGGCTGTCAAATAGGTGACCAGGACAGTCAGCTGCATAGATTGGACGCCTTTTAAAAAGATCGTGCTGCAGAGTTCTGAATCAACAGTTGCCCAGCCAGAAAGTACATGCTTAATGAACTGAAAGGGGGTGAGCTCCTGATCCTGGTCTGATCCCTGGGCAAGGCTGCAGCTCCTGTGAAATCACATCTTTTCTCTCCATACTTTTATCTGTTTTCTACTTCCCAACATGTGTAAAGCTCAATGGTATGATCCCCCCTCGCCTCCCTCCCAGCATCACACAATGTCCAGCCTTGTCTTCATTGTTCTAGTATCTCTCTCAGCATGGCTACTAGTGCAGGTTGTCACACACAAAGAATTAGGGTCACTCCTTTGCTTCCCCTTTCTTTTTGCTCTCCTTGCTTGTTTTTCATCTCCCCTCGGTCCTTTCAGGACAAGTACTCCTGTGCATGTGTCTAGCCTAGATAGGGCTAATTAAAATTGATGCTGAATTTTCCTGAGGGTAGACCTTGGCAATTCCATGCTCCACTGCCACATCTTAAAGTGTGGCTTATCCAGCACTCCTGAAAGCAGGGGGAAAGGCACTGTTCAGACACATCAGTATGTAGCAAAATGTGTACAAATCACTAACTATAGTGACCATTGTTCCAAAGAAATCACCAATATTTTCTTTTGAGCATGTTGGGTTTTTTCAGAAACAACTGTATTATTATTATTATTATTATTATTGCCATAAAAATGCTGACCTATTTTATGTAACTCTTCAAACGTGATGTATTCATTTTGCAGGACTGAATAGCATTGCTCTGGCCAATTGTTCCACACAAGCAGTTTCCTGCATTCTCTGATATTGCTTCATAAAGATGTTTCCATGATGCTTGAGTCCGTGTGAATCCCAGTAAGGGCTAACTTCCCAAGAAGGCAGCTATTAATGCCAGACTTGGCAGGTTTTGTTTAGTAGACATTAGATAAGACTCCAGATAATTTAAATCCAGAAAATAATAAGCACCTGAGCTGGTGGAGGTATTCCTGGCTGGCACGTTTCTGTAGACCCATGTTCTGTGAATTGATTTGCCCATCGATTAGGATAAAGCAGTGCTGGGGGGTGGGGGGGGGGTACGTAGGCAGGATGTTGGAGAGAGCAGGGCTGGCAGATTGAGTATTCTGGCACTCACAGCTGGCAGAGACTAGAGCGAAAGCATCTGCTGTCAGCCATGGGTAGGGTCATCAGGATAGCCATGTGTTCCCTTGGCACAGTTGTAAAGCCACAGTCTTGCATACCTTGCGGCCAGAACACAAAATGCTTATTGCCAGTTGAGTGAGATTTTTGGATAGAATTTCTTATTGTAATTGGATTAGCTCGCATTTTTCTTTTCATATGTACATTTTTCATGGAGAATGCGGGCAAGAAAAAGTGGGAAAGTCGTTGCACTCTGGAAATTCAGCCTTGGAACCTTCTCTGGAATTTCAGCATCTATTCCTGAAGGTACAGTTTTGATCAATGGGAAGAAAATGGTCTCATCTGTTGACATTTTGTGAAATGAAGTTCAGAATGTCACGTGTCTTATACTTGTCATTAAAAACTACAGTGTGCCATGGTTTTTCCACTAGTATGGAGATAGAAATGTGGTTAGTCCTTGTCAATTGTATTTTAAGTTGCAGAGGTCATGGAAAGAGTCTGTTAGGATACAAATCTACTTGCCATTTCTTTTTATTAACCCTTATAGTGCTTAGACGGAACTTGCTTGGCATTTCTATAAAATATTAATAACTTTGTTTCAAGGAAAGAAAAACCAAGTCATACGTGAAAGCCTAACATGGTGGCATAAAGTTTGAAGCAGTTGTTCATGAGGGGTTAGGGTGCTTGGTGGTTAGGGTAATTTTTCAGGAGGGGTTGACAGTGCCTTGAAGGATAGGGTCAAAATGAGCTGGACAAACTAGAGAAATAGTCTGAGGTAAATAGGATGAAATTTAATAAGGCCAAATGTGAAGTATTTCACATATGAAGTAAAAATCAGTTTCTCTCTCTCACAGAATGGGAAGCGATTGTCTAGGAAGGAGCACTGCAGAAAGCAATTTAGAGGTCCTAGTGGATGACATGTTAAACATGAGTCAACAGTGTGACACTGTTGCAAAAAAAGCAAACCTGGTTCTTTCTGGGTGGTATTATCAGGAGTATTGTGAGCAAGACACGAGAAGTCATTCTTCCGCTCTACTCTGCGCTGGTTAGACCTCAGTTGGAGTATTGTGTCCAGTTCTGGGCACCACATTTCAAGAAAGATGTGGAATCTGGAGAAGGTCCAGAGAAGACGAACAAAAATGAAGAAAGGTCTAGAAAACATGAGCTATGAGGGAAGGCTGAAGGAATTGGGCTTCTTTAGTTTAGAAAAGGGAAGACTGAAAGGGGACGTAAGAGAGTTCAAGTATCTAAAAGGGTGTTACAAGAAGGAGGGAGGAAAAATTGTTCTCCTTGGCCTCTGAGGATAGAACAAGAAGCAATGGGCTTAAACTGCAGCAAGGGAGGTTTAGGTTGGACATTAGGAGAAACTTCCTAATTGTCAGGGTGGTT
Source organism: Pelodiscus sinensis (assembly GCF_052426305.1). NCBI lineage: Eukaryota > Metazoa > Chordata > Testudines > Trionychidae > Pelodiscus > Pelodiscus sinensis. The sequence goes on from NC_143054.1 coordinate 5,118,842, forward strand.
AAACACTGGAATAAATTGCCCAGGGAGGTTGTGGAATCTCTCACTGGAGATATTTAAGAGCAGTGTTGGGAATGGGTGAACCGTGCTATGTACACTCCCGTGGTCTCAGCGCTGTGGAGGATTCTCCAGCTGATTTCTCCAGTGGCCTGTAGAACCAAGGTAGAATAAAGACTGATCCACTGGGACTCCCATTCTCTACTGGATAAAGTAGTGGAGAGAAGATCTGAGCCTCAGACTGGGGAGATCTCTGTTCCCAGACTAACAGGGAGGGGTAGGTTTAGAACCACCAGCGGCAATCAGGGCTAATACTCCCGGCTGGCAGTCAGGCCAGCCAAGGCCAGTTAGGACATCTGAGAGGACAGAGGAGGCGCTGCTGGGAGTAGGAGGAAAGAAGGCAAGTGACCACTAGGAGGACGAACCAGAGAAGCAAGGTGCTGAGGACGGTGAGGAGAAGGAGCTCAGGAGTCTTGGAGCTGTGTTACAGCATGTATTGGGGACTCACAGGCAGTGACTATTACAAGGTGCCCCCCCAACACCCACCTCCCCATTTCCGCTTGGGGAAAAGGACTGCTGAGTTTATTCTGTTTCACCATCCGCTGGCTGAGGATGAATAGAGCTCAACAAACTAAAATCCCGGGCATGGTGCCTAAAATTGTGGTCTGCTGTCAGGCTCTGAGGCAAGCAAATCCGCCAGGAAGCAATAGGACTCACAGATTTATTTTTTTTCGTGGCAGCTTTTTCACAATGTGTGCAGACGGTTAATTTGAACATCCTTTTTTGCTGCGAGCTTTTTTCCAGCTGTTAAACACTACTAAAGTTTAAGAAGCCTGGGTGGATCCCTGTGTTAGCTGGGGGGGTGTGTGTATCCCTGTCCACTGACATTCTTAGTGGTTACATGTTTACAAGCAGGGGAACAGGTGGGAGCTGGTGCTCACAGGAAGTAGGGATGTTAAATATCAGTTAATTGAATAGTCGAGTAACCTAATTCTTATCAGTTAGTCGACTATTCTATAGTCCCCAGTAGTGGGGCCAGCAGCCACTGTATGAGGCAGCAGTGTGGGCTGCCAGGCAGAAGCTGGTCCGCCAGGGGAACCAGTTTAAAAACCAGCTCCCTCGTGGACCGGCTGCCTGTGACCAGTGCTGCTGCCTCTGATAGAGGCAGCAGCGCAGGGTTGCAGCAGCTCCTGTCTAGGCTGGGTCTGAGCTCCCGGACCCAACACGAGCTGGAACTGAGCCGGGCTACCTGCCCACCTGGCTCCTAAATGCAGAGCCGCAGCGGAGGTAGGTCCCAAACCCAGCATGAGCCGGGCTGCTGGCCAGCCTGCTAAAAAATTAACCGCAGGGGTGGGAGAGGGAAATGTGTGTAATCTATAGCATTAACCTGTATGCATTTGCTTCTTGGTTAATTGGTTAGTTGACTACACTATTATGTCCCTAGTGGGAAGGGGGCTTAAAAGCCGGCGCTCTGCAATCACTGGCTCCCGCCACTCCCCCTCCTCTACTTCTGTGGGAGGCAGCAGGATGCACAGGCAGCTCTGCAGGAGCTGGCATGCGTGGGTGCCAGCTTAATTGCCGGCTCCCCGCACGCATCGATCCCGCCTCTTTCTTCCCCTGCGTCTGATAGAGGCTGTGTGTGTGTGTGTGGGGGGGGGGGGGGCATGTAACCATGCTGGTGAACCAGTGAGCCCAGGCTTATCGGTTAACCATGTACTCATTAACATCCCCAGTGTTGCCGCTGGTCAGACTCCTGAAGGGAAGAGCTGCAGGGGCCAGAACTCAGTTTGCCCTGCTGGGCGAGAACCGTTAATGCTTAGTGTGTGTGAATTGCAGACTGTCAACCCAGAAAGGCTTTCAGTCTAACACCTTAGGGGGAGTGCAGAGAGATGGGGAGGAGACAAAGAAGCAACTAGCCCTGTAACCATGACTGTTGGCTTAATCTTTGTCACAGGAGAAATATAATCCTGAACTCTGATCTTGGCTGGTGAGTAAGCAGGAAACTGATTTTTTTCCCCTTGTTTTGTACATTTCAGACTTGCTGCTCCACTGGTTCAATAATTGGGAATTTTAAATTGATTTTTTTTTAAATTTGTAATAAAGATTTCATCACCCCATTTCAAATAGAAAGACTTTGAGATTACAGTTTGGACCTCTGAAAACTGGGACTCTCTGGTCTGGCAACATCCGTGGTCCAGCAGGACCAGAGACGTTCCTGGACTAGGGAGTCCGGGCTGGGAGCCTAGTGGCAGGAGGGCTGGATGCTGGCAGCAATGGGGCCGGGACCTGGGTATGAGCCTCAGTAGCAGGGCGGGAGGTGCAGAAGCCTGTCAGAGCTGGGAATGTGGCAGCCAAGGATGTGGGGACTGCAGCAGCACAGCTGTCTGGCAAGAGAGGTAAGTCGTAGCAGCCCGGCTCAGGCCAGCAGCAGAGAAGGGCAGTGGGCTGGGAGACTGGTAGCAGGGGTCCTCCACAGGTCCAGCAAATTCCCTTGTTCAGCACCGTTCACGTCCTGAGGATGCTGGACCAGAGAGGTCCAACCTGTGCTATGTATGAGACTAACTTAAGTTCTCAGAGAGGGGGCAGGATGGGCTGTTTTAAAACCAAACTCTAACCGTTACAAGTGATGGTGTCAATTATTTCAAAAATCTGTTAAGTGAGGTAATGAAAAGGAGACTCAATTGCGGAGGCATGTGTAATTTACACGGCATTAAGTCCTGGCCAGAGCTGCATTGGGAGTCTGTAGATTGCATTCTTATTGTGGCTTCCCTTGATTTGCTACGGAGACACACAGCCTTATTACTATTCAGGTCAACTAGCTGGGGTACAATAATATGCCACCTTCTGCTCCCTGACAATGATCATTTCCATCCAGATTAGGACAATGTCTGCCTTCAGAAACCTAATTATTGGGGCTATTGATTTTTAGTTATTTAGCGGATATACAGTGAAAAACAGTAGTACAGCTTGTATGGCTCCTGTTCCTTGCAAGGTTTGAGAACTTGACCTCATCCCAAGAAGACAGTAGGTTGTTACTGTCCATTGTAGTAGTCCATTGTTCCTTTTAAATGAACCTGCTGCAGAGAGAGTTTCTCTCAATTTTCTGAATTTGTGTTGTCTGTCTTGGAAGAACAGAATAGCAGGGTTAGGGCACGTTGGATCTAGTGTTGCTAGACCAGTCATGTTTTATCTGTCAAAATATAGTTCATTTAGGCCTTGTCTACAGTAATTCTTGCACATTGGTTGGGGTTCACCTGTACTGGACCAATGAGAACCATGCAAGTACCCAGAAAGAGGAAGGATGCCTTTACAAACAAGCCGCCTAGATTCCCTTTAGAGCAGTATTACCACTATTACTAGATAAATGGCAAGACTGAGAGTTTCTGAAAATGCAGCCTTCAATGATATAGGCCTGATGAAGAGGGTTTCAGTAGAAGTGATCGGTAGTGTTGACCATTGAATTCTGATTTTCAGGGTTTTATGTGCTTAGATGACAACAAACAAACTCCTCTTAGTTCTTTGCTTTCAGAATATTGCTCTTTTCCCGAACTTTTCAACAGTAAGAGTGGCTGCAGTGGAGAGGTAGATTTGAAGTTTTCTCTGTTCCAATGACATTCTAAGGGAAAGTAAATCCTGTGTTACTTCAAGCCTCTAAAGATTCAAGAGTAGAAAAACCAGAAAAAAGAAATCACTAATCTAGGTGATTACTCCAAGCTCCTAGCCACATCGGCCAAGCCTCTTGTTTCCTGTAAAGGTTTCCAAACCGAATTAGTCTGGTGTCTGTTTTGAAGTGATGCAGGCACAGTTCACACGGGAACCAAAGTCTGTTTACTAACACATGCACTCCAAAACGCACTGCCATGAACTTAATCGGCTCTTCCCTGGATGTCGCCTTCTGTAAGGGAGAAGTGTTGCTTTAAATCATTTCAGAACAAGCTGCCCCAGGGTGGAAGAACAAACACTAGGCAACAAGCAGAGCAGTAGTGACTAGCTAGGGAACTTTGGAAGAGAACAGGGAACTGTACCAAGGAGAAACACTTGAAAGTTGCACTCATTCTGATTTTTCATAAATTGCTTGCTTATTTTGTTGCACCATAAACAAATGATGTTTAGCAGGACTTTTTGGTTATAATTGCCTTAAATTACTGCTACACTCAGAGATGGGGGACTTGGATATACGGGAAGGCTTTTTAATGTAATTGATGTATTTTCCTGTCACATTAATATGTCACTTACATGAGTAAATGCAAATACTAAAACTATGCTTGATCTCTGATCTTATTTAGCATCGGGGTGGTTTTATTGTAATGATCTGTTGCTCTTAAATGGTGAATAGCCATAGCAAAGACTTTAATCAGATGGGGGAGCGGATAGTTAAAGGATTCAAACCTCCTCTGACCCAGAAATAGCCCTCTCCATTGGTCTTTTTTTTACATCTCACCCTACCAGATGTCACAACATGCAGCAATATTATGGCAGAGACCAACCTGTTATATTAAAATAGACCAGCGGTCCATCCAGGTGGGTCCTGTCTCTTTGGCAGTGGCCAAAATTCTTCAGAAGTTGCAGAGGTAAGTCGTCCATAAAGCCACTCTTATCTCCTCAACAACTATGATGCTTATAAAAAATGTAGAAAGTGATAACAGCTACCGAGAAAACACTGGGGATTGCTGTGGCTTCATTACTTATATTTTAAAAACAAGCTAACAACCCCTTTTCACTGATTTAGAACCAGCAAGTCATGCACGGAACAGGGCAGTGCAACTATATATTTGTAGTACTCCTACTCTACCTGTCTTCCCTATGCGTGCTTCCTATTGTCTGCTATTCACTTACTGTGTCTGAAATGATTTTTTTTAACTTGGGGCAGGACTTTGCACCCCTCTAATGCAGATTCTGCATTGGCACAGTTTATCTTGGTGTATTACCAAATGAAGATAGACTGGTGTAAACCTTGCTTAGTGCCAGTGCGGTGTGTCTACAGTGGGAATTGGTTTCACTGGATCTACACTGGTGTAGTTCACTGGTGCCTATTTGCTCAGTGTGTAGACAGGGCTTGAGTTACTTGTTTTGCTGTGGAAATATCCCCCTGCTTTCAGGAACTGTGGCATGTGTTTAGAGATCAGTTCAGCTGACATGTCACTCAGTACTCACTTGGATGCTTGGCAAAATTGCGGATGACCCATCCCCGAAACAGAATGGCTCATGTAGACCCATCACACCATTGGTATGCATGCCAGCACTGCTCCACTGGTTCAGCTTTCTGACAGAGGAGGTTTCTTGTACAATGTAGTGTCAGTCTAATAGTTCAAGCCCCCCCTCATTTCCCTCCCCACTTAAGACTAATTCTGATTTCAGGCCATTTATTTTATGTTAATGTGGCTTTCTCTCTTTTCCTAATACATATTATTTAATACAGTCCTTGAGCTCAACACTGTGGGTAAATTCAGACTCATGAAAGTGGTAAAGGAATTCTAAGGCTACACAAAGTAGATGGCTGGCTGCTAGGGATGTAAAATCCCATTTAATCGGTTAAACATTTCCTTTAACCAGTTAACTGATTAAAGGAGGGGCGGGTGGACTGGAGCGGCCCCCCATAGCAGACAGGCGCTGCTCCAGCCTGGCCAGAGCAGCCCTGTCCATGGCAGGAAGGGAGCTTCTCCGGCTCCCACCAGTTCACCAGAACCAAGAAGCATTGCCCATTAAGGGTGATGGCTTACCGGTGAACTGGTTAACCATTCACATCCTTAATGAGTATCCTTGTACTCAAGACAATGCAGAGGACTATGGTCAGGAAACACCATCTCAGGCACGGACTCTTTTTTTTAAAATGAAAACCAAACTGACATTGACATAAGTCATTTTTGCAGAGTGATTTTCAGATGACTTTAAAGCCGTGAAAGGTGTTAAAACATTTTTCCATTTTTTTTTTTTTTGCGAAAAGAATGCTAAGTGTTTTAGAGCTGCCTGGCCCCCCGACTTCAGTATTTTACCAACTAATATGCATGCTGCTGTAGGCAGAGACCGAAGATAGTTAGTAGCCCTCTTATAGGTTAACATATTTTGGCTTTTCCTGAGTGCGGATTATGCGTATGAGACCATCCCTGCAGCCAAGTAAGGTTTAGTGTTTTATCAGATGCTAATATGGAGGGCTGTAAAATACATGAGAGCAGTTAGAAATGTAAAGGTTGCAGAACTTATCACCACTTTCCAGTAACTGTTTAAAAAAAAATCTTTTGCTGTAACATATAAATGGTAAACACACAGGCCTGCCAGCTCAAACAAAATGAATGCAGCATATGCTTTTGCATGCTAGCTTACCATCCTGACATGTTACAGCTCTGTTGTAGTTATGCATCATTACCCTGTGCTGTTCTGACATCCTCTATCCCAGCACGCTACCCTCAAACCGTTTTAACACTTGGAACCAGTTGTTATAGCACCTGCTAGCTCTCTTACAGTTAAGGTCCTGTCAGGATTTCCTTAGGGGCTAGAATTCTGCTGCAAGAAGGGTTTCTCATTGCTTCAGCTGGCACTGGATTGCAGGGCTGGCAGGCCTGCCTGCTGCTGTTGGGCCAGAGGTTTGCCCTAAATCTGGCAGGGACCCGCACAAGTTTGTGGCATGTAAAATCAGCTCTTTTCCTGCTCCCGACTGTTCGCCACAGGAGTACCCCCCTGCCTCCCCTGCAGTTAGCTGTTCAGTAAGGCAGGGTGCGCTCTTTCCCGAGTTCATGCAATTCTACCCTTTTGCCACACAGTAAGATGCCCATTGTCTGGCTTCCTAAACTTGGTCCATTTTAGATAAATGCGTCGTACCAGGACTTTGCCTCTGAGCAGATGCCTCATCTGACTCCTGCCAGTGTGCTGCTGTTTTAGTCTTTAAAAGTGCTGACAGTTTAAGAGCTGGTTTCAGGTGGTGCCTTTTGTAGCTCTACAGAGGGAAGAGGATGATGTTAAAAACCAAATGAATGAGAGGCTTGCTGTTGCTGGAAGGCAGGGGAAAAGGGCTCTTCACTGGAAAAAAAAATCCTGCTTTTATTTCTAAAGTGCTGTCTGCCCCTCCTGCAAAGGCTCTGAGAAGGCAGCACAACAGCACTTACAAAGACATGCTCAAATATTAGCAAAACCCACGTTCGCCAACACTAGAACAAATCGGTGGCAGTTTGACGGGGAAGGAGAATAGCAGGGGTTCAAAAATGAGACCCTAATAGTAATTCCTAAACAAGAATTCTGGGGCAGAAACCAAATTAGGGATTTTTTGAGTGAGCAGAGGAACTTGAGAAGTTTTATGGGAAGAGTCCCGCACCCTATGGCCTGCTGCAGCAATGGCAGGTTTGCCTACCCCATCTGAAGTGTTAATAGCTGATACCTGAAAGGTGGGTGGTGATACAGTAAGCTGAGATCTATGTAACGTTGTGTCTACAATTATCACACTTGAAAAACCAGCAGATCTAAGCGATATCTAATGTGTTACTTAAAGCTTTATAGGTAGCTAACATAATATGCTCAAAGATGTACTATGCTCATAACTTGCTTATGGCAGTGAGCAAAAGTGCTGCATTATCTGGAACAACCTGCAATTAATGGAGAAGGCTTATTAAAAGGGAGTTTAGAAATTCAAGCCCGCTGATGCACCATGTTGCTCTCAAAGTTGCTGCAGGCTAAATAATACAACAGCCTTTATAAATGGTTTTGCAAAGATCTGAACGGGGGACAGCTTCCCATAGGTTCTGGGTCAAAGTAACACTGGGATTCTTCTTCGAGGCGTGTCCCTGTGGGTGCTCCACCTTAGGTCTAGCGGCACCATTGCACGCTGCAAGATGGAACACCCACAGGGACAGCCCTCTCGAAGAATCTCCGTTACTGCACGAAGTGAGTAACCCTCTCTTCTTTATTTGCCTTCCTGCTGCTCATGAAGCAGAAGCATGAAGTGACCAAGAATATGCACGGTATTAGTCTTGAACACTTACATTTTTGTATTTCGCAATACAAATGCTAAAACTTGAGGGCTATGTCTATACTCGTGGCTACTTGCGCCAGCCTCAATTGCATATTTCTAAGCGTGGAATATTGCTGAGCCTCATTTGCATACCTAATGAGCTGCCATTTTTGCAGAAGAGGTTCTTGCACCAGAAGGAGCTGTCTACACTGCCCCTTCCTGCGCAAGAAAGCCCCTTTTGCGCAATGCCGTTATTCCTGAAAATAATTGGCATAACGGCATTGCGCAAGAGGGTTTTTCTTGCGCAAGAAGGGGCCGTGTAGATAGCTCCTTCTGGTGCAAGAGCCTCTTCTGCAAAAATGGCAGCTCATTAGGTATGCAAATGAGGCTCGGCAATATTCCACGCTTAGCCTCATTTGCATATTTCTGGCACAAGAAGCCATGAGTGTAGACATAGCTCAGGTGTCTGCCCACACATCAGAAAGAGTGGGGGTGTGAGAGAGACTGTCCTATCTCGTGTGCCTACTGCCTGTACATCGCAGTGTATGAGGTATTAAATCCTGAGATCTGTTGAAATGGATTATACAGGCAGTCCCTGACTTACGCGGATCCGACTTACAGCGGATCCGCACTTACGAACAGGGCTTTTCTCGCCCCGGAGCTCACGGGTGGCGGGTCACCACCCATGTCCTCCGGGGCGAGAAAAGCTTCTCCTGGTCTCCCTGGTCTGCTGGGGGGGTCCAGCAAAGCCGCTGGACCCCCCCCCAGCAGACCAGGAGAACAGGAGCAAAGCCGCGGAGCACGCCCGCAGCGGGACAGCCCAAGCGCGCCCGGGCTGTCCCGCTGCGGGCGTGCTCCGCGGCTTTGCTCCTGTCTCCCTGGTCTGACCAGCAGACCAGGGAGATGGGGAGCAAAGCCCGGAGCACGCCAGCAGTGGGACAGCCGCAGCGCGCCTGGACTGTCCCGCTGCGGGCGTGCTCCGCGGCTTTGCTCCGTGTCTCCCAGGTCAGCAGACCAGGGAGACGGAGCAAAGCCGTGGAGGACTTGGGCGGTCCCGCCACCCCCGTCTCCCTAGTCTGCTGGGGGGGGTGCAGCTAGTGCCCCCCCAGCAGACCAGGCTTTTCTTGCCTACCCCTGGGGTAGAGCAGCTGGGGGCTGTCGGGTTGGTCCCGCAGCGCCGCTCCAGACCAAGCCGGCAGCACCTCAGCTGCTCTGCCCCAGGCATCCTGGAATCAGCCGCTGGTCAGTTTCAGCAGCAGCTGACTTGGGGACGCCTGGGTTTCTTAAGTTGAATCTGTATTGTGGAGGCAGGAAAAAGGAATAAGGGAATTTGTGTGCAGCCATCTTGGTCTTGTTAACAAGAGAGCAAGAGTCAGGCTAAGTCTGTGGCCTGACAACGCGAGATCTGTAATTAGACGCTGCCTTCGCCTCTCGCCTCCATACGGAGATAAGGATAGAACGCTGACTCTGGTAGGAACCTTGAGATAAGGAACATCTAGGTGGAACTAAATAACTGTTAGCCATTGGTGTTTGTAATGGGAAGGAGACTAATTGTTGTTGTTATTATATTTAATAGACAGTATATAAACTGCTTCATAATTGCTTGTATTCGAAGATCTGCCTCGGTGAGGGGGGAGACTCCCCCCCCCCCCCCCCGTCCGAACCAGTTTTTCCCTTGCTGCAGCTCGTAATAAAACTGCCTCTAGCTACTTGTTGCTTACAAACTCAGAGTAAAGACAATGTTTTCTTCCACAGTATGTAAGTCAGAACTGGCGTCCAGATTCAGCCACGGTTGAAACTGATCAGTTTCAGCAGCAGCTGACGCCAGTTCCGACTTACATACAGATTCAACTTAAGAACAAACCTACAGTCCCTATCTTGTACATAACCCGGGGACTGCCTGTACTACCGCCTACTTTCCTTAGGCAGCACAAAGTTTCAGCCAAGATTTTTTTATTTTTTTTTTCCTGGTACAATTTGTGGGTTGAAGCATGGTGTGACTATATTAGCACATGTGGAATTTTGGAATCTAGAGCATCTTGCAAATATGATACTGCTATACAAGTGCAGCACCTTTGGGTTGAGATCTGGCATACAGCACACTGAGCAGTACCCGGAGAGAAAATTTTATCTAAAGGAACAAGGGCATACCTTCACTGTGCTAGAGCAGAGACTACCAAATGTTTAACTGATTAAACGGGGTGGGTGGGCTACAGCAGCCTCTGTGCCATAGGTCAATTGTCAGCCATTAAGGGTAATGCTTACTGAGTAACTGGTTACCTATTCAAATCCTTAGTACCAATTGCTTTTGCTTCACGCTGTGTAGGGGATGTACCAGGGGAGTGAGAAGGCTGGACACAGATGCAAAAGAGTAAACCCTTGGGCTATGTCTACATTGGTGCGATCTTGCGCAAAAGCTACTGGTTTTGCGCAAAAACTTGCCGTCTGTCTACACAGGCCACGAGTTCTTGCGCAAGAACACTGACGTTCTAATGTATGAAATCAGTGCTTCTTGCGCAAGAACTATGATGCTCCTGCTCAGGATTAAGCCCTCTTGTGCAACTGTTCTTGCACAAGAGGCCAGTGTAGACAGGCAACATGAATTTCTTGCGCAAGAAATCCCTATGGTTAAAATGGCCATCAGAGCTTTCTTGCGCAAGAGAGCATCTACACTGACATGGATGCTCTTGTGCAAAAGCACATCTCTTGCACAAAGGCACATGCCAGTGTAGACACTCTTCTGGAAGAGTTTTTGCACAAGAACTCTTCCGCAAAAGAGTTCTTGTGCAAGATCATGCCAGTGTAGATGTAGCCTTATGTTGGTGGAATGAGTTAGAGCAACCTCAAATCTGATCTGGCTGATGCTGGAAGCATGCCAGTGAAGGATCAGCGCATTGAGGGTGCACCGGGCTCAGACACGGAGTAAAATTGAAACTTTTGTATTTTACCCACACCTATGGCCTGATTATATCATTAGGATTCAACGATGCGGTCCCAGGTAGACAAAGCAATTTAAACCAGATGCTTACAACAGTAAGATCTGATCTGGCTATACAGCAAATTCGTATTTCTTTATTTTAGCTTAAATGGGGGGGGGGGAGAACCCTCAAAATATTCAATGAAATATTGTTTAAATATGTATCACTTCTTGGACTCATTTGCCACACTAAAGCAGTGTGTTGTCATTCATGAGCCAAGGCTTGTTTGCAGACGGCAGGATGCTTTTCCTGCTTTCTTTGCGGTTTCCTGATAATGGACATGCTAAGAATCCCTGTAGCTCGCCTCTGTTGGAAAGTATCAGCACATTGAAGAACTGTGCCATTTCCACTCTTTGAAGGGATTCCTTGCTAGTCAGCTTTCTCTTGCTGTATCTGTCTGCTTTGCTTCAGCCCCAGCGAGCAGTCCAGTGTTAGACGTGGTTGCTGTTTAAGAGAAAAATCAGCCTCGTTTGCAGATCTCCTCTTGTTCTCCAGTCTGCTGCTGCTTCAAGAATTCCCTCTTCCTGCTGCTTTCTCGTGTTCTTCTACAGTTTATACCTAACAAACGTAAATCTAAGGTGAGGCCCTGTTTTCTTGCCTCCGCCTTTTGATGCCACACAGAAAGCTGTATTATAGTCTTTGACTTACAGAAACACCCACTGATATCTGGGCTCCATTGTACTAGGTGCTGTATGAGCATAGAGTAACATTATCTGTCCTAAAAAGGACATAACATTGAGATTTTTAATTACATTGTGGTTCTAGTAAAGAATTGCAGAACTGTCCTATAGGTGCCCTGGTTTGGACATTAACTAGTGTATGGGAATGCATATCTCTGCATATGTAACTAGTATATGGGAATGAAATCATATACATATACATATGCCGCATATAATGTATGTTCGTGGGAAAGTGTAACCTCTTCCCTAGGCCAAAGTTGGGTGTTGACAGCTGCTGCTGCATCAGTGTACCTAGCTCTGAGCCTGGGAACATCATCCACATAGTGGATACGTCAGTGAGTTCTGTGGTGCTTGGTGCAGATGGAATTGCTGGAGATTTTAGCTCTGTGTGTAACACTCTACTGAGCATGTGCAAATGGCCATTTTCAGAGGCTTGTAACTCGTCAAATGTAGTGGATTTCCATAGGTGGCAGCATATGGTATATCTATACCCCTTAGACTAAGGCCCTGCCAAATTTGAAGTTCCAGCTCCAAATTCTGGAGGTGCTAGAGTTGTTCAAAGAAAAGGTCTCTAAGGGGAGGGTATTGGCATCAGCAAATCAACCTGTTTTTCCGTAGTCTAATTCCTGGAAGCGACTAAACCATTTTTGCTGAAATTTCAAAAACAAGTTCTCCTTGAAGCAGAGAGCATGTATGGAAATGGCTAGTTTGGCACAGTTATAAGCAGTCAGATAAGGGGCTTCTCGTGGCAAGTGTTGGGTAACATTAACCATAGGTCTTGCTGACCGCTCCACCTTTAATTATATTACTACAGCACTCAGAAGCTTTGGTCAAGGTTGGGGCTTAGGATGCTGCACAAAAGTACACACTCCCTGGATTAAAGGATGTGCACCTGGATGACAAGGGATGGGAAACATTGGGAAGGGAAAACAATCAAATATTTAGAATGCCTGTATGCATTTGAGATGCGTTAGTTTGTGAGTTCCATAAATGCTGTTGAGTTTTCCAGTTGCCCTTCAACCTAGCCTTTGTCGGCTGATTTCTTGGAGATGTGGTGGCAGAAGTGGGATCTTAAAGAGGGAGTTGGAGGAGGGGAGGGAAGTGAGCAGTGCCGGCTCGTAAGTAGCTAGTGAACAACCAGCAGATGTCAACGTTGACTTATTTTCACGGGTTGTCATGTTTAATGCAAGCGACTGAGTGACTTCAACTCTGTTCCCAGCTCCCCTGAGCGTAAGCTTGTCACTACAGAATGCAGAACAATCTGAGATTTCTTATTACAGCAATTGTTTGAGAGCCAATTAACTTTTCAGTGTTTGGGCACTCCCATTTCCAATGGCCTGATCTTGTCGTATTAGGCTAATACCTGCAGGGCCAGCTCCTAATGGAATGCTGCCATCTCTAGCATGGACATGCCTGCTTGGACTCCAGGGAGGGTGTCAACCTGAGCCTTTTAAAGACCGAATCGGGGAAGATGGCATCAGCTATTAGAGATGGAACCTCGTCTGATTATTGCAAAGTGTTGAAATATTTTAGAGGCCGCAATGCCCAAGTTTCTTCAACTGGAAAGGGGGGCTGCTGTGAGGAAGGGGCCTGTCAGTATGTTGTGATGGAGGGGGGGAGAAAATACGTGAGGATAAAACGCAGAAAATAATCTGACCATTGGGGCTGTTGAGCGCTGTTGGGAAACAAAGTACGGGATTTTGGAATATTTACTAGGTAAATTTACTAAGGAGAGCCTATGAATCTTTAAGTAGCTAACAGAATTCAGTGGCTAATCCTATGCAGTCAGTAAATAATGAAATGTCTAGGACACTAAAACTAGCTCAGGAAAATGTTGATCCTGGAACTCATTTTAAACTATTTCATATCCTTTAAACTGCAATCAAACTAATCTGTGACCTCATATTGGCCTTAATGGGGTGGAATTTGTGTAGCAAGATTTGCTATTGGTATTTGAAGAAGAAATGGGATGTTGTGGGTAAGGAATTACTATTCCCAGCATCCACTAATTATGTCTTGAGGCCGAGGGTGCTAACTAAGAACTCAGACTTGTAAAGTACTGAGCATTCCGATCCTGCTCAAAAAAACCACTTAAGCCCATGCTTACCTTTAAGAATGCAAGCCACCTAGGCCTACATACACAGTCTATCTGCTTTGCTGGAGTTGTCAATATTCTGCAGAAATAGGACCCAACATTGTAACGTAAGCCATTGCTCTTTGGAGGAATATAGAGTTTTGTTCTGTTAAGACAAGGTCCTCTTAAGGAGGAAATTTGGGGTGACTAGTGAATATCCGGGATGGGCAGGGAATGTCTGTGGTGGATGGACAGTGTTTTTTTTCTAAGGGAGCATAAGAAGTCGATATAAAATGTAACATGGAAGAGTTGGAGGTCTTGGATTGAAATAGATGTTCTTGCATAGCTCTCACAAATGGTGCTAAGATTGGGTAAGTGTGGTATCCCAACAGGGCACCACTTCCAGTCTGTCTAGGAATTCCTAATGTGTCTGGCACAGAATCTTCTAGGTGCTTATTTTCTCCTGTGATCTTACCTCATCTGTTTAAACGGCAACAGCAGCTTAAGGGAGGCAAGTCTCCTCTTAAGGAGAGCCCTCCTCTCTGCTTTGTCCGGAGGCTGAAGTTGTGGCCTGTAGGTGTGCCTCACTGTTAAACTCAGAGTAGGAGTAGAAGGCACTTGTCTTCAGTGGGCATGGAGTTGTGTTCATTAGGCACTGACCTGCCTTAGGAGTGTTCAGCCACGGAGAGTTGCTTTGTGTGTAACATACGCTGCCCCCCATTCTGTGAGCTGTTGTAGGTTGGGGCCGCAGCCTTGATTTCTCTGGACTCCAAGTTCCAAAGGCTGTAGGAGATGTGCACCCCCGAGAACTCACTGTGAGGAGCTATCAGACTGCAAGAGGGTTGCTCTTCTGGGGGACCAAGGAAGGCTCTGAAACGAGAGGAATTTTGTACAGCCTTTTGGGGGGCAGTGTGGCCTGGTGGATAAAGAACTGGACTGCAATTCAAGAGCCCTGGCTTCTAGCCTGGTACCATTAAGGAGAGCAGCCAGCAGCCTGGCAGAATGGGCACCGCTTTCAAAAAGGAGTGTAACTGTGATTTACCTCAGCGTTACGCGCCAACAAATCATAGTAGAGAAGAAAAAACGTCCAAAAGCCGCTAGCTACAGAATAGGAAGGACAAAGTTCCAAACAGAGGTGATGTTCTAGTAATTGGAGATCTGCATGCTAAAGTAAGGAGCAGCAATACTGGGAGGGAAGCAAGTGTGGGGAAAGGACTGCAATGTTTTGGTGGGGGGTTGTTCTGTTTTGCATGCACTTTGGTGGTTAGACGAGCTGCCTTCTCTGGCCATACTCTCCGTTTGAGAATTTGAGGTCACTGGCTCACAGGACAGAAATTGGTGACATTACAGTTCGGTGCAAATGGAGAAGATCACACACACACTGCGGCCCGCCTGGCCTCACAGGAGTCAAGGGGCGAACTCCTAGGTCTTGGGGAAGCAGAGGCACCTGGGGGAGTCTTTTGGCCTGGCTGGGGGGAGAGGCTGGCTCCTTCCCCCCCCTCCTCCTTCCCCCGGCAGTGTTTCTCAGGCTGCAGGCCCAAAACCCAGTTCCCAGCCCCAGGCAGCCAGAGACCACTTGGTAGGGAACCTTTTCAGAGCTGGCCGAAGCAGCACAGCCCCGGCCGTTGCCCTGACGTCTGGCCCAGGCCGAAGGGCGCAGGTCTCAGGCTCTGCCCAGCCTCCTGGGCACCAGGTAATGCAATGGGCATGAGAGTCTCTCTTCCTCCCCCTGCACCTCCCACTAGAGCAAGGCCAGCCCCAGCCAAGGGGGGCAGCAGCTGCTCTGGGGAAGCAGGACTACAGGGCGGGAGCCGCACAAGGAGCGGGGAACCCAGCCCCGGACTCACAGCAAAGGGAGGAGCCATTACTTGGGGCCATCCCCGCTGGACAGGGCAGAATCCAGCCCCCTCTCTGGAAGCCCCACTGTGGGAGCAGGAAACCAGGGGACCTGCCCCTGCCCTGCCCTGCCCTGCCAGACTCACCAGGCATCCGGGCCGGGGCGCTCTTGTGTCCAGGAGCCGGGCTGATGGGGAAGAGGCTGCTGGGGAGCCATGCGTGGACCTGGCGCTGCCGCTCTCCCCTTCCCCCCGGACCCTTCCTTGCCCCCAGCCCGCAGGCAGACGAGGCGGGAGAAACTCCCAGCGCTGGACGGCTATGGACGAGGCAGGCAGCAGCCGGAGATGAGTGGAGCTTGTCCTTGGCACCCTCCAGGCCCATGGGGAGCTGTCAGGGGCCCCTGTCCTCCCCCTGCCACTGGGCCCACCTGCAGGGTGGCAGGTGGGAGTCAGTCCACGAGGGGAGCCAGTTTAAAAACCGGCTTCTGCCTGCCCCCCGTGCTGCTGATGCTGCCCTGCGCTGCTGCCTCTGTGGAAGAAGTTGAATTAAAAGAACCCCAAATGTATAATTTTTTAAAATAGTTCGGTTTTTAAGACAGTCACGACTAGTTGACTAGCCGATAAGCAAATGCTTATTGGATAGTCGACGCAGTAGTCGACTAATCACTTCCTCGCCATGCTGCCTCTATCAGAAAGAGGCAGTGGGAGGGGAGGAGGTGGTTCAAAGAGGCAATGCCACATGGAGCCCGGGACCAGACCCTGAGCTCCACACGACGCTGCTGCTTTGAAACACCACGTGTGGCCCAGGGCATTTCAAAGTGGCAGCACCGCATGGAGCCTGAGGTCAACTGGGGAGTACCCTGGGCTCCATGCGACACTGCTGCTTTGGAACACCACAGGGAGCCTGACACTGGGCTTCCTGTGGCATTTCAAAGCAGCAGCACCGTGTGGAACCCGGGGTCTGCTGGGGACTGAGTCCCCAGCAGACCCCCCCATGCTTCCCACAGAGTTTTTGCTTTTGAAGTGTAGCAACAGCCCTAGGTCTGTTACACTTCAAAGGCGGAGCTGCCCTTATCAACTAATCGAATAGTCGATGTAAATTACATCGACTATTCAATTAACTAATCTAAATTTAATATCCCTAATATCATGGGTTCTTTCAAGGTTGGGGCCCCCGATTAATAATGACTTTTGAATGGTTGCAGTTGTTGATGCTGAAATAATAGAACACAAAATGAGGGGTTTTAAGATAGTTCTTAAAGACATCAAGCTTTGTTCAATATGGGAGTTAACTCAGTAGCCAAAAAATCAACCTAAGAGGCCAGTATTTGACCAGAGGGCAGTTCCAAGTTCTCAGATTTTGAAAACAAACAGGAAAAAACCTTAACAGAAAAACACTAATTTTTCTATTGGCACAGGACCTAGAAAATTGTGTAGATAAGGGAATGATGGGACTGATTGCTACAGATTCAGAGTTGTATGGTTTGTTATAGATAGCTTCAGAAATGAAGTGGAAATAAAGACAGATATATGTACTCAGCTTGAGGACTGAAGAGAAATAAATAAGCAGGTGTGTGCGCTAGCATTTATTAAGATTGAAAGTAAGGAAAGAGAAAAGCCAGCCTCAAATGTACAACATGTAAGGATGAAAATGACTTAAGGGAATAGAGATCTGAGATTTGAAGATAAACATGAGACGACTCAGCTGGAGCCAACGAAAGGAAGACCTAAAGTGTCTTGTGCATCTAGCTGAAAATGACATCAGATGTGAGAAATTAATCAGCTGTTAGGGTTAAATGATAGGTTAAGATACATGTAAGATCTGGGGTTAAAAGAATGTTTGGGGTTTAGATGGTGGGAATGGTACATTAAAAATGTGGAGCAGGGCTGCATCTCCACTGCATAGCTACAGACTGTCTAGTACTCCTAGTGCTGTAATTTTTATCAGCTAGAGATTGGTGTAGGAAGGAATATGGTGGAGACATGCAAAGGGGTGGGGAAGCTGTGTGATGATAGGTCTGTGAACAAGAGGGAGCAAAGTAAAAGTTGTCAATGAACTGCTTGGAAAAAAATTTCTAATCACTGGATAAATGTTTTTGTAAGCAGGTGCAATGGGTACAAAAATCTGAAATAGTAGAATTTCCCAAAGGTATTTAATGGGAAAGGAGTCGGAGGCTTGCAAGAACGTGTCAGAACAACCCGGAGAGGTTATAACGGACGTGATATACTCCTGAATGCACACTCAGTCAGTGGAGAAAATATTTGCTTAGATAGGGGGATTTTCAAAGACATCAAAGGGAAAGTCCCACTGAAAGTCACAATGCAAGAATGGCCATACAGGGTCAGACTAATGGTCCATCTAGCCCAGTATCCTGTCTTCCAACAGTGACTGGTGCCAAATATTTCAGAGAGGATCTGTGAACAGGGCAATTTATTGGGTGCCCCATCCTGTCATCTAGTCTCAGCTTCTCTGAGTGTGGTTGCATCCCTGACAATCTTGGCCAATAGCCATTGATAGCCTATCCTACATGAATGTATTGAGTTCCTGTCTGAATCCATTTATACTTCACAGCATCCCTTGGCAATGAGTTCCATAGGTTATTTGTGCATTGCACTTCCTTGTGTTTATTTTAAACTTGTTGCCTGTAAGTTGTATTGGGTCTTATTCTGGTGTTATGTGAAGGGATAAATAGAACTTATTGTTCATGATTTTATAGACATTCGTCTCATAGCAATGGGCTTAAACTGCAGCAAGGGAGGTTTACGTTGGACATTAGGAAAAACTTCCTACCTGTCAGGGTGGTGAAACACTGGAATAAGTTGCCTGCGGAGGTTGTGGAATCTCCATCACTGGAGATATTTAAGAGCAGGTTAGACAGACACCTGTCAGGGAGGGTCAGATGGTGCTTGGTCCTGCCATGAGGGCAGGGGACTGGACTCGATGACCTCTCGAGGTCCCTTCCAGTTCTAGTGTTCTGTGATTCTATATTTCCCCCGTTAATCATCTTTTCTTCTAATCCAAATAAGCCCAATCCTTTTTTTTCTTGTGGAAGCTGTTCCATGCCCCTAATCACTTTTGTGCCCTTTTCTGTACTTTTTCTAATTCCAGTGGATCATATTTGAGATGTGGAAGCCTAGAGCAGCATTTAGTATTCAAGGTGTGGGCATACCATGGATTTCCCTGTTGGCATTAGGACACTGTGTCGTCTTACCTATCGTTTTCCTAGTGGTTATTAAAATTGCTAGCTTTTTGGCCTGCCGCTGGAGGTGGAGCCGATGATTTCAGAGCACTATCCACAATGATTCTGCCTAAAGGCTCTTTCTTTGTTTCTAACTTTGCTGTTACCACTTAACATTTTATAGACATAGTTGCACTGTGGGTTTTTTCCAATGGGCGTGATTTTGCATTTACCAACATCGAATGTCTTCTGCCGTTTTGTTGCACACTTATCCACTTTTATGAAATTCCTTTGCAACTTTTCCTAGTTAAGTCAAACCTTGAGTAATTTTGTCATCTGCAGACTTTGCCAACTCACCTCTTACCCATTTTTTTTCCAGAGATTTTATAAATGTTGAACAGCAATGACCCCAGTACAGATCCTTGGGGGAGCCTCCTATTTAACATACCCCACAGTGAAATCTGGCTGGGTCTTCCTGTCTATTGTTTCCTGTTCATAGATTTCACTATGGAGAGAAGTAAATAGTAGTGTCTTCTAAGGACCTACTCTGGGACTGTTGCTGCTCAGCATTCATAAAAAAGCTGGAAAAATGAGTAAACGATGATTTGGCATGTGTCTGTAGCATGTCTCGCAGATATAATGGATTAGATCCTCAGCTGCTATACATTGTCATAGCTCTAGAAGTCAATGAGGTTTTGATAGACTATATCCTCCGTTAGTATAAGTTGTTGACACTGTTTTCCTTTTCCTTCTGCACGGAGAGCTTTGAGCACACACTTAATGCTTTGAGTGTGCCATTCGTGGGAGGTATTCATTATTGCACATCAATGTACAGTGTAGTGTGTGAGCAAGCCCACTTCTGGCCTTTTTTCAGATATCTACCTCTTATCACTCTCAACGTCTGCTGTGTGCCTACAGCAGGGTTGATCTGTATTTTCAAATAGAAGTGTACTTCACACAAGTGACTGGCAGACCTGCTGAATGTCTCTGAATGTTGTGAATTAGTAAGTAGTTAAATAATCACAATCCCTGCAGCCCCCCCAAAAAAACCCACAACCACAATCCCCCTCCCAACCTTATGCGTGAGGTATCACAAAAAGAAATGTTGATTTATTTTCATAATTGTAATTTAATCCTACTATTCTTTTGTTTGCTAGTAAATATCCAATATGTAGTAGATCGTGTAACAGTACTATCAGAAAAAACTTAAAAAGCAACAAATAGTCTAGTAACACCTTAAAGACTAACAAAACATGTAGTTGGTATCATGAGTTTTCATGGGCACAACCTACTTCTTCAGATGACCGTCCACTCAGCTATTGCACCTTTGAGAGGCTGAGAGAGAGAGGGAGAAAATGAATTGCACATTTTAATATTCTCGAGTTTTTTTTTAAGCCTATAGAAATGAGAGCATTGCTGAACACTTCGTGGCCAAAAATTGTTTCAAAGTCCGTCACAATTAACAGAATTCTGTTTTGTTTTTTGGTTTTTTGCCTACTTCATTTTTCTGGTAGTAACCTCTGAATTGTATAGCTCATCGAAGAGGAAGCCAAGGTCTCAAGAAGTGATTGCTATTTCTTTTGGTCAAACATGACTCGCTTGGTCAAAATATCATCCTCATCATTGTCCTGTAAATCTCTTCAATTTCTGACAGTTATAAACTGGGGAGATAATGTGTTTGTATTCCCTGCCCTGAAGTTGGTGCTGGAATTTTTGCGTAACATGTTGGAATGATGATTGTTCACGAACTGAAAGGTCTACAAACTTCCATTAATTTTGAAAGACTTGTTTCTCTCTGATATCAAACTAGAAAAGAGAGGATTTTGTTCCATTAAATCCCAGTTGGAAGGAAAAGCAGCTTTGAGAGCTGGATAAGTGAATTAACATGTAGGTTAAATTTACAATAGGAAGGAGTATGTGGGAGATGTCTATTCAAACTCTGTTAAGAAAATAATAGGATTAGTTCTTGTAGTGTCAATGCAGAAAATTTGAAATGCAGACTTCATGCTGATAGGAAAACATATATTATTAGCTGGGTCTTTGTATGAAATCAAGGAGAATGACCGTAAAGATGACTCTGCTTTGAGACCGTCTGTTTGAATATTTTAAGGTGGCATAAGGGCGTGTGCGCATGCACACACATGATGAATTAAGTCTGTTAAATAGCTCATTGTTTCCCATCAGATGTTGTTTGCAGTCAGTGTGGTACAACATAACCGGTAAAATGCCTCATAACCTAAAACGTTCATATATCCATGTCAAACATTTTTCCCTTTATGCCAAATTTCATTGTTGTCCTCAGACGTTAGTACATGTAATGGAAATATTGGGCCAAAACCTACATTATTTCCATTTTGTAATAGTATTTTTTGATAAACTTGCACAGATTGTTCAAATGTATGTACTGTAAATGTATATACATTTTTGTCCCTCCTCCTGGGTAGAAATGGTTTCAACGCTTCATGTACAAAGTGCATTAGTACAGCTGCGAGGTACAGTAACCCATTATTTTCAATTTCATGTTTGTTTTATCATTTCATAATCATTCATGTGTACCTTTTATTTTAGCTTAAGTGAAAGACACGAAGCATTAAGACTGAATTGAGGTTATTTTGAGATCATCTGATTTCCTGCTAGAAGTTTCTGAGATCATCGCCCTGAACAACTTCAAACAAAATGGTAATGGAAAAAATAAATAGGGCTTTTTCTTTTTTTTTTTTCATTGCTATATCTTCACACCCCAATTCCTTCTTCATTAGAGGACTGTTCCTTATTACCATATAGTTTGTAGTTTTGTGAATACAGCATTTTACATTCCCATAATTCTTCATTCTGTATTTTCCCCAGTAGCAATTGTTGTTGGAACAGGTGGGAAGGTAATGCAGCATTTTACCAGACAGAACAACTCACTTAAGATTACTCTGTTTTAGACACACATTTCATCCAGTAGACTCAGTTTGGCTTGTAAATACTAGCAGATTTAAACCTATATTTAGGGAAACACTTAAACACAAATATACCTAGGTACAAAGTTAGGACAAGCTTAATAATTAAACGAAACATTCTTTTAAACAGATCAGTGAGCGTACATCCTGCATTATTTCATAGCATTTGATATGCTATCCTCCGAAGTCAAATGGTTTTACAAGTCTAGAAGACCGCAATATATAGTAGTGAATGATTATAATTCAGAGTTGATAAAAATTCCTGTAAAAATAAGAATTCATGCATGATGACATGCTAAGCTTTTATCTGACTATTTTACAAGGAATTTATGTTCTAAAATGTTTTGTGACTTTGCTACGGCTAACCATGTTTTTGGAATAAGGCATCTGCATTCAAAAGTAGTATGAGCGCAACTGTCGGTTTGGGTTGGGGACGGGAGAAATCTCGTACCAATAGAGCTGTTTGGTACCACACCTAACATGGACAAGGTTACATGATATAAAGGTGCCTTTCCCAAGTGTAGCTATTCTCAGGCTCATACAGAAATAGCTCCACTGGGGGGGTGTGCTTAACACACCATAGTAGTACCACAGCAGTACTCTATGCACTCAGTACCAGCAGTGAGTTCTCCAGTTGCCATAGGTAATCTAGCTCTCCAAGTGTTGGTAGCTAGGTTGATGGAAAAATTCTTCTACTGCTACATTCAAGAGGGTGAATTTTTCACACTCACGTAACGTAGCGCGGTCAACCTAACTTGAGTGTAAACCTGGCCTGGTTTAAAACGTTTTCCCTCCTGTATAACGCCACACTAGGAGTTGTACTGCTTTTACTATGCAGGTGTAGTTAGTGATACAACTAGCTAGTGTTGACAAGGCCTTGCGTGAGAGTGGATTTTCAAATGTACATAGGGCAATTAGCCACTCTGTTCATATGCCCAGCCCTTGAGAGCTGGGCGCCCGACTCTCCTTTGTACCTGTGAAGATCTCCCCCACAGGCCATACAGGAAAAGTACAATTCACTGATGGCTACAAGTCTCAGAACCCTGTATAACCTCCTGCTTCAAAATGTATAGCCAAGCCAATGGTTGTAACCCTGTCCGACGCATCCTTAGTAAAGCCACCTGTAACTTCATCTACCAATATCAGTGCAGCTTGTATACCTGCACTTACGTTGTAAAAGCTTAGCAGTTAGAAATGTATCAATATTTATTTTAATCAAAACCATCTACCAGCATCGCGGAATCGCTGACAAAGCACTATGGCTATCATGGTGGATTTTAACAAAGCTATTCTTCCTAAAAGCCTTAATGAAAAGACACCCCTCAACAGGTTGGATCTTTGGGGGCCTGGGTTCCATATGGAAAGGACTACATCCTGACTACAAAGTCATCATGAATGTAACAAGAGCTCAGGGACACTGCTGACCATATGATTTTATTGCTGGCTAGTGAAGCAACCATAAGTTATACATAGTTGTAACCAGCAACTGCTTTCAAATTGCTGTTTTCAATAATCCCAACCCCCCAGGAAAAGTGTTCCCTGCAAGCTTATGTTTTGGTGGCCTCCCAGGAGAGATTCAAATGCCACCCAGCTGATTAGCATTGCACCCATGTGTGTTGGTGCATACAATAAAATTTATTCCACATGCAGGTGGGGAAAAATTGAAGGAAATACTGCCAAGGAACTTCCTTTGTGGTAGTGAGGTTTTTCTTTAGCAGTAAAGTCCAGCAGCATTACAAAATAACTCCTTACCTCCTCTTTCAGGTGGAACAAAGTCCTGGCCCCCACTGAAGTCAGTGGAAAAACTGCAGTAAAAGTGACTTGACTTTGGCACTTGATCCTGCTGTGGGAATCGCTAGTCTGTGCCCTTGCACCTGTGCAGAGTCCTGTGGGCACCAGGATCCTCATTTTAGTGGATCCCAGCAGGACCAGGCCTCTACTACTGGAGTTGGTCTAGTCAAATAGCAAAGAAAAGTCTCTGCTGATTTGCACCAACTGAGGATCTGGCTATTAGTGGCGCTGACAACTTGAGCTCTCAGCTGAAATATCTAAATGTCATGTCTGCAGCAGCATACACATACATATAATGGTCTTTTTTTTTTACTTTCTATAGAAAATCATTTAAAAATGAATCTAAATGTACAGGTTGAACTTCGCTGGTCTGGCACCCCTGGGACCAGAGTGGTGCCGAACAAGGGAATTTGCCGGAGCAAGGGAGTTCAGGCATCCGGGCTCTCCTGGAGCTCCCTCCTGGCTGCAGCTCCTGGAGAATCCAGAGGCCTGACCTCCTCTGACCCACCTGCAGGCCTTTGCTGCCCACAGCCCACTTGTGGGGCAGCAGCTTCGCCCGGAGTTCCCCGTCCCCTGGTCACTGGCCCTGCAGGCTGCTGCTGACCAGACCGGCTCTGCTCTCAACCTCTGCGGCTGGGGTTCTCTGGTCTAGCAGCATCCTGCCAGGCCACAGCGGTTGCCAGACGACAGTGTCTCAGATAAGAAAGGTGCAACCTGTAATGCCAAAACCCAAGTGCATCTCTTGAAAGCCAGGAGTTCACAAGTTCTGTTTTGGAGAGGACATATTGTACACAGCTGCAGTAGAGGCATGTATGTGTGTCCTGGAGCAGGGACAAAAGGGTGCATTTTGGTTGTTTCCAACTTCATCGCGAGAAGGGTTTTGTTTTTCTGTAGGTTTGACACTTTATGTTGATCATTTTACACATTTAATTTTTTACTTATTGATGGTGAATTCATTCGTTAATGCTTGTCAAGTATCATTATTTATTTAATCCTTTTCTTTTCTTTTTTTTAGGTCTGAAAGGTTTTTATTTGGTGATGGCATGGTCAAGGACTTGGATCAATACATTGTATTGAATGTTAGGCGACAGAAAATGTTCAGTTTTTTTTCATATTTATAAAAGTGACTTTCAATGTCAAGGATCCCAATGTGTGTTCGAAGTGTGTATATAGAGGCACCGCAAATGCAGCCACCTCTGGGGTGGGAGGGAACCTGGGAGCTTCCATGTTGACTTATAACGGAGAGGGGGACTCTTATGGTCAGGGACCCAGGAGCAAACTTGAGTCCTATCAGGTTTGCCAGGAGATGTGCAACCACCATACAGACCAGACGGAACCTCCTTCCCGCCCCCTCCAGCTAACGTTCCACCCCCAACCAGAGATGCCTAAATGGCTCAGATCATGGCTTACCCATCTCAGAAACCGAAAGTTGCGTCCGCTCTGGCCTGCTCCGGTTTAGTGTGAACTCCGGGTTCAGCGAGAGCTCCAGTATGAGGCGCGTGGATGAAACACAAAAGAAGCTCGTGCTCCCGTCCTTATGGGTCCAAGCCCAGACCAGGTTAGGGGTGTGGGGGCTTCATAATCACTCACCATAGCAAAGTGAGTCATTAAACACTTCGGATGGCAGACCTGTGGGACTTTTGCTGCTGACTTTGTGGGGCAGGAGGGTATCTCTGCACTGCGCTCATGGGTCACGATGGCCGTTTGTGTAGACTTCCCCAGGCTAGCTCTAATTTCGGTACCCGATTGGTGAACCCACATTAGCAAAAACCTGCCTGGACCTCTGGCTATCTACTCTGGCCACTAGCAGCAGCCCACACCATGCTTTAATTCTCCTAGCCCACTCCGCACGCCCTGCGACACTGGTAACGGTAGTGCAGACAAACCCATAGCCGCAGCCGCAGGGTGACTGCCACGTACAGAGTATTCCTGGTGTAACGCTGAATACGAACGTAGTTGCAAGTGGAAGTTATGCGAACTAGGTGAGAAAACGAACTTCAGGAAGGTTTATTTTAGGGCTCCTGCCTGTGCACTGTGCACAAGAGAGAGAGGCCTGGGTGGTAAAAATTAGGGGAAAAACAGATAAGCCCAGTGTGCGTTTATTTGTAGTGGTGTGATCCTCTCAGCCTTGGTAACCTCTCCCTCTCCATAGAACTATTTTTTTAAAGCAGCTTTCTTTTTAAAGAGCCTGTAAAGCCTGCTTTAATATTTGGGAGTTTTGTGCAGCTGTCTTGAAGGAATGCTTATGGTCTCCTGCCACATAGCTCAGCCGGCTAGAAACTGCTGTGAGATTCCCAAAGGGACAGGCTGTCACTGCTGAGCCTTAGAAAAGAGACCACTGCTCAATTAAAAGCAGAAGGCAGATTTGTGGTGGGTTTCTAAAATCAGAAATCTCACCAGAAGCTTCATCAGACTGAAGGAGAAAATGTTGGCTTGTCTGGGAAATCTTCAGCGCACGGGCTGGATCTAGCCCCCAGCTTAATGTGATCCAGCTCATGGCAATGGGCCGGGAGACTGCAAGCCTGGATACTCCCCCCCATCCCGCCACATGGCTGGAGTGTAGAGCACGCCCAGGTCGCTGTGAGTGACAGAGGTGTCTGTTTTGTATTGCTTCCCATCTTGGGAGCCGATTTTGCTTGTGTGCAGCCTCAACTAATTTTCCTGTGGGTCATTGGTCCCTGGTTGAAAGTAAGTTTCCCCCACCCCTGCTTCACTGGGCTTCTGCAGCTTCCCTGAGGAGACGAGTCTGTCATCTAGCTCCCAGATGGGAATTGTATGCCATGTTCAGACTCTGCTTTCAGCTCTGAGCCACCCTTCTGGTATCAATATAAAGTGTGTCTTAGTGTTTATGGCTTTCGAAGATGTGAGGGCTACTCACGCCCTTCAGCCAAGCTTATGTCATTAAGCAGCTGTCTTGCAGATATGTTTGGGTGTTATTTTCTACGCATGTGTTGCCCCACTGAGCCGTTGAAAGGGCCTAACTGTGCACTTACCTCGCACACTTATGCACGTGAGTGACTGTCAGCTAGTGAGTCCAGACAGAGCCAGGATCAAGGGAAAAGGAAAGTGACGTTTGAGTTTCCAGCGCAACACCGGAATGTTTGAATTGTCAGCCTTCAGCCTTTTCAAACACAATTGTTTTTCTACTCCAGCGGAGTTGGCAAAGCCATCTTTTGTTACTAAACCTACATTTGAGGGCTTAAAGTACTTGTCTGTGATCCCCTGACGTGGTTTTGATGGGAGTTAAGTGCTAACGAGCTCAGAGCTGTATGTGCTAAGGGCTCAGTCTGATAAGGACCACAATTCGGCACAGCCCTTAAGCATATTAAGGGGGGACATGATAGCGGTTTTCAAATATCTAAAAGGGTGTCACAAGGAGGAAGGAGAAAATTTGTTCCTCTTGGTTACTGAGGACAGGACAAGGAGTAATGGGCTTAAAGTGCAGCAGGGGAGGTTTAGATTGGACATTAGGAAAAAATTCCTAACTGTCAGGGTGGTCAAATATTGGAATAAATTGCCAAGGGAGGTGGTGGAATCTCCCTCTCTGGAGATATTTAAGAACAGGTTAGATAGACATCTGTCAGGGATGGTGTAGACGGAGCTTGGTCCTGCCTTGAGGGCGGGGGGCTGGACTCGATGACCTCTCGAGGTCCCTTCCAGTCCTATTATTCTATGATTCTATATGCACAGTGTTGTAAGCATCTGAGTTCTGCTCCTGAGTGGAAATTAAGCAGGTGGCTAGCTTGGTTGGCAGCCACTGTGCATAGTACCCTGTAGAACCCTGGTCTGTCGAGGGAATCGGGCGGCCCTAGACTAGCTGCCAGCAACTGGTGCCCTAGGCGAACCATGCAATCTGTGCCCCCACCTCCAAACCCCTCAATGATATTGTGCCACCATTTGGCGTCCTAAGCGACTGCCTAGTTCGCCTATATGGACGGGCCATCGCTGCGAGGGATTCTTATGACCCCAATCACTGTAATAGCCGAGGACACCACAACTATTAATGAACTTATCCTTGCGTAGCCCTGGATGGTAGAGAAGTACTATTATCCCCATTTTACAGATGGAGACTCGAGGCACAGAGAGACTAAGTGACTTGTCCAAGAGCACACAGGAAGTCTGTGACAGAGCCAAGACTCCAATCCAGGTCTCCTAAATCCCCGGTCAGTGCCTTAACCACAAGGCAATCCTCTTTTCCTACAGGAAACAAAGACTCGATGCAGTTCTTCCCAGGAGCGTTTACTGTAGTACAGTAAATCGCCATGTTATTACCCATTCTATTAGAAAGGGCTGACGAATTTCTGGCATTTTTTGAGAAGTAGAAGACATCCTAATATATTATCTTCCTTTTCAGAGCTGTGTTCCTTAAATACAAATGGTCCTGCACTGGATCAAAGGGAATCAGTGTAATCAGAAAATTGGCTGCTCATGGCAACGCCACCCATGTTGTCCTCTCCCATGAAGGAGAGGCACTTCAGGGAACATTCTTCTCCATCTTAGCATGTGATTGGCCAGGCCTTCCTGTTTCGTTTTGCTCATCTAGGAGCATCCTCTTTAAAGAACCCAGGCATTTGAAGTGAATTCCACTTCGGTGAAGATTGCAGGGCTGGCTGACTGGCTTATCTCATCCCCTTTGGAAATGGTCTCTTGGAATAGCATGGTAGATGCTGCATAGCAGGACACGGTGTATGTATACCTAGTAAATAATCAATCTAACTGTAGATATTTTTAAAACAAATTCAGATACATGGTCTCAGTTTATTTTAAATGTTTGGGTTATTTTTTACACTTGTCCTATTTTAAATAGTTATATTTTGACCCGTGGGGTATTACATGCATTATAATCTTTCCATAATTACATTTACAAATATGCTTTTGAGATGCTGATGTGTAAAACCTTACAGACTGAATCCCTTTATGTGTTAACCTACATTTGTATGTTGTCTTCATTCCTTTTGGCTGTAATTATCCACGCTCTCAAACCAGATTAATCTGAGGTACCAAATTATGCTTGTCATTTTTTTCCTTCCTATGTAGCAAACTTTCCTTTCTTTATTAAAAGGCTTGGCAGAATTTAATTTCAGTGTTTTATCATTGGGGTGGATAATATTGATTGCTTTCAATTTTTATGTATTTCAGTTATGCAAAATTATGAGTTGTAGTTGTAGCGTTTATATATTCATAGGGGCAGGAAGCTGAGGATGGTGGCAGATGATGAGGATGTCAGACGTTCAGACTCAAAGTTAAGCTTGATATAAAAAATTGTGTATTTTGACACACAACATTGACAAAGTAAATACCCTTAAATCAAACTCTAAATGTTTTCAGGCAGCATTTTTCTTTGTATATTTTTAACATTCTCAATGGAAATTTGTTTTCCCTGGCTTGCGTTTCTATGGTGAAATCAATGTTTATGGACATTTGTCGATAAAAATCGAGTCGTTCCCAGCCTCTTCTGAGAGCCGTGTTCATTTTTGAAGCTCCTTCCCATGAAGCGATTGTAACTGTTGCCCCTCGTGAGTGGATACCCCGGAGGGGGAGCAAAAAAGATGAATGAGAATTCTAGATTGCAGCAGACACGTGTGGGACAAGCACAGCTTCAGGCGTCTGAGGATGGCCCCTTGAATCCCAGTGTTTTCCTCCGGCCTTAAGAATCTAGGAACGTAGAATCAGGACCCGATTTCCTTGAGCTGGGCTCCTTGAGGGGGAACAAGCCCGTCTTAGCCCACCTACAAGCAGCTATGGGTCAGCCAGCCACCTGGGAAGTTCATTGACCAGCAAACCCCAGGGCCGGAGGAAACCTGCCAGAGCTCGGTTGGAGGGATGTGCTCTGAGGAGTTCCAGTGGCAGGATGACGAATCGGTCTCTCCAGGCTGACAGGCGTGAGTAAAAAGGGCCCAGCTCGAGGGAAGCAACTGAGGGGCTAAACTGGTGAGGGATGTAAGCGTCTATTCGACTGTCTGATAAGCAGAAGCTTATTGGATAGTCAACTAGTCCCTTGACTAGTTGCTCTTCCCTACTTGCTGCCCCCATGAGGGGGGCTTAAAAGTTGGCTCTGTGTGGGGAGGCAGAGGGGTAGCGGGAGCCAGGCACAAGGTGGGAATCAGCTGATTCCCAGCTCATGCCCAGTCCCAGATGCCGTGCCTCTGCTTTTAAATGTATTAAGTGCTTGCCAGCTCTTAATACATTTAAAAAGTAGAAGTGTGGGGGTGGGGGGGACCCAGCATGAGTCACTGTGGACGAGTCCGAGGAAGCAGCAGCAAGCTTTGAGGTGTTGGAGGAGGAGGTTGGCTTCTTTCCCTTTTAGAAAAACTCTTTGCTCTTCTGGGGCTGCAGAGGAGGCTGCTTGTGGACAGTGGCCGGACTTGCTACAGAACGTAAATCCGGCTTGCAGCTTCAGGAAGGGGCTTGATTAGCACCATGGAAGGTTTGATAGCTGAGCGGGAGTGAGATGGCTGGGGATACGGCCTCTCCTCAGTGAAATACCTGGGCCGTGTCTTCTGCTTTGTATTTGCATGGGAAACTGTCTTCCCCCCCTCCCCCCCCCACACACACACTCCTCGTGAGCTCCCTCCTTGTCTGCCCTGCCCTGCAGAGAGAGAGAGTACTCCATGTGTCTCCACTTGCCTTCCCTCCCTGAGTGTGTGAGATCTGTCCACAGACGGGGGACATCATGGGCAGATGGGCCTCTCTTCCCCAGGCGGACTTTGTAGCTGTGACGCTCCAGCTCATGGATGGTTCTGCTAGTCGGCGTGAGCAGCTGCCTAGCAGAATTCACAGCTTCCCTGTGGTTTTATTTCACCTTCTTCTAGTCTCAGGTCCTGTCACGCAGCCTTTCACTGAAATCCTGAGGGGGAAGGATGAACCCATCTTTGTCTGTGGAAATTCCTATTGTTGACAACCATCTCGTCTGACCTCCTGTACAACACAGATGGGGGAATTTCACCCGTGTTGAGCCCAGGAACTTGTTGGGCTACGAATAATTAGTGTTTGGTGAAAGCCGATGTCCCTCAATGGCGGCCAGACATGACTGAAGATGTCAAGAGCTCGAGCTGCTCCCTGGGTAGCTTTTCCCACGGCTAATCACCCTCGCTATTTTAAGTGTCATTGGGCCTGGAAACTGGTCGCCTGCGGTGTAGATTTGGTTCCATCAGGGCTGACCAGCAAGGAGTTGAGTGTGGTCAAAGATGCACTTCTTTGTATGCTGTTTGTGTTAGTCATAGTAGGCCAGAGGCACAGCTGGAGCTCAAAACCCCTTTATGCTAGGTGCTGTACATACACAGTGAAAGGCACCACCTATCCTAAAGAACGAGCCCTACCCAAAAGAGCCTACGGTCTAAATAGACAAGAGGATGTTGTATTTCGGTATTGTACTTCAGTACCTTCATACTGTCAGTGTCAGCGTTGTCTGGCCCAGGTCGTCCTGGCGGGCTCCACTCAGGAACTCTACTCCCTCATTGATAAACTTTCGGCTGTATGTGTCTTCAATCGGTGCTCTCTTTACCTGAAGCGTTAGAGCCCGTGCACTCTGGTCAATACAGATCGCTGAAAGCCCCCAGAAACGACAGATGTGGGCAAGGTTTGAAATCAATCGAGAGAAGCTCTAACACTTGGTAACCGAGATCCTACAATGTTCCACCACTGTGCATTATGGCTCGCGTTGACAAGGTACCAACAGCGGGCAGGCCTATTGCCATATAACAGCAGTCAGTCAGTCAGAGTTAAGCTACTGTGCATTCTGTAAGTTTAGCCAATGACACTGCCGTTCAGGCACCTAGTGCGCCCCCTTCACCTCCACCCCATGGTCGGGCGGAGAGCACCCTTGCAGTGTCCTTTTATAGACCGGTACAAACAACTTACATCCAGGCCTTCCTAAACTCCAAGAACACACACGCTCTGGGTTACGGCGTTGCTATAGCAACCTTGCGGCTAGGACCAAAAATCCATGCTAAGGAATAGGTGTCCATAAGGGCTGAAAGGCCTGCTGCTCTAATAGTGTAACTGCACAGCTCCCCTTACTCCTGGCTTGTTGCCCTTTTACACCAGGAAGGCTGTAGCCCTCAAACCTGCCCCATCCCTTGTACTCAGGGCAGGCAAGGAGAGA
Source organism: Pelodiscus sinensis (assembly GCF_052426305.1). Classification (NCBI taxonomy): domain Eukaryota; kingdom Metazoa; phylum Chordata; order Testudines; family Trionychidae; genus Pelodiscus; species Pelodiscus sinensis. The sequence continues at coordinate 5,150,361 of NC_143054.1, forward strand.
AGAGGTACTAGCTTCCAGAGGAGGAGTAAACCGTGAAGCTAGCTGGAGGAGTTTCTGGTGGCTGGGGCACGTGCCCAGTTCCCTGGTTCTTTGTTCTCTTGTCTCCTGAGCTGGCCTGCCAGATGGCAGCAACTAGCACCTGTAACGATCACCTACCTCTTCTGTGAACATTGGCCTGTCGGGCTTGATCTTTGCATGATGCCAAAGGGAAACTTCACAGGCAGCACTGAGTTCCGAATGCCAGGGGATGATGTTGGAAGGGCACAAGGCAGCTAGAGGCCCAAATCCCTCCCAACCTACTGCCGTTGGTGAATAATGGAGTTATTCCCTTCTCTCCGCGGTGGCAAAGATCCTCTCCTTCTCCGAAGTCGCCCTGCAGGTCCCCCACCGCTGGTGCGTCTGCCTCCCTGTGCTGCTGAGCGAGGGGCTTTGGTACCCATCTCTGTTGGGCCCACACGTGCGCTGTCGCTCCTTGTTAGCCAGTGTGCTCCGTGGCCGCAGTCCTGTCTCAACCGCCCCCGGCTAGAGACAAAACCATCCCATGTTTGCCTATTAATTGTTGAGTTTAGCTGTGGGAAACCTTTTAGCCGCCTTTAAACATTTTTGGCCATTTAAAAAGAAAACAGCAACATAGAAACAAAAAAGAAAGACAAGGCTTAGTTCTTGTGTGGATGGGACAGGAACGAACACACACGCCGCACGCCCAGGCATTGTCAAGCACCCCCACTGCATTTGTTTGCTCAGCACGGGCCCCATCCAACCCAGTGTTTCTCCGTCAGCAGCTCCAGCTGAGATCCCACAAGGACACGCAGCTCCTGCAGAAAACCATCTTTACAAAGAACAGAACATAAGACCATACATAACTGCCGTACTGGGTCAGACCAAAGGTCCATCTAGCCCGGTATCCTGTCTGCCGACAGTGGCCAGCACCAGGTGCCCCAGAGAGGGTGGACCGAAGACAATGATCAAGCGATTTGTCTCCTGCCATCCCTCTCCAGCCTCTGACAAACAGAGGCCAAGGACACCATTTCTATCCCCTGGCTAATAGCCTTTTATGGACCTAACCTCCATTAAATTATCTAGCTTCTCTTTAAACTCTTATAGTTCTAGCCTTCACAGCCTCCTCTGGCAAGGAGTTCCACAGGTTGACTACATGCTGTGTGAAGAACTTTCTTTTATTAGTTTTAAATCTGCTACTCTTTCATTTGGTGTCCTCTAGTTCTTCTATTTAGGGAACTAATAAATAACTTTTCTTTATCTGCCCTCTCCACACCACTCATGATTTTATAGACCTCTATCATATCCCCCCTCAGTCTCCTCTTTTCTAAACTGAAAAGTCCCAGTCTCTTTAACCTCTCCTCATATGGGACCCATTCCAAACCCCTAATCATTTTAGTTGCCCTTTTCTGAACCCTTTCCAAGGCCAAAATTTCTGAGCAAAGCCTTCTGGCCCACGTGAGCCTTCCCCTCCGCCTTTGAAGGACGGTGGGCTGAAAAAATTGTCCAGGGACTCCTGTCTCCAGTTGAAAAATATGGGAAGTTCCCTCAGGAAGCCCTAGGGCAGCCAAATAAAGTCTCCATCTCACTCCATCTCCTCAGCACCACTAGCACAGAGGTTCTCTAGCACCCAGGCCCCTTAGTGCCTGTGGGTGTCCAATACCATGGACTCTTTAGACATTGAATCTTTGGTACAGAGAGAATGGCAAATGTAAGATGCTCACAGTACGTGAGTTGTCATGGATACTGCCAGTGTGCTGAGGGATTGGTACGGGCGTGATCCCACCTCCTTAGGAACCTACGGACTGGCAAAAAGTCGCAGCCTAAACGGAGGGGGAAAGCTTCCAAACTTAATTCCGGGCATCTGCTTTGATTCTAAGTCCCATTGCTCTATTTGAGTGGATTAAGCCAGCAGGCTGTTTGGGTTTGTAACTGGTGAAAAAACTACCTGGCTGATTTTTTTCCAAAAGAACAGCCCTAGAACCACCTTCTAGATGCTGTGTCAAAACATATACTGCTGCCTCTGAGAAACCGAAACATTAGGCCCTTAGTCCAGATTAAGCCCCCTAAATCTGAATTAGTAAACAGTGCATGCACGCTACCAAGCCTGATATTCCAAAATAATGGTCCATGGAATTGGAACTCTGCGCTCCTGCTTTTCATCAGGGATAACGCTAACTCCGAACGTGTCCATCCGAAATAACATTAGTGTGGATGCCCCAGTGCCACTAATTGGAATTAATTGGCCTCCGGGAAACTGCCCGCAGGTCCCCGGTGCTTCCTGGGACTCTTGAGTCTGAGGTAGCGCATCCGCATGAACGGAGCCTGCCTCAGACTAATTTCAAGGCTTCCCCATAGTAAGGACATGGAACTTTGGATCTGTTACATCGGGAGTTGAGTGGTATGTAGTAATTTCGAAATGGTTTCCTAGTGTGGACATAGCCTACGCCACCTTGCCAAAGAATGCAATGATACTTGGCAGTGAGTTCTCTGTTTGGCTGCAGAGTTTGATAAAATAGGGATACTGAGGGGGGCTGAGCATTTTTGGAGAATACTGTTCATTACAGTTACAGCTCTTATATTGTGCAAGTGCCCAGAGGCCTTAGCTGAGACACACATTGCAATGGGTAGTTCCTGTCCACAAGAAAGGCTGGTGGAGAAATCAAGTCCAGCCTGATGTTCTCATTTTCCAGTAGCAGATTTGGTAAGTAGTGAGCCATCTGTCTCGTTTCAGACTGACCCCTGGAACAAGGAGTGTTCTCTCAGTGCTGCAAAAGTGGTGCCTACAACAGACTGACTCCAAAATGCTTTCAGGGGTTTGGACCTTGGAAAGCTGACAGGCCACACCATGTCCAGCAGGGTTAGAATAGCTGTTACCCAGAACTTTTCAGCAGGAGATCTCCTATGTTCCAAAGGAGGTAACTATCATTACCCCATTTTACAGATGGGCAAGTAGAGTCACAAGGAGCAGAAATGGTTTGTCCAATGAGCAAGCTCAGAACAGGATCCACCTTTCCCAACTCCATCCAGTTGGCCACACTGTCCTGTTTGCTAGAAACTGTCCGGTGGTGAGAGCAATGAACTTGCAGGTAGCAGAGTACAATCCATCAATGAACCAGAGGATTCAAGTTCCACTGAACAGCGGAGGGAGAGCACAGAGCTATCTAGTCCTAAGCACAGCTGACCGACAGGTAATCTGGGCTGCCTGTGATGCACATGCAGTATTGCAATAGCCACATCGGTCCCAGAATACAGCATACTCCGCCTTTGTGCCTCAGTTCCCCATACTCTACAGTAAGGGAGATTTAAGTTAGACATTAACAGGCTGCATTAGCAGGAGTGTTGTGAGCCAGGCATGAGAAGTCATTCTTCCTCTCTCCTCTGCACTGAGTTGGAGCATTGTGTCCAGTTCTGGGCACCACCTTTCCAGAAAAGTGGAGAAACTGGAGACAGCCCAGAAGAGCAACAAGAATGATTAAAGGTCTAGAAAACATGAGCTATGAAGGAAGACTGAAAGAACTGGGCTTGTTTAGTTTGGAAAGGAGAAGACCGAGGGGACATGAGAGCGGTTTTCAGGTATCTAAAAGGGTATCGTAAGGAGGAGGGGAAAAAATTGGTCTCCCTGGCCTCTGAGGACAGGACAAGAAGCAATGGGCTTAAACTGCCACAAGGGAGATTTCGGTTGGGCATTAGGAAAAGTTTCCTGTCCGGGTGGATAAACACTGGAATAAATTGCTTAGGGAGGTTGTGGAATCTCCATCCCTGGAGATATTTAAGAGCCGGTTGGACAGACACCTGTCAGGGATGATATAGATGGTGATTGGTCCTGCCGTGAGGGCTGGGGACTGGATTTGATGACCTCTCAAGGGCCCTTCTGGTTCTAGTGTTCTATGATTAGGAAACCCTTTCTGTCCAGCAGGGCAGGTTAGCTCGGGAATAGGTTATGAAATCCACATCACTGTTTAAAAACAGGTTGGAAAAACACCTGTCCAGGTTGGCCCGGTTTTACTTGGTTCTGTCTAAGCGCAGAGGGCTGGACTTAATGACCTTGTGAGCTCCCCTCTAGCCTTACCATTTGGTGCATCTCTCTACACAGATAATATCCTGAATTCCCAGGTGTTGCTCACGTCCTACATCAAACCTCACGCTGTTCTCAAATCCCAGGGCGATGGTGGCCGTTAAAGTACCAAAGCAGAAAAACGAGCTCTCAACAACAGTCGATCGGAGCTGCAGCTCAGATTCACAGCCCTTGACCCTAGGAAGTCAAAGAATGTCACTTTAAAACCCAGCGAATTCCTTGTGTGTGCATTTGGACACGGACATTCCCAATCGCACAGGATCACGTCATGAGCTAGACTCCAGCAGGGCCAGAGCATGGTAGATGTCCCTTCCCCCAAGTTGGGTTATGCAGGGTAGCTGCCACCATGCAATTGAGCAGCTTTGTTTATGCTCAACACCTTTTTAGGTTCAGCAATCCCAGTTTTGCCACCCGGTGAACGAGCAATAAGCCAGGAGCTGGTTTCCTTATTCAGCGAGGGTAGTGGCAGTGTTCTAGAGAGAGACGTTTGTCATCATTCGAGTGATCCGTGCACTCAGGGATTTTCCAAGGATGCCTTAGCAGTTCTGAAATTTGATTTGTCCTTTTCATGTGTTCATTTTTTTTAAATTGTATCCTTTGGTATATATGGCTGTGACTATTTTCTTCCACTATTTGATCTGAGGAAGTGGGTCTGGCCCATAAAAGCTCATCATCTAATAAACCATCTTGTTAGTCTTTAAAGTGCTACATAGTCCTGTATTTTGCTTCAGCTACACCAGACTAACATGGCTACATTTCTATTACTATTTAGCAGCCAGTGTATTTAAAAAAAAAAAAACCCATCAAGGTGGAGAAGCTACACAGTTAAAATTTCTCACTAAAGCGAATACTAAAATTAAATAATCCTCAGGTATTATGAAAGTGTTCATTTGGGTATAGTGCTTAGAATCTAGGAACAGACCACTCACCTTTGGGTCAGACCAAAGGTTCACCACGCCCTGTATCTGGTCTTCTGAGAGTGGCCAATGCCAGATGCCCCAGAGGGAGGGAACAGAACAGGGAATTATCACGTGATTCCAACTTCTGGCAAACAGACTAGGGACACCACCCTTACCCATCCTTGCTAATTGCCATTGATGGACCTAAGCTCCCTGAATTTATCTAGTTCTTTTTTTGAATCCTGTAATAGTCTTGGCCTTTACAATATCCTCCAGCAAGGAGTTCCACAGGTTGTGCATTGTGGGAAGAAGTACTTCCTTGTGTTTGTTTTAAACCTGCTGCCTATTAATTTAATTTGGTGACACCCCTCCCCCCAGTTCTTGTTTTATAAGAAGGAGCAAATAACACTTCCTTATTTACTTTCTCCACACCACTCGTGATTTTATAGCCCTCAATCATATTCCCCCTCCTTAGTCATCTCTGTTCCAAGCTGAAAAGTCCCGGTCTTTTTCATCTTGCCTTGTACAGAAGCCATCCCATACCCCAATCATATTTTTTGCCCTTTTCTGAACGTTTCCCATTTCCAATAGATCTTTCCAGAGATGGGGTAACCGCCTCTGTCGTCAGTGTTCGAGGTGTGGGGGGTTCCATGGTATTATGTAGAGGCAATGGGCTATTTTCTGTCTGTTTTTATTCCAAAAGGGGTGGGGAGGGAAGGTTCTTCGGTCTCTCCTGTGGAAGCCGTTGCACTCTGGGTAAATGAGTCATTGGAGCAGCGGCGAGTGACTCCTGCATCTCCCCCACTTGCGTGTGCGGTCGGCCTGGCTCTTTGGCCCTACTACCTGAGAGTGCAAGAGCATGAGAGTGACTCCAGGCCTCAGTGGCTCGAGCATCTGATGGGGAGACCACTCCCCTTGCTCTGTGACTCGTAATTGTTTATCCAGGGTGCAACACCTTCACCAGAAGACACCGAGGGCATATCTGGAGGATCAATGCTCCAGAGCTCAATCTTCTGGCATTTGATTTAGCAGGTCTAGTGCAGACCTCTAAATCGAACGCTGAGGGCAGCCCCCGCCGGGGTCCAGCGCTCCTTTTGCGAGTAAGGGAAGCTGAGGGGAGTGTTTGCTCCTGTCACTCTCCTGCAGTGTGGATGCCACCAAGGCTCAGCTGAAGGTGAGTCGACTCCAGCTACGCATTTTGCATAGTGTTGACCAGGCCTGAGCGAGCCCCGTGCCTGAGTCTGAGAGCACAGACCCGGCAGGAGGCATTGCCCCATTCACATCCCTTCTCCCCCTCAGGCAGGTGGAGGACTTGAACTGGAGGGGGGGTGTCATGTATCCCAGGTGAATCCCCTCACCCCGGGGGCTAAAAGTCACGAGGGAAGGGCCAACGTGCTTCTTTCTGGGTGGCTGCTCCGCCCCTCACTCGGCTTTGAGACCCTGTTCTGCCTCTCCCCCCCAAAGCCCCGCCCATGCTCCGCCCCCTTTCCCGAGGCCCTATCCGTGCCCTACTTCTTCCTGCTCCACCCCCTCCTGCCAGCCCCTGCCACCAATCAGCAGGTGGCTGGTGGGCACTGAGTACCCACTGTGGGTTTTTTTCTATGGGTAAAATCCAGTCAGCACCTGTGCCCCTCCTCCTTCCTAAAACCGTATCGGTGCTTCCTGCCCGGGTGGGGGGGGAAGTTGCAGCTGAGCATCTCCAGCAGAGTTAGCTGCCTTCTGGACTGAAGGAGAGATGTCTGAGCCAGGGCGGAGCTTAGTACCCGGCCCTTTGGTCAGCCCCTCCCCCGTCTCGTTTAAGCCACTGCTGGCCCAGTGTGTTGGCTTTTATGAATTTTACCGAGCATCCCAACCCCCAACGGCATTCGGGCCCGTGGGACTCCTGGCCAGACAAGGGATGGATTGGAGGTGGGGATTCCCCTCCCTCTCAACCTAGCACCATACCCACTAGGCCGCCCTACCTCTGAGGGTGCGTCTACACCATGGGACAAGAAGGAATAAACTGCGCAACTTCAGCCTCGTTAATGGTGTAGCTGAAGCCGAAGTCGCTTAAGTCCACTTTTGGCGCTGTCCACGCTGCGGGAAGTCCAAGGGGGAACACGCTTCTTCGCCTTCCCTTACTCCTCGTGAGAGCAGGGTTACCGGCACCAACCAGAGCACCCCTCTACCTCCAAACTGTCTTCACTAGACCTGCTCATTCAAGCCCTGGAAGAGCAACAGAAGCAGCTTCAATCGTCCTGTCGTGTAGACATAACCCTTAAAGGGCTTGTGGAGTCTGGAACTGAGGGGGTGTGTCTATCACAGTCCTCAGACACCTCGTCAGTTGCTGCCTGGCTCTTGGCCTTGTCTCCAGTAGCATCCCCAGCGCTCCTGCCCCGGCTCCAAACGCCTAGCGGAGAAGTGCTGCCCTTGTACGGGTCTGACTTGCACAGGGGTAGCTCACCACAGCCTCCGCCCAGGGTGAGCCAGCTGCACCAGTGCAAATGACAGCTGCCTCCCGCCCACCAAGTCTGCACTAGGACGGTCCCGGTACAGCTGCGCCAGCAGCTAATGACTCTGGTGAGCCGAGCAGTGAGTGGTGAGTCTGGCAGCTTTTCTCGCTTCCTACGGTGACGTGGGGTGACAGCGCATAGTCAATCTGTGGAACTCCTTGCCTGAGGAGGTTGTGAAATCTAGGACAAGGTTCAACAAAGAGCTAGATAGATTCATGGAGGTTTGATCTATCAGTGGCTATTAGCCAGGATGGGTAAGGAATGGTTTGTGTATTTAGCCTCTGTTTGTCAGAGGATGGAGAGAAATCGCTTGATTATTACCTGTGCGATAATGATCTGGGACACCTGGCATTGGCCACTGTAGGCAGACCGGGTACTGGACTGGATGGACCTTTGGTCTGACCCCGTCTGGCCGCTCTTATGGGGCTAAGGAGCTCTGGGGCTTGGGTGGCTAAAGTCTGTCATGTAAACTCTGAGGGTACATCTACACCACAGAGGAAGCTCGAAGCTGCCGCTTTCGATTTCCAGGGTTCGAATGGGCGGGTCTCGTGAAGACAGCGAATTCGACTGGAGGGAGGCCTCTGATCGATGCTGGTAACCCTGCTTCTACGAGGAGTGAGGGAAGGTGAAGGGAGAGGGCGTTTCCTTCAGCTTCTTGCAGCGTGGACAGTGCCAAAAGCCTAGTTAAGTGACTTAGTTGCGCATCTTAATTCGACTTTGTCCCGTAGTGTAGACGTAGCCGGGACTGAGCCAGCCTAGTGCCAGATGCTCCCCTTTCTGGCCTTTGAACCTATGAATTAACCTGCATCGCAGCATCAAATGTTCTTTCCTTGTAGTGCCTGAGACCTGAGAATCGGAATCAGAGATGCTGAGAAAATTCAGAGTCACTTTTATTCTGCCCATTGAAGAATGGAAAGATTGCATCCTTTTCCCCAACACAAATTTCTTTCCACAATGTAGTTCGCTCTCGGTCGGTGTGTGTGTGTGTGTGTGTGTGTGTGTGTGTGTGTGTGTGTGTGTGTGTGTGTGTGTGTGTGTGTGTGGCAACTAAATACCTTTTCAAAAGAATAGTAATAGAGATGCAGCCGTGTGAGTCTGGTCTTGCTGAAACAAAAAACAGGACTATGCAGCACTTGAAAGACTAACAGGGATGGTTTGTTAGGTGATGAGCTTTCGTGGGAGTGGGTCTGGCCCACGAAAGCTCATCACCTAATAAACCATCCTGTTGGTCTTTAAATACTGATAGTTGTGTCTTTTGAAAAGAGCAACATAAAAATACCCCCCACAAAAAACCCTAGGCATTGTGACAATAGAGCTACACAATGGAAAAAAACAAAACATTTGCTCTGATATTTTTCCTCTAGAAAAACTTTGGGAGGAGACCCTGCCCCCAAATTTTTTATTTCTGTGAAAGAAAATTGACCAAAAACCACATTCTTTGCCTCAAGAGGCTATTTTGTTGCAGGTTAACTTTGCCTTCTTTAAAAGACAACAAGGAGCCCAGTGGCACTTCAAAGACTAACGCATTTATTAGGGCATAAGCTTTTGTGAGCTACAATTCACTTCTGGAAGGAAGGATCCCAATGACTTCTGTGGGATTTGGATCAAATTCATGGTGTCTTTTTTTCAAAGACCCTCCAAAGACTTCACAAACTTTATGTAGCCTTCTCAGTATCCCTGGGAGAGAAATACTGCAAAACTCCCAGGCTGTCTCTACATTGGCAAGGTTTTGCGCAAAATCTTGCCACCTGTCTACACTGGCCGCGAGTACTTGCGCAAGATCACTGATGTTCTAATGTTTGAAATCAGTGCTGCTTGCGCAAATACTCTGGTGCTCCCGCTCAGGAATAAGCCCTCTTGCACAAGAGGCCGGTGTAGACAGGCAATGTTAATTCCTTGCGCAAGAAAGTCCGATGGCTAAAATGGCCATCGGAGCTTTCTTGCGTAAGAGAGCGTCTACACTGGCATGGATGTTTTTGCGCAAAAGCACATGCCAGTGTAGACATAGCCCCATTGTCATCAGCGGGACCAGGGGTTTGCCCCCTAGTACTCATTTCTCCCACTTCACCACCACCCTCTTGCTTTGTGTAAGGAATCGCAGATGGGAATAATTTCCCCTGCCAGCTTTACACTTGAGCCGGCTGCTGCAACGGCCTTATCTGCTTCCATGTGGGTTTCTTTGTAAGGTAAGGAAACCCATTTTCAGAAATACACGCGTCTCATTAGCTTTGTGTAGGAAATAGCCGTAATTGACGCTCTAAATGAGCCTGAGAAGCTGCGAGTCGGTATCGCAGCAAGTGTGAAGAATCAAATTAAATAGCCGAGTGGGGGTTTGGTTCCCAGGAACTCCTGCTTGGCAAATGTGTGTAGGCAGAGGAAGTAACACCGTGCCAGAGCCTGCACTTGCACTGTGCACTAGGAATTGTTCCTGCTGAAAGGTGGGGGTGGGGATTTAGCTGCCAGTTAAATTGTTCCTGCTGCTGGGGGACTCACGGGGTGATGGTGTTACTAGGCAGCGCTACTCGGCTGTGTGTTGTGTTTTCTGTGGCTAGAGTTCCGTGCTAGTTTATTTACGGCTGGTAGCCGAGTGTTGCCCGTGGCTGACAGGCAGCGTGGCCCAGGGGATGAAAAGGCTCTGGGCTGGGACTCAGATGTGGGTTTGCCCCTGACCTGCTGTGGATGTGGCTGTTACCTGTTTGGACTATGAGAGGCAGCAAGTGGGGGGGGGGAAGCAAGTTGATACTCCGCTTGACTGCTCTCTAACATCCCTATAGTGGAACCTCCTGCACCCCGTGCTGCTGCCTCGTTATCAATGGCGGGGGGGGAGGTGGGAGCCAGCTCCCCGTGAGCACCAGCTCTCGTCTGCCTCCACCTCCTGTGTGTAAACATGTAACCGCTAACGTCCCTACCCCTAGCCCCAGTGCCAGGCGGTTGGGTGGTGGAGGAGTCATTGCTGTCGCTCTTCTCCACCTGGTGCCAATCACTGCATCTGGGAATCTCCCTGGTGCCAGAGAACCACGCAGCAGGCCTGTGAATCAAGTTGGTTCTTCTTCGGGCCGGGCTCATTGGAAACGCCCTGAAGAAGTGTCCACCCCTTCTCCGCCTCAGCGTCTGTGGCCGGTGTCCCCCCCTCAAAGGACAATGCCTGTCACTGTGTGTGCACACGGCAGTAGCTGCCTTTACAAATGGCCTGGGGGGTGTTTTCCCTGGGGGGTTGCACGCAAGCCTGCCCGGCGTGTGCGCCCAGTCACGGTCGCTGCGTGGAGACGTTGAGTGCACCGCCGCACGAGTGCTTTCGTGGGCCAGGATGGCTGGCATCATGCGGAAAGCTGCCCCCCCCCCCCCGCCACACACACACTGCTGCCTGCCTGGGCCACAAAGTGTCGTGTCCCCAGGCGCTGCGGTTGGGGGCCTGGGATGGAAGATGACACGTGGAGGGGAGGCGATTTCAAAGGCTGGGCTTTAATGCCAGCATGGGGGAGCCTGTGTTGGCCCTCCCACCCACCCCCACCACAGGGCTGGCGCACACAAAACTTACTCGCCTGGGCTCCTCTAGGCTCGGGAATGGGAGGAGGGTCTTTCTCCTCAGGCGGGGGCCACGGCGGTGAGGGGTTTTGTTTCTTTGTTTTTTTCACTTCTCACTTGTGCGGCCGCCAACTGATTTTTCTGTGGGTCAGCGTCCCCCGACCCAAAAAAGGTTCCCTCCAACGCCTGCCATAGAGGTGGGAGAGTGAGTTTTAGGACAAAGGATAGGTCTGTAGTACAATCACGGGGAGTGATCGCAGCTTGGGTCGACCTCTCCTCAGCTGGCTTTCAGTCCCCTACCTCGGGTACCAGAGCAGTGAAGTCTCAGCATGAGCATCCGTGTGGGTTGAATAAGCCCGCCCGGCACCTTGGGTCACTGCTGGGGCAGCTAGCCTGTACCCAAGCCCGCCCTTCCAACAGGGCCCCCAGCAGAGAGCAGGAAGGAGCAGCCGACGCTCAGCAGGCCAAATGGAAGGCCCTGGGGCCGGATCTGCCTTGCAGGCCTCCAGTTGAAGAGCATTGGAGTAGACCGGGCCAGGGAACCTGTATTGGGTCCGGGGCCACTGACCCACATAATCAGTCTGGGGCCCCACACACAAAACCCTCACCGACGTGGCTCCCGACTGAGAAGCAGAAAGACTCCTCACATTTCCCTTGCACACCAGAGCCTAGGGGGGCCCGGCCTAGTAGATTTTGTGTGCTCCAGCCCCATGGTGGGGCAATGGAGGGCCTGGAGCACCAGCACAGGCTCCCCAATGCAGGGGGGGCCATGAGCCTTGGGGGCCTGAGGTTCCCCTGGAGTAGACCCTCCGCTTGGTGGGGATGGAGAGCTAACAGAGGAGCCCAAGAAGGCTCAGATGTTCCAGGCTTGGTCCAGTCTTCACTAAAAAGGTAAATGGGGACCATGTACTCAACATAATCCTCATTAACAAGGGGGAAGGGGCAGAAGCCAAAATAGGGAGCGAGATCAGCCGTTAAAGAATATTTAGAGAAGTTAGATGTATTCAAGTCAGCAAAACCTGATGAAATTCACCCGGGGTGCTGAAGGAACTATCTCAGCAATTCAGGAAATGTTGGTGATGGCTGGATAGGAGTCAACAGGGCACCTTTGTAACCAAGAAGGCATTTTGGGGTGCATTAGGAGGAGCATTGCCAGCCCTAGGATTCTGATTGTCTCTGGGCTTTCACACAAAATGGGTGAGATTCCAGAGGACTGCAGAAGGCCAGGATATCGCCTATCAAAAGAGGCAGTGCGTGCGACGGGGAGGGGGGAACAGAGGACCAGAGGAACAATAAACCAGTCTACCTAACTTCAGTAGCTGGAAAGATAAATTATTGGAAGAACCATTTGTAAGCCTCTAGAATGAGGTTTAACAGGTGGTTCAATTTAGGGCTTTATTTTGAACTACCGGGTCCCTGCCGCGTGTAGACGTGGGCAGTTAGTCTGGACTTGTACATTTCAAAAATGGCGACCGGCCGGGAAGATGCAAATCAATCACGAGATATTTCAATCCCAGGCTTGCTTTGCAATTTCAAATGCCTACATTAACCTCCTTAGTTCGAACTAGGGGGCTAGTGTAGACAAGCCCTAACTGAATACGTGTCAACAATGTGATGCCATGAGTAAGACTCAGGAAGTAGTGGTCCCACACTGGTGAGGATCTTAGCTGGAATATCGTGTCCAGTTCTGGGGACTTCATGTTAGGAAAGATGTGGACGAATTGGAGAGAGCCGAGGAGAGAATAGAAAAAGGAGAAAAGGTTTAGAAAACCTGACTTCGCGGAAAGGTTTGAAAAAATTGGGCATGTTCAATCTTGAGAAGAAGACCATGGGGAACCTGATAAGTCTTCTGATGTGTGAAGGCAGAAGTGGGCAATAATTTTAGACAGGGAGCTACTTCACTAATTTTTGAAGTGGCCCCAGGCTGACCCAGAAGGGGTGGGGCCTCTGGCAAAAGGGGCGGGGTCAGGACACTTCCATGCTCCCCCTCCCACAGCCCCTGATTGGCCTGGGGGTAGGGAAGCATGTTAAGTCTTTGCCCTGCCCCCCCCCCCCCCCCCCTGCCTAGAGAGAACTGCCAGGTGTTCTGAACAGCTGGCGGTTCCCTCTAGGCACTTGCCACCTTGCAGGGCAGGAGAAGACTTCGCACGCTCCCTGTACCCCCCAGGTCCATCAGAGTCTGGATGCGGGAGGAGCATGCAAAGTCTCTCCCTGCTCCCGCCCTGTAAGGGGCATGTGGCGCTTGCAGGGCGGGGGCAGGGAGCAAAAGCCTTGAGGCCCTGATTGGGGGTGGGGGAGTGACAGGACATCTGCTGGCCAGATCCACCCACTTGGTGGGCCGAATCCAGCCCACGGAGGCCCCTTTGCCCACCCTTGTGGTAAGGGCTGTTTATAAAGAGGACAGGCACCCGTTCTTTTCCATGTCCACTGTAGAGAGAACAAGACGTCACGGGCTTTATGTGCCGTGGGGGAGATTTAGGTGAGATAGTAGGAAAGACTTTATGACCATTAGGTTTGTTAAACTCTGGAATAGGCTTCCAGGGGCGGTTGTGAAATCTCCTCCCAACTTAGTGGACGCAAGTAGCTTCCAATGCATGATTTCTTCCAAAGAGCCTTTAACATGCTGCAAAACGAATGGGAATGAAACGTGGCATAAACCGGGTGAAGAAGCTGCCGTGGCTACACCAAAGCTTTGGCAACTCCGGAGGAGCGGGGAGAACAGGGAAATGCATTAGCTGGTGGACTTACTCACAGGGAAAATTATAATAAGAAGTTAGCTGCCCTGGCTGCTAGTAACAACAGGGATGCAGTTACAAATGATGCCTTGCAAACCTTCTATTCCAGAATTTCTACCGTGGGCAGGTAATGAAGCTGGTGGAGTACAACAGGGTTCTTTCGAGGCAACTGAACTCCTACAGGTAACTGAAGAACAACAGCAGCAGCAACCTAGCCGGATAGGAGCATACATGCAGAGGGAATGCTGGACGCAATCCAGCCCTTGAAAAACAGCAGGATTCTGGGCGTGAATGGATTCCTGAAAGAACTTGAGAGAAAAGCGTATAAAGAAATGTTAATGCCTTTGTGTAGGAAAATGTATGAATGAACCTTGGGTTGTAGTACTTTACCTCCAAGCCTAAAAATAAGGATAATTGATGTAATCCTAAAGCCAGGGAGTGCATGGGTTAACTGCATAAATTATAAACCTAGTACATTAATAAATGAACGCAAAGGGATCTCCGTGTTAGTCTGTAACTTTAAAACCACTGAGCAGTCCTGTGGTGCTTTAGAGACTAATACATAAAGGGTACGTCTACCCTAGAGCGTTAATTTGATTTATCTTAATTTGAAATAGTTAATTTGAATTAAGCTAATTCGAATGAACGCATCTACACACAAAAACTATTTCGAAATAGCGCGTCCACACTGAGTGGACCCTGAACCAAAGTTAAGGCTGGCCGGAACCAGTGCTGGCAGGGCATCAGGTTAGGACGTAGTGTGTGGGGCTGCTGCCTGAGGGTAACTGAGCTCCGTGCTTAAAGGGACCCTACCCCCACCCCGGACAGACAGTTCTCAGGGTTCCCCGCTTGCTTGTCTACCTCCATGAGGGACAGCAAAGCAGGCCTGTCTTGGAGTGCCCTGAGTGCCCGCACTCGAGACACCACAGCACTCGGCCACATGGAACCAGAGCTGCCCCTGGGCACACCGGTGAGTCTCGTGGGGTCGTTGCCCTCAGCCCGGCTGCACTTGCTTCAGGCTGCCATCCAGGGGGTCTATCAGGGGGGCTGTCAGGATCCAGGAGGCCCTGCAGGAGAGTGTCCACCCCGAGGAGCCCTCAGAGCCACCCCAGTCCTCCCCACCGGGGGCTCGTGCCCCATTCCTCCCTCACGTCTTTCCACTTACCTCTCCCTAGCCCCCCTTCCTCATGTCAAACAAAAGACACGTATGTTCGAAAATAGAAACTGGGTTTATTGAACAAAACTGGGGGGATGGACCTCTGGGGAGACTAGGAAAAGGAGGTGGGAAAGGGGAAGAGAGAGGGTGGGAGAGGGGAGGGGGACACCTGGGAGTAGGGAGCTGGAAGGGGGAAGCAAAAGAAAGGAGGAGGAGGGGAAGCTCAGGGTTGGGGGTCTCGCTGGACCAACTTGATTTTCATGCAAACCTGCTCCTGGGTTCGCATGTGGCCTTTGGTGGCCAGGCTGGCATCTATCCTGCCCTAGACGGCCACATTCTTCCATCTAGTGCAGAGATCATGGACGTTGGGGGCATCCCCCCCAAACCTAAATAAGGTCCATGATCTCCACCCTGGACCAGGAAGGCGCCCGCCTTCTCTGGCCCATCAGGTTCCTGGGAGCTGGCAGACTGCTCCTGGGGGGCAGTGGAGGGCTGGCTGCCAGTGGCTTGCTGGCTCCTGTTTTGGGGCCACTGGGTCTCGCTGGACCACTGCTGGCTCTGGGCTGGCAGGCTTGGAGCTGGCACAGGCACTGTGGCCAGGGTCTACCCCTTTAATGGCTCCAGGGCTGGGAGAGAGGAGAGTAAGTTTTCCTGGTTGTGCCCAGAGTGGCCACCAGGGCTCCCTGGGAAGGGCTGGAGGCCCCCTATTTCGGATTCAGTGTCTACACAGCACTGCATTCGAAATAGCTATTTTGAATTTGGCGTTACTCCTCGTAGAATGAGGTTTACCAAATTCGAATTAAGCGCTCCGCTATTTCAAATTAATTTTGAAATAGCAGTTTGCATGTACAGACGCTATTAAAGTTAATTCGAAATAACAGCTGTTATTTCAAATTAACTTTGCAGTGTAGACATACCCATAGAGTATCATGAGATTTCGTGGGTAAAACCCACTTCCTCAGATGAGCTGGACTGGAAATAACAGAGCGCCAATTATTTATAACGGGGAAAAAAAGACCTGTCAGTTGTAAGATGGGTACTAACGAGGCTTATTAAGTGGGCTGGAAATATCCCATTCTTAGCTTTTGATGTAAAAATGCAGTTTTTCAAGGCAGAGGAGGCTGGCTTTATAATGCAGCATCCAGTTAATGTCTGTTCAAGCCCAGTGTCAGATCTGTAGATGAATACCAATTCCACACTTTGTAATTGGCTGCGAAAAAACTCCTTTGTAGAAGAACGGCTACTTGTAAATCCATGATTAAGTGACAAGGCAGATTAAAATGTTCCCCTACAGGTTTATGTGTAATAAATGATTTAATAAATGGAAATTGTCAAATATTGACATTTGGTTCTGGATAGCAGGTTAATTGAAATCCTCTTGTGGCTAGTGCCGTCAAGACTTCTTCTTTCATGGTGCAGCACTGTCTGCCCTTTTGGACAGTGGAGATGGGGTATCATGGGAAGTGTAGTCCACATGGAACCCCGATCCATAGAAAATAGGGATATGACAGAACCAAACGACCACTCCCATGAAGCACTGCAGCAGTATATCAAACCAAAATATTTTGTTCTGTGATGTTTGTTTTTTTGCTGAGTATCTTACATTTGTTTCATGGAAAGAAGATGCTTTTCATGATGATTTTTGTTTAATCCAAAATCTAGTTTTCATGTATAATATTCAACCAGATCTACTAATAATGACCTCTTTGTCTGATGTGTCTATTTAGATAGTATGCTTCTGAGGACAGAGTCATATTGTATATACTCACAATAGCCAGTTTTGCTAACCCCATCAGATTGGCTTGAAAAATTGAGGTTTTTAATAAATAGTTCATAGAATCATAGAGCTGGAAGAGACCTCAGAAGGTCGTCAAGTCCAGCCCCCTGCTCTAGGCAGGACCAATTCCAACTAAATCAACCCAGCCAGGGCTTTGTCAAGCCGAGTCTTAAACACCTCTAGGGATGGAGACTCCACTACTTCCCTAGGTAACCCATTCCAATGCTTCACCACCCTCCTAGTGAAATAGTTTTTCCTAATATCCAACCTGGACCTCTCCCACCACAACTTGAGACCATTGCTCCTTGTTCTGCCATCTGTCACTACTGAGACCAGCCTCTCTCCATCCTCTTTGGAACCTCCCTTCAGGAAGTTGAAGGCTGCTATCAAATCCCTCCTCACTCTTCTCTTCTGCAGACTAAACAGACCCAAGTCCCTCAGCCTCTCCTCATAGGTCATATGCTCCAGCCCCCTAGTTAATATTGGCTCCTCTTTATTATCCTTCTGATTTTTGAGTATTTAGGATGCACATGGATTAAATTTTCAAGCTTTTTCTCCACAGCTATACAAGCTAGAATCTTTCGTTTATGTTAAATGAAAGTTGAGATTCTTGTGGAATGACACAATTCCAGGAGCCAGTCTATACAAAAAATTATCAGACCATGAAAGTTGGCAGCACTGAGTGCCTTGCAAACGGACCTGATCTCAGCTGCATCCTCCGATTGTTCCTGTTATACAAACTGGAACCTAGATGTTCTGACACATAGATGTTGCTCTTGCAAGTAGATAAGATTCCATCAGGTCTAAGGACAAAATGCTTGTGGCGGACAATTCATTAGATGCTCAAAAGGCATTTTGACAGGGTGGGGTGGGATGGTGTATTTTCCATGTTGCATCAAGGGAATTACTTCTGTGCGTGGGACCAACCTCCAGACGGGGGCAGAAACGTAGATAAATGGGTGAATATCAAAACCACGGTGCAGTAGCATGAGGCACTAGCTTAAGGGTCTCCCATTTCTTTTCTGCTCTATCAAATGGCCCGGAAGCCCTAAACGGCAGCAATTCACCCAAATTCCCAGTTACTGGGGTTTTCTATAGGAGGGCAAGAAAGCATGAAGAAAGGCTCTCCTCTCATTACAGCTCATTTCAGTTTTGGGAGTGGCATCTGTCTGTAGTCACAAAGCTGCTTAGGGGAGGCAAATGGTGGAAGGACCATAAACAGGAGGCAAGGAGAAATGCAGAGGGGAGAAGCGTAGCTAGGGGAAGTAAGGCTGGGACATAGTAAGGAATCTTTGTGAAGGCCTTCCAGTTGTGGAGGGAGCAGCCGCCCATTCAGCCTGATCCTTTTGTGGTCTGGTGGTAGCTAGAGAATGGCTGAGGCATGCATCTGGCGGAGCCTTTGTTTCTTCATCATTCCTGCACGGATTGATGCTCTTCTCTTGCTCTGTGCATGCGAGGATGATCTGCACCGGCAGCCGCACCATGGCAGCTGTTGTGCTGGAAGAACAACTGGAGCGTGTCCGTGTCGTGCCTAGGTAGGGATCTCAGCTTAGGAATGTATATATTTCTTCTTCACACAGCATGTAGTCAACCTGTGGAACTCCTTGCCAGAGGAGGCTGTGAAGGCTAGGACTATAATAGAGTTTAAAGAGAAGCTAGATAATTTCATGGAGGTTAGGTCCATAAAAGGCTATTAGCCAGGGGATAAAATGGTGTCCTTGACCTCTGTTTGTCAGAGGCTGGAGAGAGATGGCAGGAGACAAATCGCTTGATCATTGTCTTCGGTCCACCCTCTCTGGGGCACCTGGTGCTGGCCACTGTCGGCAGACAGGATACTGGGCTGGATGGACCTTTGGTCTGACCCAGTACGGCCGTTCTTATGTTCTTATTTATGTAAGCCACTGTGGCCACCCCACCCTGCCACATCCCAATCCCTGAGGAGATCTGTCCCGTACTTCCTGAGCAGAGTCTAACCATGCTGGGTGTGGACACGAGCAGCCAACCAACTGGGTTTGCAGGAAAACGTGAGGACTAGCCCCCATGTGGACAGAGCCTTGTTTGCTACCCACCACCAGAGCAATTCAGGGGGCTGGGACAATTTGTACGGTGGGGGCACTGAGAGCCATCGAAACCCTGTCTATGATGGACACCCCATGGCAGGGGGTGCAGCAGCACCCTGCCCCCGCACCTCTAGTTCCAGCACCTAACAGAGCAACTCACTTAGAACCTGACTCCACTGGCTTTCTTTGGCTGACCCAGTGAGCACCACAGACGCTGGCCTGATTTTCAGACACGCTGATTACTTGCAGTCCTCACTATCTTGACTTGGGGGGTTGTCTGCTTGTGCCCTGCGAGGACTTCCCGTAGCGCGTCCTTCCAGGAGTGAAAGCTTTCAATGGGGATTGACGCATGTGACTGACCTCCCTGGAGCCTTCAGACATCAAAACCTTAGTGCTGGAGGAGGCTGCTGGACTTTTCATAGCTGTGCATTCGGGGACCGATCCAGCATGGTTTTAGATTTAGGGTCCACTCTGCCCCGTTTCTTAACTCACTTGACACCCTCCCCCCTCCCCCCCCCCCCGGAGGTGGTAGGTGTCACGGTGGAAAAACACCTTGCTGACGAGGTGGTGCCTAACCAAAAAAATCTTTTGGGAGGCTTTGCTACAAATAACGTCCAGTTTTTCCTACAAATAACCTCCAAGTCTTCAACTTCCTGAAGGGAGGCTCCAAAGAGGATGGAGAGAGGCTGTTCTCAGTAGTGACAGATGCAGAACAAGGAGCAATGGTCTCAAGTGACAGCGGGAGCAGGTTGGAGATTAGGAAAAACTATTTCACTAGGAGAGTGGTGAAGTACTGGGTTGGGCCCCTTAGGGAAGTGGTGGAGTCTCCATCCCTAGAGGTGTTTAAGTCTCAGCTTGACAAAGCCCTGGCTGGGATGATTGAGTTGGGATTGGTCCTACTTTGGGCAGGGGTCTGGACTTGATGACTCCTGAGGTCTCTTCCAGCTCTATGATTCTACGTCCAGTTCGTGAGGGCAGGGGACTTGACGACCTTTCGAGGTCCCATCAGTTCTAGTGCTCTATGATTTCTTCTGTGCTCTCCCCACCAAGGTATGGTTTGGAGTCCAATAGGTGGAGTCTGTCTGCTGCTTTTTGATAGCATGTTTCCCTCACATCCCAGCTGCTTCCTTCCCTAGAGTTTCACGTCCTCTTACGCGGTAATCTCTCTGCCGATGCATTTGCGGCAGTCCCTTGCTTTTTGAGCCATACGGTCGCTCTCCAGCGAACGGTGGCAAGCGAACTAGTTGTGTATTTTTTTACAGTGGCGTCACTGGGCCAAAACACTGGAGGGAGGGGGCAGGGGGAAATAGGAAGGGGTGAAAGATTCAAAAGGCTGTTTTTGGAGGAGGAGCAAAATGCTCTGACATGGATTTCTGGTGTTCCTTGTGCCACAGAACCTGCGTTCTACCTCACTGGAGGGACGGCACCAGCCTACGACTCAAGCGACGGAGGGTCATTCCCCTGGTTTCCCAGAGTTTTCCTGTTTGGCTTTGGGCAGTTCATTGAGTTTGCAGGGACTGGGCTTATAAATACCCGCGGCAGAGGGGGGGTGCTGCGGACGTGGTGCATTCCACTCTGTAGAGCTGCTACCTTAACTGGCACAGGCTCTTAAAAGCCCTCAGGCCCTAACACGAGATGAGCAGCCAAGGCAAACGGTACCCAGGGTTCCCTCGCTCCTTCCCCCTCCTCTATCTATCTTTTCGTTGTTGTTTTTTGGGGGAATTTTTTCAATTTTAGGAATTCCAGAGTGTATTGTGACTGACACAGATTTGTAGCCATCACCATGGAAACAGAGCGAGGCCCGTTGTATGCGGCGCGTGTTCATTGTGAAGTTTCTGATTTCAAAGAGGCGGTTGGATTTCTTTCCACTGTTTTATGATTTCCTGGCGAGGAATCAGGGCTTCTGAATATCCTCTTCCCCTCCCCCATCCCATCCCCTTCTCCCCGACTCCCACAGGTTCTCCGTGCCTTCTGCTCATCAGCTCCTGAACTGTTCTCCTTGGCCCAAATTCAATGGGCACTTCACCCTGGTGGGTCAGGCCTCTCCTGGCCATACCTCTCCCCTGCCTGCCTGTCAGCCCCACAGCTATTTCTACCACCCTGTCCTCTCTCTGTAGACCCAACGTTAAGAACATAATCCTCATGAGAACATCAGAACGGCCAGACGGGGTCAGACCAAAAGTCCATCTAGCCCAGGGTCCTGTCTGCCGACAGTGGCCAACGCCAGGGGCCCCAGAGGGAGAGATCACACAGTTGCTGTTGTTTGCACTGTGGTAGCTCCCTCCCATCCCCATACGGCTAGGTGCTGCACAGATATGTGGTAAAGCCAGGTCTACACTAGACCTGGAAAGTCGGGTTAAGGTATACAACTACTGCTATGTGACACATGTCTCTGGAGTCGGCTTGGCGCCATCCTCACAGAGGGAGGTCGATAGGAGCAAACACTCCCATCAACTTCCCTTACTCCTCACGACTGCCAGGAGTACCGGCGCCGACCGGAGCAGCCCTCAGCATTCAATTTAGCAGGTCTTAGCTAGACCTGCTAAATCAAATGCCAGAAAATTGATCTCCGGCATGGTAAGTATAGATGTGGCCTAGGAGACAGTCCTGGCCCCGTTGTGTCAGGCCTGGCATACACACATCCCAGGCCAGTGGTTTAACCCCAAACCCGTTGTCTGTAGATAGAGCTTGTGTTGGAACTCTGCATTTTTTTGAAATAGCTTCAGTTGCAACAAACTGGGATGGGCTGTTTCTAGAACAGTGGCGGCAGTACAGTCTTCCTGCCATAGAGGCAAAGGAAAGGAATCCCTCTGGTTTATAAAATGGTAAAGAGACATGTTGTCAATGGTGATAGTCTGAATTAGGAATGTAAAATCTTGGTTAATCCATTAAACCTTAATCTTTTCTAGTTAACTGATTAACTTGCCCCCACCCAGCTCCCTACAGCTCGCTGGTCTGCTGCTGCCAGCCTCACCAGGTGGAGCAGCCATGGTGGGGCTGCTCCTGGGTACTGGTTAACCAGTACCACGTAAGCATCACCTGGTTAGGGTGTTCACATCGATTACCTGTTCACATCCCTAGTTTGAATGTAAGATCAGGAATCAGGAGGTCCTGAATTCGAGTTCTGACGCTACCTTTGGCTTTAGGTGAGTGTCTTCCTCAGTTTCTTCCTGTGGAACTCATTGCCACAGGAAAGCGCTGAGGACAAGTTTCAGAAAGGGACTGGGTGCTTAATGGACAACAAGCACCTCCAGAATTATAACTGTCCTTTCTAACAAGCCTTCTGGAAAGGATACTATGCTTCCTGCTTCAGGGTTTAGACCAGGCTCTAGCGATAGGGGTCAGGATAGGTACAATCCAGTAGATGGAGCAACGTATCTCACATCGGCAACGGTGGGGTCCTGACACCTTCCCCTCAAGCATTGGCACTGGCCATTGTCAGAGGCAGGCTACTGGATGAGATGGACCTTGGGTCTCACCAGTCTAGCTGCCCCCGTGTTCTCTGCATTGTCTGTAACACCTGCGGGACTCCTTGCAGGCTGGGTTGGGTTGGGCTGCCTCTTGTAGGACCATGCCTGTGTGTGCCACAAATGCACAAAAAGTGTCACTGTAAATCGGGGGTTGCGCAGCTATTCACAGGAGATGCATGGCACCTCTCTGCTTCCACTGCAGCTTGTTTGTGGACATGACAATAACGAGCACATTTCTTGAGGGAAAGGGGGGGGGATGGGTCATGGAGTTGGATGGGTAGGGATGGTGTCCCTAGCGTCTGTTTGTCAGAGACTGGGAATGGGTGACGGGGAGGAATCACTTGATGATTCCCTGCTCTGTTCCCTCCCTCTGGGGCATTTGGCATTGGGCACTGTTAGCAGACAGGACACTGGGCTAGATGGACCTTTGGTCTGACCCAATATGGCTGCAGTTATGTTGGCTTTTGATCAAGTGGAACCTTAAAACCATGCGAGTGTGCGGGAGGGGCCAGTGGCGGTGCACAGGCAATAGGATCTGTGAGGTAGGCCTGTCAGATGCACAGGGTGTACTACTGGGCCTGCGGGCCGGATCTGGTCTCCCAGGGTCAGTTCCTGGCAGGCCGCCACCGCTATCCATACGTGTGTCTCGGCAGGTACATGTGATTGTGGCTCCCATTGGCTGCGGATCGCCATTCCTGGCCAATAGGAGCTGTGGGAAGCAGTGTGCCGGTCTCTGCTACATCCTGCTGCTCCCATTGGCTGGAAATGGGCCAATGGGAGCTGCGATCGCTGGTACCTGCAGAGGCACCGGTAGATATAGCTGCAGCGGCCCACCATGGGGAACTGTCGTCGTTTTACTACCCAGCCCAGTGTACTGGGTTAGAACGAACTTCAGCCAGTTCTAATTGCCATGCTTTTCAATATTCCTCCTATCAGGGCCTTGAGTCCGGGCCTCACGTCAGCTGGCACCAAAGGGCAGCAGCTCCTGGGCCTTTGGCAAAACGCTACCCGGCTGCTCTCATTCCCGGCGGGGCTGCTTCGCCACACAGAGCCCCTCCCGCAGATGGCTGGCCTGGCCTTGCTTTGTCAGACGCCCTGGGCCTATTCTCTAGCTCAGCAACCATCAAATATTTGAGGGTTGTATTCCCCTGACCCCTAGGTGTGCCCTGCTGGGTCTGGGAGCGGTGCCATGACTGACACGGCTAGGGGTGGGCCTGGGGCCAGGAGCAGGATAGTGGCCGGGGGCTGAAACGGGGGGCAGAGACAGGAGCACAGCTTCAGTCAGGCTGCAGGGGGGGCCAGCAGCCAGGCCCACAACCAGCTGTGACTCCGCTCCCAGCTTCGACCCCAGCCTGGGCAAGAAACGGAGCCGTGGCCAACAGGCGAGGCTGGAAGCCGGTGCGGATCCTGGAACAGGGATGCAACCGGGGGGCGGGAGGGGGGGGGGGGGAAGGGACTGGGTGGTGCTCCTTCTCCGCTCTCCATGGGCCCCACTGTTTCCTCCATGCTCCCTGAGGGGCGCACTCCCGAGTTTGGGGACCTCTGACCTAGCTCATTGGCTGCCACCTAGATCCCAGCATCTGCTGAGCTGAGTGATTCTCTGGCCCAACGGAGCCTCATGTAGACACATCCGACAGCACATAGACTGCTTCCCTGAGGCATCGTCTCCCTTGTCCTTTCACTGATGGCCAATGCTACGCCCTGCGTTGTGGGGGTGCTTATGGGGCGACGTGAATGGCTCTGAGGAGGCTTCTCCCTGACCCTGGGAAACCATGTTGCAAGTGGCTAGCTTCAGAGGCGATATGGATTGAGTGGTCCTTACTGGGATACGATGGGCTATTACCCTTGCTCATCCCATTGGCTCTGAGCCAGAGGTGTGAAGCAAAGCCGCCGCGAAGTGTCTTTGATTTCCGTGCTGTGCCACGTTCTCTGCTCACATGGCTGGTGTCCAGTCAGACTTCCCTGGTGCACCCGGTACAAAGGAAAAGCCCCTTATTCAACCGGAGCGTGAGAGCGTCTCACGTACACGCCGAAAAGTGGAGTCTCCCAGGGCTTGTTCACGCTGTACCGGGTCTGACAGCTCGTCTCTTGTTGTCATTTAATCCCAACGACGGGACCACACGTCGGCTTCCCCATGGACCCAGTGTCCTCACTCTGCTAAACAGCTGCGTCTCTTGGGGTGCGTAGGAAGCTGAAGGAACAGAAGCCCGTTTCTCCTCTCAATCGAACGCTGAGCTGTAGAAAGGTGAGAAGCTCTCAGAACATGGGGGGTGATTGAATATGTGGGTCTAGAACTGTGGCATAAAAGGAAGAGGCAAATCAAGGCGCCGAGTTGGATCTGTTCAAGGTGTCAGATCGACGTTCTTTTGAAATAACAGCTTGCCGTGTAGACGTGCTCTGTTATTTCGGAATAACCTCAGCTATTCCAAAATAACGCTGCTGTGTAGACTTAGCCTGAAGGTCGAGTGCAGTCAAATACCAGGCTGTCATTAAGGCATTCATTGATGTCCTGGAAGGAGGGGTTGCTGGGGAATTGCAGGACTGACATTTCCGTCTCTGCAGAGGGGGGCTCTCCCCTGGTTCCTCCCAGAAATGGTTGGCTGCCTTATTCCCACATGGATGGGACCCAGTTCAACCTCACACGCATGTGCCAATGGAAATGAAAAGTCCAGTCCCGGACCTGGGTGAGGTTGCAGCAGCAGGAGAACAGCTGGGGGAGACCCTGCCCACGCTGCACCCGTTTGGGTAAGCAGGAAACGCGGCCTTGTATTTTCCAGCGCTTTGGAGTTTCGTTATTGGCAGGTGGTTGTTGCAGGGGTCCTAGGTCTGGGTTATTAGAACCCAAAAGTGCAGGGGTCCTAGGTCCTGGACCCCAGCTCCGGGCACAAGGCTGGGGCAGAGTGTGGAGCCCCGTGCATGGGGCTGGGCCCAGGGCCTGGTGCAGAGTCCAGGGCATGGGAACTTTGGACTCAGGCTGCAGCACCCTCACTCTCCTAACACCTCAGACTTGATTTAATGTGCTGTAAGAATCCAGCGACGGGAGAATTCAGACGGTAACTTCTGCTTTAAAACCCTGAGGACGTTGGTAGAAAATCGCAACCGTTTAGTTTCAAGTTGATTCAGGAGAATGGGAAGAGACCCATTTTCAGAGTACGGCGAGGTGACGATTTTTCCTTGTAAGGTCAGACTTAAAGCCCCCCCCCTAAAATTCAGAACTGCTGCATGAGGCAGGCCCCTTCTGCCGTCCTCCGAAGCGGGTGACCCATGCTTCGAACCATGGGAACGGGAGAAAGGGCCATTCAACACGTAGATGGAAGCGCAGAGGGAGAGCTAAAAGAAACCCTGCTGGATGGCATGAAGCGGAGAGGAAATTAGGCCAGCGGGAGCCAATAACAACCGTGAGCCGTAAAAACCACGGTCGCAATTAACTTTTTTAACGCTTGTCACGTGCTTCTCTCCTCCCAACCACCCCGCAGCGTCACTGGCAAACCATGAGAACGGCGGGTGACGGATCTGAGGTGAATTCAGTCCTTTTGTTTGTTTGTTTTTGCACGGTCGCCTGAGGGGAAAATCATTCAGGACTTGTAAAAAAACCAAGCCCACATCTCAGTGGGTAAGGAAACCAAACAACTGGAGGAGGCTAGATCACAACCAGGCCCAAATTCTTGGCTTTTGGATCCAGCTCCCTCATCGGGCCAATTTTAAAGGGCTAGGCCTCAGCCATGGAGTTCTGAGGCAGGACTGGAGTTTGAACCTTGCCAGTGTTTGGTGAGAGGAGAGGGGCATCAGTTTCAGAGCGGTGGGCTAGACTTCTGCCCGAGAGAGACTTCTCTTCCCCATGACTCTCAGCACTAGAGATTTTTCATCTGCTCAGCCCAGGGGAGCTGGAGATGAGGCCAGGAAGGAGCTGGTGAGAGCTCCCTGATACTGGCAGCTCCTCTGGGCTGGCCCTAGTGTGAATTAGAGGAGTCTAGGGGCCAGACTGGCTTAGGGTTCATAGGAGGAGCTTGTAAGTGGAGAATCATAGACCCATAGAACACTAGAACTGGAAGAGGGCTTGCGAGGTCGTCATGGGATTTCCTTCTACGGGGGCAAAGCTTGTCCATGCAAGAAACAGGCCAATCCGAGGGGCTGGTCCCAGGCAATAGAACAAACCCCCAAGAATTAAGGACCATTTGAACCCAACTCCCAGAACAATACCGTAACAATCTTAGTGCAGGAGCCTCTACAGCCTGAGCGAAAAGCCAGCTGGCTCTTTGCTAAGGCTGCAGAGCAAACTCATTCGTGCTCTGTAAAAGGTCTCCGTGCCATTCCACGGGACAGCGAACACACCCAGAAGGTGTGTGGGGTACAGACGTACAGCACCAACTCTAGATCTCAGATGGGAGTTATTGCAATGCCAACAAATATGTAGAGGGAAAAAAACAAAGATTCCCAAACTGAGAGATTTGGGGGAAGCAGTTACCCCGGGCTGGGAATATCCTGCACTCCCATGCTGCATTGAAAAGGCTACATGAGGTACTGTATTAGCAACGGCTGTACAGGCAGGTCCCTGGTTCTCCATACCAGAACCGTACTCTTGTTTCGGAAGTATAGGCGGAGGGGCAGGAATAGAATCTGGAGTGTCGCATCCTATTCTGGGGCCCCCTTACACAAAGGATGTGGACGCATTGGAGAGGGTCCAGCAAAGGGCAATAAATATAATGATGGATCTGGAGCACATGATCTATGAGGAGAGGCTGAGGGATTTGGGTTTGTTTAGTCTGCAGAAGAGAAGAGTGAGGGGGGATTTGAGAGCAGCCTTCCACTCCCTGAAGGGGGGTTCCAGAGAGGCTGGAGAGAGGCTGGTCTCAGTGGGGGCAGGTGGCAGAACAAGGAGCGATGGTCTCAAGTTGCAGTGGGGGAGGTCTAGGTTGGAGATTAGGACAAACGATTTCCCTAGGCGGGTGTGGAAGCCCTGGGCTGGGTTCCCTAGGGAGGGGGTGGAATATCCATCCCTAGAGGTGTTTAAACCCCGGCTGGACAAAGCCCTGCGGCCTTGCAATTCAAAAGGGGTCCCCACCTGAATTCACAAAACTTCCGTGTCCCCCCAATGCATTTGCCAGAGAATGTACCGTCCAAGGGAGGGGGAAGGGACCCAGCTGTACTTGTGAGACATCTGACGGCTGAGGGAGAACCGGTGGGAAGCTGATGGCGGGGGAGTGCATAGAAAGACAATTACGTGGGCAGGGCAGGGTGTTTGTCATTTGGATTTACTATTGCTGCTTTGTGGCATCGCTTCGGAGGTGATTAATTCTGTAAGTCTCTCGAGGGGAGGGGGAGCCACTGTTTTTATTAGCGCGCTGCTAATGAGGGCGGTTAATTAGTGCTCTCTCTCGGCGGCTTGGAGGTAGCAGGCATCTTGTCGTCCCATGCGCATCTCAGGAAACATTGCGGCTCCATTTCAATAGGGCAAAGATATTCTTAACTCGGCGGGAAGTTAGGAAATACTTTCCTTTTCGGCGCAAGAGTGCCGCTGTAGGTTGGTAAGTCCCCTGGGGTGGCAGTCCTGGTCTACACTAGGGAATGAGGTAGGTATGAGTCAGTCATGGGCATGAAAAGGATGCAAACTTGATCCCACACCCTTGCATGACACACTTACACTGACCTGACCCCTGCCAGGGGTCAGTTACACGGACCTGACAGCGCTAGGTTGGCAGGAATATTCTCTTGTTGACGTAGCTACCGCCTCTTGTGGAGGTGGATAATCTATGCCAACAGGAAACCCTCTCCCGTCAGCGTCGGTAACATTCACTGAAGTACAGGTTGAACCTCTCTGGTCCAGCAACATCCAGGGTCTGGCATGATTTTAGCGAGGCAGATGTCCATTTTTCATGGGGGTGGCCAACTTTCCCGCAGTCCCGTAAAGTTTGTTTACAGCCCCCAGTCCTGGCTCTCAGTGTTCAGTGCTGTCATCTAGCTCGAATTTACCCTTCAGTGCCTTCTAAGAGCCCAGCCAGCAGTGGAAGTGTTGGGAATGCTGCTGGACAATATCGACCTCCCGTGGTGCTGGAGTCAGGTCCCGAGGGTGCTGGACTAGAGAGGTTCAAGCTGTACTACATTATGAGCAGCATTGTAAGTGTAGACTAGCCCATACCGCTCCTGGGCAGACCCCCCTCAATGGTCACCAGCAGGCACCTGGCCTCGCGGCTTCGTGTGACGTCTCCTTTAATGCTGCTGTAATTACCTCAAGAGCAGCGGAAGAGGGCGTGAGGGGGGTGCACCAGGCACTCGCACTTCTCCTCCCCTGCTCCGCCTCTCCCTCCCAGGGGCAGCCCATGCCTACAGGCAAACGAGGCAGCCGCCTATGGCGCCAAGTTGCACAGGGCACCAAATTCCAAACCCTGCCCCTTCCATTTCCCGTGCCTTACCTGGAGCACGGCTTCCCTGCGGCCAGGAGGGGGGTAAGTCCTGGGAGAGGCAGCGCGCGGGGGGTTTCCTCTGTGCTGCAGGGGAGGGGGGTCGGCCCTGGGGGAGGAGGAACGTGGGGGGAGGGGTTTCCCCTGTGCCGTGGGGGCGGCAACCCCAACCCCCTGGCCCCCAGCCCCCCTGGCCCCCAGCCCCCAACCCTCTCGGCCCCCAACCACAGAACATCCCCAGCCCCCTGGCCCTCAGCCCCAGAACTAAAACCTTCAGTCGATATCTGCCCTTGGGGTTGGGGGGGGGGCGCCGATTGCCTGGTTCGCCTAGGGCGCCAGTTGCTGGCAGCTAGTTTAGGGCCGCCCCTGCTCCCTCCTCCTCTTGTTCACCGGCCCTCAAACCTCTCGGTCTCTCCTGGGGCCTGGTCTATGCTCACTGGGTGGAAGTCCAGCCATTGACCTCCATGGACAACCGAGAGGGCCCTGCAGAGTAAAGAGCTCCCCTCGCTCTCTGCTGTTGTAGCACCAGGCTTCTGCACTAGATGCTCTGCCCAGTTGTGTTGGGGCCAAGTGGACCACAGGGAGGTTTAGGCTGGACATTAAGAAAAACTTCCTGCCTGTCAGGGTGGTGAAAGACTGGAATAAGTTACCAGGGGAGGTTGTGGGATCTCCATCCCTGGAGATATTTAAGAGCAGGTGGGACACACACCTGTCAGGGATGGTCGAGATGGTGCTTGGTCCTGCCGTGAGGGCAGGGGGCTGGATTTGATGACCGCTCCCGTTCTAAAAGTCTATGATTCTCTCACCCCTAAATGGCTCATCACTCTTTGCCTGAAACAGCCTTGAGATTAGTCAGAGGCAATGCCACACAACAGGACTCCGTCAGTTCCTGATGCCATCAAGGCTTGGGATACAAAGGACTGAATTAAAGGGGAAGGGAGAAAAAAGTGTGTTCAGGTTCTTTCCCCTGAGATCTGATTTTACGTTAAGCGTTTTCATCTTTGGCGTGAGCATTAACAGCCGATCTGCAGCCCCCGCTCTCTTCGTCGCTTTGCCAAGCAGCTGTCTTTCAAAGAGACCAGGGATCCCCTGCGCGGAGCGGGATGAATAGAGAACCTTGCTACAATTCAGCCCTGTAATGAGGGCCCGGAGGAAAGGACGAGTGTTCTTCCCCGGCTCGTGGTGCAGTCACATGATCCGCACGGAAAGAGGCTTTTCCCTTCCTCCTGGCGGCATGCAGACATCAAGCATGTTCGAGGCAGAGCGGAATTGCCCTGGACACGAAAGTAAGCTCCTGGTGCCCGTCTGTCTAAAGAGGAGGGGGACTGAAATATCCAGCCGGGTGTGGTGGCCGGGTGTGAGTCACGATCATTAGTCAGTGTCGTTTAAAAATCGATGCTGCTGTATTTCTTTTGCTCCCTCTGGAGTCCGCGGGCACAGAGAGCTACAAGAGAAGAAAGCTAATAAGAGGGGAGTGACAGGACAGAAAAGCAGACAGGGCTTTTCTGAATGAAAGGAGGCTCCGAGATGCATGACAGGCTTGGAAGAGGGCAGATCCTCAGCAGGTGGAAAGCCTTAATGGCCACATGTTGCACTGAAGTTGCCACCCAACAGTGATATTGGCCCCTTGTGTAAACCAGCCTAGATCCAGTGACCTCAAAATGGAAACCGCACGTTTAATTGTGGGTGGGCCCAAATGTTTTGATCGACGTGAAATGAAGCTTTTTGAAAAATGTTTGTGGAACAATCCAGAATGTTTCTGTGTCAGGCTGACCCAAAATAAATGTGTTCACACTTGCATCCAAGCCGACTAGTCAGTCATGTGACGTCTGCACCATAAGCTGTGGTCGTATAGACACAGAAGACTTGTCTACATTTGAAATGCTGCAGCCACGGTAGCATCTCAGCGTGGACACTGACCACAGTGAGGGGGCAGATTTGCCACTGAGCCACGGTCTACACTACAGAGATTTTGCACAAAACCAGACGTTTTTGCACAAAACTCGCGGAGCGTCCACATCTCAAGTGCATTTTTGTGCAAGTAAAATGAAAGAACAGAGAGGTTTTTCCGGGGTAGGTATTCCTCCTTCTATGAGGAATAACTCCTTTTAGTGCAAGAGATGTGTGCGGACAGGGAACATGGGTTTTTTGTGCAAAAAGAGGCAATCGAAAAAAGCAGAGGTGCCCTGGTAGCCATTCTGTCAATAGCGATCAGAGTATCCTTTCGAGAGAGCATCCATGCAATCTGGACGCTCTCTTGAGCAAAAGCACATCGCTTTTTCCATGCGCTTTTGCAGTCTGGATGCTCTCTTGAGCAAAAGCACATCGCTTTTTCCATGCGCTTTTGCAGTGTGGACGTGCTCCTGTGCAACAAGATTTTGCGGAAGATCTCTTCTGCCAAAAGCTTCCTGCACAAGAAGTCTGGAGCGTAGACATAGCAGTCTGGCTAATAGAAGAATTCCTTTGTCAGCCTAGTTCTGGCTACACAGAGGCGAAGGTCAGCTTCACCGTGTCACTTGTAGGAGTGGATTTTTCATCTCCTCAAGGGCATGTCTACACTGCAGCATTAAAGTAAGGGGAGTATCTGTAACTGGGCAGATTTGAACTTGGGATCTCTAGAGTTGGAGCCTTTTCAGCTTGAGCTATAAAGCCTGCTGCTTTTCAGCTTAGGTTGTAGACCTCCCCGCTTCTTACCTCTCGCTGTATGTGGTCTAAGTGCCACTGCATGGCACAGTGAACCACACTAGGGCTGTGTCTAGACTGCAAGCCTCTTTCGAAAGAGGCTTTTTCAAAAGATACTTTCGAAAAAGCCTCTTTTGAAAAAGAGCATCTAGACTACAATCAGTACTTTCAAAAAAGCAAGCCACTTTTTCGAAAGAGAGCACCCAGGCAGTCCAGATGCTCTCTTTCGAAAAAGCACAGTTTGCATTACATAGCGCCTTTTTTTGAAAGAGCACTTTCGAAAAAAAGCGTTCTTTCTCATAAAATGAGGTTTTCCACAGTCGAAAAAACTGCCGCGTTCTTTCGGTTTACTTTTGAAGGAACACGGCAGCAGTCTAGACGCAGGGAAAGTTTTCTCAAAAAAAGGCCACTTTTTTCGAAAAAACCCTGTAGTCTAGACACGCCCTAGGTGTGTGGGTTACATGTCCACACAGCAAGCCCGTTATTTCAAAATAATTTTGAAATAACAGGCTTCTTATTCCGGAATACTAAGCCTCATGCCATGAGGAATAACGCCGCTTCTGAAATAGCTATTTCAAAATAGGGTGGGTGTGACCGCTCCACGGCTGCTATTTCGAAATAGCTCTTCCCCGGGGCCATTCAAATTAATTACTCCCCAGTGCTTCTTGGGGCTCTACATCGAGGTAACGCACCCACATTATGGGGGCCTGCTTTGGACTGATTTCAAGGCTTCTCTGTAGTGTGGACGTGCTATTTCAAAATAGTTATTTCGAGAGTTATTATTCCGAAATAACTTATTTCGAAATACCCTTGAGCTGTGTCTACATTGGCACTCCTTTCCGGAAAAGGGATGCTAATGAGACCAGTCGGAATTGCAAATGCCCCAGGGATTTAAATTTTCCCCGCGGCACTTGCACGAACATGGCTGCCACTTTTTTCCGGCTCGGGGCTTTGCCGGAAAAAAGCGCCAGTCTAGACAGGGTTTATTTTCCTTAAAATTATTTTACTTAAAATCAGGAATAAGGGATCTTCCAGAAAAGGGTTTATTTTCCGCAAGATCCCTGTCTAGACTGGCGCTTTTTTCTGGCAAAGCTCTGAGCCGGAAAAAAGCGGCAGCCATGTTCATGCAAATGCTATGGGGAAAATTTAAATCCCCGGGGTATTTGCAATTCTGACTGGTCTCGTTAGCATCCCCTTTCCGGAAAAGGGTGCCAATGTAGACACAGCCTTGTAGTGTAGACATACCCTGAGTGACGTAGCTGGGTCGACTTCACTTTTGATGACAATCCGGCCACACTTAAGTGACGGCAGGGGTGTATGTGTCGCTGTAGTATGGACGCCTCAAAAGGCAGTACGGGTTGGACCTCTCTCAACCAGGACGCTGGTCTGTGAGGGGGCTGGGAATCCAGCCAGGCTGGCTGCAGGGACCCCAGCGGCCGGGAGCCCTGCTGAGGGAGTCCAGTTGAGCCGGCGGCAGGTCGGCCGGAACACCAGCAGGCTGGGTCTGCCGTGACAGGGCAGTGGGTTGCTGTAGTAGGGCCAGGGCCCCCGGTGGCAGGACGGAGGCAGGGCTTTCGGGGACAGAAGCACCAGAGGTGGGGCAGTGGTCTGAAGTGGTGGGGCTGGGCGCTCCAGAGACAGGACCGAGGGCTGCTGTGGCAGGGCAGGGGGGATGGTGAGGAGCCGTCTGGGAAGTCAGCAAGGAGTGGAGCAGGGCTGGGGGCTAGTGGCAGGAGGGGCCAGAAATGACCTCCCGAGGGTGCCAGACCAGGGAGGTCCAACAGAAGAATCCGGCAGCATCTACACCTGGCTTGAGGCTGGCTTAAGAGCATCGCTGAAGGTCTGAATTTTTCACAGCCCCGAGTGATCCAGGAGGGGTTAAAACCCTGTGGGCAGAGGAAGTCCCACCCCTCCACTCAGACTGGGCATGCTCCAAAAACTGGAGCAGTATAAAAGGGAGTAGCTCAGCTCATTTTGAGCTGGCCACCACAGGAGAGGGACCTCTAGCAGGAGGTCCAGAGACACGGTAGCCAGAGACTCAAGAGACCACCTCAAGCTACCAGCGCCAGAGGAGATGCAGGGCAACCTGAGGACCCAGAGACTACATGGAATTGCCCCACACCAATGCTGGTAGGAAGTGACCGGAGGGGTGCTGGAGTGGTATCTCCCACCTGGGTGAGTTCAGTGTGTTTTGGTTGGATTCCCTGATGAGTGAGTGGTAGAGACCTCTGCCTTTCACAGGGCTCTGGGTTGGGACCCTGTGGAGGAGGATGGGCCTGGCTTCTCCTACTGGGGCCGCTAACCCCTCATTGGCTCTAACCATTAGGCTGTACTGACCTAAACTAAGGGCTACCCCCTCATTGACTCTAGCCATTTGAGCTGAGGCTATTGGCTCTAGCCATTAGGCTATACTACCCTAGACTGTGGTTGGTTTTTATGGACTGAAAGGGATTGCCGACAACTCGGCAGCTGGCAAGGTGGTTCCCACACCCCTAGGTACCCGCACCCCTGGGGTGGGGCGGGGGGGGGAAGGGAGTGCATATGCTGCAACATTGCCCAAAAAGGGAGCTTGTTTCTATGCTTCCGTCCGACCTGGGTCAGCTAGTTGGGGGCTGAGGCAATTAGTGGGACTAATTATTTTGCAAACGAGAGGAGTTCTCAGGCTAACGACTCACCATGGGAGCTCCAGCTGGTCACTTTATGCCCTTTTGGAGCTGAAATGAGACCACCAACCTGTTTCACAGAAGGCACTGAACAGCCATCCGATGGGAAGCGGTTTAGGTTACTACCAACCTGGGCTTAATTCCAGCCCTGTGGAATACAGGCTGTTACGAGTAAGCCCCTGCATGAGCGATTCTGCGAGGTGCTGAGTGTGCGGGGCAGAGCCCATTCTGCGGAAAGGGAGTCCTTAAAACCAGAGTGGCGTGGAAAACCCCAGCACGTCGTCCGGCGTGGCAAAGGGTTGTCCAAACTGGATGCTGCAGCGAGGCGTTCAAGGGGTTGCCGTGTTAGTCTGTTTCAGCAAAAGCGAGGAGTCCTGTGGTGCCTTAAAGATTAAGAAATTTATTTGGGCATCAGCTTTCATGGGCTGGAAGCCACTTCATCAGACGCAGGACATGGAAACTTCAGTTTGGCAGGTGGATGTACGCATGCAAAGATGGGGGTGTATAGTACTATGCAGAGGATTACTGCTAACAACATCAATTCAATCAGGACAGATGTGGTCCACTCCTGACAGCGGATGAGAAGGTGCAAATACCAAAAGAGGAGAAATTACTTTTTGGAGTGAGCTAGCCTCTCCCTGCCTTTCTTCAGCCCCAGCGAATAGTGGTAGGTTTGCATATGAACTCCAGCGTTGCAATTTCACCCTTCAGTCTGGTTTTGAAGTTTGTTTGCTGAAGTCTGGCAACTTTCCTGGCTATTGCTGAGTGTCCAAGGAGACAGAAGTGTTCCTATTGGTTTTTGAATGTTAGCGATCTTGATGTCGGATTTGTGTTCATTTATTCTTTTGTGTAAAGACTGTCTGGTGTGGCCACGGTAGATGGCAGAGGGCATGGCTGGCACTTGAGGGCATGTATCACGTTAGTAAATGTGCGGGTGACCAAGCCCCTGATAGTGTGGGTGATGTGGTTAGGGTCTATGATGGTGGCATTTGAGTAGCTATGTGGATAGAGTTGGCAACGGGGTTTGTTGCAGGGATTGATTCCTGAGTTGTGTGGTGTGTAGTTGCTGGTGAGTATGTTTCAGGGCTGTTCCCCACTCTGGCACTCAGGCTGTATTTAGACTGGCCAGTTTTTCTGGAAAATCAGCCACTTTTCTGGAAAAACTTGCCAGCTGTCTACACTGGCCGCTTGAATTTCCGCAAAAGCACTGACTTCCTACTGTAAGAAATCAGTGCTTTTTACGGAAATACTATGCTGCTCCCATTCGGGCAAAAGTTCCTTTTGCGCAAAAGTTTTGCGCAAAAGGGCCAGTGTAGACAGCTGAGATTTGTTTTGCGCAAAAAAGCCCCGATCGCGAAAATGGCGGTCGGGGCTTTTTTGCGCAAAAGCGCGTCTAGATTGGCTACAGATGCTTTTCCACAAAATTGCTTTTGCGGAAAAGCATCTATGCCAATCTAGACAAGCTTTTCCGAAAATGCTTTTAACAGAAAAACTTTTCCATTAAAAGCATTTCTGGAAAATCATGCCAGTCTAGACGTAACCTCAGAGTGCAGATGGTGGGAGCCCACAGACTTTAAATATACCTTGCCTCCACAGGCTTTGCTTACCAAAAATCCCTCAGTCACAGATTTGCGGACTTTGGGGTGGTAGCCTCCACCATCAAGTGATTTACTTTAAAAAGAAAAAAGGGGGGGGAGCACTTGAATTCCCCCAGGGACACC
Organism: Pelodiscus sinensis; assembly: GCF_052426305.1. NCBI lineage: Eukaryota > Metazoa > Chordata > Testudines > Trionychidae > Pelodiscus > Pelodiscus sinensis. Next base: position 5,186,014 of record NC_143054.1, read on the forward strand.
CCAAACTCTTTTACCTCAAGAGAGCTTGGAAAAATAGGGGCAGAGAAACACACTGCAGTGTCTGGTAGCTGACCGCTCAGTCTAGGCAGGCAGACACTCACACCCAGACCTCTGTTCCTTCCCAGGACACAAGAATCAAATCATCGCCTTAAAAAGGTGATTTTTATTAACCAAACCAAAGCTATACTTGATTGCTAGGTGTAACACAGCAACTAAGTAAAACAAATTTAAACACAGAGAAAATCTCTGGGAACAACTCTTAGATGGTGAATGGAGGAGGGGAAGCAGAGATTTTTCACAAAGCAGTTCAAACCAAACCACAAAAATAAAGAAAAATACCCTAATCGTGACTAGATACACTTTCCCCTTTATTTACTTACAATACTTCCTGGTTCAGTCCACTTCCATGCCCTGAATTCCTTGGAGGCATGGTAGTCCTGCTTGGGTTTAAATCATTCTGAATCTCTCGACTCCTGGCTTAACTTCCCCGCACAAAGAAAGCAGGCAAGGTATCTCGTACAATTCAGATTTCAGCACCATATTCCCATTGGTTCTTCTGGCTCCCTGGCAAAACTCTTGCTAGCTACCTGAGTTTAACCCCTTAGTCACCTGGTGCTGGCAGCATGCCTCCTATCTATCACAATTTGCTGCAGATGATTTGCTACAGTGCAAATAAGTGATGGTCACAAACACCAGCTTCTGCCAGAAATCTACTTGCCACTATACTTACCTACATGCTTCCCACTTTCATCCAGAAAACATCACATGATCCATTATCTGCAGCAAAGCCCTAAGACACAACCACATTTACTCCAGTCCCTCAGACAACAGCTACAAGGATCTCTATCAAGCATTCTTGGGACTCACAAATTGGAGAGGGTCCAGAGAAGAGCAACAAGAATGATGAAAGGTCTAGAGAACATGAGCTATGAAGGAAGGCTGAAAGAACTGGGTTTTCTTAGTTTAGAAAAGAGAAGATTGAGGGGGGACCTGATAGCAGTTTTCAGGTATCTAAAAGGGTGTCATGAGGAGGAGGGAGAAAACTTGTTCATCTTGGCCTCTGAGGATAGAACAAGAAGCAATGGGCTTAAACTGCAGCAAGGGAGGTTTCGGTTGGACATTAGGAAAAAGTTCCTAACTGTCAGGGTGGTGAAACACTGGAATAAATTGTCCAGGGAGGTTGTGGAATCCCCATCTCTGGAGATATTTAAGAGCAGGTTAGATAAATGTCTATCAGGGATGGTCTAGACAGTATTTGGTCCTGCCATGAGGGCAGGGGACTGGACTCGATGACCTCTCGAGGTCCCTTCCAGTCCTAGTATTCTATGATTCTATGACTACATTACCTACTCAGGGAAGAGAAGAAACACCTTGACAGAGCTAGGTGAGTATCCAGAAGCCACCTGCTACAGGACAGTCCCAAGAAGGAAAGTAACAGAACGCCAGTGGCCATCACCGACAGCCCTCCAGCACATCATCAAGGATCTACACCCTATCCTAAAAGATGGCGTCTCACTTATATAGACTTTGGAAGCCAGGCCAGGCCTTGCTTATAGACAGCCCCCACCTATAGCAAATTTTCAGCATCAACTGCACACCACACAACAGACACACTCACGCAGGGATTGATTCCTGCAACAAACCCCATTGCCAACTCTGTCGACATAGCCGCTCAAGTGACACCATCATAGACCCTAACCACATCACCCACACCTAACGTAATAGGTGCCCTCAAGTGCCAGCCATGCCCCTCTGCCATGTACCTCGGCCACACCGGACAGTTTTTACGCAAAAGAATAAAGGAACACAAATCCAACATCAAGATCGGTAACATTCCAAAAACCAGCAGGAGAGTACTTTGATATCCCTGGTCACTCAGCAACAGCCTGGAAAGTTGCCAGACTTCAGCAAAAAACGTCAAATCCAGATTGCAGGGTGAAACTGCAATGCTGGAATTCAGATGCAAACTTAACGCTAGCCGACTGGGTGTGAAGAGAGCCTGGGAGAGGTTAGCTCACTACGAATAGTAATTTCCCCTCTCTTGATATTCACACCACCTCATCCGCTGTTGGGAGTGGACCACATCTGCCCTGATTGAATTGACCTCCTTAGCAGTAGTCCTCCGCATAGTAATATACACCCCCATCTTTGCATGCATACATCCACCTAACAAACTGAAGTTTCGGCGTCCTGCATCTGATGAAGTAGCTTCCAACTCATGAAAACTGATACCCTAAGAAATTTATTAGGGAATGTCTACACTAGCCCCCTAGTTTGAACTAGGGTGGCTAATGTAGGCATTCGCAATTGCAAATCAAGCCCGGGATTTAAATATCCCGCGCTTGATTTGCATCTTCCCGGCCGGTTGCCATTTTTGAAATTTACAAGTGAGGACTAACTGCCCCCGTTTACATGCGGCAGGGACCCGGTAGTTCAAAATAAAGCCCTAAATTGAACTACCCGTTAAACCTCATCCCAGGAGGCATACCTGGGTGGTCGACAAATGCCTTTGTTGTCGACAGCCGCCCGTCCAGACTACCGCGCAGAGCCGACAAACAGCTGATCGGCTCAGCGCGGCAGCCATGTAAATTTAAATGAAGCGGCGATTATTTAAATCGCCACTTCATTTTCCTATGCCGGGGTAGTCTAATCTACATGCCTCTGTCACCAGAGGCATGTAGTCTAGACGTACCCTATATGACCAGGTTATTTTGAAATAAGTTATTTGGTCCTGCCATGAGGGCAGGGGACTGGACTCGATTACCTCTCGAGGTCCCTTCCAGTCCTAGTATTCTATGATTCTATGAAAATAATAACTCCCAAAATAACTATTTCCAAATAAGCTTATTCTTCTTCACAAGCAGGAGTTGTTGTTTTGCAATAACAAGCCCATTATTTCAAAATAACAGGGTTGGTAGTGTAGGTACTCACTTTGTTGTTTTGAAATAAGGGGAGTTTTATTGCAAAATAACTCCCCGGTGTAGACATACCCATAGGTGCCACAGCACTCCTCGTCACTTGTCGTATATTATCTGGCCACTAGATAGCACTGTGGCGATATAGTTTTCCAGGGTGTGGTCCTTGGTGAACAAATGAGAAAGCTGGAACTCAAGCTGTGTGGTTTGTTTGTAGGTGCAATTGTTTTCTCCTGTTAAGAAATGTCATGATGTTCTAATCCCAGGCTATGGCATGAGACAGGCACGCTGCTCTTTGTGGTTACAAGGTTCTTGGAAGTGTTGTCTGTCTGGGTTGTATTTTCTCACATGTGCCTCTAAGTTCATATTTACTTGTTTAAAAAAGCTGTTTTCTTCTTCCTGCCAGAGCCAGTCTGCTTCTCTAAAACACTGCATGTTGGCAGTCCATCCTCTGATGCTTCTGAAGCAAGTGGTTATGTTTCCACTAACACGGGCAACTTGATTTGTAAACAGCCTCTTAAGTGGGTGGTGTTCAGCTGTGCAGCAGATGGTTAATACAGCTGCCTTTCCCCCCTCCATTCAGTCCTCTCCTCTACAATTATATCTTCTTGCCATTTTTCGCTATAGTGTGTGGATTTTTAAAGAGTGTTCTGTGAATTGCAAGGAGGGGGAGAACCGATGCCAAGATAAAATGTTCTCTTAAAAACAAATGAAAACGAGGGCTCCAGTCCTATTCATACACGCACACTTGCTTATCTCTGCTCACACAAGTCACTCCTGGGTCTCAAAGGGCTACTCATGGGGGTGCAGCTACACGTACGTACTCACGGGCATGACGCTGGGTAAGTGTTTTACAGGGTTAGAGCCGGACCTAGCCCGTCAATCCCCTTCTCGGTCTAACCCCGGTGGGCGTGGCCTGGGAGACCCCACCCCCTGCTTTGTTTGGTTACTCGTTGTCCGTGGTATGTGTAGCGACGTGGTTTGGGCACTCGGGGGGAGGAGTATCATCGGAGCAGATTGGAGCCCCCCAAACTGCCATCACATTCGTGCAGATCAGCTGCTGAGTTGGACTGCCCTGAGCTAGGCAGAGCTGGGGAGGAGTTTGCTCCTGGGGTGGCATGCTTCACTGGTTTGAGGGCTGTTGCGCATTCTTCAATAGCCCCAAGACATGGGGCCCTTGTGCAGTGTAATGGATCTCACCCACGGGACGTTGGTCCTGATCTGCAGCTTAGCTTTTCCTTTGCTCTCTGTCAAGCTGTTCTGCCTCGTTATCCCTCTTTGGGCTCCCCGAAGCAATAGAATCATAGAGCTGGAAGAGACCTCAGAAGGTCATCAAGTCCAGCCCCCTGCTCTAAGCAGGACCAATCCCAACTAAATCAACCAATAGCTCTCCTTCCCCCCACATCATGGGCGAGCAATTGTTTTGGATTGGGGGGGCATGCCAAAGAATTTGGTAAGTGGTCGAGGTCCTGGAGGAGGTACGGGGTCTGGGATGGGGTTGGATGCCAAAGGGAACTTGGGGTAGGGGGTTAGGGTGAAGGAGGAGGTGTGGGGTCTCATAGACTTTAAGGTCAGAAGGGACCATTATGATCATCTAGTCTGACCCCCTGCACAGTGCAGGCCATAGAATCCCACCCACCCCTCCTAGAATAATCCTCTCACCTAGATCTCAGATATTGAAGCCTTCAAATACTTCGAAGACCCCAAGATGCAGAGAATCCTCCAGCTGTGATCTGCGCCCCATGCTACAGAGGAAGGCGAAAAACCTCCAGGGTCAGGAAGGAAGGAAACTGATTTCGCCTTCATGCAGACAGTCTTATGGGATTGAATAGAGAACGGCAGTTTCCCCCTACTGGGTTTTTCAACCCACCCCTTGGATTCCAGAGCAGGCCTGGAATGCCGTGGATGGAAAAGGAAAACCTTGTCTATAACTCCAAGTAGCTGCAGAACCTTTGGCTGCTTAAATTCCACCCAGGACTTTTGTTTTGCTTTGTGCTTTAAATTCTGCTGGGGTTTTCCATGATGGCGGGAGCCGGGGGAGGCTTTAGCAGTTGCCAAATAGTGAGTTGCTGTAGCAAACTGAGATGCAGGAAGAAATTCACTAGAAATAGGACTGTTGAAGATCAATGTCCCTTTTTTAAAAAATCCATGTGCAGAATACATTTTGTTATGAGAGGTAGCTACATTGGAGGGTTGGGGGAGGGTCCAGAGTGACCTACACAATCGGAGGATGGGGGCCAGAAGAAATCTGAGCTTCAACAAGGATAAGTGCAGCGTCCTGCCCTTGGGACGGAAGAATCCCAAGCATTGTTGCAGCCTGGGGACCGACTGGCTAAGCAGCAGTTCTGCAGAAAAGGACCTGGGATTAGAGTGGATGAGAGGCTGGATAGGAGTCAACAGGGCGCCCTTGTAGCCAAGAAGGCGAATGGAATATTAGGGGGCATTAGGAGGTGCATGGCCAGCAGATCCAGAGAAGTGATTATTCCCCTTTATTCGGCTCTGGGGAGGCCACATCTGGAGTATTGTGTCCAGTTCCCACTATAGAAAGGAGGTGGATGCATTGGCGAGAGTCCAGCGGAGGGTGACCAAAATGATTCGGGGTCTGGAGCACATGAGCTACGAGGAGAGGCTGAGGGATTTGGGCTTGTTGAGTCTGCAGGAGAGAAGAGTGAGGGGGGATTTGAGAGCAGCCTGCAACTTCCTGCCTCCAAAGAGGCTGGAGAGAGGCTGGTCTCAGTGGGGGCAGGTGGCAGAACAAGGAGCGATGGGCTCAAGTTGCAGTGGGAGAGGTCTAGGTTGGAGATTGGGACAAACGATTTCCCTAGGCGGGTGGGGAAGCCCTGGGCTGGGTTCCTGAGGGCGGGGGTGGAATCTCCATCCCTAGAGGTGTTTAAGTCTCGGCTTGACAAAGCCCTGGCTGGGATGATTGAGTTGGGTTGGTCCTGCTTTGGGCAGGGGCCGGACTCGATGGCTCCTGAGGTCTCTTCCAATGCGAGGATTCTATGGTCTAAGACCAACACAGGGTTCAGGTCGTTACCTGCCTTTCAGATGCTTTGAAATCCGAGGCAGCTCTTGGGTGTTGATTTGGCCATTTATAGAGATGGGCATCAGCTCTTTCCGGGTTCAAGCGACCTGAATCTGGCGTTAGGGATGGGCCTGTCTCTGATTCTTAGCAATGAACTCCAGTTCTCCATTCCCTTTTCCATCTGCTTCCCAGCACAGGTGGTGCTGGCTTTCATGCATCCTGTCCCCACCCCACAGTGGCTTTGGCATCTCTTTCCCCGGCTCGGAAAGGTGACTCCCTCCAGCAATAAATCTCCTTTTTCCTTCGCTTGTTTCTTTGTGAGATCCAGCCTGCGCCGGTGAATGCCAAGGCGCCGGTTCGTCTCTGGCTCTGGCTGACGTTCACACGCTGCACCTTGCAGTTTGATATTGACGAATGAATAATAAAAACCCCGATTCGGTGAGCAGCTGCTACAATCTCTGTGCTACCGCGGACAATGGCTGCAGCTCTGCTTGAAACGATCGATGTTTTTTTTTTTTTTGCATAAATCCTGCTATTCGCTCTAGTCCCAGAGCAAAGTCCAAGATCAAGAGGGGCTAAGGTCACGGCCTCCCACCTAAATGATCTCCTAATTACCCTGAGCTGAATTTGGGATGCAATCCACCCTAGCTCCTCTGTGGTCTCCTTTGCCCACATCCGGTGCCTCTTCACACAGGAAAGAGCTCCTGTTTCAGCTCCGATTCGCATCATGCTCTTATCTCCCTGTCGCCACACATTTTCCTACCCACCTCCCCCACTGCCTTGCTGACACCGCATTGGAGAGAGCCATTTCGAAATGTGCTTTTCCCTGGGCGAGGCTTTTCAAATCTTGCCCCACAGCCCAAGGCTATGTCTAGACTGCAGGCTTCTTTCGAAAGAGAAATCCGCTTTTTCAAAAGAGAGCACCCAGCGAGTCTGGATGCTCTCTTTCGAAGACGGCCTCTTTACATTGAAGAACGCCTTCTTTCGAAAGAGGAACTTTCGAAGGAAGGCGTTCTTCCTCGTGAAACGAGGTTTACCGCCATCGAAAGAAAAGCCGCGTTCTTTCGAAATAATTTCGAAAGAACGCGGCTTGAGTCTGGACGCAGGGGAAGTTTTTTCAGGAAAAGGCTACTTTTCCCGAAAAAAACCCTGAGTCTGGACACGGCCCAAGAGTTCAGACTCTTGCCCGTAGACACAACAGCAGCAGCAAAGGCCCCTGGCGAGGTTTTTTTTCGTTTTTGCTGCCCAAGGAATTCCAGGGTGGACAAACGGATGCGTGAAGCTTGGTCTGTCTCTGAAATCTCCGAGGTGCAGCCATGCGAGTCTGCCATGTTAAAAACAGCGGAGTCCTGTGGCACCTTCGAGATTCACCAAAATATATCGCGTCCGGCGCTTTTGTGTGGGTCTTATCCCCGAAAAGCGTGTGAGTCTACATATTTTGAAACCACAAGTTGTCCTGTGCACTTTAGAGACTAACAAATAGAGCGAGATAGTATCATGAGCTTTCGTGGGCCAAGCCCACTTCCTCAGATGAACAGAGTGAAGAGAAGAGTGGGGAATCCTTACAATTTAAACGGAAAAAGGAGGGGAAGTACCTGTCAACTGTAGTGCCGGTGCTAACGAGGCTAATTAAGTGGGCTGGAAGTGTCCCATACTTAGCTTTTACTGTTAATTGGGTGTTGGATGTAAGGAAAGCTGGTTTTATAATGGGTGAAATCTGACACTGTGTCTCGTGGTTTGAACAAAGACCTGAATTGGATGGCCTATTATAAAACCTGTTATATAATAATGTTCGTCTCTAAGGTAGGGCTGGGCAAAATCTGGCCCCGGGGGCTGGATCTGGCCCACCAAGCCACTGGATCCTGCCCACGGACCCCTCTGCCGGGACCTCAGCCCACGCAGCTGCCACGGTTTAAAACCGTCCCGGCAGCTCTCTGCTCTGCGTTGTGCGATCTCCCCGCCTCCAGCCCAATCCGCTGCTCCTATTGGCCAGACACAGCCAGCCAATCGGAGCTGAGAGACTGGTGGGCGGGGCAGCACAAGCCTCTTCCCCACTCCTGGAGTTGAGCGCCACGTGGAGGGAGCAGGCTGTATTTTCAAGGGAGCCCGGCCTGCCTTGTGGTGGGGACATTTAGGTAAGCGCCTCCCAGCCAGAATCTGCCTCTGGCACCCCAACCCCTCCTGCACCCAGACCCTCTGCACCACCTGCACCAGCTGACCGCTCCCTCCCAGACCCTGTACCCCCTCCTACAACCCTCCCCCAGGCCAGAATCCTCTCCTGCCCCCACACTCCCTCCCTGACCCTACACCCCATCCTCCTGACCCAGGCCACAACCCCCTCCTCCACCCACACACCCGCTCAGACCCCACGCCGTCTCCTGAACCCTAGTCCCTTACCCCATGCACCCTTCTGCACCCGATCCTGCACCTACGCCACAAACAAGTGCGGCCCTTAACCACTTTCCAAAATCTTGGCGTGCCGCCCCCACCACCAAAAATCATTGCCCATCCCTGCGCTAAGGGCATGTCTTCACTAGGAAACGATTTTGAAATAACGAAACGGGAAATAACAACTCCCCAAATAACAAAATCGAAATCGGGTTTCCCCACTATGGGGAAGCCTCGAAATGAGTCCGTGGCAGGCTCCGTTATTGTGAACGCGCTCCCTCGACTGAGCGCCCCAGGAAGCTCTGGGGCGTAATCCCTTCGAATGACTGTGGGGTGCCGTTATTTCGAAACGGCGGGCCTGGCGCGTCCACGCTCCTGCTCTTTGGAAATAGCCCTTTCTGAAGGAGCGTTATCCCCCCAGTGGCAGTACAGATTTCGAAATAGCAGGCGTAGCCGTGTGGACGCACCACTTGTTGGTTTGAAATAAGGGGGGTTATTTTGAAATAATTCCCTAGTGTAGACGGGGGCTACGGTACAACAGAACAAAGCCTTTTTTTAAATTACAGGCTCACACGGCTACCCCTCTATTTTGGTTGGTCTCTCAAAGGTTCTACAGGGCTACTCGTCTGTCTCCGGGGTGTTTTGCATAGAAAATTGCTACTTGTTCCTTTGTGTACGGTTGTTCCTTCCAGGGCAGCCACCATCCTGCCCCTCTCTTGCCCCAGAGACTAGGCTATGCCCCCCGTTTCAGTAATCCCCCTCCTTCCCTTTGCAATCTCACTGAGTAGCAGTCCCCCCTTTTTCTTCCTGGCCCTGTCTCGGGCAGCGCTCTGCGGCTCCTGGAGAGCCCTATCTGATATCCAGAGCCGTCAGGGTGTCTATTCCCTGGATCACTGCCCAGTTGATTTCTCTCCCGGCCCAGCCCCCCTTTCTGTGAATGAAACCCAGGAATTTGGCTGGCTGCCTGAACGCTCCCGGCTTTTATCAATGGAATCAACAGTGTGTCAGATCCGAGAGTGAGTCACAGTGTGATCCTGTTGCTGTGTGCGCCCGTCTCGCCTTGTGAGGTCACCGGGGCGATGCCTCGCCAGGGAGTTAACCCACTTTTGCTGGAGAGCAGGGGGTGGAGTGGGGGCGGGTGGGTGCGTACACGCATGCACACACTCCTGCAAGCATGCACACGTGCTCATGTGCGCACACACAAGGGCACACACTCCTACACAAGCGCACACGCACACACATGAATTCATGGGAGTGCTTTTCCCTTGCATCTCTCTCTGCAGAAGGCCGTGGTCACCTTAGCTGTGCTCTCTCTCTTCCCTCACCCTGTCCATGGACAGCCCCTCGCTCCTGGCTGTGCAGAGTGGGGAGGTAGGCTGGGGTGGGGGGGGGGTTTCTGCTCGGTAGCATCTTGCCCCCGCTCTGCTCAGGGGTCCGTGGCCCCGGGTCCAACCCCGTGGGTTGGCCAATGGGCAGCTGCCCCCCTCATGCGCTACACCAGCGGTTCCCAAACTTCGGCAGCACGCCCCCCTTTTTGATTTTTGATTAAACCCGTCCCCTCCCCCCAATAGCAGCAAAACTTGTTGAGCAAAAAAAAAGGAACTGACTGGGGCCAAAAACCAAAAATAGCAGCAAAACGTGAGGGGGGAAGCTGGGTTGCCTCACGCCTTCCCCCCCTGCCCGAATTTCTTCATGCCCACTAGTTTGGGAACCCATGCTCTACACCAGTGGTCCCCAACGTTTTTAAGCTTGAGATCACTTTTTGAATTTGTCAGATCAGGGTCCACCTCAGACCCAAACACCCCTTGGCGGAGGCCCTGCCCTCTTCACTCTGTGAATATGGGGTACGGGGGAGGGGGACAGACATCAGCGCCCCCCTGCCTCTGTCTCCCCCACCCTGCACAACAAGCAGGAAACTCCCAAGGGCAGTTCTGAGCTCTGGGCAGGAGCAGCCAGGCAGCAGTAGGAAGGGCAGCTGAAGAGCCAGCGCTTGATAGTCTCCCAGTCAAACCAGGCAGGATCCCCTCACACCCTCTCCGATCACCCTCTTACTGCTAACATGCCTGTAGAAATTTTTTTTGTTATCCTTCACATCCCTTGCTAGCTGTAATTCCAATTGCGCTTTCACCTTCCTGATAAGTCCCCTGCATTCTCGAGCAATATATTTATACTCCTCCCTCATCATCTGTCCAAGTTTCCACTTCTTGTAAGCTCCCTTTTTGTGTTTAAGCTCCCCAAGGAAATCCCCGGTAAGCCAATCTGCTCGTCTACCATATTTGCTTTTCTTGCTTCACATAGGGATGGTTTCTTCCTGTGCCTTTAATAAGGCTTCTTTAAAATACTGCCAGCTCTCCTGGACTCCTTTCCCCTTCCTGTAAGCATCCCAGGGAATCCTGCCTATCAGAAAAGCAGACTTTGACTCCCTCAGAGACCTGAAGTCCAGGGTGTGTATCTTGCTGCTCTTCTTTCTTCCTTTGGTCAGGATCTTGAAATTTACCATCTCATGATCACTGCTGCCCACATTGCTACCCACCTCTACTTCCCCTACTAGTTCCTCCCTGTTTGAGCAGCAGGTCACAAGTGACTTGCCGGCCACAAGGGTGTCCGGGAAAGAGACCGCCGCGTTCTGCCCATCACGGGGTGTGACGTAGTGGGGGTACTTGCTGGGCTGTGGTGACCCCTGCTGTCTGGAGCAAGACCCAGCAGGGAAAACCTCGCTAGGCAGAGGTAATGGCAAACTTGTTGAGCCAGGGGCCAGACACCCCCCATGGAGAGGAACAAAGGAAGGTGGAATGCTGCCCTGGCTGGGGGGCAGGGCTGGAAGTTGGTGAGTTGGTTGCTGGCTGTCGGAGGGCATGGAGGAGAGCCTAGGGAAGGGGCTGGAGTTTAGGGGCCCAGTCTCCCCCATCTCAAGGGGGCCTGAGGCATCCTAGCCCAGTTCCTGTAACCAGATTACATCTGTGCTGCGCTGTGCTGGAGGAGCAATAAACCACCCTCAATTCCACTGGCTGGTGCAGTCTGTTTGTGCCATTTCGGGGTGCAGGAGACGGGGAACCCCCAACGCGCCGTCACATTGGTGTCAGAAGTGGGATGCACTGCACCCCGTGGATGGAGCTTCCAGCGGCGAGCGACAAGGCGCAGTAGAAGCAAGAGCCCTGGAGCCAGGCATGCTGGAGACAGAGCGAAGCGGTTCCTGGGAATCGTGGGGCGCTGCAGCACTAGACTGGTGAGTCTGCACCGAGGGGCCCAGCGGGCAGATGGCCTACGCCCAACTCTTGAAGGCAGAGCTGGTGGGGCTGTGCAGAGAGAGGGGCTTGCCTGTGCAGAAAGCAACCAAGGCCCAGCTGATTGCTCAGCTAGAAGAGAATTACCAGCCACAGGGCCAGGATCTTGTCCCCAGGGGAAGCAGCCAGACCCCCCCCCCCCCGAGAGTGTGTCAGGCTCAGAGAGGGGGAGGAGTGCTGGAACACACCAGAGAGATGAGACAGCTTCCCCCAGGAGGCCTGCAAGCTGCGGCCCATCTAGGGCAGAGGCCAGCCCAGCGGAGCTACGGCGGCTGGAGATCCAGCTGGGGATCAAGGAATTGGAAGTAGAGGACCGAGAGAAGGAGTGCCAAGATCGAGAGAGGCAGCGACAGCATGAGCTGGCCATGGCAGAGCGGAGAACCGGCGGGGCACCAGCTGCGCCAAGTGCGGATGGGCCCCAAGGTCCCAGGACTGCCAGGTGCTTGGAGAGGCTCACGGTGGCCCAATTGAAGGACGTGGGCGACATAGACGGGTTCCTCAGCTCCTTTGAGAGGGCCTGTGGGCTGCAACAGGTCCCCCCAGCTGACTGGCTACAGGAGCTCGTCCCCGCACTGAACCAGGAGGCGGCCGGAGTGCTCAGTCAGCTGGAGGACCTACAGCCAGGGGATTACAACCGAGTCAAGGAGGCCCTGCTGCACAAGTTCGGGCTGACCCCCGAGATGTACAGGAAGAAGTTCCGGGGGGTACAGAAAGGGCCACGGGAGACCTATGTGGATCTGGTCTCCCGCCTGGCGCAATACTGCCGCAAGTGGGTGTCTGGAGTCGGAGCCCAGACCGCAGAGGAGCTGCTCAAGCTGGTCATGATGGAGCAGTTCTATGAAGTGTGCCCACCCAAAGTGAGGCTGTGGCTCAAGGACCGGAGACCAGAGAACCCCCAGGAGGCCGGGAGACTGGCGGATGAGTTCACGGAGAGCCGGTCCGGGTGTGAACGGGAGTCCCGGAGAGAAAGGGAATCGCGCAGAGACCGGATCTCGGCTGAGCGACGGAGGGGGTCCAACTACGGGGCGAGACCAAGGAACAGGTCGTCTGCGCCCCAGAGAACCAGCCAAGGCCTGGACAGAGACAGCCCAAAGCCTAACTTGCCATCGCTGTGGGCAAAAAGGCCACAAGAGGGCTCAGTGCACCAGGTCCCAGGACCGGGGACTTTCCAGGGTTAACTGGCTGGGGCGGGAGGAAGGGCAGGCTGCCCCAGAGGCAGGGGCTGGCAGGCAAACCTCAGCTCAGAGAGAGGGGAAGGATGCTCAGTGCACCTCCCCTGGGAGGTCTGATTCTCAGGAGGCGGATTTCTCCGTGTACCGGGTGGGGGCAGGACGGCCCCTGCGGAGCGAGTGCCTCATACCCCTGGAGGTGGATGGTAGGAAGGTGACGGGCTTCTGGGACATGGGGGCGGAGGTGACTCTGGCCCGATCCGACATAGTGGCCCCGGAGCGGATACTACCCCACGCGCAGCTGACCCTGAAGGGCATAGACGGGTCCCCGTTTAAGGTGCCTGTAGCCAGGGTGCATCTGAAATGGGGGGCCAAGGAGGGCCTCAAGGAAGTGGGGGTGCACCCGCACTTGCCCACCGAGGTGCTGATGGGGAATGACCTAGAGGAGTGGCCCCATGAATCCCAGCGGGCTCTAGTCACTACCCGGAGCCAGAGCCAGCGGGGGGCTGACAACCTGGGTCCAGGGAAGGACTCCGGGCAGCGTCCTCAGGGTCCCATCCCAGTGGACACGGGGTCCAGCCAGGCTGGGACTCCGGACCTAGGCAAAGGTGGGGAACAGGTCCCGATCCCTGCCTCAGCAGCTGAATTCCAGGCTGAGGTGCAGGCAGACCCCTCCTTGCAGAGGCTGAGGGACCAGGCTGGCCTCCGTGCAGCTCAGCCCTGGGGGAGAGGTGGCCAGGAGAGATTCCTGCGGGGGCGTGGACTCCTGTTCCATGAATGGCTTCCCCCCAGGAAGGTGAGGGCATGGGGGGTCCAGCGGCAGCTGGTCGTCCCCCTAAAGTATCGCCTCAAGCTGCTGTATTTGGCCCACGATGTCCCCGTTGGGGGCCACCGGGGGATCCGGAGCACCCGGCTGAGGCTGCTCCAGCACTTCTATTGGCCGGGAATCTTTACAGCCGTGCAGCGGTACTGCCGGTCCTGTGACTCCTGCCAGAGGGGTGGGAAGGCCCAAGACAGGAGGAAAGCGGCTTGGGGGTCTCTACCCCAGATGGACCCTCTGGGCTTGCTGAGAGAGTTATGGGAGGGGAAGACCCCCCCTGGATGGAGCTTCGGGGGTGGAAGCCACCCTGGCTGTCCAGAGAAGGCTCACTGGGCTCATGGCCCCGGCCCGAGAGACCCTGGCCAGAGATCAAGGCCAGCGGAAGGGTGGGTGTGACCCCCGAGGACAGGCTTGGGCCAGTCGCCCTGGAGTGGGGTGGCGAGTGGACGGAGGAAAGCCAGCTCATGTGGGGCCTCACCACGGTCGGCCCGAGTCAAGGGGAGCACCCATGGCCCCAGGGCGGGTTCCCACGCAGAGGACCCGAACTTCCCTAGGTCACGAGCGGAGTGACCCTGCTCAGTTCGCTCTCGGAGGGGGGAGAACTGTGACGTAGTGGGGGTACTTGCTGGGCTGTGGTGACCCCTGCTGTCTGGAGCAAGACCCAGCAGGGAAAACCTCGCTAGGCAGAGGTAATGCCAAACTTGTTGAGCCAGGGGCCAGACACCCCCCATGGAGAGGAACAAAGGAAGGTGGAATGCTGCCCTGGCTGGGGGGCAGGGTTGGAAGTTGGTGAGTTGGTTGCTGGCTGTCGGAGGGCATGGAGGAGAGCCTAGGGGAAGGGGCTGGAGTTTAGGGGCCCAGTCTCCCCCATCTCAAGGGGGCCTGAGGCATCCTAGCCCAGTTCCTGTAACCAGATTACATCTGTGCTGCGCTGTGCTGGAGGAGCAATAAACCACCCTCAATTCCACTGGCTGGTGCAGTCTGTTTGTGCCATTTCGGGGTGCAGGAGACGGGGAACCCCCAACGCGCCGTCACACGGGGCAATCCAAATGCGGGAGGAGACCTTTAAAGCAGGCAACTAGGTCAGAAGAAGAGCGAGCGCGTCCCAAACAAACATGCTCTGGACAAATGAGGAGCCCTGTTTTTAACAGAGACCTTTCTCTAACTCGGAAGAGCATGTTTTCAGTCTGTCACCTGGCTGGGAAGGAGCAGCCACGGAGGAAGTACTGAGTGGAAATGCACCCCTTTTGTTTGGCAGTCAGGGTGGGGACTTGGCATCACTACCACCTAACTCAGTGTGCTCTTCGGGAGTGAATCAATGGCTTGTTTTGCTAACCCATTGTCTTTTCCGCTGGCTGGGGCGCTGCTTTTTTTTTTAACACAGTGTTTGGAATAGATGCATTAGCCAGAAAGATCTAGGGGTCATAAGGGACCACAATCTAAATGAGTGAACAGTGGGACACTTGCAAAAAGCAAACCTGATTCTGGGCTGCATTAATGGTTCACAATCCTGCTGGAAAGGCATAACAAGTGGGGCTCCACAGGGGTCTGTTCTGGGACTGGCTTTGTTCAATATCTTCATCAACGATTTAGAAATTGGTATAGAAAGTACGCTTATTAAGTGTGCAGATGATACCTAGCTGGGAGGGATTGCGACTAATCTGCAGGACAGGGTCATAATTCAAAATGACCTGGACAAATTGGAGAAATGGTCAGAGGTAAACAAGATTAAGTTTAATAAAGACAAATGCAAAGTGCTCCAGTTAGGAAGGAACAATCAGTTTCACACATACAGAATGGGAAGCGACGGTCTGGGAAGGAGTACGGCAGAAAGGGATCTAGGGGTTATAGTGGACCACAAGTTAAATATGAGTCAGCAGTGTGATGCTGTTGCAAAGAAAGCAAACATGATTGTGGGATGTATTAACAGGTGTGTTGTGAGCCAGACACGAGAAGTCATTCTTCCGCTCTACTCTGCGCTGATTAGGCCTCAGTTGGAGGATTGTGTCCAGTTCTGGGCACCGCATTTCAGGAAAGATTTGGAGAAGGTCCAGAGAAGAGCAATAAAAACGATGAAAGGTCTAGAAACCACGAGCAATAAGCCAAGGCTGAAAAAATTGGGCCTGTTTAGTTTAGAAAAGAGAGAACTGAGAGGGGACCCGATAGCTGTTTTCAAATACCTAAAAGGGTGTTATAAGGAGGAGGAAGAAAAATAGTTCTCCTTGGTCTCTGAGGACAGGACAAGAAGCAATGGGCTTAAACTGCAGCAAGGGAGGTTTAGGTTGGACATTAGGAAAAACTTCTTGTCAGGGTGGTGAAACACTGGAATAAGTTGCCTAGGGGGGTTGTGGAATCTCCATCCCTGGAGATATTTAAGAGCAGGTTGGACAGACACCTGTCAGGGATGATGTAGGTGCTTGGTCCTGCCGTGAGGGCAGGGGACTGGACTCGATGACCTCTCGAGGTCCCTTCCCGGTTTAGTGTTCTATGATCCATAAGCCCTGTTTGTCTATTGGCTCAGTGTACTCCACCCACTATTTTTGTGTGGGGCAATTTGACATTGCTTTTTCAAACCAAATGAGCACGCCGGTCAGAAAGTGACCGCTCTCCGCTATCCATTATACTCAGGGGGTTCCTTTGCCTTTCAAAACCGACAGAGCTCTTCCGCAGTGGTTGTAGTGTCTGGGCTGTAAGAATGGAAAGATTTGGGGTAGTGGTCCCCAGACTTTTCACACTGCCCCCCCCCATATGTGTCCATGCCCCAATCCCAGAAGCTGCAGTCAGGAACAGGGGGATAGGATCCAGGGTTCTTGGGGGCAGGGGAGCCAGGAGGGACCCTGGCTGGAGTCACAGATGCAGACAAGGCTGGGGCCAGAAGCAGAGCAGCAGCCAGGCCGCGGTCAGAGCTGGCAACCATGGACGTGGCTGGGTTCGGATCCGCGGGTGAGCCAGGAGTCAGGCGCTGAGGCCTGGGCCAGCATGGGGCTGCATAGTGCTCCATCACTGCTACTTTGGAGCCAGGTCCTGACCTCACTACACACCCCTAACATGCTCTGTGCTTCCCACTGGGGCGTGCCCCCCAGTTTGGGGACCACTGATTTGGACTGTGCTGGACCTGGCTTTTCAGCCCTACATCGCAAAGCATTTTACAAAGGGGGCAGCGTCATGGAACTTACAGTCGAATGACTGGATACTTGTGGCAGCAACAATCTTTTTGCTCTGGGCTTGTACAGCAGCTGGCCCGATGGGCTGCTGGTCTCTGATTAGAGCTGATAGGCACCATTGTATAGATCTACATCAGTGTGTCTTAACCTTTGTAAGACCAAGGAACACCAAACAATATTTTCTTTATGCAGAATACCAAGGATTTTTTGTTGAGCAAAAAAAAAAGTCAGAAATTTATTGAGCACAAAAGCTGCCCCTTTAAGGGTGGCCATTTTGAATTGTTGTTCTCCACGGCGCACAGTTTAAGAAACACGGATCTACATGAATAAACGGGCCCAAAGATGTTAACACAATCCAGTCATGGTCCAACATTAAACAGCACAGAGTAAAGTCTGGGAGTTGGTGTAGACAGGAGCTCAAATTGCTTAATCTCATGGCAAGCACACAGTTAAACATCCTTTTATGAAAGCAGAAGGGAAGGCCCTTTGAAATGGAAAGTATGAAATGAAGCATCCGTGTTAACGAGTCTTTGTTCTCTGGCCCGTTAGCCGGAAAGAGTTTTTAGATGGAAAATCCCCTTGTTTGCCAGGCTCGTAGGTGGCGTCACAGATGGTAAAACCTGTCCTGTGGGGGGAAAGAAAGGAAGTTAGTTGGGGTAGAGCTATTGGCGTTAGAGTCCAGTGTCATGGTGTTTGGGATTCAGCCTGCTTGGATGGTGATGCAGGTAGGATTTCTCTGGTCCGGGTCTCTCTGGTCCGGCAGCCTCTGTGGCAGAGCCCCGGAGGTTGGCAGGAGTCTCCCAGCATCTGGGAGAGGAGCGGGCTGTATCGGGAGAGTCGAGGCTGGGAACACAGCCGGGGATGGCAGCTGGGGTGGAAGCTCCAGAGACCGTACCCCTCCTTGTCTGTTTATGTAGTACATGGTGGCCATGTTGTCTGTGAGGATGTGCATCCCTCTACCCCTCACACGCGTTCCTGATCGTCCTTAGCTCTTCGACGTTTGTGGAGCGACCTCTTTCGAGGGGTGTGGGGTGCGCAGGGTCCCCATGTGGGCTCCCCAAACGCAGTCCCAAGCGTCGGCTACCAGTTCCCTGGAGTGCAGTTGAGGATGGTATGGGAGGCCTGAAATGACCTGGGTTGGTCCGTCCATCCGTCCACCAGGCCAGGGCAGACAGGATCCAGGGCAGCACCGTCACCACCCATTCCAGAGAGTGTCTTGCCGGAGCATAAACCAAGGCCTGCCACAACTGGAGGGGCCCGAGTCTGGCCAGGGGCACCACCTACGGGCATGTCTCCATATGGCCCGGGGAGCGTTGCTGAGGCTGGCAGCTAGGAGGCCTGTAGATGCAGAGCCTGGAGACCAGATCTGACCTCCTCTGGGCTGGCAACTTCCCTCCTTTGGAGCTGGCCAGGTCCCAAAGGTGCCAGAGCAGGGTGTCCCAACCTATCCCATCTAGATGTATCTCTCACTGGACTGGTCAGGATTTCTCTTGGCATCAGGGTGACAAAGCTGGGTCCGATGACTTCTGCGTGGCCTCCCTCATTTTCCCTCCAGAATCTCCATGTGGGGACCCAGAAAGGGTAGGGATTGATTAGCAGGGGCTGCAGAAACTCCCTAAAAGTGTGTGTGTGGGGGGGGGACCCCTGGGGCCCAAACTATGCCCCTGCCTTGCCCATCCCCCAAGACCCACCCGGTGCCATTTCTTCCCAACATCCACCCTCACACGACCCATCCCCCCCACCTAAGACCCTGGCCCCGCTCTCTCCTCTCCACCCCCTCCCTCACCACTCGCTTGCCCTCATGGCCAGTAAAAGTGACTCTCACACCCTAGCCTCCCCTGTTCTGGCGTCTCTAATGGGTGGAATAGTCTGTCGCCTTATTTCATTCACCAATTAGGCCTAATATCATCCACGTTGTCTCATTTAACAAGCATGATCTTAACACAGTCCTTGGGTTTTATCTGTCGGCCTCTTTCTTTAGGGCTAATTCAGCCTTTCTCTCTCCCTTTCGTGCCTTTTCCCCTCAGCATTTGTTGTGATCGGTTATTTTGACGTCTCACGACCTTTCACATACACTTTTAACCGGTGAGCTCACAATGAGAGTAAATTTGTAGGCCCAATTATCACGACAGCGCTATGGTACTACAAATAATAGCAATTCTCCTCAAGTCACCCAGCGTTTACATAGATGTTTCGTATTCATGCACGTGTGCCGCGTTGGGATCGATGTTTAGTTTTGTAACTACATAACTAATACAGGTTAGGGAGCTGAACATATCCGGTGGTAGGTCAAAGCGGTTTATCACGTGACTGTACTTCCACACATGTGCCGCAGAGGAAATATATGGATACACCGTGGAAACTTTTCAAACAGAACATATTTTTGCCAGAGCAGGTATTTTTTTGTGTGAGGGGTGGTTTGTTTTGGTGAAAAACTGTTAGTATTTTTTTTTTAAATTTCCTTTGCACCATTTTTGTTGTGATTAAAAAAAAAATCATTATCAGAATGTTATCACAGAGTTTTGTTTATTGGAAATCCAGCTTTGGTACACAACACATACTGATAATGACTGCAATTAAAAATAATGTGTGAAATCCTGAGGAGAAATGAAACGTGAAACTGTTTCAAAGCCTGAGAAATGGAAACAACGTTGAAGTTGCCAAATTTTCCACAGGTTTTTTTGTTTTGTGGAAGGGGCTTGTTTTGTTTTGAACCGTCTCTGCATGGTGAAGAGATAATGGTGCTTTCTGACTTATCATATAGGTAACTCTTTGTATATGGGAGGGCATGTCTATACTAGGAAACGTTTTCGAAATAACGAACATCGATTTAATAACTCCCGAAATAAATCGAAATAGCACATCCCTGCTACGGGGAGGCCTCGAAATTAGTCCGAGGCAGGCTCCATTAATGCAGATACGCTACCTCAGCGAACAGCTTCAGGAAGCACTAGGGAGTAATTAGTTTGAAATAGCAGCCCCGGAGCGTCCACATTACTGCTATTTCGAAATAACTATTTCAAAATTAGTGTTGTTCTTCGAGGAAAGCAGGAGTACAGATTTTGAAATAAGTGGCCCCTTACTCCGAAAGAACGGCCGTGGTAGTGTGGACGCTCCATTTATTAATTGGAGCTGAGGGAGGGATGTTATTTTGAAATAAAACTCTAGTATAGCTCAGAGCCGAGAGAGAGAGAGCGAGAGAAACAGTTGGAGCATGCAAGCAAGCTTTTTATAACATCGTTTTCAGGCAGATGAGGGGGGCCATCAAATCATCCAATGTGACCACCCGTTTTTGCCCGATACCCGTGCGTTAATCCCAAAGACTTTAATTAATCCAAAACAGTTACGCCTCCGGAGACAAGACTGTACGCCACAGAGAACATGAGAGAGACCAAGAAACCACTAGGCCTCTCCACTGACAGGGTATTGATTAGGTGATGTCCGGAAAGGATTAGTCGTTTTGGGTTTCCCAACTTCGAGACATTGTAAAGATACCTGACTTTCACCTGTGCCCTGAATCTCGGCTTTAACGTGTATCTAGTTCAGAAACGCTTTGCTCCCCAAAGCTGTGTCTACATTGGCACCCCTTTCCGGAAAAGGGATGCTAATGTGACCAGTCGGAATTGCAAATCCGCGGGGGATTTAAATATCCCCCGCGGCATTTGCATTTACATGGCTGCCGCTTTTTTCCGGCTTGGGGATAAGCCAGAGAAAAGCGCCAGTCTAGACGCGATTCTCCGGAAAATAAGCCGAAGTGTCTAATCTGCATCCCTTTTCTGGAAAAGGGGTGCAGTGTAGACACAGCCCAAGAGTAAAATCTCAACCAAAAAGGGCAAACCGGAGAAAGCTCTGAGAGGTGGGAAGTGACTCTGTGGACCAGGAAAAGCCGGTGTGTGTGTGTGTGTGTGTGTGTGTGTGTGTGTGGCCGCCACTACTCTACACAGATGCTACGGAGAGGAACAATTCTCATGTGTTACCAATAGCTTCGGTTGCTCTAAAGGGGCTGTGGGAATCTCACAAGAGTCTTATGAAGAGATGGTCTCTGCCCCAAAGTGATTGTAACCTCAGCCCCCCAATCAGATACATGCCAATAAACCCACCCCCCAGCTGCTGAATGAAAGACTCTCTCTCCCACCTGAGTTTCAGAGAGAACAGGTGTCCCTGAGAATATTCTAGTCTCTGGGGAACATTCATTCCTTTTGTACAGCTCATTGGAGAGACAACAGTCCGATGGTATTGACAGCCTTCCTTTGCACGAGTGCTTTTTTGGTGGATCTCCTACCCACGTCCTGCTTTCGGACAACAGCACAATATGGCTTTGGCTGGGCGTGCGGACGTGATTGTCAGACCACAGGACATAAGAACGGCTGTATTGGGTCAGACCAAAGGTCCATCTAGCCCAGTATCCTGGCTGCCCACAGTGGCCAATGCCAGATGCCCCAGAGGGAGTGAACAGAACAGGGAATTATCCAGTGAAGCCTCCCCTTTCACCCATTCCCAGCTTCTGACAAACAGAGCTTAGGGACACCATTCCTACCCATCCTGGATAAGTATTGATGGACCTAATCTCCATGAACCTATCTAGCTCTTTTTTAAACCCTGTTATAGTCTTGGCCTTCACAACATCCTCTGGCAAGGAGTTCCACAGGTTGACTCTGTGCAGAGTGAAGAAAAAAAATATTTTTCAAAGAGGCACTTGAACTTGACCCACAGGCCACTTGAACCACAGTGAAACACTGAACTGCACCCACATACGTGAATGTTCTGGGTAGTGTTTGCCACACAGAGGCAGCAGCTGTGCAAGGAAGAGTGTTGCAGAGTCCACACTGCACTCTCTGAGCATCTGCTGCCCTTTTCTGGGCATGCTCTAGTAAAGCATGATCTCTGTTTTGCCCTTTCAGTGGTAAGGCAAAATCAAACCATTTCTATTTCCCCCTCGTTATGTTTTCATTTGGCTCGTGTTCATAATCTACACATCTTTTCATTTCATTCTTGTTTCTTGTGTTTAGATCTCCCTGTTCACATCTGTGAGGCAGGAAGGCAGAGTGTCCCCCCAGGTTTTTGGGAGGTACCCGGAAAATGTTCCCAATGGATCACCCAAACCAGGGCCTCATCTGCCATCTTTGAGGCAGGCCTGACAATACCGATCGTGAAATCTACTCAGGGAGGGTCATACTAAGAATCTCCTCCCAGGCAATAAGAAAAGAAAAACGGCTAGACTGGATCAGAACAAAAGTCCATCTAGTCCAGTATCCTGTCTGCCAACAATGGCCAATGCCAGGTGCCCCAGAAAGAATGAAAAGAACAGGGAATAATCAAGTGTTGCCTCCCCTTTCACCAATTCCCAGCTTCTGACATATAGAGGCTAGGGACACCACTCCTACCCATCCTGGCTAATAGCCATTGATGGACCTAACCTCCATGAATGTATCTAGCTCTTTTTTTAACTCTGTAATAGTCTTGGCCTTCAACATCCTCTGGCAAGGAGTTCCACAGGTTGACTGTGTTATATGAAGAAAAGCTTCCTTTGGTTTGTTTTAAACCTTCTGCTTATTAATTTAATTTGGTAATCCCTAGTTTTTATGTTATGAGGGATTAAATAATGTTTTTTTATTTACTTTCTCTGCAGCAGTTATGATTCTATAGATTTGTCATATCCATCTGAAAAATCCCAGTCTTATTAATCTCTCCTCATATGGCAGCCGTTCCATATCCCTAATCATAGAATCATAGGACTGGAAGGGACCTCGAGAGGTCATCGAGTCCAGCCCCCCGCCCTCAAGGCAGGACCAAGCTCCGTCTACACCATCCCTGACAGATGTCTATCTAACCTGTTCTTAAATATCTCCAGAGAGGGAGATTCCACCACCTCCCTTGGCAATTTATTCCAATATTTGACCACCCTGACAGTTAGGAATTTTTTCCTAATGTCCAATCTAAACCTCCCCTGCTGCACTTTAAGCCCATTGTCCTGTCCTCAGAAACCAAGAGGAACAAATTTTCTCCTTCCTCCTTGTGAACCCTTTTAGATATTTGAAAACCGCTATCATGTCCCCCCTTAATCTTCTTTTTTCCAAACTAAACAAGCCCAGTTCATGAAGCCTGGCTTCATAGGTCATGTTCTCTAAACCTTTAATCATTCTTGCCGCTCTTCTCTGTACCCTTTCCAATTTCTCCACATCTTTCTTGAAATGTGGCGCCCAGAACTGGACACAGTACTCCAGCTGAGGCCAACTAGTGCAGAGTAGAGCGGCAGAATGACTTCACGAGTTTTTTGTTGTCTCTTTCTGAACCTTTCCCTCCCAGCTGGCATGGGCCTTTTCTCTCCCCTCCCTCCAGCGCTGTGGCTAAGGATAGGAGGGGAAGGGTTTGGGGTAGGGGAGCTACTTACCCAGTCTGGTGGCAGGAAAGATGGCAGAGCCCCTGCTCTCTTGGTGGGGCTGCCCCCAGTGGCCACTCTAAATGTCACATCCCTCTTCTCTGGGCCCCTCCCTTTCACATTCCTCCACTCTGTCCCCCCTCCCTTTCCATGTTATGGAAAACAGTCCCGTTCCTGGCACTTCCTATTTTCTTGGCACAACCAAACCTGGACCTTGGTTTAAGTTAGGATCAGAGGAAGTTGTCTATTACATTTGGTAGTCCTGGCTCTTACCATTTAGGACGAGTTCTTGAACACATGGACTGGCAGACAGACACACAAACAGACTCGGAGGCACACAGATCTTAGATAGATGGGTGTCTGACAATTCTGTTCAGTTTGCCTGGTATGCGGGTTGGACCTACTAGCCTGTAACTGCCAGGATCACTTCTGGAGCCCTTTTTAAAAACTGGCATCACATTAGCTATCCTCCCATCATTTGCTACAGAAGCTGACTTAAAGGATAGGTTACAAACCACAGTTAGCAGTCCTGCAATTTCACGTTAAGTTCTTTCAGAACTCTTGGGTGAATGCCATCTGGTCCCGGTGACTTGTTACTGTTTAGTTTATTTATTTGTTCCAAAACCTCCTCTAATGACAGCTCAAACTGGGATAATTCCTCAGATTTGTCACCTAAAAAGAATGGCTCAGGTTTGGGAATCTCCCTCACAGCCTCAGCTGTGAAGACCAAAGCAAAGAACTTATTTAGTTTCGCCGCAATGACCTTATCGTTTATGTGTGCTCCTTTAGCATCTCGATTTTCCAGCAGCCCCACTGCTGGCTTCCTGCTTCTGATGTACTTGAAGATTTTGTTATTACTTTTTGGCTGTGTCTAGACTGGCAAGTTTTTCCGCAAAATCTAATGATTTTGCGGAAAAACTTGCCAGCTGTCTACACTGGCCGCTTGAATTTCTGCAAAAGCACTGACAATCTCCTGTAAAATCGTCAGTGCTTTTCCGGAAATACTATGCTGCTCCCGTTTGGGCAAAAGTCTTTTTCCAAAAGACTTTTGCACAAAAGGGCCAGTGTAGACAGCATAGTATTGTTTTCCGCAAAAAAGCCCCGAAAAACCGCATCTAGATTGGCCACGCACGCTTTTCCGCAAAAAGTGCTTTTGCGGAAAAGCACCCTGCCAATCTAGACGTGCTTTTCCGAAAATGCTTTTAACGGAAAAGTTTTCCGTTAAAAGCATTTTCAGAAAATCATGCCAGTGTAGACGTAGCCTTTGAGTTTTTGGCTGGTCGTTTAAGTTCTTTTGTAGACTTCCTAATATATTTTTACACTTAATTTGCCAGAGTTTTATGTTCCTTTCTATTTTCCCCACTAGGATTTCACGTCCACTTTTAAACAATGTCTTATTGTCTCCATTGCTTCTTTTACTTCGTTGTCTAGCCACGGTAGCACTCTTGTGGTTCTCGTACCATGTTATGTAATTTGGAGCCTCTATTATAGCGTCTTTAAAAAGTTTCCCTGCAGTTTGCGGGAATTTCACTTTTGGCCCTGTGCCTTTTACTTTCTGTTTCACGAACGTCCTCGTTTTTGTGTCATTCCCCTTTCTGAAATGAAGGCTGCGGTGGTGTTTTCCCCACCACAGGATGTTAAATTTAATGACACTAGCTGGAGTTACCTGGCGTTGCTTGGGAAACTGGAGGAACAAAATGTAGAAAAACTGTAATCCATTTTCTTTTTTTGAATGGTAGAAAAGTTGCACTGATTTCTATAGGGATTAAAATATAGGTCCCTGACATGCCTGGGGGGGGAGGGGGATTGCAACCCCAGGTGGAAGGGAGATTACATGCGGGAGGGGTGCCCAGGGCTGCAGGTGCCCTGGGGGGGCAGGGCGGGTGCCCGAGCTGTTGTGCATGTGGGGTGGGGGCATTGCGTGCTGGTGTGTGGGGAGGAGACAGGGTCGCTTATGTAACCTCATGGGCGGGAGGAGGTGAGTCCCAGATGGCCCTGGGGGCCTCAGGCAGCGGGCACGGGACTGAGGGTGGGTGGTGTAGCAGGCACAGGACCTAGGGTGGGCAGGGCGACCCCTGCAGCACAGCACGGCACATTACTTTTTAATTTTTACAGCTTGAGCTCAGGCCCGATCGGGTCCAAAAGTACCTTAAAACTTTCTCCTGGAGGAAAGGTTCTCCCATGCAACGTTTGGTTGCGGTAGCTCTTCTAGTGTCCAAGTTATTCGCGCACAAACTTACAAACATTCTCCTTTATATATTAGATGAAGGTCACTATTTTCAAGCGGTCCAGTTCTAGCTCTCTCACGGCCCAGATCCAGTGCTCCACTTGGATTGCCTGCGCTTTTCTGGGTTCTGAGACGAGCTGCTCCATGAAGCAGCAATTTAGGGTGTGAAACTTTATCTCCGCATCCCACCCTGGGGTACCTGTACCCAGTCAGTGTGGGGCTAGTTGAGATCCCCCCACTGAGTTTTTTTTTTTAAAGAATTTTTACAACCTCTCTAATCTCCCCGAGCAACTGCCCATCTTTCCTAGGAATCCAGTTCCGTAGCACAATAGGCTTGTCTAAGAGTCCAGCCGTTGTACATTATTGGGACTGAAAGCGTGCCAGGGAAGCCTAGAAGCCCTGACTAATATTAGGGCAACGCAAATGATTTGGGGGCTGGAGCACATGACTTACGAGGAGAGGCTGAGGGATTTGGGTTTGTTTAGTCTGCAGAAGCAAAGAGTGAGGGGGGATTTGAAAACAGCCTGCAACTCCCTGAAAGGAGGTTCCAAAGAGGATGGAGAGAGAACATAAGAATAAGAACGGCCGTACTGGGTCAGACCAAAGGTCCATCTAGCCCAGTAGCCTGTCTGCCGACAGTAGCCAGCACCAGGTGCCCCAGAGAGGGTGGACCAAAGACATTGATCAAGTGATTTGTCTCCTGCCATCCCTCTCCAGCCTCTGACAGAGGCCAGGGATACCATTTCTATCCTCTGGCTAATAGCCTTTTATGGACCTAACCTCCATGAAATTATCTAGCTTCTCTTTAAACTCTGTTATAGTCCTAGTCTTCACAGCCTCCTCTGGCAAGGAGTTCCACAGGTTGACTACGCGCGGTGTGAAGAACTTTCTTTTATTAGTTCTTTTATTAGAGGCGGCGGCAGATGGCAGAATGAGGAGCAATGGTCTCAAGTTGCAGAGGGGGAGTCTAGGTTGGAGATTAGGACAAACTATTTCGCTAGGAGGGTGGGGAAGCCCTGGGAGGGTTCCCTAGGGTGGGGGTGGAATCTCCATCCCTAGAGGTGCTGAAGTCCGGCTGGACCAAGCCCTGGCTGGGATGATTGAGTTGGATTGGTCCTGCTTTGGGCAGGAGGCTGGACTTGATGACTCCTGAGGTCTCTGCCAGCCCTGGGATTCTGTGCATAGAGCAAGGTGATGTTCATACATCTAGTAAGAGACAGAACAGGGGGGAGGGGGCAGAGAGCCATGGCTTTTCAAAGAGGCAGATAGGAGGGAGTGGGGAACAGGGTCTGAGATGAAAGAGGCAGTACTGGGGCAGGACCTAAGGGAAAACACAGTGTGAAGGCAGAGATGGGGGGAGAAAGGGACAGCATATGGGAAGAGCCTCAGGAAGGAGTGACATGGGGACATGGCCATGGCTTGGGACGCCTGGCTGCTCCTCCCCTTTTAGGGAGTTTCTGCCGCTCCTGGTAAGAGACAGCCCCTACCCCAGAGCACTCGGAGCCTAAATTCATGGTGATATTACAGGTGGGGAATAGAGGATAGGGGACTTGCCCAAGGCCGCACAGAAAATCTGTGGCAGAGCTGGAAATGAACGAAAGATTTGCTAGGCTCTTGCCCAGTTCCTTAATGACAAGTCCATCTTTCCTGGTCTGCCCTAAGCGCCCAGTGAGCCATGGCATGCTGGCGTTTCTGCTGGTACCTCTGCACTGCAGCTGGCAGCCAGCCTCCCAGCCCGGGTAGGCCGACTCGCACAGCTCGCCTCGAGCCAGCGTGAAAAAATAGCTGTGTGGCAGTTGGGGCTCGGGCAGCAGCTCACCCTTGCAAGCCCACCCAGCCCCCTACCTAGAGCCTCCACCACATCCGCACGGCTCCCTGAGCACCCTGGCACAAGCTGAGCAAGCATGAGTCTGTCTACCTGCCGCGTAGACCACCATGCAGGACCACCATGGGATCCCTGATTCTAAAACACCACAGCCAGGGGACGAGCATCTCTAACCTTCTCCGGGAAGGTCTCCACCCTGTCCTGTTGCAGGCTTGTTTTAATAAAACAAGCCTTTTGGGGTAGAGACTTTCTTTTCCCATGCCTGTAAAGTGCCTACGGGCCGGGACTGTCTCTTGCCACGTGTCTGTACAGCTCCAAGCACAATGGAGATCCTGATTTTGGTTGGCACATCTAGGCACTGCAGTTATTCTACTACCACTTCCTTAAAATCGATCTAGATATATCTGTTACTGATCCTCAAGCTGTGTGCCTGTGGTACTGAATAACCCGATGTCTATATTGCTGTCCCCCATGCGTGGGACGATATGCAGATTAGTTACAGGGAGTTTAAATGTAGCTTTCAGTGAACATAAACAAACCAACCTGAAGAACTAGCTGTGAGAAGTGAAAATATGCCTGGTGATATGTGGTAAAGCGCTGTATGTGTCCCTGCCGACAGATGGGGTCTCCTCATCTCAAAAAGATATACTGGCATTAGAAAAGGTTCAGAGAAGGGCAACTAAAATGATTAGGGGTTTGGAACGGGTCCCATATGAGAAGAGATTAAAGAGACTGGGACTTTTCAGCTTGGAAAAGAGGAAACTAAGGGGGGATAGGATAGAGGTCTATAAAATTGTGAGCGGTGCGGAGAAAGTGAATAAGGAAAAGTTATTCACTTGTTCCCATAATGTAAGAACTAGTGGCCACCAAATGAAACTAATGGGCATCAGGTTTAAAACAAAGAAAAGGAAGTTTTTCTTCACACGGTGCATTGTCAACCTGTGGAACTCCTTGCCTGAGGAGGTTGTGAAGTCTAGGACTATACCAGGGTTTAAAAGAGAACTAGATACATTCACACAGGTTAGGTCCATAAATGGCTATTAGCCAGGATGGGTAAGGAGTAGTGTCCCTGGCCTCTGTTTGTCAGAGGGTAGAGATGGATGGCAGGAGAGAGATCGCTTGATCGTTACCTGTTCAATTCACTCCCTTTGGGACACCTGGCATTGGCCACTGTGGGCAGACAGGGTACTGGGCTGGGTGGACCTTTGGTCTGACCTAGTACAGCCAATCTTATGTTCTGTATGTGGCTGGTCTGCAGAAAATAGCTACCTACTACTTCTGCCAGCTAATGGGGTTAGTCCCATCCCTGGAGATATTTAAGAGCAGGTTAGACAGGCCTCTCTCAGGGATGGTCTAGCTGGAGCTTGGTCCTGCTGTGAGGGTAGAGGACTGGATCTGATGATCTCTCGAATCCCTCCCAGTTCTGTTCTATGATCCCTGACATAAGTGGCTAGGGTCCCTCTTTCAATGCCCCATGCTGCTGGGGGAGACAGCAAGAACTGTGCAGGAATAAAAAACCGTGGCTGATTCACGACTTAACGACGTAAAAACCGTGTCCTCTCTCTCTCTGGCAGAACAATGGGAACTTTTCGACAGCCCGCGTCAGCACCCAGCCCTCTGCCTTTCCTGCCGTGTTGCGGAGTTCTGAGCGCTCCTAACTTTCATCTCTGCAACGGGCTTTCCCCGCAGACAAGTGACTTTTTCCGTATTTCCTTGTCTGAAATGTGCCTCAGTCAAAGCGCCGGGGGTTGTCTCTTTGGCTTTTTGCTTTATTTCTCTTTTTGCCACACGCGAGAGTCTCTTTCCGGAGCATTTTCCGCTGCACCACTGAGTGGAAAAGGAGGGGAAAGGAGTTTCAAGCAGCCAACGATATTTAACACTGGTTCATTCGCAGCCATGCGGAGGCAGGCTGTGATTCAGTGTAGTGCTTCTTCCCATGTTACGTCAGTCCTGTTCCCCTGGCCAGCCGGCCTCCAGCCCCCCACGGGGCCAGTCACGGATGTTTCAAAGGAAAGCATCATGTCTCCTTTGTGGACAAGTGTGAAATTCAATGTGCAGGGGGAGAGGACGGGAGGGAATGTTTTTCTGTCCCCAGGCAGCTATTATGTAGAGTGTGTCCTGAAACATAAGGGCTGAAATCCTTTATAAATATTCTTCCTGGGTGGCTATCCAATTGTCCTTCCGCCTCCCAATGCCCAGGGTGCTTCTATATGGCAATGGACTTACTGAAAATAATTCACTCCCGAGACATTTTCAGGGAAGGAAAGGACCATTCTTCTCAACCTTACAAGCGTTTCGCCCCCATCCCTTAGTTTAGTTTATCTTTTGCTCTTAAAACCTAAAGTGGAGCTCACCAACGGTCCCTCTTCCCCCCCATCCATGTGCAGAATAAATTTTGTTCTGTGCACCAAGACATGTGCACCACCAAACACATTGTGCCCGCTGAGGATGCTCTGCAAATCAGCTGGGCAGCACCTGAATCTCTCCTGTGTGGCTGATTCACAGGAGGGTTGGGGAGTGTTGGGAGGTACAGTCATTCAGGGCAGGGGGTTGGTGGTGTGGGGGGGTGTGAGGAAGGGCTCAGTGGGTTGGGGTGGAGGGGGTGAAGGAGTCAGGGCTGGGGTGGGGATGTGGCGCGTGTAGGACTAGGGGGCCGGGGCGTGGAGGTCTCCGGATAGGGTGAGGATGTGATGGGAGCATCAGTCAGGGTTGGGGGGGTGAGGAGGAGCTCAGAGCAGGGGCTTGGGGAAAGGGGGGGTGCAGGAGTCAGAGCGGAGGGTTGGGGTGGGTGTATAAGAGGGGGAGGGGAGAGCGCACTGAGATTCCTACTAGGGTTGCTCGCTCTTCCCCTTCCCGTTCCCATCAGACAGCTGGAGGAAAGCGCACAGCTCGGCTGCCCCCTGCTCCCCCAGCCCAGCCGGAGCCTGGCAGTGATGGGAAAAGAAACCCCCAGCAGCCCTGGTACAAATCTCTGGGAAGCGGGGCAGCTCCCTTCCTCTCCCCCTCCCTGAATGGAGCCGGGGGGAGAGGCTGGAGCAGTCCTGGACCAGTGGGGGGGTGGGGAGAGCGCCCCCAGCCAGCCCCTTTCACCAAGCTGGCTGCCTGCGGCGTAGGCCCGAGAGCCTGGCTATTGTGCGCCGGCCTCCTCCGGCAGCCGAGCGCCCCCGCCGGCTCCTTGTGGCCCGAGCAGCGCCCCGGTCGCCCCGGCTCATTCCCCCTCCCGGCAGCTGGGGTGTGGCGTGACGGTGATCGAAACGACGCACGGTCCAGGCGCCGCCGTGGGAAAGATTCCACGCCAGGCTGAACGCCACGGGGGGGGAGGGAGTAGCCCACGCGATGCAGGGAGCAGCCGCCGGTCATGCTCCAGCTTCCACCAAGGCGCTTTCTCCCAAGACCAGCGCGGCGGCAGGTTGCCACGGAAACGGATTTTCCCCTGCCCCTCGGGAGCCGGTTTCCAAACCTGAGCGGCACACGGGGGGCTGTTAAACCTTCACGCCGCCGATCAAAGGGGCTTGCTCGGAGCCGGGACGGAGCAATGGGGGACCCCGGGGCGGATGAGCGAACACAGCAGGAGGTGGGCCCATGCCCGGCCAAGGCAGCTGGGGTCTTTCGGTTGCCCTCCGAGGACGTTAGCTCAGTGACTGATAACGTGTAGAGGGCTCTGATGCAGGGAAGCTGCTCGTTACAAATGAGCCTTACCCCATGCCAAACACACCAGAGGCTGAGCCAAAAAAATCCCAGCACCAGCGTGGCCCCAGAAATTGGCACCAAGAGCAACCGTCCTCGTTGTCCACCTCAGAAACCTGCCCTGGGTGGAGCAGATGTTAAAGCCACCAGCTTGGGCTCCTTCGGCTAAGCAGGGCTGGGAACCTGTCGGTGCTTTGGTGCGGGTCATAAGAACGGCCGTACTGGGTCAGACCAAAGGTCCATCTAGCCCAGTATCCTGTCTGCCGACAGTGGCCAACACCAGGTGCCCCAGAGAGGGTGGACCGAAGACAATGATCAAGCGATTTGTCTCCTGCCATCTCTCTCCAGCCTCTGACAAACAGAGGCCAAGGACACCATTTTATCCCCTGGCTAATAGCCTTTTATGGACCTAACCTCCATGAAATTATCTAGCTTCTCTTTAAAGCTAGATAATTTACATTGCTTACTGGGTACTTTGGGGGCAGACGCTGGTGCTGTAGGCAGTGGGGTTGGGCTATTTCCCCTCTGAGTCGGTTCTAGCCCGTGCTCTGGGGCACGGTGCTGCCGGCGGCTGTGTCTTTCGCATGAGACAGAACCGTCAGCCCCAGTGCGGCTGAGCAGGGGGATGGGGTAGTCGGTATCAGGAAGGGTTACGCCTTCCCAGCTGACCGCCTGGCTGGGGACGGGATAAAAGCCAGGTTCCCAGTGGGTGACGGGCCAGATCCGAAGAGACTCGGCACTGAAATCCGTGAACGCAGAGGAGCCGTCACCCAGGGCCTCAGCAGGGGCGTGGGGAGAGATCTGGACCCTTCAGAAGTGATCCGTCCAGCGTGACCTAGACTGGATTCCTCTCAGAGGGAGGGAATTCCAGACCTTTTGGAGCATGGGTGGTGGGGGAAGCTATGGGGAGGCAAGCCCCCAGCCCCGCCCCTTCCTCCTTTGCCACCCAAGGGCCCATGGTCCTCCTACATTGGGCAGCACACAGTCCCAGCTGGAGCATGGGGGAGAGGAAGGACAGGCAGCATGCAGCCCCAGGCTTCCCCAGAGAGCATGGGGAGAGTGGCCCCCCAGCCCTGGAGGGTGCGTGGCGGGCAGCCCTCAGCCCCAGAGTGCGGGCAGTGCCTGTCCCCA
Source organism: Pelodiscus sinensis (assembly GCF_052426305.1). Classification (NCBI taxonomy): domain Eukaryota; kingdom Metazoa; phylum Chordata; order Testudines; family Trionychidae; genus Pelodiscus; species Pelodiscus sinensis. Next base: position 5,218,028 of record NC_143054.1, read on the forward strand.
ACCTTGGTGGGACTGAAGCCCAGACAGCCCCAGGGAGACGCACGGAAAGGGGGCAAAGTCTGGGGGCAGAGTGCGGACGGGGCTGGGCTGGCAGTTCAGGACGGCACCGCCTTCCCCCGCCTCTTTTACGGGACGCCCATGTTTTGGAGGCGGGGCCATTAGAATTGTAGGCCGAGAGCAAAGCCTGCTGGGATGGGAGGAGGTAGAATAAAAGCCAAGCCACTTTCTCCAGGAGGTGTGAGATGGAAGGCGAGGAGAGACTCTTTCGGCTGGAGGACCTGAAGGAAGCCGCAGGGAAGGGCGTGGGGGGGAGGTAAACAGCTCCCTGGAGCGCCTACCTCTTGGAGGTAGGACTTCCTAGCCTCTGATACAAGGGGAGAGGGACGAGGTGCCATCCCCCGAGAGAAGGGAGGAGACCAAAGAAAGAGGCGCCCCTAAATCTGAGCTGTTTTGGGTAAGGGCTGTTGCAGAGAGGGATGGGCTCGGTCGCCCACTGAGGGCAGGATAAGAAAGGGAGATTCAGGTGCGATATTGGAAAAAGCTGGCAAGCGCAGTGACGCTCTGGAACAGACTCCTGAGCGAGGCTGGGGGCCCCCGTCACGGAAGCGGTTTAAGAACAGCTTGGACAAACACCCGTCGGGGATGGCCTAGTGTTACTCGGTACCTGCCTCAGTGCCAGGGGCTGGACTTGAGGACTTCCGGAGGTCTCTTCCAGCTCTGTTTCCATGATTTGACGCGAGGGACTTTCCATGCCGTGTGATAAGAAGCCAGCCCCTAGGCAGGGAGAGCTGGTATTTGGGCTACCGTCATATGTGAGACCACACATCCGGGAGGGAAACTGAGTCATGGCCACGCTCTGACGGCAGCAGGTGAGCGGTACTCCTGCAGGATTGCTCCATGGATTTCAAAGACAATGGACACTCAGGGTATGTCTACACTACATGGCTCCATCGACGGAGCCATGTAGATGAGCTTTGTAGACATCGCAAAATGAAGCGGCGATTTAAATAACCGCCGCTTCATTTACATCAAAACGGCTGCCGCGCTGTGCCAATCAGTTGTTTGTCGGCACAGCGCGGTAGTCTGGACGCTCAGCGGTCGACATCAAAAGCCTTTGTCGACTGCCTTGTTATGCCTTGTGGGATGAGGTTTACCGGGGCAGTCGACAAAGGCTTTTGATGTCGACCTCCGAGCGTCCAGACTACCGCGCTGAGCCGACAAACAGTTGATCGGCACAGCGTGGCAGCCATGTTGATGTAAATGAAGCGGTGATAATTTAAACCGCTGCTTCATTTTGCTATATCTACAAAGCTCATCTACATGGCTCCGTCGAAGGGTATAGACATACCCTCCCTGACCATCTGGCCAAGTATTTCTAAACAGAGTGGCCGGGTGTATCCTCACTTTCTGCTCAATCTTTCAACCCGTTTCTAGACAGATGCCTTCTGTGGGGATTCCTCCATGTGGGGTGTGTCTCTGGGCTCCAGTACGTGCCAGGGGGAATTTCATCCTGTAAGAATAGGTTGAAGAGCCTGTTTAAAAATGTGGTCCGTGCCAGTGGTTAAAGGTGTTTGACCTGCCTTGATTCATTTCTTTTCCTTTGCAAAACTCTGTTTTGCCCTGTTTCTAACCCAGCTATTTCAACCATTATCTTCGCTCCACTCGCTGACCCTGCGAGTATTTACATTGCTAAGATATTCATGCATTTGCTGAGACCTTTTACTGAAACCCCTTCACCACGACACATGAGCATTGCACGTGCTGTTACAGCCTGGGGCTGAGCCAGAGACCAGCAGTGTGTGTACACCAGGCCTGCACAACTCAGAAAGCGGCAAGGGCTCCAAAGAAAACAGCTGCGGGCCGCCAGTAGGGATGTTTTCCCAAAAAATACCAAACACGCAGGCTAAAAATTTTTGTTGAGCAAAAAAAAAAAAAAAAACCACACACGCGTGTCTCCACTTGGGCCCCTGGCATCTGTCTCTCCTGCATCCTGCACCCTGCCCCTTGGTGCCTTCCCCTTTCTCCTCACCTGCCCCCGTCCCCTACCTGGCTTCTGCCTTCCAGGTTGTGGGGCTGCTAGAAACTTTTTGAATCCGGTGGTTGTCGGCCGTGACATCATAACACAACATCACGTCACGCCAACATCCTGGCATCTGCCGGCATCCCGCCCTCTGGCTCGCGCCCCGCCTCCTCGCGCTGAAGCTGGATGCAGGCAGCCCGGGGGAAGAATCGCCGCACTTCCCTCTCTCCGGCGGCGCTCCGCTCCTCCGCCTGGCCAGCGGATTGGATGGGGCTGTGCTGCCCGTAGTCGGCACGGGCCGCACAGTGAGCCCCTGCAGAACCCGCATCCTGGCCTGAGCTCCTGAGCAACCCACCGCCTCGCAGGCCTTGCCGAGCCCCCGGGCCCTGCTCCGCCCCTGCCAGCAGCGGCTCCGGCATCCTGGCACAGGGCCCTGCATGCGGCTGCCCCCCAGGAAGCCCAGCGATCCCCGTGTGGCCACCAGCCTGTTACCAGAACCACTGGCTGCCCTCCCAACGCCGAGGCTATGCCTTCCCTCGCCGCCCGTGCCAGGAGCAGCCGGGCCCCGCGGAGCCCTGCGTGTGCAGGATGCGGAGTTCGGCTGGCGCAGCTTAGGTGGTGGGGCGGTTTCATGGCTCAGAAGATTTATGGGTTCAGGGAGCTCCCCCACCAGACTCCGATGTGAGCCCAGAAACCTACCCAGCTACAAAACAGCCCCGCAGCCTGAGCCCAGGGGAGCCGACTGCCTCCATGGGGCGCGGGGGAAGGAGGGGCCACTCTGGAAGGGGTGTGACCTCGAGTGAAAAGGGCCCAGCCGGGGGCAGCCAGCCCTCAGCACTGCAGCGTGCCCCACCTCCCAGCCTTCAGAGCCAAGCAGAGCGCGCCGTGCGCCACTCCAGCAGCGATGTAAAGGACCAGGGTTCCTGCCACTGTAGCAGCAGCCGTGGCTAGGAGCCCCGGTCCCCTGGGAATCACCAGGCCCCAGCAAAAGTGCCTCCTTTGCCCCTTGTGGGCGGGCTTGCCTGAGCCCATGTGCCTGAGTGGGCTGGTGAACCCTAAAAGGCTTGGGAGGGGCGGAAACAGAAGCAGACTGTGAGGGACTCCAAGAAGATCTCACCAAACTGAGTGATTGGGCAACAAAATGGCAAATGAAATTTAATGTGGATAAGTGTAAAGTAATGCACATCGGGAAAAATAACCCCAACTATACGTACAGTAGGATGGGGGCTAATTTGGCTACGACAAATCAGGAAAGAGATCTTGGAGTAATCGTGGACAGTTCTCTGAAAACTTCCACACAGTGTGCAGCGGCGGTCAAAAAGGCAAATAGGATGCTAGGAATTATTAGGAAAGGGATAGAAAATAGGACCCAGAATATCTTACTGCCCCTGTATAAAACTATGGTACGCCCACATCTTGAATACTGTGTACAGATGTGGTCTCCTCACCTCAAAAAAGATATTTTGGCCTTGGAAAGGGTTCAGAAAAGGGCAACTAAAATGATTAGGGGTTTGGAACGGGTCCCATATGAGGAGAGGCTAAAGCGACTGGGACTTTTCAGTTTAGAAAAGAGGAGACTGAGGGGGGATATGATAGAGGTCTATAAAATCATGAGTGGTGTGGAGAGGGCCGATAAAGAAAAGTTATTTATTAGTTCCCATAATAGAAGAACTAGAGGACACCAAATGAAATTAATGGGTAGCAGGTTTAAAACGAATAAAAGGAAGTTCTTCTTCACACAGCGTGTTGTCAATCTGTGGAACTCCTTGCCAGAGGAGGCGGTGAAGGCTAGGACTATAATAGAGTTTAAAGAGAAGCTGGATAAATTCATGGAGGTTAGGTCCATAAAAGGCTATTAGCCAGGGGATAAAATGGTGTCCCTGGCCTCTGTTTGGAGGCTGGAGAAGGATGGCAGGAGACAAATCGCTTGATCATTGTCTTCGGTCCACCCTCTCTGGGGCACCTGGTGCTGGCCACTGTCGGTAGACAGGATACTGGGCTAGATGGACCTTTGGTCTGACCCAGTACGGCCGTTCTTATGTTCTTATGTTAAACTTACTGATCACCTAGTCTGACTTACATAGCACAGGCCCGAGAATTCCAGCCACAAGATCCTGCTTGGAGCCCAGTGTGCGATTGCACAAGAGCATCTTTTAGCCACAGGCTCGACTGAAAGACTTTGGGGCAGTTTCTGTCCTCTACCCTGGCCATTGTATCCTACTGAAGGACCCGAATTCCAGCCGGGGAGCTGGGGTGGTGCTGGAGTTCAGGACTTGCATCGCATCACCTCCTCCGGGGTGAATTTCACCTTCAGGCTTTAGACCTTGTCCACAGAGGTTCCCTGTGAGCTGGGTGCTTGTGCGGCCACTCAGGAGAAATTCACATGCCACCCAGCTGATTAGCAGAGCTAGGTTTGTGTTTCTGTGGGTGGTGCCCATCCACATCTGCCTTGGTGCACATACAAAAAAATGATTCCACACCTTGGCGGAAAAGGTTAGAGGAAACATTGCTTGTAACGGCTCACTGCTTTGTGAATCAGAACTCTACTTCACACTAAGTTTCAGAGAGAGAATCTACTATAGCAGAGCCCAGCAGCCACTCTATGTAATATATAATTGATAATGGTTATTCCTGCTACGCTGCTTGCTGATGAAATTTGAATGCAAGGAGTGGGGAGCGGGAGGGAGTTTTGTTGGTACCTGTCTAGATCCTCCTAAATACACATGCGGCCTTCTCTCATCGCTGATCGAGGACAGCCAATCCCTCTTTGCCTAGGGCCAAATCCTGCTCCTGTTCGTCCTGCCAGGTCTGACTGAATTGTCAGACTTTTTATTCACTGTCCTTGCTCTGGCCAAGCTGTGAATGGGTGGAATCCAATGGGTCAGAAGCACCAGTAGCTCCAGCTTTTCAGGGGGAGTTTTGCTTGCTGAACAACCCCCAGCTGGTTTTCAATCTGAAAGCCGCTCCATCCCCTGCACTCAAGGAGTAAGCTGGTTAGCCGGCAGTACTGCTAGGATTTTAATCCTCTGTGAGGCCGATGCAATGCATCCTTTGCCAGCGAGTTAGCGAAGGAGGGAGTGAACTTCTGAATCGGATCCGTGAACAAGCCGACCAATTCAGACCCATAAGAACGGCCAGACTGGGTCAAACCGAGTTCCATCTAGCCCAGTATCCTGTCTGCTGACAGTGGCCAATGCAGAGGTCCCAGAGGGCATGAACAGAACAGGTAATCATCAAGCGATCCCTCTCCTGTCATCCATTTCTAGCCTGTGACAAACAGAGGCTAGGGACACCATTCCTACCCATTCTGGCTAATAGCCATTGATGGACCTAACTTCATGACCATATCTAGCTCTTTTTGGAATCCTGTTAAAGTCCAGGTCTTCGCAACATCCTCTGGCAAGGAGTTCCACAGGTTGACACTGCACTGCATGAAGAAAAACTTCCTCTTGTTTGTTTTAAACCTGCTGCCTATTAATTTCATTTGGTGACCCCTAGTTCTTAGGTTACGGGAACAAGTCAATAAGTTTTCCTTATTCACTTTTTCCACACCGGTCATGATTGTATAGACCTCTATTATATCCCCCTTAGTCTCCTCTTTTCTGAGCTAAAAAGTCCAAGTCTTTTAAATCTCTCTTCGTATGGGACCCATTCCAAACCCCCTAATCATTTTTTTTTGTCCTTTTTCTGAACCTTTTCCAATGCCAAGAGATCTTTTTTGAGATGAGGTGACCACATCTGCATGCAGTATTCAAGATGTGAGCGTGCCATGGATTTATACAGAGGCAATAAGATATTCTCTGTCTTATTCTCTATCCCTTTTTTAATGATTCCTAACATTGTTGGCTTTTTTGACTGCCACGGCTCACTGAGTGGATGTTTTCAGAGAACTATTCACAATGACTCCAAGATCCCTGTCTCTCTCTCCTGACATGGCCATACGGACAGATTCCAGCTGCTCAATCCCTTGTGTCTTCACTAAAGTGTCAGCGTCTCCTGAAGATGTGAGAAATGCTTGATTGAACGGCAGCAATTAACGGCGAGGAGGTCTTCTATCCAGCTGTCTCTCTCCCTCCTCCTCCTCCTCCGGCGTCAGTGGTCTGATGCACACAATCAGCTGCAGCACACACCCGGGTTGTCTTTTCCATCCATTGATTTATTTCCAAATGCTGGCACAGGCAATACTATTTATAACCCGCCCTTTGCCGCTGTCCACCTCCAGAGCCCAGCTGGGAGGCGAAATGCTCTCACGTGTACAGTGGATTTTTCCAGGTTAAAATGACTCAGGGAATGAAGCGGATGAGGTCTCCTCTTTGGCGGTCTCGGAGATGAAACTGATCAACCGTGCGCCGGCCTGGCCCTCTTCCGACTTGTCCGTGTGTTTGTCCTTTCTCTGGTCCAGCCTTTCACCGGCGCCTGGAGAGAGACGTTGCGCTGAAGGATGATTCGTGGCTTTTAGAGAGCAAACCCAGGAGATCATCCTGCCTTTTCCGTAGGATCCAGTGTAGGAACCCTTCCTACAGTACATTTTCCTCTGCTGCGTATAGTCTGGTTTTAAATATCTGAAATGATTGCCTTGGGAGACCAAAATTGCAGCAAGGGAGGTTTACGTTGGACATGAGCAAAAACTTCCTAACTGTCAGGGTGGTTCAACACCGGAATAAGTTGCCTAAGGAGGTTGTAGAATCTCCATCACTGGAGATATTTAAGAGCAGGCTGGACAGACACCTGTCAGGGATGATCTAGACGGTGCTTGGTCCTGCCGTGAGGGCACGGGCCTGGACTTGATGATCTCTCAAGGTTCCTTCCAGTTCTAGTATTCTGTGATTCTATGACTGCTGCAGCTAGATGGAGTTTTTCCTGACATTCAGCTTTCCTATGTGTTGTGTAGCTCCAGTCTAGTACAGCCGGTAGGGGATTACACTAGGATTCATTCTCTGCCACTGAGCAACTGGGTGACCGTGGCATGCTACTTAATCTGCCTGAATAGCTGTTTCCCGTTCTACCTTTTGTCTGTTCAGACAGCAAACTCTTTTTGGAAAAGGGACCGGCTTGCGCTGTGTGTCTTACACGACACTGAGCACAGAGACGCTGCTCTCCTGAGTGCTAATGTAAGACCGACAGGGGCTGTGTCCATCACCCTGGTATCTGGCAGTTGGGATAAAACACTTCTATTGCAGTGGCACAGACAGGTCTCCCTTGGGAGTACGGCAGTTGTGCTGGGAGCTGTACAAACACGAAAGGTGGGTCTTTCCTCCAGGGGAGCTTGCAGTCTGAAACCCGGACACAGAAGGCAGGTAGGGAACAGGGATTAGAGACTGAGGGGGCGACTGGCACAGTTCACTAGTCCCAGGTTTGGTCAAGTCCCTAGTTACACCTTTTTTGCACGGGATGAGTGAAGGTGCTGGGGGAGGGGCACCAGCACCTGCATCATGGCCCCACCCCCAATCTGCATTTTCCCCCCATGGCTCCGCCCACAAACTGCCCAAGCTCCGCCTCAGCCACCCCTTCCCTTGAGGCCCTGCCCCTGCTTGCTCCTCTCTGCCTCAGTTCCCTTTCGGGTGCGCGTTGACGCGGGCGCACTGAGAGAAGGCGAGTCCCACCCACCTCCTCAGCAGAACCGCGCAGCAGCCTGACCAGTGCAAGGTTTGCGGGGGGGAGACTGGGGGGCTCAGCTGGGCAGCTCTCTGCTATCTCCAACTCTCCAGGGCTGAAGCTGGGACCAGAGCCATGTGGGGTTTGCCCAGCTGCTCCCAGTGCGGGCCGTGTGGTGGGTGGCTGCTGGAGCTGGAGCCGGGGCTACAATGTGGCTGCTTTTGGGGCTGGTGCCCTCTGTAGCCCTGTTCCCCCTTCCCACCCCCCTGTGTCCCCTCCCCACTGCCTTCAGGCTCTCAGAGCCTCCTGCCCACATCAGCCCCCTGCTGGCTCCTCCTTCAGGCTCCCTACATGTGACCCACCCCCAGCTCCCTGCAAACCCCGGGCGCTAGCAGCTGCCCTCTGCCCCAGGCAGGGACTTGCAGCCAGCCCCCCATGGAGCAGCCTGCCCTGCACAGAGGCTGCCCCCAGGAGCAGCACTTCCTGGAGGGGGCAGATCTCACCTTCTCCCCACGAAGGGGGGCTGCCTGGGAGCAGGGTCTGGGGTCCCAGCAAGGGGGGACGGGGGCTGGGGTCTCTGCACTGCGAGAGTCCCTTGGGGAGCAGCCCCACCCGAACAAGCACCCATGACCTCAGTGTTGGTGCACAAGACAAAACTCGCTCCGCTCGGGGATGGAGGGAACGGTGCCTGCTGATCACCTTTAGAGATGTTCCTCCTCCTGCCCCATGCCAGTGCCCCTGCCTTGGTACCCTCTTCAGACACTCCTTCCGGTCCTCGGGGCACACGCCTTTCACGGCGCTGTCGTCAGCGATCCTGTCTCTCCCATCCCCTCGCTACCGGCCAGCCAACCTACAGAGCCAGCACTGACATTCCTAAATTCATGCCAGTCGGAGCCCGAGCTGCGGAGCCAGCCTTGTGCGACTCGCAGGCATCGTTCATTCACTCGCGAGGAACTCGAACGCTGCCCTTGAATGCCCTGCTGGATGCAAACCAGCCGCACCAGGGAATGTAGGATCCTGCCAAGCGACTTGGTCTCAGAGCCAGCGAGCGCGTAAAAATGCACAAGCTCCCCTCAGGATGATACAGTCTGCACACTTAGCATTCTCCACATTGGGGGAGGCCTCTTGGCGTGCGCTGAATGGCTTTGTCGGGTTACTGGAAGCAGTTGCTTCCGTTGTTGCCTTGGTTCCACGGGCAGTACTCACACACAGACTAGGCCCAACGCCACACTAGAAGAAAAGAGATTGGAGAGGCCTGCAGGCTACGGCGTGTGGATGCAGGGTGTGTCTACACAACAGGGCTTCACTCGAAATACGCTACGCAAATTGATCTATGTCAATAAGGGGTCCAGGAGTCGGAGTAAGAAGTCCTGCAGTGTGACGGTTTTTCGATATTATTTCAAAAGAACTGCCTGCTGTGGAGACATACGCTAAGGGATTTCGAAATGAGGCTCGTTCTTTTGAAGTAAGATGGGCTGTTCCTAGCTCTGCCACCGACTTACTGTCTGACCTTGAGCATATCCCTTCACTTCTCTGGGTCTCAGCTTCCGACCAGGAAACAGAAGGGATAGTTTATTAATAGACATGTCTACCACAGTAGCCCTCAAAAGGTCTAAGCAGGATTGAGACGCTAGTATGCTGGGAGCGGTGCAACCCCAAATACAGGGAAGATCCCCACTCCGCATGATTCCCAATGCCAGCTTGTCAGAGACGTTCGGATTCAATTAATGCTGGCAAATCGCTTTGAGGCCCTGGGAGCCAAGGCGTTCGCTCCACAGGTTCAAATTATTCCCTGAAAACTTCTGCAAAGCCCCCCTGACAGGCCTTGGCGCGGGATGTGAAGAAGTTCTCTGTGCCGGAGCCGCATTAGTTGCCAAGGTAACGGCGCAGCGTTGAGGCGGGGGCTGAAAGGAGGTGTGGAACGCAGGTGAATTCTGGGGGAGTCTATTCTCCTCTCATTATTGTTAATTGTTGCGCTAGATGTAATTCCCTGTGGAGACACCCCCCGCCAGCTGCCTCTTCCTGCTGGCTCGATAGCTTAGGCGGATTCTGTGTGTCTTTTCTCCGGGTGCAGGCTGTGGCGTAGGTATCTCTGTGCACCGCTCCTTCCCCTTCCCCGGGCGAATCGCTGCCTCTGGGGCAGTGCAGACAAGGAGCAGCCTGTTGCGGGCCGGGAGCAGGGCAGTGGTAGGAGGTCAGTGCGGTTTTCCTGTCGCTCCTTCCCTGCAGATGGGCAAGTCCCTTCCCACCGAGTTCCGCTGTCGATGCTTCAGACTAGGCCCTGCGCCTCGGTTTCCCCTCGGCGTCCCCACACACCAGCAGAGATGGCCCTGAACGATAATCGCAGCCCGGAGCACCAGCCGGGCATTTGCATTGGGGGCTGAAGGGTCTTAACGAGCCCCCCGCGTCTGATGGGGTGCAGGATTGTAACGAGTTACACCCCTCTCCCTCCACGCTTCTCCCTCCCTTTCCCCCAGCACAAAACTCTCCTCACACCCGTTTTGGGCAGCATCTGTGCCTCCTATCACCCGCTAAGCTTGCTGCCCCACTGATAGGGTGGGAACTATGGTGAGGGCAGCTTGCCGCTCCTGGGGGAAGCGGGTGCTGTGCCCCACAGCTCCCCGAGAGCCAGACTGATCCGTGTCCCTCTGCACCAGCTCCGGGGCCCTTGAGTTTCTTCTCTGGCTCCGACGGGGCTGTCCTGTCAGGCCTCTAGGAGCCTGCTGTGACCTTGAAAGACGCTGCCTTTCGCCGGGAGTTTTGGGGGGAAGTCTGGGGAGCTGAGCCAACTTCTCTGCCCTGGACCCTGGCAGCCTGTGTGTTCCCTGGGAAAAGCAGGAGGCAGAGGGAAGTCCTGAATTCTTGCCTCCTCCCGGGACAGATTCCTCCCCGCTCCCCATCCACATAGCCACAGGGACTCCATGTTTCCTGGTCTGGCTTTGGGCCTCGCCAGGGATTGAGGAGACCAGCATGGTAGGGTGCACCGGCCCCAGGCCGTCAGAGCACAAATATTCACTTTACAGACACAAAGGGCCCAGCTCAGAGGCGCGTACTGGCTGACAGCCCCACACTGCAGCTGGGCGGGGGCACGAATACACAGACCTAGACAGCGCAGCATGGGCCAGCTACTCTTCTGCGTACCTGCAGGTCGGGCAGCCAGTCCGAGCCAGCACGGCCACACTTCTTTTTAGCTCACGCGGGATTAGTGCCTGTTACGTAAGAACGGCCGTACCGGGTCAGACCAAAGGTCCATCTAGCCCAGTATCCTGTCTGCCGACAGCGTCCAATGCCAAGTCTTCCTTCTGCTCTCTGCTTAGCACAGAAAAACCCAACAAACCCCCAAATAGAGAAAATAACCTGATTGTGTCTGACTAAACATTCCCTGTTCTACTCATGTAGCTGTAGTTTCAAGATTTAGTTCTCCCCTAGTCGTGGATGTCGCTGGATACTCCATGCCCTGCTCCCTGGGTGTCTCTCAGCCAGTGATGCCCCAAGAGGGGAGTGGGGACTGAGGCAACTCCCCTCCAGTGTCCCAGGTGTGGGGCCTGAGGCAATACCTCCTCACCTCCACCACAAGCTCCTCCCCTCACCCACTCACCAAGTGGGCAGTGGGACCCGGAGCAGCTCAGCAGTTACTGGTTCCCAGTCCTTCTGGCCCACTGTGCCTCACTTCTCCATGGGGGCAGTGCTCTGCTTCCCACCACTGATGAAGCTCCCACCGCCCTCGAGGTGACCCCTGAGGCCACCACTGTGCCAGGGCTCCATAATCCCCCGGTCTATCCTGTCCATGAGATGGTTGGGATGACCTCAGTGGAGTATCCAAAAGCATGGCTCTGGTCTCAGCTTGTATGAGGATAGTTGCGCTGCCTTACCTCAGGGGAAGTGGGTATTGGGAGGAGAAATACACTGAAGACTCTGGGGTGCTTGGATGCTCTGGTGGTAGGAGCCATGTACCCGAGGTAGAAGGACATCATCTCAAACCGTTCAGAGAAGGGGGAGGGGGCATTGTAAGAAGGATCAACCAAATGGGTGGGTTCTGAACAGGGATTTGAATGAGGGATGGGACGTTCTTTGATGAGGATTATCCCAGTTCAAGTAGGGGGTTTGGCTCTGTCAATGGTGCCGTGATGTGAGCATGGGGCGGGGCTATGCAAATGAGATGCTATAACATGGGCATCGAGGTGACTGTGCAAATGAGAATGGCAGAGGAAGTATTTGGAGTGTGAGCAGTGTGAACTAGATTTTTTTTTTTGTCCAGGAGGCTGGGTAGTCTCCGGCTGAGTTGTGCGCTGGTGCAGTTCCGACAAGCCAGCTCCTGCGTGCTTTCCAGTCACTCACCGCGTGAGAAGGGGAAGTGGTGCAGGAGGCAGCAAGAAGCTGCGAGTGGGCGGAGACCAATGGAGCAGCGAGGAGGGTGTAAGGAGAGCAGGGGCGTACCACGGAGCGGAGCGGTGCAGCCTTTGGGTGCTGAGACGCAGGGCTCAACCTTGAGGTGGAAGGAGGGAGGCAGCTCAGGGAAGAAGAGGTGGGAGCAGGGTGAGCTCAGCTGCAGCATTTCGGATGGACCGTTCCAGGAAGGGGGCAGCAAAGAATGAGTTATTTCAGTGCACCTCCATTTCATGCTCTGGGGACCTCTCCCTCCAGAATCCAGGCCAGGACTTTGGCACAACCAAAGAGCCCTCCACCCTCTGGGAAACCCATCCCAGGTTGTACACTGAGCCCAGGGTCTCTTGTGGTCCCCAAGCCATGCAGACCTGATGGATAAATCTTTGTTACGTTCCTTGAGGCAGTGTCTTGGAGCTTTGATTGCTGAAGTGCCCTTTCCCTGGGCACATCGCAGCAAATATACACTGGGAAGCGACTGTCTAGGAAGGAGTACGGCAGAAAGGGATCTAGGGGTCATAGTGGACCACAAGTTGAATATGAGTCAGCAGTGTGATGCTGTTGCAAAGAAAGCAAACATGATTCTGGGAGGCATTAACAGGTGTGTTGTGAGCAAGACACGAGGAGTCATTCTTCCGCTCTGCTCTGCGCTGGTTAGGCCTCAGTTGGAGGATTGTGTCCAGTTCTGGGCACCACGTTTCAAGAAAGATGTGGAGAAATTGGAGAGGGTCCAGAGAAGAGCAACAAGAATGATGAAAGGTCTAGAGAACATGACTTATGAAGGAAGGCTGAAAAAATTGGGTTTGTTTAGTTTAGAAAGGAGAAGATTGAGGGGGGATGTGAGAGCTGTTTTCAGGTATCTAAAAGGGTGTCATAAGGAGGAGGGAGAAAACTTGTTCATCTTGGCCACTGAGGACAGGACAAGGAGCAATGGGCTTAAACTGCAGCAAGGGAGGTTTAGGTTGGACATTAGGAAAAAGTTCCTGTCAGGGTGGTCAAATACTGGAATAAATTGCCAAGGGAGGTGGTGGAATCTCCCTCTCTGGAGAGGCTGAGGGAGAGAGGACGGCGCGTCATCCTCCTCTTTCTGAAGCGGCAAGCCTGCCGTGGCGAAAAGGCCACCTGATACAGGGTGAGGGACTGCACTGTGGAACTTCCTGCTGGTGTACAACCGCTGCATTCGACCCTCCTGCCGGACTGCGCCGAGAAAGACCCCCACACAGGCTCACGCAGGCCCGCACACACCGCCTTAGCGCCGGTGCCGGTCCACAGCGCGCTCAGCCTGCCGTGGTCCTCCCCAGCCGGCGATTTCAAGGAGGCAGTCGAGCATGTAGGCCCCAAACGCTGCTCCGAGTCCCTGGGCGGCTCTAAATGCCGTGCCCTGTCAGGGAGAAGGCCTCCTGGTCATCATCGCGCCTGTCATGCTTCAGCAGGCGGCACGGCCTTTTTTTTTTTTTTTTAACCCTTTCCCCACTGGGGAGGGCTGCCAGGGTAGCTGCCTTTTGCATTCCCAGAGTGCTGCTGACTGGAAGCATGAACAGAAAAGGGGCCCGGCACCGGCAGTTTCCAGGAGCTGCCGATGCGCCCCCAGGTATCAGAATGGCAAGTCACCATGGCTCATGGATGTTTGGAGTGCGCTGCAATTCAGATCTCGCCAGTGGAAGAGGGGTTGCCCGAGTTCTGAGTGGCAAGGTTTTCTCTAACTTTTTCTACCCACGAGTGGAATAAATTTTGTTATGCGCACCAAGGCATGTGCAGATGTGCACCACCCATAGCAACACAAGCTGCCGGCTGTGGATGCCCTGCCAATCATCTGGGAGGCATTTGAGTCTCTCCTGGATGTTCATATTACAGGGAACACTGGTTAGTGGTTACTGGTTATTAATTATTGAGTTCCAATTAATTACTAATTAAAGAGCTGGGGGTGGTAGAGTTCTAGTCCTACACTTAGGAACAACACAATCAAAATGATCAAGTTCTGTATCTGGTCGGGAACCCCAGGGTGCATGCAGGGGTAAGCAAAACGCTCTGCTATTTTACTAGCACAATCAGTAAAGACACCAGTGCTCCAAACCCCAGAAACAAACAGCAGCAATCCAAAGTTAAGCGAATATCTTGTATCATCCCTCAGACAAATACACCAACCGTCCCTCTAATCTTTCCCATCAGTGTGCAGAATAAAAAAAATTTTGTGCACCGAGGCATGTGCCAATGTGCACCACCACTAGAAAAAAAAACCTCACTGTGGATGTTCTGCTAATCAGCTGGGCAGCACTGGAATCTTTCCGGAGGGGCCGTACAAGCGCCAAGCTGTCAGGGAGCACTTACTCACACCCTTTCTTAGGGAGTAAGAGAGAGAGGCCCCATACTGTCCCTGCTATGCTGACCAAGCGTGATGGTCCAGCTCTCCTCTTTGCAACGGGGTCTGGCCTATTATACAGCCTGGGTGCTGTAGCCATGTAATTACGCACTTTCCTTTGTCCCTATCTAGGGATACGTCTAGACTACAGGCTTTTTTCAAGGAAATTAGTAAGCAACTGGTTTCAAACAAACATACGGCCGTACCTCTTCACATAGGATACGTCTAGACTACAGGCTTTTGTCGATAGATACCATCGACGAAGCCTCTGTTGAAAAAGAGCATCTAGACTACAACCAGTTCTGTCGACAAAGCAGGCCGCTTTTTCGAAAGGGAGTGTAGACGCTCTCTTTTGAAAAAGCACCGTGTGGATGCAATGGCGCCTTTTTTCGACAGAGACTCTCGTAGTTAATCCTCGTAGAATGAGGTTTACCGCCATCGACAAAACTGCCGCATTCTGTCGACTTACTGTCGACAGAACGCGGAGGTAGTGTAGACGCAGGTATAGTTTTGTCGACAAAAGTCCACTTTTGTCGGCAAAACCCGGTAGTCTAGACGCAGCCTAGCTCTCGAAGTGAATCATTTTGTTGCGTCCTTATCTGATTCCTTACGATATGGATGATCTTAATCTGTTCTCTTATGTCCATGTGTTGCCATGGGAAGTTCACGGTTAAGCACCTGCCAACGTTTCTGTGGCTAGGTCTACTTTATAGCTTTTTCCGATTGCTTTTCCGGAAGAGGCTTTCCCGACATTTGGCTCCCTGTAGACGGGGCCAAACGGCGGAAAAGCTTCCTCTTTCGGAGGAGCCCTGATGCCTTGTAGAACGAGTAGACAGGGCTTCCCCAAGAGCGCATCTGCTCTTCCGCAAAAAAATAAGCGGGAGAGCAGATGTGTTCCCTGGAGGCAGTGGAGTTTTTCTGGGATACCTCCAGTATCCCGGAAAACCCCGCAGTCTAGACGTACCCTGTCCTAAAATCTCCAAGCCTAGGATCTGTTCAGTGGTTATCACTTTGGGTCGAACCCTCCCCCATTCTCCCAGCATAGTGCTCCCCATTCCCCCAAACTCAGGATCACGGCGGGGGGAACTTACCTTTGCTAAAGTTCACAGGTCTCAAAGCCTGAATGTTAATCGCTTCATCTAGTGCCTTGCGGGCGCCGGCCGCTGGGGACCTGGTATTAGAACTAACCTGAATGCTAAGCTAGAAGGTAGCTGTGAATGCCGGAGTCAGAGGGGGAGGCCTCATAAGAACATAAGAATGGCCGTACTGGGTCAGACCAAAGGTCCTTCTAGCCCAGTATCCTAGCCCGCACCAGGTGCCCCAGAGAGGGTGGACCGAAGACAATGATCAAGCGATTTGTCTCCTGCCATCCATCTCCAGCCTCTGACAAACAGAGGACACCCTTTTATCCCCTGGCTAATAGCCTTTTATGGACCTAACCTCCATGAAATTATCTAGCTTCTCTTTAAACTCTATTATAGTCCTAGCCTTCACAGCCTCCTCTGGCAAGGAGTTCCACAGGTTGACAACACGCTGTGTGAAGAAGAACTTTCTTTTATTCGTTTTAAACCTGCTACCCATTAATTTCATTTGGTGTCCTCTAGTTCTTCTATTTAGGGAACTAATAAATAACTTTTCTTTATCGGCCCTCTCCACACCACTCATGATTTTATAGACCTCTATCATATCCCCCCTCAGTCTCCTTTTTTCTAAACTGAAAAGTCCCAGTCGCTTTAACCTCTCCTCATATGGGACCCGTTCCAAACCCCTAATCATTTTAGTTGCCCTTTTCTGAACCCTTTCCAAGGCCAAAATCTCTTTTTTGAGGTGAGGAGACCACGTCTGTACACAGTATTCAAGATGTGGGCGTACCATAGTTTTATACAGGGGCAGTAAGATATTCTGTGTCTTATTTTCTATCCCTTTCTTAATAATTCCTAGCATCCTATTTGCCTTTTTGACTGCCGCTGCACACTGTGTGGAAGTTTTCAGAGAACTGTCCACGATAACTCCAAGATCTCTTTCCTGATTTGTTGTAGCCAAATTAGCCCCCATCATACTGTACGTATAGTTGGGGTTATTTTTCCCGATGTGCATTACTTTACACTTATCCACATTAAATTTCATTTGCCATTTTGCTGCCCAATCACTGAGTTTGGTGAGATCTTCTTGGAGTCCCTCACAGTCTGCTTCTGTCTTGACTATCCTGAACAGTTTTGTATCATCTGCAAACGTTACTACCTCACTGCTTACCCCTTTCTCCAGATCATTTATGAATAAGTTGAAAAGGATTGGCACGATGGTTGTAAAAACACGCTGCGCACCTGGGAGGAACAGCTCCAAGGTTTGGTCTGGCAGGGACTGACGGGGTCTTGTCCTTGCCTGGAGGCAGGGGCACCGATCCTTTCATGCCCATCGGCTCGCCCCTGCCGCCAGGCGTGCTCCTTGCGAGCGACAGGGGCAGTCACTCCGACCCCGGCTGGAGGAAGCGGCGTGTGTGTGTGTACGTGTGTCCTGGCTGGGCTATCCAAAAGCACAGTGTATTGTGTGTACTGCCAGCCCACCGGAATGGCGCTCCTCCAGGAGGCCGTATCACACAGGAGGCTGTGGCCGACGGGCACCCCTGAGCTTGTGTGTTGTTGCAGAGAAGACATATCCTGGCATGTAGGCCCCGTAAGCTCCTCCAAACTGCACAGTCAAAATCCCCCCCCTCCACTCCCGGCCTTCCATGCAGTTACACCAGGAGAGGGGTGGGATTTGGCCCATTGCTTTCCAAGAAGCTAATAATATTTGCTGTGTCGTTCCCCCTGCTCCAGCAACCCCCCCACCCACACACACACATCTGTTCTCCCAAACGTACAACGCTTCTTTGCTTCCGTCCCCGGCCTTGGGTCACCTTTGCTTTTCATAGTGACAGCCCATTTGGAAAGCCCAGCCGGGCCTCCGGGCTGCAGCCGATGTCTAAATCGGTGGGGCAGGCTCTGTCGACTCAAGGCAAGATAAAGCAGCAGGGACCACCTGTGTCAGCTTGCAGGAGAACAGCCTGGCTGGGGACAAAGCTGCCTCCGTTCACTGGCTCAGCGTGACGCGAGGAAGCCATGCAACAGCCCTGTCACAGTCAAGGCTTCTTTGATCAGACTCAGACATTGTCCCGACGGGGGCCTGTCCTCCCGAGAGACTCGTGTCCGTGACAAGGTCTAGCTAATGAACCATTAGCCGTAGACACCGATACGGAGGAGCTGTTTCCTGATCCCGCAGTTTATGGGAGATCGGACCTTGAAATAGCATTACTGTATTCAGATTGAATTGTAGCAATAGGCTGTGGTTTAGAAAAACATCTCAGCTTGGGACACAGCTAGTCCACACACTAGATCTCGTAGGCTTTAGCAAACTGGAACCTGTAAAGGTGTCTTTACTGGTAGCATAATATTTAGCCACTGGATGGCTCCGTGAAGTGTACAAAGTTCCAAACAGGGTATTGTCCCTGGTAAAAAAAGGAAACAAAGCTGGAACTCAAGCTGTGTGGAAGCCTGATTTCTTCAATAATGTATCAAGACAGGACTGGAATCCTCCATCTTGCCCTTATTTTTTTGCCACAATCTTGCATGGGGTTAGGCTGGTGGCTGTCTATCGGAGATGAGTGTCAAAGAATTTTGTAGCACCGTTTTTAGTGTTCAGCCTGTTCAGAGAGTATGAACTTGCCCCGTGTCCTATGAATGTCAAGAATTAAGATTCTTTTACAAGAAAAATTTAAATTGGGAGGTACAGAATTGATAGGGAAATCCTGTTTAGTGGGTTAAGAAGATTACTTGGCATTCTGATCCCCAAAAACGATTCTGTCTGGGCTTTGTGGTTGTCACTACACATCATAAGGTGGCTACTTGGTGCTTCATAGCTATAACAGAGTGTAATGGGGTCGAGACTCACCACCGCGGTGCCTCCTACTGGTCTCCTTGGGAATTAGCTCTTACTCTCAGCAGGTCGCCCTTTGGTTGGTGTCGGCCTGCGCTCTCTCCGTGCTCAGACGCTGGATCCATGTTGCTATCAGAGCCGCGGTGGCCTCTTTGGGGCACTTCTCCCAGCTGTGCCCTTTCCTCGGTTTCTCGCCCCCTTCTGGGGGGGGGGGCGGGTCAGCAGTCCTTAGTCTGGCACCTGCCACAGTGGCCAACTGCAGCCTCAGTCTAGCCCCCTCATGTCAGGAGCAGGCCACAGTCTAGACAGGCCACTCTCTTTGGTAGCAAGGTGTGGGAAGTGCGGGGAGAGCAGACCTACCCACTACTCTGGTTCCCGTCCTAGGGACACCCTTTGTGACAGCCTTGTACTGCTCTCCTTCTCTGGATTGCCTCTCGCTCCCTCGGCCACTTCCCCGTGATCTCTGCACCGCCTTGGTCAAGGCCACAGGTGTCAGGCTCGAGTCCCCTTCTCCAGTCCCCCTGAGCCTCCTCAGCCCTGCTCTCTCTAAAGTGCTTCTCTGGGAACTGGCCCTGTCCTCTCCCTCGTCAGGCCACAACTGGCCCCTACTCTGCTGAGCAGCTCCTTATAACCAGGTCTGCCCCAGCAAGCCACTCTCTCATTGGCTCCCTCTCAGCCCCTTTCTGATTGGCTAAGGCTCCGTGTAGGCTCCCTCCAGCCTGCTTGAACGTCTTCCAGCCAGAGCAGGGCAGCTGCTCCTCCTACACAGGGATAAAGGAAAGGACTCTACCAATTCTGAGTCTCTCCAGTAAAGGGCAGTGGTGCTCAGCTACACTAACCTGTCTTAACCTGTCTTCCTTTCGTGTCTTGCCCTTTGTTCTTCAAGGGTAATAAGAACAATAGGGACAGATCTCAGGTAGGGTAAGATGTATCCCAGAAACGTCTCCTTAGGTCCCCTTATCTACATTTGTTAAACGCCGTACAATTATTTCAGGACAAGAAATGACGACTGTACGAGTGGGGACTACCCCCTCGTATTCTCCTCGTTCGGAGTAAGTCCTTAACAGTCTTCTCTACCACTATCCCGCTGTCAGGCGCGTGATTCACCTGAGATCCCAGTTTGCGGGGATAGGGGGGTCCCGGCCCAACCTCTCTCCCGGACCACAGCCCATGGCCGTAAGGACAGGTTCGCTGGGACCTGCCCAGCCGGTGGGGCCAACGCCCAAAACTCACCGGCTCCACGTCTCGCCCTGGGCTTTCTATCCCCCTACTTTCTCACCAGACCCCGGTCGCCCCGTGCACCCTGCCCCCGGCTCAGTCTTCCCGAGCGTGCTCCTCCACTGCCTCCCCCTTCCAGGACCTGCTCCAGGTTTAAGTGTCCCGCGCTGGTATCCTAGTGGCATGATGTCAGCCGTGGCGCACGTTGCCTCGCTCGTTTCCCCCGCCCGGCTCCAACATGCCAGCTGGTGTCCCGCTCCGGCCCTGCCCCCGCCTCTCAGCTGAGTGGCGGCGGTGGTGCAGGAGCCGCACGCCGCTCGTGCGCCCCGGGCCGCCCCCAGGACTGTGAGGGCGACCGCGGGTTCAATGCAGGGTGGGTCCGCCTCCGCGGGGTGGAGGCGACCCGCCTCGTCACAACCACTATTCTATTCAGCTGGCAAATTAGCAGGAATGTAGCCGCAAGATCGTTGCTCCGGCTGGCGTTTTTCCAGGCCAGCGGCTTTAACCCCCTTACTCCTGCAAGAGTTATGGCCACCAGGGATCAGAATCCGAGGGGCAGCCTGGCCCCCAGCGGCACAGTGCCCCATAGCCCAATATTCCAGGGTGCGGATTCAGTACGGACTGGTCTATATTAGGAAATTAGGTTGGTTTAACTCCAGAGGAAATCCACACCCCCAAGGGCATTGGTAAGCTCACTTAAACCCCTGCGTAGCCAGAGGAGGGTTAACTGTGCCAACAGGAGAACCTCTGCTATCTGCATTATCTGGCTGTGTCTACACTGGCAGGAATTTCCGGAAGCTTAAAACGGAATACTATTCCATTTTCAGCTTTTCCGGAAAAGGAGCGTCTACATTGGCAGGCTTCTTTTCCGGAAAAGTCCTTTTTCCGGAAAAGCATCTGTGGCCAATGTAGACGCGCTTTTCCGGAAAAGAGCCCCGATCGTCATTTTCGCGATCAGGGCTTTTTTCCAGAAAAGACTACTGGGCTGTCTACACTGGCCCTTTTCCAGAACAGTGTTCCGGAATAAGGACTTATGCCCAAGCAGGAGCAGAATAGTTTTTCCGGAATAGCGGCTGATTTTGTACAGTAGAGCATCGTTGCTTTTCCAGAAATTCAAGGGCCAGTGTAGACAGCTCGCAGCTTATTCCGGAAAAGCGGCTGATTTTCCAGAATAAGTGGCCCAGTGTAGACACAGCCTCTGTGTCTACACGGGAGCGTTGTAAGTGTAGACGAGCCCTCCAAAACGGCGTATGTGTTCTCCAAGTTTAAATTCCGCTGGAGCTGTCCAGACTGGAGCTCCAGTAAATGTTTTCCCTCTTTCCTGGGGGGAGTCATGAAACACTCTTGAACTGAAGCCCTGGGTGTTCCATCTCATTGCCACGCTGGCCCGCCTTGGCAACGAGAGCTGAGTGAGAACACAGCCCTTTCTTTCCTTGCGTGATGGGCTGGACTAGGCCCCAACGCCCCCTACAGGAGGCCAGCGGCCCCATCCCAGCAGGAGGAGCGGAGAAGAGGTCCTCCAGGCACTGTAGAGTGGCTGTCTCTGCAGCAGCCAATCAGGACCCAGGAGAGGGGTATAAAAGAAGCTGCAGGGCTGGGACCTGGCAGTTCCCTTCAGGAACTCGACCCAGCCAGGTCTATACCCTGCCTGGGAGATCAGCATTATGGCTAGTGCTCAGTGTGAGCTGCACCTACATCTGGGTAAAGCCCAGGCCCAGTGGCCAAAGACCAGCCACAAAGACTCACTAGCACTATAGACAGGGCTAGTCAGGCCCTGGTTCCAAAACTTTGAGGGCGAGTGGACAACCAAGCGAGGACCCTGCACAGCGCCGCTTGGCTGCATTAGGGCGCTCACCCGCAGAGGGACCCGTTACACCTTGATATAGGAATTAGATACAGAATTGTTGTCTGCCAAAAGGAAAAAAACCCTAGTCTACGTCTACACTCGCGGCTTCTCGCGCAAGTATGGCCGTTATTGCGCAAGAATCCGCAGAGTGTCCACACTGCCCACCCGCTCTTGCGCAAGGAAATTTACAGTACAGCGTGGTAAGAGAGGGCTTCTTGCACAAGAGCTACTCTCTTTTTTAACAGGCGTAAGACCTCTTGCGCAGGAGCTCTTGCACAAGAGGGCAGTGTGGACGCTCGGCAGGGATTTCTTGCGCAAGAAAGCCCTATGGCTAAAATGGCCGTCGGAGCTTTCTTGCATAAGAGAGCATCCGCACTGCCATGGGCGCTCTTGCACAAAAACACAGCTCGCACATGGCAGTGTGGACGTTTTCTTGCGCAAGATTTCTTGCACAAGAACCCTTGCGCAAGATGCTGCGAGTCTAGACATAGCCGTAGAGTTTTCAAGTGCCTTAGTAGCTCATGGGAAGAGATTATGTAGGATGATGGATGAGGTTGATTTCCCCACCCCCTGTTTGCTGTTTGGCTTGTACTGAGCATGCTCAGTAACAATGAAGGGGTTCTCCTCAGTCTTCCCCCCATCATGGTGGCATGCATAGGTTGCTCCCCCCCCCAAAAAATGTGAGTTGTTGTCCTTGTGATTGGCTCTCAAGTCTGAGAGTTGAGAGAACTTGTCTGTCCTTCAAGACTCCATGAGGGAGGCTTTCAAAGGCTTTCTAGAAATCTAAGTACATTATATCCACTGGATCCCCCTCCTCTACATGCTTGTTGGCCCCCTCAAAGAACTCTAGTAGATTCGTAACGCATGATTTCCCTTTACAGAAACCATGTTGACTTTTCCCCAACAAATTATGTTCATCTATGTGTCTGATAATTCTCTTCTTTACTATAGTTTCAACTAATTTGCCCGGTACTGAGGTTAGATTTACTGATCTGTAATTGCCAGGATCACCTCTAGAGCCCTTCTTAAAGATTGGCTTCACATTAGCTATCTTCCAGTCATTAGGTACAGAAGATGATTTAAAGGATAGGTTACAAACCACCCTTAGTACAGGTTGAACCTCTCTAGCCCAGAACTCTCAGCTCCGGAAACATCTGCCATCCAGAATGACATTAGTTAGCTGGGTGTCCACTTTTCATGGGTGTGGCCAAGTGTCCTGGGATCCCATAATGTTTATTTACAGTCACCAGTCCTTGCTCTCAGTGTTCTGTGCTGTTATTTAGCTCTAATTTAACCCTACAGGTCCTCTCACAACTCAGTGAGCAGTGGAAGTGTTGGTAAAGCTGCTAGACAGTATTGACTTTCTGTGGTCTGGAAAATTATCTGGTTTGGAACTGGTCAGGTCCTGAGGGTGGTTATTGAATCATAGAATACTAGGCCTGGAAGGGACCTCGAGAGGTCATCGAGTCCAGACCCCTGCCCTCATGGCAGGACCAAATACTGTCTAGACCATCCCTGACAGACATTTCTCTAACCTACCCTTAAATATCTCCAGAGATGGGGATTCCACAACCTCCCTGGGTAATTTATTCCAGTGTTTAACCACCCTGACAGTTAGGAACTTTTTCCTAATGTCCAACCTAAACCTCCCTTGCTGCAGTTTAAGCCCATTGCTTCTTGTTCTATCCCCAGACGCCAAGATGAACAAGTTTTCTCCCTCCTCCTTATGACACCCTTCTAGATACCTGAAAACTGCTCTCATGTCCCCTCTCAATCTCTTTTCTAAACTAAACAAACCTAATTCCTTCAGCCTTCCCTCATAGCTCATGTTCTTTAGACCTTTAACCATTCTAGTTGCTCTTCTCTGGACCCTTTCCAATTTCTCCACATCTTTCTTGAAATGTGGCGCCCAGAACTGGACACAATACTCCAACTGAGGTCTAACCAGCGCAGAGTAGAGCGACCTATGCTTCAACCTATGGCTCCGCAATTTCACATTTGAGTTCCTTCAGAACTCTTGGGTGAATGCCTTCTGGTCCCGGTGACTCGTTACTGTTTAGTTTATTAGTTTGTTTCAAAACCTCCTCTAATGACACCTCAATCTGGGACAATTCCTCAGATTTGTCACCTTGAAAGGAATGGCTCAGCTTTGGGAATCTCCCTCACATCCTCCGCCGCCAAGACCGAAGCAAAGAATTCATTTTGTTTCTCTGCAATGACCTTATCATTTCTGAGTGCTCCTTTAGCATCTCGATCGTCCAGTGGCCCCAGGTTTCCTGCTTCTGATGTACTTAAAAAACATGTTGCTATTACTTTTTGAGTTTTTGGCTAGCTGCTCTTCAAACTCCTTTTTGTCGCTCCTTATTATAGTTTTACACATAATTTGACATAGTTTATGCTCCTTTTTATTTTTGTCATTCGGATTTAACTTCCACTTTTTAAATGATGCCTTTTTATCTCTCACTGCTTCTTTTACTTGGTTGTTAAACTACGGTGGCACAATCTGTTCCACAGATTGACTGTACAGGCCAGGTCTACACTAGACCTGGAAGGTCAGGTTACGGTATGCAACTCCTTCTGGAGTTGCTTACCTTAAGCTAAGCTTGGTGCCATCTTCACTGAGGGAGGCCGACGGGAGCAAACACTTCCACCGACTTCCCTTACTCCTTGGAACTGCCAGAAGAACTGGCGCCAGCTGGAGCTGCCCTCAGCATTTGATTTAGAGGGTCTTAACTAGACCTGCTAAATCGAAAGCCAGAATATTGATCTCCAGCGTGCAGGGGCAGCCCGTCCATAGAGGCAAACTAGGCGGTTGCCTAGGGCGCCAAGTTAAATGGGGCGCCAAATGGTGGTGCAATATCATTGAGGGGTTTGGAGGTGGGGGTGCTGATTGCATGGTTCGCCTAGGGCGCCAGTTGCTGTCAGCTAGTCTAGGGCCATCCTTGCCAGCGTGGTAAGTATAGATGTGTTCTATGTGTTGAGGGTGTGTCTAGACTTCAAGGTTTTGTCGACAAAAGTGGCCTTTTGTCGACAAAACTATACCTGCGTCTACACTACTGCCGAGTTCTGTCGACATAACGTTGACAGAACTTGGCAGTTTTGTCGACGGCGGTAAACTTCATTCTACGAGCAATAACGCCTTTTGTCGACAGAGTTCTGTCATCAGAAGGCGTTATTGCATCTACACTGTCCTTTGCATCCACACTTTCATGTCGACAAAGTGGCTTGCTTTGTCGACAGAACTGAAATCTGTCAACAAAGCCTCTGTCAACAAAAGCCTGTAGTCTAGACGTACCCTATGTGAAGAGGTACGGCCTTATGTTTGTTTGAAACCAGTTGCTTACTAATTTCCTTGCGTGACACCTTGTTCTTATGTTGTGTGAAGGGGTAGATTACATTCCTTTCTCTGAACCATTCATGATATTCTAGAAGACCATTGCCGGGTCTGTTTTGGGACCCGTACTGTTCAATATCTTCATCAATGATGTAGATATTGGGATAGAGAGTACGCTTATTAAGTTTGCAGATGATACCAAACTGGGTGGGGTTGCAACTTCTTTGGAGGACAGGGACATAATTCAAAATGACCTTAGCAAGTTAGAGAAATGGTCAGAGGTAAACAGGATGAGGTTTAATAAAGAAAAATGCAAAGTGCTCCACTTAGGAAGGAACAATCAGTTCCATACATACAAGATGGGAAGCGACTGTCTAGGAAGGAGCATGGCGGAAAGGGATCTAGGGGTCATAGTGGACCACAAGTTGAATATGAGCCAACAGTGTGATGCTGTTGCAAAAAAAGCAAATATGATTCTAGATTGTATCAACAGGTGTGTTGTAAGCAAAACTCGTGAAGTCATTCTGCCGCTCTACTCTGCACTAGTTAGGCCTCAGCTGGAGTACTGTGTCCAGTTCTGGGCGCCACATTTCAAGAAAGATGTGGAGAAATTGGAAAGGGTACAGAAAAGAGCGACAAGAATGATTAAAGGTCTAGAGAACATGACCTATGAAGCCAGGCTTCATGAACTGGGCTTGTTTAGTTTGGAAAAAAGAAGATTAAGGGGGGACATGATAGCGGTTTTCAAATATCTAAAAGGGTGTCACAAGGAGGAAGGAGAAAATTTGTTCCTCTTGGTTACTGAGGACAGGACAAGGAGTAATGGGCTTAAAGTGCAGCAGGGGAGGTTTAGATTGGACATTAGGAAAAAATTCCTAACTGTCAGGGTGGTCAAATATTGGAATAAATTGCCAAGGGAGTTGGTGGAATCTCCCTCTCTGGAGATATTTAAGAACAGGTTAGATAGACATCTGTCAGGGATGGTGTAGACGGAGCTTGGTCCTGCCTTGAGGGCGGGGGGCTGGACTCGATGACCTCTCGAGGTCCCTTCCAGTCCTTTGATTCTATGATTCTATATCCCTCGCTCCTGCCATAGCATTTCTCGTATCCTTCCTTAGTGTCATATCTCCTCTCACACACAAGCAGTACCTCATGGCCTATGCGGCTGCTGAAAAGAATGTGCATGAGAGATGTACCTAAAGTCAGATGCACATTTAAGTGCCTTGGTGAACTGGGGCCACAGTGAATCAAAGGGAAACCTCTTAGTGGGGAAAAGAAGTGCAAAGATTGAAATAAAATAATAAGACGTTAATAACATTGCACCTTTCACCAGTGACCTCCATTTAATTACTAGTTTTATAGTGCTGCTGTGAGAGGGTCAGAGCTGGTCAATGAACTTGTGTTAAAAATAACAGACATTTTTTGAAAAAAAAAAAAACCTAAGTAATTGGTGTCTAACGTTCCAAATAAGGTAATATGTTGACCAAAATTGTTGATTGGAGAGAAATTGTTATTATTTTAATGGGGGTCAACCCCCCACCTTTTCAAAGTTTGTAGGTGTTTTTTTTTTCATTGAGAGCTTAGTTTTTTGCTGACAAACGTCAGGGACAGCTGATGTGGTTCCCATTGGGTTCCCAGGCTGTGTCACAGAGTGGTAACCTGTCTTGCTGTGGTTGAGTGGGCACATGGATGGGCGAGCTGGGGATTGTTTAGCGGTGACTCAGGCCATGGTGTGGGGCCCTGAGATGTAGAGCAGTTACCGGATCAGAGGCTTCAGAGGACGGTGTTGTAAAGAATTGGCCCTCAGGGAACATGTGCTCTCAGCCTCCCACACTTGGATTATGCCCTGCACCGGGATGGGTCGGACCCCTTCCAGAATTCCTGTTTATATATTTTTTTAATAGATACTGTTCTAAGTTTAGAGCTTTTTGTACCCCATCTAAATAGCTATCAACACCCTTTCAGAATCCTGCTAAGCCCTCATGGGCAGCACAGGAAGAAATGAAAACCAACCTCTTGGCCACTTCCGGACTTACAGAAGAAAAAAAAAAACGCCCGACTACATCTCGACTGGCATGATTTTCCGCAAATGCTTTTAACGGAAAAGTTTTTCCATTAAAAGCATTTGCGGAAAAGCACATCTAGATTGGTACGGACGCTTTTCCGCAAAAGTACTTTCTGTGGAAAAGTGTCCGTGCCAATCTAGCTGCGGTTTCGCGCAAGAAAGCCCCGATCGCCATTTTTGCAATCGGGGCTTTTTTGCGCAAAACAATGCCGCGTTGTCTACACTGGCCCTCTTGCGCAAAAGGATTTGCGCAAGAGGGCTTTTGCCCGAACGGGAGCAGCATAGTATTTCTGCAAGAACACTGACAATCTTACATGAGATCATGAGTGTTCTTGCGGAAATTCAAGCGGCCAGTGTAGACAGCTGGCAAGTTTTTCCGCAAAAGCACCTGCTTTTGTGGAACAACTTGCCTGTCTAGACGCAGCCCTTGTGTTTCTGGGCTTCAGGGACACTTGATTTTTGAAGGTGAAGTTTGAGGAGAAATCTTTGCTGTACACGTACTGGTGGATTACAAAGATGTTGTTAACATAAGTCATTTGAAATGCCTTGGTTCTGAATTCCAAGGGCCTGGATGTATGAGGAGAGCCAGGATGCTTGTAAGGGGAGTGTGTTGTGTTGTGTGGCGGAAGTGTGGGGCCAGCCTATGTGTGGCTTGAGGTGTGTGGTGGGATGTGGTGTTTCATCTCACACAGGTGGTGTGCATGTCTGGTGTGCCGAGTGCCTTCCGCGTGCTTATGTTTCACCTGGCCGGCGTGTGCGCATGTCATCTGGCATAGGAACGGCACATGCAGGCGTGGGGGGTGTGATGAGTGATGGAGGAATGCTGCGAGTGCCTGTTTCGCGTTGCAGGGGACGGGGGTGTGAACCTGTCGTGTCACGTGCATGCAGGTGGTTCGTGTGTGCGAACGTCGTGTTCCGTGCACACACATGCGTGTGTGTGTGCATTACTGTAGGTGTCAGTGTGCGGCGTAGAGGATTACACACCCTGTGGCATGGAGCCTTGTGGGAACGCATCCGTCCCCTTTCTGGTGCAGACTGAAGCTCATTAAACCTTGCAGTTCAGAGCCTGAGGAGGAAGCCGTGGTGGCGGGGGGAAGGAGGGGGTCATTTCAGGCACCGAACTGCAATCCTTGCAGAAACAGCATCCTCTCTGCAGTAGCGTACGGCTGCTGTGTGCCGGGGATGTGGCGTGGGCGGGAGGGGAGAGATGCCGTGGAAAGGAGAGAACGGGGAGAGGGATTCTGGGAAATGGATGACGTAAGAGGTGTTTTGTCCGGCCACTGCAGCAACGTCAGAATGCAGATGATGAGCAAAAGGTCTTTAACACTGAGCAGCGGACACACCCCTCCCTGGGGGGGCCCTCGGCTTTCACAAAGGGCTCGCCGGCACGCCAGCTCACAGGCCGCTGCCCCTCGAGTGGGTCCCTGCCGTTGGCGTCCGTTCCTGCCCTCCCTTTCACCTCCCTTTACCCCCATCCCAGGGACCCTCCCTGTAGAACTGGAGGGGGGGGGGAAGCAAAAAGGTGGAGCTACTTGCGGGTGTTTTGGGTTCACACTGAATTCTCCGTATTTAATAGCAGCTCCCCCCTCCCGTGACCAGCCTCCGCCGTGGTGGGACTGCAAGCATCGGTAGGCGCTGATTAAGATGGATAGATTGGTAAGGAGCGTTCAGTGTGACTGGAATAGAAAACAAAAGACGGGACTATGGAGCACTTTAAAGACTAACAAGATGGTTTATTAGATGATGAGCTTTCGTGGGCCAGACCCACTTCCTCAGATCAAATAGTGGAAGAAAATAGTCACAACCATATATACCAAAGGATACAATTAAAAAAAAAGAACACATATGAAAAGGACAAATCATATTTCAGAACAGAAGGGGGATGCGAGGGGGGGGGAAGGAAGGTGAATGCCTGTGAGTTAATGATATTAGAGGTGGGGAATAGAAAACACAGCCGCTTCTTACGGTGTGAAGGCACAGAGCCAAGCAAGAGCCGTGTGCGGGAGATGATTGCTTTACTACCGGCGCGCCTCCTTAAAATAGCAACCTCGCTCTTCTTCCTCGCCCTCCTCTGCCTCGTCACGTCTGCCTACGGCCGGCCTTCGCGCCGCGATTTCGGGTGGCCCCGCCCCTCCCCCCACGCCGTCTTCTGACAAACCGAATCCTGGTGTGCTCAGAAGAGGATGGTCGTGAAGCCCCACGACAGGGATGAGAGAGGTCCCCGGCGCATCCGGCGCCACCGCCCGGCTGATGTGCGGCCTAGCTCAGCTAGCAGAGCCTGAACGGGGGGGTATGCCACGGGGGGGGGAGGGAGGAAGGGCAGCACTGCTGGCTGGGCTACAGCCCTCCTTGGATCTCCTCTGGCCAGAGTGGCCAACGGCTAGCACGCCAGGGCGGGTTAGGCACCGTCGTGTCGAGCAAAGAGGTGGCTGGAGGGGTATCCTCTCAGCCCAGTGACGATGCAGGTAGCGTGCCTGCCACGAGGGAAAGAGGCAGCCGCAAGAGGCAGCACGGAGCCTCATGAGACCTTTCCAAAGCTGGATGCCAGCATCACCAGGGGCTGGACTGGGGCACGGCCCCCCATCCTAACGGGTGCTGAGTACTCAGTGGCCATATTCCCCCACGGCTCTAGGCCACGGGTGGGGAGCCTTGTGTGGGCCGGGGGCCACTGGCCCACAGAAAAATCAGTCGGGGGCTGCACACACGTCAGAAGCAAAACCAACCAACCCACCCTCATTGATGTGGCTCGGACTGAGAAGGAGAAAGACCCTCCCCACATTCCCCTCGTACCCCAGAGCGTGGGACGGTGGGGGAAGAAGGGCTGGATCACCAGTGCTGCGGGGGAGTGAGCCTCAGGGGCCGGATCCAGGCAAGCCAGGGACTGCATCCAGCGCCCGGGCCTTCTTCCTCGATGGAGCAGGAAGAAGGTGTCCGCCCCCCACCCCCGGTGCACTCCTCTGAGTATTAACTGTCCAACCCTTCTGTGTCTGTGAGAAGCCTTCATGTTGGCTCCCCTGAGGAGCTGCAGCGAAAGGGCTGCAGGGATCAAAAGGCACACGCGTCCTGTCCAAATCCCTCAGGCGGGCCCCATGCGGAGGAGTGTCTGAAAGAAGAGCCGCCGGGGCTTTGTCTGAACTGGGCAGTGGAGAACAAAAGGCAGCAGCTCACATGAAAGCAAACCGCAGGGGCCAGTCTGAGGCCAGATCCCGGCCACCCAGAAAGGGAACAGCAAGGTACGAGCTGCATCTGGCCTCAGACGAGAGATCCGTAGACTCCAAGGTCAGAAGGGACCACCGTGATCTCAGCTCTGATCTGGTGCAGGCAAAAACCTCCCCCCGGAATTATACTAGAGCTGTGGGTCTCAACTGGTGGCCCACGGTGACTTTTTCGGTGGTCCACAGGAACATTGTCCAAAGTCACACGGCGTGGGCAGGCACCAAACATCTGTGAGTCAGAAATAAATTTCAAACCAAAATGTTTGGTGTCTGCTTTTCTGTATGATGTCTCAAAAAGGAGGTGGTCCATGAAAATGTTTTGATTGCCCTGGTGGTCTGTGGACTGAAACAAGTTGAGAATCACTGTACTAGAGCTAAAGAAATAACAAGCAGTCCTGTAGCACCTTAGGCTGTGTCCAGACTCAGGGTTTTTTTCGGGAAAAGTAGCCTTTTCCCGAAAAAACTTCTCCTGCGTCCAGACTTATTTCGAAAGAATGCGGCTTTTCTTTCGATGGCGGTAAACCTCGTTTCACGAGGAAGAACGCCTTCTTTCGAAAGTTCCTCTTTCGAAAGAAGGTGTTCTTCAATGTAAATAGGGCTTCCTCGAAAGAGAGCATCCAGACCTGCTGGGTGCTCTCTTTCGAAAAAGCGGATTGCTCTTTCGAAAGATCCGCCTGCAGTCTAGACGTGATGCTTTCGAAAGAGCGTCTTTCGAAAGAAGCCTGCAGTCTAGACATAGCCTTAGAGACTAACAAATATATATAGTATCATGAGCTGTCGTGGGTAAAACCCACTTCCTCAGATTAACAGAGTGGAGGAAAAAAAAGGGGGGGAGCAGGATTACTTGTTTATTTAAAGTTACAGTCTAACACAGTTCCCCCTGTGAGACTTTCAATACTAGATCTAGTGAGACTTCAGCTAAGGAAAGAGGAGATTAAAGGGGGATAGTATAGAGGGCTATGACATCATGACAGGTCTGCAGAAAGTGAGCAAGGAAAAGTTATTTACTGGTTCCCATCACATAAGAATTAGGGATCACCAAATGAAATGAATAGGTAGCAGGTTTAAAACAAGCCAAAGGAAGTTTTTCTTCATGCAGAGCACAGTCAACCTGTGGAACTCCTTGCCAGAGGAGGTTGTGAAGGCCAGGACTTTAACAGGGTTCGAGAAAGAACAAGATGAATTCATGGAGGGTAGGTCCATCAATCCTTATTAGCCAGGCTGGGTAGGAATGGTGTCTCTAGCCTCTGTTTGTCAGAGACTGGAAATGGGCGACAGGGGGTAGGATCACTGGATTATTCCCTGTTCTGTTCATTCTCTCTGGGGCACCTGGCATTGGCCGCTGTGGGCAGACCGGACACTGGGCTGGATGGGCCTTTGGTCTGACCCCGTCTGGCCGTTCCTATGTTCTTATCAGACATAGCAGTGAGGGTTCGTCTAAACTACCATGTAGATTTGTTTGTTCGGCAAAGGGAAATGAAGCCGCAATTTAAATAATCGCGGCTTCATTTAAATTTAAATGGCTGCCCCGCTCTGCCGATCAGCGGTTTGTCGGCTCTGCGTGCTAGTCTGGATGCTCCCCTGCCGACATGAAAGCCCTTTATCGACCTCCCCAGTAAACCTAATCCTACGAGGCATAACGGGGATGTCGATAAAAGGCTTTCAGGTCAGCGCGGGAGTGTCCAGACTAGCGCGCTGAGCCAACAAACAGCTGATCAGCTGTTTGTCGGCTCAGCGTGGCAGCCATTTAAATTTAAATGAAGCCCTGATTATTTAAATCGCAGCTTCATTTCCCTTTGCCGATTAGCCTAATCTACATGACTCCATCGATGGAGCCATGTAGTTTAGACACACCCTGAGAGTCAGGGTGGGTGGGGACAGAAGGGGCACTTCTCAGAGGCTCTGAGCTGCACTGAGGCCAAAGGAAACAATCAGAGAAGCAGCGCTCCTGGCCACGAGAGGGCCTGAGACGCGAAAGAGCTTGAATGGGGGTGGTTTCCTGTCCGATCTGCACATGCATCCCATCAGCACCAAGGACAGCAGCTTCGGTAGGTGCCTTGTGCCAGCGCATCGCGCGTGCTCCTGGGGGAACCTGCACGGAACAACGAGAAAAGTCCCAAGCACCACGGCAGGTGAAGGTGCTTCCCAAAGCCACCGCGCTCTGGCCTCTCGGCCCTCAGCCTCGAAGGAAACCCACCCAAGGCCTTCCACAGACGGGGCTGGGCGCTGCCCTTCGTCACAGCGCTCGACACTGAGCATCACCCGTTGAGGAGAGACGGGATTATGGCTTGTTATTACCAGCCTCGGCCCTAGGGGGGTACAGGGCCTGGGGCAACCCCTATCCTACCCCAGGCCCCGCTCTACCCTGCCTTCTCCCACCCCCACTCTGTTCCTGCCCTACCCCCCACTCCACCCCTTTGCTCAGACCCCATCCCTCCTCCACCCCCCTGCTCCACCCTGCCCTGCCTCTTCCTGCCCCTGCTCTGCCCCCACCCTGCCCGCTCACCCCCTCCCTCAGACCCCATCCCTCCTCTACCCCGCCCCTCACCTGCTCTGCCCCCACCCCGCACCCTCACCCCTACCCTCAGACCCCATCCCTCCTCCACCCCGCCCCTCACCTGCTCTGTCCCCACCCTGCCCCCTCACCCCTTCCCTCAGTCCCTGCCCCTCCTCCACCCCACCCCTCCCCTGCTCTGCCCCCACCCTTCCCCCTCACCCCTTCCCTCAGACCCCATCCCTCCTCTACCCCGCCCCTCACCTGCTTTGCCCCCACCCCGCACCCTCACCCCTTCCCTCAGACTCCATCCCTCCTCCACCCCGCCCCTCACCTGCTCTGCCCCCACCCTGCCCCCTCACCCCTTCCCTCAGACCCTGCCCCTCCTCCACCCCACCCCTCCCCTGCTCTGCCCCCAACCCACCCCCTCACCCCTTCCCTCAGACCCTGCCCCTCCTCCACCCCACCCCTCCCCTGCTCTGCCCCCAACCCACCCCCTCACCCCTTCCCTCAGACCCTGCCCCTCCTCCACCCCACCCCTCCCCTGCTCTGCCCCCACCCCGCCCCCTCACCCCTTCCCTCAGACCCCGCCCCTCCTCCACCCCACCCCTCCCCTGCTCTGCCCCCACCCTGCCCCCATCCCTTCCTTCAGACCCTGCCCCTCCTCCACCCCACCCCTCCCTGCTCTGCCCCCTCACCCCTTCCCTCAGACCCTGCCCCTCCTCCACCCCACACCTCCCCTGCTCTGCCCCCACCCTGCCCCCTCACCCCTTCCCTCAGACCCTGCCCCTCCTCCACCCCACCCCTCCCCTGCTCTGCCCCCACCCTGCCCCCTCACCTCTTCCCTCAGACCCCACCCCTGCTCCACCCTGCCCTGCCTCTTCCTGCCCCTGCTTTGCCCCATTGAACCCCCTCCCCAGTCCCCCAAGCTATGCAACCCTGGGGATTACCAGGGCGGCCTGTTCAGGGCAGCAGCAGGGGTAGAGCAGGGGCACTTGGGGGAAGGGAAGGGGGGCAGGGTGGGAGCGGAGCTGGGGCAGGAGGAGGCAGGTTGGGGTGGAGTTGGGGGGTGGAGGAGGGGCGGGGTCTGAGGGAAGGGGTGAGGGGGCAGGGTGGGAGCGGAGCTGGGGCAGGAGGAGGCAGGGTGGGTGGAGTTGGGGGGTGGAGGAGGGGCGGGGTCTGAGGGAAGGGGTGAGGGGGCAGGGTGGGGGCAGAGCAGGTGAGGGGCGGGGTGGAGGAGGGGCAGGGTCTGAGGGAAGGGGTGAGGGTGCGGGGTGGGGGCAGAGCAGGGGAGGGGTGGGGTGGAGGAGGGATGGGGTCTGAGGGAAGGGGTGAGGAGGCAGGGTGGGGGCAGAGCAGGTGAGGGGCAGGGTGGAAGAGGCCCTGTCCCCCCCCAGGCCCTGTCCCCCCCTAGGGCCGAGGCTGATTAAAACAAGCCATAATCCCGTCTCTCTGTCGTCCCTGATGCTTAGTGTCGAGCGACATGCCCCTCCCCCCAACCACAGGAAGCAGAGTGACCCCAGACGTTGGCTCCGGCCTGCCCCCCGCCCCAGCTTGCCCCCCCCCCCCTAAGCCCTGAATCACTCAGGGAGCGGGCCAGGTGCTCAACTTCCCACCACCACAGGGGAGCAGAGCGGCCCGGCTGGGAGATGTGGCGAGTGTGGGGGAGGGTAACCCCTCCCCCTCAGGTAACCCGCCAGGCTGCCCTGGGAAGTCCCCATGGATTAATCTGGGAGACTATCCCATCCATAGGATTGTTGGGGCAGCCGCCATGGGGCCCCTCTTTCCTCTTCTCCTTTCACTGGCCGCATCGCCTTGAACAATCCCGTGAAATATTAGCTACTTATGCTAATCAATCTTGTCCGCTCTGCCTTGGGCTGTACGTAACCGATGTCTCTTGTGGACCGGAATACCACTTCCAGCACCTCCCCTTGGCCTGGAACGGCGATCCATGGTCAACAAGAGCTACAAGAAACACCGGTAAATAAAGCAACGGCAGCCGCCAGGAGAGCCACCTATCGCCCGCGGCTGTTTATTGCCCACCCCGATCTATATACAGATATACCTACAATAACTGTACTTGACAAAACTCGTTCAGAACTTCAGCCAGTTGCCTGCAAGGGACAGAACGCTAATATTTGCATCTCTTTGACATTTTATCTAAGTACGGTCTCAAAGTCCTAGATGTAATTTATGCCATCTCTCGTGGAGGTTATTTTTAGGTGCTTTGATTTTATTTTTCATGTAATGGGATAACACTGTAAGCAAGAGGCTCCGACAAAAAAAGAATTGAGTAGCCCCGGCTTACAAGATGCTCAGTTAGTTAACCGTTCATAAAATCCTTAGTAGTAAGATCTAACGGCCGGAATATCATCCTGGCCTGCAGCCATCTCTACTTTGCACCTTCCCAAACAATGAAACCATCATTTCAGGATGATTTTCAGGCTAGTTCTACACGACACACTTATAACTGTCCGGGTGGTTAAACACTGGAATTAGTTGCCTGGGGAAGTTATGGAATCTCTATCTCTGGAGATATTTAACAGCAAGTTGGACAGACACCTGTCAGGGATGATCTACACGGTGCTTGGTCCTGCTGCGAGGGCAGGGGACTGGGCTCGGTGACTTCTCAAGGTCCCTTCCAGTTCTAGTGGTCTAGGATTCTATGATCGGTATAACAACATCTCTCAAGGGTGTGAAAAACCCTCAACCCTGAACAACGTACATAAGAACATAGGAACGGCCAGACTGGGTCAGGCCAAAGGTCCATCTAGCCCAGTGTCCTGTCTGCCAGCAGTGGCCAATTCAGGAAGCCCCAGAGGGACTGAACAGAACAGGGAATCATCATGTTGATCCCTCCCCTGTCACCCATTTCCAGCCTCTGACAAACAGAGGCTAGGGACACCCTCCCTGCCAATCCTGGCTAATGGCCATTGCTGGACCTTTCTTCCATAAATTTATCCAATTCTTTTTTTAACCCGGTTAAAGTCCTGGTCTTTACCACATAGACTCATAGACTTTAAGGTCAGAAGGGACCATTATGATCATCTAGTCTGACCTCCTGCACAGTGCAGGCCACAGAATCTCACCCACCCCTCTTAGAATAATCCTCTCACCTATATCTCAGATATTGAAGCCTTCAAATACTTTGAAGGCCCCAACATGCAGAGAATCCTCCAGCTGTGATCAGCGCCCCATGCTACAGAGGAAGGCGAAAAACCTCCAGGACCTCTGCCAATCTACCCTGGAGGAAAATTCCTTCCCGACCCCAAATATGGCGATCAGCTAAACCCTGAGCATGTGGGCAAGACTCACCAGCCAGACACCCAGAAGTTCCCTATAGCAACTCCTATCATCCCTCCATTGACCTATTTCCAACTGATAATGAATGGTCAATTAGTTACCAAGATCATGTTATTTCATCCAACCATCCCCTTATCATAGAATCATAGAACTGGAAGAGACCTCAGAAGGTCGTCAAGTCCAGCCCTCCGCTCTGGCGAGGAGTTCCACAAGTTGACTGTGCGCTGCATGAAGAAAAACTTCCTTTGGTTTGTTTTAAACCTGCTCCCTATTAACTTCATTTGGTGACCCCTAGTAAACATAGTATACTGGCCTACCTCTCCAGGTAGACAGTGCAGTGTTGATTGGAAGGTTTCTCCTGTTGACACAGCTCCTGCCTTTTGGGGAGGTGGCTTAACTAAGATGCTGGGAGAGGCTCTCCCGTCCGCATAATAGCATCTTCGCAAAAGCCTCAGTGCAGTCCGTGAAGACCAGCCACGTTGCAGCTGAAAAGAGGAGATGTTCTGTCTGGTGGATCTTTGGAATTCCTGGCCTAACTTTTGCAGTATCCCGCTACTTGCTTGACTTCTCCGCCTTGCCATTTTGCTTGCCATTTTGTTTGTGCCATGCGGCTATCAGAGCAGATAATGCAGCCAAGGATGTGTGTGTTGTTCTTCCCCACACCTCTGCCATAGCTTCTAAGAACAAAGGCTTGGGCAGTTTCCCACCTCCGAGAACAGCTTTTGCGAATTTAGTGATGACACTTCAGTGATGGTCCCAGGACATCATGGAATCCTATGATTCTATGGAAGAGACCTCAGGAGTCATCAAGTCCAGCTCCTTGCCCAAAGCAGGACCAAAAAAGGAGATCTATATGACCAATGGTTGTGTCTAGACTGGCAAGTTTTTCCGCAAAATCATCTGCATTTGTGGAAAAACTTGCCAGCTGTCGACACTGGCCGCTTGAATTTCCGCAAAAGCACTGACGATCTCATGTAAGATTGTCAGTGCGTTTATGGAAATACTATGCTGCTCCCGTTCGGGCAAAAGTCTTTTTCCGAAAAACTTTTGCGCAAAAGGGCCAGTGTAGACAGCTCAGATTTGTTTTCCGCAAAAAAGCCCTGATCACGAAAATGGCGATCGGGGCTTTTTTTTGCGGAAAAGCGCATCTAGATTGGCCACAGATGCTTTTCTGCAAAAAGTGCTTTTGCGGAAAAGCGTCCTGCCAATCTAGACGCGCTTTTCCGAAAATGCTTTTAACGGAAAACTTTTCCATTAAAAGCATTTCCGGAAAATCATGCCAGTGTAGACGTAGCCAATATGTTTTAGGAGCAGGATGAGTGATCTTGACTAGGAAAGCAGTACGAGGCATTGGAAAATCAGTACGGGTACGTCTAGACTACATGCCTCTGTCGCCATACCTGGGTGGTCGACAAATACCTTTGATGTCAACACCCACGCGTCCAGACTATCGCGCTGAGCCGACAAACAGCTGATCAGCTGTTTGTCGGCTCAGCGCAGCAACCATGTAAATTTAAATGAAGCGGCGATTATTTAAATCACCGCTTCATTTTCCTATGTCTGGTAGCCTAATCTACATGCCTCTGGCAACAGAGGCATGTAGTCTAGACGTACCCTATCTCACCTAACAAATTAATGCAAAGGCTCTTTCGTCCTCTACATTTGTTGTTTTCACAGTCTCTTTCCTTTCTTGCAACAGAAGGAGTGTTAAGACCCAGCTCTCCCTTTAACCACATACAGATCATCGATCCAAACTCATGGAGGTTTTGCGTTCTTTCTTCTACCTCCGTCCCCACCACCACCCCTGGTCATGCATGTTGGTGCATCCATGCACACTGCTTCCTGGGATTTGCGTCTACCAATTGTTGTTCACAAACGCCCAGAGAATTCTGATATTTCTGTAAGTTCTGACATTTCTTTTTCATGCCAGTTTGGGACCAAAAGGTCATTCCCCCCTAAAATGTGGGTTGGGAAACATCAGACTGACCATGTAAAAATGTTTTGTTTTAATAATGTTGACACACTTTGACAATGTCAAAACTTGATATAGAATATAAAATATTAAACATACTATATAAAAATGTATTAGTAAAAAGAGTAAAATGGTGTCCTCTCACAGGGTAAAAGTGCCAAAATGCCAATTTGGCTCCACTACACTGCTGGACTTAAGAAAAACAGAATTAGTTCTTGGCTCTGCTACTGACTTCTTGTTTGACCTTGAGCAAGCCATTTAATCTTTCTTTGCCTCAGTTGTCTCTTCTGTAAAATGGGATCAATAATTCTTCCATTCTTGCATGTTGGTCTATTTAGATCATGCATTCTTTGAGACAGGGACTGTTTTTACTATGTGTGTGTGCATAATGCCTAGTACAATAGGGCCCTGAACTTACTAGGGGGAATCTGTAAGCTACTGTGATACAAATAATCAGTGATGTTTGTGAGGTACTGGAATTGCTTTGGAAGTGACGGCCATGAAAATGCTGTCCATTAATAAATGAAATCTCTGGAGTGGGTAGAAAAATGGAACTTCTGTCCCTCTGGAAACTCTGATCTTCCAAAATTTTTCATCTCAAATCACGATGAAAAGTCAAAAGACTGAATTTTTTTGGAGAGGTGGCTGTCTTGATGAATTTCAGTTCAGGAAAGCCAAAATGTTCTGTTCTCCATTTTGGATCAAAACAAAACCTTTTCAAATTCCTGAATCACAATATTTCCGTCTTTTGGCCTAAATGTGGCCATTTTTTTCTGGTCCGTTCATGAGTTGATGAGTGTTTGCTTGAGTTAGGCAAATCTTGGTCTTCCGGGGCCTACAAGGGAGTTTTGACCGAGAGCTTGTCTCCAGGGAGAAACTGATCAGCATAACCACAGCAGAACAAGCAATTCCATGATCGCTATGTCAGGATAACTCCCCATGACTCCATGACACTCCATTTCAGCAGAAAAGGGACTTTATTCTGGAATAGCGGCTCCACTTGGAAACGTGTTCCAGAGTAGCTCGGATAGATTCTCTTATTCTGCTCAGCTATGCCAGTTAATTCCTCTGCATAAGCAGGCTGAGCGAAGAGTTCTGGATAATGTTCAGAGAAAGAAAATATCGTATGCAGGACGTGGAAGAATAGAGTCTAACACCACATTGATCTGAGCTGTACAACACTGCCCTTCACCAAGGCCTTTAGCTTCCTGTACCTCTTTGTATCAAGCTTTCATTCTGGAAGCAAGACCCATAGGGAAATCATCAATCAAGGAACTTCATAAAATCCTGAAGTGACTTAATGTACCTAGTTCCCATTAAATCAAGACACAATAAATTGTCTTTTTGTTGAAATCTTTATGCATTATTTAATTTGTTTGCAAGAGAGCGGGCTTACGAAGATGTGTAAATCTAAAGGAGTTTATGAAGCCGGGGAGGGGGTGCAATTTATCGAAGGCTATAAAGTTTTCACATCTACAACTGTTGGACGTTACTAAAGAATTGTTAATTAACACGTGACATTAAATACGGGTAAGGCCCACGTTGTACTTATGAACTATCTTCGCACTTCACTAAATATGCACGTTGGGGAATAAATCTTCAAAGCTGTATTGGTCTTTTTTAAAAAGAGAGGTGCGGAGGAAGCAAACCAAACTTTCCACAGCTCTTCGGATGGGAGAGTTCTCTGTAGGGAGATTAAAAAGCAGTTAATTAGGAAACCGTGTAACGGCTGAAAATCTGGGCTGGGTGCTGTACACATTCACAGTGAGAGGGGAAACTGAGGCATGCTTCCAGCATAGTGGCTTATCCACTAGGTCTCACCAGGGCTGCTAAATACGATGGCAAGGCTCTTATGCGTGTGGATGTGTTCTCTGGCATCAACGGGACTTGGAGGCAGGCTGAGAGGGCAGCTGCTCCAAGGCCTGGCGATTTAAAAGGGCCACGATTCTGGGTCACCACCACTGCTACTGCTGCAAAAGCTCCCCTGGATGCTGAGGGCTGGGTGGGGAAGGCTAACCCATAGCCTCGCCCCTTCTGTCCAAGGCCCCGCCCCTTCCAGGAAGCCTGGAGCTGAGCCCCCCTCACCTCACCCAGGGCCTGGCGAAATCTGTCATCAGCCCTGACAAATGTCAGTAGGAAAATTCTCCTCCTCCTCCATCAACATAGCTCTGTGTGCGCTGGGGGTTTGTTGGCATAGCTACGTTGACCAGGGTCGTAGCCACAAATGATATGACTTGTACATCCCCCCTGTGCCGATGTGTCCCCCTGCTAGCTCAGACTGCAAGAGGGCATGCTTCTAGCTCTGCAGTGCCTGGCTCCATCCCCAAGAGGGCAGCCCATCCCATTTCGGTGATGGGACCTGCAGCGAGCCGCACGCCTCGTCTCTGGATCCGTGGTTCTCAACTCATTTCAGTCCATGGACCACCAGGCCAATCAAAGAATTGTTGTGGACCACCTCCAGCGCATGTAGCACGGGACGAACGCCACGGCAACCGCTCAGCACGACGGTGGCAGCTACTCTGATGCTCAAGGCCTCAGACGGAAGTTACTGGCAGCACAACGTGGTGGCGTCCTAGGTGACGCTATGGATGACGCACTGCGTGCTTGTGAACATGGCGTAAAACAGCCTAACGGCGGCGCCTGCTCAAACCGGGTGACTTTGGACAATGTTCCTGTGGACCACCGAAAAAGTCACCATGGACCACCAGCTGAGAACCACAGCTCTGGATGGAAAGTTCCAGCTATGTGGGAGGGACTGTAGGCTCTGCAGAGGCATGTGGAAACCTGTCGTGGAGGAGTCCAGTACCACCGTCTGACCCAAAACTGTCAAGCAGGGACCTTCCACACCACAGCTGAGGTCTCGGCTGCAGCAGCTAAACCAGGACAGCGAACGATGGAACATACAGGAGAACCGTTCCCGGCTCAGCTCTAGGGAAGAGGTAACTATGGTTCTGTTTCCCCTGTGAGGTCATTGTGTGTAAAGCACAGATATATCTTTTGACGTACATGTAATGTGACAGAACGTCAGGATGGAATAAACCATCTCGGTTTGCGATGCGTGGTCCCATAGCAGGTGGGTTTAGCCAAATTTGACCCTGAGATGAAAAAATGGGTTTTTCCCAGCATGCCCTTCCCTCATCACAGATTGCATTGTCTTTTGTTGTTGTTGTTGTTGTCCTTGCGAAGCCCCCTCCCAGAACAGCAGCAGCTACATGGATAAAAGAAGGCTTCTGTGGACGCAGCTGTGTCTACACCGGGGTGGGGTGAAGAAGGTAGATCGTCCTTACTGTGTTGCTTAAAGGGTGTGACTGTATCTTGATTGCTCTGAATTGTAATTGCATCCCAGGGTCGAAACAGACCAACAAGGGTATGTCTAAACTACATGCCTCCGTCGACGGAGGCATGTAGATTAGACAGATCGGCAGAGGGAAATGAAGCCGCGATTAAAATAATCGCGGCTTCATTTAAATTTAAATGGCTGCCCCGCTCTGCCGATCAGCTGTTTGTCGGCAGATCGGGGCAGTCTGGACGCGCCGCGTCGACAAAGAAGCCTTTCTTGATCGGCACAGGTATGCCTCGTGAAACCAGGTTTACCTGTGCCGATCAAGAAAGGCTTCTTTGTCGACGCGGCGCGTCCAGATTGCCCCGATCTGCCGACAAACAGCTGATCGGCAGAGCGGGGCAGCCATTTAAATTTAAATGAAGCCGCGATTATTTTAATCGCGGCTTCATTTCCCTCTGCCGATCTGTCTAATCTACATGCCTCCGTTGACGGAGGCATGTAGTCTAGACACACCCCAAGGGGTTGTTGTCTCTGTGTTAAAGATGGGGAAATGAGACCCGGCGAGATGAAGTGACTTGCCCAAGGTTCCGCCCGCAATGTGTGGCAGAGCCAGAAGTGGAACCTTGCTCGGCTAAGTTTCCTCAGCTCTTGCTTTAATCGCATCGCCAACCTTCACAGCAGGCAGGAAAATCTAGCGAAAGGCAAGTCCTAGTGGAGTTCAGGTGCTTTCCTTCCTGTTTGCTGATGCACAACCCGAGCTGCCTCCCAAGAGGCCACAGAAGCGTCACCGTGTTAGTCTGTAACTTTAAAAACAAGGAGTAGGCCTAAGGCACCTCGCAGACTAACAAGGGTCTAATAAAGATCATCAGCTTTCTGTTCTTCAGACGTCCTGGGAGTGCGACCTGTTATAACAGGAACGGCGCAAAAACTTCTCGCGCTGCAAATCTGCCTTCGGCTCTGCTCTGGCCACCTGCTCACTAGAACCATCTCAACGCACAGGGAAGCTCAAGGAGGAGCAACACCAGTCTGAGCAGGCAGGAGAGTCTGGTTTGGGTGATGGGATTAAAAGCGCTAAAAGGCACTGAAAGCTTCCGATGTGGGTGCCTAGCGGTAGACACCTAAATCAGATGCGCTGAGCCCCCACCGTTGGGTCTGGCTATTCCAGGATCCAGGGATGCCCAGCAAGTCCACTCTTCACTACGGACCTAGGGGATTGTCCTGTGTGGAAACGTTACTGGCTCTGTTGGACCGCGTGGTGGAGAGTTTAAACCTCCCAGTGGGACAGGCTAAGTTAAGGAGCAGTTCTGGGCCCAGGGGACTCTGTACGGCAGGTGGAGGAGCTAAAAAATGCCAGACAGCTCAAAGGGGGGCGGGCAGAGAGGAGAGGAGCACAGATCTGTCTCCGGAAGTCCTGAGCCAGGGCCCAGCAGAAGTTGTGGCTGGTGGGGAGAAATCAGCCAGCAGCAGCTACTCCAGGCCCTAGAGAAGGGACCAGCCTTTCCCTAGGACAAGAGAACCCTTGGCTCTAATGGAGCATTGGTGGAGGTTTGGCCCATGCCCTGGACTGGAAGGGGAAGGGGTAGGAAGTAGCCTCTGGAGCCAGCCCTAAAGCGCTCCAGGGCATTTGCTGTTGCTGACTTTTGTAGGGCCTAGGTAGGAGCCCAGTGGAAAGAGGGGGCATGTCTTTTTGTGGATTCCAGTGGATGAGAAGCTGGATAGGAGTCTGAAGAACAGAAAGCTGATGATCTTTGTTAGCACCCTTTGTAGCCAAGAAAGCTAATGGCATATTAGGCTGCATTAGGAGGAGCATCGCCAGCAGATCCAGAGAAGTGATTATTCCCCTTTATTCGGCTCTGGGGAGGCCACCTCTGGAGTACTGCATCCGGTTCTGCCTCCTCCCTCTCCCCTCCGTATGGAAAGTATGTGGATGTATTGGAAAGGGTCCAGCGTGCAGGGGGGTACCAAAGAGGATGGAGAGAGGCTGTTCTCAGTAGGACGGATGGCAAAACAAGGAGCAATGGTCTCAAGTTGCAGGGGGGGAGGTCTAAGTTGGATATTAGGAAAAACTATTTCACTAGGAGGGTGGGGAAGCCCTGGGATGGGTTCCCTAGGGAGGGGGTGGAGGTTTCCCTAGAGGTTTTTAAGTCCTGGCTGGACCAAGCCCTGGCTAGGATGATGGAGTTGGGATTGGTCCTGCTTTGGGCAGGGGGCTGTACTTGATGACTCCTGAGGTTTCTTCCAGCTCTGGGAGTCTATGATTCCCTACCAACCACCCTCTCCTGAAGAGGGCTCAGCCCGTCCCCCCCTTAGGCTATGTCTACACTGGCGGCTTCTTGCGCAAGAACATCTTGTGCAAGGGTTCTTGTGCAAGAAGGCTTGTGCAAGAACACGTCCACACTGCCATGTGCGAGCTGTGCTTTTGCACAAGAGATGTGCTTTTGCTCAAGAGCGCCCATGGCAGTGTGGACGCTCTCTTGCACAAGAAAGCTCCGATGGCCATTTTAGCCATAGGACTTTCTTGCGCAAGAAATCCCTGCCCAGCGTCCACACTGCCCTCTTGTGCAAGAGCTCCTGTGCAAGAGGGCTTACACCTGTTAAAAAAGAGCATAGCGCTTGCACAAGAAGCCCTCTCTTACCACGCCGTACTGTAAATTTCCTTGTGCAAAAGCGGGCGGGCTGTGTGGATGCTCTGCGGATTCTTGTGCAAGAACGGCCATACTGGCGCAAGAAGCCGCGAGTGTAGACATAGCCTTAGAGACAAGGTGAAGGTAGAGACATTATAAGCCCCGCGTCAGGGCACACCACCCATAAGGGGGCCCAAGGATGGGATGAGCATCCTTCCTGTGTCAGGCTAATGGAATTTGCCACTCTGCAA
This sequence comes from Pelodiscus sinensis, assembly GCF_052426305.1. Classification (NCBI taxonomy): domain Eukaryota; kingdom Metazoa; phylum Chordata; order Testudines; family Trionychidae; genus Pelodiscus; species Pelodiscus sinensis. Next base: position 5,261,902 of record NC_143054.1, read on the forward strand.
GGGGGAGAACATAATTGGGCTGGGGAAGGCCAAGTTGCTGTCCACGAGCAAGGGGCTTGTCATAGTGTTGCAGTGCTTCCTCACAAGGGATGGGCAGAGCAGGGACCTAGTGACCAAGCCACTAGGCAGCACTGCCCATAAGCCCAACCCTGTCATAGACCCCAGGCAGGCTGATAATGGCCATTTCCTCTTCCCCTGTCAGCCAGCTCCCTGGTGAATAGCCCTCGCTCCCTTCCAGCAGCTTCAATACCTGTAGCAGGGCAGACCTGCTGGCTAGAAAGGGCCACTGAGAAGTCCTCCAGGCTGGCTAGAGGGACTGGGAAGAAACCAGCCAATCAGGGGCCAGGAAGGACTATATAAGAAGCTGCAGCTGCAGAGTCAGTGCAATTGCAGCCCAGACCTGAGGGAGTGAGGGCCAGGGATAACTGGCTGGCCTGAGGGAGTGGCTCCATGAGGGGTGTTACTTAGAGGCTATGAACTGGATGCTAAAGGCCCTGAGCTAAGGGCAGAGGGAGTTATCTCCTGGAGGAGGCGCTCCGGAGGCACCGCTCTTGATTGGAGTGTGGCGAATGAACAGAAAAGATGGACTCCGAGACAGTTTGCAGAGGGCACCAGGATGGTGCCGAGCGGGGTTGTGGGTGCACACGAGGCTGTGAGACTTGGCCACAGGGCTAAGTAGCTGAGAGGGCTGAAAATGGAGGCAGTGAGGAAGCCCGCACGCGGCCAGACAGGGGTGCTCGGGAGAGGTGAGTGCTGCCCCGTTACAGAATGTCTTAGCCTAGTGCACAGCTCTGCCTTAACCCTTCGCCGTCCCACACGATGGAGAGGGAGGGGCGATACCATGGAGAGATTCTTCCTTCTCCCACCCCTCAGAGACCTGGCCCCGGGCCTGTGCCGCAGGGGATAGAGGAAAAGTCAGATGTCACCGCAGTGACCCTGCTCCCTCACCCGACCCTGCATCGGCTCACACGGAGCCCCTTGCCCGTGGGGGAGCAGAGGGGCTGTGGGGCATGGTGAAATTGAGTAGGGTGTACCCAGACCCCCCCCTAGCCAGCTCAACCCGCCCTGGGAGCCACCAGACACAGGACAAGTCAAGGTAGGGAGTAGGTTGGGTTCTTTAGTGGAGTAGAGAGTTCAGCCCTTGCTTGAGAAGGGCAGAGTTGTGGGTTGGCATTTCAGCCTCCTCTCAGCAGCTCAAGTCACACCGCCCTGGGAGGGACCCGACAGATAACACAGGATAAGGGAGCCCCTGGCAGTAGGTGGCTGGGGTGGCTTAGGTGATAGGGCCTTCAACTGGAAAACACACGGTGGTGGGTTCAAGTCCTACCCACCCTGGGAGTGGATTAGAGCCTCCTGGGCAAGCTAAGAAGCCACCTCCTTGGAGGGATGCAAAGCTGGAGAGGAAGAAGATGACATCTGTGGAAGTTAGGTGTCTACATATCTTGTTTTTGCTGGGCACACTTTTGCAAATATTTGAGGCTGTGACGCCCGCCTCCTCTCCCCAGAGTTACCGTATTTCAAGTTCCCAAATAGAAGACACTGCAGGGAGAAGAGGGAGCCGGGGGGGGGGGGGGGGGGGTGGTATATCTCTCCAGCTGCCCTGCTCGCCAGGCAGTGCTGCTGCCAACAGCAGGGCCGAAGGGTGGCATGCTATGGTATTGCTGCCCTTACATCTGTGCTGCTGCACATGGTGGTGCTGCCGTCAGAGCTGTGCTCCTGGCCTGCAGCCATTGCTCTTATACGCCACCCCCCCACACACAAACGGCTCTGGGGTCGGGACCCCCAGCTTAAAAATCGGGGCCTAAACACCCTGCTATCGGGAGCAGGAGGCAGAGAGCTGCTGTACTTACTGCACTAGCTCTCGGACGCCCCGATCAAAATCAGAGCCCTGGTTTGCTAGGGTTGTGTAACTTGTGTATTGGCAGGCACTTCTGGTGTTGTATGCATATCTCTTGGTTTCTGTCTGTTCATTCCACTCCGATTCATCTGAGGCAGTGGGTTTTACTCATGGTTCGATACATTTTGGTTGGTCTCTACGGTGCCACAGGACTGCTCGCTGTTTTTAAACTTCCAGACTAACATGGCTGCCCCTCTGAGCTTTCTCCTTCTCTGGTTTTTCTATCCCTGCCGTTAGCTACATCCCGACTGCAGATGCTGAAAATGCCACTTGGATTCACGAGGGCTCCGCCTCCCCCCATGGCTCCAATCTGGGGCAGTCTGGAATGTAAATGGAGCGCTTGTTAAGGGGCCGTATTGCCAACCCGGGCGACTGGCGTCCTCTCTCCATCCACATGCAGTGGCAGGAGAGGTTTTCGCTCCTAATGTGCCACTGGCAATGTGCCTCCCCCCAGGGACACTTCGGGTGTGTCTAGACTACAGGGTTTTGTCGACAAAAGTGGACTTTTGTCGACAAAACTATACCTGCGTCCACACTGACTTTGAGTTATGTCGACATAACGTCGAAAGAACTCAGCAGTTTTGTCGACGTATGTAAACCTCAAGGGTATGTCTAGACTACATGGCTCTGTCGACGGAGCCATGTAGATTTGTTTTTTTGGCAAAGGCAAATGAAGCCGCGATTTAAATCATCGCAGCTTCATTTAAATTTACATGGCTGCCATGCTGAGCCAACAAACAGCTGATCAGCTGTTTGTCCGCTCAGCACGCTAGTCTGGACGCTCCCCTGCCGACATCAAAGCCCTTTGTCGGCAGCCCCGGTAAACCTCATCCCACGAGGAATAACGGGGCTGCCGACAAAGGGCTTTGATGTCGGCAGGGGAGCGTCCAGACTAGCGCGCTGAGTGGACAAACAGCTGATCAGCTGTTTGTCGGCTCAGCGCGGCAGCTATGTACATTTAAATGAAGCCGCGATCATTTAAATTGCGGCTTCATTTGCCTTTGCCTACAACCCTAATCTACATGGCTCCATCGATGGAGCCATGTAGTCTAGACACAGCCCAATCTACGAGGAATAACACCTTTTGTTGACAGAGTTCTGTTGATAGAAGGCATTATTGCATCTACACTGTCCTTTGCGTCCACACTGTTATGTCGACAAAGCGGCTTGCTTTGTTGACAACTGGCTGCAGTCTAGACGCTCTTTGTTGACGGAAGCTTTGTCGACTGTAGCTGTTGACAAAACCCTGTAATCTATACGTACCCTTCTAGGGCTGAGCAGTTACATCAGGCTCCATATGCCGTGGCTCCTTGACTTTTTGGCTGGGAATGCTCTGTGGGCTGGCCAGCTGGGATCTGACCTCAGAGAGGGCAGAGCAGTCAGGATAGCATCAGGATCCCTGCCAGCTACAGACGAAAGGCTACGGCAGGGAGGTTTTTTTGACGCGCTGGTTTGGCGGAGGAGAGAGGCTAAGGATTGGGTTTTGGCAAGACACAGGCGAAGAGGCCAGGAGATCCGAGTTCAGCCCCTAGACTCTGTGCAAGCGGAAGGAAGTCACTTTCGCTTTGTCTACACTGCAGCGTTTTGCCGGCAAAGCTGTGTCTGCTAGGAATGTGGGGAAAAAAAAAATCCATTGTCTTGCCTGCGGAGTTATGATGGTGTAACCCGCACACCTATTGGGGGTGGGGCACTTGGAGAGAGAAGAATGAATTTGCTCTACAGTCTTAGCGGCGAAGTAGCTGGCTTTTCGCTCAGGCTGTAGAGGTTCATGCTCTATGCTCCGGTGGGCATGGGTTCGGTTCTGCCTGTTGGCATTACACTGACAAGCTCTCAAGTAAACACTAACTATGCTAATGTCACTGGGGCAGCATGTTACTGCATTTGGCTATACCAGCAATGCGTTTGTAGAGTAGCCAAGCCCTGAAATGGCCTTTGCGTGAGGTTCCCCACGTGCACAATGGGGATTTTGACCCGTACCTATTTTCTGCCGATGCTTTTTGCACAAGGGGTTTTTTTTTGCGCAAAAAGCAGCAGTGTAGCCGCCTCCATCTTGCACAGAAAAACCCTTTTGCACAAGGTACCGGAGAGGTAGAAGGATCTTGCACAAAAGGTTTTTCTGTGCAAAACGGAAGCAGCTACACTGCTGCTTATTGTGCAAAAACCCCTTGCTCAAAAAGCATCGGCAGAAAATATGCTAATGACCTTGTAACTCATGCTAATGAGTCCGTCATTAACATACTCTGCTGCAAAAACCTTGTAGTGTAGTCAAAGCCCTAGTGTACGTCAGTCGCGTGCAGTGGTGTTTAGCTCACTCTCAGCCAGAGGTGAGCACAAGGGAGCTCCACAAGCTAAGCTGAGAGCCGGCTGGCTTTATTGCTCAAGCTATAGAGAGGCTCCTACACTATGCTTCAGAGGTCCCAGGTTCAAATCTACCGAGGGGTGATTATAGCAGATCATAGAATTTCACAAGGAGATTCCTGGAGTGGGGTGGGATTATACAAAATCCTGGATTCTCAACCAGTGGGACATGCTGAGGTCTTCCAGAGGGTGCATCAGCTCATCTATTTCCTTTGCTTTCCAACAGGCTGCGGATGATACCAAACTGTTTAGGATAGTCAAGACAGAAGCAAACTGTGAGGGACTCCCGAAAGAACTCGCCAAACTGAGTGATTGGGCAACAAAATGGCAAATGAAATTTAATGTGGATAAGTGTAAAGTAATGCACACCAGGAAAAATAACCCCAACTATACGTACAGTATGATGGGGGCTAATTTGGCTACGACAAATCAGGAAAGATCTTGGAGTTATCGTGGACAGTTCTCTGAAAACTTCCACACAGTGTGCAGCGGCGGTCAAAAAGGCAAATAGGATGCTAGGAATTATTAAGAAAGGGATAGAAAACAAGACCCAGAATATCTTACTGCCCCTGTATACAACTATGGTACGCCCACATCTGGAATACTGTGTACAGATGTGGTCTCCTCACCTCAAAAAAGAGATTTTGGCCTTGGAAAGGGTTCAGAAAAGGGCAACTAAAATGATTAGGGGTTTGGAACGGGTCCCATATGAGGAGAGGTTAAAGCGACTGGGACTTTTCAGTTTAGAAAAGAGGAGACTGAGGGGGGATATGATAGAGGTCTATAAAATCATGAGTGGTGTGGAGAGGGCCGATAAAGAAAAGTTATTTATTAGTTCCCATAATAGAAGAACTAGAGGGCACCAAATGAAATTAATGGGTAGCTGGTTTAAAACTAATAAAAGAAAGTTCCTCTTCACACAGCGTGTAGTCAACCTGTGGAACTCCTTGCCAGAGGAGGCTGTGAAGGCTAGGACTATAACAGAGTTTAAAGAGAAGCTAGATAATTTCATGGAGGTTAGGTCCATAAAAGGCTATTAGCCAGGGGATAAAATGGTGTCCTTGGACTCTGTTTGTCAGAGGTTGGAGAGGGATGGCAGGAGACAAATCTCTTGATCATTGTCTTCGGTCCACCCTCTCTGGGGCACCTGGTGCTGGCCACTGTCGGTAGACAGGATACTGGGCTAGATGGACCTTTGGTCTGGCCCAGTACAGCCATTCTTATGTTCTTACGCTGCGTAGTAAGCGCTAGAGAAGTCCATACAAACTACAATCATACAATGACTTGTTTATTCTGCTTCTTACACAGTAAAATGTAGGAATCGGTTGGACCTGACCAGGCTTCTGGCCAGCAGCCTGGCTGCCAGGTTCCCAATCGCCGGTCCTCGCAGCTGGGCTCCATGTCCCCAGTCAGTCTGCATAGCCCGGTCCGGTCCCAACCACCAGGCTCCATGCTGCTGGCTCCCTGCCACCAGGCTGACTCCGCTGCCAGCCCCGGGCTCTCGGCTCCTCTCCTGGATGGGTCTCTCTGGTGCTACTGACCACGGATGTTGCCAGACCAGAGAGTCGCAGACCACAGCGGTACAGCCTGTGTAATATTTATATTCCAATTGATTTATTTGATAGTGATGTTAGAACGAGACGGTCGCGCCGGGAAGCCGGTGTTCGGTCAGGCTCGCTGTGACTCTTTGGCGTGTTTGTCTCATGTGAAAGCAAGGCGTTTTCAGAGGAGGTGGGACTCGGGGATACCAATCAGACTCCGGAAAGGGGCACAGGAGTCTGGAAACAGTGAGAGCCCCACTCTTATGCGAGCAGAGCGTGGGCACGTCTACCCTACAAAATTCAGTTGACCCAAGGCACGTCGCTGGAGAGCCATCGTGGTCATTACATCGCGTTTGCTTGTCCATGTGACACTCCTTGTGTCGGCGGTGTGTCCTCTCCTCAGACGCCGATTCTGTCACCCGTGTAAGTCATGCAGTGTCAACACTGCCACCTAATCGCCCTCACCGTGTGGACGTGGGCTCTCCAGCTCTCACGAAGGCGGGCTTCTTGAGATGGCGTTGAGCAGGGCTACTCGACACTGGGCCATTGTTCGCGGCCCACGGTGCGGTTTGCGTTGACGCGGGGCTCAACACGTGGCCCGCGGGTGGCATCCTTGGAACGTGGCCTCCACTGGGAACACACCCCACAACAGTGAGGCCTCTCCCAGGCGGGGTGAGCACTGAAAGACGCAAGCGGACGGGCTGGTGGAACAGACGGGTGCAGGTTGTCAGTGTTTCTAGCCCCCAGGGAGGAGGTGCCGGGAGCACCAGGGCATTGTGGTTGTGGGAAGTGCTGGCTGCTTAGCCGTGTGGGCGGAGCCCGAGAGGTGCTGACTGGCTCCCACTGGCCACGTTTGTGTCCAGCGTCGTGGCTTAATCTTTGTATTCATGCCTGTCAGTGTAAAAAACTCTCTGCATATATTTGCATATAAATTTGCATGGATATGCAGCCACTCTTCCGTTGCGGCCCTCGGCATGTGCTGTGAGTCTCATTGTGGCCCCCGGGGCTTCCAAAGTTGAGTAGCCCTGGTGCAGAGGGCAGGTTACGCGGTTGGGAGCGACACTGTCGTCTACCCCCGTGATGTGCCACCACAGCTAGTGAGTGGGCCACGTGGGTGGCTCTCCTTCAACTCGGAGGCCACAATTGTGGCAACCAAGACGGTCTCCTGGGATAGGAGGTTTTGCTGACTGTGCTGTTGTACCTAGAATTTGTGGGGGGCACCGACTGAACAGTAGCAGCACTTTGGTTGGATGCAGAGGGAGCGCCTGGCTCTCGCAGTCACTGTTGTGCGCTCAGGTGGTAGACCAGGGGCGAGGAACCTTTTTGGGGGCGAGGGCAGCTGACCCACAGAAAAATCACAGGCAGGGAGCAGTGGGGGCTGGAGGAAGGGAGGGAGCCCTGAAGGCCAGATCCAGGCAAGCTGGGTACTGCAGCCGGGCCTTAGGTTCCCCTGCTATAGAGGCTCGTGCACTAAGCTCCAGAGGTCCCAGGTTCGATTCTGCCCATTGGGGCTACACGCACGCCTTGTTTTCTGTGCGCATCGCTTTAATAACACTGGTAGGGGGGAAAATCTACATAGACAGAAACCAGCAAAATCTGGCAACAGTAAACAAAATGGCTTGCAGGTCACACACAGGACCTGCAGCCCTCGGCTGTAGGTTGCCCACCACTGGTAGAGACACGTATAGAAGGAGGTGGACGTAAGCTGCCTTACATTGACCTAATGCTGTGGTCTAGGCCAGGCCTGTATCCCCCTTCCTGTACAGGGGTAATACTTATTTATTGCTTATATGGATAGAACATCCAGGAGCCCCATTTACAGACCCAAAAAATGCAAGTGCTGGGTTTTTTTTCTGCAAGGCAGTAGGAAGGAGGAATGCGGTACAGGTTTGATGGCAGTGTAATGGTGGTGTAATGCAGTGCTTCTCTACCCGTGGTACAAGTATCCCAACGGCTGTGGTCACCAGCCAGTCGATCGGGATCGACTGGTAGATCTTGGAGCCTCTGACGGGTGATCCTGACTGGTTTGGCCAAGAGGCTGTCGAGCCCTGCTCTCCCCGCTCTCCTAGCCTGCTGCACATCTCTTTTCCTTTGCCTTGGAGCTGTTCCCTGAGGAGCTTCTGCTTTCTGTGCAGATCAGGGGAGGGAGAGCAGGGTGCTGATGTCAGGGTGCCCCTTCTCCTACTCTGTATCCTATCTCCACAGAGCAGAGAGGGGGCACAACAGGGCTTGGGATGGAGGGAGTTTGCTGGCTGCTTTTGGGAGTGGTGCTGGGCCAGGGCAGGGGTGAGCCTGCATTAGCCCCATGTACCACCACCCAGGAGCCACGTGAGGTGAGCAGGGCCCAGCTGGAGCCCACATCCCAAAGCCTTACCCCAGTCAGGAACCTGCCCCACAAGCCCCTGACCTAGCCCTGAGCACCTCTGCATCCAAACACCCTCCCAAATCCTGCACCTAGAACCCCCCAACCGCCTGCCCCAGCCTGGTAAAAGGGTGGGTAGAGGGAGGGAGGAGCGAGTGAGCAGGGGCAGGGCCTCGGAGAAGGGGCGGGAAGGAGGCGGGGCAAAGGGGCGGGAAGGAGGCGGGGCAACGGTATTTTGGTCTGAGGTAGATTCTTGGATTGCACTTAAATTCAAAAAGTGATCACGTGCTTAAAAAGGTTGGAGACCACGGCCCTAAGGGGTACTTGAGAGAAGTCCGGGAGGCACGTCAACACAACCGAAATTTGGAGAAAACTGAATTTTTGTGTTAAGTTTTACAGTGCTTTATTATTTTTGTACTTTATACACACAAATTTCATCGCTGGCCTGGCTATGATTACGTTGTTTAAACAAATGTGTTGCAATGGTAGAAAAAAAAATTGTGTATCTGAAAACTGTAGGTACTGGGGGTACTTTTTTTTTAAGGGGTACTTTATATAAAAAAAGTTGAGAAACACTGGTCTAATGGACAGAGCACAAGGATGGGAGTCAAGAGACATGGCTTCTGACGTTGAATCGGCCACTGAATCATGGGGCTGCGTCTACACTGCGCTGTAGTTCGACATTAGATATGCAATTTGAGCTACGCAAAATAAGACCGAATAATTTCGAAATAACCTGCTATTCCAAAACGTCCCTTACTGCTCGTGGAATGGGATTTACAAGGACGTCAGACTAGCGAGCCTGAAATAATGGGCTTGCTGTGAAGACGCGGGATAGCTATTTTGGGATATTTGGGCATCCCAGAATAGAGTTGCTGTGTAGATGTAGCCTCACAGTCTAAAGAGACCAAGTTTAGGAGGGGAAACTGAGGCCCAGAGAGGTGACATCACTTGCCCCAGGTCACACAGTGAGTCAGCAGGAGAGCTGAGACCAGACTGCTGACCCCGGAGTGCCAGCTCAGTGTTCTCACCACTGCACCATGCTGCCGCAGATTGTTCCATTTGATTCCTAGCGCTTCGTCCCCTCTCCCTGGCCCGCGGTAAATGGAAGTCGGGTGGGTGAGTTATTCAGAAGCATGGAACATCGCCATGACGACCTTCCCCTGTCAGAAATGCACCTGTCCAAGGCTCTGCTGGAGGGGGCAGTGTGTGGGTAGAATAGTCTAGGAATGGGAAGGTTCGTCCCATCCAGCCTGGTGTATTTGTGGCCAAACTCAACCTTATAGAATCATAGAATACTAGGACTGGAAGAGACCTCAAGAGGTCGAGTCCAGTCCCCTGCCCTCATGGCAGGACCAAATACTGTCTAGACCATCCCTGACAGACATTTATCTAACCTGCTCTTAAATATCCCCAGAGATGGGGATTCCACAACCTCCCTGGGCAATTTATTCCAGTGTTTCACCACCCTGACAGTTAAGAACTTTTTCCTAATGTCCAACCTAAACCTCCCTTGCTGCAGTTTAAGCCCATTGCTTCTTGTTCTATCCTCAGACGCCAAGATGAACATGTTTTCTCCCTCCTCCTTATGACACCCTTCTAGATACCTGAAAACGGCTATCATGTCCTCCCTCAATCTTCTCTTTTCTAAACTAAACAAACCCAATTCCTTCAACCTTCCCTCATAGGTCGTTCTCTAGATCTTTAATCATTCTTGTTGCTCTTCTCTGGACCCTCTCCAATTTCTCCACATCTATCTTGAAATGTGGTGCCCAGAACTGGACACAATACTCCAATTGAGGCCTAACCAGCGCAGAGTAGAGAGGAAGAATGACTTCTCGTGTCTGGCTCACAACACACCTGTTAATACATCCCAGAATCATGTTTGCTTTCTTTGCAACAGCATCACACTGTTGACTCATATTTAACCTGTGGTCTACTATAACCCCTAGATCCCTTTCTGCCGTACTCCTTCCCAGACCGTCGCTTCCCATTCTGTATGTGTGAAACTGATTGTTCCTTCCGAAGTGGAGCACTTTGCATTTGTCTTTATTAAACTTCATCCTATTTATCTCAGACCATTTCTCCAATTTGTCCAGGTCATTTTGAATTATGACCCTGTCCTGCAGATTAGTCGCAATCCCTCCCAGCTTGGTATCATCTGCAAACTTAAGTGTACTTTCTATACCAATATCTAAATCGTTGATGAAGATATTGAACAGAGCCGGTCCCAAAACAGACCCCTGCGGAACCCCACTTGTTATGCCTTTCCAGCAGGATTGTGAACCATTAATAACTACTCTCTGAGTACGGTTATCCAGCCAGTTATGCACCCACCTTATAGTAGTCCCATCTAAGTTGTATTTACCTAGTTTATTGATAAGAATATCATGCGAGACCCTATTAATCGCCTTACTAAAGTCTAGGTGTACCACATCCACCGCTTCTCCCTGGTGCAACTCCTTGGAAGTCTATGGAGATTTCGAGGCCAGAAGGGACCAGAATGTTCACCTAGTTTGACCCCTCGTACAGCTGAGTCCTCTTGTCCCTGAATGAGACCATAATTAGGCAGTAACAACCCGAGAGGCATAGCCGCCTAGTGCTGCGATCATAGTGCCTTGCTGTGTAAAGTTGAGGGGCATGTTAGTCTGCTCTTCCTCGCCTCAGCTTGTCAGGATCATGGTGCCATTTGTTAGGAACCAGGCCTTTGTGGTCTCAATTATGCAAATTGTCAAGCCAGTGCCGAAAGGGCGGGTCTGGAGATTGCAAGCCAAGTGTGAATCCACTAATGGAGAAACAGGAGGTCTCATCATTAATGAAGCAAGCACTTAGCACTCGGGAACATCTCCAGCTGCTACCTCGCATACTGGGATGGGTGACTCTGCCGGGGAAGTCATGGCACATTGCAGAACGGGATGCAAGTTGCTCCTGACTCAGAGAAAAGTGAAGAAAGAAACAAACTGCTGTGCAGGTCGGGGGGGGGGGGGGATTTCTCCCTACACAGGAGGTTTCCTGGCCCTCACGACAGTGATAACACCACCCAAATGGACCCACGAGCGAGCCTCCTAAAGGATGTGAATTTGTATGTGCTCCTGGGGAACCTCCATGTTTTGATGGCTTCTTCTCCAAACAGCTTGTCTCTGCCAACTTTTCCTGTAATGAGGAGAGGAGAGGAGAGAGAGAGAGAGTCCATTGAGCAAAGCATCTGTACCTGGCAGCATGTGTTTCTCCTGGTGGTGCACATCCACACATACCTTGGTGCATGTAATAATGTTTATTCTGCACATGGATGAAAAATTAGAGAACATCACCCAGGACTATGGGTTTCTTCATTGCCACCTACCTCCCACATGAGGGACTCTTGCCTGTGCTAGCTGGGTGTCAGCTCTTAACACAACCTGTTAGGGAGGTACTCAAGCTGTCTCATCGGGTGTGTCTAAACTATAGGGTTTTGTCGACAAAAGTGGACTTTTGTCGACAAAACTATACCTGCGTCTACACTACCGCCATAACGTTGACAGAACTCGGCAGTTTTCTCGGCGGCAGTAAACCTCATTCTGTGAGGAATGACGCCTTTTGTCAACAGAGTTCTGTCAACAGAAGGCGTTATTGCATCTACACTGTCCTTTGCGTCTACACTCTCATGATGACAAAGCGGCTTGCTTTGTCGACAGAACTGGATGTAGTCTAGATGCTCTTTGTCGACAGAAGCTTTGTTGACAGTATCTGTCAACAAAAAAAGCCTGTAGTCTAGATGTACCCATCTGGGCTACACCAGCCTTGCCTTTGTCCTGCCCAGCTTGAAAATAGATGCATGCCAGTCCGAGTCCCTCTAACGTCTCCCTCAGTGGAGACTTCCTCTAGGTCTGATTTATAGAGTCATAAAACTGGAAGTGACCTCAAGAGGTCAAATCCAGTCCCCTGCCCTCACGGCAGGACCAAGCACCCTCTAAACCATCCCTGACAGGTGTCTGTCTAACCTGCTCTGAAATATCTCTAGAGATGGAGATTCAACAATTTCCCCCAGCAATTTATTCCAGTGTTTATCCACCAACTGGAATAAATCCCCGGCTACCTACTGAAATCCCCAATTCTGTCTTCCCAAAGGAACAGTGAAGCCCACTTTTACTGTAGCCCACTACTCCCGTATCCCACACAGCACCTGAGTGCAATTAGAGTAATGGAAATGGAGTTACGAAAGCAGCTGTTCCATTAGAAACTGATGTGATGGAAGCAAACTACTTCCTTATAAACCAAACTCCTAGAACGTGAACGAGGACCTGTGCGTATTAATAATCCCCTTTCGTAGGATAGAAAGTAGGCTCTTACCCCCAAGGTAGCACTTTCTGGCCCCAAAGAGCTAGAGCACGGTTTCCATGCGCTCTGCTGTGTAAGGGAAGGGACGGCCAAGCAGGTAAATGTTCGCATCGACTTTGCGTCTCTGCCCTACAGCCACAAAGGGCTTGATTTTAAGAGGAACTCCCTCCCTCCTCCCCGCCTTCCTGGCTGGTCTCCGTGAGGACGTCAAAGGCTCTGCACCACTCAGAATCGTTCCCGTAGCTTGTTTCTTTTCTCAGCCAAGCCAGCGAGGCAATGCTGTTCCCTTATTGACCCTTTAGGAATACACCTCCAGCGCTCTCCTTAGACACATCACATATTGGCTCCCTTCTGAGCCTTGACTCGAGTTCGCCCGCGTACCTAATCATGTGCGCATCAGAATTGCTATGCCTGTCAATCATGCTGCACGCACGGTTTGGTGTCAGGCCGCCGTTCCTCCTTCCTCGCCGCTCCTGCTTTCAGCGCCATTTCAGCACCGTTCGTTCCCAAAGCGCAGATTGTTCCTAATGACCATAATCAACTTTGGCATGATAGCAGGGGGAGCGCCGCCTCCGTAGAAAGGGGGAAAACCCTTCCAACTCGCTTTCAGTTCAGACGCTTGGATTCTGTGCGAGGTGCTTGAGATGGGGCGGTTCTTTCCCGCAGGAAGTGCGGGCGTTCAAACGTTTTCTCGTGCCACGAGGGCCATGATCGAGGGCAGTCACGGTTAGACATTTGTCACGTTACTGGATTTTAGGGAAGCAGCCAGATCATTGCTGCAGCCGTGAGGGGGAGTGATTGCCTCAAAAGTAGTACAAAGGGGGTCATGTGAGGTATCAAATGAAAGCTTACTTTCTTCTGATTCTATATATGCTCTTCATATACCTTTATAATGTCTGGGTGTGACGTTATAAATATGTACCCTGTGTCAATATTGGAAACTTCTGTTTGTGGCTGAGCAATAGACGAAGAATGCTCTGCCTATGAACATGATAATGAGCAAGTCTCCATGGAACACTAGCCCTCTGTAGGCCAAGGACACATCGTAGCCCTGCTACGTAAGGGCTACCAGCAGGGAACACAGGGATAGGCCGCTGGCCAGGTGACCTGCTGCAGCCAAGAAGAGATGAGGAAGGAGGTATATAAGGGCCATGTGGCATCCTCCATTTTGTGCTCAGCTCAGCTCTTCATCCCAGAGGCAAGAGTGCAGGGATCAAGGAGCCAGAAAGAACTGTGGTCCCATCCTGACGCAGGATGTACACCAAAGACTTTTAAGCCAGCAGTTATAACATCTCTGCTGCAAGCCTGCATTGAGAACTGGGAGATTCAATGAATGTAATGTATGATACTTTAGCAACCTTACTCGCAGGCTTTTCTTTCTGGTCGTAATAAACCTTTAGATGTTAGATTCTAAAGGATTGGCTCAGCATGATCTTGTGGGTAAGATCTAGAGTGTAAATTGACCTGGGATCTGTGGAACCGGACAGAACTTGTTCGGGGTAGGTGAGATTGGGGTCTAAGACCCCTTCACCTGTGGGCAGGCCTGTGGCTGTCTGGGCATGGATATTGCTGGGGTGTCGGAGGGGTTTTGCTCGTGAGGCTTCAGGCAGGCTGCTGAAGCGCTCTGTGGGACTGATTGTGGCCTGTTTGGGAAGGTCTCCAGTCTGGGGGCTGTAAGGAGCCCTGAATTTGAGCAATGCGCCCTGAGTGGACGCCCTCAGCTGTGCCCAGACCCGGCCCGGTCTGTCACAATATCATGTGTGATTGCAGGAGATTTTGCCTTCCTATGCAGCAGGCTAGATGAACAACCAGGGGCCAGCAACCTCTCAGAAGTGGTGTGCCGAGATGTAACGTGTTCCCCTGGATGTGCGGGTCCGAGTGCCGGTGAGACTTTTTAAAGTCAATAACAGGCCTAATCACAGCAGCTTCATTCATAAATTCAACGAAGATGCCGATCTTCCCGTTTAGTGTGAACCTTGACCTTGCTTTGCTGCGTTCTCCCATCTCGGGCTCGGAGTTTGATACTTGAAGCTGCACACAAGCCTCTGAGTGTTCAGTCAGATGCCCCAAATAAACTGTCCCCTGCTTCCACCTCACCACACGTGCCAGCACTCACCCATCCGCTCTTTCCCCCACCCACCCCTGTGCAATCTGCTCCCCCCAGCTAAGGTAGGGGCTGGGGTACAATCTTGCTTCTCAAAGTAGCCGGCAGCAGACGTCTGTCCTGTCTGAACTCCCAGCTAAAGCACAAATTATCCCCACCTCACCCCAAATTCCCCCCCTGCCTCCACCTCACCCCCAATGCCAGCACCCCCATTACAAAGATAGCTTCCCCAATTATCACCCCTAATATCATTCTCATAGATAATGATATTAGGGGTGATCCCCCTCACCCCCCGTTCTAAAATCTGATTTGTCAATTTTGTGTTCACTTTTTTTTTGACTGTATCCCTTTGGTATCTATGGTCATGCCAACTATCTTCCACAATTTGATTGGAGGAAGTGGGTCTGGCCCACGAAAGCTCATCCCCTCATAAACCATCTTGTTAGTCTTTAAAGTGCTGCCTAGTCCTGTCTCTTGTTTCAGCAAGACCAGACTCACACGGCTGCATCTCTATGACTACTCTGAATAGAGGCGTGTTTCCATTCCACGGCCATGCTGGGATTTTGTGCTCGGCCCGTCTCTATTCTGCTGCAAGCTGCTTCACTTGGAGGAATCAGAGGGCTGGAAGAGACCTCCCAGGAGGTGACTGAGGATGCTCAGGCTACAGTCTGTTCACCTCAGAGGTACTGATAAGGCCTCAAACTTACATTTCCCTGGGATAGCTCATCACCAGTCTCTGTCACCATATAAGGTGCTACGAGCTACCAGGCTCACTAAAAGCCCTGTATATCTAATACACAAGAGCTCTCTACACACCCCCATGAGCTGTGTGTGTGGTCAGCCTGCTGGTTTCCCCAGCTGGGGCTTGAACCCGGAACCTTGTGACTCATGGCCTAGGGTGCTGCCCAGTGAGCGCAACCCTGGGAGGAGATTCTTACATAGTGTGAGGTAGTGGGGATTGTATTCACTGTTTGCTTTATGTGGTATGTGATTCCTGCTGTCCCATGCTGCTCTGTAGTAACTCCGGGGGGGGGGGGGGGAATGTGCCGGTGGGGGATGGGATCTTTGGGGAAGAACTCCTGAGGGAATGGCCCAAGCCATCCTGTCACCTGACCCTTGGGGGAAGATGCAACCAGTGATAGTCAGATAACTCCTTGGCCCTGGGGCAAGGCTGCATAGAGGGCTGGGACCAGTTGCTGGGTGTGTTCGTTTAGCTTTTCCGCTGACTTAGGGAGAAGGGAGTCTAGCTGGCTTGGGGGGCAGAGCCCTGGCTCCGGATCCCCTTCTCCCCAAGTTGGATTGTACTGACTGCGCCTAGTTCCTGTAACAACACGTCCATGCTACGCTGTGTCCCTGCCAATGAATAAACCCGTTCTACTTGCTGGCTCAGAGTCCCAACAGGCTGTGGATGGGGGCGTAGGTGACTCCCCCACACCCTGTGATACCTGGTAATGGCTGCGTCTGTCAGCCTGGCCGGGTGCCTTTGATTCTTATCTGATTTTGTGGTCTTTGGGGGCTCCCCCAGGGCACGTCACTAGGAAACTACTTTAAAATAACGAAAATCAGTGTAATCGCTCCCAAAATAACACCATTGAAATAGCAGGCCCTCACTATGGGAAAGCGTCAGAATGTGTCCGAGGCGGGCTCCGTGAATGTGGACGCGCTACCTCGACTTAGCGCCCCAGGAAGCATCGGGGAGTAATTACTTGGAAGGACTTGGAGTCGTTATTTCGAACTAGCAGCCCTGGAGCATCCGCGCTCCCACTAGTTCGAAATAGCTCTTTGGAAAGAAGCGTTATTCCCTAAGGAAAGCAGGAGTGCAGATTTCGAAATAACAGGCTTGGCCGTGTGGATGCTCCACTTCTTAATTCGACCTACGGGGGGTTATCATATATATAGTAGCCCAGTGTCTGAGAGTCTGTAACGCTGAAATGCTGGCTGTTCCCTCTGGGCAGCCCTTGCTGTATGGAGAGTGCGGGGCCCACACGGCCGCTTGCGCCATTTGCTCCCCTGCGGTGGCAATGCTGAGCAGCGCAGAAGTCAGCCGAGTGCCACAGCGGGAGGAGAAGGGGGCGGGGTGGTGATGTGCGGCGTGACAGTGGCTCCAGGCCCCGCCCCCCTGGCCATGAATGTCACCGCCCCCCCCCCTTTCGCCTGCCACCGTGGCGCTCGGCTGACTTCTGCGCTGCTCAACCAGGCCACCGCGTGGGAGCAAGCGGCACAAGGGACGGTTTGGGCTCCACACCCCCCCATGCAGCACGGGGAGTGCAGCACCCAAACGACCATTTGGGCTCCTTGGTCCCCCGAGTGAGAGGCAGGAGGCAGAGGAGAGCTGAGAGAGGGGGAGGCAGTAGGAGGAAGAGAGAGAGAGAGAGAGATGGAGCGAGAGACCGGAGGCTCAGGAGAGAAGACCGAAGTGGAGGAGAGACCTGAAAATCCTGTCTTATGATGGGCTAATTGGCTAGTTTTGAAATAACTCCCTAGTGTAGACCAGGGCTGCGTATCTATTGTGCCGTCTACCTGTGCAGAGCCAGCGTAACACACTGGGGAGCATGTACACAGCCGAACGGTTAGCATGATTGGATAAAGCAAGATACCTGTCAGGATTTCACACTGGTAACTTCTGACCACAACAGGCTTGGGTTTTGCGTGTTTCTTCCGTGCAGGGAGGTGCTAACCCAGATACGGGGCTGGGCATGGGGGCGTGGGAATGAGGTCGATTCGGTGCCTTTCCTGACCCTCGTGGTCATTCATTTGATCCTGGCAGCGGGGGGGAATTCTATCGACTATTGTGGTTCTGGAGCGAGTGGCAGAGAATCTGAGGGGCCTTGGCCGTGAGCTCTGTGATGTACGTAAATGATGTGGCCTCCGCGGACACGGCGAGGCATAACCCGTTGAGTTCTCCTTGCTGGCAGGAGCCTGGCCGCTGCAGGGAAGAGGAGAAAAGCGGGGTTACAAGAAATCTCCAGCACTCGGAACGTGGCGAAAGCCGCCGTTACTGATCCAAACCCTTTGTCCCGCTCAGCGGTGGTGGACGGGTGCCCTCATCTTTGGCTTGACATCTGTTTTCTTCCCACAAAGAGAGAAGCCGCTTTAACCATCACGTGGCCAACAGCTGGGGGTGCAGGTTATGTGCTAACTCATGGCACTCTTTTTCTTTGCTCACTACTCTGGGTGTGTCTAGACTACGGAGTTTTGTCGACAAAGTGGACTTTTGTCGACAAAACTATACCTGTGTCTACACTGTTGACGAGTTCTGTCAACAATAAGTCGGCAGAACGCAGCCGTTTTGTCGACAGCGGTAAACCTCATTCTACAAGGAATAACGCCTTTTGGCGACAGAGTTCTGTTGAAAAAAGGCGCTATTGCATCCACATGGTGCTTTTTCAAAGAGAGCGCCTACACTCTCATTCGGGAAAGCGGCTTGCTTTGTCGACAGAACTGGTTATAGTCTAGACGCCCTTTTTTGACAAAGGCCTGTAGTCTAGGTGTACCCTGAGGAGGGGCATTAACCCTGTTGTCCTAGTTTAATTCCGACTTCAGCAATTAGCTCCCCTAGGGACAGACTTCTCTTTCATTGCCTCACTGAACAGCTGCGTTGTCTGGGGAGACTCAGACCAGTGCTCTATCCAGTAGGCAATACTGCCTCCGCTGGAGAAGGGGCAGCATTGCACTAGTCTGGTCCAGCATGTGGTTTCTTGCTATTGCACGGTGCCAATTTTTTTTTTAATCGGGATGTCATGCGGGATCTAAGGCCTGCACCCTGCACCATCTGTGACATCTACCCACAACTTCCTTTCTCACCCAAGCCTGGAATATCATCTGGGAGAGGGAGAATGTGTTTCATCCTTGTGGCTTCTTGCTACTCCCGTGACTCTCTCTCTCCTGCCTTTCCTCCGCGGCTGCCAAGATCAATAGGCCCCGGGAGATTATAAAATAAGTGTTAGCCAGTGTGTCATCCCTTGCTTGACTGTTTACCAGCCCGCAGCTGGGCTGTCAGGGGCTCAGACAGCTCTATCAGCACCAGGCCTATCAGAGTCCATCTTCCGCACCAGGACAGGCGATGTTCGCGGCATTGTCTGTGTCTCGGGCAAACGCTCCGCTGCAATGGAGACTGGTTGCACCCCATAGCAGGTGGACAGCTTATGGCAGGCCAGGGCGGAAGAGGGGGCATTAGTTGTGTGTGGGGGACAATGTAAAGTAAGGGTGGGGAACCTTTTTAGGGTTGGGGGTTGCTGACCCACAGAAAAATTAGTCGAGGGCCCTAACTGAGAAGGAGAAAGACACTGCACATTCCCCTCTCACACCAGAGACTAGGGGGGTCCAGGCAAGTAGATTTTGTGTACCAGTGCAGTCTCCCCAAAGCTGGGGGGAGAGCCTTGGGGGCTGGATCCAGGCAAGCCGCGGGGCCCTTAGGTTCCCCACTTCTGCTGTAAAGCCGGATTTGACGTCGGTGTGTTTTAGGCCAGGCTTGCAATGATCTGCGTTGTGAGAGATGGGCGAACGTTTCCAATGGTTTATTCGCCAGAAAACGTGGTTTCAATCAAGCCAAAACTAGTTCCGAATGTGGCGCTCACGTGGCAAATGGTTTCAGCCGAAAATATTCGGCGGGAGGAGGGGGAGAGTCACAGGGGAGCTTTGGCGCCAGTCAGAAAACAGCCACCGGAGAAAATGGAAGGCCTCCCATAATGCTCCCTCAAACCTTTCCCACGCACATGCACATTTTTTTTCCATCCCTGTGCAGAATAATTTGTATGCGCTCCCAGGCACGTGTGAATGTGCACCACCAACAAACACAAAACCTAGCTGTGCGTGCTCTGCTAAGCAGCTGGGTGGCATTGGCACAGAGCTTACAGGGAACACTCCCCCCCTTACTTCGGGGGGCTGGAGCTGTCAGTCAGCGGGGGCCTCAGAGCCTACATGGGTGGCGAGGTCTTGGAGCTCTGAACCTCTGGGGCTGGTGGAGGGCTTTGGAGCTGCTCCAGGTGGCTGAGGACTCGGCATTGGAGTCACTGCATGCAGCAGGGACTTTGAAGCGGTCAGTTGTGGTGGCGACGGGTGTTGGACCCCTCCCTACCCTAAGCAGTGGGGTTTGGGCTCTCCTTCCTCCGAGGGCTTAGGATTTCGTTGCCTCGTCCCTCCCCCTCAGCTCCCCCGCACAGACAGGTCTCGGCAGTCACTTCACAAAGTGTGACTGTCCCCAGAAGGTGCAATGTGGAGCCCGGAGCATCTCCAGCAGAGCTGGAAAAGGCAGGTGTTGCTAGGAGCTGGAAGCATCCCTTTGTGGTGGCATGTCGGGTACCCCCTCCTCCCCATCCTGCACCCCGTCTGCAGCAAGATGAGACTCCGCCAACCAGTGCATAGAAAGGGTTTATTGCTCCTCCAGGATACAGCCCAGCATAGACGTGACGTGGTTTCAGGAGTCAGGGCCAGGATGCCTCAGACCCCTTAGATTAGGGGGTCCGTTGTCATCACTAGACCCTCAGCTAAGGCTGCTTCCTTCATGTTCCCAGCCAGCAACTGTCCCTTCCCCCGAAACCTCCCTTCCTTTGTCCCCTGCCTGCCCGGTCGGACAGGTGGGGTCTTTTTGCCTAAGTGACTTACGGCAACCGTCCTGCTGGGCAGTGTTACAGGTACCGGCCAGTAGGGGTCACCCCCAGCCCACACTCAGCCACCAGTGGGTGCCCAGAGGGTCTGGCCTGTCCACTACATCACACCCTTATTAAACTAAGGAGCAGCTTTCTGGGGTAAGTCTCCTTGTACTACCCTGACCAAGTGTAGGGCCCAGCGATGGCCTGTCTTGCTTATTCCCCGCAAGGTATAACAGGGTCTGCACAGCTCTGCCGCCCATGGCTCTTGGTCACACCTCACACCTTTTCACACCCCTGGGGGAGCCCAGCTTTGCCGTCCCAAGCTACCGCATAGCCCTGACTCTCCGAGCGCAGCAATGCATCGGGTTTCGGGGCTCTCTGGGCCCGCGGGTGGCTCGTGTCCTCACAGAACCTTTCCCCGTTCTCCCTGCACAGCTGCAGTGCCGGTGTAATGTCGAAAGCTCCTACCTTATAGGAATGTGCTACAGGTAGCTCTTCCGTATTGGTACGATTGTAAGGAAGTGTGACTGTAGGAAACAGCTGCTTGCAGCAGCACAATCCTACATGCGGCAGTTCCCCACGTTTCTGGGTTGAAAACAGCTCCCTGTTGGAGTGTGCTCGTGAGGGCAGTTTCTGATTTCCAGAAATAAGAAATTGCTACAGTAAGAAACTCCAGCTTTTGACATGACACCGGCCCTCTTCACCCAGCCGCAGCGAGATTTCTTGTCTCAAAAGCCGAACGCAGGGAGGAAAAAGCAGAGCCTGCAGCCTTCCGCGGCGGCCTGCAGCAGCCGTGTGGGTGATGCCAACCTGCTCGCATGCCGCATGGTGGCTGCCTTCCTTCCCCCTCTGCGCCTAGGGAGCGGCCGTGATTTTATCACAGGTGAGTGGGTTTGAATAGATGCCGCAAATTGTCTCAATTTGGGAATTTTACCCTCTTTCCGCTGCAATCCGCTTCCCAGCTTCTAAGGGGTCTCTCAGAGTAGATTTCCCCTCTCCCCGCAAACACAGCTTCTCTGATGTGACAGGCAAGCTTCAAGCTGGAGAAGGAGGACTCGGCTTACAAAAGTAGCCTGCCAATTTACTGCCTGCTTTAGTTATTCCCCAGCAGGGGGGAACTGCTGTGTTTTCCACTCCTGGGCATTTAGCAGTTCACCTTCCCTTCCCCCTGCACAAAAAAGTTGGGAAGCCCAAAAGGCGTGTGGGGAGGGGGGGCAGAATTAGCATAGGGAAGTTGCTGATCCGGTGGAGATGTAGTCACACACACCTACATCCCAATCCTACGCCAGCTTCAGCAGTGGGTGTCCAGACCTTTTATCTTTGCAATTATTTCTTAGCCTTTGGGACAGGCAGCTGGGTTTGCTATGGCTTAGATTGCTGAGCCTCGCCACATGCCCCTGTCTCCATCGCTGGACATCCCTCGCTCGAGACTGCATGAGTTTGTAAAAGATCGTCACAGGCCACTGGGCCCGAGCAAGAATGAATTCACAGCCTGTGTTCCGGAGGAGGTCAGGCGAGAAGATCACACTGGTTTCTTCTGGCCTTAAAATAGATGCATCCGTCAAAATATACTGAGCCCATACAAGGCCAAAATGCAGCGTGGATGGCATTTGCTTTTTAAGTCTCAGAGGGGTAGCTGTGTTAAATCGATATCACAGTCATAGGAATGGCCATACTGGGTCAGACCAATGGTCCATCTAGCCCAGTCTTCTGTCTGCCGACAGTGGCCAATGCCAGATGCCCCAGAGGGAGTGAACAGAACAGGGAATCCTGAAGTGATCCCTCTCCCGTCATACATTTCCAACCTCTGACAAACAGAAGCTAGGGACAGCATCCCTGCCCAGCCTGGTTAACAAGTATTGATGGTCCCATCCTCCATGAATCTATCTAGCTCTTTTTTGAACCTTGTTAAAGTCCTGGTCTTCCCAACCTCCTCTGGCAAGGAGTTCCACAGGTGGACTGTGCCCTGATTGAAGAAAAACTTTTGTTTTGTTTGTTTTAAACCTGCTACCTATTAATTTCATTTGGTGACCCCTAGTTCTTATGTTATGGGATCCCGTAAATAACTTTTCCTTATTCACTTTCTTGATGCCTGTCATGATTTTATAGACCTCTATCCTATCCCCCCTTAGTCTCCTCTTTTCTAAACTGAAAAGTCCCAGTCTTTTTAATCTCTCTTTGGGCATAAGTTTTCATGGGTGCATCTTATGAAGCAGATTTTACCCACAAAAGCTTATGCCTATCTAAATCTTTTGGTCTTTAGGATGCCACAGGATTCCTCGCTGAATTTGCCTTTCAGTGACTTTTATATTCTTGACCCTGTAGGTCACCTTTACTCTCATCACCGGTGTTTATTTTCAGCATTTCACTTCTCCTGGACAGTGAGGCCAGGCTAGTCGCTTTGCCTCTCTGATTTATAGGCACAAGCCGTAGATCTTTGCATTTGGGTTCACAATGCCACACCAGAGCTTGTAACTCAAACAAAAAATGGTTTTATTCCGGAAACATAATTCCCTGTGGGGACAGATTAACTCAGGGCAACATCCCCAAGTCCAAAGAGAGCGAGTAAGGCTTTACATTTGATTTCTCATATTCACATTTTCATTTTGATGTGATAACGCTATTTGAGGGAATGTTTATGCTTCTAACACGACAGCAATGCCACCACAGTGCTTCATTGTAGACCCCGGGGTTCTTCCATTGACATTGGTTATCCACCTCCCCAAGAAGAGGTAGCTGGGTTGACCCCTGAGAGAACTAATCTAATGTAAAATAGTAGTATAGCCTAAGTCCATATCTAGCACTTGTATCCGTAGGTCCTAAAGTGCTAAGTGTCATTAGCCTCATTTTACAGAGAAGGGAATTGAATCACAACGTGTTTAAGTGACTTGACCAAGATCACACACTGAGTCAGTAGCGGAGCAAAGAAGCTTTCTCAGTTGCGCTAGGTCTTTCCTCAGTGGGGCAGGGCATGGCTCAGCAATCACTCAGATGCTGTGTCCAAAGCATTTTTGTGTTGCGTTCCTGTTGGCTGAGTTGAGCGCAGCACCGAGGCTGCGGTGGAGTGTGTGACAGATTGTTATTCCATGCCCTTAGGTGGAGTTGGGTTCATAGGGAAAGGGGAAAGACCCCTGTGTACTCCCGGTGTGAGAGAACAGAGTTAAACCATGGCTTGTTCATTTATTCTGCATTTCAGAACAATCCCAAAAAGTGTATCTGATGATATAAAGTTGCATAAAATTTGTATTGCCTGGATTTATAAGCCTAACTTGACTTGACAGTGTCCCTTCAGGGCACAGCGATTTGTGAGTGGTTTGGACATTGTGCTGCAGGGAATGGTAATGTTTCACTGACGAGCGATGGTGGAGAATATGCCGCGTAATTTTTATTTGTATTGTACTTTGCTCTCCACACCTCGCTGTGTCTTCGCATAACACAAGTAATTCCCCAGGACTGACTGTGCTCTCACGTTCAAGGAAAACCTCCCAGGAGATAGACCAGAACCTGAATAACTGTTATTACTTGCATGGCACTATGTATTCCCGAGGAATGTTGCAAACTTATCTGCCTTTCAGGAGTGCTGTGAATAGAGCAGGCCAGGAAATGTTTTTTCCAATACCGCTAGGGGGTGCGTCCCCTGCTAGCTACACTCACCAACTCCACTCTGTTTGTGAGTAGGGGTCTGACCAGGAGGAGGGGGCAGGAGCGGGCTGGGGGTCAGTGTCTGGCCAGGGGGAGAGGGGCAGGAGCGGGCTGGGGGTCAGTGTCTGGCCGGGGGGAGAGGGGCAGGAGCGGGCTGGGGGTCAGTGTCTGGCCTGGGGGAGAGGGGCAGGAGCGGGCTGGGGGTCAGTGTCTGGCCGGGGGGAGAGGGGCAGATGCGGGCTGGGGGTCAGTGTCTGGCCGGGGGGAGAGGGGCAGATGCGGGCTGGGGGTCAGTGTCTGGCCGGGGGGAGAGGGGCAGATGCGGGCTGGGGGTCAGTGTCTGGCCGGGGGGAGAGGGGCAGGAGCGGGCTGGGGGTCAGTGTCTGGCCGGGGGGAGAGGGGCAGGAGAGGGCTGGAGTTGCAGGGTCTCGGTGGAGGCTGTGTGTGAGGAGACTGGGGGTGCAAACAGGGGAGGGCATACAGCTCCCGCCTCCCCGGAGCACTGGAGAGGGGGAGGACGTGGGGCTTCCTCCCCCCAGAGCACCGGGGAAGGAGGAGGGAGGGAGGAGACCAGTGGCTGAGGGTGGAGGCAGGTGGTGGGACACAGAGTGATGTGATGGCATCACTCTGTCGTCTCACAGGACCTTTTTTTTCTATATATATATATAGAGAGAGAGAGAGAGAAGAATTTTCAAGGGTTCAAAATACCATCCCTTGTCAAATGGGGATCACCAATTAAAAACATCTCCAAAAATTCAGGAGCTGATAATCTTTGATTTCCAGCTTTTAATTATTGATAACTTTTAAGAAGTGAAAACAAACTACATTTTCAAAAGGGAAAAATCCCTTGGAACTGAAAATCAAAGCTTAGCATGAGGAATATGCCCAATCATAGTCTTCTGCCATTTTTAATATTTATTTTTCCAGGGCTATGGGTTTTTTTCAAAAGGAAAAATGTGCAACACCTGCCACGTTCCTGCCGGAGGTTTCTGGTTTGACAAACTGACATTTTCCAAACGTTGTGTTTGAAAAATTTCTAGCCAGTGCTGGTTGTAAAGTACCCTTCTCCGAGGAGAAATGGAAGCTGTGAAGGGAAGTAATTTGACCTCTACCACAGAGCACTGGTAGATATGGGATTCGAATCCAGTAGCTCCTGGCGTCCAACCCTGTCTTGACACCACTAGACAACTCCCTTGTGTACGGCAATTTCTGACATCTCATTGGTAATGTCGAAGAACATTCTAGAGTCTTTAGTGCTTCTCCCACACAGACACCGTCCAGAGTATTTTTCCCCCCACTGGTGACGGAGGTTTACGAGTCTGTTAACTCCTTCAAACAAGTGGAGGTGGTCATAAATGATAAAGCTAAAAGGGTCCACCGTGATCACTACCCTGACTTCCTGTTTAACACAGCCCAGGGAGGTTTGAGAGGGATAGCCAGGTTAGTCGGTTTCAGCAAAAACAACAAGCAGTCGGGTGGCACGTTAAAGACACACACATTTATTAGGACCTAAGCTTTCCTGAGATACAATTCACGTCCTCAGATACTTGAAGAGAAAAGAAAAAAGTCAGGGACATAGAGATGGGAGCGTGACATCAGTGCTCATGAAATCAGAGTGGATGTGGCTCATGCAAAGGTTAGAGTACCTCAAGGGGAAATTACCTGTAATGAGAGAGTCATTCCATCCATCAATGCTTATTAGCCAGGATGGGTAGGAATGATGTCCCTAGCCTCTGTCAGAGGCTGGGAAAAGATGACAGGAGAGGCATCGCTTGATGATTCCCTGTTCTGTTCACTCCCTCTGGGGCATCTGGAATTGGCCACTGTTGAAGAAAGGGCACTGGCCTCTCCTGACCCATTGCAGGGCAGTGTCTGACCCGGTGCAACCGTTTTTATGTTTTTGTGTTCATGCGTCTATTTAAACCTCTTCTGCCATGTCAAATTTGCATATGAACTCCAGCTCAGTATTTTCTAGAGGCAGTCTAAGAAAGTATTTTTTTTGCCTGAAAAAAGGAAGTGGCAAATGGCCAATGTTATCTTCCTGTTTGAGCGAGAACACATCTTGAAACACATCCAGTTTTGACTTGCATGGGATGGAGAAGCCACCTGAAGCCCTGGTATGTCCTTCCAGTGGCTAATGACCCTGACTGTTAAAAACGTGCTCTTTATTTTCCTCTGGATGTAGCTGGCTTTTCGCTCAAGCAATAAGGAGCCATGTTTTTCGTAGGGTTGCCAGATGGTCTCCCCAAAAATACCGAACACGCGGGCTAAAAATTTGTCGAGCAAAAAAAAACAAGCAACAACAAAACCACTGCCACGAACACCCATGCTATGTTTAATACTCAACTTTATTATAAACAGTCTTCATCCTACACCATCTCTATGTAAAGGGGCTTTAGAAGCAATGGTGCAAATGTGCATGCTATTTTCATTGCTTTCTATTCCTCTAAAACTAAGGCTAGAGAAGAATTTAGAAGAACTCCTTTTTATCCTGCAGCTGAAATGATTGTAGAGAACTCCCAGCGCCCAGCGTGCCCCGCCTCCCGGCCACTCTCCCCGCCCCCGCTGGGCTTCTGACGCGCCCAGATCGGCAATCGCGACCCTGCCTGCCACCTCGGACTCCCAGGCTGGGAGACGGGGCCACGATCAGCACTGGAAGCCTGTGATTGCACAGAAGCCTGGCAAGGGCGGGGGGGCGTGGCCAGCCACTTCCCCCGCCCCTGCCAGACTTCTGCGCAATCACAGGCTCCTAGCGCCCATTGTGGCCCCGCCTTCCAGCCACTTCCCCGCCCCATAGCTATTTTGCCCGCCCAACGTTGGGTCTCCACGGTGAGGAAGGAGCGGTGGAGAAATGGGCTTCATGCTCTCCTTGCACCCGCAGGATTCTGGGTTCCCCTTGGGTTACAGACTGTGCTCATGGCAGCTCTGCATGCCTGCGTACACCAGAGCTAAGTACGCTCTGCGCACACCCTGATATGACCCGTCAAATCCCTGGCTGAAGGCCGTGGGGGGCAAACAAGGGTAGGGTAGGGCCTGCCAATCAAATCCACCCGCGTTTTAGGAACCCCGAGTCTTCAGTGCGGTGGTTCATTGCCAGGCCTGCCGACGGGAGGCAATTGCACCAGGGCCTGGTGATTCTGAAGGGCCCACGGTACCCAGGCACCACCGTTGCCATAGCAGCAAGATCGGCGCCTGGAGGCCCGGGTCCTTTAGAACACTTCAGAGCCCCACGTCGCGGGCTCCGACCAGCTCTGAGGGGTCAAGGCCATCAGGACAGTGCTGGGGCCTGTGCTGAATTTATGCACAAGCTAAATGAGCTACAGCATAGGGCCTCGGTTTCTGAGGGGGCCTCTACATGCAAAAAAAAAAGACTAGTTTTTAGTGGCCTCCTCGCCTATATGCAGGCAAATCGAAAGCGTTACTATTTCTATTTTCATCGTCCTTTCTGCTAGAAGACGACAGCTTTTTTTGGTAATGCTATGGAGACTCTTAAACTTGACCCGGTTTAGGGACTCAACATGTCTTAATCCGGCCCTGGCAGGCGCTGGCTACCTCAGCCCCGCTTTTCCCCCCTCCCCCCGCCACATGCACACATTGTCCCAGGGCCTGACAATCCTGTCAGCTCCCCTGTTCATTTCTGAAGCCAGCCAGCTCTTGTTCGTTTTGCTCCACGAGCTCGTTAGTCTGGCTCTGCGTGAGCTAACTAGGAGCAGGACCTTCCAGTGCCGTGTTTCTTTGATTCAGGGTAAGCTGCCCTCGCAAAAAGTTTTCATTAAGATGATGGGAAGTTGGAAGGGGGGGGTGAGGTTTCAATGGAAGCCATTAAATGTCAGGGTTTCATCTCTCGCACACTGCAATATCATCCCCCACTCTCCCTCTGCTCATTACAGTGGAACTGGAAGAGCAGCAGGAAGTTTCTAATGACTCACCGCTCAGGAGTAAGGAAACTCAATGCTTTTATTGTTGATGGTTTCATCTTTGATACAGCTGATGGTGGGGCGAGAATGCTGACAGCGCGGGCTGAAAGCAGAGGAGACAGAGAGGCGGATGGAGGAGACTTTGACAAATTTCTTGTCCTTCTTGTCCTGGGCATTCTCACCCCAGGCTCATGCAGCTAGTTAAAGCACCCAGTCCAAACCCATGCTTGGGACACACAGATCGACACTGAATGGACTCATGAGTTTAATTGCACGTGTTTCTCACTCTTTCCATGTAGTTACTTTTTCAATCTGCCTCGGTAGCGATAAGATTGTCTATCTCCTTGTGTATCTGAGCACTGTGTCAAATAACCGCATGAGTAATTAAAAGCGAAACTCATTTCCAGGCCAAATAAATGCTACACACACACACACACACATGCGTGTTCACTGATTCGTCTAAGACAGGTTGTTCAGATGCACTTAGCAGTTGGGATTTCTATGTGAGGAGTTGCATGTTCTTTGAAAGGAAGTCTCCATCCCTAGAGGTTTTCAAGTCTTGGCTTGACAAAGCCCTGGCTGGGTTGATTGAGTTGGGATTGGTCCTAGCTTGGGCAGGGGGCTGGACTTGATGACTTTCTGAGGTCTCTTCCAGCTCTATGATTCTATGAAGCCCTGTCTAATGGTGGCCTGATTTAGGAAGTTTAATCTTATTAATTTGGATGGGCTGGGTTGTAGGCTCGCCTACTGAACTGATTACAAGCTAGTAAACTATTAAAGCTGCCTTAGTCTACTAGGGTTGCCAGGTGTCCAGTTTTGAACTGGACAGTCCAGTATTTGAGCTTTCTGTTTGGGAAACAGATTGAGAAAATATAAATGTCCAGTATTTTCTAAATAAGGGTATGTCTACACTACCCTCCTAGTTCGAACTAGGAGGGTAACGTAGGCATACCGCACTTGCAAATGAAGCCCGGGATTTGAATTTCCCGGGCTTCATTTGCATAAGCGGGGAGCCGCCATTTTTAAAACCCCGCTGGTTCGAACCCCGTGCAGC
The DNA here is from genome assembly GCF_052426305.1 of Pelodiscus sinensis. Taxonomy (NCBI): domain Eukaryota; kingdom Metazoa; phylum Chordata; order Testudines; family Trionychidae; genus Pelodiscus; species Pelodiscus sinensis. The sequence goes on from NC_143054.1 coordinate 5,290,685, forward strand.
ACGGCTACATGGGGCACGAACTAGGTAGTTCGAACTAGGCTTCCTAGTTCGAACTACCGTTACTCCTCATTTCACGAGGAGTAACGGTAGTTCAAACTAGGAAGCCTAGTTCGAACTACCTAGTTCGTGCCCCGTGTAGCCGCACTGCACGGGGTTCGAACGAGCGGGGTTTTAAAAATGGTGGCTCCCCGCTTATGCAAATGAAGCCCGGGAAATTCAAATCCCGGGCTTCATTTGCAAGTGCAGTATGCCTACATTACCCCGCTAGTTCGAACTAGTGGGGTAGTGTAGACATACCCTAAGATATAATGTAGATTGTGATGTAATGTCAAGTGTGTCTGATATTTTTGTTGAAACCATCTGGCAACCCTATAGTCTACTTAACTGACCAACTTTAACCTAGATTAAGTTGAGAGACTATTAGACTCAGTTTTTAAAGACAAAGTTTAGAGACTAATCTTAACTCCGAGCTCTTGCTTCTTTTTCTTCCTAACTTCTTCTTCTTCTTCCTTCCCCCAACTAAAAAGCTCCAGAGACCCTGTTTTATATGCTTAGGTGCCTGGGTCCTCCTTCCATATGCCCAAACTTAACTTCCTCACCCGCAAACCATGAGGGTACATTTACTCCATGGGCTGGATACTTATGGCATGTTTGTACATAGTGATGACATATACATATATATTAGTGATGTGAGATCATTTTTCACTTTTGTTATTTCTGTTCTTGTGGTGTACTTGTTATGTTTCAGGGTATTCATGGAAGCCCCCTATGCCATTAAAAGTTTCTGTATCTTACCACCATCTAACCAGATGAAATATAAACCAGGTGTCACAAGGAGGAAGGAGAAAATTTGTTCCTCTTGGTTTCTGAGGACAGGACAAGGAGTAATGGGCTTAAAGTGCAGCAAGGGAGGTTTAGATTGGACATTAGGAAAAAATTCCTAACTGTCAGGATGGTCAAATATTGGAATAAATTGCCAAGGGAGGTGGTGGAATCTCCCTCTCTGGAGATATTTAAGAACAGGTTAGATAGACATCTGTCAGGGATGGTGCTTGGTCCTGCCTTGAGGGCGGGGGGCTGGACTCGATGACCTCTCGAGGTCCCTTCCAGTCCTATGATTCTATATGCAAGTTGTCTTTGCTATCTGGGTGAAAGGTCCCAAATGTATGTAAGTCAACTAGACTAGCTGGAGTGAAGGTGCTTTGCCTTCACTTAACATACAGGATGTGACCTGTAGGACTCTTGCGTTACAACCGAATTACTTTGCTATGAACCTGTACGCCTACTATCATGAAACAAGTGATTAAACTGTAAGAAAATCGATATATTGATAGCTAGCATGTTAGCCCGAGAGGCTACGTGGCGAAATCCTGGCGAAATCCTGGGATTTTGAGCTGGGACTGCAGGACTCCAAATCAGACCAGCTTGAGCTTCCTCATGCCGCTTTCCGATTCAGAAAAGGCCGATCGTATTGACTCACTGCGAGCCGTCACAGAGGGAACGCCGTGGCATTCAGGCCTTGCTGACATTTGAAATGCAGACTGTACGTGTGTGGGTGTTCAACACTTCTACAGGCTCTGGTTCTGATGTTGCTTACGCTGGTGTAAATCAGCAGTGCCCGCCACTGGAGTCAGTAGAGTCACGTTTGCGTAAGGCCAGAGTAAGATCCGAATCAGGCCCGATGCAGGTGTGAATAGTATATTCAGGGCCAGTGTAAATGGGGATTGAATCAGTGATGTGTAACTGGCAGAAAATCACTGCAAGATCAGAGTTGGTGTTTCTAACCCTGTTCCTTTCCCATGGTCAGAAAACAACAGTAGCACTTGTGTTTGATCAGTCAGAAAACAACAGTAGCACTTGTGGTTGATTAGTCATGAACATAGTAACATAACTGACAGTAACTCCACCAGGCCGGCCAATTGAGGAAAGGGGTAGGGAGCAAAGCGGGGGACTGCTGTGAGGCGTGGTGATTCAAAAAGGTCAGGATTTCCTGGCCACTGATCTGCGGCCGCCAGAACTCTGGACCCTTTAAATTGCTAGTGGAGCTGGGTAGCTCTGAGACTGGCTGCCACCTACTCCACCCCTTCCAGAGCCCCCCCCCATCTCCCACCTTGACCAGGGGCCCAGCAAGTCTATTGTCCCCCGCTCTCCAGGATACATACGATGTCACTCGTGCTGTTGTTTTGCATTCCATGTCATGCCTGTGTGGATACTATGATGGGACACAGATAACTCAAGGGAATACTTGCTTCTGCCGCAGCACACGGTGTAGAGAAGATGAAGCGAGACAAATCCCTTGAATTCACTCTTGGTTTGGCTACATACTAAAGTTTAGGGTATGTTTGCCCTGCAAGAAAAGATGCACACATAGCTGTGATTAGCCTGGAACAGCTGACTTGGGCTCACGGGGCTTGGGTTAGACATTCAGGCTTGTGTTGGAGGGTCTCAAAGCCCAGGTTCCCTCCCACTCCTGAATGTTTACCCTGCTATTTTTAGCCCCACAAATCAATTCAGCTGACCCAGGCTTTTAGACCTGGTGCCAGCATTCCCTCTGATGTGTTTCCATCCATGTGCAGAATACTTGTTGTCATCTGTACCCAGGCATGTGCAGATGTGCACCACCCATAGAAACACATGCTGAGGGCTGTGGTGCTCTGCTCATCAGCTGGGCAGCATTTGAATCTCTCTTGGGTGGCTGCCCAAGTACTCAGCTGTCAGGGAGTGCTGCTTAGTGCCCTAGATTTTTTTACTGAAGCATAGATGTATCATTAGATACCAATTGGCATTGTGGGTAACACAAGAGTAAGCGATTGATTACGATAGTCGTTTGTATTTTTAAATGAAAAAATAGTTTAGTGTTTTTTCCCATGCAGTACGTCTACACTGTATGGCTATTTCGGGATACCTCTGCATATCTTATTTCGAAATAGCTTATTTTGAAATTTGGTGCATCTACACAAGCCACTTGTTATTTCAAAATATTTTTCAAAATCACGGGCGTGCTATTTCGGCATCCCAGTAAAACTCGTTGAACAAGGGATAAGGGACGGCTCGAAATAGTGCATTAGTTTGAAATTCGGTCCCATGTAGACGTGCCAAATTTCAAAATAAGCCATTTCAAAATAGTTTTGAAATAAGATACGCAATTTACATAGTGCAAATTGCGTATCTTATTTCAAGTTTAGGTGCTGGGTAGATGCAGCCATGGTGTTTACATAAGAGAACAGCGTATGGAGAAGACAAAGCCGTGATCCAATGGAGGCCATGTTGTCTAGGGGATCTGACGCTGGTCTGGATTTCAAGAGGCGCATCTTCTATTTCCAGCTCTACCACTGACCTGCTGTGTGCCTGTGGTTAAGGACTTTTTGCTCCTTCGTCTTCCCTCCCACCATTTGTCTGGCTGGTCTATTCAAGTTGTCAGCATCAGAGTTTAATGTTCTAAAGAACCGTGTGGGCTGGGTAGACTGAGCAACTGGTAGGAGTAACGAGCATGGTACCCGTTCGGAGCCAACCTAGCCTGCTTGAGGAAGACTCAAGGCTCTTCGTTGGCTTTGTAAAATGAGTTGGAGTCTGAGTTCATGTCCCAGCGAATGTCGACAGCTCAGTTAGGATCTGTTTACCATCTATCTCTTTCTATCACACCCCACCGCCCCCTCAAACCATGTAGTATCTGAATGTCTTCCAATATCTGTAAGGAAAAGTAGCAATGACAACGTCTCGGTTTCTTCCTTCCTAGCCTGTGAAAGAAGAAGGGGGCCGGTTTACAGGAGCTGAGTTTTGTTGTGTTTATGTGAATGATAGTACAGGCTATTGGCCATTTGGGAAGCAAGTTAAACAAAGTTTCAATGAACTTTTGAAAAGTGTCATCTGTTTTCATTACACGCCCCCATTTTGATGGACGAGACAAGGAATCCTAGGGAAGCATCTAGACTAGCCTATCAATACCACATCGACACAAACGCCTGAAAAGTTTCGGCATTGCTGAGTCTGCATTTTTGGCCCAAAACTGAAATTTTGTTTGAAAATGGACACTCAGCTCTCATTCTGGATTCTATCCGAGACATTCCCAACTTTGCTTTGTAGCCACGAGCAAACACTTCTGGTGGCGCCTGGGTACCTAATTCCCATTGATTTTGATGGGAGTCAGGTGCCTAAATAGCCTTGAGGACCTGGGCTTTCATCTCTATCAAGACTTGCCCGTCTGCAAAATATTGATCTTTAGAACTGGTTGAATGGAAAGAATCTATTGGTGAATAACTTATTCTACGATTGATTGGGAGGAAATGACTGTGCATTATTCATTTGAATATTATTTGACCTCTGAAAGAACTGGTCAAATATCATGAATAATATATTTGATGAGGGGATCTCCTGGAATACATGCATTACTATAATTCAATCAGATCTGCTAGTAATTCTCGCTTACCTGTCTCTTTGCACTTTTAATACACAAAGCTCCTTGGAGAGCTGTAATCCGTTCGAGGGATTTATAACCCTCTCAGTGCTCCGGATCTACAAACCTACCAGGACCGTAGCTGCTCCAAAGCTGCTTTGCATTCTGCTACTCTCAGCTAAGCACAGAACAATGAAATCTTTGACAAATGACATGACTGGCAACAAGTAGGGTTGGCAGCCTTCTAGGTTAAAAGGACAGAGGATCCCATTCATCATGGCTTCTAGGGACAAGCAGATTTCTGTCATCGGTCTAATGCAAAGGGATGCCTTTCAAATCTCTGCTTGTGGCAAAGCTGGGGTGAGGCGTCTTTAGGCCTGAGGTAAGCGAAATGGGTACTTTCCAGTGGCTCCCAGCCTTACACTAACTGACAATGTGGCAAAGTGGATTTCGGTTTGGGGATGCCCTGCTTTCCCCGTTGCCATGGCAATTCTAAACCAGAGCCCGGACCCTATGTGGTCAGACTGGCACATCACAGACAGCAGGACCGGAGGAAGCATTAACCAGAGGCGAGTCAGATGCTCTCACTTGAAAGAGGACGTGAGTTTGCATTCTGCAGCTGTGTTTAGAGAGTAAATCGCAAGGGTGTGTTTTATCATTCTTCAGAGGAGGGAGATCCATTCATTCAGGAAATCAATAGTCCACGCACGTCATTTAGCTGGGCCTCACTTCAGAGAAGAGCAAGATGTAAGAGAATTCCTTTCCTCTGCTTACCCAAGCAGAAACAGCCTGGGCAAAGCCAGTGGAAGGTGCATAAAGGATATGAGAAAGCAAAAATGATTTAGTGGGGACTTCAGATCAATGTCTGCAGCAGTTATTAATGTTTCAGGGATGGACTTGGTCTAAGCATTTACTGTTGTCAAGGAGGATGCAAAAATCCTGTGGTCAGCTGCCCTGGATTCTCCCATTAGTCCTGGGGTTTACCTGCAAGGAGCATGTGACTGAGCCGGAAAGGCCGTTCAGGTAACAGGAAGACAAGTAGGCCAGTGCAAAATTGTAAAGGCTCCTTTACATTAGGCACGTCAGACAGGAAGGGGACTGATCTAAGCATGGGACGCAGAGCTGGGATCTGAGGTCTCATCCCAGCTCTGAGCCTGACTCCCTAAGTGACATCTGGCAAGTCACTTAACCTTTCTGCCTCCATTTCCACAGTTAACTGTGCATGAGAATGGTCGGACCAAAGGTCCATCTAGCCCAGTGTCCTGTCTGTGGTTAGATGTTTGGCTGCATATGTATGCTCTCTCTGTGTTCTCCCTGTGCGCTGCTCCAGTTGGGAGCTGACAGCCGGCACAGCACACCTCGAGAGACCCGCCCAAGGACCACAACATCCCTCAAGGTCTGAAGGCATTGTCAGGTTTGTTGTGAATGAAGCATCCTGCTGTATCCCACAGACCCTTCCAGACACCAGTGATGCCCTTGTCAATGGACCAGTTCCCTATGCTAGACAAAGACAATCCCTCTGAGATACGTTTATATCCCAATACAAACAGGTGACAAATTTCTCCTTTGACATAGTTACTCTCCCCTGACATGCCTAGCTAAAAAAGTGTACTGTGCTTATATCTCTGGGTACGTCTACACTAGCCCCCTAGTTCGAACTAGGGAGGCTAATGAGGGCGACCGAAATTGCAAATGAAGCGCGGGATTTAAATATCCCGCGCTTCATTAGCATGTTCCTGGGCAGTCGCCATTTTTGGAAATTGACTAGCCCGGAAGAACTGCCCACGTCTACATGTGGCAGAGAAGGGCGATTCCGAAATAAACCCCTTACTTCGAATTAACAGTTAAACCTCATGGAATTAGCATCCTTGCTGTGTCCACTGCTACCTCCCTCACTGGTCCACTCACTGGCCGAGCAATGGAATGAGGTTTAACTGTTAATGTGCTGGACTAGAGGGCTTCAACCTGTAATATATATGAGGAATTACACAATCATTTCCTTAAAAAATTAAATACTAGATATATTTCCTATATAACCTGTGATTTAGAATCATATATGGTAATTCTTATAGTTGGTTTGCAAACATAGATGTTTGTACCTTAAACACATTTATAGGACACACTTTTACAAGCTATAAGTACAAACATTTGCTATTAAAACATTAATAAGCATTTGATTATTTTTAGAATTATGAACATAAGAACGGCCGTAGTGGGTCAGACCAAAGGTCCATCTAGCCCAGTAGCCTATCTGCTGACAGTGGCCAGCACCAGGTGCCCCAGAGATGGTGGACCGAAGACAATGATCGAGCGATTTGTCTCCTGCCATCCTTCTCCAGCCTCTGACAAACAGAGTCCAGGGACACCATTTTATCCCCTGGCTAATAGCCTTTTATGGACCTAACCTCCATGAAATTATCTAGCTTCTCTTTAAACTCTGTTATAGTCCTAGCCTTCACAGCCTCCTCTGGCAAGGAGTTCCACAGGTTGACTACACGCTGTGTGAAGAAGAACTTTCTTTTATTAGTTTTAAACCTGCTACCCATTAACTTCATTTGGTGTCCTCTAGTTCTTCTATTATGGGAACTAATAAATAACTTTTCTTTATCCGCCCTCCCCACACCACTCATATTGCTCTGGCCATATTGGTAGCTTGTTTTTTTGTTTTTTTGTTTAACCCTGTGCTGTCATTTGGCTTTTTTGGAATGATGCTGCAAACAGGCACATATTTTTTTATTAATTCGATAACTGTTCTGGCTTGTGGTAGAAATGTAGCTGTGTTAGTCTGGTGCAGCTGAAACAAAAAACAGGACTGTATAGCACTTTAAAGACTAACAAGATGGTTTATTAGGGGATGAGCTTTCGTGGGCCAGACCCACTTCCTCAGATCAAATAGTGGAAGAAAATTGTCACAACCACATATACCAAAGGATACAATTAAAAAAAATGAACACATATGAAAAGGACAAATCAAATTTCAGAACAGAAGGGGGATGGAGGGGGAGGAGGGAGGGAGGTAAATGTCTGTGAGCTAATGATATTAGAGGTGATAATTGGGGAAGCTATCTTTGTAATGGGTAAGATAATTAGCGTCTTTATTCAAATTTGCGTGTAAAGTGTCGAATTTAAGCATGAATGACAGTTCAGAGGATTCTCTTTGAAGTGAAGTCTTAAAAGGCCTTTGAAGCAGGATGCAGGTAATTAAGTCGTTGAGACAGTGTCCTTTCTGGTTGAAATGGCAAGAAACTGTTTTTTCTTTGTGATCCTGTCCGATATCTGTTTTGTGGGCATTGATCCTTTGGCGAAGTGTCTGAGATGTTTGGCCTCTTGGAGGGAGGGTAACATTTTTGGGGATTGCTTAGCATGGTGTTTTGACCCTTTTCCCCACACATTTACTTTTTTATTTGTTACTGGATAAAACGAGCTATGGGTATCAAGGGTTTTGGGGAGAGGGGTTGTTTGTTTGCGTGTCTCTCAGTGTAGCTGTAAGAGTAACCGGGGGAAACAATCTCATTCACACATTTTGCTGCCCACGGTGATGGAGGGCCACTCATGCGGCCCACTGATTGGCCGATGTTGTTCCTTGCTGCCCTGCAGGTTTCTCCAGTGAGCTTAGAGGCTCGGCGTTGCAGTGATCGCTTCTCGAGCAGGAGCAGGGTAGCTCCTTGTGAAAGGGCTCGCCCTCTCATGGGTGCCCCTTTGTAGCCAAGGGGGTGTCCATAACCTCTCCGCTCCGACTGGCTCTGGGCAAGGAGGTGTCCCAGCTGGTTTTTCTGGTTCGTCGCCTGGGGTAGCTGTTGGGGGTTGGGGAGCCCAGACCCATCCCCTCCTCTGAGTCCCAGCCCAGGGACCCTGTAAGTAGCAATTGCCTGCTAAGCGTCTTTGCTGTCCCCTGCTACCTCCCTCCCTGGGCCACTTCCCCAAGAAACTGCTCCGTCCAGCCCTTTCTCTCAGAGCTTTGAGGTCAAGTTCTCAGCGCATTCTGTCCAGGGTTCTGCCGTTAATTGTAAGCTATCACAGCCGGTCTTCAGCCGCTGGACCTGGGTTTCAGCCAGATCTGAAGACCAGCTCACGCTCATGGCTGTCTGAGGTGTCCCTGTCCTCCCAGCGAGTCTCTAGATCTGACGGGGTCAAGCTCTAGTGAGGAACTGCCGGAGCCTGGCCCCGCAGCTTCTTTTATATCAGCTTGCTGGGCCCTGATTGGCTGCCGCAGAAGCAGCCACTCTGGTCTGCCTGGAGGTCCTATCTTCTGCTCTTCTCCCTGGGGTGGGGTGTGGTAAGGCCACCAGTCTCTGGGATGGGCTTCTGGCCTAGTCCACCCAGTCACATGCCTGTCTTGCTGTTATTGTGACCCATGTCCGCTGGGCTCAAGGTTGCTCGAGAAGGCAAACCCGTGCCCCGCTTTTGCTGTGTAGGCAGATCCTACAATTGGAGCTTAACCATAGCAAAAGATGTCTACGCTCAGTCACCAGTATCCAGCCCTCATAGCCCAAAGAACGGCTTCCTCTGCGGCTAGGCCAAACAGGGTAGCACTTTCCATGTCCAGGGCAAAGTCTCCAGTCAGAATAGGAGATCTCAGAGCTGCTTTAAAGCCATCTATACACCTAGGCAGAATATGCAGCTGAGGAGGGCCCCCGAAAATGTGGGGCACCGTTGGGTCTTAATATCTACCCACCCGCCTCTTCTGATCCCTGTTCCATGGCTCTGCTTCCTCCGGAGAGGATCTAATTCTGAACAAGCCTGCTGGACTGATTAGCAGCACATTGAATCTGTGAAAGAGCCATCAAGCAGTAATGAAGCCAATGAACAGGCATTGCCCCAGGTACGTCCAGTCCGTTTCTAAATGTCCTGTGTTTTCGCAGAGGACCTGAGTTTAGAATTTGCTTTAAAAAGATTTCATTCGTGTCTTGCGGAAGACTATCACAACTCTAAAACAGTCGTCCCTCGGCTGCTGTCAGGCACAGGGGCTCTGGTTTAATAGCCTTGCGTAAGGCCCTATATATCCTAAGAGCGGCCCTGTGCTGTCTAATGCAGTGCTCACCTGTGACTGTGCAAATACAAACAAAAATACAGGGAGACAAATTCTCCTCCCGTTTGCACTCGAAGGTGCCTCCTGGCGTGCCTTGGGTTAAGCACTGTATAAATCCAGCCAGTCTGGCTGGTGCTTTCTGCTGCCCAAACTCTTCCAGGGTTAAATGTGTCGCGATTCTTTTTGGTGCCCTGGGAAGGATGCTCGTCCCTCCGCTGTGTAGACTCCGGAGTGTGAGCCAAGCCTCGGTTAGTATACATCCCGCTTCTGCAATGTTAAAAATAGCCGGGCGCCCAGCCCGTCCTTGCAGGACTTCACAGCCAGTCACACCGTTTGCTTTGTGTGCACTACAGACGTGGCAAAACACCAGGACACCTTCAACCCGGGTGGAACTGCCCGACTTCCGTGGCCTTGTCCCTGGGTTGAATTTGGCAGGTCGCTGCTAGACACAAGCATGGGCGAGTGTGTGCTTTAGGGCAGGGCTCGCCAACCTTTTTAAGCAGGAGATCACTTTGTGAATTCCAGTGCAATCCAAGATCTGCCTCCAACCCAAACACACTGGCTGTGTCTAGACTGGCAAGTTTTTCCGCAAAAGCAGAAAAACTTGCCAGCTGTCTACACTGGCCACTTGAATTTCTGCAAGAACAGTGACTTCCTACTGTCTGAAATCAGTGCTTCTTGCGGAAATACTATGCTGCTCCCGTTCTGGCAAAAGGGCCAGTGTAGACAGCTCAGATGTGTTTTGCGCAAAAAAGCCCCGATTGCGAAAATGGCGATCGGGGCTTTTTTGAGGAAAAGCGCGTCTAGATTGGCCACAGACGCTTTTCCACAAAAAGTGCTTTTGCGGAAAAGCGTCCGTGCCAATCTAGATGCTCTTTTCCGCAAATGCTTTTAACGGAAAACTTTTCCGTTAAAAGCATTTCCGGAAAATCATGCCAGTCTAGACGTAGCCACTATGTGCCCTTTCTCCGAGGCCCCGTCCCTGCTCACTCTGTCCTCCTTCCCTTTCACCAGGCTGGGGCAGCAGGTTGGGGCGCAGGCTCTCGTCTTGGGCTAAGGGATTTGAAGTGTGAGAGGGGCTCTGAGCTGAGCCTGGGGCAGGGAGTTGGGATGCAGGGGCAGTACGTGACTGGGGCAGGCGTTCGGAGCTGGCTCCAGCTAGACACAGCTGACCACAGGTGGCTCCTGGGTGGTGGTGCAGTGAGGCTAAGGCAGGCTCGCTCCTGCCTTGGCCCTGCACCGCTCTCAAAAGCAACCTGCAAACTCCCTCCATCCCAAGCCCTGTTGTGCCCCCTCCCTCTCCGTTCTGTGGAGATTGACGTCAGGGAGCCCCCCCCCTGTATTCTATGTCCCTCCTCTCCCTCCCCTGCCCGGCACAGCAAGCAGGAGGCTCCCAGTGGGGGATGCTCCAAAGCAAAGAGCAGGAAGTGCCCATTAATGGGACGAGGGGCAGCTGAAGTGCTGCCCTTGATAATAGCCTCTTGGCCAGACCAGTCAGGTTCACCTGTCAGAAGCTCCACGATCGACCGGTTGTTGACCAGTGATTTAGGGGCGAGATCTAGTGCCGCCATGCTACGGCGGGGGGGGGGGGGTGCCGTGTCCGTGCGCAGACGTGGATCGTTACAGCACGGTACCCGCCAGTTTTGGCTGGATCCTAGGTGACCCTGTCTTGGACACAAGCACTGTGGTCACTTGTGCAAGGACCGGGAAGGGCCGTGATTAGTAAACGCACGTGTGGTCAACCGCTTTCTTCTGGAGTGGGAGAAATCCTGCAGGTCCTATAGGAGCCACGTCTCCCCAAAGGACTCCACCATACAGCACAGAATCACAGAACCCTAGAACTGGAAGGGACCTTGAAAGGTCATTGAGTCCAGTCCCCTGCCCCCACGGCAGGACCAAGCACCATCTAGCTCATCCCTGACAGGTGTCTGTCCAACCTGCTCTGAAATATCTCCAGGGATGGAGATTCCACAACGTCCCTGGGCAATTTATTCCAGTGTTTCACCACCCGGACAGGTGGGAAGTTTTTCCTAAGGTCCAACCTAAACCTCCCTTGCTGCAGTTTAAGCCCATTGCTTCTTGTCCTGTCCTCAGAGGCCAAGGAGAACTATTTTTCTCCTTCCTCCTTGTGACACCCTCTTAGGTACTTGAAAACCTCTCTCAGTCTTCTCTTTTCTAAAGGAAACAAGCCGAATTCCTGCAGCCTTGCCTCACGGCTCATGTTTTCTAGACCTTTCTTCATTTTTGTTGCTCTTCGCAGGACACTGATCAAGCGCTCTGCCTGCTTGGGTGGAACTCCAAAGGGAGCTGTACGCCTAGGCTATGTCTAGACTGCAAGCCTCTTTCGAAAGAGGCTTTTTCAAAAGATACTTTTGAAAGAGCCTCTTTCAAAAAAGAGCGTCTAGACTGCACGCGGGACTTTCGAAAAAGCAAGCCGCTTTTTCGAAAGAAAGCAGCCAGTGAGTCTGGATTCTCTCTTTCTAAAAAGCCCTGTTGGCATTCAAGAATGCCTTTTTTCGAAAGAGCACTTTCGAAAAAAGGCGTTCTTCCTCGTGAAATGAGGTTTGCCGCCGTCGAAAGAAAAGCCGCGTTCTTTCGATTTAATTTCGAAAGAACGCGGCTGCAGTCTAGATGCAGGTGAAGTTTTTTCGAAAAAAGGCTACTTTTTTCGAAAAAACCCCTGAGTCCGGACACAGCCCTAGACGGAGAATTCGGTCCGAGATGAAATTGGCCAGTGATTCAGGGGGGAGAGCTAGCACCGCCATGTGTGGGTGGGAGGGGAGCACATTGCGTTAAGGGCGTTGTGAATGTTCCTCCCACCCCGCATGCTTTATGAAATTGTCTTTTGGATACGAATATGCAGAATGCGAAGACACTTGGGATGAAATGCCCCATGCAACCTATCGATTGTAATAGTTCACTGGGTCTGTGTCTCTTACTTTGGTGTATGTATCTCTCTGGTATGGAAAGCTAGAGAGATAGGGTATGGCAGCCACAATGAGCACCACACCGGAAAGCTCTGTCCCAGTATTGCTCTCGCCTGCAGGCTCCGCCCCCAGTAGATCGTATTGACCGTTATTCCTGGCCAATCAGAGCTGCAGGGGGGCAGTGCCTGCAGGGAAGCATGGGTCGCAGGGATCCACCTGTTCTCCCCCACCACCAAATGGGAGCTGCCCCAGGTACGTGCTCCACACCCCAACCCCCTGCCCTGTGCCCTCTTGCACTCTCACCCCTTCCCAGACCTCACCCTGCCCTGAACCCCACCTGCTCCCCCAGCCCTCCCCACACCCCAACTTCCTACCTTGTGCCCTCTTGCACTCCCATCCCTTCCCAGACCCCACCCTGCCCTGAGCCCCCTCCTGCACACTAACTCCCTCCTAGCCCCTGTACCCCCAGTGCCCTCCCACGCATTCCCTAATTTCCTCTCTGACCCTTCTGCCCTCAGCCCCCTCCCACATCTCAAATCCCTTAGCCCCTTCCCGCATACTGATCCCCTAATTTTTGGTCCCACCCCAGAGCCTAGGAGGCCCTACAAAATCAGGGTTTAGCTGATCGCCATATTTGGGGTCGGGAAGGAATTTTCCTCCAGGGTAGATTGGCAGAGGCCCTGGAGGTTTTTTGCCTTCCTCTGTAGCATGGGGCACAGATCAGCTGGAGGACTCTCTGCATGTTGGGGCCTTCAAAGTATTTGAAGGCTTCAATATCTGAGATCTAGGTGAGAGGATTATTCTAAGAGGGGTGGGTGAGATTCTGTGGCCTGCACTGTGCAGGGGGTCAGACTAGATGATCATAATGGTCCCTTCTGGCCTTAAAGTCTATGGGTCTATGAGAATCTTGTAGTCCTAGACCACCAGAAGGGTTAATCCAGCCTTGGTGGCAAATGTACACATTTGGGATATGTCTATACTACAGGGTTTTGTCGACAAAACTCTACCTGCATCTACCCGCCGCTGCGTTCTGTCGACATAACATCAACAGAACTCAGCAGTTTTGTCGACGGCTGTAAATCTCATTCTACGAGGAATAACGCCTCTTGTCAACAGAACTCTGTCGCCAGAAGGCGTTATTGCGTCTACACTGTCCTGCCGGCAAAGCGGCTTGTTGTGTCCACAGAACTGGATGCAGTCTAGGCCCTCTTTGTCGACAGAAGCGTTGTCGACAGTATCTGTCGACACAACTTCTGTCGACAAAAGCCTGTCGTCTAGACGTACCCTCTAGTCTCTTAAGTAGGGTCTTTTTGAGCACCTTCATCTCCTATGTGCTCAGCACTTCTCGGGATTTGGCCCTTAAGAATTCCTGGGCTTCATTCAAAGGCCGCTGAAGTCAGTGAAAAAACTTGCACTGACTTCAGTGATCTTCGGCTCACTCCTCTTTATCGTGCAGCTCACAGGATCAGGCCCTGGGTCTGTCACCACCTGGGCCCTTTTTTTCATTTCTAAAGGAGGGCGGTTGAGCCTGAATTGGTGTCACTGAAAACACACGCTGCGAAAACGCCAGCGGTGTATGGCTTTAGCTGCCTTTCTCTAGGCCTTTTTAATGGCTTCAGTGGGAACCGGGATGTTTTGCCGCAGCCCGTAATGGGGGCAGGCTGAGTGTCAGTGTTTTAAAGAAACAAATACCTTTAAAATAAGAGCAGCACTGAAGATTACAGGTTTGGAGCTGGTTTTAGCTTCCCTCTTAGCTCAGGGTGGTAAGAAGATTATATGGCATCTCCTGCTCTCTGTTGACTAACATGTTTCTGAAGCAGTGGCATAGCAAGGGGGGGCAGTTGCCCCTGGGTGCCATGCTAGTCATCCCTCGGCTCATCTGCTCCTCCTCCACCCGCCACCGCCAGTTGGAGCCTCTTCCCCTCCTCTCTGCCCCCTGCCCGACCCTCCTCCATCTCTGCCAGCAGATTAGTGCATGCGGGGGTTCTGGCCCCAAACTGGAGGGGGCGGGGGAAGACATGGTACAAGCTCCTCCCCCCGTCCTCCCAGGGTCGGGCTCAGCTGTGCGCCAGGTTCGGGGCCCCACCGGGCAGCAGGGGCGGGGCACAAATTTTGCCTCCACCCCCAAGCGCATAACATCCTCGCTGTGCCTCAGTTCTGAAGCCATGTCTACACTACAGGGGCTATAATAGAGGCTTAGCTATGCCACTGTGCTATGTGTAGATGCGGCCTACAGCAACAGAAGGGGGTTTTCTGTTGCTGTAGCAACCCCATCTCCCACACGACAGTATCTAGGTCGACGGAAGCGTTCTCCTGTGAAGCTAGCAGTGTGTACACTGGGCATGATGGGGTATTCTGGTACTCACGGGTGTGCCTTTTGAATAATGATATAATTTATAACTTAAATAGTCAAAATTAGGAGAAATATAGTCCCAGGTCACTGTGGTGTACTGCTAGTAATTTTTGTTCGTACTGTACACTTCAGGAAAGAATCTGAAGCCAATGGGGCACTGCGTAGACTCTGGGGACTGCCTGGACAGAACAGCTGGCAAAATTGGGGCTGTACTTAGTATGCTGCATACGGGGATATGAATGTGCACCCCCCTCCAATGCTGCTGCCTCTGTATCAGAGACAGCAGGGGGACAAGCAGCCCACCTAATCCCTGCATGAAAATTTCAGCCGTTACGTGTTTCCATAAATAAATGCATTTTAACATCCCTAGTTGAATAATGGATTCCCAAAAGTGCTTGCAACAAATGACTGTTGTTCAGGTCCTACTATGTATGAGGCATGAATGTGTGAACAACAGTCAGTGTTTATGGAAGTTTGACACATTGACCCCAGCTGTTTGTCATGTATAAAATTTAAGTTATCTAATCAGGGAATGGGAAGAATACCTGGGGACTCGGAATAGCAAACAGCAAAAATGAAGAATTCCTAGAATGTCTCCAAACTCTCTGAAAAACGAGGAATCCTGTGGCCCTCTAAGTTACTAAATAACTCCCCTCATTTGATATGCTTGTACGTCTATCTACAGGCTGATCCTCTCTAGGCCAGCACACTTCGGGTATGTCTACACTGCATTCCTCTTTCGAGAAAGGAATGCAAATGCAGGCGAGCGAAATTGCAAGTGAAGCGCGGATTTGAATTTCCTGTGCTCCATTGCATAATAGCAGCCACCCGCTTTTTCGAAATACCCTATTTAGAGATAGAAAATGCAGTCTAAATGCAGTTATTTTAAGAAAAACCCTTCTTTTGAAAATAACCCTTAAGCCTCATTTTATAAGGAGTAAGGGTTATTTCGCAAGAAGGGTTTTTTCGCAAAATAACCACGGCTAGACTGCGTTTTTTATCTCGAAAAAGTGGCTGGCCACGATTATGCAAATGAAACGTGGGAAATTCAAATCCGCACTTCATTTGCAATTTTGTTTGTCTGCATTTGCATTCCCCTCTCAAAAGAGGAATGCAGTGTAGACATACCCTTCTTGTCCGGCACCATCCATGGTCTGGCATGATTTGAATTCGCCAGATGTCCACTTATCATGGGTGTGACCAAATTTCCTGCAGTCCCATTGTCAAGGCCTTTTCCCCACTCTGGCATGATAAATGCAGAAGTGGGGGCCCACACAACTTATCTTTCCAGGCTTTGGTATAAAACTTCCCCCCAAATCTTAAAAACCTAGATATGGGGGATAAAAATCCGCTGCTGCCACCCAAGTAATGATAAGGAAACCAGGGAGAGACCTCTTGGGAAATCTCAGCCCCTATTGTATAACCAGGACACAAAAAATTAACCAATACCAGGTTAATAAGAAGAGAAAGAAAGATATTTTATTATCACCACAATTAGAAATAAGAACATAAGAATGGCCATACTGGGTCAGACCAAAGGTCCATCCAGCCCAGTACCCTGTCTGCCAACAGCGGCCAATGCCAGGTGTCCCAGAGGGAGTGAATCGAACAGGTAATGATCAAGCGATCTCTCTCCTGCATCCATCTCCACCCTCTGACAAACAGAGGCTAGGGACACTATTCCTTACCCAGCCTGGCTAATAGCCATTACTGGACCTAACCTCTATGAATGTATCTAGTTCTCTTTTAAACCCTGTAATAGTCCTAGCCTTCACAACCGCCTCAGGCAAGGAGTTCCACAGATTGACTATATGCTGTGTGAAGAACTTCCTTTTATTAGTTTTAAACCTGCTACCCATTCACTTCATTTGGTGTCCTCTAGTTCTTCTATTATGGGAACTAATAAATAACTTTTCTTTATTCGCCCTCTCCACACCACTCATGATTTCATAGACCTCTATCATATCCCCCCTCAGTCTCCTCTTTTCTAAACTGAAAAGTCCCAGTCGCTTTAACCTCTCTTCATATATGACAAGGGAGGGATCTCTTGATGATTCCCTGGTCTCTTCACTCCCTTTGGGGCACCTGGCTTTGGCAACGGCTGGGTGGACTTTTGCTCTGACTCAGTCTGACTGTTCTTACGTTCTCATGTTGTTTTTGAAAATTGTGGCCGCAGTGATGACGGTAATGGAAGCTGGATCCAAATAAAAGAGAAAGTTCTCCACGGCAGTTGCTTTCCCCCTAACATTCTTGTGTTGTCCTCCTTTAGTTTGGACATGGCAGCAATACAAGAGGTCCATAGAAGCGTAAATGTATAGAGGATAGTATAGACCTCCAGCGGGGCTGACAACCACCACGGGCCCCTGGACAAGTCGTGCCTAACCAACCTGATTAGCTTCTATGAGGAGGTAACTGGCTCTGTGGACGTGGGGAAGGTGGTGGATGTGATATACCTTGACTTTAGCAAGGCTTTTGATACGGTCTCCCACAATATTCTTGCCAGCAACTTAAGAAAGTATAGATTGGATAAATGGACTGTAAGGTGGATAGAAAACTGGCTAGATTGTTGGGCCCAACGGGTAGTGATCAATGGCTCAATGTCTGGTTGGCAGTCGGTTTCAAGCAGAGTGCCCCAAGGATCGGTTCTAAGGCCGGTTTTGTTCAACATCTTTATTAATGATCTGGATGAGGGGATGGATTGCACCCTCAGCAAGTTTGCGGATGACACTTAGCCAGAGGGGAGGTGTAGATACATTGGAGGGCAGGGATAGGGTCCAGAGTGACCTAGACAAATTGGAAGATTGGGCCAAAAGAAATCTGATGAGGTTCAACAAGGACAAGTGCAGAGTTCTGCACTTGGGATGGAAAAATCCCAAGCATAGTTACTGTGGCTAAGCAGCAGTTCAGCAGAAAAGGACCTGGGGATTATAGTGGATGAGAAGCCAGTAATAAAAATAATCAACAATCATTTTCTGAGCCTAATGACGGATTGCTCACAACTCTGTCAGCATGTACACAAGGTTCACGTGGCAAGTGATATTAATTGCCGCGTTGATTCTGTTTTTAATTAGCGTAATTGTTTAATTTGCCATCTCGCTTCCCTGATGCCATGTCTCTAGCCTTTTTATTATTATTATTATTATTATTTATTATTTATTACAATGAAAACTGTGCACCACATTCTAAGTGGATGTAAATAGTTGTAGCTCTTACCAGTTGAGCATTTCGCCCAATAACTTATTAGAGGCCAGTAGAAGGGAAACGCTGGATTTGGGCACCTCTGTTTTGATCCCGTCTGTACGATGCCGAGGAAAAGTCTTTCCATCTGCAGCGCTCAAGAGAAAGACAAAGTACCTCAGCCTTCTATTTGCAGCCAGGGATAATCAAACTTCCCGAGCATAAGCAGCGGGATCTGCTGAGGAGATGTCATGGAAATTAACGAGCAGTGAAATAATACATCCTCCACCCCACACCCCCTCCTGCGATCAAACCCAGAAATAGACATTGGTGATTCATTTATTTAACAAATAATAATATGAATGCTAACAATCAGGCCCCTGATTGCCTGCCTCGCCCACAGATCAGTAAACAGGGTCCCTATGCGGCGGATGTGCAGTTACAGCTGCTACGGAAGAGCATGGCGTTCGAAGGCAAGGGCTCTCTCCAGGAAGTCCTGGTACCTGTTGTCGGCAGTGATCTCAACGTCATTCTTGCGAGACTTCTGCCCCTTTGCTGTTTTCACATGCATTCCAAATATGGCTTGCTTTTATGAGAATTGTTGTTGTTTGTTTGTTTGTATTGCCGGGGGCTGCCGGCCATTGCAGGTCCCTGAGCAAGTGGGGAGGGCCAGATCTGCGTCCTGGAAAGGGCGGAGCCTTGGGTGGAAAGGGGCCGGGCTAGGGGCAGCCAGCCTTCAGTGCCGCCTGCCCCAGCCCTCAATGCGGTGCTATGGCAGCCATTTAAAGGCCCTGGGGGTCCGCCTGCCACGGTAGCCACACAGTGGTAGCAGCTAGGAGCCCTGGGCCTTTTGAATCACCAGGCGGCAGGGCAATTGCAGGCCTGTAGCGCCTAGAAGTCCCCAGCCGTAGACTAGGACCCCAGCTGCTGGGCGTGGTGCTCTGTTCCCTACGTAGAGGTGAATGAATTTGCTGCTGCCTTCGCTAACAGACTGGTGGCTTTTAATTTGGGCAGCAGAGGCTCATGCAGTAAGCTCCGGGCACCCAGTCTCAAACCTGCCCACCAATGACAACGCTCTCAGACCAAAGGTTAGACCAAAAAGACAGTCCCTACCCCAGAGAGCTCAGAGTCTAAGGCTGTGTCTACACTGGCACCCTTTTCCGTAAAAGGGATGCTAATGAGACACTTCGGAATTGCAAATCCGCGGGGGATTTCTATATCCCCCGCGGCATTTGCATTTACATGGCTGCTGCTTTTTTCCGGCTCGGGGTTATGCCAGAGAAAAGCACCAGTCTAGATGCGATTTTCCGGAAAATAAACCCTTTTCCGGAAGATCCCTTATTCCTACTTGAAAGTAGGAATAAGGGATCTTCCAGAAAAGGGCTTATTTTTCGCAAGATCACGCCTAGACTGGCGCTTTTCTCCGGCAAAACCCTGAGCCGGAAAAAAGCAGCAGCCATGTTCATGCAAATGCCGCGGGGGATATTTAAATCCCACACGGATTTGCAATTCCGAAGTGTCTCATTAGCATCCCTTTTACGGAAAAGGGTGCCAGTGTAGACACAGCCTAAGTGTAACCCACAGACCTAGTGTGGCTACCATGCAGTGGCACCTAGACCACAGCAACAGTTAAGATCAAGAGACCTCTACAGCACGGGCTAGGAGCCAGCTGGCTTTTAGCTCAGAGGGTAGAGGTTCCTATTCTTTGCTCCAGAGGTCACAGGTTCAAATTCATCTGGTGGTGGTTGCATAAGACAAGATCCAACAGATGGATAAAGACAGACACACCTTTCAAGGAAGATGTGGAGATAATGGAGAGGGTCCAGAGAAGAGTGACGAAAGGTTTAGAAGACATGAACTATGAGGAAAGACTGAAAGAATTGGTTTTGTTTAGTTTGGAAAAAAAGAAGACTGAGAGGGCACAGGATAGCAGCTTTCAGGTATCTAAAAGGGTATTTACAAGGAGGAGGGAGAAAAATTGTTCTCCTTGGCCTCTGAATTGACCCAGTGTATCAATCATTATGGTATTGATCCATCGGTAGTGGAGACCTAAGTCACCTTCTCACTTGCAGGCGATGCCTCATGCATCATTTTCTACCACACCTGGTTTTCCTTTTCAGTGGGAGCCAAATACTGCTCACATTTCCCACACAAGTAGATCCGTGAGGCCCGATCTTCTCTGTAAATTACACTGGAATAAATCAGAATAACTCCTCTGTGGCCAACGGGAGTCACTCCGGATTGACACTGGTATAAACAGAATAAAATGTATGCTGTGTAGGTCACACAAGTAGGGAGACCAGAATTTGGACCTGCTTGGTCTCCCATCTGACACCTGACCCTGTCTAGTTAGGAGAGTATGTAGCAGGCAGGTTGAGAAATGAAAGCCCGCTCTACTCTATGGAGCTGGCTGGAAATACCAGTCTAATGCTGTTTGCCTAACTTGTTTTCAGGCCTCTGACTCTTTTGCTTTTTGGAAGCAGGAATGTAGTGAATTTGCCCAGCTCATTTTGGGTGCGACTGCCGTTTAAGTAGTAAATGATGATGATGGTAATTGTGCCAAGAGGAACTCTGGGACGTCTGCCAGAGCAAAGCGAACCATCAGCCCCGTTTGTGTTTCAAGAAAGTTGTCTCTAAGCCCTGCCCCAAATTAGTTACATGGCACAATATCCTGGCAGGACCTATATTTAAAATTTTTGCCAAGATTTTCAAAAATAGGAGACTCCAGTTAGGTGCCTGAATGCATAATTAGGCTCTGAACTAAACAGCGTGGCATTCAAATGTGCAGCACACGCCTCAGCTCCCGCTGAAGTCAACTGTAGCTTCGTGCTGTTCTGCGCTTTTGAAAATTAGGACATTTTCTTTGGTGCTTAAATATAGATCGAGGAGTCTAACTTTAGGGTCCTGGTTTGGAAAATCTAGGCCAATAACACACCGGGGGTGAAAATATTTATTTCTTTTCCTTGGGCTTATTTAACTATATGGGCCAAGTTAAAGCCGGAAACGCCCCCTCCCAAAAACATACGTAGATGTGGCTATATTAGGATAAGCACATTGATAGTGTTCAGTTCCCACTCAAGACAGAGAATTAGCTGTACTTGTAAAGAGTACTTTTATACCAGTATAACTGCATCTGTTTACCGGTATAGCCATGCTGGTAAAAAATTCTGAAATTTGATTTGTCCTTTTCATATGTGTTCATTTTTTTTAATTGTATCCTTTGGTATATATGGTTGTGACTATTTTCTTCCACTATTTCATCTGAGGAAGTGGGTCTGGCCCACGAAAGCTCATCACCTAATAAACCATCTTGTTAGTCTTTAAAGTGCTACATAGTCCTGTATTTTATATCCCTAACTGATATAGTTACAGGCCTGTTGATGGGGGCTGGGTAGGGTGGGAAAAGAAGGCAGACTTTCCCAGGCCGGAGTCCGGAAATAGCAGCAGTTGGAGCCCAGAGCCCTTTAGCCAGAGTCGTGGATGGTACACACCAAGCAGCACTGAAGAGCTGGCTGAGGGGGCCCAGAACCAAGCCCCGCACTGTCCCACAAATTGCACGGGGCCTGGTGAAGTCTGTCAGCCGCCCGGTGTATCATTAGGCACCATGATTTTGAGCAATACAATAATCAGCCAGTGTCGGTGCAAAAGGTAGAGGTTTGGGGTACAAAGAACCGGTTGGTCAAATATAACATAAGAACGGCCAGGCCAGACCAAAGGTCCATCTGGCCCAGTGTCCTGTCTGCTGACAGTGGCCAATGCCAGGTGCCCAGAGGAAGTGAACATAACAGGGAATCCTCATCCCCTGTCGCTCATTCCTTGCTTCAGACAATCAGAGGCAGGGACAGAAATGTATTTATGGAAGTAAAACCAAAGTCCCGGAAAGCAGTTTTAAAATAATTGATCAGAAACATTCCCGGAAGTATGTGGGAACGAGCAGCATGAGATGCCCAAACAGGTAACACGGAAGCCAAAGTGATTCACTTCCTCTCTGGGACCTTATTTCTCCTGCTGTGAAATGGGAAGACTGTTTCGCTAGCTCATATTCGCTCAGCTGAATTGCTCAATGCTTGCAAAGTACTTTCAAGAAAAAAAAGCCCCCAAAGTGAGGAGTATTATTTAGAGCTACTCAAACTTATTTTTGATGCAAAATAGTGGGGTTTTTTTTAAGAAAAACTTAAAAATGGAATCTGATTTTTCTACTAGTAAAACTGGAAAATCCAAAATGTTTGGGGTTATGAGTTTTCTTTTTTTCTCTCTATTCTTCTCCCTGCTTTCCTTACTCCCTCCTTCTATCTTACCACTGAAAGGGAGATGTGAAAAAAGGGGGAAATCACCTTTTTTCTTCCCCATCCAAAAAAAACCCCTGAAAAATTCAGTTTTTTTCATAAACGATTTTTTTGTTGCTGGTTTGTGTATTTTTCACTAAATCTACTCTGTTTTGCAGCCAGCTCTAATACTATGGAAAGATAATGCAGCAAATAATTAAGCAATCAATTTGCAAACATCTAGAAGATAATAAGGTGATAAGTAACAGTCATCATGGATTTGTCAAGAACAAATCCTGTCAAATCACTCTGATAGCTTTCTTTGACAGGGTAGCAAGCCTTGTGGATAGGCAGGAAGTTCTGGGTCTAGTTCTGTTCAGTGTCTTCATCAGTGATTTTGATACTGTGAGGAGAGAACATTTATAAAATTTGCCAATTCTATCAAGCTGGGAGGGGCTGCGGGTGCTTTGGAGGTTAGGGTCAGAATTCCAAATGATCTGGACAAAGTGGAGAAACAGCCTGCAGTAAACAGGATGAAATGCAACAAGGACAAGTACTCTGCTTAGGAAAAAGCCATCAGTTATGCACATACAAAATGGGACGTACTTGCCTAGGAAGGAACCCTGCAGAAAGGTATCTGGGGGTCATAGTGGACCACACGCGAAATGTGAGTCAACAGTGTAACACTGCTGCAAAAAAAGTGAACATCCTTCTGGGATGTATTAGGAGAAGTGTTTTCAGCCAAGACACACAAAGTCATTCTTCTGCTCTACTCTGCACGGATTAGGCCTCGGTTGGAGTACTGTGTCCAGTTCTGGACACCACATTTCAGGGAAGATGTAAACAAATTGGAGAAAGTCCAGAAAAGAGCAATACAAATAGTGAAGGATTTAGAGAGCATGACCTATGAGGGAAGACTGAAAGAACTGGGCTTGTTTAGTTTGGGAAAGAGAAGACTGAGAGGGGACATGAGAGCAGCTTTCAAGTTCCTAAAAGGGTGTCACAAGGAGGTTCGAGAAAAATTATTCACCCTCACCTCTGAGGACAGGACAAGATGCAATGGGCTGAAATTGCAATTTCAATGGGCTGAAATTGCAATGGGCTGAAATTGCAACAAGGTTGACAGCGTGTAGTCAACCTGTGGAACTCCTTGCCAGAGGAGGCTGTGAAGGCTAGGACTGTGAAGGCTAGTTCCTCTTGGTTCTGAGGACAGGACAAGGAGTAATGGGCTTAAAGTGCAGCAGGGGAGGTTTAGATTGGACATTAGGAAAAAATTCCTAACTGTCAGGGTGGTCAAATACTGGAATAAATTGCCAAGGGAGGTGGTGGAATCTCCCTCTCTGGAGATATTTAAGAACAGGTTAGATAGACATCTGTCAGGGATGGTGTAGACGGAGCTTGATCCTGCCTTGAGGGCGGGGGGCTGGACTCGATGACCTCTCGAGGTCCCTTCCAGTCCTATTATTCTATGATTCTATAATAGAGTTTAAAGAGAAGCTAGATAATTTCATGGAGGTTGGGTCCATAAAAGGCTATTAGCCAGGGGGTAAAATGGTGTCCTTGGCCTCTGTTTGTCAGAGGCTGGAGATGGATGGCAGGAGACAAATCGCTTGATCATTGTCTTCGGTCCACCCTCTCTGGGGCCCCTGGTGCTGGCCACTGTCGGCAGACAGGATACTGGGCTAGATGGACCTTTGGTCTGACCCAGTACGGCCGTTCTTATGTTATGTTTATGTTATGTTACATTAGGAAAAACTTTCTGCCTGTCAGGGTGATGAAACACTGGAATAAATTACCTAGGGACGTTGTGGAATCTCCATCACTGGAGATATTTAAGAGCAGGTTAGACAGACACCTGTCGGGGATGGTCTAGACCAGCAGTTCCCAACCGCTGATCTGTGGACCGATACCGGTCTGCGAACTGCTGGCTGCCAGGCCGTGGCAGTTGCCAGAGCTCAAGTCGGCTGTTCGTGGCAGCTTAGCTCCGGCAGCCCCGGTGGGGGCAGGAGGAGACGGAGCAGGAAGTGCCTCCATCGTCCCCCTTTTCCTCCTCCATGCTTGGGGAGATGCGCTTAGGGAGGGAGGGAGTGTGAAGGGGCATTGCCAATGCGTTATCCAGTGGCGGTGCTGGGGCTGAGGCGGAGGCAGGCAGGAGACGAAGCAGGAGGCACCTCCGTCCCTCCTCTCCTCTCAGTAATGGCAGCTGGATGGAGCTCTGCTTTTCCCCATTCCACCCACAGAGGCACACGATGAGTTTGGGGAGGGAGGGACGGCGAAGGAGGAGGAAACACGTGACTTTGTCCAAGTCCCGTCATTCCTTGGTGCCTCAGTTTCCCCACCTGTGAAATGGGGGGGATGACCCTGACATCCTTTGTAACGCGCTTTGAGATCTGTGAGTGAAAAGAGCAGGGTGGTATTATATTATTCCATGGGCTTTTTGAGTGGGTTGTACCTTTATGGCAATGGGTATTTATAAGAGGGCTCTTTTAAACTGAATGTAACTAGAAATCAAAGAGAAATATTGACCTCACCTTTGGGATTTCGTTGCCCCTGTGGATTCTTGTGGGATCCAGTGTGGTGCTTATAGGGAAGGGTCTGTGGAAACCTCTGAAGTGTTGAAAACTCCGAACCTTGCCAAAAAATCACGATGTTTGACACAACAATCCATTTGGAGTCCTTTTTGTTTGCCTTCTGCTCGCTGCGGCGCTGGGGCTGGGGCTTACACACTTTTCCTTGCCCCCTTGAGAGCTACAAATGTTAAAAAACCACCACCGTAAGCTGAGAGGCTCCCCGAATCCCCTGACTCCAGGAGCTGAGATCGCTAGGAACCGCACCAGCGATGACACCACTCGTGATAAAACCGAGAGGGCTGGGCGCATGGCGGGTGGCGTTTGGAAAGGGCTGAGAAGCCAGCGGTGGCAGCGGGATGAAGGCTGTCCTCTGAGCACAGAAGCAGCTGCGATCCACAGATGCCGTCAGCCTGAGGCCTGTTCTGTAAAGGCAGAGCCCCCTCTGTTGGCAGTTCTGGGTCATTTGCTGTTTCCTGGCGTCTTCATGCAATGACTGGTTGGGTTGAATCAAAATACAGGACTATGGAGCACTTTAAAGACTAACAAGATGGTTTATTAGGTGATGAGCTTTCGTGGGCCAGACCCACTTCCTCCGATCAAATAGTGGAAGAAAATAGTCACAACCAGATATACCAAAGGATACAATTAAAAAAAATGAACACATATGAAAAGGACAAATCAAATTTCAGAACAGAAGGCAGATGCGGGGGGCGGGGGGAAGGTAAATGTCTGTGAGCTAATGATATTAGAGGTGATAATTGGGGAAGCTATCTTTGTAATAGGTAAGATAACTGGAGTCTTTGTTAAGACCCCCGCGTAAAGAATTTTAGCATGAATAACAGTTCAGAGGATTCTCTTTCAAGTGAAGTCTTAAAAGACTTTTGAAGCAGGATGCAGGTAATTAAGTCGTTGAGACAATGTCCTTTCTGGTTGAACTGGCAAGAAACTGTTTTTTCTTTGTGATCCTGTCTAATATCTGTTTTGTGGGCTTTATACCAGGTGCGGGGAACCTCTTTTGGGTCGGGGGCCGCTGACCCACAGAAAAATTAGTCGGGGGCCCACACAAGCGAGAAGCAAAAAAAAGCCCTTTGGGGACCCAGACAAGTACATTTTGTGTGCTCCAGTCCTGCAAGAGAACAGTGGTGCGGGGCTGTCATACTTCCCAATGTTGGGGGGGAGAGCCCTGAGGCTCAGGAGCTGGATCTAGACAAGCCAGGGGCCGCAGGTTCTGCACCCCTGCTTTCCATGGTGGTTAACTGTCAAAGATGGGGTCGCAAAAGGCAGACATCTCAGAGTTACAGGACTCGCTGCCCCTCTGTGCCCGTCCTGGTCTCTTGGGGGAATGCCTGCACTGCGTGGTAATCCTAGGTCTTGTGGTCTCCGCATTTCCAGCCCTGCGCATGAGCGGCCGCACTGCACTGGAACCCTGGGCTTACAGTTCCTGGACCAGGGTGTCTCCGCCATAGCATGCGACACAGACCTTATGATTTTGGGCTGTGGCTGGAGTTGCCGCTGCAGAATGACTGTGTTCGCGGCCAAGTCACAGCCGGACTCAGGCTCTGACCCCTTCTGACCCCTTGGGTGCTTGCTGAGCAGAACCAAACTGATCTGTATGTAGACAGATGGGGACTTTGAGGACATAGTGGACCACAAGGGATCTAGGGGTTCTAGTGGACCACAAGCTGAATATGAGTCAGCAGTGTGATGCTGTTGCACAAAAAGCAAACGTGATTCTGGGATACATTAACAGGTGTGTTGTGAGCAAGACACGAGACATTGTTCTTCCGCTCTACTCTGCACTGATTAGGCCTCAGCTGGAGTATTGTGTCCAGTTCTGGGCACCGCATTTCAAGAAAGATGTGGAGAAATTGGAGAGGGTCCAGAGAAGAGCAACAAGAATGAGGAAAGGTCTAGAGAACATGAGCTATGAGGGAAGACTGAAGGAATTGGGCTTGTTTAGTTTGGAAAGGAGAAGACTGAGGGGGGACATGATAGCGGTTTTCAGGTATCTAAAAAGGTGTCACAAGGAGGAGGGAGAAAAATTGTTCTCCTTGGCCTCTGAGGATAGAACAAGAAGCGATGGGCTTAAACTGCAGCAAGGGAGGTTTAGGTTGGACATTAGGAGAAAGTTCCTAACTGTCAGGGTGGTGAAACACTGGAATAAGTTGCCCAGGGAGGTTGTGGATTTTGAAATAAGTAGCCTGTTATCTCAAAATAACGGGCTTGGTCCACTTCTTATTTCGAAATAAGGGGGGTTATTTCGAAATAACTCCCTGGTGTAGACCAGGGCTAAGACAGGGAAAGCTGTCCTGCTCTCTCCTCTTCCCACCTTTGCAGAGATGGGTGTGTGTGTGTGTGTGTGTGTGTGTGTGTGTCTTCCCACCTTTGCAGAGATGGGTGTGTGTGTGTGTGTGTGTGTGTGTGATGAAATCTTAGACACAGGGCACTGCCTCCTCCGACAGCACTTCTCTGAGTCACTCGCCATCCGTGCTTCAGACTGGAGCAGCTCCACTGTGTGTCTGCCTCTCCCCGACCCCTGCTCTGCAGAGATGGGGCACAGGGCGACACCCTGACGTCAGCCCTCCCCTTCTCCACCATCCTCCCGCTCCGCAGGAGAATCCTGGGAGCAGCTGGGCTGCAGGGCAGAGCCGGGTGGAGGGAGGAGCAGCTGAACACAGGCTGCCAGCTGTAAGTCTGCACCTCTGCTGCTCAGCAGGGCGAGGCAGAGAGAAATGCTGGGAGGGCTGGATCCAGCCCTCCGGCCTGATTTTCCCCACCCCTGGCATAGAAGCACAGCGAGCTCTCCCTCCTGCTCTGAGCCGTTGCTTGCTGTTTGACCTTCTGCATGGCCATTGCCAATGACTCACGGCCGGCTCTGTTCCTTCCCTGTGCTACAGGTATATCCGAACCATGTACCTGGGGATCCAGAGCCAGCGGCGCAAGGAACACCAGCGGCGCTTCTACTGGGCTATGATGTACGAGTATGCAGACGTCAACATGCTGCGCCTCTTGGAGACTTTCCTGGAGAGCGCGCCCCAACTGGTGCTACAGCTCTGCATAATGATCCAAAAGAATCGTGCAGAAACATTACCATGTAAGTGGCCCTCGGCCCCACATCCATTTTCTCGGCCTCTCGTGGCCCTTTTGTGGCCCGTCCCCACTACGTAACCTATCGCGTCAGACGCTGGCACTTTGGACAAAACTCGGTTCAGCTCTGTGCTGCATTTGCTCAGTGAATTTCTGCTGGGCAAAATACTCCGCTCCTTCTATTTTTTAAAGACCCACGTGGTCGAGAGGAATGATCACAAGACTGGGCATTCCTCAGTGCTACTCCTAGCACGGCTACTGACTTGCTGTGTAGCCTTGGGCAATTCACCTAACCTTTGTCTGCTAGTGGGGACAATAAAACATGTCTGCCTCAGTGTTGTGCGGATTAACTGGTAAATGTTTGTGCCGTGCTCCGACTATGTAAAGTGCTATGTTTCATAGGTACGGCTAAGGTGGTCACCCTTAAAAAGTCAACTTTTGCCATGAGTTTAAACACACTTATTGGGACCACAGTTCTGTATGGCTGTGTCTACACTGGCCCCTTTTCCGAAAGGGGCATGGTAATTTTCAACATCGTAATAGGGAAATCCGCGGGGGATTTAAATATCCCCCGCGGGATTTAAATAAAGATGTCCACCGCTTTTTTCCGGCTTGTAGAAAAGCCGGAAAAGAGTGTCTAGACTGGCCCGATCCTCCGGAATAAAGCCCTTTTCCGGAGGATCTCTTATTCCTACCTCGTGCAGGCAGGCCCATACCTAAGGCAAGCCGCTTAGAGAAGACCCCATGAATTGCCCCTTCGGCTCTTGACTTAAGACCTCTGCCTTCCAATCCAGGTTTGCCAAAGCCGGCCTAAATACATCCCCTTCTCCCCACACGCCGAAATCAGGCACTCGTCAGGCCTGAGGGGTGTCGGTGGTGGAGGAGTGAAAGGGAAGTTGACGTTCAGGTGCTGTGCCAATTCTTTGGATAAAAGGCTTCTGGAGAGAATGTTTCTGTCAATTTCAATGAATTTGGATCAGGCCTGAAAGACACGTCCACCCCCAAGGGCTGTCAGTCCAGCAGCTTTCTCCAACCCCAGTTCGCTTTCCTTACAGCTCCAGGGAGGACCCTTTGGCTGAGGTCTCACCTCTTGAGTTCAAGAATATTCCATGTGACCAGTGTTCCCTCTTTTTCCAGCCATGTGCCGAATAAATTTTGTCACGTGCACTGAGACAAGTGTAGACGTGCACCATAAGAATATAAGAACAGCCATACTGGGTCAGACCAAAGGTCCATCCAACCCAGTACCCTGTCTGCCAACAGTGGCCAATGCCAGGTGTCCCAGAGGGAGTGAATCGAACAGGTAATGATCAAGCCATCTCTCTCCTGCCATCCATCTCCACCCTTTTACAAACAGAGGCTAGGGACACCATTCCTTACCCATCCTGGATACTAGCCATTTATGGACTTAACCTCCATGAATTTATCTAGTTCTCTTTTAAAACCCTGTTATAGTCCTAGCCTTCACAACCTCCTCAGGCAAGGAGTTCCACAGATTGACAATGCACTGTGTGAAGAACTTCCTTTTATTTATTTTAAACCTGCTACCCATTAGTTTCATTTGGTGGCTCCTAGTTCTATATTATGGGAACAAGTAAAACACAGGTGGGCAGATGTGGGCTGTCAATCAGCTGGGTGGCACCTGAATCTGTTCTGGGCAGCTGCCCAAGTGCTCAGCTTACCGATGTGACCACAGGTACAAGTGACACCTCCTTTTCAGCAGACAAACAGCCGCAAGAGGTGATGAAGTGAGTGAAATCTATAGCAAAGTTGGCTTTTGGTGGCCATAATTATATTAGCACTTTATATCTTCAGAGCACGGGGCAGACATGAACAAGGTGATCTTCACTGGAGCCCTGTGAGTGACATGCAAATGGGGAAACCGAGGTAGAAAGAGGTGGCTTGGAGAGATTTGCTCGAGGTTCTGTGATGGCAGATTCAGGATTAGAATTCAGAAGTGCCTGGCCATCTACCATGCTTGCTGCCTCTCCTCAGTTGGTAAAGTATAGAGAACGCATCTTTACTGAGATGTGCCAACAAAGAGTGCACTGCACAAAAAAAATGTGTTGATGGGCTGTTCGGCAAAGAAGTCAAACTGCAGCAAGATGGCTAGAAAATGATCCAGCTGAAATTGACAGGATATTTGAAAAAGCATCGTCTGAGACACGATGGCTTGGTTGTGCGGGTGGCAAGTTTCGCAAAGGATCCTGATCTCTAACGTGCAGCATCTGTTCTGAGCTCGTTAAGCCTGTTGCTGAGCTGACGTTTGTCCCAAGTGTCAGCTGGTAGTTTCCTTCTCAGGGCCTTCTCTACATTCATGTTTTCATACGGGCACTCACAGGTGGGAACACTCCTCTGACACGGCCATTTCCCTATTGCAGAAGCCAGCTGATCTTTGGATATTTGCAATAGGGAAACTAATGCATGTTTTGATCTCTGTAGGACAAGCTTGCCTGTCACTTGGGGAAGGCGCCGTTTGTTCACATATGGAAGATCCAGTCTCAAACTCAGCCCTGTACATATGTGAATTTCTGGGAAGGCAAAAGTGCCGGGAGAAAACTCAAGTAGGACGTGACTCTAGAGGATGTAGTGGAGTTGAGTTTTGGTCTGATAGAAGTCACTTACATCACTGCAGCGTGTCTGGTGCACTGAGAAAAAGAGGCTCATAATGTATCTTTTGTACTTGATTTCTGTAGTGCCTGCTGCTACTAGATTGCAAGACCACACCTGGTGCACAACGTAAGGCTTAGTCACCGTGTCACCGTCCTCACAGCGGTACTTTGCTAGTCTTATACAATGCATTGCACAGGTGTTGAGATACTCCTTCCTTCTTCTTTGCAGGAAACAACTCCCCTTACCTGCAATTACACTGAGACATTGCACCAGCTCACAAAATAAAAAAGATTTGTAAAGGGTAAGGTGATCCAGGTGAGCGTTGCTGACGTGTATCCTCTGAACCTACTGAGGGAAGAGCCCTTCCAGGAGCCAATGAGTGTAAATCACGTTGCGTGTTTCTCAGATTTCTGATGCATTAGCTAGAAAAGTGCCGGGACCACGGGACTGAAGCAATTTCTGTAATTGGCATGAATCCTTCCTGTGCCCCTGCTCAACCTCCAAACAGAGGTCTCCCCCGGAGGTCTGGCTGCGTCCTATGAGCCTACATGGCAGCCCTGACATAGGTCGACTTATTGCCTCTGCAGTCCACACCACCCTCCTTCTGTTGGTGGCTCCCCAAGAGTGCTTCTGCTGACGGAAGAGGGGCAGCATGGGGAGCTGAGAGCCAGGGCACAGAGAGCCTCTGGGCAGCAGCTCGGGTGGGAATGGGC
Organism: Pelodiscus sinensis; assembly: GCF_052426305.1. Lineage (NCBI taxonomy): Eukaryota > Metazoa > Chordata > Testudines > Trionychidae > Pelodiscus > Pelodiscus sinensis. The sequence continues at coordinate 5,321,812 of NC_143054.1, forward strand.
AGCTGTGGGCACCTGGGCTCAAGCTGCCCAGCCTGATCGTCAATTTCATGGCTCCACCAGGGAGCGGTGAAATCGACAAGACAGCCAACAGCCGCTGTACGTCACCCGGCGTTTACACTGACACTGCGTCACCCTCCCTACACGGACATAAGCCTCTCATGGAGGTGAGTTGTTGTGTCCGTGTAGCAGGACACTTACATCGGTGGGAATAGGCCCTAGAGTCCGGTAAGCCGGCTTCTTTTGGCCTTCTTACCTGCAGTGCAGGCAAGGCCCACCTGTGTTGATGGGCTGTTGGAAATCTTGGCCTTGCCTTTCAAAAACAAAACACAAGCATCCAGGCTGCGGTGTTTTGCAACAAGATGAGAACTAGCTCACTTACATGCCTGTACAGTGCATTCACCGACTGTGCGTTGCTTTCCCCTGCTACTGGTGAGCCCACTAGAGGATAACAGCCTCCTACTGTGCCCAACTAATGGAGCTACTCCCTTAGCTCAGCTAGTGCCGAGCTTTGCGGAAAGTTGCAGTTTCAACCCCTGCAGGTGACCTTGGTGTGGGAGTGGTCATTAGTTACTTCTAGAAATAACCTGCACTAGTATTGTTTTAAGTGTACAAGTTACTATCCCATTTTTCAGAGTCTAACAAGGCTGCACACACATGGATGCGGAGCTCCTGTCACACCGAGCCGAGCCCGATAAGAGCTTCTACGTTGCTTTTGTAGACAGACAAACTGTACATCTCTCCAGGCCAAGATGTTATAACAGACAGCAGGAGTACAGGAACTTCCTTTCCCAAGCCCCAGCTACCCCCCACCGCCTCCCCAAACTACATATAGAATCACAGAATGATAGAACTGGAGGAGACCTTGAGAGGTCATCAAGTCCAGTCCCCTGCCCTCACAGCAGGACCACTCATCATAGAGATCCCTGATAGATGCCTGTGGGACCTGCTCTTAAATATCTCCAGGGATGGAGATTCCACAATCTCCCTAGGGAGTTTATTACCACCCTGACAGGTCGAAAGTTGATAGCGGGGCTGGTGGTTTTTTCTAGCTCTGCTGAAGCCTTGCTGGGTGACTTTGGGCACAGCACTTTGGCCAGCATTTTCAAACCCACCTGTTCAAAGTTAATCACCCAAAGACACAGAGCTGTGGACCAGCTTCCTAGGAGGCAAGATTGAAAAGGGTAGGGTGGTTTGAGGAAGCTCTCCAGAGTTCTCACAATTGATGATAACCAATATTTTGGAAGGGACTCTTCAGGGCGTAAGTCACTCTCTAAGGGCATGTCTAGACTACATCCCACTTTCGAAAGAGGGATGTAAATTAGACACATCGAAAGTGCAAATGAAGCGGGGATTTAAATATCCCGTGCTTCATTTGTATAATCGTGTCACTGCGTTCTTTCGAAAATGGGTATTTCAAAAGTGAAACCTCTGTCTAGACTCATGGACTTTAAGGTCAGAAGGGACCGTTATGATCATCTAGTCTGACCCCTTGCACAATGCAGGCCACAGAATCTCACCCACCTCTTCCTAGAATAATCCTCTCACCTATATCTCAGATATTGAAGTCCTCAAAAGGTTTAAAGACCCCAAGATACAGAGAATCCTCCAGCAAGTGATCTGTGCCCCATGCTACAGAGGAAGGTGAAAAACCTCCAAGGCCTCTGCCAATCTACCCTGGAGGAAAATTCCTTCCTGACCCCAAATACAGCGATCAGCTGAACCCTGAGCATGTGGGCAAGACTCACCAGCCAGACACCCAGGAAAAGTTCTCTCTATGTTAAAGGAAACTGAAGGGCAAGATGATGAAAAGTAATAAAAGAAATTTCTTTTTTACACAATACATATCTAACCTGTGGAACTCATTGCCTCAGGATTTTGTTGAGACCAAGAGCTTGCTCGGATTCTAAAAAAGGATAGGCATTTGTATGGGCAGTGAGAGCATCCAAAGTGCATTGGACTGTTAAAAAAATGTTTTAGGAAGGATATCGACCTTCCTAGTTTAGGACATAAACCAACCACCCCCTGATTGGGTATAGAAAAGAGCTCCCCCTAAGGGTAGGTTATTCCATAATTATCCACTAGGGGCTTCCTCTGAAATGTCTGTTCAGGCCTCTGTCACATGCCCTGGTTTGGGGGCTATGTGGACTACACTGGTTTAATCTGGTGTGGCATCTCTTGCCTCCTTACACACACAACTCTACCTGAGACGCAGGTTGGTTGGTTGTTTTTTGATCTCATAAAGAAACCAAAATGGTGGCCAGTAGTGTCAGGAAATGATGCAGAGAGCCCACGGTGCAGGAACGAGTTCCTCCTCCCCATCACCCTTGAGCAATCAGCCACTGGCCCTGACGTGTTTGCCTACTTCCCCGCCAAGAGGTTAGACAGACCCAACTCAGCAGGTTTCACACCGGGGGAAAGAAAGGTGCCAGGGTTGCTTCTGTCACGCGGTTTCCGACTCAGCAAAAGACGGAAGGCCGGACCCTCAACTGATGAAGATTGGGGTAGCTCCGCTGAACACAATGGAGCTACTCTGACTCACACCTGCTGCAGATATGGATCCTCAGCTGCACGGCCATTCCCCTGCCAGTTCAGCCATACCCCCCTATGGGTCCCATGCGTTCCTTCTGTACAGGGTGCTGTGAAATGAATGCAGCCGGGAACTGAATACCAGGAGCTGCATTCCATGCTGAGAGTGAGTTCTTGTGAGGGAGAAAAGATTAACTTACTATGCAGAGGTACCGCCGTGCTGGGGCCCGGAGGGCGAATTCAAACATCCCCAAGCTGAGTGGCTGGAAGCTCTACGAAGCAGCATGCTAGATCCATGGGTGCAGGGTGGAAATGGCCTCGTATTGTATATCCCCATCCCAGAGCAGATGCTCACAGCAGCCTGGACTGGTTCCTTCGAAAAGGTCTGGCCAGTTACCCCTCAGGCAGGAGTGGAAAAAAAACGGGAATGGGGGAGTCTGTCCCTGCTGTCCACCCTGCTCCCAATGACAAGCGGCTTCAATAAGTATCTTTGGCTTCCTCTCTGATGCTTTCAGGGAGCTTGGTGGAGACTCCCGGCTCAGTTGCTTATAAAGTCGGGTTTGATTAATGATCTATTTAAAGTAGAGAGGGAACCCTCATCTGCTTCGATCCCGAATCCAAATCCTCGCCGAAGCCTGATCTGGAGGAGTGATGTGCACTTCGCCTCTGCAGCTCATCTCAAATTTAAATGTGGAGTTTTCTGAAAAAAATTGGAGGCTTCCTGTATAACAGGTTTTTTCTCGCTGCCATTGCAGGTCTCGGTTGTGTATTTAGCAGACGGTTCTTATCTGGTTTGCTGGTATCACACCCGGACTGTTGGCATGGTGCTAACACTCGAGTCTTTAGGAGACTAGAAGTGATTCCCTGGCCTATATTACGTCGGGATGATGAACTTGTCAGGGGCAGGTTGATGGCCATAGTCCCAGGGAAGGGAGAGGGTTTCTGGCTGCTGAGAGATCTAAGAGTTATGCTAGAATGTTAGGGTTGCACCAGAGTCACTCCGTTTACACTCCTGCCAGCTTGCGCACACTTCAGTTTTCCAATGCGACCCACTTCCCTCTGCTCCTGGTTCCTGATTCCACTTACAAATTGAGAGGTGGCACCGGGACTTCAGGCCATGGGATGTGATGGGTCTTTGGCCTGATGGGGTGTGGGGGGGGGGAAGGGGGAATCCTGCCCTATGTCCCATCTGATTTTGGAAAAGTTCAGAACCAGAGCGGACTTCTGCAGCTCTGGCTGATATTTTTGGTGTTACAGGCTGACGCTGAATGTATCGGTGCCTGACCCAAAGACAGGATCTGGCTTCTCGAATGCGCCCTAGATCTCACTCTTTGGGGTAGGACCTCCCTTTGGCCTCTGCTTGCCGGTGGCTTTGGCACCTTCTCAGGGGTGAATCCCTAGGGAGCTGCTACATCTGCTGGGTAACGTCCTTATTAAAGTCAATGCGAGTTTTGCCATTGACTTCAGAGCAGCCAGGACTTCAATGGCTCTCTCTAGCGCCATCTTTTTTTGATGCCACAAATTCCACCCGTCTATCTAGAGAACCACCCCTAGCAATGGGCTTAGAATGAGCACGTCACAGACACCCCCCCACACACCTTTTGCAGGCTTGGGATTGTGCTGACCATGCTGCAACTTTTGCACACAAGTTAGAACCGACAAGGAGAGAGAGTCATACGGAAGTCACAGCTAGGAATCTCGTATTCTTTAGTAGTTGTGGTCCAAGGGTATGTCTAGACTACATGTCTCTGCTGACAGAGGCATGTAAATTAGATATACCGACATAGTCAATGAAGCAGGGATTTAAATATCCCCCACTTCATTAAAATAAAAATGGCCACCGTGTTGTACCGGCTCAGCTGGTTGGCGGCACAACGTGGCAGTCAAGACGCGGATCGGTCGACAGGGAAAGCTGTTGTCAATCGATCCTGTAAACGTCATTTCATGAGGCATACGGGATCGGTCGACATTGTCCACCGATCTGTGTCTTGACTGCCACGTTGTGCCGACAATCAGCAGAGCCGGCACAACACGGTGGCCATTTTTATTTTAATGATGCAGGGGATATTTAAATCCTCGCTTCATTGACTATGTCGGTATGTCTAATTTACATGCCTCTGTCGGCAGAGGCATGTAGTTTAGACATAACCCAAGAGACCAGGTTCAGATTCAGGTCTAGATGCATGGTGTCCAACATGCTAGCCCCTAGCTATATATGGCTATTTGGCTGGTTGATTGTGACTAGTTGGCTATGGCAGTAGCCACTATATTATTTACATTTTCAGAGTAATGTGGCTAGTTCGCCACTATTGTGTGTACTGCTTCAGAACTGATTGGACACCATGGCTGGGACTACACTGGCAAGTTATTCTGGAAAATCAGCCGCTTTTCCGGAAAAACTTGCCAGCTGTCTACACTGGTGTCAGCCGACGGTCAGGGCAGTGTGTGCGTGTGTGTTATACACCCGAGACTTCAACTGCTGAGACCAGGGTCCCTTGCAGCGGGCAACCTGGAGGAGGTTGACGGGTGCCCCAGTTCTGCCAACCGACGGTCAGGGCAGTGAGTGGTGTGTGTGTTATACACCCGAGACTTCAACTGCTGAGACCGGGGTCCCTTGCAGCGGGCAACCTGGAGGAGGTTGACGAGCGCCCCAATAAGTTTACAGGGAGAGCTTATAACACCTCAGATTTTAGCTGCTAGGATACAGAAATCCCTTTGCAGCGGGCAGCCTGGGGAGGCTGAGAGGTGCCCCAACGGATCTGTTCCCTGGAAGCGACACGATCCAAAACGCCCAAGCTCTCCCTATATCTGTCCGTTATGACCGGCTGAAGTTCTTTTAAAATTGTGCTTGGTTCTGTTACAGCAACTGAAGGAGTCAGGTTAAAGCTTAAACAGTTACTATTTTATTGTTACAGGGTAAACTGAGTTGTTAAATGCTACTACTGTGTTACAGATAACAGAGTCACTACAAAGGACAGGACATAAATTACACTTATAAGTCACTTATAGGTACCATGAAACCCCTTTGGTTCTCTGAGCTCTTATTAAATGCATGCAAATAGACACATAGCAGGTATATATTCTCATCCCTGCGTTCCAGACTTGGCATGGCCAGCGTCTTTCTCTCAATCCCTCGGGAAGAAGTAGGATGAGGTTGGGCATCCCACAGACCTCGGGAGACAATCAATACCTGCCAGCAGGTATAGATGATTGGAGCTCCAATGGGGTGGGCTACTAAACCCCTCTTTATACCCCTTGGGTCACGTAGGCTTCTTCCTGGTCTCAAGTGGCCAATTAGGAAAAATGACTTTGAATGCCAAGTTTCCCATGAAGGGTGCAAAGCATAATTCACACCTGGGAAAATGCAGACAATGGGCACCTCTGGTATGTGATGGGCGAAGATTCCTCTCCTGGGACAGTGCAGGCGTGTCAATTACTGGTACTAGCCATCAGGGCGACGGGAGGCCCCGGGTCATCAGCTAGCCCATTTACTGTCTGGTTTCTGTTTATGGTAGAGTCAGGGACAGGCAGCACACCTGCATTCCCAGGGCATCAAAGGCTAACTGCCTTTCTCTTGCTCTCTGGGGGTGGGGGAGGGGGAAACAAGATGGGGTTCGTGTCTGGCTACAACTGGCCGCTTGAATTTCCGGAAAAGCACTGACGATCTAATGTAAAATCATCAGTGCTTTTCCAGAAAAACTATGCTGCTCCCGTTCGGGCAAAAGTCTTTTTCCGGAAAACTGTTCCGGAAAAGGGCCAGTGTAGACAGCACAGTAGTGTTTTCCGCAAAAAAGCCCCAATCACGAAAATGACGATCCGGGCTTTTTTGCGGAAAACCGCGTCTAGATTGGCCACAGACGCTTTTCCACAAAAAGTGCTTTTGCGGAAAAGTGTCCTGCTAATATAGACGCGCTTTTCCGAAAATGCTTTTAACGGAACACTTCCGTTAAAAGCATTTCTGGAAAATCATGCCAGTGTAGATGTAGCCCATGGGTCTAGACTAATGCTAGAATCAGGCTGGACAAATGCCACACACTGGTGACTTGTTCTGATGAGCTATTGTTCCCTAAGTGGCAAAATGTCCATGAGGTCAACTGATCTCACAAGATTTCCTGCCTTGAATAGTGGAAAACTCACCACGTCAGCTTTTCTCACAACGCCTATGTGGACTCAGATGAGGAAAATAGGCCTCTTTTTTGGGTCCAACTCAGAACCAAACCATATTTATGAGCAGGTTCAAGGAGGAGGATGGATTTCAGGGTTTCAGTTTGATCCCCTTTTTGCTCTGAAGATATGACTGTACTGTTACAGATTTCAGTGTCACAAGAGCATAAAACCCCCACTGAGAGAGAGCAGAGAGAGGTCAATATTCAGTGCTTGCAGACGTATAACTTAACATAAGTAATTGAAATACCACACAAAATCCAGGACTCCTTTCTGTGCCTCACCATGTGGTCATGAGTAAGTCACTTAGGGCCAAATCTCACAAGGAGATGAGTTTTCCTCCAAGGCCATGCTGTCCAACACGCTAGCCACTAGCCACATGTGGCTATTTAGCCGGCTGAATGTGGCTAGTTGGCTTGAACCATGTGAGTATTTGGCCAGTTGAATGTGGCTAGTTTGCTTCAGAACTGGTTGGATACCACAGCTCTAAGGTGTTGAGTGCCTATGGAAGGTGAGGTCACCTCAGAAATTAGCCCTCAGAGACATCAGTATCACAGGTATCCAGCTACCTCAGAGGGCTGTTGTGATGCACTATTAATTATTGTCAGTAAAATGTTTCATTATTGTCGGTATATTGTCAGGTGAAAAGGTTGACGCCCCTGCACAAAACTGTGTCCCATAACTTCCTTACTGTTTGCGAATTGTATTCTTTCACGCCAGACGCGAATAGAACTCGAAGACGGAGAAGGAAGGCAGGCTCCGTAGCAGAGAAAAGGAAAACGTATCAATGAAAGAGAAAGCTTCCAGGATCAAATGAAAAACAGACACCAGGCCTGGTTCGGACTGGCCTTACAGATTTCATAGAAGGACTTTAGGACTTTCCATGGGTGAATGTCACGTGGGGAAAAAATGGGGACGGGGTTCAGGCTGAAGTTTTGGAGAGCTGATGTCTTGTAACCAAAAAGCAGCACGTCACAGTAAAGCGGGCAGCTCCATCATGTGGTACTTGATGGAGCGGCTCATGTCACATTCTAAATACTTACTGTGGTGTCCAGTTCACCTGAGAGAATGTTTTGTATCTTCCCATTTCTTTAGAACAGTCTTCAAGAGAATTAATGTGAAAAAAGGAAATAGAGCATCAACTTGATAGGCATCTTTTTCAGTTTTAAAGGGACAGACACCACAGTAAGTATTTAGGGAATATGATACGGTGAGTACATTACAATTATTTACAGAAAATAACCAAGTTGTTAGATTATTGACGGAACTGTGTGCGTATCCTTTTCAAAAAACCTTGTCCACGTTTCCTCAACAGGCCAACACTAGGCACGGGGACCCACTACAAATATTCACCAACACTTCAGTTAGTCTATAAGGTGCCACAGGACTCCTCGCCGCTTTTGCAGATTCAGACTAACACGGCTCCCCCTCTGATACTTGACTACAAATATTGTTAGCTTTTGATCTGTCCTTTGATAACTCACTTGTGTTAGAGCAGCGATAACCTTACATGGAATTGCTTAATGCATGCAAAGCAGAGCAGATGTAGACAAAACACTTTTCCAGACATGTGGTTTTTCCTTTGCATTGTGCTTTGGGCCTTTCTCTTTTTTGTTTAAGAAAAAGTAAATTGGTTTGGGTCTCTCCAGGAAATGTTGATCTTTCAAGAGTTAATTCCACTAGTCCCTGAGGCTTAGCTAGATTCCTATTATGTCTCACCCCGACTTTGGTCGTTCATTGAAATTGGAGAATGGAAACCAATGAGGTCATTTAGAGAGGTTGTTCAGGGTGCAGAGGTCCCCTAGGGACTAAAAGGGACCTTAGGTGGCAGGAAGGCTTTGTGCAACTCTGCTGCCCTGAGGTAAATTTCACACACTGTCCCTCCCGTACCTAATACAGGGCTGTTCCCTATTATATGCTAGGGAATTATTGTCCATTCAGGTTGGAATGTGCTTCTACTTCTTGCTCGGGAGGTCCTTTCCACAGTGTGACAGGTCTCCCTGTCAGGATGCTGTTTCTGGTAGACTGTATTTTCCTTTCTTGATTGTTTACCCTTGTTGTCTATTGATACCGGTGATGACTGCATTCGCTTGTGAGAGCACCCATTTCAGACTGGTAAATCAATCGGCTCTAAAAATCCAGAATTACAGTTAAAAAGTCGGCACGCGCTAATCCAAGAGGGTAGGTGTAATGCAGGCATGAGATCTTTCTAGCACAATAGCTGTTCCCTCCTCTGCAACAGACTTCCTGAGTGACTTGGGCAAATCCCCTCATCTCTTCCCCCTGGCTGTGAAAATGGCAGTAGTGCTCAGAGACTACAGTGAACGGGGCAATGTAAGTTACCAGATATATACAGATAGGAGCTTCATGCTGAGAGATGCTGAGCCCTTCTTGTGAGTTACTCTGTGCAGCTCATGAGATACAGAGTGGAAGTTGAAGGTGCGCGGTATCTCACAGGGATACTCATCAACTCACCAGGCCGACCTGTGTGGCTTGCGGGGTGGCGTTTTCAAAAGTGCTCACTCATGGACTAACTGCTCCTACTGATGTCATTTAGTTAAGTAGAGGGAACAGCGTTAGGGCCACACTGAGGCTACGTCTACATTGGCAAGATTTTGCACAAAAGCATCTGCTTTTGTGCAAAATCTTGCCACCCGTCTACACTGGCCGCGACTACTTGCGCAAGAACACTGATGTTCTAATGTATAAAATCAGTGCTTCTTGCGCAAATACTCTGACGCTCCTGCTCAGGGATAAGCCCTCTTGCGCAACTGTTCTTGCACAAGAGGCCAGTGTAGACAGGCAACATCAATTTCTTGTGCAAGAAAGCCCGATGTTTAAAATGGCCATCGGAGCTTTCTTGCGCAAGAGAGCATCTACACTGACATGGATGCTCTTGTGCAAAAGCACATCTCTTGCGCAAAGGCACATGCCAGTGTAGACGCTCTCTTACTCAAATACTCTAATGCAAAAACTCTTGTGTTGAAGTGTATTTGCGCAAAATCTTGCCAATATAGACGTAGCCTGGGAGTTTTGAGAATCTCACCCAGGAAAGTTGGCTTAACTAACCAGAAGAAGATTTTAAAACTTGTGCTACTGTATGAAGTTCCAGTGACCACCATGTAGGTTCATCTAGTGATCATCTAGCCTGCCTTCCTCTATATCATGGGCCAAAGAACTCATGGCCCAAAATAGATTTTATTTTTTAGAATAACATCCAGTCTTGGTTTAAAAGTTGCAAGTGATAGAGAATCTACCCCAGCCCTCGGGCAGAGATTTGGGGAAGTGATTATCCTCCTTTATTTGGCATTGATGAGGCCGTATTTGGAATATTGACTCCAGTTCTGGGGGCCCCCATTACAGAAAGGATGTGGTCACATTGGAGACAGTCCAGCAGAGGGCAACAAAAATGATTAGGGGGCTGGAGTGCATAATGTATGAGGGGGGCTGAGGGATTTGGGCTTATTTAGTCTAGAGAAGAGGCAAGTGAGATGAAATTTGAGAGCAGCCTTCAAATCCCTAAAGAGGGGGTTCCAAAGAGGATGGAGAGAGGCTGTTCTCAGTGGTGGCAGATGGCAGAACAAGGAGCAATGGTCTCAAGTTGCAGTGAGGGAGGTCTAGATTGGATATTAGGAAAAACTATTTCTCTCGGAGGGTGAGGAAGCCCTGGGATGGGTTCCCTAGGGAGGTGGTGGATTCTCCATTAGCAGACGTTTTTAAGTCCTGGCTTGACAAAGCCCTGGCTGGGATGATTTAGTTGGGTTTGGTCCTTCTTGTAGCATGGGGTTGGACTCAATGACTTTCTGAGGTCTCTTCCAACCCTAGGACTCTATGGGTATGTCTACACTTGCCCGCTAGTTCAAACTAGGGAGGCAAATGAAGCATATAGAAGTTGCATGAGGAGTAACCGTTAATTCGAGGGAAGGGTTGTGGATCAGACTACCGCATCTACACACGGCGAGTTAATTCGGGCTACTGGCATTTTAAAATGGCAACCGGACACGAATATGCTAATCAAGCGCGGGATATTTAAATCCCGTGCTTCATTAGCAACTTCGGTATGCTTCATTTGCCTCCCTAGTTCGAACTAAGGGGCAAATGTAAACATACCCTATGATTCTATGAAATTGATCCAATGGCTAATCCTCTTCACTATGACAAATTATTTCCAGTCTGAATTTGTCTCGCTTCCACTTCCAGGCATTGGACTGTGTTGTAGCTTTCTCTGCTCTCTTGGGGTACGTCTGCACAGCAGCGTTATTTTGGAATAATGGATGTTATTCTGAAATAACATAGTCCACGTCTACACTACACGTCTTTATTTCGAAATAATGTCGAGCAATCAAGTAGGAGGACTTCTTACTCCGACTCCTTGTAACCCTCATCTCACGAGGAGTAAGGGAAGTCAGAGGAAGAATGTTCTTCCTTCAACTTCCTGCTGTGTAGACAGCGCCAAAAGCCGAATTAAGCTATTTTGCCTTCAGCTATGCCATTGACGTAGCTCAAGTTGCGTAGCTTAATTCACAGCCCTGCTGTGTAGACGTACCCTTGAGGAGCCAATTCTTACACATTTGTTCCCTATGTAGATATCCATAGCCTGGGATCAAGTCATTCCTTTAACCTTTCCATTGTTAAGCTTAACACAGGAGCGCCATGAGTTTATGACCCTAGTTGGCAGGCTTTCTAATCCTTTAAGCTGCCACATGGCTCTGCTCTGAACCTTCGTCACTCTATCAACGTCCTTCTTGCACTGTGGGCCCCAGAACTGGACACAGGATTCCAGCAGCACACCGATTCCACCAGTGCCAACGATAGAGGTAAAATAACCTCTCTTCTCCGATTTGAGATTCCATCGTTGTAATTTGAGACTTACGAAGTAGCCAGTTTTTAGTCTATTTAATGTGTGCAGAATTAATTGTATATTGCACCAATGTTTTAATCAAAATGTCATGCCGCACCAAGGCAACCTCCTTACAGACCTCAAAATCTATTAAGTTAGCTGTGTTACCTTTACTGACCAAACTTGGAATTTCATCCAAAAAAGATATCGAGTTAGTTTGACAGGATTTAGTTTCCATAAACTCATGTTGATGTGCATTTGTTATGGTGTCCGCTTGTAATTCTTTAAGTGAGTCCCATATCAGCCATTCTATTGTCTTACTCGGGATGGTTATCAGGTTGGCAGGTCTATAATTACCAGGGTCATCCCATTTACTTTTTGTAAAAATTGTCACGAAATTAGCTTCCTTCCAGGCTTCTGGAACTTTTGTAATGCTCCCAATTTTACTGAAAAGCAACTCTGACAATCCAGAAAACTCCCCCAGCAGCTCTTCTGAAACTTCTGGATGCAAGTTGTCTGGATTCCCTGATTTAAGAATGTATAACTCTAGTGGCTTTTGTGGAACATCTTCCAGAGATACTAGTGGACTAGAAAGACTGTTAGCACCATGTGATGAGACTACTTCCTCGGTGTCTTCCCCCCAGCTACAGAATAGAAATACAATGGTGCTAGAACAATGTTTAGGGTGGGCTTGTTGATTTACACATGTTCGTGCCCCTCCGACAGTTGACGGCTCTTCCCAATGGGATGCTGTTCATGACAATGGTATCCAGTTCAGGAGAGTTGGCAACCTAGACCCTCGCCGCTCACAGAGGTACCACAGCTGGGGTCAACTGCTGAACCCTCAGCTGGCAGTGGGACCCTGGGCTGCAGCAGAACCTCCAGTCAGTGGCCTGGATACTGTATCCGGTAGCACTGGTGGGCTGAGGATCCCACAGGTGCAGGGCTGACTGGCGAAGGGACCTCAAGGGCCAGCAGAGGCCAGCAGGTGGTAGCAAAGGATCCCAGAGGGACCCTGTGGGGGGCCACCTGAAGGCTGGGACCATGAGTTGGTGAAGCCGCAGGTGGGTCAGCAGCAGAGACGGCACCCGGGCTAAGGGAAACTGGGTGCAAAACCTGGGGATGCTTCACACCCTACTTCCCGCGCTATGTAGAAATATGTAGTAAACACTTCTGCCATTCTGCATGATTAATTATAGTTCTACCATATCTAGCTAGTCATGGGCCAGTACCAATGCCAGAATTCTTTCTGTTCCGGATATTTTGAAAGGGCTCCTTATTGCCCTTATCTCTGCCGCCAATAGATTTTTCCTTCTATCCATTGGCTTCCCTTACCAATGTTCTACAGTGCCTAATGTCTGATGTATATTCACTATGAACGCATATTACCATGTAACATAATTAGGGGTGTCAAATTAATTGTGATTTAATCATGTGATTAAAAAAATAATCATAATTAATTGTGCGATTCATCGCACTGTGAAACCACAATAGAATACCATTCATTTAAATATTTTGGATCTTTTCTAAATTTTCAGATATATTCATTTCAGTTACAACACTGAATAAAAAGTGCACCAATGCTCACTTTATATTTTTGAGGACCGGTATTTTTCACTGTAAAATAAACCCAACAAAAACATTTTTTCAGTTCATCTCATACCAACTACTGTGGTGCAATCACTTTATCATGAACATTGAACTTACAAATGTAAGATTATGTCCAAAAAACCCGCGTTCATAACAACGTAAACATTTTAGAGCCTTTAAGCCCCTCAGTTCTATTTCTTGTTCAGTCAGTTGCTCAGACAAATAAGTTTGTTTACATTTGCAGGACCTAATGCTGCTCGCATCTTTGTTTACAATATCACCTGAAAGTGAGAACAGGCATTCACCTGGCTGTTGTTGCAAGATATTTCTGAGCCAGAGGTGCTAAAGAATCATATGTCCCTTGATGCTTCCGCCACCATTCCTAGGAACGTGCATCCATGCCGATGACAGACTCTGCTTGATAACAATCCAAAGCAGACTGGACCGATGCATGTTCATTTCCATTAGCTGAGTCAGATGCCACCAGCAGAAAATTGATTTTCTTTTTTGGTGGTTCAGGTTCTGGAGTTTCCACATCAGAGACTATGTCTACATGGCAGGGTTCTATCGGAAAAAGCTACGCAAATTGCAGGAGACAAATCGCTGATCATTGTCTTTGGTCCACTCTCTCTGGGGCATCTGGTGCTGGCCACTGTCGGTAGACAGGATACTGGGCTAGATGGACCTTTGGTCTGACCCAGTACGGCCGTTCTTATGTTCTTATGTTCACTTCGTTTTTTGGAAGAGATTTTTCTGAAATTTGGCCCATGTACACTGGGCCAAATTTCAGAAAAGCCTCCTCTTTTGGAGGAGCTCTTATTCCTCATTGAACGAGGAATACGGGGCTCCCGAAAGAACGCGTTTGCTCTTCTGCAAAAAAAAGTGGAAGAGCAAACCCCCCCTCAATGTAGACATAGTCAAAGTGTTGCTCTTTTAAAACTTCTGAACGAATGATCCATGCCCTGTCCCTCACAGATTTTGGGAAGCATTGCAGATTCTTAAACCTTGGCCTGAGCACTGTAGCTATCTTAAGAAATCTTGCATCAGTACCTTCTTTGTGTTTTGTCTGATCTGCAGTGAAAGTGTTCTTAAAATGAACAACATGTGGTAGGTCATCATCCGAGACTGCTAGAACATGAAATATATGACAAAATATGGGTAAAACAGAGCAGGGGACATACAATTCTCCCCCAAGGAGTTCAGTCACCAGTTAAATTGATGTATTATTTTTAATAACCATCATCAGCATTGATACGGCCAAGAATGACCTTGAGTGGATCATTGCAGATTATGTAGCGCTGGGAAGAAGGATCGAGGAATTTGAAGCGCAAATGGTGTTCTCGTCCATCCTCCCTGTTGAAGGAAAAGGTCCAGATAGGGATTGCCAAGTCGTGGAAGTAAATGCGTGGTTGCACAGGTGGTGTCGCGGAGAAAGGGCTTTGGATTCTTCGATCATGGGACTCTGTTCCGGGCACAAGGATTGCTAGGAAGAGATGGGATCCAACTAACAAAGAGAGGAAAGAGCATCTTCGCGGGCAGGCTTGCAAACCTAGTGAGGAGGGCTTTAAACTAGGTTCGTCGGGGGGCCTAAGCCCTGAGGTAAGTGAAGAAGTGGGATACCAGGAAGAAACACAGGGAAGAAGGAGCAACAAAGGAGGACCCCTGATTCGAATGGAGAAGGTAGGGCAATCTGCTAGTTATCTAAGGTGTTTGTACATGAATGCAAGAAGCCTGGGAAACAAACAGGAAGAACTAGAAGCCCTGGTACAGTCAAAGAACTATGATTTGATTTGAATAACGGAGACTTGGTGGGATGACTCACATGACTGGAGTGCTGTCATGGAAGGGTATAAGCTGTCCAGGAAGAACAGGCAAGGGAGAAAAGGAGAAGGAGTTGCACTGTATGTAAGAGCAAAATGCAGGACAATGTAGCACTTTAAAGACTAACAAGATGGTTTAATAGGTGATGAGCTTTCGTGGGCCAGACCCACTTCCTCAGATCAAATAGTGGAAGAAAGTAGTCAAAACCATATATACCAAAGGATACAATTATACCACTATATATGGTTGTGACTACTTTCTTCCACTATTTGATCTGAGGAAGTGGGTCTGGCCCACGAAAGCTCATCATCTAATAAACCATCTTGTTAGTCTTTAAAGTGCTACATTGTCCTGCATTTTGCTTCAGCTACCCCAGACTAACACGGCTACATTTCTATCACTATTCTGTATGTAAGAGAGCAGTATGATTGCTCAGAGCTCCAGTGTGTGGAGAGAGAAAAGCCTGTTGAGAATCTTTGCGTTAAGTTTAGAGGCAGGAGCAACAGGGGTGATGTTGTGGTTGGTGTCTGCTATAGACCACCAGATCAGGTAGATGAGGTAGACAAGGTTTTCTTCAGACAACTAAGAGAAGCCTCCAGATCACAGGCCCTGGTTCTCATGGGGAACTTTAATCACCCTGACATCTGTTGGGAAACCAATAGGGCAGGACACAGACAATCCAGGAAGTTTTTGGAGAATGTTGGGGATAACTTCTTGGTACCAGTGCTGAAGGAACCAACCAGGAGCCATGCGCAGCTTGACCTGCTGCTCACAAACAGGGAGGAACTAGTAGGGGAAGTAGAGGTGGGTGACAACCTGGGCAGCAGTAATCATGAGATGGTCGAGTTCAGATTCCTGACCAAAGGAAGAAAGGAGAGCAGCAAAATACACACCCTGGATTTCAGAAAAGCAGACTTTGACTCCCTCAGAGAACTGATGGGCAGGATTCCCTGAGATGCTAACATGAAGGGGAAAGGAGTCCAGGAGAGCTGGCTGCATTTTAAAGAAGCCTTACAGAAGGCACAGGAACGAACCATCCCGATGTGCAGTAAGAAACGCAAATGTGTCAGGCAACCAGATTGGCTTACCAGGAAAATCCGTGGCAAGCTTAAACACAAAAAGGGAGCTTACAAGAAGTGGAAATTTGGACAGATGACTAGGGAGGAGTATAAATACATTGCTCGAGAATGCAGGGGAGCTATCAAGAAGTCGAAAGCACAATTGAAATTGCAGCTAGCAAGGGATGTGAAGGATAACAAGAGAGGTTTCTGCAGCCATCTTAGTAATAAGAGGGTGATGAGGGAGGCTATGGGGTCCTTACTGGATGAGGGAGGTAACCTAGGGACAGATGATGTGGGAAAAGCTGAAGTACTCAATGCTTTCTTTGCCTCTGTCTTCACAGACAAGGTCAGCTCCCAGACAAATGCACTAGGCAACACGGTGTGGGAAGGAGGTGGGCAGCCCTTGGTGGGGAAAGAACAAGTTCAGAACTATGTAGAAAAGCTAAACAAACACAAATCCATGGGTCCGGACTTAATGCATCCGAGGGTACTGAGGGAGTGGGCAAATGTCATTGCGGAGCCTTTGGCCATTATCTTTGAAAACTTGTGGAGATTGGGAGAGGTCCTGGATGACTGGAAAAAGGCGAATCTAGTGCTCGTCTTTAAAAAGGGAAGAAGGACAATCCAGGGAACTACAGACCAGTTAGCGTTACTTCAGTCCCCAGAAAAATCATGGAGGAGATCCTCAAGGAATCCATTCTGAAGCACTTGGAAGAGGGGAAAGTGATCAGGAACAGTCAACATGGATTCACAAAGGGAAAGTCGTGCCTGACCAACCTGATTAGCTTCTATGATGAGGTAACTGACTCTGTGGACATGGGGACGTCAGTGGATGTGATAAACCTTGATATTAGCAAAGCTTTTGACACGGTCTCCCACAATACTCTTGCCAGCAAGTTAAGGAAGTCTGGATTGGATAAATGGACTGTGATGTGGATAGAAAGCTGGCTAGATTGTCGGGCCCAATGGGTAGTGATCAATAGCTCGATGTGTGGGTGGGGGTCGGTTTCAAGCGGAGTGCCCTAAGGATCGGTTCTAGGGCTAGTTTTGTTCAACATCTTTATTAAGTACCTAGATGAGGGAATGGATTGCACCCTAAGCTAGGGGGAGACCTGCACTTGGGATGGAAGAATCCCAAGCATTGTTACAGGCTGGGGACCGACTGGCTATGTAGCAGTTCTGCAGAAAAGGACCTGGGGATTACAGTGGATGAGAAGCTGGATATGAGTCAACAGGGCGCCCTTAGAGCGAAGAAGGCTAATGGCATATTAGGGTGCATTAGGAGGAGCATTGCCAGCTGATCCAGAGAAGTGATTACTCCCCTTTATTCAGCTCTGGTGAGGCCACATCTGGAGTATTGTGTCCAGTTCTGGGCCCCCCACTATAGAAAGGATGTGGACGCATTGGAGAAGGTCTAGCAGAGGGCGACCAAAATGATTAGGGGGCTGGAGCGCATGACCTATGAGGAGAGACTGTGGGATTTGGATTTTTTTTAGTCTGCAGAAGAGAAGAGTGAGGGGGGATTTGATAGCAGCCTTCAACTTCCTGAAGGGAGGTTCCAAAGAGGATGGAGAAAGGCTGCTCATGGTAGTGATGGATGGCATAACAAGTTACAGTGGGAGAGGTCTAGGTTGGAGATTAGGAAAAACTATTTCACTAGGAGGGTGGTGAAGCACTGGGATGGATTCCCTAGGGAGGGGGTGGAATCTCCATCCCTAGAGGTTTTTAAGTCTCAGCTTGACAAAGCCCTGGCTGGAATGATTTATTTGAGATGGTCCTGCTTTGAGCAGGGGGCTGGACTCGATGACTCCTCACATCTCTTCCAGCCCTAGGATTCTATGAAACACGGCCTCTGGAATGGTGGTTGAAGGGGCATACAAATGTATAGCAAATAAATACCTTGAAATGCCAGTTCCAAAAGTGTCATGCTAATGCATATTCTCACTTTCAGATGATGTTGTAAATAAGAAGCAGCAGTGTTCCCCTCTAAATGTAAACAAACTTGTTTGTCTTGGTGATTAGCTGAACAAGAAGTAGAACTGAGTGGACTTGCAGGCTCTGAAATTTTACAATATTTTGGTTTTGAGTGCAGGTATGTCACAAAAACATTCTACGTAGTTGTGCTTTAAGAAGAAAAAGATTGCATTACAGTATTTAGATAAGGTGAATTAAAATACTATTTTTGTTTATTATTTTTATAGTGCAAATATTTGTAATATCTGTTTACCAGCGCTGGGAATGGATGACGGCCTGGGTCATTTGATGATTCCATGTTCTGTTTATTCCCTCTGGGAGCACCTAGCATTGGCCACTGTCAGAAGACAGGATACTGGGCTAGATGGACCTTTGGTCTGACCCAATATGGCATACTTATGTTCTTATATAATAAAAATAATAGACACTTTGATTTCAGTTACAACACTGAATGCAATATATATGAAGATTTCATTTGATATTCACTTGATAGTCTATTCAATTTCACTTGATATTCTATTGTTTAACAATGTGCTTAAATCTGCAATTATTTTTAGGACTGTTGGTTAATCACAATTAACTCGTGCAATTACCTAAAATCAATCAGTGTTTGTCAGCAGTAACCAGCGAGTTACCCCAGGCATTTCTCTCTAGTTACAATGGGAGAAATCTGTGCTAGGTAAGTGAAAGCAGAGTCTGAGAGTGGTAAGAGAAGGAATGTAGGAAGGACCAGTTATAAATTGTTGGGAAAAGTAGATAGAAAGGCCAAGAGGGGAGGAAAAAAGAAGGAAGATGTGACTAGTCAACTAAAGATCGGCTGAGAAGCAACGTGAATATCCATGCAAAGGAAGACTTTTGAGATATGCCACATGGTTTCAGACTGAGTGAATGGACTGAGGAGACGATTCTAGGATAGCAGTGTAGCAATCAAACTATGGTCTCACGTAACACTCAATGCTTTATCACAAAGTGGAACTGAATCTTCAAATTTCATCTTACAAGGGATATGGGAATTGCAATATCGGACCACAGGCAGGGTGTGTCTAGAGTACAGGGTTTTTTTTGAAAACCAGTGGCCTGTTCTTGAAAAAACTTCCCCTGCGTCTAGACTGCTGCCGCGTTCTTTCGAAAGTAAATCAAAAGAAGGTGGCAGTTTTTTCGACCGGGGAAAACCTCGTTTTATGAGAAAGAACACCTTTTTTCGAAAGTGCTCTTTTGAAAAAAGGCGCTATATAATGCAAACTGTTCTTTTTCGAAAGAAAGCATCCAGACTGCCTGAACTGGTTGTAGTCTCTTTCGAAAGAGGCTTGCAGTCTAGATGTAGCTCCGGAATCCAAGTAGGCAGGTGTCCTTTCTCCAGGAGCATCCCACAGGAGGCAAGAAATCAGAGAGAGGACAACTAATTGGCAGCGTTTTTTCTTCCCGCCCTTCACTAAACTACATGTCTAAACTATGTGGCTCTGTCGATGGAGCCATGTAAACTAGTTTACCCGACATAGTCAATGAAGCAGGGATTTAAATAATCCCCGCTTCATTAAAATAAACATGGCCGCCGTGCTGTGCCAATGATCAGCTGATCCGGCACAGTGTGGCAGTCTAGACACGGATCTGTCGGCTGGGGAAGCCTTTGCCGATTGATCCCGTATGAAACCCCCATTGGCTCCTCTTTTCCCCTTCCTCTGTCACTCGCTGCTTTTCCCCTCTATCTCTCCTCCCCTTTCCTGTGTGGGTCGGGAGGGACCCACCCTCAAAGGTGGGAGTTGAAGCTGCCCAATGCAAGTAGGAGGTAGGGTTGCCAGGTGTCCGGTATTGACCTGGACAGTCCGGTATTTTCACCTCCTATCTGGTAAAAAATTCAGAAGATATCAGATACCTACATGTCCGGTATTTACTGATATTTTCCCAGCCAGGAGGCAAAAATGCCAGGTGCTTACCTGGTTCCACAGGGAGCTGTCTGGCCTGTAGCAGGAAGACAAGAGAGCCTCAAAAGCCTTTCTTAAACAGACCACGCTGGTTCTTTTCTCATTTTTTGTTGTTGTTGTTGTTGTTGTTGAATAGCTCTCGGGGTAGTCAACCTGTGGAACTCCTTGCCAGAGGAGGCTGTGAAGGCTAGGACTATAATAGAGTTTAAAGAGAAGCTAGATAATTTCATGGAGGTTAGGTCCATAAAAGGCTATTAGCCAGGGGATAAAATGGTGTCCTTGGCCTCTGTTTGTCAGAGGCTGGAGAGAGATGGCAGGAGACAAATCGCTTGATCATTGTCTTCGGTCCACCCTCTCTGGGGCACCTGGTGCTGGCCACTGTCAGCAGACAGGATACTGGGCTAGAAGGACCTTTGGTCTGACCCAGTACGGCCGTTCTTATGTTCTTATGGGATCCTTTTTTTTTCTCAACAACTTTGGTCTCCCCCCTTTTTTTTTCCTCAACAGAATTCTTTTTCCCCAGTGGGTATTTTTGTGGGGAAAAGGGGTGTTTGGTATTTTTGGTTAAACCATCTGGCAACTCTAGGAGGTGACCCTGGCTGAGGAGGGACTGGTGTGGATGATGACTCAGAACCTCCCCCACCCACAATAACTGGATGTTGGATGTCCAGTCAGGAGAGTTGACTCGACATGTGGGGCCCCCTTTTTGACTGGATTTTCCAGTCGAAAAGCAGGCCGCTGGCCACCCTAAGGGGAGTCAGAAAATGCAGATTGGCTCCCTAAAGTCCTGGTCCAGCCCCATGAATAGGAATAGCCACTGAAGGGGAGTGGAGGTGTGATGCAGCTAGTGAGTTCTGGTCCGACTACTTCCCCTTTCCTGCCCCTGGGCACAGCCACACCCAGCCAGACGATGGAGTCTGCAAACGCGAGGGCAAGTGCATTTCTCAGAGGTTCAGCCGGCTCTGTAATGTCACATTTAATTGTCTTTGTTAGGCATTCCCTCTCGCTCACAAGTTCATTGACCATCCTCTGCATACCAGTAATTTTGCTTTTCTCTTCCGCAATGTGCACAAGGATTTGCCACCCTCTTTTAATTCAGACTCATTTTCCACACACAGCCCCTTCAGCTCTGCTAACAGTTACCCAGCGGTTTTCACCGGTGTACCCCATGTGCATAATAGCCCTTCAGCCTGGCGCCGCAATGTGAATTACGCAGACTTTTATTGGCATCGCCTCAGTTTGTTCTCAGCCTGTTCTCTGCCAAAATGTGCTTTTCTGGAGGTTAGTTTGTCCTGGGCATGCTCTATATAAAACAATCAACTTTCACATAGACCACGAGGAAAAAAACAAAACACTTCAACTTTACAAATATTAGAATTGATCCTGGAGGAGTTATTGCGTCATTTCGCCTGCTTTTTTAAGGGACAGGAGGAAATAGGATGGTGCATTTTTGGTCGCCTGTCAGTCGGGGGACAGGGCGGGGGAGGAGGTAGGAGGGATCTACACCGAACCCTGGACATTTTGCTGTGTGGTGTTTTGAGTTATTTAGCTTGTGTTTTATGTTGGGCAAGAGAGACTTGCTCCTTTCCCCCCTTGATACCACTGACAGCCCCTTGCAATCTGAGTCTGTTAGTCTTCACCACGCATTCTTGACCCACCTCGCTGCCCCTTGCCCATAAAGGGATGGGGACGGGAAGGGCTAAGCTGTGGTGACATGAGACTTTGGTGGCCATTTTGTGGCTGGATCGGATCGCTTGATCTTTGTTTTTTTTTTTGTGTTGTCGCTGCGTGATTCAGTTTGGTAACCGGGCCGGGGGGGGGGGTCTGTTTATTATTATTAAAAGACCATCCAGGGCACTGAGTGGGGGCTATTTTATCAATCCAAATAAACACAGTAAATATTGACTTTAATGGCCCCCTCTCCTCTCTTTTCTTTCTGGAGGATTCTTTGTGGAGTGCCATACACCTGGGCGTGGGAGATATTTATTTTGTATTCATTCATTCATTTATTTATTTAAATATGTTTACCCCACCTTTCTATTTAAAATATTCAAGGCGGCTTACAAAAACTAACAAACAAAATACAGATATAGATATATATATATATTTAAAATATGAGAATTTAAAATAGGAGACCCCAGAGGGACATAACCAGCTAAAAACATATAGGCGACGTCTACACTGGCATGATTTTCCAAAAATGCTTTTAACGGAAAAGTTTTCCATTAAAAGCATTTTCGGAAAAGCACGTCTAGATTGGCAGGATGCTTTTCCGCAAAAGCACTTTTTGCGGAAAAGCGTCCGTGGCCAATCTAGACGCGGTTTTCCGCAAAAAAGCCCCGATCACCATTTTAGCCATCGGGGCTTTTTTGCGGAAAACAAATCTGTGCTGTCTACACTGGCCCTCTTGCGCAAATGATTTGCACAAGGGGGCTTTTGCCCGAATGGTAGCAGCACAGTATTTCCGCAAGAACACTGACAATCTTACATGAGCTCGTCAGTGTTCTTGCAGAAATTCAAGCGGCCAGTGTAGACAGCTGGCAAGTTTTTCCGCAAAATCAGATGATTTTGAGGAAAAACTTGCCAGTCTAGACACAGCCATAGAGAGGAGGAACACACACACACACGGACTCAAATGTTAATAAAAGCACGGGTAAAAAGGGTGGTGTTAGCCTGACGCCGAAACAACGCTAGCGTTGGCGCCATGCGAATATCCCGAGGACGAGAATTCCACAGCCTGGGAGCAAAAGCTGAGGATGCCCTGTTCTGCGGAGATGTTATTGAAGACGTGGCGGGGGAGGAGGACAAGCAGGATCTTGAATCTGTGAGGGAACTGCTGAGTGGGCCTAGGTCAGCAGAAGGCAGTGTGCTGAATTCACTAGGAGCCTGTCGGCTTGGAAGAGGCACAGGACAGGGGACGCCGTGCTCAGGAGAAGCCCGGGGTTAAAGCAGCGGTGGGCAAAAGGGTTTCCGGGGGCAGGATCCGGCCCGCCTGCTGCTCCCCCACCGCCAGGCCTCAATTGGCTTGGGGGCGGGGGAGCATGCGAAGCCGCCTCCCACCGTGCCAGGAGCACATGGCGCTGTGAAGCACCACGCACTGCTTGCCGGGCTGGAGAAGGCTTCGCACACTCCCCTGCCCCCAGGCCCTGATTGACATGAGGGCGGGGGAGCGTGCCAAGCATCTTCCAGGCCATGGGTGCCTAGTGGGAAGGGGGGACAAAGGGGCTCCCCCACCCCCAGGCCAATCATGGTCTAGGGGGTGGGGTAGCCCCGCTCCTTCCTGTTTAAGCCCCGCCCCTTCCACGGTGACCTGGGGCTACTTCAAAAATTTGTGAAGTGGCCCCTGGGCAAAAATTATTGCCCACCCCTGGATCAAAGGAAGGAGGTGCTGTCTGAGGGGGACTGAACTGCGGCAGCAGAACATGCTACTAAGAGCTGACTGGGGACACAGGTTGATGCCTGTAATAAGACTGGGGCGGTGAGGGCAAATCTCTGTCACGCCCAATTCAGGGTGTGTCTTCACCCAAAATCCTGCAATGTGCGGATGGCCCACCCCCTCCCGCCAATGAAGCCACTGGGTGAGGAGGGCCACCGGTGCCTCCCAGGAAGCCCACAGCAGCACGCAGCACGCCGGTGTCAGGCCAGCGCTGCCCAAAGGGCCGGTGAACCGCATCCCCTCTGAGGTGTGGCACGTTCTTGCCTCCCGCTGGGCTCACTCGGCGTTGGGCGCACACGGCCCCTTCAGAGAACAGGCCCGGACTGAGGCTCTGAACCCCGCCGCCCTCCTCGTGTTCACTCGCTCCGCGGGAAGGAGAAAGCCACGGGTGACATCTCACAATACCGGGATGGCTTTGAGTGCCATTGACTTGGGATTTTCAATCATAGGCACGCTGGGTATGTCCATGGATGCCAGCGCCGGAAGGCGTCCATTTAATCTCCAACAGACATACCCACGCTAGCGCCGATGCACCGAGAACAGCGGTGGAGACTAGGGATGTACAATTTGGATTATTTCACTAATCGAATAGTCAATCGACTTTTCAACTAGTCGATAAGGGCACTTCTGCCTTTGAAGTGTAGCAACAGCCCCTAGGGGAACACGGGACCAGCGGGGCTCTCAAGCAGTCTCCAGCTGGCCCTGGACTGCACGTGGTCTGGCCCCAGGCTCCATGTGGTGCTGCCGCTTTGAAGCACCGCCCATCTCCCCCCTTGCTGCCTCTTTCTGACAGAAGCACCGAGGGGGGCGGGAAGCGACTAGTCGACTAGTCTGTCGACTATCCAATAAGCATTTGCTCATCGAATAGTCAACTAGTCATTCACATCCCTAGGGGAGACACGGTGGCTTGAGCACCAGACCGGGGCTAGTCACACATGTATGAACCTAGAGCATGGGTCCCCAAACAGGGGGGCCTGCCCCCCGGGGGGGGTGAAGAAATTCTGGGGGGGGGGCACGAGGCAACCCAGCCCGCCCCCAAGAAAGAGCCTGGTCTGTTTGTCCGCTCGGGCTGGCTGGGGCAGATTTCAAAATGGCCACCTTAAAAGGGCAATGCCTTCTCTGCTCTTAAAAGGCAAAAAAAAAAAAATTCTCAACAAGTTTTGCTGTTTTTTTGGTGGGGGGGTGAGCAATTCTCAAAAATCAAAAAAGGGGCATGATGCCAAAAAGTTTGGGAACCATTGACCTAGAGCATGGGCGGCGGGTAATATAGGGAAGGGACGGCAATGCCTTCCCAAAACTGCCCACCCTCCCACTGCCAAGATGCCCTCTTTGCTTACATCTTCCAGCTCCACTTTGGGATCTTTGTAGTGGTCCACTGATGCATCATGGCCTACTGGCCCCTCTATGGCGGGACTGACTTCTGCATGCCTAAGTGGGAGGAGATACTCTTCCATTTTCTGCTGGTTCCTGCTCTGCTGCCCACTGGGACAGTGAGACTAAGGGGTCTCGGGATGTTCAGAGGTTTGGGGGGAGGTAACCTGGGTCGAGGGCCAGGTTTGGCTCCAGAGGCGGGAAGGTTGCAGAAGGGGCGGGGCCTCAGGTGGAAGGGGCGGGGCTGAGGGTTGTGTTCACGCACCACCCGTGATGTAGAGGCTCAGATGGGCTCATACATGGAGTGGCTAGCCCATCCCGAATCTCGCTCCATCATGGCCACGCTTCTGTTCTAGCGCACCAGCTCAATCAAAGCTAGCACAAGCTAACAATTCTGCCTCCCGACCCCAGCGCAGACATACCCACAGTTACTTGGAAACTGGCCATTCTGTGTCCCAAAATGTACCCGCCCCCCCACTCTGTGTTTAAGTAAGGCATAACAGCCCGGCCTTGTATTACACATTTAGCTGTACCTATATGACTCTTCAATACAGCAGACACCTTTTAAAACACAATCTGGAACAGAGGAACTTAAACTCCAGCTACGAACTTTGGATCCAGGAGATCTGGATTTCAAACATCCAAAAGGTGTTGGATCTGCAAGTGTGGAGTAGATCGTTGTAAGAACGTAGACAGTTTGCGAAATGCAGATCCAGGGTCTAATTCCAAACCCTCCTCGTTAGCTCTGAAGGTTTGGGGGCGATTCAGTGTGGCGGGAGGTTTTTGATCAGTTGGATCACCAATATAAAATACAGCCATGCAGGTGTCAGGTAAAGGCTGGGTGTTAATGGTTCCGATGTTGATATTTCTGCATTTCTCTGCTCCTCGACATGTTTGCCATGTGTGGTACGTTCCTTGCTACCATCTACCGTGACGGTAGAGCAGAGAGTGAGCAATCTTCTACATCTGTGCTATTGTTTGACTCTGTGGATTTGTGTCTTCTGGCAGGTGTGTCCTCTGTGGCGTCCCTCATGTCCCTGGCTTGGGTGCTAGCGTCCTATCACAAGCTGCTTCGGGACTCTAGGGACGACAAGAAGAGTATGAGCTACAGAGGGGCCCTCATCCATCTCTTCTGGCGCCTCTTCACCATCTCATCCAGAGTTATCTCTTTTGCCCTCTTTGCTTCCATCTTCCAGCTCTACTTTGGGATCTTTGTAGTGGTCCACTGGTGCGCCATGGCCTTCTGGATCATCCATGGCGGGACTGACTTCTGCATGTCTAAGTGGGAGGAGATCCTCTTCAACATGGTGGTAGGGATTGTGTACATTTTCTGCTGGTTTAATGTCAAGGAGGGGAGGACTCGATACCGAATGTTTGCGTATTACACCATAGTGTTGACAGAGAATGCTGCCTTGACGCTCCTTTGGTATTTTTACAGAGATCCTACAACTACTGACTCCTATGCCGTGCCAGCACTGTGTTGTGTCTTTCTTAGCTTTGCTGCTGGGATAGCTCTGATGCTCTTCTATTACGGGGTGCTGCATCCCATGGGGCCGAGAGCTAAGATTTTTGCCAGCTCCTGTTGCGCCGAGCTGCTCTGGGGCATCCCTTTGCCTCCGGAGGCGGAGCCCATGGCATCCGAAACGCCTGGGTACCAGGGGGGCCAGGCCACGCCCACCAGAGCGGTCACGGAGCAACAAGAGGAACTCACGGCTGATACTTGCTTGCCCGTTTTCCAGGTGAGAGCAATGGTGCCATCTACTCCATCTGGGCGAGCCTATTACCCCGAAGGCCCCCTCATTAAAATTGACATCCCAAGAAAGAAATATCCTGCCTGGGATGCTCATTTTGTAGACAGGCGGTTAAGAAGAACTATCAACATTCTCCAGTATGTTACCCCCACCGCTGTAGGTATTAGGTATAGAGACGGACCTCTCTTGTATGAATTGCTACAATATGAGTCTTCACTTTAAAGCTCCTTTAAAAAAAAAAAGTAAAAGAGGGGATCTTATTTTTGTTTACGGTAAACACAGATCATGAAACAAACACAAACCTTCAGATAAGCTTTCTTTCTGGCTGCTGTATGTATAAAAAAAAAAGATAATCTCTATGTTTTGTAAGTAAAAACAAAAAGAAAAACTTTTCTTTTGTTTTTTACACACAAGAAACAGTATTTCAACTTCCACACCTATGATCCACAGGTGGAACCACGTCAGAGTTTTATATCTTACACCAAGTGTAGAACATTCTATATGGGATTGGTGCTGATTGAAAAATAAAAACAAACAAACAAACAAACAAACCTACAACTGCCTTATGCCCTTAGAGGTGCTGAGTTTCATTAAGTACTGTCACCTTTCTCATGCAAAACTCTTGGGAGATTTTATGCCAGGAAAAATTTAAAAACCTAAATACAAAACTTAAAAAAAGAAATAAAAAAAAACAAGAAAACAACAACAAAAGAGAAACATACAAAAGATATTGCTGCTCTTATTGGATATAGGTGAACAAGAAAAATATCTAAAGATGAGAAAGCAAAGCAAGGAAGCCCCAAAAGACCTTGAATCTTAGATGGTTGACAGAGACGATCAGGGCTGTAACAGAATTTGGCAATGTGTTTATAATATAGTTTGGTGACCACGTATGCCAGCCAGATCAAACCATGTTATAAATGCAGCCCCCTGATAAAATTGTTTCCCTAGTGTCAAAGGGCCATATGTGACAGTCCGCTGGACTCTGTTTGCATCAAAGTCTCATAGTAATACCGTACCTGATCCCACTCAACACAGTTTTATTCAGCGTAACTCCATTAATTTCAGTGGACTTACACCTGATTCACACTGATGGGAGTGGGCCCAGAAAAAGGCCTTCCATCTGGATTTCTGGAAAATAATTCTTCTAAATTATACACCAAAATATAATTCGAAAGTAGATTTTCATATATCTAATAAAATATTTCAGTAATAATAAAACTCAGCATAGTAGCAAAAAGAAAGTCAATTTAAAGGCACAATACTTGATCGGTGACTGGCAAAATAATTTGGCCTACTGTATCATTTTAAGGCTGTGAAAAGGCATACATGTATTATTTGTAATATTGTGTAAGGCCTGTTATGTCTCATTCAGCGTGAGCCTTAAAGTGATAGTAAAGCATTCTGTTTTGTTTTTTTGTTTTTTGTTTTTTAAAAGGGAAAAAATTAGGATAAAATCTTCAAACAGTAATAACTTGTAACTGACGCTTTTCTAAAGATGATTTGGTGCTTTGTATTTTTGTTGATGTTGTTGTTGTGATTTAGCTGAGAATTGTTTAACTCGGTGCATTCGGGGAACCACTGATAAATGTTTTATGTCACCCTCTGCTGTAAGTACATGGCAAGAAATAACACCATAGGAAATCGAGAGCGTAGCAAGATCATCACCGTTTAGCTTAAGAAGTCTCGCTGCAAGGAGATGCTTCGACCTTCCTTGATGGCAAATCTTTAGAAGGATATCTGCTAGAGGTCTGAGACATTTCCAGATAATCTTTTTGGTGCGCGAAGGTATCCATTTATTTATTTCTGTGTTGAAGTTTCTTTGTTTCCAGTTACATCATGGGTGGTGTATATGTAATTCCATTTTTGGTTTCAAGAGTATTGCTCCTTAAAAAGAATAGTCCCATTCTGGGGCATTTTTTCAACCCCTGTACTTCGGGGGAGGGAGGGAAACAACAACAACAACAAAAGATATTTTTAAGTGAATACTGTAGTACTTTCTGTGTGTGATTGCAATTTTTTATTCCAGAAATACTGTAACTGTCTAGGGTGCAAAATTCCCATGCTGATCTATTCTGAAGAGAATATCAACATGGGGAAAAGATTTTTTTTAATTACGATTATGATTTTTTATTTGATGAACCCTTTTTATTAATTACAGTAGGTATTTAAAGAAACTAGTACACGTTTTATATAACAGTTTTAAAAAGCTGAATGCTTTCTTCACCTGAATATACCTGAATGGAAACCATTTTTTTCAGTCGGCGATGCTATGTGCTGGGTTCTGAGTGCCGATCAAATATTTCACAGGCCTCTCTGTGGAGGGGAGGGCTTATTACGCCAAACTACAGACTCACAGCAAAGTTTATAAAAAGCCAAATTGTCACAGGTACTGTAATTCCCGGTCGCTCTATTTCTGTTAAATGTTTCCAGGCTCTGATTACAACCTGGCCGATGGCCACATTTTCACACGAAGGGTTGGATTCGTACTGTTTTTCCCCTCCCTAATTAATGGTCCGTTCTTTTGTCAGAAGAGATTTCATTTACCGTCTTCATTATTTGCGGCACAGAACCATGTCACCGGTCAGTCATTTTCATTGCATTTCTTCTCCAGTCCATGTGACATCTCCTGACAAATGAGGTAATTTTGTGAAGTGAACTTAATGATTGATATCTGCCTTCAGGTTGCTAGCTGCAAGTTCCCACTCTTATTGTAAGGACTGGCCACATTAGAGAGGCATATGGACTGCCCATTATCTGTGCTAAGCCTGCCAAATAGAATCACAAATCATAGAACTGGAAGGGACCTCGAGGGGTCACCTAGTCCAGCTCCCTACTCTCACGAGAACATCCCTGATAGATGTCTATCCAACCTGCTCTGAAATATCCACAACCTCCCTAGGCAATTTATTCCCATGCGTAACCACCCTGACAGGAAGTTTTTCCTAATGTCCAACCTAAACCTCCCTTGCTGCAATTTAAGCCCCTTGCTTCTTGTCCTATCCTCAGAAGTTAAGACAAACAATTTTTATCCCTCCTTCTTGTAACAACATTTTAAGGTACTTACAAGCTGCTATCATGTCCCCTTTCATTCTTCTCTTTTCCAGACTAAACACATCGGCTGTGTCTACACTGGCATAAATTTCCGGAAATGCTTAAAACGGAACAGTTTTCCGTTATAAGTATTTCCGGAAAAAGAGCGTCTACATTGGCAGGCTGCTTTTCCGGAAAAGCCCTTTTTCCGGAAAAGCGCGTCTACATTGGCCACAGACGCTTTTCCGGAAAAAATCCCCGATCATCATTTTCGCGATCGGGGCTTTTTTCTGGAAAAGACTACTGTGCTGTCTACACTGGCCCTTTTCCGGAACAGTTTTCCGGAAAAAGGACTTTTGCCCGAGCGGGAACAGCATAGTTTTTCCGGAAAAGCAGCTGATTTCTTACAGTAAATCGTCACTGCATTTCCGGAAATTCAAGGAGCCAGTGTAGACAGCTCGCAGCTTATTCCGGAAAAGCGGCTGCTTTTCCGGAATAAGTGGCCCAGTGTAGACACAGCCATCCAGTTCTTTCAATCTTCCCTCAGAGTTCATGTTTTCTATACTTTTAATCATTCTTGTTTCTCTTCTCTGGACAAGACCAGGCATTTCATTTTTTACTCCAAATATTTACCATAAACATCATTATTAGAGGTTTACTCTAATAGACACTGACTCTTTGCTCTGTGCATCATCTCCTTTGTACAGAAGTTACTCCTTAAAGCCCTTTCCAATGCTGCTCTTCTCTACACTTGAGCCGATTTCACAGGCATAGTCATTAAAGGTGGGAAAAATCTTCTCTGTCAACTAGTCCATCATTCCAAAGGAGGGGCGTGTGGGGAGAATTGCAAGAATTGCTCTGTCTCAGCCTATTTGAATGGCTCCGATGCGGGGGCTTCCCCCATTTCTATTGCAACTAAGTCTCAAGTTATGGAACACTCGGTATCTGGTACTGCTTCAAGTCATCTGATGGCCTCTCTCCCGTCCCTAGACATCAGTAAAGTCACTCACTGTAAATGTTCCAAGGGGTCCTGTCCTCCTTCCTGTTAGATAGGCGGACAGAAAGATAGATAGCTCTGTCATAGGCAAGAGAGCCAACAGAACTGTTGGGCCCCTGTGCAAGGTGGGACAGCTGGCTCCATATTCCCAGAAGGGGTGGAGCCTCGCATGGAAGGGGCGGGGCTGGGGCAGCCAGCCGTCAGCACTGTGCTGCCCATCCTACCAGTGTGCTGCGCAGCACTCTGGCGGAGATTTAAAGGGCCCTCGGCTCCAGCCACGACTCTCCAGTAGTGGTGATGGCAGCCAGGAGCCATGGGCCCTTGCCCCCTATTGGCGGGCTTTAGCATAGGTTCAGAAAAGACTGTGCGGGTCAC
Source organism: Pelodiscus sinensis (assembly GCF_052426305.1). NCBI lineage: Eukaryota > Metazoa > Chordata > Testudines > Trionychidae > Pelodiscus > Pelodiscus sinensis. The sequence continues at coordinate 5,352,673 of NC_143054.1, forward strand.
ATGGGCGGGTTCAGAGGGTGGCTCCCACTCAACTTGGGTGTCAGCGCTGGCGACTCCCCACGCCAGGCAGGAACAAAAGCCGAAGCCCTAATGATTTAACCAGTTCCTGAGAATGTTCGGTGATGGCGCCTTGACCGCGGGGCCGACAGCCCCTTTTGCTCCCCTGTCGGTGAGCCTGTCCAAGTCCAAATGACTGAGACCTTTGCGACTTGCATTCCTTCCTCCGTACGTCGCTTTGGCTCCCCAGGACTGCACAAACAAGACTGGCTCCTTGCAGAGGTGTGGCTGAAAGGGGTGCAGTTCTCCCTCCATACGTCTGACTGCATTGACCCTCCTTACGCCTCCGGAGTGCGAGACCCCTGCATGCCTCCCCCCACGCCCCAGAGCATGCGCTTGGACTCCCTGCGGCAGGAAGAGACAGGAGCAGTGGTAAGCTTGAGAGTTTGGGTGGGGCTTGGCTCGGGGGGTATGGGGGAAAGGTTGTTAAAGAGGTGTGGTCTCTCAGGGTAGGGGTGTGGCTTTGGGCAGAAGGGGCGGGGCTTGGGCTCGCCTTCCCCATCTGGGCCTTGACTTGCTGCCCATGCTCTTGGGAATACTCTTATCCGACATTCCTGAGATTAGGCGTTTGCTTCAGATCCTTGTGGGCCAAGGGCCTTACTCCTCTGTGTTCTGTCTGATGCTGTTATTGTAAGTCTCTTCACCCTGCCTCTCCTTTTCCCAAGCCGGAGGCACTGTACAGAACAGGAACCCTTTGTCTGACCTTTGTCAGTATCGAACCCCATGCCTCCTTCAGCTTTAAAGTGCTTCTCTTCTTCCGAGTGCCCTTTGCTTATGGTGTCCCCTCCATTGATGGTTGAATTGTTTCCCTTTTTGATCCCCCTGCATCTCTGTGCTCTGCATGGTAGATTAGTTAGCATCTTCCCACCTCCCCCAGTCCCTCCAGAATTGGTTTTAAAAGGCTGGAAAGAGCAACATTGAATCCACTGTAGTTCAGAAATCTGTCAAAGTTCAGAAGGCTTCAGACGCATGCAGTCCAAGCAATGAATTAGTGATTTATGTATTGATCTGGCATGCTCATGGGAAGTTACACGTGTATATGCTCCATCTCCTTCTACTAGATCATATAGGGTGGCTCTGGTCGGTTCCCTCTACAGCTTCCATTCACGGAACATCTTTTAGCTCCGAGGCTGTGTTCTTTAGTGCTGAGGGCCATCCGCTCCATTAATGATGCTGACACCCATCGGGTGTTTATGTCTGTCAGTTTCTAATGTGCCCAGTATCTGCATGCATCTACCCTGAAGACGCATCTGCCCATGACCCTGTCATACTTCGCTGCACATGCAAGATTTGCATCTTTTCTAAATGTACCCAAACCAAGTTGCCGATGTGCAGCTGTCTTACATGATTGCCAAGAGAAAACGTTGGCAGAACACCGATTTAAAGGTCAATATTTTAATAGCTTATTTAGGGCTATTTAGCCAGGTCGACTCATTCATTTCTCCTGCTGCCAAAACCGGTGAACGTTTTTTGGATTTTAAAAAGCAAGGTAGCTGCAATCTCACAAAACAGTCCACCCTCAGGCTTAATCTTGCATCTTGGAGAGACTGTGAGCTTGGTCCTTGTCACAATGAAAAGGAAAATGTTACCTTTGATGACAGTGTCTTTAAAGCATGAGATTCGCTTCACAATTTATCTCTGTTTCCATTCCTTACTCGGAACATGCACAAAACCAACCGTCATGAACGTTCTTGTAGCAGGATCACCCCCCTTCAGAAAATGTGGCCGAATGTGGCTCCCACCGGGTTTGAATGAAAGCCGGGATGTGCTTTGAAAAGGAAAACTCACGACTGTACATCTGTGAAGCCTTCTAGTGCCTGCTTGCTGTGCCGCTTATTGCAGGAGGCTATTTGGAAGCTGCCAGGGTCTGTGGGAAATTGTGGAGGCAGGCTTTTCCCTGGGGTACCTAGTCTTTGGTGAGTTGTCTGCTGGGCTCGGTTCTACTCCAGTTTGGTCACAACAAAAACGCATCAGCTGAAGGATGCGCGTGTGAAAACCAAGGCGGTGGATTTTTTTGTTTTCCATACTGGTAGGCAGTCGAGGCGATGTATGCTTACCTGCAAACTTTTCTGTTGCTGCTGAGTGCATGCTGTCCTTCCAACAATTGTCCACAGCCCTGGCGTTTCTGGGGGTGGGGAATAGCCCCAGGGTGCGATTGTTCTGTGAGGGATTTTTCCCCTTGGTGCTCAGGTGTATTCTGGTGCAGAGACTCTCAGCCAAGGGTGAATTTGGAGGTTCTGAAGCTATCCCAAATAAACGTGGGCAACCTTTCACTGTGTGCAGAATGCATTTCCACACCATCAGGTACAGGCTCTTGCACTTTTTTCCATGAGCGCACTGCAAATTGTTTTGTTGTTCTTCTGTGTTTAAACGTGGAGATACCACTACGGCAACGCTTTTCTGTTATGCAGTGGGTTGGGAAGGGGGGATTGCACCGAACCGAATGCCCGTCTGCATTCAGCCCGTGTCCGTTACTTAAAGCTGGAGCGCTAGGGCCGTTGGTATCGTGTTAAATAAAACAGCAGATCGCTGCATTTGTTCCCACAGGATTTTCACTGATGCGGAGGTTGACAATGTATGCACTATAAAAATCGTTGTAAGGGATCGGGCCCTCAAAACACATAGCCCAATTGGAAGCCGCAATAAAAACAAATAATCATGTTGATGAAATAATGCAGAGGGTTGTTTCCTGTTGCATATTAAAAACATTTGCAAGCTGTCAAAACTGAATGGAGAATAAGCAGTATTTTCCCATCCCTTTGGGACACATGCAGCCAGGTTGCTGTCCTGGCCAACCTGAGATGTTATACCATGCTGAGTTCTTTGGTGTTATGTATTGGTTTGTTTGTCAGATGGTATTGTAAGGCCAGGGTGGAGAGGGAACATGGTCAAAAAAATTGTAGCAGATGATGGGGTGACAGGACTCTTGGGTGTTATTTCCAGCTCTGCCACAGACTTGCTGTGTGACCTTAGGCAAGTCACTTAACCTTTCTGTGCCTACAGTTTACCCATCTGTAAATGGGTGTAATAATACTTACCTACCTCACAGGGGTGTTGTGAGGCTTAAGTAATTCTTTGTGAAGCACTTTGGGGACAGGTGCTGTGAAGTGCAAAGTATTATTATTACTGGGTTTGTGTTATTGGGAACGGAAGGGCAAAGGTTGTTTTACAATGTGGCAAAAGGAAACCGAATTATGCAGTACATGTATGGGTCCAGAAAGCTGTCTGAAGTCTTTTCTCTCCCCAACAGCCAGGAGCGGAGGCTGTTGTGTGTAATCTAAATAGAAAAGCCTTGCTTTCTCGATCATGTGTAATAATGCCTTCCTAGCACTGTTTGCAATATTATTTTTGTACACAACTGGTGATTATTTCATCTCTCTTTCTGGAAACTTGAAACTCAAAGTCGATGAAATCATTTAGAAACTGGACAGATTCCTTAACCGATACTTGAATTTTTGGAAGCTGTACTCAGCTTCCATCTGAATACAGTGAAATACTTGCTCACGCTGCTTTGGAATAGCCTTGACTTTATTTGGGAGGCTGGTACGCTTTACTCAGCATATGGGGGACAGCAGAGGGTTATTTGGTTTTTTTTGAGGTTTTTTTTTTTTTTTTTTTTTTTGCCTTTAAGTTTCTTGACTGCCTAGCACAATACTAATCACAGTTTACTCTGTTCTACAATAGCTTTTGGAGAACTATATTTCCTTACACAAAGAGCGGAAAGACTAAAGAGCGGAAAGAATAAAATAGACACATCAAAAACACTGCACGCTGCAAATGGCTCACGTCCATTTCTTCTCCAGGTGCTTGCTTTCAAGGAGTAAAAGCGATGTAATGCCCACTGAAACTAGAACAGGGCCTTTGTCCGGCGAAACTCCCATTGACATGATGAGGAGTTTTGACTGAGTCTTTGGACCCAAACCAGATTCACCCTTGCTGCAACTCCATTGAAGTCAGTGGAGCTACACCGGGGATCAATTGCTTTCAAACCCCAGAAGGAACTCCGTTAATTATTCTGAATATCCTTATTAGTACAGAGAGAGAGAGGCAATTTTTACAAAACAATTTGTTTGTCTCGTATCTAGATTTTGTGAATTCTAAATTTCTGGCCAACTCTAAGCATCATTCTGTCAGGCCACTGTTGTGTAAGTATGGAGGAGCAAGGAGAGTTAGCCGTTGGTTTATTATAAATTGATCTGGGGGGCAAGGGGATCCCCTCTGATCCAGCACTCCTTACTCAGGCAAAATTCCCATTGTCTCGCCCCTGAGTCAGGACTGTAAACTCTGTCCCATCATGGGTGTGCTACCAGCTTTGTCGTACCGGGAACTTGGAGGAAGAGAGTATGCAGCTAGGAATTCCCTGCTCCGTGACTTTGGGGCCAGTCTCCCAACAGTGGAGAGGTCTGACTCCCATGGAAACAGACACCCATTAACAAACCCAGAAGCCTCGTTAGTGCAGATGGGCCTCTCACCGCTCATGTCCCCGGCCATTTATTTTCTCTGGGGCACTCGCTCAACGTGGTGCTGCTGAGCCGAGGCTGGAGAGGACGGTAATGTAACCCCTTGGGCCACGACGCCCGCATCTTCCAAACGCTGGCAGGAAAACGGGCATTTCCTCTCTGGTGGCCTGATACTTTGCTTAAACATCCGTGCCTTTAAAAGGGGTGGCCTCCGACGGGCTTCAGGGGGCGTGACATGGCACCAAAGTGGGTGAAGGGTTACGTGGATCTCATCGAGAAAATACATTTAAATGTCTGTTGCGTATACCTCTCCTTGTCAGCCCCCTAGTAAAAGAAGCAAGTTGTCTACAGCACAGGGAGTGTCAAGGGTATTCTATAACTGAGGAGATGAACAAAGTTTACCTTCTAGAGTTAAGTTCTTGGCAAGTACATTGTTTAACAATAAACTTAGCAGGCCATGTTCAATATTGGCTGTTTTGCATTTAATTGAGTTGAAGTAACTTTGGCTATTTTAAGAGCAAAGGAAAAAGAAAGAGAACCTACTGTAAGTTCCAACTTTTCAACTCCATTAGTGAATGGAGATTGGTAGAATGAAGTTTGAGGGTCTCTTTGGTGTGTGTGTGTGTGTGTGTGTGTGCGCATGTATCCATATATATGTGTGTGTAGGAGCACACATATATATGTTTTAATATGTATGTATACATTTTGAATTCAGAAGGGCTTTTGGAGATGATGGAGAGGAATGTTTCAGGGTTGGAGCATCAGCAATGTGGGGGCTTCAACAGGGCTTGAAATAAACATTTTTTTGAATTGTTCTTTTTAAAAAAAAAAAAATCTCCTGGGCAAAAGGGGAGGAAGGCACGTCCATGGTCCAAACTCCAATTTGGAAATGTCTTTTGTTAAATAAGCATGGAAGCCAAGTTCAGGGAACCACACAACTCTCGACGCTGATAGAAATTTTGTGCACCCCCAAAATTTCCCATGTGCAGAACATGCAGTTTCAACAGCGTGTTGCAAGTTTGGCAAGGAAGAGCATCTTCTTTTCAACCGCAGTTCTCAATCAAGTGTCTTCCCCCTTCCCCCTTTTTCTTTTGAAGTATCTTTGCAAAGCAGCATTTTCATTTGGCAATGCTGACTCATTTCATTTCCTAGAATCCCAGATCTGGAAGGACCCTGAAGAGGTCATCAAGACCAGTCCCATGCAATCATAGCAGGACCAAGCACCGTCTCGGCTGTAAGTTGACATCCACCTAGTTGACAATTGCGGTTTCAGTGTTTCTGATTCAAAGCTTTTTGCAATATTTTGCCATAAAACGTCTTGGTATTTTGGATTTTTAATAGGACTGAGGCTGGAAAGTAATTTTGCAAACGTCAAAAATGTGCGTGAAAGAAAGATTTCATACATACATCACTGCAGATATTTAATTACAGCTTAGACAGACATCTATCAGGGATGACCTAGACAGTGGTCGGTCTTGCTGTGAGGGCAGGGCACTGGACTTGATGATCTCACAAGGTCCCTTCCAGTTCTAGTGTGCTATGATTCTATGACTCTATGATTCTAGTCCAAGCAGTCGCCAGGTAGCGCGGTAAAGTCGAATGATTCTGTTCAAACAGATGGACTCACACTGCCGTAAAACCAGTGTGAAATCAGAATCAGATGAGATTACAGGACCTCTACACACACACACACACACACACACACACACACACACACACACACACACACACACATTTAAGAATTCCAGAAATAAATCCTCATCGAACGATGCACTCACATACTATCCTGACTGAGTTGCATCACTGTCTAGCACATCCTGCACTAACTCTCCAACACTGAGTGCCATAAAGAGGACTGAGCCGTCAATTGTACAGCCTGAGCAAAGAGTTGGTGGCTTTTAAAATGTTGCTAAAATCCACAGTAATCCTATTTCTAGGTTTGAAAGCAATCTGAAAGCAGGGTGCAAGAAGATCTAGAGTTATTCCCCTCTGTACCACAGACTTGCTGTGTGATTTGGGGCAAGTCCCTGAAATCTCCACCCATTTCCCCAGGTGCAAAACAGGGTTAGGGATAGCTGCCTACAACACAAGGGTGTTATAATAATTCACTGATTGAAGTGAATTAATGTTTGGCACGCTGTCAAGGTCCTCGGCTGCATACACTCGCACAATCTTTTCAATTTTAACCCCAAGAACAGCCCTGAATTTTTGTACCACTAGAAAGCTGGCACATGTCTAGAGAATAGCACAAGTTGATATTTCTATTTGAAAAATGCCATTTTTATTCTGAACATTCAAAACCGGGACAATGTTCCTCCGCGTTAGCCCTCAGACAGGTCTGGTTCCAAAAGCACAAACACCATAAACACTAGACGGTAGGTAAACTGAGTCAGAGTAGCTGACAGAATCAGGACTCCTGGGTCCCTTTTCCTGCTTTTACCGCATCGTTATTAGAATTGTTACTTATCATTTGTAGGGTGGGAACGGTTGAGGGCCTCAGTCAAGGCTAGGACCCCATTCATCATCATAGAATCCTGGAACCATAGGGCTGGAAGAGACCTCAAAGGCCATTGAGTCCAACCTCCTGCCAGAGCAGGATCAACCCCAACTCAAACATCCCAGCCAGGGCTTTGTCGAGCCAGGACTTTAACTCCTCTAGGGATGGAGATTCCACCCTTCCCTAGGGAGCCCATCCCAGTGCTTCCCCATTGTGTTAGGCTATGTCGAAACACAAGAAAAATATGGTCTCTGTCCTCCCAGAGCAGACAGTGTAATTTTACTCATTGTCTGACCTTGGACAGTCACGGATGGGCTCTCTGCCGGAGCTATAGAAAAGCACATGAAGATGCTGTGTCCTTTACACACTGGATAAGTATTTAATCCAGGATAGTAAAGTGCTTTGAGGCTTTAAAAGGAAGGGGACAATAGAATTGCCCAATGTTGTCCAGGCCAGCGCTAACAGGTCAGAGTAGCACATCGCCTCCCATTGCTGTCGCCTTGGCGGATCAGGATAGGGTCCAGTTGGTCTGGATTCAGGTGAGCTTGGAATTCGAGTAGGGACATGGCTGCCCATGCCAGATGTCATACCAGACCGGAAACGGGTGCACTTCCCCACCCTTTGTGTCTTGCTTCCATTGGTAAAGCAGTGGGTTGGTGCAAAAGGTGGGCAAGCAGGGTGGATTTTTAGCAGGACATCTTTTTACAATGAAATTAGGGAGGTTAGAGATGGAGAAGACATAGCAGGTCATCAAGTGCACCCCCTGGATCCAGTTCAGGATTGTTCCTCACCCTCTGTTCTCCAAAACTCAGTCCCGGATGGTTTTAAATGATCGAGAGAATGGGGTTCTATTGTAAGCAGCCCTCGTTGTCCCTCCCTGGCGCTCGGTCCACGTTTTCCATACAATTAATTGTATTGTTGCGAATCGTACGACATCCAGTTGTGTTGGCATCTGGAATCTTGCCTTAGCGACTCTGTAGGTCTTGGTGACTGATCATAATGGACCATCCTCCGTTCTGATGCCAATTCAATGCACTAAATGAGAATCCAATTTCCGAGCTCATGTTGCCCTTCAAATCCTTACGCATTACAATTGGCTGGCAAAGATCTCCATCACAAGAGAACACACCTCCTTCAGGATTCCCAACCAGGGCCAAGTATTGGTCCACAGTGGCTTCCAGTGCAGAACTTGCTCCTCCAGCACAAAATGATCCAAGTGGCAAATACCAGGAGGGGTCCAGAAAAGCATATTTCAAGCCCTGTCCTTGGCACCCTGTGTTGGCATTTCAACCCATTTCCACATGTGTGCCACCAAGTTCCATGCGTAGCTCTTGGTGATCATTGATTATTCCTGGCAGCTCCCCTATTGTTTGAACTGACCAAGCGATCATGTGACATGGGCTTAATTCTGCTCTCGCTTACATGTGAGCAACTTCGCTGACTTCCGTGGATTTGCTCTTGATCTGCTGTCATTTAGCTGAGGATAGAACCTGGCCCATTAGCCTTTAATCTGAACCAACCTGCTACGGTTTCAATAGGTCAGAAAGGGTGGGCTAAGTTACAGCAACACAAATGCAAAACTGGTGCTATTCCCCGACTCACGGTGCCTGTGAATCTTTTGTTTTATTTTTAAATCACCAAGCAATTTCCTTCCTTGTAGGAGGTCACTTATTTATGCAAGTTACATTTGGCATGAGTTAGTCAATTACTTTTTTCCCTGGATGGTTCTGAGTATGTTCTCTGTCTTATTCCTTTGGCTCGCCCCTTTATTTAAAGATATTTGGGGTCAGGCGTGCCTATGCCGATGCGTGTGTGACTTGATCGGCAAAAGAAATACAGCGAGGGCCAGATAAAAAGTCTGCTGTGGTAGAGGTTTTGACTGAATGAGGAGTGCATAAGGACCGCAGTAAAACTAAGGTGCAGATTTCTGACCTGAGTGGAAATTCGGAGTGACTTCAAGACCTTCCTTTGTAGCACTCTGGTGCACGAGAGGGTTGTACGTTTCAGATATGATGCTGCACAGGGAAGAGAATCTCCTTAGGTTTGTTGAGCACCTTCAATGTACATTTACTGACTGAGGGAGCTCAGCACCTATTCGCAGGCAACTAGTAAGATCAAGCCCCTAAGACCAACAGATACTTCGAACATCATTGCTTTAAAAAAAAATAAAAAAAAAAATTGGCTCTCTCTCTAGGAAGGACGTTGAAATCCAAAGTGCTAGATAAGTGTTCTCAGATTCAGTTAATGTTCTCTTTAAAGGCCAAATTCTGTTCTCAGATGCATCGTGGTACTGCTAAAGATGAATTAATTCCACCAAAGTCATTGGTGTGACCCTGAACCTTGCACCAACTTTTATTGAGATCAGAATTCGGCCTGGCCCTATGTGTCCTCATTAACTCGGAAAGCCCTTAGTGCGGGTTCACCATGGCAAGGTTAGGGCAGTGAAGACAGACAATTAACTTCTCAAAACCTTGTGGTGCCTTTTCTTGTGGTGCTTACCGTTCACAGAACTCCAGTCAAGGCAACCACTAGCAGGAAACTACAATGCCAGTACTTTTCCTCTGTATTGCGTGCCAGTGCAGTAACAGACTTTAATGTATACATATATAAATATAAATAGATAGATATAGCACTATAGTTATAATTCTATATATATAATTGAGGTTCTGATGAAGCTGCATGGGGAATCGGCCATTCCTCTGCAGAAATACTTACTACTCCAGTGAGATTAACAGCTGTCTGATGAGACTCAACATCCTGTAGCGTAAAATCCATGGAAGGACTTGCTTTTCTTTGCGTGAACTGTGTACTTGTTTTCTCTCTCCTCTCACCTCCCAAACATGCTCTGTGAAAGTTGCTGTTTCTTGCAAAATATTTGTCATCAGCCTTTACAGAGGGACCTCCCGATCAACGGAGACCCACGTTCTCCGAAGACCCTCAAGAAAGATGAATTGAAAGGACCCAGCTCTGTTCACACTGTTGTCAAAGGTAGTTCTTTGGTTGGTTTTTTTTTTGGTAACATCAAAAGGGGCTTGGTTAGGCAGAGAGGGCTATATCCCAAGATCTTATTCTGTCTGAGCATCTACTCAGTCACTAGAATGTCACATATTATTGTTCCATGAGGGTTTGCATATTGAGAGAACCACAGACAGTTTCAGCTGATGGCCAGTTGAATCACATTTCAGAGACAGCAACTTAATCTACGTTTCTGTTTAAATGTTCCCTTTTCTGTTGGGGCCAATCCAGTCCTGCAGCCCTCCCATGGAGGTAAATGCAACATGTTTTTACTCACATGCGTATTTCTGCCAGCTCTCAGTGGGAGTTTTGTCAGAGCAAGGACTGCAGGATTGGGTAGCAGGCCACCTTGTTTTCCCGTCTCTGTTGATACCTTAAAGTCTTGCCGACAACACCCATGGTACCATTTCAAATGAAAGGATGTTGAGCGATGCTATTTTCTACTAAAGGGAACAACACCAATAATACTGTAAAAGGTGCTAGAATCAAACCTCATTTTATATACTTTGGTTCTTAGAGAAAAAAATAATACACAGAATTCTTCCTGTGCAGCCTTACTGTAGATTGTTATAACCGTTTATCCAAAAAACAAAAATTTTAAAAAAACGAAGAGAAAAAGACAAAAGCGCAGAGATGCTGTATAAAGTGTAACAAAAAAGAGACTTTCCTATATAAATGTAAATGATCAGACATATTAAAACGCACTTGAGGCAGACAGCAAGCATGAAAAGCTTTTGAAGTATTTTTTTAAAAAAATACATCACTGTCATTTAATTTGACTTGATGGGAGGGTGAAAGACCAAGCTTGCTGCTTTTCTGCATAATTTCATTGTTAATGTTGAAAAATGAAGGGGACGCAGAGGTACAACTAATTAGCAACAAGTGATCCTAGAAATATTTTTGTCAACAGATGTTTTTTATTTGACGATTATTACCAGTTGGACACTCTTAATTTCTCAAATGCTTTTGAAAGCCTTGTTGTCTGCCATTGGTGTTTAGCATATAACTCTTACCTCAAGACCGTTTAAAAAAGTCAATTGTTTTTTCCCATCTCTGGAAAATTAACAAAAACAAAATCAACACCAACAAACAGACAAGGTAGTGACTGAATGAAAGAAAGAGAAAAAAGAAAAGAAAGACGTTAAATTACAGGTTTGGTGGTCAAACCAAACCACTCCTGGTGCTTTCTCCCTTTTTATGTTGCTAAAGATCAAAATTACACGAGATGGGTTTAGACATGTTTATGGTTTTAGGATGTAGCAAAAACAAATGTATTTAAGAAGAATACAAATGTGCATGGAAAAAAAAACTATGATGGAACATTTAAAGAATGGCTGTTTTAATGTCAGGTGTTTGATGTTAGCATGTGTGTGTGTGTGTGTGTGTGTGTGTGTGTGCTGTAAATATCTTTTCATGTGTGATGTGTACAGTTGACTGAGGAAAAAAACATATGGAACCGAACTAAAAAAAAAAAAAATAATCAGATGCTATTTTATCAGATGATGCACTTTTTCACCTTGATGAGAAGCCACTGTTCACAACTATGCAATCTTCCAGTTTCTCTTTCTCTGTTCTCTCTTCAACCTCAAATTTCCAAACTATGTTCCATATCACAAACCGTTTTTTTCTTTTGTACAAAGAAACACAAAAAGTTTCAAACTCTGGTTCAAGGTGAGAGTGCTACAGTGACTTTTCTCAAATTATAAGAGCTAACAAACAGACAAACAAATGGGGTGTTTTTTTGTTTTGTTTTGTTTAGTTTTGTGTAAAGGAGATTCCAACATAATCCTCTTTATGTTCAGTAAGTGAACTGATGTTTTCTACACGTGCCAGGTTTTTGGTTAATTGTTTGGGGGGGTTTCTTTTATTCCTTTTCTCTCCCTTTGCTTTCAGAACTTTAAACAACAATCTGGTTTTGTATTGTAAGTATTGAGGGGGTGAAGACAAAGGCAAAATTTGGCTTAACTTCAAATGTTTTAATACACGTGTGTGTTATATGTATATAGTTTTCTACGTACAAATATTTGACACACTTTATAACGCACTTTACGACTTGTATAAAGTTGTCTAAATGGAAAATGTAGTGGATATTATCTTACTTTTAGATAAGAGAGTTTTGATTAAGAAGAGATCAGATTAATTAGAATTAAGTGTGTGTGTATATATTATATAGGATGTAGTATATAATATATATAATACATATGTGTATACACAGAGGGAGAGTATATAATCACACATGTGCATATAAAATATAATTTTCTTGTTCTTTAAGTTTACCAAGCCATTTTAAATAGCCTGTTTCTATAGGGTAAGCATATTACAAAAAATGTAGCCATATACTCATGCACCTTTGGGTTTTTTAAGTTTACATGGGAGGACAACAGTGAAAGTCAGGGGAACATTTCTGAGGAAGCAGCATTGTCTAGTCTGGAGATCTGGCTGTCGTTCTTCAGTCTGCCACAGACTTGCTGTGTGATCTGGGGCAACTCACTTTACCTCTCGGTGCCTGTCAAATGGAAATACAGGTTGAACCTCTCTAGTCCAGCAATCTGGTCTGGCAACCTCTGTGGTCCGGCATGATTCGAATTAGCTGGATGCCCGCTTCTCATGGGGTGTGTCCAAGTTTCCTGCCGTGCCGTTAAGTTCGTTTACAGCCACCAGTTCTGGCTCTCGGTGTTCTGTGCTGTTATTTAGCTCTAATTTACCTGTAAACATCTTCTAAGAGCCCAGTAAGCAGTGGAAGTATTGGTCATGCTGCTAGACAATATTGACCTCTCGTAGTCCAGCAAGTTCTCTGGTTCGGCAATAGTCAGATCCCGAGAGAGCTGGATAGAGAGGTTCAACCTGTAATAATACCCACCCAGCCTCTAAGCAATTTGCACTCCCATAAGGCCTTCCGCCTATAAATCCTGCATGATTCCAATTGATTTCAGCGGGAGGTGAATCTGGCCATATCATTGCTCGACGGTGAAATCTGGGTTGCACTGAAGTCAGTGGCAAAACTCCCACTGGGATCAGTGGGATCAAGATTCCACCCATGAAATGCAATTGAAAATCCTTCCCCTGCTTCATCATAGTCTAGCTAGGTGCGGGATATGAATGAAGCTTTGCAAAGGGACTGATGGAGAATTGAACAGAATGTCACCTAGCATCTAGGAGACAGGTGAACATAAACCAAGGAGTGTGAATCAGCATAGACCCCCACCACACTGGGAAGTACTTGTGTCCTCAAGCAGTCTCGTTTATTTCCACTCAACAGCAGAGAGTGGCAGAATCTGGCCCTGCTTTTTTATGATGCTGCTTGTTTGGGGGTGTGGAAACTGGGAGCAAGGGGAGAAATGTCTTTCTTAGGGGATCTTTGAGAAAACTTGGTGACAATACAAGACACGTCCCTGTTTGCAGAAGCACTGGAATCCTGCTTGGATGGGAATAGCGTTGTGTGATCTTGACTGAAGCTAATGGGAACTGCCTGCTCTCCATACCTCTGCAAATGAAGCCGATTATATTTAGGGGGCTACATTGAGCCAACCGAGTTTGACAATTTTGGCCCAAGTCTTCAAATGTTATCTCTTTATACAACGTTAAAATTGCTCCTCACCAGTCAGCTGCTCGGGCTCACGCACTGAGTGCTCTGAAAAACATTTCTTTAATAGAAATATAGAATTGGGAGGAGCCTCAAGAGGTCACCAAGTCCTGTTCCCTGCCCTCACGGCAGGACCAAGAGCCATCCACATCATCCCTGATAGATGTTTGTCTGACCTGCCCTTTAGCAAATGGAAGTCCTAAATATGACTCTATTTGTATATTGCACTGTTAGGCTGTGTCTAGACTACATGGCTCCATCAACGGAGCCATGTAGATGAGGGTTATAGGCAAAGGGAAATTAAGTGGCGATTTAAATAATCGCCGCTTCATTTAAATTTACATGGCTGCCGCGCTGAGCCGACAAACAGCTGATGAGCTGTTTGTCGGCTCAGCGCGCTAGTCTGGACGCTCCCCTGCCAACATCAAAGCCCTTTGTCGGCAGCCCCGTTATTCCTCGTGGGATGAGGTTTACCGCTTCATTTCCCTTTGCCCAATAAACAAATCTACATGGCTCCGTCGACGGAGCCATGTAGTGTAGACGTACCCTGAGAGTGCAGGGTCACAGAAAGTATCAGACTATGTAAGGTGAGTGGCTCTCAGCCTTTTCAGATTACCCCTGTACCCCTTTCAGGAATATGATTTTTCTTGCGTGCACCCAATTTTCACCTAACAAACTGCTGGCTGACAACATCAGATATAAAAATACCAAATCGCACTATCACTGAAAAATTGCTTGACTTTCTCATTTTTACCATATAATTATAAAATAAATCAATTGGAATAGAAATATAGTACTTACATTTCAGTGTATAGCGTAGAGAGCAGGATAAATAAGTCATTGTCTGCCTGAACATTTAATTTGTGCTGAATTTGACAGTACTTTTTATGGAGCTTGTTGTAAAACTAAACAAATATCTAGATGTGTTGATGTATCCCCGGCAGACCCCAATGTATTTCCAGTATCACTAGCTGAGAACCACTTTTTTCCTTGAATTATATCATATATGTATTAACTCTTACTTCTACATTTGTCACCTTGTTATTTAGATGCCGTAAGTTTCATATCAAGCTTTTACTATTATGCTACTAATCGCTTAAGGGCTAAATTCTGGCATTTGCACATTTGGGGGTCAGATCATGCCTGGATCTTGCAGCAAGAGCCTTCGTTTTTATTTGCTCCTTGGGCTTAGGGGATACAGGAGTTGTTAAGCCTATGCACAAATCAATGCTGTTGTTATTTTTTCCATTCACTTTCACGCCTATAAACACAACACCTGTTGCCACTCCTTTAAACTGCACAGCTGAGAGGAGCCCAGCTGAAAAGGAGGCCAAGAGGCAACTGTGCTCCAGTTAGCAATTTTCACTTACGCTGTAAGGAAAATTGAGGACACCGTGAATCACCAAATTTGGCAAAAAGAAAGCTAGAGGGCGAGTGTGATGCAAACTCTTAACCCCATAATTTGAGCTATTTTAATTTAGTTTGTTCTAATTTCTCAGAAGGGGAAAACGGCAAAACTCTAATCTCTGGGCTTCACCAACAAAGTTGTCTTGAGAGAAATAAATACCTGCGACCAAGCTTTATATAACCGTATATTTACTCAGTTTTCAAAACACACACAGTGGAGCACAAGTACATCTCATGCACACAGTGCACCACCAATAGGATGCTCATTCAGAGCATGTCTACACAGCAGCGTTATTTTGGAATAACATCCGTTATTCCGAAATAACTATGTGAGCATCTACATTGCTAGCCCGTTATTTTGAAATAATGGGTGGCTTATTTTGGCGTTTGTAAACCTCATTCCATGAGGAATAATGCCTCTTCCGAAATAGCTCTTGCGGAATTACAGTAGTATAGACGCGCCACTGCTGCTACTCTGAAATAGCTCCTCCTCCAGGCCATTCAAAGTAATTACATCCCAGTGCTTCTTGGGGCTCTAAATCAAGGTAGCATGTCCACATGAAGGGAGCCTACCTCAGACTAATTTCCAGGCTTCCCTGTAATGTAGACATGCTATTTCGAAATAAGCTATTTCAGAGTATTTCTTCCGGAGTCGCTTATTCCGAAATAATCGTGCAGGGTAGACGTAGCCTCACTGTTCTCCCAACGACTTACATACCTCATGTCACAATGGCCATTTATAGCCTGCACTCTGTCTCTCTGCCTCTTTGGCAACCCAGGCCTCCGACCAAGTCACATCCTGTGTATCACGAACCCCTTCCGGGGTATATCTCGGAGGGTATGTCTACATACTCGTGAAATGAGGAGTAATGGTAGTTTAGTTCGAACTAGGAAGCCTAGTTCGAACTACCTAGTTCGAGCCCCGTGTAGCCGCACAGCACAGGGTTCAAACCAGCGGGGATTTAAAAATGGCGCTCCCCGCTTATGCAAATGAAGCCCGGGAAATTCAAATCCCGGGCTTCATTTGCAAGTGCGGTATGCATACATTACCCCACTAGTTCAAACTAGGAGGGTAGTGTAGACATACCCTAACAGGGGCCCATCCCAGAGCCCTCCACTGACATCTCCAAGTCTGTCTCTCTGTTTCCCCTCAGACTCTTGCCCCACTTGGTAAGAATGGCCCCTCCTGAAGGCAACTTTCTCAGCCAGTCTGCTTTCTTTGAGCTGTGCCCTGCACTGGCTGCTTCGGAGCTTTGCAGCTCCTTTTGTAGGCCTTCTTGGCCTTTGATTGGCCGGTTCCTCCAAAGCCTCTCTAGTTTCCTGGAGGACTTATCTATGGCTCTTTCTGGGCTCGGGCCCTTTCTGCCTTGTCACATCTGTACTGGTAAAATGTGTCTGGAACGAAATGGAGCTAGTTAACCCTGGTAAACCCTAAGGCAAGAATGTGATCACACACAGCTTTTCGGCCCTGAGGTGCTGTGGGGGAGAATATTTTCTCAGGGATCCTGCCTGCTGAGCTTATGTGATCCACCCACCCCCAACCATGCCCCCAGCTGGTTCTCCTGGCAGTTAGGAAAAGGTCTCTGGCAGGGCAGTGGAATGGCTCACCTCTGGGCTTTGCTGTGGGCAAGGATCTCAGATCCCCTCAGTAGCCACAGATCCCCTCCCTCCTCCCTACCACAGAACCTCTTTGTAGGCTAAGGAAAAAACTGACATCTCTCTTTGATCTGGCCACTTGCCTTGGCGGCTCCTTGGTTAGAAGGAAAGGATGCAAAAAAATTTGATAACAAAGGCCACGAAACGGTACACTGGCTTAGTGACCGGGACCCCGAACAGTAAGTGGCGTGTCTCATCAGCGCAGAACATTGCTGCTTGAGCGCCAGTGATAGGAGCTTCTGCTCTGGGGCTGAAGATCCCACGTTTTGCCACGATGACAGCAATGCCAGATTTGGAAGGTATTTAGGCACTGATAGCTGCCCAGTCGGGCTTTCAGAAGTGCCTCGGTGCTTCACTCCCATTGATTTCAACAGGACTTAGGTGCCAAGCTCCTTTTGAAAATCTCTCTCGACACCTACCTGTGTCTTAGGCACCTACATACTTTTAAAATCCAGCTGGGAGAGTCTGAACATCGGCAGCTATGCCTTGGCTAATTGATTACTCAGACATCCTCCTCCCACCTTATGGGGTTTTTTATATATATACTTTGAGTAGATTCTAAAATAACCTTGAAATGGCAAGGATTGTGGGGCTGGGGAGGAGAAGTGTGCTCAGACAGTTAGTCCAATAAACAGACAAAAATTCCAGAATATCTGCCACTAATGAGACTCGCTTTCCAAGTTACCAGCTTTCACTTTTAACTTCCATGTAAGGGCATGAGAGATGCACATATTTGTTACAGTGATAGCAGACAGTAGGATCTCAGAGTTCCAAACACCAGAGTCAACACACATGTCTCATCTGGAGCAGAATGTATGCAATCAGGTGGAAGGAAGGAAGGCCAATCAGTACTGTGTGAAATGTAAACTGAATGGAAAATTTAAAAAATAAATTGACAAGGTTAGGAAACTTTTTCTGCTCGTGTCAATTAAATTAAGATAATTAAAAGCAGCATTTTTCAAACTGTACAATGTGATAGAAAGCCGTATTAAGTCAATGTTCAGTGGCAAACTTTTGAAAGACCCTCCTGAGCTCTTTGTTCAGAGTTACGAACATTTCAGTGTGGCGAACAACTTCCATTCTCGAGGTGTTTGCGACTCTGAGGTTCTACGGAAATAAAGCCGGATGTGGGAAACTTTCCTTGCACACGATATTCTGATGTCCTTTAATGGGGCCTATGCACTGTCAGAAATTATGCCAGGGCTCAGCTGCAGTAGTTAAGAAAGATCTCCAGTAGCACACGCACAAGGAGGTCATGCTACACTGAGTATTGCATTTTAGAGGAAGGGACCGTCCCCCACATCCCCCATATCCTTTACTTCTCTTTATTTCTGTAAAGCACCATGCACACCTATCATGCTGTATAAACAATAATCATCACAATTCATTTAAAAAGCCCCCAGCTGTTCAAAGTGCTTCAGTACTAACAGTGATGAGAATTCAGGATCAATGGATGAATCTCCAATAGCCCGGGGGCCTTACTACCTCTCCTGGTGGGCGTTCAATCTGAGAGCCTATCAACAGCGGCCATGCAAACAATGGCCCTGATACTGCAAGACACTGTTCTACATGAGCCATGGTTGGTGAAACTGGAGCCAAAAGGCCCATGTTCCTTGGAAGGACTATTACTGGGACAGCTGGGAAATGGTGCATCCAGGAGTGAGATTGGAAGCAGCTCTGCCACATGGATGGAGCTGTACATAGAGTTCAGCTTGTTAGGGCAGGTTGACCCGTATCTGGAGATCAGTGCTGCGGTGATCCCTCAGGTGGTTGATTTAGTAGGTCTAGTAAAGACCTGCTAAATCAACCACCGATCACATTCTCATTGATTCCTGTACTCCACCGGAATGAGAAGTATAAGGGACGTTGATGGGAGAGTTTCTCCTGTTGACCTCGCCCTCAGTGAAGCCCTCACAGCAACTTGTCCTAAGTTATGTTTACTCCAGCTGTGCTATTCACGTAGCTGGAGTTGCACACCTTGGGTCGACGTTGCCCCACAGTATACACCTGCCCTTCGATTTAATCTTCATTTAAGCATCACCCCTTGTGAGCGAAAAATCAATTACCCCCCCTGCTCAGATTCAGGTCTCTTATCACCTTTCTAGCACGCTATTTGTAAAGGGGGTGGTTCCTTGAAAGGCGCTACCTTGGGATCTCATCCTGCAAGGATCTGAGTACCGTCAGCTCCCACCAAAATCTAATTCTAGTACTGTCAGCTGCTCTGGTTGCTGGATTCCAAGGCTACGCTTGTGTTTGTAATCCCATAACGAGCAAGAGCACTTTTTTAGTGAAGATCTCCCAAGCTGCACTTCTTCTGATGGGATGGTTCATTTTTCTCAGGCAGCCTAGTGTTCTACATCACCAGAATAGCCCTGTTTTACTGATTTCTCCCTTTTCCCATTTTTGATAGTCCACTACTAATAACCCTAGGACACAGGCTATTTCTTTAATTGTATCACTGTTGGGAAATCATGGGAAACTGTCAGCAAAGTGTTCCTCTGAATATGGCTTGTGTGCTGAAAATGCCTTTGAATTCACTTTTCTTTTCCATATGAGGGTGTCCCTAGAGGGGCGCTAATCCTCACATTGATTTTTATCAGGACTTTCTGAACAGGTGGCGAATCAAAGCTCACTGCTTTATTGAAAATACATCTGTTCACGACAATTGTGTTAAGCCAAATTTAGAAACCGGAGTCTTCTACATCCCTATGTTTTGTATCTACCTCACTATGATTTCTTTGATTTCCTGTGCTTTAGTGTGGTGTAAAATGTCAGAGGTGATATGTAGATAAAAATATATATATATATACAAATATATATTTTTTGCTTTGCAATAAAGCTTAAAGCTATAACACAGAATATTCATAAAATGTCATAATATGTATTGTGCTCTCCTTTCTTAGTTGTAAAATCCTGTCTGGATCCTATTTTCCTATACACTAGAGTTATATGGGCGTGTTCATTACTCAGCGGGTTATTACTTTTTTATTTAAGGATAATTTTAGACATGTCAAACAGACACCAGAATTCTCAGATTGTTCTTGGTTTTTCAAAGGTGCTTTCTTTGCAGCCGTGAAATTGAAAGGAAATGATTTTGCAATCCTGATCTTCCAGTTAAATGGTCTGTTCTTAGGACACTGGTTTTCTGGGGGCTAAGTGGGCGGGGGAAGATGGGGGATAGTTGAAGCAAGAGAGGAAATAATTGTTAATACATGTGGTTATATATTTTTACCTTCTGTTTTCTTCCCTTTTCACTAATTCACCCAAATGAAGTAGGGTGTATTAATGAATTTGCAGACCACAGTCAGTATTCAAATATACTGTAGCATCCCAGGTAGCAACATCAGTTTGAACGTTTGAACCTGGAAAGCCTTCAGCTACGTCTACATTGGCAAGATTTTGTGCAAAAGCAGATGCTTTTGCGCAAAATCTTGCCACCTGTCTACACTGGCTGCGAGTACTTGCACCAGAACACTGACGTTCTAATGTATGAAATCAGTGCTTCTTGCGCAAATACTCTGACGCTCCCACTCAGGGATAAGCCCTTTTGCGCAACTGTTCTTGCGCAAGAGGCCAGTGTAGACAGCAACATCAATTTCTTGCACAAGAAAGCCCGATGGTTAAAATGCCCATCAGAGCTTTCTTGCACAAAAGAGCGTCTACACTGGCACGGATGCTCTTGCGCAAAAGCACATCTTTTGCGCAAAGGCACATGCCAGTGTAAACGCTCTCTTACTTGAATACTGTAACGCAAAAACTCTTGCGTTAAAGAGTATTTGCGCTAAATCATGCCAGTCTAGAGTAGCCTTCTTGTTTATCGGGTCATACTGCAAATGACATTTTTGCCCTTCAGAGTCTATCGCGGAAGGGAAAACCTCGTCCTCTCCCTGAAAACTGTACGTGAATTTCTTTTGCATTGTTTTACAAAAGCTTTTCCCCTCCCATTAATGCACAGATTCAGAGAGGAGTAGCCAGCAAGGCTAAAACGAGCAAGATCTCACTCAACATGCTGACTGAGTACCATACCTGTTGATGTCATTGGGCTTGCTGGATAGATGGCAACTCTCGTTTGTGTGTTCCTAACATAACCTGGCCAAACATGAAATATTAAACTGATCCTGCTGTCTGTGGCAAAGCTCTCTTTGTGTCCAACCACTGCTCTGTCATCCGTTCAGCTCACTTAAGTAGTCCCAGTGAAATTAATACTACGAGCATAGACAGCTACATAATTCTAACCAGTGGGACTACGTGAACCAACGAGGAATACTCACATGAGAGTGCTTTCTGTATCAAACCCATTGACTTCCCTGGGAGGAGAATTAGACTACTACCCTTAATTCCAATGCCTTTAGAGCAGTCCATTCACAAGGTGCTATTTATCTCCACCGCTTTGCCAAACTGAAGGGACTGGTAAACGAACAAAATAGTTATTGGCTTGGATATAATGTTGCATGTCTGGAGAAGATGCAAGTATTTGACTGGGCTTAAGTTCCAATATGTTTATGGGTGGGGGAGGGAACATCCATGCTAGTATATGAAAGCTAGACGTGAGTGAATTTGACTATAAGAATGAGAAGGTTTTTAGCAGGGACTTGTCTACACGTTGCCTTTATGTGTAGCAGGAGGGGTGCAAATTCTATCGTGCAACAGCGTGTTTCATGTTTGAAACAGGGCTCCATTCATTCGCACGAGGGAACCTGTAGTGAAGACTAGCAGGAGTCTACTTTTAGTACCCAGCATGCTGCGATGCAGTAGAATTTACCCCTTTACTGATGCACCCTAAACCACACTTTGACAAGCCCTCTGGCTCACCTAAAGCACACGACGGGGTTGCAAAACTCATCACTGAGAGGCAATTTCACGAGGCCTCTTCTGCCTCTTCCTCCCTTTAACGCTCTACAAATTGTACAAGTGCTTGATAGACAGAGATGCTTCGCTTCTTTCTGTTCTGGTGTCTGTACCATTCTGGCTTGGTTGTTGTTTGCCTGTTCCCAGCTATTTCTACTCTGTTATGGGGTTGTTTTTTTGTATCTATGGAATGAAGTACAAATGTGTTCTTGACATTGTAAAGCTGCCAGAATTACAGGTTGGAGTTGCTGTGACGGCACAGATGGAACAATGAAAAGAAATAACAGACAGACGCTTCCAAAGTTTGTCTTTGAACCTGAGAACTTTGTCACTCCGCGGAGCTTTTGGAAGGATTTACGTTGAAATAATGAAATTTGAAGGATGATTGGGGTTTGGGTTTTTTTGAGATACCAAAAAGCACAATGACTCTTAAATTGCGAGTGTTGTATTGCTGTTCCATTATTTGATTTCAGTTTTCACTTAGCTATATGTTATAGTCCCAGATTTTTGGCAAGCACCGTGCCGATCTATTATGTATTTGTCACAGTACAGTCGGCAGACCGAAGAGGTGGGGCTTGACTTATCTGTACGCATTAGTAAATGGCTAGATCTCCCATGACATTTTTTCTTTGCCTCCTGTAAAAATAGCACCCAGAGTCAATTTTTGCTCCTCGTTATGCTGGTGCGGTCCCGTCACACAAGGGCTTGAGGCAGGATTTGCTTTTAACTGAATGATTAAAATTGCTTGGGCTCTGGAAGGGAATAATCTGTATTGGTTTGTATCCACTCTGCAGTGCAACTGAACAGTATTGTTGTAAGTGGAGAACTCGCCCCTCTGGAGTCCTTGTGTGACCAATTCCATCCCAAAGATAAATGTAGCATGGGGCCAGATTCATCCCTTGTGTAACTGAAGGGCGATAGTTGGTAAAATGCGCCCGCAAGATGGTCAAAAAGGTCGGTAGAGGGTATGATGAACTAAGAAATTCAGAATGTTGTCTCCTACTTCATCTTATTAACACTGTCCACCTACAGCCAAACCCTGGTCCCTTTGCTCACGCTACTGAAATGAATGAGATTCCTTGTGTATAAGGCAGGGAGGTACGTGGTCTGTTTTATGGGACAGAAGCATTATCTTCCCTCATTTTCCTTCCAGGTTAGTTGCTGTGATCCAATTGTGTCACTTGGCTAATGGTCAGTTCTAGCTTCCGGCAATAATGCCAGGTCTTGATCTCCTGTTGCAACATCCTCCAGACCCTTTTCTTTAGTTGGGAACCTTGGCTGTCCCTTTGGTCCTGGGTTTCCGCCACGCTCACTGAGGATCTGTCTCTCTAGGCATTTATACCAGTGCATTTTCCAGGTTTAGTCCAAGTTGGATGACTGATCGCGGGGTAGAAAGCTGTCAGGGGGTGTACCATTTTCATTCACGGGGGTGTACTTGCGGAATTATGCCACTCACGTCCGTGGAATTCACTCCCTGTCAGTGCTGTAAAGGAGAACAGAATCTACTCCCTGATTTAATGACATTCCCAAGAGAGATGCAAAGTAATTGGCTGGCAGTGCTTGTCTGTAAACATTATATTTTTAGCGGGTGGCAGCCCTGCTGGGAAATAAGTATGCTGTATTGATGTCCCAGTTGCAGGTGGCTCAATGCCCCATCTGGAGATAAGGGAGTGTCTCCCTCCGCAAAGAGAGAAAAACTAGCTCACAGAATGAGCCATCTTTGGGGAGGACCCCTGGGAGCAGCCACGGCTCGGGAGAAGGCTTGGACTGACTTCCGTGTTGTTGCATTTTGAGACTAAAACCAACCTCTCAGCAAGGGCGTTCCGTTTTGACCAGCTACGACGTACACCGCTAGAGCAAAAGGGTAGCCGGCCTCATGGAACCTCTGTAAAAGCAAGACAAAACAATTGAAAAATGGGAGAGCCCCTGAAGGGGGTGGAGATACTGCAGCTGCGCACCCTCGAGATGCAGTTCAAAACAAAGTGGCATTTCGGCTGCAATTCTGAGATCAGATGTAACTGGCGAGCGCCAGCCGGGCCCTAAAATTATCAGTTGGGAGGATGTCCCAGAGCCGAGTGTGTGAATGGAGAACCGCTGCTGCTCAGGGGAGGAGTCGGGTTGTTCATTTAGCTCCTTTTTTCACAGGAGAGGCACAGGCCACAGGTTGAATCCTGGTGAGGCTGCGCCCACGGATTACAAAGCTTTCCGCGCTGCCTTCCTGACCTGGCTGGGGACCATAGAGAAGAACCAGGAACATTTTCCTTCAGGGTTGAACAGCCTTGGACCTTCACCTAGAGAATGACCGAACAGAGGTGACTCAGTGGCTGAAGCTGGCAGGGCGGACAGGATGGACTTTATTTCGAAAGAGCTTCTATGGTCCAACACAGAGATGACTTTATGGAGCAAAAGCTCCAGAAGAAACCACCCTGGCCACCAAAGGAGGGGCCACTGAGGAAATAGCTAAAACTTGTGGGACTGCAGCAGGACTGATCCAAAATGAATATTCACCTGGTTTCTAGGTGGGAGTCTCCTATTGGCAAGGGCCAGGGGAGAGTGTCAGGAGGGCAGGTGAATGGGGCCACATACAAAATTATTGTCCCTTCCAACCTGTGGAAGTCAACCTGTGGAACTCCTCGCCAGAGGATGTTGTGAAGGCCAGGACTTTAACAGGGTTCAACAAAGAGCTAGATACATTCATAGAAGGCAGGTCCATCAATGGCTCTTAGCCAAGCTGGGCAGGGATGGTGCGCGCCGCCTCTGTTTGTCAGAAACTGGAATTGGATGACAGGAGAGGGATCACTTGATGATTCCTTGCTCTATTCATTCCCTCTGGGGCACCTGACATTGGCCATTGTCAGAAGACAGGACACTGGGCTAGTTGGACCTATGGACTGACCCAGGATGGCCGTCCTTATGTTGTTCTCCGTTCCCGGAGTGTGATGTGGCATGAAATCCAGAGCTTGCTGAGTGGCAGAGGAACGCATGGGTGGATTGTGCGTCTAGGACGGTGGCTAGCACTATCCCAGCAGGCTCCCAGAATCTGAGGCATTGCTACAGACACTGCTTGATGTAGCCTGAGCTCCTTTATATGGCAGGTTCTGTGCCAGCCACCTGCACTCACAGGAACATCTGGGCTGATCGCCCTGCTAATGGGGTAAGGAGCTGGCTCCATTTAGGCCTGCCCCACATCTAGCTGAAGGAAGGGACACCCACAATACCAGCAAGGGGTGCGGCAGGGGTTACACAGCCTAACAGGAATAGCCACATCGCCACCGGTTTATTTCAGCAAAACCCTTTGTGAACATGCGCTTATCTGACATTCATCTTGTGGTACTTCCTATTGGCCAACTCGGCGGGCGGTAGGTGCTGTACATATAAACTTACTGTCAGTCCCTGTCGCAGTAGCTTACACGCTAAAGGACAAGGCATACAGTGATAGCTAAACAAGGAGGCTGGGGGAGGGAAGACAGTGGCAGCACAACAAACAGGATGTGCACGATTCGTAGCCAGCAGGGAGCAGTGATCACAGCTTGCTACCTGCCTCGCCATTATTAGGCAGCAGTTTTCTGCCTGCATTATGCCAAGGGTGAGCCTGGAAGAGGAACATGAAGTAGGGTAAGGTGATGGCTTTACAGACTGTGACTCATAGCTGCTGCCATTTGAGAAAGGTGGCTTGGGGAAAAAGCAGGAAAATACCCATCAGGGAAGTGGACAATCTGTCAACGGAGGCAGGGCATTGACATACCGGGTGAGAGCCCCCTCCAGCTGATCCAGTCTCCGGTCTTTGACCAGATGCTTTCAAGAAAGATGTAAGAAGCCCACGATTGACAGATGTGGAACACAAGGGAGGTCTCACCCTTGTCTGAATTGTCTCAGAGGGGTAGCTGTGTTAATCCAGATCTTTAAAAACATGTAGTCTTGTAGCACCTTAGAAACTAACAAAAATATATAGTTAGTATCGTGAGCTTTCGTGGGCAAAACCCACTTCTTCAGATGAGATGATCTTGAGTGGAGTGCTTATCCCAGCTGAAGAAGTGTGTGTGTGTGTGTGTGTGTGTGTGTGTGTATTGTTAGTCATTAAAGTGCCACAGGATTACTTGTTGTTTCCTTGTCTTAACTGTTAGAGGCTCGCTTGACCCCTGTAGGGTGAGGTTCCATGTTCCTTCCAGAACTTTTGCAAGCATTAGTTTCAATGAACTCAAGCTATTCCGGATATAACTATCCAGTCCTAGTTTCTTAGCTTCGGCAACTTTCCATAACAGTGGATTCTGCTCACTCCCATCAGCACTAAGATGATGCATGCGCATTAGGAAGTCAAACTGGTCGGGCACTACCGTGATACTGACAAGTCCAATGTCCCTGGCCAAACCGAATTAACGAAGCGCTGATGTGGAGGGAAAGAAATGAACGTTCAGGATGGTTTGTTCTACTCCTCTCGCGGGCTGTGTCCATGCCTGGCAAGGATGCTGTCAGGATGAGATAATGTTTGAAGGATGCTTTGAGGAGGTGGAGGACTCTGGCCGTGCTCGGGATCACTGGGGCTGACCCTACTGCTGTTGGCATCAGTGAAAGTTTGGCCAGATGCCGATCTGTGTCGCTTCGTAAGCAATGGCCCGATGGTCAGTGACATGCCAGGCTGCGTTAGGTGAATCGGAATCGAACCATTTAACACACGAAGAAATTGCTTTTTCAATAGCATCTTCCCTTGATGACATGGCTCCAGTTGCAACACACATTCTTGACCATTCAATCTCGAATGTATAGACACGGGGTCTATTTAAAATCCTTAGGGCCCGGTCCCCCTGAAGTCCCTCAGTGCTTTGCCTGCAGGAAGGACACTGAGATTCACCACTGACGTGAACAAGCCGAGTATTTTCTTGCAATATGAGGTGTTGACACATTCTTCCGTTTCTAATCTGTGATCCCTTTTCAGCGATTCCTCCCGACACACACAGGGGCAGATCCTGCAGCCCCTTCTAATGCACAGCTCCTGCCAAGGCCAGTCTGCCAGGTGACAACAGGGCCGGCCCCAGCCATTCTTGCACCCTGGGCAGCGGGCGTGCGGCGCATGTGCAGCCCCGCCCCCTGGGCACACAGCGCATGGGGGGCCCTGCCCCAGGGCGGCAACCTATGAGGGGTGCCTGATGCGGTGCCCCTTACCACTTCAATCAGGCGCCCCCCATGGGTTGGCGCCCCAAGCAGCTGCCCGGCTAGCCCCCCCATTAATCCAACCCTGGGTGACAAGTGCCCCTATAAAGTCCAGAATGACTTCATAGCCTATTGAGGTGTCCGGGAGCTGAAGGTGTTCAGCACCTTCCTGGATCAGACCCAGACTTTTTGGGCCATATCCCTTTCCCTGCTTACAGCTGAGAATCCCAGAGAGCGGCAGGGTTTTAACAGAGGGAAACTTCAGCCCTGTGACAACTTCAAAGTCCTGGGTGGCTTGTAGTCCTGTAAAACGTGCAGTGTTCCTTCAATCACCCACAGGACAGGGCAGAGCCTGTTCGTTTCAGCGAGCAGGGTTTTCCTGTATCAGTTCTTTGAAATTAATAGATGGCAGGTTTAAAACAAATAAAAGGAAGTTCTTCTTCACACAGAGTAGTCAACCTGTGGAACTCCTTGCCAGTGGATGTGGTGAAGGCTGGGACTTTCACAGGGTTCAAAAAAGAGCTAGATAGATTCATGGAGGTTAGATCTATCAATGGCTATTAGCCAGGATGGGTAGGAATGGTGTCTCTAGCCTCTTTTTAAATGGGTGACAGGAGAGGGATCATGTGAGGATTACCTGTTGTGTTCCCATCCTCTGGAGCATCTGGCATTGGCCACTGTCGGCAGACAGGATACTGGGCTACATGGACCTTTGGTCTGACCCAGTCTGGCCATTCTTGTGTTCTTATGTTTCAGTTGGGGGTAGGTTTCCTTTCCCTACCTGTCTGAGATTCACTTGGAGTTTCACGTTCAGATGACACCGCTGCATTTCAAGTGTAGCTGAGACAAAACTGCTGATCTCTGCCATCCATGCAAAAGTATTTAATCCTCTCTGAGATCCCTCCTTAGCACTGGGGAGCACTGGAAAGCCAGCCTGCAGCTCTCTCGATCCTCCAGCCCCAGCTGTGTGGTAATGCCTGCCCATCATAGAATCCTAGGGCTGGAAGACACGTAGGGAGCCATCAAGTCCAGCCCCCGACCCAAAGCAGGACCAACCCAACTCAATCATCCCAGCCAGGGCTTTGTCCAGCTGGAACTAAAAACCCTCCAGGGATGGAGACTCTAACCTCGTGCGTGACCTCGTCCAAGCTTTGGGCTTCCAATCAAAAAAGAAGAGAATATTGGCTGGTGGCAGATTTTGGTGATAAAGAGGGGCTATGCAGCGCCACATGTCCTGCGAGACCTCTTGGGTTCCTAAACCACCTGGGCATGATGAGAGACTATACTATTAGCACACTGCAGGCCCAGGTGTGGGAAGTCAGTGGGAGTTTTAGAACCGATTTCCGTGGCTCAAAGCTGCAGGGGTGAGTTGTTAACGCAGCAAGAGGAGCCATTACCGTGCAGTTATTGTTCGCTTTAAGGGGGACTGCATAGCTAAAACCCACCCAGCCTCTATTTTCTCTCTCCTTTTTGGATGAACGGCACCCCGTGGCTCTTCCCTGTCAGCACAGAAAATCCCTGAGGGTGTCAGTCGGAGCTTAACATCTTATTAAACCAACATCAGAGGTCTGTTGGAGGCATCACTACATAGTCACTTGTTGCAAGGGACAATCCTGGAGCTCTTAAAGTCTACCTGGCCTACAGGTGGGAAATGTATTTTTCCTTTTTCCAGTGTTATTCAATGGAACACATCCTCCAGAGCAGGAAATATTCTGCAGAGAAAGGGGACGGGGACGGGGGGAAGAGGGGTGCGAATCAAGGACTGTAGTGTTTTGAATTAGGTGAATTTAATGTCTGTAGATGATACTGATTTGTCAAGACTGGAAACTGAAGAACTGTCTTGACCTACTAATCAGACATTGTATGGGCAATGTAAGATTTCTTCCAATATACTCGGTCCCTTATCCAGTGGAGTCATGTATTGGGGTCATTAAATAGATCCATTTCCATGGCGATTCAGTTCCTCCGACAACTTCAACAAGATGCTGATCACAAGTAGTAATTTTTTAGATGAGCGAGCCGGCCATTGGGATTAAGACTTCCCACTTATTTCACCCAGACCAGCCAACTTGGGTCAAGGTGTTGTCAGGATGATTTCTCTAGACTTTGTCACCAGCTGAAAATCAGCAGTACAATAGGATCTTCTCAGAAGGTGTTCTTTATCATCTGTCCCCTCACCATGACCTAATTAACGCTGGAATTGTTCTGCCCAATTCCGGCTGTGTCGGGCACCTTGAACAGAATGGAATTGTGATACCAAATTCTGATTTGGTAACAATTTGGCAATTTTGGATTTGGATAAAGGCTTGTGAATTTGATAGAGGAAAGGTTTGATCTTCTCTCCGTATCACATGGACTCTTGTGTCTACCAGAGACATGCAGTATGGATAGATCTGAAGAATGTCACGCCACTACTGCCAGTGATCTTGTGCGTTTTTTTCCTATGAATCTGTCGCTTCATCATTGGAATAAAAGCCATAACTTTTCCCATGTCTCATGATCAGCCTTAATTTGCCCACATCAAAACCATTTCTACAAATTAGTGAGGGGTAACCAAAATTACAAAAGGTCTTAAACCAACATAAGACATCTCCGTCTTTTTGAGCAATGGGCAAAAATATTAGTTAAAATAAAGACACGCAAAAGTTCAAGGGTCATCAAAGTGATACTAGGTCAACCATCCTTAATAGGGGTGGAGAATGTTCCTACGAATATAGTGAAGGTTGATTGATGGAAGAGGACACTGAAGTAGCCAACCCCCAAAAGCCAGGACAACATCACTGCAAGCTTCTCCCACATGACACTGCTGACGTATCTGAACTTTGACCTGGAGAGATCCTCACTGTCATGGCCTATTCAGTTCTTGGCTGAAATTCCCGACAAGGGTTTGACTTAAAGCTAGCTATGGCTTTGATCCTTGTGATGTGGCTGTCTGTCCTCTGGAAGCTGGAGAAAGGCCAATATATAATTTCACAAAACCAACGGTGACAGCAACGTGAAGTCACCACTGACTTGGTGACTGGGAGATGAAAGATCCTATGGGAACAGCCCCCAAAGTCATCCAGTTCCCTCTTGATTTCCCCTCCCCCTTAGTGCAAAACAAAGGAAAGTAATGGAGTCTTCTCTCACTTTGAACTGGAGTAACTAATTTTTGACAGCTAATTAGATGATCTGGCAGAGCATGTGCTAAGAAAGCAATGTAAGCATAACCTGCTCTTTTAGTAAGTAAAATATCTTCCTTAGCATTTCTACATCCCTGATCATCATGGTAGCTAGGTGCCACACTACACTGTAGCCAAGCACTAAATGATAAACTTGAGGCAAGTTCATACACTGCTGTTTATATAGGCAATAAGTAGTCCGGTGGCACTTTAAAGACTAACAAAATACAGGCAGTCCCCGGGTTACGTACAAGATAGGGACTGTAGGTTTGTTCTTAAGTTGAATTTGTATGTAAGTCGGAACTGGTACATATTGTAGGGGAAACTCTAGCCAAACATTTCTCCAGAGCTCAGTTTTATTCTCCCGCACCTCACTTCCCTCAGTCCTTTATTCTCAAGCTGAGGTGTCTGCTGAGAAAAGCCGCTCCGCGTCTCCCTGGTCTGCTGGGGGGGGGGGCACTAGCTTCGCGTCTCCCTGGTCTGCTGGGGGGAAGCAGCTAGTGCGGGGTTGCCTCACCCCGTTTGTAAGTAGGGATCCGATGTAAGTCGGATCCATGTAACCCGGGGACTGCCTGTATAGCAAGAGAGTATCATGAGCTTCCGTGGGCAAACCCCACTTCCTCAGATGAGATAATCACAGGGGTGTTTGACAGCACTGGCTGTAGACAGAGTGTACTTTATTTTCTTTATATTTTCCTGCTTTTCTTCCTTTTTTGGGAAGCATGCATGCACACAACCTAATTTTGCCTCTTTCTTCCCTGTTCAGGGCTTGAGTGGAGTTCAGTTTCTACCTTGATCACAGTTAGAAAACAGACCAAAAAAATGTCACGTCCAGCGCACATCTACTCCTTCCTCCTTTAACCATTTGGCTGCTCTCTCCCCCCCCTCTCATGCTAGCTAGATAAACATGCTTCTGTTTTGACCAAGTACTGGGCATGTCACTTTACAAGACTGGCGTTCGAATAGGTAGGCTTGTTGATAGTCTCCATTGATCCTCTATTGCTTACACACCCGAAACTAAACCCCATCTTCTATTGATGTATAGAGTAAAAAATAACTTTGTGGGCTGACATGATAGGGGGAAACTTTTAGGTAGATAGAACATTGGACCCCAAGTTGGAATTAAGCCAGGGCATTTCATTAGCCATGGACAAAAATATTAGTTATAATAAAGACATGCAAAAGTTCAAGGGTCATCAAAGTGATACTAGGTCAACCATTTTGCAAAATGTGTCTCATGGGATTTTTAAGGACGGATCTCAGGTGAAAATATCATGTGAAAAAAATGGCACCTTCAAGAAGTAAAGATCCCCCAAAATCACCACTCTGGGATTTTGTTTCAATATCAACTCAAAAGGGGAAGTACCACTCAATGAATCACTACCACCGCTTGCCATGTACTCTGACTCTTGCCAGGTCTTGACCATGTCCAGTTCTACTAGACTTGTGAATTCTGGGACGTTCACGTCCCAAGGCAGCACAACCCTACAAAGCAAAGACTGACAGGGCAAATGTCTCTAAAGGTGAAACCTGAGCATGTCCGGAACCAGCTCTGTCATGGAACAGTTCAAAAGTGGAGATAGACTTGAAGCATGATATCCGATAGCCTGGTGGTATCAGTGGAGGCATTCAATCGGCCTGTGTCCTTACTGGGACACTGATCCACCTGGCCAACAAGTCATTCCTTCTGGAGTGTGGAAGATGAGACTTTTGAGGATAGTGTCAAGGAAACCTGCATCACCAGCAGTTGTAGGATAAGCTGTATGGCCACGGGTCCTACTCCCATGTCCCTATGTCTCCCATTGCACAGCTCTTTCAGATGTCTTGGGGTGTGTCTAGACTACATGCCTCCGTCGACGGAGGCATGTAGATTAGACAGATCGGCAGAGGGAAATGAAGCCGCGATTAAAATAATCGCGGCTTCATTTCAATTTAAATGGCTGCCCCGCTCTGCCGATCAGCTGTTTGTCGGCAGATCGGGGCAGTCTGGACGCGCCACGTTGACAAAGAAGCCTTTCTTGATCGGCACAGGTAAACCTGGTTTCACGAGGCATACCTGTGCCGATCAAGAAAGGCTTCTTTGTCGACGCGGCGCGTCCAGACTGCCCCGATCTGCCGACAAACAGCTGATCGGCAGAGCGGGGCAGCCATTTAAATTTAAATTAAGCCGCGATTATTTTAATCGCGGCTTCATTTCCCTCTGCCGATCTGTCTAATCTACATGCCTCCGTCGACGGAGGCATGTAGTTTAAACGTACCCTTGGTGTGTCTCTGCCTCTGAATTCTGGTCACGCCAGGCTATGTCGATGATCAAGATTCCGGAATCACCACAAAGCAGGCGGTACTCAGCTGAGGGCTCAGACTGCTGTCGCCAACGGCACATGTGGGATGCCACCCGGTGGTGTTGCATAGCAGGGACCCCTCCAGAGAACGGAGAAGTCGCAGTGGAGTGTGCTACGGAAAGGGAGTTGTGACAAGTCCTTTCTGGCTGAAAGGAGGGAGAGCACACGCCCTTGGAGGCGGAGATAGTATTGCTCCTTGGCTCATACTGAACCATTTCAAAAAGAGGTAAAGTAACACGCTCATGAGATGGAGCAGTTTGTTTGAAAAGTGATATGGACCCAGATTTTTAACAGGGTGGTCGGGATAGCTATTTACTGGCATAGCTTATTGGACGTCCAGGGCACATCTACACAACAGGGCAAAAGTCGAATTAAGCTCCGCAACTTCAGCTACGTCAATGGCGTGGCTGACATCAAAATTTGGCTTTTGGTGCTGTCTACACAGCAGGAAGTCGAAGGAAGAACACTCTTCCTTCAACTTCCAGGTGTAGGACTTTCACCACTTCCCTTCTCTGAATCTTACCAATTTGTATCGCTGACCATCTCTTAGTAGAGGGGTGTCTCCCATATATAATAGATTGGCAATAAAGAAGTCCTTAGTGGACTTCATGGAGGCTCTAGTTGTTCCACTTGATTAGCTTATGCTTGCTGGATACTGCATCTAGATAAGGACAGGAACAAATGGAAACCATGAAACAAGTGGATTATATACCTGGACACTAGGACGAGACTTAAAGCATCAAACAATGACCAAATGATGGTCACCAAACGATGACTAAAGCTCTCTGTCATCATCAATGGTATAGACTATGAGCAGCAGGCTCATACTGTATACTTATCATGGATGGACAGCACGTTGGACACATAATTCAAATAAAATCAGGAGTATCATTCCTATCCAGCTAGCAATTTACCATGCAGATCTTACGGATCTTGAGGCTACCAAAGCCATCAAATGGACATCTCTGTTACACACCAAGCGTAGACGCCAATGTGTGTTGGTTGCCACTATCTTACTAGCCAGTGCAACCAAGCCCATGCCGTTTGCATTATTCCTTTCAGTACCAGGGTAAAGAACAACCCTTTCCATGGGCCAGGATGGTAGCTGGCAATTACAGATAATGAGAAGACGTTGCTGCATTTCACTTGAACCTAACCACCTCCACTCATTCATGTGTACATCTACTACTGTGATATACGCCATCATGTGCCAGCAATGCCCCTCTGTCATGTACATCAGACAAACCAGACTGCCTCTATGCAAAAGAATACATGGACCCAAATCAGACATTAAGAATGGCAACATCCGAAAGCCAGTGTGGAGTCCTTTAATCCCCTGAGCACACAGTTTCGGACTTGCAAGCTGCCATTCTCAGACTGAAAAACTTCAAAACCAGACTGAAGAGAGAAATTGCTGTGCTGGAATTCCTATGCAAATTTGATGCCATGAACCAGGGTCTAAACAAACACTTGGAGTGGTTCTCGCATTACTCTAGGTAATTTCCCATTGAAGTACTCTCAACTTCTCATCACATTTGGAGATGAGCCACATCTACCTTGATTTAATTAGCACTGACGTCACCGTCCCATCTCTGTACCCTTTTTTCCCCCTTTCTTTCTCTTCTTTCTTTCTTTTTCTCTTCAGCATCAAAGGCCTTTTCAATACTGACATATTTTGTTTCCAAAACCTACCTTTGGTGACAAAACAGTGAGAGCGTTTACACTGCAATGTGACTTTTGTCAGGAAAAACACACAGTTTTGGCGACAAAAAACTTCCATCCCTGAGAAAGACTTTTACCTTTTGCCCTCCCTTTACTGTGGACAAAGAGCCAGCGTAGACTCCACAATGCCTGCCCTGATGGCTCTGCTCAGTGTTCTGTGATCTCTGCTGCCCTGCAGGCTGGTGCCCCTCCCCTTTCAAAGCTCCAGGAAGTAACTGACAGTCAGTGAGCTGCTGCAGGGGGAGGGCGGGAGAGACGGCTGTGCTGCTTTGACATTCCTCAGCACGGAGAGCTCACAAAGCTATGAAGGAATCCCAAGAAGTGCAGGGATCAGCTCTGCCTTCCCACAACTCTGCACTGCGGGATGCTTACCCACATTGCTCTGCTCTATCTGTCGACAGAGTGCTAATAATGTGGTCATGAAATGTCGACAGTGTTTTGACTGGGTTTTCACTTTTGGCAACTTTTGCATGTCGGCAGAACTTTTGTGGCCAAACCTTCCTGGTGTAGACATAGCCTGAAGAAGTGAGTTGTGGCTCATGAAAGCTTATGCCTTAATATCCTAATACACGTGTTAGTCTATAAAGTGCCACCGGACTCCTTGTTGTTCTTGCTGAAACAGACTAACATGGCGACCCCTCTGGAGCCTGTCACTTGACCATTTATTTAGAATTACAAGCTTTTGGGAGAAGCAAGGCAGGGACCCAAGATGGGACCCAGGACTCAGAGTTGATGCAGATCAGGTAGGAGATCAGTACAAGGGTTTTGCCAGCTGAGTTACGTGAGCGTACAATCTTTAGACCAACTCTTCCCTCTTGTGTTTGACTCTAGCCAGAAAACTGTCCCCCTCTCATCTTCACGAGGGATACATTTGCTTCCAGACTAAAATCAAAGAGAGGAAAAGAAGAAAGGAAGAGATTAGAAATTTGAACCAAGTGCCTCTGAGACCTTTCTTTCTTGAAACACTGATGTGTAGTCCAGAAACATTCAATGTCATTTAGCCTCCAACGGGGATCTCACTTGGAACAGAAATGCCGATGTGATTCCCAAACTCTCATGCCGTTTTCAATAGAGAATGAATTTTCCAGAAAGGCTCTGATTCTGCAGCCCTTCCCTACCTGAGCGGCCTTTATGCCCTTGTTCATAGTGCTGGGTGCCCTTCACCTCAGCAGGTTTATCTGCACGAGTAAACAGAAGATGGGTAAGCGAAGGCTGGAAGATGAGGTCATCAAAGTATTACATTCCTGTCACCTGGAGTTCTTCTTCAAGCCTGTGTTTTAGGTGGGTATTACTCCTCTGGAGTACTTTGCTTTGGGCTGCAACTTGATCTCCAGGATTTCAGCCAAGGATCTTTGCGTTTTTGCCGTTTTCTGGTTTTTTTTCATTAGTTAAACATCAAGGCTATGTCTACAGGCTTCTTGTGCCGTTCTTGTGCAAAAACTTGCAGAGCATCCACACTACAAGCTCATTCTTGCGCAAGAAAGTTTACAATAGATCGTCAGAAGAGAGGGCTTTTTGCGCAAGAGTTATTCCTCTCCCCGTGAGGAATAAGCCTTTTTGTGCAAGAGCTGTTGTGCAAAAAGGCATGTGTAGATGGGAACAGGGGTTTCTTGCGCAAGAATCCCCTATGGCTAAAATGGCCATCAGAGCTTTCTTGCGCAAGAGAGCATCCGCACTGCCATGGACGCTCTAGCACAAAAGAACATCTCTTGCGCAAACGCACATGGCAGTGTGGACGTGCTCTTGTGCAAGAACTTTTGCGCAAGAACTCTTGTGCAAAAAGTTCTTGCGCAAGAAGCCTGCAGTGTAAACATAGCCCAATTTAGTTATTAAATAATATTGTGTTTAAAAATATTAGCAGTTGTGGCTACTTTTGAATGGTTTGTTTATCTCAGAAAGGCCAGGAGTTTTCAAAGCCACCAGCAATCGGCCATTAGCCCTCCAATGGATTTTATACGTCTTAAATAAAATATTATGAATTGTCCACAAATTAAACTTTAAACACCACTTCCATTGCCATACCGGGAGTATTTTCTTATTTCACTTTTCATGTTGCTTAATGGCATTTCATTCTGTGCATTGAAGAGCCGTCAACGCCGGCATGTGCCAAGCAGCTGGTTTGGGTTTTGCTTTGGGTTTGGTTTTTGTTTTTTTTTCATGGAGCAGGCAATGTGAAACAGCAAGGGCCCCGTTTGGGTTCACGGCATAGAACGTACTAACAATTGCCGGTCCAAGCCACAGGAATTGATTCACAAGAAGATCAGGGTGGAAGAGGAAACGCAAATGGTCCGATGCTCTTCCCCCCTTCCCACTCCCACCTTCCCACTGCTCAGAGAGGGGAGCAGAGATGACCCTGTGCACCCGCCATGGGGATATCTCTCCACGGGGACAGTCTGCATGGGGAGCAGCTCTGGAATCACCAGTGCAGGGGCCAATGAGTGGGCACCTCAAAGAGGCAATAATCCAGACGTTGCTCACCGCTCTCTGATTCTTTGCCCATCCCTGGCAAGGGCAACCTGAAGAGTGCACCCGCCAACCAAAGCTGGTTCACCAAGTTGCTCATGCCTCTGAGACCTCATATGGAATGTCGGAGGCCAGAAATCTTCTCTTGGGCACAGAGAGAGAGAGAGTGAATGTTTGCAGGCTGTGGGGGGAGCATACAGACTCCTTGAGACTTACCTTTGTGTACCACCGTGGGCAGACAAATATGTGAATGGTGTTTGGGGCAATTGCCTATCACTTAAGAACAGACGTCAGCCCAACGGATCTCCTAAATCTTACCGTATCTTCCGAAAGGGGGCTCTCCACTGCAGCACTATAACTCTGGAGTAACTCCATTGTAGTCGGTAGCACTAATTCATCTTTATGTCAGTCAGCTGGCCCATAAGTTCTATGTTTCCATCTCTGGGACATGCTCCCCATGATTTGTCACTTATGCCTCACTTTACGGGGGGGAGGAGGGGCGTTAAACCATCATATCTGCCTGGCATTATTCTGCATGCTGGGATATGCCCAGACTTGCACGTTAATTTGTTTCTCTTTTGCTTTTTAAAAAAAAATTGTTGTTATTTAAAAACAATTTAAAAGTATTTAAAAAAATACTTGGTTATTTTATGGTGGCATGAGGTTCTTGCCTTTAGTATTGTGCCGAATTTTGTAAATATTTTTCAATCCTTTTCATTCGATGCTCCCCCCAATCCTGGTGAACTGAACTCAAGAATGCCTTTCTGTAAGCACAGTTCTAGGTTCTTGGCTGCGCACAAAAGTTGGCCAAGGCGTGACAAGAAGCACAGTTGAACGCTGCAAAAGCAGTGCCCTAAAATCCACACAAGCTCCGTGGGGTGACAAACACACTCGAACCCAATGCAACCCGAGCTCCTGTCCTCAACTACCAACCTTCACGTTTCTCTCATGAACGGGATGGCGACCTAATTCCATTGCTTTTTATAAGGCAAAATGTGTGCTTGTGAAATTGTGACCTTGATGTGTTCTTTTGTAAATGTTTAACTAAGGGGGAAAATGTATTTAAAACAAAACCACCATTATTGTGCTGGGTTTTTGCCTCAAATTGGTGCATACGCTTCATATCAGGGACCTACTATACATAATAAAAATCAGCTACAAGCTTCCGCTACTGTAAAACCAGATACACACCTTTTACTGTAATAGAAAACCTTGCACTGTAATGGTTACTGTTTAAAAACAAACAAACAAGCAAACAAAACGAACCTCTTGTCAGAACTAATTTTGTATCTTTGATTATATCTGAAATTTTAACATTTTTGTATACTCACCATGACAATGAGAGAATTCGATGTGGTTAGTTTTCAGGTTCTGTTTTCGCTCTGTCTAATCCCACATGTGCATTGCTCTATGATGTTGAAAGGCAGGAGAAGGCCAAGGAAAATATAAGTCCATCATCCACTTGTCATGAGCACAACGCTGCTAAAATAATCAAACTACATGAAAAGCAAAGGCATGGAGCCGTTGGTCCTATTTCAGAGCCTGCTTAAAAATTCCACTCACCGAGTATAACTCCAACAAAACAAACGAGTCTTGGCCGTTCTCTTTTTCCAGCAGTGCTCTGTCTGCTTAGCCTAGCCAACCACATCACCCAGCAATGCACGAGGGGTTGGTAGGAAGTCTGAACCACTGAAGATACCTTTGCTACCATGAAACTTTTTGATTTTCTTTTCTCTTTCAATAAATTGTGTTTGGAATCAGACCGCATGTTGGTAACAATTCTTTCTACTTTTAAATACCAATACACTTTGTGTGTAATGTCTCGTTTCGTAGCTAAAAGAATTTTAAATGTGAATCTGAGTTTGAGCCATTTTTTCCTTGTTGTTCCGTGATCGGGGAATTATTACCATTTTAATTTGACAGTAGGTTCCCCCTCTCCCTCCTTCCAATCATCATTTCATATTTTCTACAAAAGAAAAAAAAACAAAAAGAAAAAAAAAGAAAAAAAACAAGCAAAGGAACAAATAATCTTTTTTTCTCTCTCTAGGATGTGTAATGTTGTGTTGTCCAGATTCTGTATAAAAATATGTATATGATGTATCTGATATTTGGCAGCCACTGGCTGTGACTTTAACCAATATAATTAACAAAGAAATGCATAATGTTGGTGTTTTAAAAAGTAAAAAAAAAAAAACCTAGTTAAGATGTTTGTGTAAACTTGCATGGTTTAAAATGTACCTAGTGCATTGAGAAATGTTGTTGAGGTCCTAAGTGAAAGGTTGGTTTACTTTTTGATTCTAATGGTGATTGGTTTGTTGATCAGAATATCCCCTATACTGTATGGTTTAGTTTCTTTAGCATATTTATTTATTTTTCTCAAGATCTAGCATAGTGTATCTCTCTATATGTAATACTGTTCCTTAAAACCAAGTTGTGGAAACTGCGTTTCGTCTGGCAAAATGCTGTTTTGCATCACCGTTCGAATTCCATTGCTTTTCATTTAATTTGCTGGAAAGTCCAGGTTTGAAGCACCTCCTTACCCTTTCAAATCGTAAACCCCGATGTGTGAAACGCTCCAGGTCCCAAGTAGAACCAGTAGGAGTGGAGTTATTTGGGCGTCATTGAGATTAGCATCTGGCCCATGAGTTCCTAGATGGGAGAGATTTGGTCCCGAGATGAGCAATGCTCTCTAGGAGCATGTCTACACTGGGGAGTTATTTCAAAATAACTCCCTTTATTTCGAAATAACAAGGCGAGCCTCCACACGACCAAGCCCGTTATTCTGCAATAATCACTTCTGCTTGTGAAGAGGAATAAGCTTATTTCGAAATAACGTATTTCGAAATAACCTAGGGTATATCTACACTACCCCCCTAGTTCGAA
The DNA here is from genome assembly GCF_052426305.1 of Pelodiscus sinensis. NCBI lineage: Eukaryota > Metazoa > Chordata > Testudines > Trionychidae > Pelodiscus > Pelodiscus sinensis. Next base: position 5,391,915 of record NC_143054.1, read on the forward strand.
CTGGGGGGGTAATGTAGTCATATGGAGTTGCAAATGAAGCCCGGGATTTGAATTTCCCGGGCTTCATTTGCATAAAGCCGGCCGGCGCCATTTTTAAATGCCGGCTAGTTCGGACCCCGTGCCGTGGAACGAGGTGTACAGCTAGTTCGGATTAGGAAGCACGGACTAGCTAGTTCGGATTAGGCTTCCTAATCCGAACTATCTGTACACCTCGTTCCACAGCACGGGGGTCCGAACTAGCCGGCATTTAAAAATGGCACCGGCCAGCTTTATGCAAATGAAGCCCGGGAAATTCAAATCCCGGGCTTCATTTGCAACTCCGTATGACTACATTACCCCCCCTAGTTCAAACTAGGGGGGTAGTGTAGACATACCCCTAGTCGTGTAGACACAGCCAAGGAAACAGGATTTTACTTTCAGCAGCGTGTGTTTTATCAGGCTCATGCCAGGCTTGGCTGAGGGATAAAGGCCCACTGTTGGCCTTTAGGTGCAGCCGTCTAACGTCACAGAAATCAATGGGGCAATTGATAGCCTAAACTAACCCCCTCCAAAACAGTTGGACTAAATTCTGCCCCTGGTGAGCAGACACACAGATTCAATGAGTTCAATAGGACTATGCCACAGAGAGCAGAATTTGGCCTTATGGAATTAATGGGCAATAGACCCAAATGCTGCGTGTTCCCCATTCAGGGGAATCACAATGCTAACGAGCAATGACGATTGTTAATATTCACCACCCAGACCTCTGTAGCAAAGCCCCAATCAGGTTCCAGTTCTCCTTCATAGCAGTTGAACCACTGGTGAGTTTTCAAACTGTAAGCCAGAACTCCACCAGCTCCTTCCATCAGCAGTTCCAGAACCAAAGCACAGATCTTGGCTTCGGGAGGTTTTGCCTACTCAAGAGCGTCTGGATCGGGGCTTACAACAGCGGCTAAACAAGCGGCCTTTTTCCTATTTGCCGCCTCATGCTTGAAAAGCCACTGGTTCTCTTACCCATAAATGAAGCATAGCAAGGGCTCCATGGATAACACCTTTCATCCCAGAGAATCTCAAAGGGCTTTACAAACTTGCTGTATGCCATCATCCTGAAATGCAGCCACCTCTGGGTTGGAACTCAGCCGCTGTCGCTCCGCACACAGCACCAAGTTTAGAGCAGGAAGCACAGACTACTTTAGTTAAGCCTGCAGGGGGAAATGTACAGAAAGGATTAAAAGTATCTAATTCTCTAATCATCACAGATGTAGTCAGTTTACTCTTTATTTTTCACTCGTTTTGGACAAGGAAATTAAAAAAGGGCCCAACTCATTTTCTGCTTTTAGTCACTTGCACTTCCTGGCTCTCCAGTGCTGGCACAGGGTTGGAGTGTTTGGGTTTCTACAGCGGAATGTCGGAAATCCACAATGGAATGTCGGAAATCCACAATGGAATGTTGGAAATCCACAGTGGAATGTCGGAAATCTACAGCGGAATGTCAGAAATCTAAAACTAGGAAACCATTAAACAACCTCCTCTGTGTTCAATTTCTTTTTCAGTCTAAAAATATTCTTATTCCTATGAGGGCAAGTTTGTGTCTCAACCACCACGTCTGCAGAGGGGGGAAAGGGTATGGAAGGCCACTCTTTACTCCCCTGCATGGACAGCCTTGTAGATATAGGCCTGGCACAGATTTCTTCCCCCTCTGGAGCAAGTGGGGAAGGCAAATTTTGACTCTGTCCCCACTCCATCCCTGCTTTGCTTCGGCAGCAGAACGACATGCTGCCCAGTCAGGATAGCTGCAGTCTAGCTCTCCTCCCATCCCTTGCTCCTCTATGGGGCCCCATGGATTAATTGAATTGATTGGAAAAAGTAATCCTGACCCCTGACATGAAAGGCCTAGAGGGAACGCCTCTTGGAAGGGTCACAACACTGCCAGTCCTGTGGTCAATACTCAGATGGGAACCAATCTGGCGTGGATGTCCATTTGTCAATGTCCTTCACCTTGGGATTTGCTTTGTGGCACGTGGGATGGCTGAGAAGCTGAGGACAACATTTGTTTCTCCACATCATTGTCCCAGGGGGACGTGAGTCGCCTCCAATGGGGATGTAGATCCGGAGTTTCTGCTCCATGTAAGCCAAGGCAGGTGTAATACTAGAGTGAGAGGCAAATCAGGGATCCCCTTCCAAGTCTGCTGTCAGACTGATGGGTGACTCCCGGTAGCAACACTGCTACTGAAGACAAGAGACGCCTGCAAGAACTTCAGGAGAAGGCCGGAAGCATTTTAGAACTTGCTGCTCCGGATAGACTCTGATCTCCTCTGAGGCTTCTATGTTCTTTGTTGTTCTTTGTTCTACTGGGGATTGTTTCAGCTGAGGGTCCAACCTCCCAATGAATAGCCCTGTTCAGTCAGAAAGAGTTTATTCTGCTCATGCTGCAGCTTGGGATGTACCCTTTTGAGGGATGCTCATGCCAGAGGCCCAGTGCATGTCCTGGACACAGCAGTGATCTCTTTTAACGAGTAGAAGAAGCCATGCCATGGACCCCAGGACAGGGGCGAACCGCCCCCTTCTGTGCAAATACAGTTTAGCTGTTATGCTTTTTGGGGCTCCTGGTCTTGCTGTAGGGGGTAGGTTTGCCATGGACTCCATCGGGAGGAGAACTGGACAGGATCTCAACATTCGAAGGCTGAGGGTAAGATTTTTCAAAGAGATTTAGATACCGAAAGATGCACATAGGGGCTGAGTCAGCTTAAACCAACAGGCGTTGGGCAACTGGGTGCCTTTGGAAATCTCACAAGGTGCCGTGGCATTGGTAGGCACCTGAACGCCATGGAACATCTGGCCAATAGTCGAGGTGCAGCATCCCAAGTATTTAGTCCTCTCACAACGTGGTATAATCTCTCAGGAGATCTCCCAACGTAGTCTCTGGTGTGGGACTGGTTAGTCCGTCCTGCCACTGCTCGGTCCAGCCACACCGTGTGCACATTCCTTGGACGGCATCGATTTACTCGGGCTGCTGAGCAGGGCCAGCCCGCTCCTGCAGAAATAAGTCAATTCCCTAGTCCCTTCCCGACAGCCCAGCCTACGCAAGGTCTCGGCTCCATTCGAAGTCCACGTTAAAAAGCGACTGTCGGTACATTCTCCAGCTGTTGGGCACTTCAGCACGTACAGTGTGCCACTGGGATGGCTCTCTTCGCCCAAGTACGCACCAAGGGTAAAGCACGTACCAAGGCCTTTTCTTTTCTTCCTTTCATGGAAAGCCCCGCGGATATTCTGCAAAGACCCAGAGGAAGCCAAGATCAAGCAGGCGGGAGTTGTGGAGTTATGCAGGATTTTTATGCGACTGTTTCATTTCCTACGCAATAAAAACTGAAGACCTTATTATAGCAAACCCTGCATCCGGTGCTACCTCTACAACGTTCCCAGTGGAACCAGCTCTCCTGCGACTCCTCTGATTGGTTGCACTTTGCAAAATGTTTGCAGTGGGAAATGTCTCCGGCAAACCATTTGCAGCAGGGCGGGGAGACTCTCTCCCCAGCCCCATTCCACATGGCTTTTCCTGCTCTTTTTTTTTTAATACATTTCAGAGAGGTGGGGGGGATTGAAGGGTTGTTGAGAGAGGGGACAGCTAGTATGGCTGGTATTGTCCATAGGATTATGTGAAGCTGATGGCAGAGGGTTGAGCGACCAAGCTTTGGAGTTCAGTAAACTCTTCGGCTGTGACTACATTGGCATGATTTTGCGCAAAAACATGCTGCCCGTCTACACTGGCGGGGAGTTCTTGCACAAGAACACTGATGTTCTAATGTGTGAAATCAGTGCTTCTTGTGCAAGAACCATGATGCTCCCGCTCAGGAATAAGCCCTTTTGTGCAATTGTTCTTGCGCAAGAGGCCAGTGTAGACAGGCAACCTGAATTTCTTGCGCAAGAAAGCCCGATGGCTAAAATGGCCATCAGAGCTTTCTTGAGCAAGAGAGCATCTGCACTGGCACGGATGTTTTTGCGCAAAAGCACGTGCCAGTGTAGACGCTCTCTTGTGCAAATACTTTTACGCAAAAACTCTTGCGTTAAAAATATTTGCGCAAAATCTTGCCAATGTAGACGTAGCCTTGGTGTTTAGCAATCTCAGGCTGGAGTCAGAAAACCCCCAGGTTTGTTCAAGGTGAGCTGTTTCTTTGGTTTGCTATTGCCCATGGTTTTTCTTGATTGCCCCCTCTTTTATAAATACACTCTTCCAGAAGAGCTGGATCAGAATCGTTACCTTCCGATGGATGTATCACCTCATGTGCACTTCATCAGCGCTCACCTCCCCCCGCAGCCAGCCATGTGTCATCTTTTCTAGAGAGGAAGTGTTGTCTAAAGGTGAGATCAGGGGAAACTGGCAACCAGGATGCCTGGAGTCCGGTCCCAGCTCTTCCACTGACTTGCTGGGTGACCTTGAAACAAGCCACTTTGCCTCTCTGTGCCTCAGTTTACCCGTTTGGGTATCATAATATCTACCTCACCGGGGTATTGTGAGGCTTAATTAATTAATGTCCGTAAAGCACTTCCAGAGCCTTGGATGAAAGGTGCCATAGAAGTGCACAATATTATTATCGTCATGTTTAGATTACCTATCGTACGTACGTGTGTTAACTTTTCTTTGCACAGCTGAATGAGGAGAATACATCATGGCAAGAAGGTTTCATTTATCAGTGGTAGTTTTAATTATCTGCAAGAGCACCCGCTGTCTGCTAAACATGAGAACTGCACCCGCTCCGGATTGTTCGGTTTTGATTACACAGTCAAGCAGTGTACAATAGCAAACCCCAGCTCACCTTTAAAAAAAATCAACATTCCTGGATTTATGGCATGTATGGGTGCCAAGCCGAAGGAGACACAGCGCCTGTTAGCCTCCCAGTCAATATAACTATCAAATGCACAATTGCATCACCACCGTGACCAATAATTCACCGAATTGCAAAAGTATGTGTGAGCCTTGGGTATCCCATCCATCTTTTCATGGAATCATAGAACACTAGAACTGAAAGGGACCTCGCGAGGTCATTAAGTCAAGTCCCTTGCCCTCACAGCAGGATCAAGCACCGTCTAGATCATCCCTGATGTCTGTCCTACCTGCTCTTAAAATCTCCAATGATGGACATTCCACAACCTCTTTAGGCAACTTATTCCCGTGCTTAACCACCCTGACAGTTAGGAAGTTTTTCCTAACGTCCAACCTCAACCTCCCTTTAGACGGCTGTGAAAAGCTACTGCTTTCATATAACCCATTTTCCGACTGGCCTATAACCCTGAGGCAAGAGTCAGGAAAATCAGGATATTGTGCAGAATAAATGCATTTCTGAAGGAAGCAAAGAAACAACCAAACCAGCTTTGTGCTTTATTCAGAAGGTGATCCATCGATGTACCAGCAGCCGTCTCTAGATCATACATCACTGTTCTGTTGGCTCAGACTGTCACAGGCAGCTTGACTCATAGAAATCAGGGTTGGAAAAGAATGGTGTATTTTTAACGTTACCTCACCCATCCCACCATCAAAGCAGGATTGTTCCCTTCTCTGTGTTCTCTCGAGATCTGTCTAATCTATTTTTTTTTCTTAAGTTCAGGCACATGGACCTCTCCTATTGGGAGAGTATTCCTGAGTCTAGTCAAGCCTCACCACTAGACAACTAGGGTTGCCAGATACTTTCACAAAAAATCCCAAACATGGTGGAGCAAAAAAAAAAAAGGGTCGCTGCACCTTTAAATTCCCCTGCTCCTCCCACCCCCACCAGACATGGCAGGGGAAAAATGCAGCCTTCCATCAGAGAAAAACATGTCCGGTATTTTCTGGGTTTTTTACTGGACAGAAGACGCAATTACCAGACTCTCTGGGTGAAAACTGGACACCTGGCAACCCTATAGACAACGCTTCTGGTTCTCTCTAAAGCTGGGCAGCTTATCCTGCCGAAGAAGGAAAGACAATTAATGGAAGACTCTCCCGGTGCGACTGATTCATCTGTTTGACATGTCCAAAGGAAAAGCTGCCCAGTTACAAGAATGGTTACAATATAGCACAAAAAGTCTCCACGTTCTGAAAGATGCAGCATTCAAAGGCTCTCTGTTTCCAGTCTGTGTGTGGAATATTACAACTCTGATTCCGGGTCTCCAAAATACACAGGGCTGGTGACTGCCAGCCTCGTTGTATGGGCTACAATAGAGCTACATCAGTTTGCTCCCACTAAGCCTCTGGCCCAGATGTTAGAAACCGAAGTGCTCTGTTGTTACAAAGCTTGGCAGGATGAACAACAAAGAGTCTGATTCTGATAACTGTATTGGACATGGTTGGGAGGCGGTAGTCCTGCGGCAGAGACAAAGGGCTTGGTATATAGCACATTCCCTCCCAAAGATGGGTCCCTTGGCTGCCATGCAGCTATGTAGTACAGGTAGAGCTTTTTAAACTGTGTAGCAGCTTGTTTTGCAAGAAGGTTAATTGTCCTCGGTAAGATGAACGTCCTTGCCGGAGGAATCACAGAGAAAACACCATCCCCCGTCCTGTTTGCCGCAAATCGGGGAGGGATTGGCTGTATCCCTCTCTGGGTCCATAAAATCTTTACTGCCTTAAAAACGGCTTTTGGTGTATTGAGTGTAAGCTGCCGTCAGTGGTGTTGCAGGGGCCTTGCCACACTTTGGGGCTTGCACGCTTTGGATAGTGAGAAAGGAAAGTGGGAAAACTGAGCTGATTTTTTTCCCCCTTTTGGTCAAATTTGAAATTTTGATATTTTTTTTTGGTTGAAATACTGAATTCTGAAGCGTTTCCATCAGGCCCCCTCAGCAGGACCAGTCCTAACCAATTGGCAGCCCCGGGTGACCGCCGGGGAAAATTTGTTGAGCCAAAAAAAGGGGGGGCCGAAATGCAGTCATGGCCCCTTTAATTGCTGCATGTCCCGAGCGGGCTTCCGTCGGGCTCTGCCGGTGGCCCCTTGAAAATGGCAGCCCTGGATGACCGCCCAGTACACCCACCCTTAAAACCAGCTCTGCCCCTCAGCATCCATACCTTTCATCCTACCACTTGGGTCCACAGAGAGTGGCCCATCCCCCTCTGGGGAGAGAAAAGAACAAGAGCACACTTTGCCGGAGGGTTACAAACGCATCGGCACATGGTTAGGCTAACACACACCGGAAAGCCTAGGCCAAGATCCTGATAAAGACGCTGACTGAGACTAAAATGCCCTCCAGCCAAAGCTCCTGAAGTAAAATCCACCCTGAACTTCTAAGGTGCATGGAATATGGTCCTTTCCTCACACAGTCCAGGTCTAACGTGCTATTAGTGTGGACGTAGCTTTTACCAGCAAAACACCCACCAGCATCGCTTATTACAACCTCCGCCACAAGACCCATTTTGCTGGAATATGCAGGACACTTTCGCCAGAGGAGCCATGTCGGTGATAGATTGCACCTCAACTCCTCTCCTGACCAACACAGCTCTGCTAGCGGAAGTTCATAGTGTAAACACAGGTAGACTCCCAGGAGAGCCTATTTTACTTGGGAAGGAATAAGCTATGCGGGTAAAAGCCCAGCTTTTGCCGGTATAAACTGCATCTCTAACAGGAGAGCTTTGGGGATATGATAGGGCTACACCTGCAAAGTTCTCCTAGTGTAGGTCTGTCCAAGGTGCTCCCAGCTTTGCTTCACATCTGGACCATGTGCTCGCTAGCCTCTTCCTGGTTCCCTCTGTCAGTTTTGCTTTCCGTGCTGTTTTTTGCTCCGTCGAGACTTTTTTTTTTCATCTGTGTTAATTGTCGTCAGCTGCATCCCGTATGCTAGGCCTCTCCACCAAGCTCTTTATATGAAAGTCAGTGGCTGTCTTCCCTTGGACAATAATGAATGTATATATCGTCAGTGCAGACTATACAGAAAAAGTGACTGAGTCAAGGATACGAGGGTTTTGTAAAGCCTGTTTATTTTTTTAAATGAGTTTGAGCATTTCTATTTTACCACCATTTACGTGGTTTTGGGGAACCCAAATTGTGTCCAGATCTCATGCCAAAACAAGCCAAAAGTTGTTTGATTTCCACTTTTTCTTCCATGAACCATATTTTAAACAATACTTTCAATGTCATTTTAAATGTTTTCTTGAAACATGTACTGATGAAAAACAAAAAAAAAAGTCATCTTGACAAAAGATTTATACATGAATCAGAAAGTATTTATTTCAATTTTGTACCTTTCCATTTTAATACATTATAATGTATTGACTCAAATGAGATAATATAAACAGTTCATTTTAATAAGATGGTCATGTGTGGCTCGTTATTTCCCCCCCCTTTATTCTTATCGTTTAACAACGCTGCCAAGTCTTATAGATACAAATTCAGAGCAGAGCTGCATATCAAAGGGGATTCTAGCAGGAATGAGGGCAAATACCCTGCCCTGTGTTAGCTGAGATAAAAAGTACGTACTACAAGGATGTCTACATAGCCGCCGGGACGGTGGTTCCTAGCCCAGGTAGACAGTCCCCTACGGTGAGGGCAGGGGACTGGACTCAATGACCTTTTGAGGTCCCCTCAAGTTCTATGATTCTATGGTTCTTTGACAGATGCGCTAGCTCAGCTTGAACCAGAGAGCTAAGAATAGTAGTGTAGACAGAATGCCACACTTCTCTGCTTGGTGTGGGCACCCTCGTACAAATGTGTTCTATCCCATGGGTATGGATTTGGGGGTTAGCCCCTGCTGCCGCCTGTAGCACACTGCAGTTATTGCACCGCCGGTTGAACCTCTCTAGTCCAGAACTCTCTGGCCCAGCAACACCCATGATCCGCCATGATTTTAGTGAAACGGATGTCCACTTATCATGGGTGTGGCCAAGTTTCCTATGGTCCCATAAAGTTTGTTTACAGCCACTAGCTCTGGCGCTCAGTGTCCTGGGCTGTTATTTAGATATAATTACCCCTAAATGTCTCCTAAGAGCCTAGTCAGCTGTGGAAGTGTTGGTCATGCTGCTAAACAATATTGACCTCCCTTGGTTCGGAAAATTCTCTCGTTCAGTACCGGTCAGGTCCCTAGGATGCCGGATTAGAGAGGTTCAACCGGTAGCTTGAGCAGATGCTATGTAGACATGTCGCTATATTCTAGTCTTCATACAAATATCCCAAACCCCACAAAGGCCTTGCTAGACTAGGATATCGAGGGGTGATCTATTACAATCTCTGAGGGTCTGTCACCATAGAAAGAAAAACCCACCGCAGCAAGTCTCAGAGTCGGGGCTACAGCCCTGGGCTTGCGAGGCTTGTGCTATGGTGCTAAAAATAGCCCTGTGGTAGACCTTCCGGCATGAGCTGGAATTCAACCCACTCCCTGGGCATCAGAGTCCGAGCTCCAGCCAGCGTTAGAACAGCTGTATACAGCTGGTTTGTGTTACAGAGCTAAAGCCCCACGAGGCCAGGTCTGTGGCTCCAGGTTCTGAGCATCGGGGTCAAAGGTTTAAAGGTTTAGGCAGCAGGTTTAAAACAAACAAAAGGAAGTTTTTCTTCACTCAGCGCACAGTCAACCTGTGGAACTCCTTGCCAGAGGATGTGGTGAAGGCTAGAACTTTAACAGGTTCCAAAAAGAGCTAGATAGATTCATGGAGGTTAGGCTATTAGCCAGGATGGGTAGGAATGATGTCCCTAGCCTCTGTTTGTCTTGAAGTGGGAGATCACGTGAGGATTACCTGTTGTTATCCCTCCCTCGGGGGTATCTGGTATTAGCCACTGTCGGCTGATAGGATACTGGGCTAGATGGACTAGATTGTCCTGGCATGGGGGCAGGGGACTGGACTCGATGACCTCTCGAGGTTCCTTCCAGTCCTAGTGTTCTATGATTCTATAGACCTTTGCTCTGACCCAGTATGGCCGTTCTTATGTTCTAAAGGTTTTAAAACTCAGGCTAGATGCAGCCTAAAATGTTCGTCAAGACGTCCAGGCAATTGTACATGCGTTAAAGTCTAGAGGGTCATTTAGTTTAACCAGTTGAGCACATACTAAAATATAACTGCTTTGGCTTGACAACAGTTTCTGCGTATTTCCTCAGAGCGGCATTAACTTATAGAATACAGACCAGTGACTTCTCTTGAAACAAGGAGGAGTCCTGTGGCACATTAGGGTGTGTCTACACTGCAGGGTTTAACTCAAAATAAGCTACACACATGGAGCTATGTCAATTGCGTAGCTTATTTTGAAATTGGGAGCAATGACACAGCCCTTATTTCAAAACAAAGCACTCTTCCCCTGACTTCCCTTACTCCTTGTACAACGAGGGTTCCAGGAGTCAGAGGCTGTGTCTAGACTACAAAGTTCTATCGGACAAAGATACGTAAATTGCGAACCGCAATTTGCGTATCTTTTTCCGCTTTTCTTCCAAAAGAGGCTTTTCCGACAATTGGCCCATCGACACTGGGCCAAGTGTCGGAAAAAAACCCTCTTTCAGAACTTCCCTTCTTCCTCGTAAAATGGGGTTGATGGGGATGCTGAAAAAACCCGTCTGCTTTTCCGAATTTCTTTTTCAGAAAAGCAGCAGAGCTTGTCCCAAATATCTCCGGTATCCCGGAAAAGCTCTGTAGTCTGGATGTACCCAGAGTAAGAAATCTTCCCGTTTGGCAATATTTTGACGTTTTGCCTGCTGTATAGACGCAGACTACGTTATTTTGAGATACCGCTCATTATTTCGAAATACTGTTGCTGTGTAGATGTACCCTTAAAGACTAACGGATTTATGCGGGCATCAGCTTTGATGGTAAAAACCACTTCGTCAGATGTAGGGAGTAGAAATCACAGAGGGAGGGAAAAGAAGGAAGTTACTTATGAAGCGTAGGACCAATATTGATGAGGCCCGTTCGGTCAAGAGGGATGTGGTTCCCTCCTAGCTATTGATGGAGAGATGGGAATGACCCTGAGAAATGCTCAGAGTGAGCCACAGCCACCACTGAGAGCAGCCCCACTGAAGTAACAATGGCGTTGTGGTGTCTGCACGGCACTGCACTCCCTTATGGACATTGCTTGGACTTCTGCAGGGTACGTCCCATGCTTCTTAGCACTGCAGTGGGCGGAGCAGCTCTAGGACTTCTTTCCCAGGGAATTCTGGGAGAATTTATTTGTGATTTCTGGGCACATGGGGGGACGTATGGGAACACATCTGCACCGGACAGGAGCTAATCTGCACCCCCTATTTTAACAGGGTCAAGCTCCCATTCAGCGGAGGTGCAGTTTATATTCCTGACAGACCAGCCAGCTCCACTTAAAAACATCACTGGGGTTTTTTGTGTGCTCAGGACTCAGGCTAGAACAACACCTGAGTTAACTTTGCAGTAAAGCTAAGGTCTTACTCAAATCAAGCTAACAACTCCATCTAACATCAGGCCTCTGTGGCCATATCTTCACTAAATGGATGATTGATGCTGCCGTGATTGATCTTCTGGAGCTCAATGTAGTGTGTCTAGTTAAGACTCGCTAAATCGAACTCAGAGAGCACCCCCATCAATGTCCAGTACTTCTACTTGTGCAAGGAGTAAGGGAAGCTGATAGGAAGGTTTGCTCCCATTGGCTTCCCACTGTAGGGAGAGCAAGGAAACTCAGAACAAGGTATGTTGACTCCAGCTACATAATGAACATAGCTGGAGTAGCATATTTTGATTCGATGATCTGGCTTGTGTGCACCTGTTAGAAGTTAATCTCAAGAGCTGATAGTGCCTGAGGCCAGAGAATGTCGAATCAAGATACGCAACTCCAGTTACAGTAATTACATAGCTGAAGTTGATGTACCTTGTTTCAAGTTTCCCTGTTGTCCCCACAGTGGACACCAACAGCAGCAAATGCTCCCATCGGCTCTCCTTACTCCTCACACAAGCAGGAATACGGGACACCAGCAGGGCACTCTCTGAGTTCGATTTAGTGAGTCTTAACTAGACTCACTAAATCAAACACCGGAAAATCAATTGCATGGCCCGAGTCAGGAAAGGATGTCAGGCCAGTGTTTTCACCTGAGCTGTTTTATAGCTAACAAAGTCTGCAGCAGAGAGTGCGAACACTCCTTCCGAGTTTTAATTCCTGGGGAAGGACAAATATAGAACCTCAGGGAACAATTTTCACTTGCAGGGGCCTGCAAATCCCTAAGTGGATTTTCAAGAAGAGCTGCATCCAGGTGCCTGCAAGTCCTTGGAAAGAGATCATCTCGAAACTGGCTTGGAGTGGTCTTGCCAATGGCTGGTTGCAGGTGACAAGTGAGCCAGAAAGTGACCTGTGTGTTCACATATCTGGACTGTGTTTCAGCAGGTTATTGTAGGAGAAACAGTAAGTACTACAGCAGCTCCCAGAGAATTTGATGGGGAGGATGCATTTAGCCCGGTCCTGCACACCTGTTGTTATCTCACTGACTGTCTTGCTAGCTTCAGGAACTGTATGTCATGCTGTTAACGTTCTAGAAAACCTACAACAAACTAAAGAAATGGGCTTCACATTTCTCCCAAGTCCTGTCTCTCTGCTGTTCTGAAACGTGTTAATTGCTCTTGCATATTTGATGTTTGTTTTGAATACCACAATCTCTCTGTAGGCTTTGGAGAGTTAAAAGATTTTGTAAAGAAACTTTTGGAGCCAGGAATGAAATTTGTTCTTTATTCTCTCGCTGTTTCTCTGAGTGCACAGGGATGTAATGGTGAGAAAACAGGAGAAGAGAAAAGTATTTCTAAATACGTCTGCCCCATTTTTGTACATCCTATGGGCATTGTTTCCTGACCGTTTTAGCTGAATTCATTAATTAATTGATTCCCCTCCTAGAAAATGTTGATGAAATTTTAAACGTAAAATTATTTTTGCCAATGGTTTCCACAGAAAATGTCAACGTTGTGGCAAAGCAATCAAAAGCTGAACATTTCCAGCTCAAATATGAACATTTGGATTTGCTGCAATGCCTGCTGGGAGGTGTAGTTCCAGTGTCTCATGCCTGTGTTCTCCTTTATGGATCAGACTCCCTGGCCCAGCAGGCCCCTGGACAAGGTGAGGGAGGGCAGCTCTGAGCTCCCAGAAGAGGTGGGGCCTCGGGTGGAAGGGTTGGGCCTGGGGACAGCCAGCCCCCTGTGGTGCCTGGAGCATGCCACACCGCTCCCCAGCCCGTAGAGCCACACGGAGCGCAGGGCTCCAGCGACAATTTAAAGGGCCGGGGGTTCTGAGTCCCTTTGAATCCCCAGTCCCTAAGTCAGCTGGGCCCTTCCCTCCTTCCGGCCCCCGTGGGCAGGCCTGGGAACACCACGGCCAAGGGACCATCACAGTCACTCTGAGCACAGTTCTTCCTGGGCGTTGGGCTTGGCACAAAGTTCTTCAGCTCAGCTGAAAACCTTCAGTGTTCAGGGGCTTGTTTTGCTTCCCGTTTTCTGCAAAGCAGACATCTGTTTGCAGAAACCTCAGGGGATCCCCAAACCCAGCTCTCGGTCGAACGCCCGCTTCTGTGGAAACGGTTCGACCAGCTCAACGAACCGCAGCAAAACCTCCCTCCTCTTAGCCCCACAAAGTTGCGAGGAGCATAGGACGGACCCCCACCAGCGCCCGTTCCATAGCAACACCAGCCCTTCTCCTAAGAGCCCTTCACCCCCTGTCCTGCAGCCATAGGGCCCCCTCTGGCACGCCCTTCCCCACAGCAGGCCCTCCTCGCCCCACAGAACCAGCCCCACCCACCGCAACCATAACCAGTTTCTCCACTCAACACTTCAGCTACACTAAACCCACTTCCTCTCCTCAGCCATTTGCCCCTCCTCTCACATCTTGATTCACCTGTTTCTGTTCGTTCCTTATGGAACCTATAAAACCCAGGGTGGTGAGTTCAATCCTTGTGGAGGCCATTTAGGGATTTGGGGCAAAAATTTGTCAGGGATGGTACTTGGTCCTGCTGTGAAGGCAGGGGACTGGACTCAATGACCTTTCAAGGTCCCTTCCAGTTCTAGGAGATAGGCAATCTCCATTAATGGGGTACCCGGCATTGGCCACTGTCAGGAAACAGGGGAGATGGGCCTTCGGCGTAGCCCCGTGTGGCCATTTTGATGGGAGAGGAACGAGGTGCGTGAGGTAATTTTGATTGGACCAACATCTGCTGGTGAACAAGACAAGCTTTGGAGCTCTGACCGGCACAGGAGAGCTGGAAAGCTGGTCTCTTTCCTCAAGAGCAGTGGGTCTAATAAAAGCTATTACCTCACCCACCTTGTCTGGCTCCTATCTTTATATATCTATAGAGATCAGCGGTTTTCAAATGACGGGTCGCGACCCAGTCCGGAGGGGGGGAAGGTCGGGCCCTGGGTCTCGTTGCTGCAGGGTGAGCAGTGGGGGGCAGGACTAAGGCAGCTCCCTGACTGTCCTGTACCGCAGACTGTGCTGCACCCCAGAAGCAGCCGACAGCAGGCCCGGCTCCTAGGTGTGGGGGGAGCAAACAAAACTCCATGCACTGCCCCTGCCCTGAGCACAAGCTCCACATGCACTTTGGCTGGGAACCTGCTGCCGGCTACTTCCGGGCGCAGCATAGTCTGCGAGGCCGGGAGAGGCAGGAAGCTGCCGTAGCCCCCCCGCTGCACCGCTGTCTGGGAGCCACTCGAGGTCAGCCCCGGCCCTGACTCACCTCCAAAGGGGAAGCCCCCCTGATGCCCTCAAAGCTGGAGCCCCCTCCTACCTACCCCAAAGCTCTCCTCAGGCCCCCCCCCCCCCAAGAGCCTCCGCTCCAGTCAAATCATGTGGGGTTGTGGCATCAACACTTTTTTTCACCTGGGTCATAAGAAAAAAAAGCGTGAAGACCTCCTCCCTAGAGGTGTGTGTCTGTCTGAGCGTCCCTTGGTTCAAGAACTTCTAAGGGCTAGGCTCACCACATTTGACATGCAGCTTCCTCTGGGCCTAACGTAAAGTACGGGCAGGGCTGGGGTGTGCCAGGACAACCAGACGCCCTGGGCCAGGGACTGGTTTCCATAACATGGAAAAGGAGGCGGCTGGGGCTGAGCTGTTAGGAGGGATGAGATACTGAGAGTGGCCACTGGGGGCAGGGAGCCCTTAGGGGAGAGCTATGCTGCAGCGTGGCCACTGGTTCCACCGAGGCGGGCGCTCCACTATCTTGCCTGTCAGCACACCAGGTAAGTACCCCGCCCCACATCCCAAACCTTTTCCCCCACTCCCTGCCCTTGGCCACAGCACCTGAGATGACGAGAAAAATGGCCCCTGGAAAGTGGAAGGTGACTAGGGACAGAAAAAATGCCCCTGGCAGCTGTAGCAGTTTAGGGGAAGAGAAAACGCCCCTGGGAGCTGGGGAAGGGCTGGGGGGAGAGAGAGGCCCATGCCGGAGCTGTGGAGCTGTTGCTGGGGTGGAGCAGGGGGCAGAGTGAAAGTGTGGGAGCTGTGGCTGGGGTGAAACGGGGGGGGGGAGGTTGGAGCTGTGGCTTGAGGTGGACCAGGGAGCAGAGTGGAGTTGTGGCTGGGGGTGGAGTAAGGGGGGAGCTGTGACTGGGGGCGGAGCAGAGGGGGTGGAGCTGTGGCTGGGGGCGGAGCAGAGGGGTGGAGCTGTGGCTGGGGGCGGAGCAGAGGGGGTGGAGCTGTGGCTGGGGGCGGAGCAGAGGGGGTGGAGCTGTGGCTGGGGGTGACGCAGGGGGGTGGAGCTGTGGCTGGGGGCGGAGCTGAGTTAAATCATCAGAAATCTAACTGCGGAACATGGTGTGATGATGCTTTTACAATGCCATGATTTGTGGGGCCAATTTCATGATTTTGGAGGGAAATCTCACTCAGGATTTTTTATTTCTTGATGTTGGCAAGTCTGGATTAATCTCCCTGAGCTGTGAATTTCTCCACAATGATGCAGACTCCCAAGCTCTATGGCAAATGCTGGTGAAGATTTGCAGGGAGACGGGACCTGCTCCCCAGAAAGGGGCTCGCATGGATTCTGCAAGAGCAGCATTAATGTGTGTAGAGCTGGACTTAGCATGTGCGGGTTCTAGGAACAACAACTTTATTCAGGCTACAAAAGGATGACTAAGAACATAAGAACGGCTGCACTGGGTCAGACCAAAGGCCCATCTAGCCCAGTAGCCTGTCTGCCGACAGTGGCCAGCACCAGGTGCCCCAGAGAGGGTGGACCGAAGACAATGATCAAGTGATTTGTCTCCTGCCATCCCTCTCCAGCCTCTGACAAACAGAGGCCAGGGACACCGTTTCTATCCCCTGGCTAATAGCCTTTTATGGACCTAACCTCCATAAAATTATCTAGCTTCTCTTTAAACACTGTTATAGTCCTAGCCTTCACAGCCTCCTCTGGCAAGGAGTTCCACAGGTTGACTGGTGTCATGGAGCTTCATATGCCAGTAGATGGCGCTCTTTATGGTCACTCACTACATGTATGTAGAGGGCAAAATGCAGCAAATGGGACAGATCCAGCCGCCTTGCAAGGATCCTTAGGCACAGAGCAGCTCACGTCTCTTTAAACAGCTGGTTGCTCCTGGCTTTGGATAATGGGGAGAGAGGGGGGAGGCTGTGTGCACTTGCCCCGCCTCTCAACTTTCATTGGCCTGTTTCCAGCCACTAGGAGCTGAGGAATTTTGCTGGGGGCAGGGCAGTGTGTGAAGCCGCCTCCCTTCCCCTTGCCAGGAGCAGAGTCACATGGAGCAGCCAGCCAAGCAGTTTGGGACTGTAGAAGACAAGCATGGAGCCTGCCTCAGGTTCCTGCAGGGCTGCTGGCTGGGAGCTGCCTAGGTAAGTGCCTCTCGGCCAGAGCCTTTCTCTGGCACCCCACCCTCTCTCTCCGCCCAACTACCTGCAGCAGGCCACCACCCCTTCCAGCCCCGGGTCATCACCCAGCCCCTTTGTGCCCCCTCTCCCTACCTTCTCCAGGTCACAGCAACTTCCCAGATCTTGCACCTTCCCTATGTCCCTCCCCCAGGCCAGAATCCTCTCCTGCACCCATACCCCCTCCTGGACCCTGCACCCCCATTCCCCTGCCTCAGGTCACCACCCACACCTTCTGCACCCTATTTTCCCCCTTCTCCCAGGTCACAGCTCCCTCCCAGCTCCTGACCCGAACCCACTACCCAGAGCTCCCTCCTGCACCCAACTTCTGTCCCAAAGTTGCGGCCCTTGACCACTTACCAAAATCTTAGAGTGCCCCCCCACCATTAAAAACTATTGCTCACCCCTGATATAGAATATTTGAAACCCATTGGGCCTGTTTTCTGACCAGGACCAGCCCCAAACACAGTACCCGTCCCTCCCCTGCAATTTATTCCTCTTGACATTTAGAATAATGTGCATGGTCAGAGGCTGTTACCCAGCCAGGATCCATCCCCGAGGGAACCTGAATAGAACAGAGCTACTTCTCCTGGCCTCCTTTTGCTGGCTGCCGGCCGGCTACTCCTGCTGCCTTTTTGTAAATACACCTGATGACAATTTAGACCACCCAAGCTCCCACCATGACCTCTGCCTTGCACCTGGCAGAACAGAGTCTGTGGAACAACCACCATCAGACAGATTCAAACCTGGGGCCCCTGGAGTTTAGTATAGAAGCCACTTGAACTATAAAGCCAGCTCGATCTCAGTTTAGGTTGGAGAGCTCTCTCATTCTTCTCTCTCCGCTGTATGAGGTCTAAGTCAGTTTTTCTCAACCTTTTTTTTATAAACTACCTCTTTAAAAAAATTATAAAGACCCTACAGTTTTCAGACGCACAATTTTTTTTTCCTACCCTTGTGACACATTTGTTTAAACCACTTAATCATAGACAGGTGGGCGATGAAATTTTTGGGTGTAAAAAGTACAAAACTACAAAAGCGCTGTAAAACTTACAACAAAAATTCAGTTTTCTCCAAATTTCAGTTGTGTTGACGTATCCCCCAGACTTCTCTCAAGTAGCCTGAAGCAGGGCTGGATCGAGCCATTCCGGCGCCCCGGGCAGACAGGTTAATTGCACCCCAGGTTGGGGGAGGGTGCATGTGTGGCTCCGCCCCTGCCCAGCGCATGGGGGAGGGCGCATGGAGCTGGCGGTGGCAGGATGCACATGCCCGGCCTGGCCCAGCCCGGCTACCACTGCTGCTGCGCAGCCTGGGGGCGCCCGGGGCGGGCCGCGGGGGGAAGGGCGCTGCTGGCCAGCGCTGCGGGGGTTAACGCGGCCCCCACCCTGGGCCGCTGGGAGCTGCTGCAGCCCGCAATCCGGGTGCCGGGCGTGCAGTGACTGATGGTCCCTTATAGCTGCCATCAGGCCCCCCCCCGATAGGTTGGCACCCCGGGCAGCTGCCCGGCTAGCCCATGCCTTAATCCAGCCCTGCCCTGAAGGGTACTCATACCCTTGATTGAGAAACACTGGTCTAAGTGCCACTGCATGGGACACTGTGTGGGTTACACCTGGTCACCCACATCCTAAAACATTCTGGACAGAAGCAGGCAGCAGATCAACCGCTCACCTGCCATGGGAGCGGCGAGCCCCCCAGGCAGTGATCATAACCCACGCCCTGGGGGAGTGCTGTGTGTTGGGGGCTGGGATTCCCCACCCTGCTCTCCGTGGAAGCGAAACGTGGCCTCCAGAGAGAAGAAAGGGTCGCCGAGGTGATTTTCTGGGTCACGCCTGCGGTCCTTCATTTTCAGCTAATTCCAGACTTGCGGACTTGCGAGGCGCAGGGCCTCAGAGGATCCAGGGAAAGGCACAGGAAAGGGGAAAGGGTCTCCCATTGGGATGGGACGCATCAACCCCGCACTGGGCCCGAAGGGGTTAACCTGGCCCAGCGGCTTGAAAAGGCCCCGCCCCCAGAGCCCTGCTGAGCATGCTCCAACTGGAGCTGACTATAAAAGCTTCTGGAGCTGCTCCGTCAGGGCTGACTGCTGCAAGGGCAGGAGGTGCTGCAGGAGCGCCTGGGGAGGAAGCACATCTGGACCAAACAGTGGCAGTCAGGCCCAGAGGGGCTGCAGCAGAAACTGCAGGACCTGAGCGTGAGGCTGGGGAGGACTTTTGACAAGACCCGGTAGGCGGTAGCCCAGGGTGGGGAATTGCTCCCTGAGAGTGTAGTGTGTTGTGGGGGGATTCCCTGCTGAGCCACTGCTAACAGGGCCCTGGGCTGGGACTGGTGGAGAGGGAGGGCCCAGGTCCCTCTACCCCCTCTGCAGATGCCCTCATGTGGGGGAGGTTTGTTCATTACATATGGGCCCTGTGGCTGTTGGGCCGTACTACCCTGATCCCAGAGGGATGGTGCACAGACTCTGGGGGGGGGGCCGCTGGGCCCCCTGGTGCACAGACTCTGGGGGGGGGCCGCTGGGCCCCCTGGTGCACAGACTCTGTGGGGGGGGCGCTGGGCTGTGTTACCCTGAACGAAGGGGAAATGTTTGGACTCTGGCTACTGGGCCATACTGTCCTGAGCACCGGCTGCAGTACATAGACTTTGTGGTGCATAGGCCACCCTACCCAGAATGAGGGTCTGAGGGGCCACAGCGGACTTTTGCCACCTTTCCTCGTGGGCAGATGAGACTCCCCTTGACAGGCTCCCATTCCCTCCCCCCTCCCCCCAGCATTTCCAACCTTGTCCTCCTGTTTATTGTCATCTTTCCTGTTTACCTCTGACCTTTCTTCCGTGCAGACCCCAGGCATGGGGCTGCCTACCCGAGCCCATCCGCAGGCCCCTACCCTGTCCACAATTCAGTCCCCCTTTAGTCTGGCTGCCTAAAGAGAACTAAGCTGACGTAAGTTGCTTTCTGTTGTTCCCTCCCCTCACCTGTGTATGTCTTGGACTTGGACAATGAGTTTTTTGGAGCAGTAACTCGGTGACATTTCATGGCCTATCACATACAGGACTTCAGACTTGATAAGTGGTGAAGGAAACAACCAGGGGCCGTGCGCAGCTTGATCTGCTGCTCACAAATGGAGGAACTAGGAGGGGAAGTAGAGGTGGGTGACAACCTGGGCAGCAGGGATCATGAGATGGTCGAATTCAGGATCCTGACCAAAGGAAGAAAGGAGAGCAGCAAAATACACACCCTGGATTTCAGAAGAGCAGACTTTGACTCCCTCAGAGACCTGATGGGCAGGATCCCCTGGGATGTAACATGAAGAGGAAAGGAGTCCAGGAGAGCTGGCCGTATTTTTAAAAAAGCCTTATAAAAGGCACAGGAAGAAACCATCCTGATGTGCAGTAAGAAAAGCAAATGTGTCAGGCGACCAGAGTGGCTTACCGGGGATTTCCTTGGGGAGCTTAAACACAAAAAGGGAGCTTACAAGAAGTGGAAACTTGGATAGATGACGAGGGAGGAGTATAAATATATTGCTCGAGAATACAGGAGAGTAATCAGGAAGGTGAACGCGCAATTGGAATTGCAGCTGGCAAGGGATGTGAAGAGAAACGAGAGGTTTTTACAGACATGTTAGCAATAAGAGGGTGACCAGGAGGCTGTGGGGCCCTTACTGGATGAAGGAGGTAACCTAGGGACAGATGATGTGGGAAAAGCTGAAGTACTCAATGCTTTCTTTGCCTCTGTCTTCACAGACAAGGTCAGCTCCCAGACTGCTGCACTAGGCAACGCAGTATAGGAAGAAGGTGGGCAGCTCTCGGTGGAGAAAGAACAAGTTAGGAACTCTTTAGAAAAGCCAGACATACACAAATCCATCCAGATTTAATGCAGCCGAGGGTACTGAGGGAGTTGGAAAATGTCATTTGCGGAGCCTTTAGCCATTATCTTTGAAAACTCATGGGCTGTGTCTACACTGGGCCTCTTATTCAGAAAACCAGCCGCTTTTCCGGAATAACTTGCCAGCTGTCTACACTGGCCCCTTGAATGTCCGGAAAAGCACTGACGATCTACTGTAAAATTGTCAGTGTTTTTCCGGAAAAACTATGCTGCTCCCGTTCGGGCAAAAGTCCTTTTCTGGAAAAATTGTTCCAGAAAAGGGCCAGTGTAGACAGCACAATAGTCTTTTCCACAAAAAAGCCCCGATTGTGAAAATGACGATCGGGGCATTTTTGCGGAAAAGCGCGTCTACATTGGCCACAGACGCTTTTCCGTAAAAAGTGCTTTTCCGGAAAAGCATCCTGCCAATGTAGACGTGCTTTTTCCGGAAATGCTTAGAACAGAAAACTGTTCCATTTTAAGCAGTTCCAGAAAAGGGTGCCAGTGTAGGCGTAGCCATGGAGATCAGGAGAGATCCTGGATGACTGGAAAAAGGCAAATGTAGTGCCCATCTTTAAAAAAGGGAAGAAGGACAAGCCAGGGAATTACAGACCAGTCAGCCGTACCTCAGTCCCCAGAAAAATAATGGAGAGAATCCTCAAGGAATCCATTTTGAAGCACTTGGAAGAGGGGAAAGTGATCAGGAATAGTCAACGTGGATTCACCAAGGGCAAGTCATACCTAACCAGTCTGATTAGGTTGTGATGAGGTAACTGGCTCTGTGGACATGGGGAAGTCAGTGGATGTGCTATACCTTGACTTTAGCAAAGCTTTTGATACGGTCTCCCACAATATTCTTGCCAGCAAGTTAAGGGAGTATGGATTGGACAAATGGATTGTAAGGCAGATAGAAAGCTGGCTAGATTGTCGGGCCCAATCGGTAGCGATCAATTGCTTGATGTCACGTTAGGGGTCGGTTTCAAGCAGGGTGCCCCAAGGATTGGCTCTAGGGTTGGTTTTGTTCCCCATCTTTATTAATGACCTGGATGAGGGGATAGATTGCACCCTCAGCAAGTTTGTGGGTGACACTAAGCTAGGGGGAGCGGTAGATCTGCTGGAGGGCAGGGATAGGGTCCAGAATGACGTAGACAAATTGGAGGACTGGGCCAAAAGAAATCTGATGAGGTTCAACAAGGACAAGTGCAGAGTCCTGTACTTGGGATGGAAGAATCCCAAATATTGTTACAGGCTGGGGACCGACTGGCTAAGTAGCAGTTGAGCAGAAAAGGACCTGGAGATTGCAGTGGATGAGAAGCTGGATATAAGTCAACAGGGCGCCCTTGTAGCCAAGAAGGCTAATGGCATATTAGGGGGCATTAGGAGGAACATTTCCAGCAGATCTAGGTAAGGGATTATTCCCCTTTATTCGGCTCTGGTGAGGCCACATCTGGAGTACTGCATCCAATTCTGGGCCCCCCACTACAGAAAGGATGTGGACGCATTGGAGAGGGACCAGCAGAGGGCAACCAAAATGATTCAGGGGCTGGAGCACATGACTTATGAGGAGAGACTGGGGGATTTGGGCTTATTTAGTCTGCAGAAGAGAAGAGTGAGGGGGGATTTGATGCAGCCTTCTGCTTCCTGAAGGGGGTTCCAAAGAGGATGGAGAGAGGCTGATCTCAGTGGGGGCAGGTGGCAGAACAAGGGGCAACAGTCTCAAGTTGCAGTGGGGGAGGTCTAGATTGGACATTAGGAAAATCTATTTCACTAGTCCGGTAGGGAAGCACTGGGCCGGGTTCCCTAGGGAGGGGGTGGAATCTCCATCCCTAGAGGTGTTTAAGTTCTGGCTGGACCAAGCCCTGGCTGGGATGATTGAGTTGGGCTGGTCCTGCTTTGGGCAGGGGGCTGGACTCCATGACCCCTGAGGTCTCTTCCTACCCTGGGATTCCCTGACTCTGTCACTTAACCGTCCCTTCTGGCCTCAGAACCTATGAATCAGGGACCCTCCCTTCCCAACTGCTTGGAAACGACCTGGCATATACAGCAAGCAGGCCTTGTCCTATATAAGGCTATGTCCACACCACAAGGCGTTTGCACGAAACCAGCCGTTTTTGTGCAAAAACCAGTGGAGCATCCACACCTCAAGTGCATTTTTGCGCAAGAAAATCGGCAGGACACAGGGCTTTTGCCGGTCGAGTTATTCCTCTCCCCACAAAGAATAACTCCTTTTTGCACTACACCTCTTGGCCATCAGGGCTTTCTTGCACAAGAGTGTCCATGCAGTGTGGACATTCTCTTGCGCAAAAGCTTTTGCCACGTGCTTTCAGATCTGGACTTGCTTTTGCACAAGAAGTTTTTGTGCAAAAACTCTTCCACAAAAGACTTCTTGTGCAAAAACCCTGCAGTGTAGACAAAGCCTAAATGGCTGATAACTGATACTGACATGTTTCACAAAGATGGAATTATGATTCTGAAAATCAGCTGAATGACTTCATAGGTAAGTTTACCTAGCAGGGTGCAAATGGCACAGCTCTGGCAAAAGCAGATGCCTAGGGCATTTGTAAAATACCTAGGCAAGTCTTTCCCTCCCTGAAGAAGCTGGATCTAGACATTAATTTGGGAATATGGTCCCCTGTAGTTATATAACTTTTGAAGCCTCTTTTTCTGCTCCATGCCTGAAACATAATAAAATACTTGCTAGAAATATAAAAACCCAGGAAGGAAGGGAGTTTGGAGGCAAACTAACATCCTATTTCCAAGCAGAAAGCTTTTCTAAATGCTTCAGGCCATGCTAAGTAAACACTGGTGTTTACAAGCAAGATTAGTAGCCCATTTGCATTAGATGTGGATTCGAATACTTTCCCTGGTTCGTTAACTCTACAACGAGCCAGCAAATGAAAGACGCGTCCCTGCTCCTGTGTTACAAGAAGCTCGTTAAATTAAAAGTGAATGGTGTTATCAATCGAAATGTGGCCTTGCGATGGTTGGAAAGTTATCCTGGAAGAAGAGAAAGTGCTGATAGTTTGTGAATTCACTCTTTTGTTGCTTCAACTCCTACTTGGGGTGGCTAATATATTACAGCATATTGCCCTATATCTGGGGTGGGGAATGTCCGGTACGTATTTTCTGTTTTTCTGGGATAGAAGGCCGCTTGGGACGTTCTTTCCCTGGGAGTGTGGGGACTTAAAGGGGTTGTGATTTTTTTTTTTTGGTGCGTTTCCCCCCCTCCCCCCCAACAGCTTAACGTCTTGTGGGTTTTTTCTCCAATTTTTTTCCCGCCATATTGGTTTCACAAAAAATACCTATCTGGCAACCCTACTGGAGCATGCTGTGGGAGGAAGCCTGAGTCTCAGTACACTTCCCCCGCCCCCTCCTCTCTCCGCCGCAGGGCTGGAGCACGAGGGGAACCCCAGCATCCCAAGTTGTGTGAGTGGTGGCCAGGTCAGTGAGGAGTTTTTGTTTGGTTTTGGGTGGGCGTTGCTTCTCAGTCAAGCGCCAGGCCTAGGGTTGCCAGATACTGTCACAAAAAATACTGAACATGGCAGGGAAAAACTTGGCTGGAGGTGGGGAAACAAAAAAACGGGGGACCAAACTTGTTGAGGAGGAAAAAAAAATCAGTCACTGTGCCTTTAAATCCCCACGCTCCCCCTGCCCTCACCACACACAGTAGGGGAAGAATGTCCCAAACAGCCTTCCATCCGAGAAAAGAAGAAAACACCGGACATTTTACATGTCCGGTATTTTCTGTTTGTTGTTTTTTTTTACCAGATACAGGCCGCAAATACCAGACTGTCCGGGCCCATATCGGACACTTAGCAACCTTAGCCCGGCCAATGAGGTTTTACTTTTTTTTTCCTCTCTCTTGCTTCTCACTTGAGTGCAGCCCCCGACTGACTTCTTCTGAGAGTCAGTGGCCCCCGAGTTGGGGGGGGAAAAAGTTCCCCACCCCTGCTCTACGTGCTGAAATGGCTGCCTTGGATCCAGTCCTAGACACCTCACTCCTCTGGTGCTCCAGAGCAAGAGGGAGGGACAGAGAACTGAGGTTCAGGGTTCCCATGGGCTGGATTTACTCTTCTGGGGTTCCAGGGTTAGTGGATTTTGTGAACCCCCCAGGCTCTGGGGTGGGAACAAAAATGAGGATTTCAGTGTGCGGGACAGGGCTGACAGTGAGTGAGATGGGGTTGGGTCTGCAGAATGAGGGCGGGAAGTGGGGTGCAGGAGGGTGTCAGGGTGTGAGGTCTGGGTGAGACGTAGAGAGCAGGAGCAGGCTGGGAGAAGGGTGCATGGCTGGGGGGAGGGGACGAGCAAGAGAAGGTGCAGTGTGTGGCCAGGAGGGAGGGTGCAGGAGCAAGGGATGTAAGCGACTAGTCGACTACCCGATAAGCATATGTGGGTGGCTCTTTCTGCGTAGCTAGGATAGCGAGCTCCCCACCTCCTCCTTTCAACTTTTCGATGGAAATTCAATGGACTACTCAAGGAACTGATTAATTGAAATTTAACATCCCTAGTCTGGCCGGGAGAGAGCGTGCAAAGGGGGGTGCAGGAGCAGAGGTGTGGGGGGATCTTGGCCAGGGGAGTCAGCAAGGGGGATTAGGATGCAGGCTCTGGGCATGTGGACTCCTGCCTGGCTTCGTGCCCCTGCCACTCCTAGGCACAGCCTCCTGATGCTCCCATTGGCTGCAACTCTGGCCAATGGGAGCAGTGGGAAAAGCCTCCAGGTAGGGCGTGGTGTTCCTTATGCTGCCTCCCAGGGCAGGAGCACCAGGGCATGGAGCTGCTTGTTCTGCTTCTCTCTGTGAGCCCCTCTGGCGAGGACGGTCGGGGCTTTCTTCACCACCGGCCCTCGCACCCTCCGAGCAGGAAGTTGGAGCTGCTGCTCCAGGCTTGCAGCTGAGCCGAGGCTGGAGCACCAGCGCAGGCTTCCCACTGCGGGAAGGAGGGGGGCTGAGCTCAAGTCACAGACCACCTGGAGGGAGCCACAGTTTGAGAACCGCTGACCTATAACAAAGATTGGGCTGGCCATATTATGCGCTCTGGTCCGGAGGTGTGCTCCATGGGCAGCAGAGGGTACGCTACCAGTTGAACTGGGAAAGTGTTTCCCAGCTCAGGGAGACACGCTTGAGTGAACTTTCATAGAGCTTGCACACTAAAAATAAAGAGTAAAAGCCAGGGCAGCGTGAGTCATGGGAGGGGCTAGTTGCACAAGTAAGTATTTATGGTCTTGGACTCGAGGCAGGCAGCCCCTCCCACCACTTGTGCTGCCACGGCTACACAATATTTTTTATTTTAGTGCAAAAGCTTGATGAGAGCTAGTGCAAGTATATCTCCTAAAAGTGGGACTCATCCACTGAAATTACACCGATGTAGACAAGGCCCCTGTAATGGCCATCTGACTGGCAATAGGATATACAGTTCAAAACAGGGTGTGGTCCCTGGTGAACATCAGAGACCAAGCTGGAACCTGAGTTGTACAGAATCTGTTTATCTGTAGTAGTAGCTGTTTCTTCACTAAATGTCTCTTGTTTGAGAACTAGGATTCCAGATCTCAGGACAGACAGGTACTGAGCGCTTCAAAGCCTGTTAATATCATTTCCATCCCTGATCTCTCTGGACTGCTCTTTTCCCCGCTGCTTCACTTGGAGTGTGCTTTGGAGGGTGCAAAAATGTCAGGTTGTTACTTGGCTCTACTGAGGAGTGGGGGAGTTGAAGATGGGTTGACACCAACACAATTGTGTTAGAAAGTTTGTATTGACACACACTGGGCTCAGCCAACCCCCCAGCACTCACTAACCAATCTAGCTAGCAAGGTACATGGGGCAAGGTGACACTTGGCTAGGAGACAAAGAAAGAGAAGTTAGCAATTAAAGAGCCAATGAGTCTGTGCTGATTATTTTTAGCGCTCTTTTATTAGCTCAAACATTCCCAAGATGACACTATTGGATCCGTCATTTTTTACAGCTTAAAGGGCAGCTACATGCTGAAAAGTGGGTTTCCCTATTTCTGCCCTTTCAAAGACCTCTAAATCTAAAGTCAAGTTCTGCCTAGAATGTGAAAATCCAGCCTTGCCTTTCTGTGAACAGAACAGAGATTCTGTGAAGCGAACTTAGCAGACATTCATGACGAGTGAATAAAACAAAAAGTGCAGTCAAATACATTCAAATGCACAGACCCATTTCCTTTTTCATACACAATCTCTTGTTTATTGCCATTGGCTTTTGATTAGGGCTGTACAAGTAATTTGTAATGAGTGATTAATCCAACATATTTAGCACTAGGGATGTGCATGATTAACCGGTTAACTGGTAAGCCTCACCCTTACTGATGCTTTCCCATTATGGTTAACTAGCAGCCCCGCTGTTGCCTGCCCGTTTAAGCAGCTAACTTGTTAAACATAACATTTGACTGGTTAAGTGATTAAACAGGATTTTACATCCCGACTTAGCACCTTTTTCTCCTCATTGACTATCTGGGAATAGAGCATGATTTCCAAAGACTTTGGGATTCAACATGATTTAATTGTTTTGGGGTGAACTTGTCTGTCTGTGTGGATTGATCATGAACAGTTCTTTCTTTCTTTGATAGTAGGGTAGTGGTGAGGTATTGGTCACCTGGTATTGTCTCCGTTCCCTGACTGAGCAGGCCAGCACTTCTTGTGAAAACTCTGACATGTGCAATTGTGAAAACTCTGGCATGTGCAAATGCAACGTGTGGATTTGGTGAATGCTTGTGTAAATGACTTTGGATCACACCTTAATCCTCTCACTTCTAAGTTGGTCAAAGTGAAGGAGTGTTGAAGAGGGTTACGTAGGAGCCCCCAAACAGAAAATGGTACAAAGATGGCCTATGGATAAGACACTGGATTGGGCCTAAGGACCTAGGTTCAGCTCGAGTTCTGCCAGAAGCTTCCTGCCTGGCTTTGGGTAAATCACTACAACTCCATGCCTGGGTTCTCCATCTATAAAACAATGCTTGCTTCTTCCATATTCTTCATCTGTTTTGTCCTATGTGCATTATAATCCCTTCAGAGCAGGGACTCTTCTTGCAATGTATAGAATAGGGATGTAATAGTGTAGTCGATTAACCCATTAACAGATAAGCAAACACTTATCACCAGTGAGTGTTTTAGCAGGCTGGCCAGCAGCCTGGCTCGCGCTGTGTCCGGGACCTACCCCTGCTGCGGCTCTGCATTTAAAGTGTATCAGGAGCTCAGCCCCACCCCCCTGCACAGGGGCTGCTGCCACCCCATGCTGTTGCCTCTGTATCAGGGCAGGGGCGGGGCGACAGGCAGCCAGTTTACGAGGGGAGCTGGGTTTTAAACGAGCTCCCCTCATGACCAGCTGCCACCTGGCACCCTGTGCTGCTGCCGCCTCTGATAGAGAGGTGGCAGGGGGCTCCTCGGGAGTGGGGCTGGAGCACACTGGGTGCTTGCCCCATGCCTGCGCACTATAGAATAGTCAAGTAATGAAGAATTCAGAAGGTTAATCCACTCCTCAATTAACCGATATTTACCATTCTTGGTATAGAGCCTAGCACCAATTACATAAGAGCGGCCAGACGGGGTCAGACCATAGGTCCATCCAACCCAGTGTCCTGTCTTCTGAATGTGGCCAATGTGCCCCAGAGCGAGTGAACAGAACAGGGAATCCTCAAGTGATCCTCCCCTGTTTCCCATTCCCAGCTTCTAACTACCAGAGGCTAGGACAGTATTCCCACCTATCCTGGCTAATAGCCATTGATGGACCTATAATGAATGGTTTTGATCCATCAATCTCTGAGTTATGGACCAGGCACCCTTTCTCTGAACCACTCTGCTACCTAATGAATTAAGCCAGTTGTGCTAATAAGAACAGAAGATGCCATAATGGGCTAGCCCACAAGTCCATTTAGCTCAGTATCCTGTCTCTGGGAGTGGCCAATACCACAGCTCCAGGATTATACAGAAAAGAGCCATTTGGAAGAGAGCCACCTCTCATTCCCTCACGGCTTCTAGCAGTCGGAGTTTTAAGGTCATCCCCAGCATGGGCTTACATCCCTGATGAGTTTGGTCAATAGCCGCTGATGGCCCTGTCCTCCATAAACTTACCTACTTTTTTGAATCCAGCTTACTTTTGGCCTTCACAACACCCCAAGGCAGTGAGTTCTAGAGGTTACTTGTATGTTACATGGAAAAGAATTTCGTCACGTTTGTATTATACCAGCTGCCTGTTCAGTTCATTGGGTGATCCCTGGTTTTTGTATTATGAGAAAGGGAAATAAACTAAAGGGAACATAACGTAATGCACATAAGACAATCCCGTTTTCTCCTGCTGTCTCTGCTGACTTTTTTTTGGTCAAAACTCCCTCTAGTGTTCTCAGTCACCTATTGCATTTCCTAAGTCCTCCGTTGGCAGTACGTGCACCAAATCTCCATCGATCGAATGTGTCACTTTACCTCATCTGCCCCCATCGCTGTTCGTTGGAGCCTTGTGTCTCCTCACTGTGGGTAGCTCAGTTTGACATTTGTGCCCTACGGCTCGGCTATTGTTAATCTTGCTCCTTGCTCCATGCCTGTGACGTGGCTGCCGTATTAACACTCCTTTATATACCAGAGCTCACCTTTAATCTTGTTCTGTCTAATCACTGTCCTAAATCAAACCTGTCTTCTCCTTTTACAGTCTGGAGGCAACTTGTGTCCTCAGTGCTTCCATCACACCTCTCCCGGTTTTCACTCGATAAGCACTTTCAGATTGGCTCGAGGCCATCCCACAGCACAAACTGATTTGGCTCACAACTGCCGTTACTTAGCCAGGATTCCGATTGTATTTCCTCTCTGGTTCTCTCCAGTTTGGCCTTTTCATTTTTGAATTTCCAAGACACACAATCCAGAAGGCCTCTCTTCCTGTGTTTAAGGGGGGTTACAGGTCTGTGGGAGGGGTGTTCACACATT
The DNA here is from genome assembly GCF_052426305.1 of Pelodiscus sinensis. Taxonomy (NCBI): domain Eukaryota; kingdom Metazoa; phylum Chordata; order Testudines; family Trionychidae; genus Pelodiscus; species Pelodiscus sinensis. The sequence continues at coordinate 5,421,424 of NC_143054.1, forward strand.
GTAGCCTGCAGAGGGAGAGAAAGTGGTATGAGAAAGAGGTCTGAGCATAGGCCTGGAAGCCAGGAATTTGAGCTCCTAGGCCTGGTCTACACTAGCCCAGGAAGGTCGATTTAAGGTTTGCAACTCCAGCCATGCAAAAGGTGTAGCGGGAGTCGGCTCACCTTAAACCAAGCCTTGGTGGCATCCATACAGCGGGAGGCCGACGGGACAACACACTCTCTTTGGCTTTCCTTACTATTCACAGAATGAGGAGTACCAGACACCAGTGGGGGCTGCCCTCAGTGTTTGATTTGGGGGTCTACATTAGATCTGCTGAATTGAACGCTAGATTGACCTCCGGATGGTCGATCTTCTTCTCCCTACTGTAGACATGCCCCTAGTTTGTATTACTTCGGTGACTCTTCAACATCTTTGACCTATTTTCTCCACCTATAAAATGCAGAGGATAAAAATTATTTAGAGGGCTTTTGTAAGGAGTAACTAATACGATAAAGAGTTTTGAGACTGAAAAATGCTATATAGTATAGCAGTTACCTGGCACAGCCAAGATGTTAAAGTGGGGCTTTCATTATACTGCCTTATTTGAGGGAATCAAACTTTTTGACACATTCTTCTCCAGAGCTGAAACTTTTCAGAGGTCTCAGCTCTGTGGTGATTTTTGTTTAGAAGTTCAAGGAAAGGCGCCATAATCTGGCCCTAAGAGACAGAAAGGTAAGATAAAATAACAAAGGACTAGATTCTGACTTTAAAGAAAGCCCTTACCTCTCTCTTAGGGCAGCCTTGATGACAGGCTCTAGTCTAGAGGGTCTCTGTACACTTTTTCATCTTTGAAAAGTCATGGAAGATGGGAGAGACCCCTGAAGACCAGGAAAAGGACAAACATAGTGCATCTATAAAAAGGGAAATAAGAACAACCCAGGAAACTACAGACCAGTCAGCCGGATCCTGCGCTGTGGCTCAGCCTTTTAAATGTAGTAAGAGCATTTAAAAGGCAGGGTTGCATTGGAGTTAATTTCCAGGGGCGGCACAAGACAGGACTGCTTAGTCCAAGCTTGCACTGCCCATGGGAGCTAACCTTGCTGCGGCTCTGCAGTTTAAATGTAATGGGTGGTGTGCTGCCTCCCAGCTCCTACATTTAAACTGCAGAGCTGCAGCAGGATTAGAGAGCGCCCTCCCCTTCTCGACTAATTGGGTAGTCGATGGAAATTCCATCAACTACTCGATTAGCTGATGATCCGCCATTTAACATTCCTAGTCTGAGAACCACAACACAGTGTGGCCATGCCCCACGGTGCAACATTTTAATGGAGCGTTATGAGCATTGCTTTTTTTTTTGTAAGAAAAAGGGTTTTGGTACTCCGGGGGAAAGTTGTGGGGGGGGGGGGGGGAGAAAGTGTGCTAAAATGCCATCATGGCCCCTTTAAGAGCCGCATGTGCCGAACGGGCTTCCGGTGGGAGCCCAGCCGCCCCAGGAAAAGAGTTGCCGGTACAACGGAGGGGAATACGATTCCTTTAAGTTATGCAGGGGAAATAGGTGACGCCCTGGGCCATACCGTCACCAAAAAAGCACTGGTGGTGAGGCTGCCTGCTGGACACTTCCCAGTGGTGCAAGGACACTGGGTAGGTCAGCGGTTCCCAAACTTTTCGGCATCTTGCCTCCTTTTTGATTTTTGAAAAACCCTCAGGGCCCCTCCCACCCCCAACAGCAAAACTTGTTGAGCAAAAAAAAAGGGGGGGGGAACTGACCAGGGAAATAAAACTTGATTGGGGGGGGGGGCTGGGTTGCGTCACGCCCCCTAATTTGGGAACCCACGAGGGCACCATCCTCTGGGTGGCTGTCCCTGCACCCCTCAGCCTGCAGGCACCTTGTGGCGCCCCATGGACGGCCCCCCAGTAAGCATGGGGGGGGGATCTGATGAACCAGCTGGGCTGGGGGGGGTGTTTCGGCGTTGTCATGGCTACAGAAGTGCCCCAGCACACAGCGCGTGCAAACCCCCGGGGGCGGGGCCTCTGCTTGGCACGTGATCTGAGGCGGGCACCGTGTCACGTGGGCGGGCATCACCCGGCCCAGGCAATCCCAGCCGCGTGCGCCGCACCAGGGCTGCCCGGGCGTTGCCCGGCGGGCTTCCGCGCCGAGCTGCGGGTGACGGGGCGTGTTACGAGCACTGGGTTTCTTCTGCGTCCCTAGCGCGCCCTCGCTCCCCGCGTGGAAAAGCTCCCTGGTGGGGTTTTTTTTTAATTTCCGCCTGTCTTTTTCAGTCAGGCACAGCTGTGGCCGCCCTCTCCCGCGCCCACGCCGAAGACGGGCGCCGTGGGGGCTCCGCGCGCCGCCAGCTGAGAAGGCCCCCAAGATGGCGATGCTGGCAGAGCGTGAGTAGCGCGAGGCTGAGGGGGTCAGCACCGGCAAGCCGCGTGAAGGGACAAAACCATTACGTGTGCGGGGGAGGGAGCTGGCGCTGTCTCCGCAGGAGGGGAGCGGGGAGGAGGCAGGAGGAAGATACTAGTGGGGATGCGGCAGGACAGAGGGATGTGTGGGACTGGATGGGAGAAACTATGCTGTCGGGGGGGGGGGGGACTAGGGAGATACCACTTTTCCTCGGGGGGGGGGGGGGGTCGCTGAGTGATGTCTCCTCTGGAACCCTGGCTCCTGCCCCGCCCTGGGACGCTCCCAAAGCATTGGGGGAGGGCTTGGAGGGGAGGGGCCTGTGGGCACTACCAAAGCAAGGGAGGGGGCTTGAAGGGGAGGGGCCTGTGGGCGCTACCAAAGCAAGGGAGGGGGCTTGGAGGGGAGGGGCCTGTGGGCACTACCAAAGCAAGGGAGGGGGCTTGGAGGGGAGGGGCCTGTGGGCGCTACCAAAGCAAGGGGGGACTTGGAGGGGCGGGGCCTGTGGGTGCTACTAAAGCAAGGGGAGGGGCCTGTGGGCGCTACCAAAACAGGGGAGGGGGCTTGGAGGGAAGGGGCCTGTGGGCGCTACCAAAGCGAGGGGAGGGGCCTGTGGGTGCTACCAAAGCAAGGGAGGGGGCTGGGAGGGGAGGGGCCTGTGGGTGCTACCAAAGCAAGGGAGGGGGCTGGGAGGGGAGGGGCCTGTGGGTGCTACCAAAGCAAGGGAGGGGGCTGGGAGGGGCGGGGCCTGTGGGTGCTACCAAAGCAAGGGAGGGGCAGGGCCTGTGGGTGCTACCAAAGCAAGGGAGGGGGCTGGGAGGGGCGGGGCCTGTGGGTGCTACCAAAGCAAGGGAGGGGGCTGGGAGGGGCGGGGCCTGTGGGTGCTACCAAAGCAAGGGAGGGGGCTGGGAGGGGCGGGGCCTGTGGGTGCTACCAAAGCAGTGGGGAGGCAGGAGCCTAGGTGTTGGAGGAGCAAGTGGGGAGGGGCCTGGGCCTGGTGGGGGGGGTCCTGCTAGCTGGCCCTCCTGTCTCTGTGGGGCCCGGGGGAGGAGCTTTGGGGCCCCACCTCTCTGGGTGGGGGCAGAGCTCTGGGGGGAGTGAAGCTGTTGCTGAGCCCCCCTTGGGGATGTTACCCACACCAGTGTCCCCAGCTAACATGACACTTCCTCCCCCCGCCCCCCCCCCCCACCGTGGGAGGGTAAAAGGCTTCTCTTTGGGGCCTGCCCTGACGTGGCCGTGTGCTGTGAGCCTGCCCAGCAGTGCCCTGGTGAAATGCAGCCAGGCAGGGTGGCCATCGTTAAACGGCACGCAGGAATTCAGGATGAGAAGTGAATGCCACTTTATCTCCGCCCGCAAGGCTTGTAGGTGGAGCAGTAGCTGAGCGCGAGGGTGCTGAGACTCTGTAAAGACTTATACGCGTGATTGAAGTTGAGAACACACTTGACATAGCCCCACCGAACTCAACAAGAGTATGTGTGCTTAACGTGAAGCATTGCTATTATAGAGCGACGCGGCCAGCCCTGCCAGCTGCAGCAGGCCCGCCCCCTCCCGTGTGCAATGCTGTGGGCCTGGCCCACACAGCCCCCTGCCCACAGTGCGGCGGACTTGGCCCCACGAACGCATGGTGTGGTGGGTTGGCCCAGCCTGGCTGGAGCAGCAAGAAACTTAACGTTTAACCGGTTAACTTTTAAAACAGGATTTGACATCCCTAGCAGGAAAAAGGTTCTATAAGGTACCAGTCTTGGGAGCCATCTTGTCGCAGTCACCTTTTGCATAGGGTGTGCTCCCAAAGTTACGCTCCTGGAGCTGTCTTTAGATCCCACCTATTTATAAGTAAATCATGGCACTGGCTGCCACACTTTTTACCAAAAAAATGTTTACCTTATTTTTTCTGGTACCGTGGTGTACCCATATCTCTTTGTTCTAAACACGTGCATGTACCCAGGAATGTGAACAAATCTGAGGTTTATACCAGGGTAGAACACACACAAAAAAACCCCTATATTTTGTCCTTTTCCTTTGGGACATTCCACTACTGGCTTGTAAGGGTAACTCTCTATCTTTTACTATGGTGAAACATTCATGGTCTGATCCTGAAATGTTTCCTTTCTACTTAAGCCAACATTTACTTCCATAAAAACAAGGTATTATGGGATACTTAGCATAGGTGAACAGGATTATAGTGAAGAGCTAGGCCAATTTAGGCTGTATAAATGTTACAAAATGTGCCTAATGCATGCTAATGTATATGTGGTGAAGATATATATATATATATATATATGAATATGAATATGAATATGAGAGGAGAGAGAGAGAGAAAAAACACACGTGTTTAATGCTCTTAAATTAAATTGTCAATGTCTATCTATTGGGGCATTTGGAGCTTCTGAATGTGCATTCGTGTCCTCTTTTGATGTCAAATCTAAATAATGGGTGTCTGCAGGATTGGGACCAGAATATGAAATTCATCTTAAAAGTTTTTTTTTTAAATTTGACGCATCCAAATTTACTTTACTAAAGCTGTACGTAGAGAACACAATTGCATACAAGTTCCCATCAGCAGGATTTTTCAGAGTTGTGCAGTATCCAGTTTATCCTTGCCTATTCAGAGAAGCACCGAAATAGCTTTTTAAAGAATAAATCTAATTACAAAGGGCTTGCCAGCACTCTGTCTGTATGATTAGCTTGTGGTAATTGTAAAGGCAGATTATACATGGGCATTTTTGTGTGTGCAGTTCTGGACTAAATTCAATTACTGTATTCTCAATATTGATCCCAAAAGAGAGAGGAAGAACTATTTATTTCTTATCCACTCCCACAGCTAAAGCACTCGTCCCAGCTCTCATTTTCTTGGTTCTCGATTATGGCAACATCCTTCTCTCCGGTCTTGACAAAAGCAATTTTGCCCTGTTTTTATCCATTCAAAATGCTGCTATAAAGATAATTTTCCTAACCTATTGTTTTAAGCGTGTTGCTCCTTTCTTTGCATTGTTCCGCTGGCTCCAACTTCTCTAAAGTATCAACTATAAGAAGCTAGTTGTTACTTTCAAGGCCCTTCGTGACCTATCCCCCAGCCCTATCTGTCATCTTTTATATGAAGATCTCAGCTCTTGCATACGGTCAGCTCATGATGCCAGTCTCCATCACCCACTTACTAACTTTTCAAACTAAGATCTTCTGCTTTCTCCCGTGCTGCCCCTCACACTTGGGAGATGCTTCTCATAGGGATGTCAACAATCACATGTAGACAACTACACCATTAACCGATAAACCTGGGCTTATCTATCAATCCTGTTGACTACACGCATTCTTCCCCCGTCCCCTTTGCAGAGGCAGCAAGGGGGGAGAGGCGGGAACTGCCTCTGCAAGGCAGAAGAACTGCCTTCCCACCCATCCTGATAGAGAGACAGCAGTGTAGAGGGTGGGGGGCAGGCGAGAGCTGAAACCGACTTCCCATGCGTATTGGTTCCCATGGAGCTGTCGCCCCCCCCTTTCTGTCTCCCACAGCTAGAGAGAGTCAGCTCAAAAGTCAGCTCTGCCTTCCTGCCCTCTGTGCTGTTGCCTCTATCAGAGGCAGCAGCGCAGGGCAGGGGGTTGGAGGAGGTTGCTGCAGCCTCTGTCTGTAGCAGGCCCAGGCTCACCATGGACAGAGGCTGCTCCATGGGATACCAGTGCAGCCTCTGTCCGCAGGGAGCTCGGATTCCCCCATGGACGGGGGCTGTGGCTGTCTCGGGCTGCTGCCTCTTTATCAGAGGCAACAGTGCAGGGTGGGAGCCAGTCTGTACAGACAGCCAATTTTTAAACCGGCTGCTCTTGCAGGGTGGCAGGGGGCTCCCTGGAAGTGGGGACGGGAGCACACTGGCTGCCAGCCCTGCCCCTGGAGACTATCAAATAGTCATGTAACCACTAAAATTTGATGTGGCTATACGATAATTCAATTACACGGTATCTAACATCCCTAGCTTCCCGTAATCGTTGTAAAGCAACCTCATTGTCCTATTTCAAAACCCCTCTCAAAACTCGCCTGTCCTACGTTGCCGACAAAATTGACAATGATCAGGGTGCTTGTGTGCAGTCTGTTGCTATCACGCTGACTAATACTGTCCTATCGTTTCCCAGTACTCTCGTCAGTCTGTATCCATCTGCTGTCTCCTGTCTTGTACTTAGATAGTAAGCTTTGTCAGGTTCTGTTTGTACAACACCTAGCGCAATGGTCTGGTCCGTGACGAGCTCCTACGTGTTGTGGCAATACAAAATGACTAATTTAAAACAAGAGACACTAGATGGGCAAGGAAAGGAGACGTAGAACAGGAACGTGTTGAGCCATCTCTTGGTGCAGTTGGGCAGCTGGAAATGAAGAGAGCCAGTAGCACATCACCAACCAGCTCTCTGCCCATAATTATGGAGTGCTCCATGGACCAATTTCAGACCTGCTAGTTGAATATCATCTCCAGGGCTGCATTTGGGCAAGAAGTGTGCAGGGACTGGCCCGTTGCAAACAGCACAGAGCTGGAGTTACGGCAATAGCAAAGGAAGGTGTCAGAGTGAAGGACGTTTTTCTCCACTGGATGGTGCTGCTTGTCCAGGATATCAGTAGCGCCTCCATGGTATAATTCCCCAGCAGCAGTTTCATACAACAGAGTGCTAGCATTGGCACTGAATCACTTTTAGCTTGCAGGGCGATAGATAGTTTACTCATTTTGGAAAGATTACATTGCATGAGCAACTGACAAGAGTGAACTAATTCTTTCCAAAACTCATTTGGAGAAGGAGGGATGGCTGCAGCACAGGGGCTGGAGTTCTGGCTCTCCCAGAGATTTCTTCTGAATGTTAATTGTCACTTCTCATTGCTTGAATTTCTTTATCTGTACAATAGGACTAACACACGTCTGCCTCAGGGAAGTGTGCTGATGAATACCACTGTTTGTAAGGTGATTGGAAATCCTGGGATTGAAGGTGCCAGAAAGGGGAAAGCATTGCACGTTTCAGCTTGAAGCTACTCTTCTAGGTCTTGCAAGCAGGGTTCTCTGGGAGTTTTAAGTGTAAAGCGTCTTAGATGTATGTGGCAGCTTTTCAGCTGTGTAAGATGTACCAGATTGAATTCCTTGCCACTGTCCTTGGTAATAGTTACAACAGACATAATGGAAGATGCAGGTACTGCAGATGTTGTCACTGGTAGGAAGAGCTGAACAGGTGGGATAGCAGCGCTCTGAGGAAGGTGAAGGAAGAGCAATAAGAGAGTTCAAGATAAAGGATAGTGATAGAAATACCTCTAATACCATTAGCTCACAAACATTTACCTTCCCTCCCACCCCCCGCATCCCCCTCCTGTTCTGAAATGTGATTTGTCCTTTTCATGTGTGTGCATTTTTTTAATTGTATCCTTTGGTATATATGGTTGTGACAATTTTCTTCCACTATTTGATCTGAGGAAGTGGGTCTGGCCCACGAAAGCTCATCCCCTAATAAACCATCTTGTTAGTCTTTAAAGTGCTACATTGTCCTGTATTTTGTTTCAAGATAAAGGAGTAGAGGAACTCAACTAGCTGCTTTTCCCCCTTGTTGCCTCTATCTTAAAAGCCGGTTCCCCCTCAGCACCATCTTCACAGGGGAGGCAGAGGCGTAATTGGGGACGGGGCGTGAGCCAGCTCACACTCAGTCCCCCTCTGCACTTGTGCTTTTTAAGTGTATTAAGAGCCGCTTTATAAATGTATCCAGCATGGCAGGGGGCTCCTCAGGAGTGAGGCCAGTGTGCACTGGCTGCTGGCCCTGCCCCCAGGGACGATATAGTAGTCGACTAACTGAGAAAAATTCATGAGGTTACTCAACTACTCACTAAACCGAGATTTAACGTCCCTACTTAGCATTATGCTTTGTGATTATTATTTTTTTTAAGTGGGAATGCTTTTTAGAAGAACCAGAATTGGGGCCAAAACCCAACTGTGTTCCTGTATCTTGTTCTTAGTTCCCAAAGGTGCTTTTCGAGAAGAAGTGGGGAACCTTTTTTGGGCTGGGGGCCAGTGACCCACAGAAAAGGGGCTGCACGCAAGTGAGAAACAAAACACAAAAGAAACCCTCGCTGATGTGGCCCACCCACTGAGAAGGAGAAAGACACTCTCCATATTCCCCTTGCACACCAGAGCTTGGGGCGGGTCCAGTCTAGTAGATTGTGTGCGCTTCAGCCCCACGGGAGGACCATAAAGGGGGCGGGGGAGGGGATGCAATGCCAGCGCAAGCTCCCCAATGCTGAAGGAGAGCCCTGAGCATCAGGGACCGGATTCAGGCAAGACAGGGGCCTCATCCAGACCCTGGGCCTTAGCTTCCCCACCACTGTTTTAGAGGAAAGATTGTCTAGTGGTTAGAGCATGGAATTGTGACTCGGGGAACTGGGTCCAAGAGTTGGCTTGACTGCTGAGTTTTATGCTTTTGAGCAAGTCATTTATCTTCCTGTGCCTCCCTTTGTAAAATGGGGGTAACAGCCCTTTTTCTGTGCATGCCTAACTTTGCTCTGCTAACTTTCCTTGATTGATTTCCATGGAACGACTCATGGTAGTAAAGTTAAACGTGTGCATAAGTGTTTGTCAGATTTTAAGCTCTTCAAAGCAGAGGATCTCTCCTCCTGTGTCTGAGCACGATGTGGCCTTGATCCTTATTTGGAGACTAGCTCAGTTATCCTCAACGTGTGGGCCACGACCGCCTCCCAGGTGGTCCACAGCTTGAACTCAGCCGCCCCTTTTCCCCCACGCAGCGGGGCGCCCGTGCTGCCGCTTGAGCGTTGCAGTTGCCACTCAGCTGTGAGGCTGCAGCACTAGATCCAGCTTCTGGCTCGGGGGAGTATGCGAGGGGGCAGGGGTGAAGAAAGCTCCGACCTTCCCCTCCAGACCTGGCTCTTGGAGAGAGGCGGAGCCGGGTCGGGGATTTCTTCATCTCCCCCCGCCCCGTGCAGCCTCTGAGCTGGAAGCTGAAAATAGTGCTGCAGCCTCGCAGCTGTGCCAGCTCCCTGCTGCGTGGGGGAGAGGGTGGCTGAGCTCCCTCCCCTTCTCACCCCACTGGGGAAATGGCAGTGCAGTGATGCACTCTCCGGAGGTTTTCCCTGCTGCAGGGCAGGGGCTGGAGGGGCGTGAAGCCAGGAAAGCATCTTCCCTTATGCCCAATCCCCGACACCCCAACCCCTCTCACTCACTCCTCTCCCCCCACCGAGACCCCCACATCCCAGCTTGCTCCGACACCCTCCCTCCTGGCCCAACACCCTGCCCCCTGGCCAGACACCTTGCCCCCAGCCTGCTCCTGCACCCTTCCCCCAGCCAGACACTCTCTACCCAAGCCCCTCCTGTACCCTCCCTTGCTCCTGCACCCTCTCTTCTGGCCAGACACCTTGCCCCCAGCCTGCTTCTGCACCCTCCCCCCGGCCAAACACCTACCCCGATCCTGCGCCTGCATCCGCCGTTGCTCCTGCACCCTCCCTTGCTTCTGTGCCTGCCCCCTTGCCAGACATCCTACTCCCATCCTGCTTCTGCACCCTACCACCCACCCAGACCTCGCACCTTCACCCTCCTCCCCCGCGCTCCATCTCCTTCCCACATCCTGCACCCTCATCCCTATCCCACTCGTTGGCAGCCATGTCCCGCACACTGAACCCCTCACTTTTGTCCCCACCTCCGAACCCCAGAAAAATAAATCTGGCCTATGGGAAGCCCTGAACCTCAGTCCTCCCTGTCCCTTCCCCTCATCCCATGAGACTGGAGCACCAGAGGAGTGAAATGTCTCAGTTGGGGGCCACATCAGTGAGGGTTAGGGGGAGGGGAGTTTAGAGGAGGGTTTTTTGTGTGCTTCTCACTTGTGTGGTCCCCAACTGATTTTTCTGTGCTCAGTGGCACCAGACCCAAAAAAGTTCCCAACCCCTGCCATAAATAAAAAGAACACTGAAACCTTTTGTGTTGGACATAAATTCATATTTTACTTTATTTAAAATGAAGTTTGATAAACTAACATGAGAGAGTTAACGCTTAATGTGTTCAATAATTTAAAGGAAACCGTTCTCCCTAGCTGCAGCACTAGCAAAATGGCTCGGGTGTCATTACGTAATTAACTATGAGTTTCCATTAGCAATTGGTGGTCTGCAGAAAGTTTTGCGTTGACCCAGATGGTCCACAGGCCAAAACGTTTGAGAACCCCTGCTCTAGACGGATGCAGCGGTAATACAAATAATGTCGTCTGAGTTCTCAGGTAGAACAGCAGGAAGCTGTGGGAAGCTTTCCTCACATCGGTGCTTTTTCTATACTCGCTGAATACGCAGACCCGTGTAACTTGGTTTGGTTAACGTTTTATTAAAGCAGTGCTTAGAGCCACTACAGTCTGACATTTGGGACTAGTCGATTAATCGAAATTTAACATCCCTATGCTGGACCAAGGAGGTCCAACCTGTCCATTGAAGGCTGAGATGCTCAGATGCTGTGGTCACAGGGACTAGAGAAGTACCATAAAAAGTCGGTTTGAGATTCTGCTTGGAGGGGAATAATGTCTTGACTCTTTCTTAATTGCATTGTCGGCTTCTGTCGCATTAAATGGCGCATATCATTCTTTTTCTGCTGTAGCCCGTAAAAAGCAGAAGTGGTCTATGGATCCTAGAAACAGCGCCTGGAGTAAAGATGAATCCAAGTTTGGCCAGAAGATGTTGGAAAGAATGGGCTGGTCCAAAGGAAAGGTATGGACTAGGGGCGTGGTCTTGCAGAAAAGCAAGCTCTCGGGCCTTACAGACTTTGAAATGCAGAGACACCTGGATACACAAACTACGGGCAGTTCTTGGCAGCGACGTCTTTACAGGCCAGCGGGGAATATTTCTGGCATTGTGAGAGAACTGATCTCTGCTCGCGGCTCTCCCACATAGGAGCGTGCTGCGGCGGGAGGAGATGTGGCTTGATGCCATGCTCTGGCTACTCGGGAACAGATCATAAGGGGCCATTAAAAGTTGCCAAAAATTTAAGCCGCCCTGGGGGCTGCTCTTACAGCTGTCAGAATTGGGGACGCACAGCGACCCTGCCTGCATTTCTGAATTGGGGGGGGGGGGCAGCTCCTTCTCCCAGGGAGAGCAGAGAAGGAAAAGAGGAAATAAGACAGCAGGAGAGATCCAGAAGTCAGCAAGTAGGGAGGAAAATACCTACAGGTTGTACCTCCCTTAAGCGGGACTCCCTAGGCTGGCATGGACCACAGCCCAGGAGGAGGGAGGTCTGGCAGCAGGACAGGACCATAAGGGACACTGGTATGTGTGTGTGTGGAACTCTAGCCTGGCTGCAGCCATGGAACTGTGGCCCCGTTCCCGACCTGCGGCGCTCCGGTCACATTCTGGCTCCAGCAGCCGGGGAACTCCAGCCCCAGCAGTAGCCAGCGCAGCTCTGGCCATGGCTCTCTGGCGTCACTAGTAGCAGGGCCGGCAAGAGCCCTGGGGGGGTTGAGGCAGCAACAGCGGGGCGGGGCGGAAGGAGGATGCTGGAGCTCGGAGCCCTAGACTCATAGACTTTAAGGTCAGAAGGGACCATTATGATCATCTAGTCTGACCCCCTGCACTGTGCAGGCCATAGAATCTCACCCACGCCTCTTAGAATAATCCTCTCACCTATATCTCAGATATTGAAGCCTTCAAATACTTTGAAGGCCCCAAGTTGCAGAGTCTCCTCCAGCTGTGATCTGTGCCCCATGCTACAGAGGAAGGCGAAAAACCTCCAGAGCCTCTTCCAATCTACCCTGGAGGAAAATTCCTTCCCAACTCCAAATACGGCGATCAGCTGAACCCTGAGCATGTGGGCAAGACTCACCAGCCAGACACCCAGAAAGTTCTCTATAGCCCAGCCTCGACGGGAGGGATCTTCCATGCTCCAGCATGTTAAGTCCTCAGGATGCCGGAGCAGTGAGGTCCAACCTATACTACAAAGGAATAGGCCTGTACATTGTACGCCCAAGAGCTACTTATCGTTTCTGTATCTAGCTCTCTCTCAGTATTTCAAATTTCCTGCCAGCTGGGCAAGAAAAATACATCATGAGCTCCAAACATATTTCCTTTGTGGACTGAAAAGCCGTTAGCTTTGTTCGGACTACAAGGCAAGACCTGAAGTCCCGATTTGCCCCAACACTCTTCATGAAGCAAACAGTAACATGATTATGCGTGAGAATGCAGTGGAGGAAGGAGAAATTAAGGAAGTGTGTCCTGCGGAGTTCCAGTTTGGGTCAATTCCATTATTTGCCTCGCTCTAACCTCCCTGTGCAATTGCAGTTGAGTGTGTTATTGTTTGTTAATGTACTTTGTTAAACAGCCATTCTCCACCCCAGAGGTGGGTGCATTTCAGTGGTGAGAGAAGCATTCCCAGTGCCTGCTCTCTCTCTCCGTGTTTCAGGTTGCAAAGCACTTGAGACTGACCTCAAAATGCAAGGGGGTGACCTGATTGGTCATTAACCACTCAGTGATATTACTCCTTTGGTGTGTGTAATTTTCTGAGTGACACAAAAGCAGTGGGTTAAAAATTCTTGATGCAGTGCTTTCAGGGGCGGGGGGAATCTTTTTTGGGTCGGGGCAGCTGCCCCACAGAAGAGTCAGTTGGGGGCCACACACAAAGGAGAAGCAAAAAAACCCCAAACCAAATCCCACTGACATGGCCCTTGATTGAGGAGGAGGAAGACGCTCCCCGTGTTCCAGTCGCGGTCCAGAGCCTTTGGAGCCCCAGGCTAGTAGATTCTGTGCTCCAGCCCCCTGGGGAAGCAGCAAGGGACTGGAGCACCAGTGTGGGCTCCCCAGGCCTAGGGGGAGCCCCAAGCCTCGGGGGCCAGATCCAGGCAAGATGGCTGCATACGGCCCCCGGGCCTAAGGTTCCCCACCCTGGCTTAAAGCATTTGACTGAATCAATAGTTATTTAAGTTGTGTCTCGTCTGTAATTCCAAACCAAATGGGTTTCTGTAGGATACTTATACTTACCTTTAATATCGCTCCTGAAAAATGCTTACCAGTTGCCTTCACTTCTCATTAGGGTCTTGGGGTTCAGGAACAAGGGAACACAGAGCACATCAAGGTTCGAGTGAAAAACAACACCCTTGGTTTAGGAGCAGCCGTAAATTATGAGGTGAGCACTCGTTAGCATTCTTGCCAACCCAGGTAAGACTGTGTGGATTGTTCACCGCCCCTTTATGTAATGGGCAGTGGGTGCAATGGAACGTCATGGGTAATGATGAACATCTCGCAGAAGAGAGAGATCCGCTCAAATGCCGGATTGGGACAGTTGTGTCCTGCCAGGTTTTTTGGGGAGGATGTTGGGGGTGGTGAATGCTCAGAGATGCCACTTCCCACAGGCCACTGAAATGTTTTCTTGCTGGTAGATAGCCCTTTGTCTCCTTTTACTAGACCTGGTTTTGTGCCTTCCTGTCATTCTGCTCCCTGTGCCTGGAACAGTCCCCGCTTCCCGTTGGCAGCCCTGGGTGTGCACAGAACCTGGGATCGAGCCCTAAAGGCGCTGTCTGAGTCAACATCAGAACTGACTTTGTGTGTTCTCATCTTTTGTGCTGCCGGGAAAATTCTGTTAGCATTTCCTGCCTGTAGCTGAAAACAACTTGCCCAGGCTGGGCCATAATAGAGCCAACAACAACTCAGTATTGTTTGAAGACTTTCAAGCACGTCTCGTAGGCACTTTGAAGCGAACGTAACGAGTTGTAGCGAGTGCTTCTACCCAGGAAACTTTAGGGGATTTCTAGTTACTCTTTGGTATTTAGACCCAGAGGACGTACAATGAGACTCTTGTAGACCTTTTGGTAGGGTGGTTTGCCTCTTAATCACTTGAGTGCTCTTTTCAGGACAGCTGGCTTGCCCACCAAGATGACTTCAACCAACTTCTGGCTGAACTGAATAACTGCCATGGACAAGCTGAATCAGGTACGTTAACGTGTCGCTATTTTGGGTGCTGGAAGCTTCACGGAGCATTTCCTTTGGTTTTCATTTCTGAAAAGGCAAATTCAGGCCTGGTCCTGTGGGCTGGTAACACTTCTTGCATGATGTTGATCCTCCTTCAGCTCTCGTTAAAATAAATGGGAGGAGAGAGCTCGGTTTCGCACAGAACCAGGCTCTTAATTTTGATGAGGATGTGTATGAATTGCATTTAAACTCCATAGTCTTTAACGGGCTTTGGATCAGGCCCTTGGTAGAGCTCTTCAGGAGAAAAGGCAGACAGGTGTGTTCCCTGTAGCCAAGAGGAGAGCCTTGCGGTGGGATATGCAGAAACAGCAGCCCTTAAAAAGCAACCTGAGGCCGCTCCAAGGCACGTGACACACATTCTCGATTGCCACATTTACCATTGTTAGTGTTGAAGAATTATGGCTGGCTTTTACCTGTTGGCAGTTTCTTTTGCATGAGCTGGAGTCAAAACCTACCGACTCATTACATAAGGCAGGGTAATGGGATTTAGTTGGGCAGAAGCAGGAGACTTGTCAAAAATTTCCAAAAAGAGCAAAAAAAGTACTTGGGCCTGATCTAGGCGCATGCTGGTTTAAATAACGGACAAACTACACTGATGTGAGGTTTAAAACAGGACAGGCATCCACATAGCACCGCGTAGGTTTAACTAACTCATTCTAACGTCTTGCCTTTGCTTAGACTCGGGCGTTTTTTATGTGCCGACAAGCCCTTGGGCTCAAGGTCTGCAACGGGTAGTTCCCTGGTGGAGCCCTGTTAAAGTCAGCGGTTTTCTGCCTGGGTGCAGTGTCTGTCCACGTATAATCAATTGCAGCACGTTGGCATGAGGGAGTTTATTCAAACTATTCAGAGCAAAGTGTAGTTGCCAATGTATTAATCCTAAAAATGACACCAAGAGTGTGGGGCTTTATTGAAAGTTCGGAGAGAAATCAAAATCCGTTTTTATGATGGAGAAACAAGCCACACACCTGCAGGGCTGGGTCTCCGATCCTGGTCCTCAAGTGCTATGGGCCAGATTTGTAAAGGTATGTAGGTGTCTAAAGATATAGAGAACTGCTCTGGTCATTTTCTAAGTACAGTAAACTTCTGATAATCTGGCACCTTTAGGACCCAGGGGGTGCCGGATTATCAGATATGCCGGACTATCAGAAAGACCCCTCATAGCCCCCCCTTCCGATAGTCTGGCTCTGCCCAAGGCGTCCCCGATTCAACAGCTGCTGGTCAGTTTCAGCAGCAGCTGAATCGGGGACGCCTGCGGCAGAGCAGCTGGGGTGCTGCCAGGTTGGTCCAGTAGCACTGCCCCTCGGCACTGCGAGACCAACCGGGCAGCACCCCGGCTGCTCTGCCCCAGGCTTCCTGGAATCAGCCGCTGGTCAGTTTCAGCAGCGGCTGAATAGGGACGCCTGGAGCAGAGCAGCTGGGGTGCTGCCTGATTGGCCCTCCAGCCCCGAGGGGCAGCGCTACGGGACCAACCTGGCAGCACCCCAGCTGCTCTTCCCCTGACTTCTCCGATTCAGCTGCTGGTCAGTTTCAGCAGCGGCTGAATCGGGGAAGCCAGGCACAGAGCAGCTCCATTTGTCCGGCTGCCCGAGCACTTCCGGGTTCCTGATTGGATGCTGGACTAATGGAGTTTTACTGTACCTAGTTCCTAACTCCCCTTGGATTTAGGTGCCTTTGAAGATCCCACTGGGCACTTGTGTACATCTTTAAGAATCTAAATACATTTACAAATTTGATCCTAATATCCTACTGAGCTAAACGAAGATCAGTTAGCTGTAACCCGTGGGAAGACCCTGCTGGTGTTTGTAAGTGGATGGCATCCACTAAGTGCTTTGAAAGGTGGGCGAGTGTTATGAACTCCATTTGTACAAATATGGAAACAGAGAGTCTTAAATGACTTCTCTATGGATGCACAGAGCATGACTGGAATAGCCAGGTTCATTGAAGGAAGCTGTTTTGGTTCCCAGTCCTATGCTGTGTCGCCTACGTAGATCATTGTCACTTCTCCAAAGTCCTGTTGCTAAGTTTTGAAGACCTTTGGTCTAGACAAAAGACAGGACTATGCAGCACTTTAAAGACTAACAAGATGGTTTATTAAGTGATGAGCTTTCGTGGGCCAGACCCACTTCCTCAGATCAAATTGTGGAAGAAAATTGACACGATCATATATACCAAAGGGATACAATTTTTTTTTAAAAAGTGAATGCATATAAAATTGACAAATCAGATTTTTAGATCAGAGGGAAGGTGGGTGGGGAGGGGGAGGTTAGTGTCTATGAGATAATGATATTAGGGGGTAATAATTGGGGAAACTATCTTTGTAATGGGTAAGGTAATTAGCATCTTAGTTAAGGCCCATTCGTAAAGTGTCAAATTTAAGCATGAATGACAGTTCTGAGGTTTCCCTTTGTAGTCTGGTGTTAGTCTCTTTGAAGTAATATATATGTAGTGAGGTCGTTGGGACAATGCCCAGTCTGGTTGAAATGACAAGAAACTGTTTTTTATTTGTGAAACTTTCTGTCGTCTGATTTGTGGGCATTAATTCTTTGGCGAAGTGTCTGAGAAGTTTGTCTAATATACATAGCAAACGGACACTGTTGGCACATGATGGCATAAATTATATGGTCTAGACAGGTAGTTATTGTTGTCCATGGTTTCTGAGCACCCATTTCATTGCTGGGTAATTATAAGCAGGGACTAGGCTGTGGACAAAAATACAACCAAAGCAAAGTGTTTTTAAAATGTGGGTGGATATTTATGCAGCGTTCAGCCAGGCCTAATACTGAGTCTCAGTTCTCAGCAGACAGGTGATAATGCGTCTCTCCGTAGATAAAATTCCTGATGTTGGATACTGAAATTCCACTTTGCCGCCACAAGAGGGGGCTGGCGTCACTCTCGCTGGACCTATGAGTTTGCGATTGATGCTCCACTGAGAATTCTTACTATGGTGATGCTCAATTGTCTCTCAGAACCTGTCCATTGAGGGCTGAAAGCAAACTCTTTCTGCAGCAAATGCCTTCTAATCCCAGATTTGCTAGTTCCCCCTGTAATAGATTTTCAGTCTAAATTCAGGAGGGACTGGATGGATCAGAGCCCGATCATGGGCTCTTCACTTTTCTCCTCCAGGCTTCCAGTTAAACTCCAGCTCAGTCATTCTGAGTTCCAAACAGTGCCGCCATCTGTTCAAGTTCAGGGAGGGAAATGGGTTTTCACTGGTTCACCAAGAAACTTAGTCTGTAAGCCCTTGATTGCAGGTGAGGATGAGGGAAGCCAGCTTGACTTTTGGTGCCCAGGCTGAGCCTGCAAGGCTGGCAGTTAGAAAACACATCTTAACTTGTAAATTGATTATATTATTTTTTATTGTGGTAGCAGTTAGAAGCCCTAATTGAGGACCAGGACCAAACTGTTAGATGCCACGCAAGCCCAAAACAAAGCCCTGTGTAGCGTTTCCAATTGAAGCACAAGATGAGACAGCAGTTGTGTACAGACAGATGGGTTAGCACAAGGAAGTAAGGAGGTGATATTAACCAGCATGGTAGGCAGTGGTCTCACCACATCTGCAGCCAAACTGTTCCCGGGGGAGTTTAAGCATCACAGCAAAGGAATTGGAGGTGGACAATGCGGCAGCTTTGTGGATGTTGGCGGGGAGTGTGGGGCAGCATGGGAAAAGGCAAGGTGCTTGTTTAAAAAGCAAGTAGGTGGACGATGCAGGCTGGCACCATGGGCTGGTCATAGGTGAGCCTCAGATGACAATGCTGAATGTGTGATGATAGTAGGATGGGAACTGTCTGTGAAGAAAGAGCCTTGGAAGGGAAGAGAAGCCGCCTGTGTGTAGCTACTGTGGGGAAGTGAAAGTCCCTGAGAGATGCCCACAGAACCTCACGTTGCCCTTTCCAGTCGTCAGGGTAGCGCCCTGACGGAGTCGCTCCTGTATCTTGTGTGTGTGTCTTCAAGAACTCCTAGGTTAATTGCGGTGGTGGGCAGCAGACGGTAGTAACAGACCCTACCCAGGGGTTCTATAGAAAGATGCAGCGCGGCATGTAGAAGGGTGGCCCGCCAACCCGATTGCTTCGAGGCACTGTCACAGTATAGATACCTACTAACAAGGCACTGTCTCTGCTCGAAGAACTTGCCTCTTTTTTCAAATTACATTTATACCAAGGAGGTGTAACATTATAGATAGCAAGACGGTACAATAACGCTTCCTGAACAGCCCTTTCTCTGCTCCTTTGATGTGATGTTACTTGCTGGGACTTAAATCGAGGCGTTAAGTATACACATGATCCTCTGTACTCTGGGTGTCCCTAATCTGGGCATACCCATAGTATGGATCCTAGCAGGAGGAGGAGAAAGCAGCTCTGCACACTGCTGTTTCTCCCTCTCTTGAGCTGGGGGAACGACAGAGCAGCAGCGGGCTTCCCCTCAGGCTTTTTCTTGCTGCTCCTATCGCGGTGGGGAGGCAGCATCTGGGAACAGTGGGAGCATAGAGCCATGTGTACCCCCAGGAGCAAGGTGCCAGGTAAGCACTTCACGCCCAGACCTTTCAGCACCCAGAAAATTCTTGAATCCCACATACCCTGTTTCCCAGTGTATTGATGTCTGAGGTTAGCAGTTAGCATTTATCCAATGGACATGTAATCTTTGTGTGTTAGAGCCTGCTGGCGAACAGAAGACGACATTCAGTCTGGAAGAGAAATCCAGATCCTCCAGGAAACGAGTTCATTACATGAAGTTTGCCAAAGGTAAGGGGCACTTTGTTTTTCTTTCACAAACTTCAGGGCTATAAATATCTACATCTGACTTACATTTGGCACTAAAACAGCCATGTGGCAACCGGCTTTAAATTATAATACAGCCTTCCTGCTTTAGTTGGCAGTTTTTGTTGGCTTCAGGCTGGTATTCTGGAATCATTCAGTCATTGTCTGTAGGAAGCTGCTATTTCATAAGGAAGGGTGACTGTTTTGAATGGTATAAAAGAAAAAACACAATGGTCCATGTGATGAAACAACTTACTAAACAGTGGTTGCTTGGACATCTGTACAGCTATATCCTGTACAGTCTTGATAGGCCCACTTAATGGTCATGTGGATAAGATCAGGGATAAGCTTAAACTTGACTGCAGTAAGAGGAAAGCCCTGTTATCAGGTCTTCTCTCTATCCTTGACCATTGGCCTAAGTCACCCAAATAATTAAACTTAACTCCTGAAGTATTGAGATTTTCCCTCTTCTTTCAGAGGAGTAACTAAATGCCAGCCATCCGGATGCCCTCTGTTTCCGGCTTTTCTTTAATAGTAATTCTGTTTCTTTTTTTGTGTGTGTAAAATGTCATTGGAACTGATTTTTGCCATACGTGTGATTTTCCACTAATGGTTACTTTGTTAAAATATAACACACACTCCCCCTCCCCCTCCCCGTCTCCCCCAGGCCAAAGTTATGAATAGATCACATAAAACAGTGGCAGATGACTTCTGAATGGGAGCCAAATTCTTGTCCTGGGGTTCCACCAAAGGCTGCAGCGAACTTTTGGTGGCATCTCAAGTTGTCACATCACTCCTTTCCTCTGCTCTGTGTGCCCCATTCCTGTTTTCGGACAGTGTCATATTCACAGGGGGAAAAAGCTTCTTGTAAGGCCTACAGCATCACTGCCCTGCCCTTGAAAACATTTGGATGTTGCCCAAATGAATAATAGTTGCACTCCTTTGCTTCCTCCCAGGAAAGGATCTCTCTTCCCGCAGCGAAGATGACCTGTCCTGCATTTTTGGGAAACGACAGACTGCGAAAACTGAGGTAAATCTTATGAATTTAGGACTGGAAGGGTCAACTAGTCCAGTGCCCTGCGCTCTCAGACACCCCTGCTGTGCAGTACCGTCAATAAACTTATCGCGCTCCACTTGAAAACTAGTTTAGGTGTTTCCCTCCCGCTGCTCCTACAAAAAGGCTGCGCTGGAACTTCACCTCTTTGATGGTTAGAAGCCTTCTTCTAATTTCCAGCCTACATTTACTCCTGGCCAGGTTATACGCATTTGTGCTTGTGCCAACAATGTCTGTTAGCTTAAATAGCTCTTCTTTCTCCTCAGTGTTTTAACTCTTGAAGTGTTTCCAGGGACCTGTCCCCACTGAGCCTTCGTTTCACTCGGTTAAACAAACCAAGTGCTTTAGTCTTTTCTCCTAAGACCAGCTCTCCATTCCCTGATCTGTCGAGTTGCCTTTCTCGATGCTTGTTCCGACTGGAATTCATCTTTCTTGATCCTGGGTTCAATAGTGTAAACAATTTATTCTTCCTTCTATGTTTTTCCCTTTAAAGATGGGAAAGCGAGATTGTTATGACAAGTGAAATCATCAGTCAATATTAAGTCTACCTAAGAATTTTATTTTTCTTTTACACTCTGATTGGCAGTATAGAAAACACGGTAGCTGTCTTTTGTTGTTGGAGTTGTAGATTACGTTGGAAATATAAAGTACAGTACTTAGCAAAAAGTGACCAAGATCAGCAAAACAGCAAATTGTTCTTTAATTTCCATAAGATCACTGTACATTTATAAATTCTAAACCCTAGGAGCTGTTTTAATGTCACCTTAAATATGGTGGCTTGATTTTTCACATTCACTGTTCGGCATGCAGTACCCTCAGTCCTGTTATTAAATATCACCAGGGACTCTTCAGTACTTGAGGTGGGTAAAATGTCAGGTCCAAATTGACACTTATAGACTCACTGGTGCAAGTTCTGGGGGGTTCACAGACAGGTTTGCACTTAACACTTTGGTAGCAGTTTGTGCTATGAGGCGAATGTCTGTCTTGTGACTCTGCAGAGAGATTCCCTTATGCGGGAATGTGACTAGTGCGGGCAAGTGTTTTGGCAGTACTGAGATTCACTGGTGTGCGCCCAGAGAAGGTGCAAAAGAATGTGCCACAGGTATTCTAGTGCTAACCCTGTGGGCGCTGTGAAGTCTGTGGTGGTTAGAGGGAGGGGTGCAGCCTGTGTTTCATTTCGTGGGTACCATAGGAATGGGAGCAAGACACTGCAGAGCCTTGTGTCCGCTCCAATCAAAAACGTTTAAAAGCTGTTCTACAGCTTCACAAGATCATGGAGCTTGGGAATCGTGTGTCCGGAGAGCCAGTCTCTGCGTGTTATAACGGCAAAGATCTGTCAGCTGTCCAAACCTAGAGCACTTCCATGAGATTGCAGCGTGTACCCCAAGCTAGGGATGTGAAAGTGTCCCTAGGTACACAGTTATATATAGCTATCCCCCAACCCCCTCTACTGCCTCTGTATCAGAGGCAGCAGCAGTGGGGGAGGGCATGCAGGAGCCGGTACACGTGAGAAGCCTCTGTTACATAGGCAGCAGCATGGAGCAGCAGGCGGGAGCTGCCTGCCCCCTGCATGTAACCATATAATCGTGGCAATGTTCAATGGTTACACAATTACTTAACACATTTTAATATCCCTAACCCAAGCTACAGTACACAGCCTTGGTGTTCTGTTCGGTAGCTTTACAATTTTAAACAAATACAACTCCCCCCCCCCCCCTTTAAATAAAATCTTGGTGATCTTGGTGGGGAGAGAAAGGGGGCATCAGATCTGTTTCCCATGATAAAAACTCCCCAAGCTGCAAGAACAGAGCAACAAATAATTGAAATAACCGAAGCTAGAACCACCCTGTCTTGTCAGCAACTATGAGTAATAATCCAAACCTTTATTTTGCAAGCCACTCAGTTCGGACTTGATGGATAACAGTTTGGGGAGACTCCATCAGTCACAAGACCGCTAATCTTAATTTAGTGCAGTTTTGAAATTAGCTTTTGGACTAGCGGCCTAAACTAGTGTATGCTTTCAGTAGTGGAGCCCCGTAGATTAACTTCGCCTATTAGCTGTATAGCCAAGGGCCTACTTTTCATCTCTCTGGCTGAAGTGCTGCCATGTGGTAGCCCAAGATATGGCAAAATCTGATGGGACTTGTAGTCTCCCGTTCTAGTCTTCATCTCCACAGTCAATGTAAGGAAGTCATGGATCACAGCTAGCCCAAAGGTATCCAAATGTGATGTCATTTTAAATCGTTTGGATGGAAGGGATTTTGGGAAGGCATCATGTTGAGCCTCTTGTGCCGTGGCTGGATCAAGGCCAGATCTATACTACACGCAGAAGGTCAGTTTAAGGCACGCAACTCCAGCTATGTAAATAACAGTCGGAATCAATGTACCTTAAGCCGAGTTTGGTGCAGTCTCCAAAGTGGGAGGTCAACAGGAGAAACACTCCTGTTGACTTCCCTTACTCCTCGTGACAGCAAAAGGTACCGGTGCTGATGGGCACTCTTAGCATTTGATTTAGCAGGTCTTTACTAGACCCTCTAGATTGAACCCCCAGCAGACCAGGGGGACAGGAGCAAAGCCGCCCAGGCGGCGCTTTGCTCGGGTATCCCTGGTCTGCTGGGGGGGTCCAGCGGCTTTGCTGGACCCCCCCAGCAGACTAGGGAGACCGGGAGAAGCTTTTCTCGCCCCGGAGGACACGGGTGGCGACCTGCCGCCCGTGAGCTCCGGGGTGAGAAAAGCCCCATTCATAAGTGCGGATCTGACATAAGTCGGATCCGCGTAAGTCGGGGACTGCCTGTACTACTTGTTCTACATTCAGGAGATGTGGAAAACTATTGATCACAGTCCTTTTTGTAACACATTTGAAGACTTTTATCAGGTCCCGCCCCCTTTTCTCAAGTCTTCACGCGCCTAGTTTTTTAACCTTTCCTCATTGATCAGGTTTTCTAAACCTTTTATTATTTTTGTTACTCTTCTCTGGGCTCTCTCCAGTTTCTCCACATCTTTCTTACAGTGCAATGCCCAGAATTGGAGTACTCCATCTGAGGCCTCTCCAGAGCTGATAAGAATGGTACAATTACCTCCCATGTCCTATACACAGCACTCCTGTTCCTGCATCCCACAATTATATTAGTCTTTTTCACAGTTGCCTCAGATTCACTCATATTCAGTTTGTGGTCTGCTACAACCTCCAATTCCTTTTAATCTATTCTACCCTCTAGCCAGTTATTCCCCATTTTGTAGTTAGACATTTGATTTTTTTTTTTCTTGCCTCAATGAAATATTTTGCATTTGTCTGAATTTCATCTTGTTGCATTTAGACCACCTCTCCACTTTATCAAAGTTGTTTTGAATTCTAATCCTGTCCTCCAAAATATTTGCAGCCCGTTCCAGCTTTGTGTTATCTGCACATTTTATAAGCATATTTTCCGCTTCCATTACCCAGGTCATTAATTAAAATATTGTAGTGCCAAATCTAAGACAGAACTTGCGGGACCCGCTAGATACACCCTCCCTGTTTGACAATGAACCATTGATAACTATTCTTTGAGTATGGTCTTTCAACCAATTGCATAGCCACCTTATAGTAATTTCATTTCCCTAGTTTACTTATGAGTCTATCATGTGAGACTGTGTCAAAAGCCCTACTAACATCAAGATATCACATCTGTTGCTCCCCCCATCTCCATTAGGCGAGTAACCCTGTCAAAGAAGGAAATTAGGTTGCTTTGGCATGATTTGTTCTTGACAAACCCATGCTGGCTATTCCTTATAACGCTATTGTCCGCTACGTGCCTACGGATTGATTTCGTAATTTGTTCCAGTATCTTTCCAAGTATTGAAGTTAGGCTGAGAGGTCTACAATTCCCTGGGTCCTCTTTGTTCTCCTTTTTAAAGGTAGGTACTGTGCTTGCCCTTTTCCAGTCTTCTGGGACATCACCAATGCTCCAGGAGTTCTCAGCGCTAATTGCTAATGGTTCTGAGACTCCTTCAGCTAGTCCTTTGTTAGCCTAGGATGAATTTTGTCAGGCCTTGCCAACTTGAATACCTCTAGCTTATCTAAATATTCTTTAACCTATTCTTTCCATGTTTTAGCTTGTATTCTTTCCTCCTTGTTAATATTTTGTTGAGTATTTGGTCGCCGTTAACCTTTTTGAGTGAAAACTGAAGCAAAATAGGCACTATTGAATACCTCAGCTTTCTTGATGTCACCACTTATTAGCTGCCATTAAGTAGAAGACTACACTTTCCTTTCCATGTTTCTCTTTCTTCTAATGTATTTTTAAAACCTCCTCTTATTGCCTGTATCCACTTTGCTAAATGTAACTCCTTTTGTGCCTTAGCCTTTCTGATTTTGTCCCTACATGCTTGTGCTATTCTTTTGGACTCCTCCTTAGCACTTCATCCATATTTCCACTTTTTTTGCCTTCTTTCAGGTCGTCATAGCACTCCAGGCGACGCCATGCAGCCGGTCCCCGAGTTGCGAACGGTCGACTTACGACCATTCGCATTTACGACCGAAGCTGTCATAAATGGCGGACCCGGGGTTACAAACGCTATCTGCGCTTACGAACAGCGCAGTCGCAGGTAACTCTATGGGGTCCAACATACGCACAAACTGAGTTGCGACCAATTGCTTGGTCCATAACCGGTTCGTAAGTCGGGAAGAGGCTGTATTGGCTTTTTTCAATATTTCTCTTTCCTTCACGTCACAGTAGTTTGCAGTGAAGCCTTTAATGTTGTCTCCTTGATAAACTACCAATGACCTGGCAGCCTTAAATGGCACCCAAATCAAAAGCCTGGTTATTATGGAGGGCGGAGAGGGCCTGGGTCATTAACCTGGAGCTGCCTCCTACCTCCAGGATGGCCCCTCAAGATGAGCCAGTTGAGTGATGGGAATACAGGGAGAGAGGAGCAAGCACTGGGGGCCAGGCATTAGGGGAAGAGATGGCGTCTGTGCAACGCGTCAGAGGTCTTGTTACCACCACCTAGGAAGGCGGCAACCCTAGGAGGGGAAGCACTCTAGAAATGTGTCCATATATTGGCATGTTTTTATTAATTCTCACAAAAATGTGATGGCTAATGGCTTTGATGCGGCACTGAACTTTGGGGGCGCAAGAGAGGCCTGGCACTGTTCCCTGTGTCCTGGCTAGATTTCCATGCTGACGTATTGGCAGAGGAGGTAGGGCAACTTGGAATGGTATTACCGCCCCCTGTATCCTCTGTGAAGCTGCTGGAAGAGCCAGACAGGGGCAGCATCGCTCCTTCTTACGTCATTCTAGCCACAGAGCCGTCACCTTTTCCTTCTCTCGGGATCCCGAAGACCTGTGACGTTAGTGGGAGGACAACATAAAAACTTCACTGCTCGACTCCTCACAGGAAGGGGGATTTGTGACATGGAACTTCAGCTCTTTCATACTCCTCTTTGTCTCCTTTGCCGGACATGCCATAGGCGGGGGGAATCCAGCGTGGTTCTAAATGAAGTGATCAGTTGATCACTTTAAATGGTATTTATCAGGTTTATTTGTGATCTCTGGGGAAATTCCTGGATGCTTCCCTGGTGCGGCAGAGAGAGAATGCTGCATATGCTGGAATTCTCTTGCAGTTCTCCTGGATACTAGTTTATATCCGTTCCTATTCAGACAATGTAGGAAGAATCTTGATGTCCATCAGAACCCTGGGATGTGCTTTCATTCTCTAGTAGTCTCTGGTCCCTCGCTTTTTGCTGTGGTCCCATTAGAGCCGTCAGCTGTGGCACGCTGTTGTGCCTGCGTGAGACAAGTTACGAGAGATGGATTTAGGGGCTAGGGCAACCAAGGAATCTTACTGGTTTCTGAAGCCTTATTGTAACCACACTCTGTATAATGGTAACAGATCTTGCATTGCTCCTGCATTCTCACCATGTTTTTTGAGACAGCCCCTCTTCAAGGAACCGGTAATGGAATGTTTACTATTTCGATAGAATCCAACTCAGGTCCATAGTAACCAAAACGCCTTTTTTACATGTAGTAGCTGTTTGGTGGTCCGTGTGAGGTGATTTCAGTCTGGATGAGTCTTCACATCAGGAAACCGTCCTCACTATTAGCCTCTGTGCTGAAACCTTATAAAGAAAGAACTACGACTGAGTTAATGTAGAGAATAAATTCCCTCTTTTATTGCTAGAAATCATCCCACCCGCTCAGCATGAGGAAGCTCCGAGAAGCGTACATTGCAGCTACCTGTTATGTACCTGTGCTCGAGATACAATTTCAGTCTTTCTCTCTCTGGATAGCTGTGGGCAAATGGTTCTTTTTCCTGAAAAGTTCTCAGCTGTGGATGCTACGGGGTACCGGTCCGGCCCCTCTTGGACTCTGCCTGCGTCTGGGCCGTTAGGAGGATTAGGTGACTAAGGCAGCGTTGATGACACCCGACTGTATCTTTCTCGTCCCATTCCCATGATGCAGTTCCGTCCTTCAGGCAGTGCGACTGAGTAATGGGAGAGAGTGACCTGGCTGCAGCTCCGCGTAGACGAGATAGCGGGCTGAGGCAAGCAGCTGGAGAACCCGGAGGAGTTAATAGCCGTCCCTCTGAGGGAGAACCTCCACCGTTAGTCACTGGTGTTTGCAATTTCGGAGAGGTTCTAGGTTCCTGGCTGCAGTTGGATGACCATCTTACAGCACTAAACCAGTCAGCTTTTTCCCACCTGCATCCTTTCCTTTCAGATGTCGACCATGTCCCTGTTACCCCAGCTTTTGTTATCTCAAGATTGGACTGCTGTAGCACATTCTGCTTAGGGCTGCATCTTAAAGCCTTTGGGAGACCAAAGTGACACACACTGCCCTGGCTCGCTTCCTGAGTGGTTCATAGAACGGGAAACGTGACAGCAAAGCTCTGGGATCTGTATTGGCTGCCCATTAGGCTGAGAGTGGAGTTTAGGGTATTGGTTATGCCAGTGCTTTTTTTTGTAAGAAAAAAGGTGCCAGGGGAAAGTTGTTGAGCAAAGGAGGAAAAAAAAAAAAGCCATGCCGGGGGCCAAAATGCCATCGTGGCCCCTTTAAGAGCCACGTGTCCCGAGCAGGCTTCCGTCGGGAGCCCAGCTGCCCCGGGAAAAGAGGTGCCAGTACGCCCAAGGGGAATGCAATTCATTTAAGTTATGCAGGGAAAATAGGTGCCAGTACGCTGTCCCGGGGCGTACTGTCACAAAAGAAGCACTGCGTTATGCTCTTTAAAGCGCTGAATGGTCCGCAGCTACCTACCTGAATTTAGACACCTTTCAGGCAGGCTGAAAAACAAATCACATGATAGGATTTTTAGGAGGGGTTGTGGGGTTTGGGTTTGCTCCCCATAACTGTGAAGGGGTTTGGGGAGGTGTCGGGCTGGCTGAGATCTTGTTGAAGTGATTATGTTAATGCTGCTAGGATTTCGTACTGATGATGTGAGGGCACCTAGAGCCTTTCATAGGCGTCTCTTTAAAATTATTTTAAATCTAAAATAAATGTTTCCTTCAAGATAAATCGTGTGGCCAAACAAAGCCTTTTTAATAAACTACAGAGGGACCTCTGGATCCGTCCCCCGTAAAGTGAAAACAATGGCTCAGCTTTGGAGTTCACCTAAATTGGAAACGTCTGCAGTTTTCTCAGGGAGACAATGAGTGATCGAAAATATTGAATTGTAATTATGGTGCTCTCCCGAGACCCGTGGTGGGGACCTGCTTGCAGGGCAGGGCCTGCCAGGCTTTGCCCCCACAACCTTTTAGTTTTCTCACTCGCTTTGGAGCTGGGGAGACAGAAAAACAAATTCCATTAGTTCCTATCTGGTTGAACTTCCTGGAACCCCCACTGTTTTTTTTTTTTTCTCAGAATTTCCTTCCTCCATCCAGCTGTGTTTCCTGATGGAGCCTTATCACAGGAGAAAATACTCCTGAGTGAGACTGAGGATTTGGGAATAAGCTAGACGGTCCCAGTTCACAAGAGGAACAACATGTTTTGGCACTAACTAGTTTTTGGGGTTTGGGAGAGAAGCCCTGATTTGCTGGGACAGTTCTAAGAATATGGATTCCTGCACAGAAAACTTAAGCATTATAAACACCTCTCACTTCCGCATCTCAGGCCATCAGATCAGTAAATAGCATCCTCGAGTTACAGTAATGTGCATGCTGTCATGCATGAGTTCCCCTAAATGACCAAAGCCCAGTTGCCCATTTATCTCCAGGTTTGGTGTGATCGCTTTCCTGTTAATCATCTGGAATTTTAGCCTTCCTCCCTGTTGCTGTTTTACTTTTTATCAGGAAATTGGTTTCTGACACATTTTCCAGAGTTTCCTCAACGATTTGCATTTCCCAGCAGTTATCACAGACCTTGTCGGCTAGTGATTCGAATCCAAAACTTGAACACTTGCCTAATCTTGGCTAGACCATTGGCTCATTGTGAGGCTATAGGCCAGGGGTGGCCAACGTCTTCTGACATTAATATGCGGCTCTTTGCTCAGGCACCGACTCCAGGGCTGCAGCTACAGGTGCCAACTTTCCAGTGCTCAGCTCCTGGCTCCACCTCCTCTTCTAAGCGTATTGCGTCCTTTTTCCTTCCCTCCCCCACAGAGCTTCCTGAGTGCTATGAAACAGCTGATTGCAGCGGGCAGGAGGCACGGGGAAGGAAGAGGGAGGTGCTGATCGGTGGGGCTGCTGGTGGGCGAAAGATGCTGGAGAGGAGGCACCTGATGGGGACTGCTGACAAATTACTGTCGCTCTTTGGCAATGTACAGTGGTCAACTGTGGCTCCTTCTCAGGCTCAGGTTGGCCACACCTGCTGTAAGCAAATCACTTAATCCCTCCATACCTTGGTTTTCCCTTTTGCGAAATGTGAATGCTAATAATACTTACCTGACAGAGTTAAGCCTCACGAACCCTGATGTGTTCCTAGGTTAGTCACAGCTTCTCTGCATCAGTTTCCCCTTCTGCAAAATGGAACTAATATGTGTGTGTGTGAGGAGTCCTTGGCTCTGCTTTTCAAAGCTGAGGCTGTGGACAGAATTAAGTGCTGCGTAAGAGCAAAGTTACTTATCCACTAAGAATTACAGAGAATGCGAGGAGAGCTTGGCAAGATCACAGCTTGCACTCGGTGTTCAGAATGGGAACACACAATACAAAAAGGACATTGAAAAACTGGAGCGAGTCCAAAATGAGCTGAGTAAAATGGCGACAGGGTTAGAGGCCATGTCCTCGAAAGAGGGAGTGGAGGAATTGGATATGCTCATCCTAGAAAAGAAGCTGAAAGACGACCACCATGTCTATATATATCTGGGCTTGGGGGGTAATAAAGGAAAAGGAAAGAGTTCCTTCTATGGGAGCGGAGAGGGTCAAAAGCTGGGAATAGGACAGGGAGCAGGAATTTAAAGTTAGGAAAAGGAAATACAAGCTAGCTTCTCTATAAGCTTCCTAGTGGCAATGTCAGTCAGTCAGTAGAACAATCTCTTGAGGGAAATCAAGTGAAGAAAAATTGGGTTTAACATGTCCACAGTGGATGTCACAAAAATCTGGTGGCTCCCATAGCATTGTCTTCCTCCCTCCTTAACTCTTGAGTGATCTTTAATATGTATGGCATTTATTCCCCCCTGCTGTATGTATTGGATATTAAATGCATCGTATCCCCATTTTAAATGGTGAGGCAGTTGTGACTTGGCTCTCTGAGGGAGTTTGTCAGAGATGGGATTGAAATTTCAGACTTGATGGCTCTCGGTCCTGTGTTCCGTTTATTTCTATCTCGTATATTTCAGTCCGCAGTTCCCGTTTGCAGCTAAAGAGTGTTTAATGCATTCTACGTTGTCGAGGGATAAATATGAGTAAACATGGCATTAAATGTAATGAGCCTTATCAGTAAGGGAAGTAAATGAGAATAAATAATCCTACAGTGAAGTGTCAGATATTGGAATGGATGGTTCAGTACTGAACTGTTTCTCTTCTAAACCCTGACCAAACACTCCAGTAACAACCTAGTCACCACTCAGCCTCCGCTCACTGCTTCTGTTTCTTTGTGATGGCTTCTTGCAGTTTGTGCATCTGTGATGGTTTTTTTCCTTTGTATCTTCAAAAATCAATAGTTTGTGCGAGAGAGGGGGAGAAGATGCTTGATCACTTACAGTAAACCTTGGTAAGTGATTTAAATGCACTCCATCAGTAGTTGTGGGAGATTGTTGTAGGCTGTTATATTGGAGATCCAAACTTTGAAAACTGCGATTTGTAGGAATCCTTCCTGGGCGCTCTTGATTTGTCTGCTTTTACTGCCACGGTTTGCTCACTACAGAGGATTGGTATGACAGCCTGTCTATATAATTTGAGAAATCGAATGTTGTGTCATTAGCCCAAAGGGCAGCTCTGATAACACTCGTTGAGAACTCTCCATGAGAACTCTTTTTGGCTTCGGTGGGAGCTGGCCACGCATCCTGAGGCATGTGCACAAAAGGGAAAGAGTTAATATTGCGCGTTCAGTCTTCGGTTCTGCATTTCCTGCCTTTTGACCGTTTGAATGAATTTGTTACTCCTCAGAGAGAGAAGTCTCTGTGAATGTGTTGTATTAAATCGGTGGCCTCTCAGTTGCAGCTACGCTGCAAACCACAACCTGTGAAACTTCAGAGACAAAAGCCCCTTCGTCAGCTGTTAGCCGGGTAGAGCTTTTGACCCACAATTGAAAACTTTGCTACTTGAGCAACTCTGTTTCTACCCAGCAGGGGGCAGTGGTACATACAAATACTAGCTGACTCATCGACTATATATTTGAAAGAGCTTGTCCGTCTGTCTGTTCAAGAACTCCTCCTAAACAGTAAGAGATAGGAGCATCAAATTCAGTAGACAGCTTCCTCTTATAACTTAAAGCACGGTGGGGGTTTGGTTGTGCCAGGACAATGCCATGTGCCTGGAATGGATTTGCTTCTCATAGAACCGTACAGAAAAGAGACAGAATCACTGGGCAGATGGAAGGGGCTGGCTGGGGTACCCCAATCCCGAGCCTCCCACCCCCCCAGGCACCCCTAAAAGGATATGGGGCTGAAGCTCCTCCCTCTCTCCCCCAATTCGTACAGGGACATTGCTGGCTGTTCCCCTTCATCAGGGAGCAAAGGGAAAGTGCACGGTTTGCTGCATTCCTCACTCTGGCTGGGGGATACACGGGGGCAGATGAAATTGGACCTGCTCCAGCCAGGGGACATGCACCCCACCCCCAGCTGTGGCCATGGAGAAGTGCTTCACATCTGGCCCCAAGCTGTTCTAGTGAGAGAGGGCTGGGGTAGGCCTCCCTCCCTGGGCCGCCTGCCTGCTGAACCCTTCCTACCCAACCCCACCGCAGAGCAACGATTGAAATGGAAAAAAAAAACCCAAAACTTATTTGGATTAAGGACCCGAGCAATGCCAGGAAAATCTTCTAGTAAAATATAAATAGAGGTGCCCCCTTCATCACAGCCTAGCGCCATGTGCTCCTGTTACACCCGTGCCACGCACGACGGATAGCTTTTCGTACCCCTTTTGTGCTGGTGTGTCCGACTGCAGAGCAGCAGTGAATCAGGCCTGTGGTATTAATCGGGGTTTTGTTTCGTGCTTCTCGATACTGGGGCCTTCATTCCAACAGCAATAGTCACAGCTCCTTTATATGGCATGGGTTCTTGGCTCTTCTTTGCTTTTATCAAGAGAACTGCTCAGTATTGACGTTTTGTTGCCTATTCTATAAGCACCCTGCTAATCAGCTGAGGATAAATTATTGTTGTTCAGAAAGGAGCAGATCGAGAGACATCTCCCAGTCTCAAGAAACCAGTGGGTTTTTTTCCTCTTTTTCTTCATTGGTGAAGAGTCCTGTTTCTATCTGTTCATTCCTTGGGGGTTTAGTTAGGGACTGAAATGAAACTGGGGGGAGCTCTTTTGATTTATCTTCTCGCCTTCCCTTTTGGTCACTTCGATAGGCTAAAAGAGCCGAGTTGGCTTTAATGTGTCGCTGTTAGAGACCAAGCATTAGCAGGAATAAACCATCATGCCTCACAGTGAAAAATGTCCTCTGATTGGCTAATTAATCAGTCAAAGGGGAATGACATGGCTCTTGGCTTGAGGGACTCTGCTGCGGAGGTAAACAGGCCCGTTGATAAATGGTTCGCCCACAAATTCATATATCAAGAAAACTTAGTCATTTTTTAACTACAGTGTGTGAAAACTACACTGCATTTTTGGGAGGTAAGTTTTTTGCTGCTGCTGCTGCTGCTTTTTGAAGAGTGGTTTTTAGGTTGAGGGGGTGAAACATTTTACACCTGCTGCATTTATCACTCATATCTGCTTTTCAAAGTGCAAAAGGTCCCCTTCTGTCAAAGCGACCTCAAGAATATAAGTCCTTGCCATGGGTTCCTGGCGAAGTTGGGTAGCGTATCAGATTGGAAAGGTCTGTGGCTTTCTTGTTGTATGTTCGTTTCAAGCGTTTAATAAGCCATGTTGTCCTTGAATGAACAGTGCTTTACTACAGTGGAAGATCCCATGAAGTAAAGTGCCCAGTAGAATTAAGACTTGACTTTGCCACTCATACGCTAAATGGGATCTTCTTTCACAAACCATCTCATTGATTTCCCAGTGGGACTGTTTCCAGAGTGAGCCCTGATAAAGTCCTGGTCTGCACAACATCCTCTGGCGAGGAGTTGCACAGGTTGACTGTGCACTGCATGAAGAAAAACTTCCTTTTTTTTTTTTTGTTTTAAACCTGCTGCCTATTAATTTCATTTGATGACCCTTAGTTCTTATGTTATGGGAACATGTAAAAAAACGTTTCCTTATTCACTTTCTCCAAACCAGCCATGATTTTATAGATCCCTATCATATCTCACTTAGTCTCCTCTGTTCTAAGCTGAAAAGTCCCATTCTTTTTAATCTTTTTTTATATATCATCTCATTCATTATCAAGCTAGCTGTGCTCTCCAATCAACCCATTATGTCAGCCTCCATTGCCCGCTCGTTAAATTTTCGCAAGCGCATCCTTGCACCTTCATGTTGTACCTCTCCAGCTTCCCAAGACACTTCCTGCAGACATCTGCAACCTACCTTATTTTCCAGGTTCAGAGGCCTCTCTACAACTTTTTGCCATGATGCCTATGTCAGTCTACCGGGCTGCTGAGACCAATGCAGACCAAGCCATCCCCTTGTCCTCTCCCATCTGCAACCACCTGTTGTTTCAAGTCTTATACTTAGTTTGTAAGCTCCGTGGAGCAAGGACCGTTGTCTTTCTCTGTTTGTACAGCGCCTAGCACAACGGAATTGTGGGCCAAGATTAGGTCTCCAAGTCTGTGTGTTTATTTACTAATAATGATTGCTACAGGAGAACTAAAAAGCTGTCTGAAATGTGCTTTATGTATGTGCATATTTATCTTTTGAACCCCACAGCCAGGGTGCATGTCAATTCTATGCAGCAGGCTTAGGCTAGCCTGACTTAATTAGACTTTCTGAAATTCCTGATGCATGACCGTCTCCAGCTTGCCTGAAATACTTGCAGAAGCAAAGCGGTTTGCACAATATTTGGATAGGGAGGGACAGGAGGAGGGAATGCGCCCCACAGCACTGAATTACACACATACGGGGGTCGGGCAGGGAAAGGGCTGTTACTCTCATTGGATCTGTGAGTCTCAGAAAGCTGTCAGATAATCATAGAATCATAGAATAATAGGACTGGAAGGGACCTCGAGAGGTCATCGAGTCCAGCCCCCCGCCCTCAAGGCAGGATCAAGCTCCGTCTACACCATCCCTGACAGATGTCTATCTAACCTGTTCTTAAATATCTCCAGAGAGGGAGATTCCACCACCTCCCTTGGCAATTTATTCCAATATTTGACCACCCTGACAGTTAGGAATTTTTTCCTAATGTCCAATCTAAACCTCCCCTGCTGCACTTTAAGCCCATTACTCCTTGTCCTGTCCTCAGAAACCAAGAGGAACAAATTTTCGCCTTCCTCCTTGTGACACCCTTTTAGATATTTGAAAACCGCTATCATGTCCCCCCTTAATCTTCTTTTTTCCAAACTAAACAAGCCCAGTTCATGAAGCCTGGCTTCATAGGTCATGTTCTCTAAACCTTTAATCATTCTTGTCGCTCTTCTCTGTACCCTTTCCAATTTCTCCACATCTTTCTTGAAATGTGGCGCCCAGAACTGGACACAGTACTCCAGCTGAGGCCTAACTAGTGCAGAATAGAGCGGCAGAATGACTTCATAATGAATGAAGGGGTATCTCCCTGCTAGAGGGTTTGTATAACCAGTTGCTTCTGGCTAAGTGGGTAGTAGCCCTTGTTTTGACAGTTAGTAATTTAACGAGCGGGCAATGGAGGCTGACATAATGGGTTGATTGGAGAGCACAGCTAGCTTGATAATGAATGAGATGATATATAAAAAAAGATTAAAAAGAATGGGGCTTTTCAGCTTAGAACAGAGGAGACTAAGTGAGATATGATAGGGATCTATAAAATCATGGCTGGTTTGGAGAAAGTGAATAAGGAAACGTTTTTTTACATGTTCCCATAACATAAGAACTAAGGGTCATCAAATGAAATTAATAGGCAGCAGGTTTAAAACAAAAAAAAAAGAAGTTTTTCTTCATGCATCCTTTGGGCAGCTGATTCCCTGACATCTATTCGTTACAGCAGACCTCCTCTAAACAGGCCTTGGAGCACCTCTCTTTTTTTTTCTCCTCTAATAAGCCTAGTGTTTCTGAGTGACCAGATGGTGAAAGAATGTTAGATGTGATCATTGTAGTGGATCTTCTCCAAAGTAGGGATGTTAAATATCAGTTAATTGAAAAGTTGATTAACTTCATGAATTCTTTGTCAACTATTCTGTAGTCCCCAGGGGTGAGGCTGGCAGCTGGTGCGCTCTGGCCCCGCTCCTGAGGAGCCCTCTGCTCTGCTGTCTCTGTACCAGTTAGACCCAGGGGCCTCCTCAATTTCTGGTAGACCAGGAGATAGCTGATTGTAATAGGTCACCTGGGCTAATGCCCACAGAACAGGAAAGGCGCTAAAGTCCGTATTTGACTTGGGTCTGACTCAGGCTGAGTTTGTTTTCAGACCATGTGTTTTTCAGTTCCAGTTCTCGCTCCTTCGCCTGGTGGATCAGGTACGTGATCTGGTGTTTTCTTCTCTGCTGTCCGGCTGGCTGCCAGGTGGGAGATGGTCCATAGAATCATAGAATACTAGGACTGGAAGGGACCTCGAGAGGTCATCAAGTCCAGTCCCCTGCCCTCATGGCAGGACCAAGTACTGTCTAGACCATCCCTGATAGACATTTATCTAACCTACTCTTAAATATCTCCAGAGATGGAGATTCCACAACCTCCCTAGGCAATTTATTCCAGTGTTTGACTACCCTGACAGGAATTTTTTCCTAATGTCCAACCTAAACCTCCCTTGCTGCAGTTTAAGCCCCTTGCTTCTTGTCCTGTCCTCAGAGGCCAAGATGAACAAGTTTTCTCCCTCCTCCTTATGACACCCTTTGAGATACCTGAAAACGGCTATCATGTCCGCCCTCAATCTTCTCTTTTCTAAACTAAACAAACCCAATTCTTTCAGCCTTCCTTCATAGCTCATGTTCTCTAGACCTTTAATCATTCTTGTTGCTCTTCTCTGGACCCTCTCCAATTTTTCTACATCTTTCTCGAAATGTGGTGCCCAGAACTGGACACAATACTCCAATTGAGGCCTAACCAGCGCAGAGTAGAGCGGAAGAATGACTTCTCCTGTCTTGCTCACAACACACCTGTTAATGCATCCCAGAATCATTTTTGCTTTTTTTTGCAACAGCATCACACTATTGACTCATTTAGCTTGTTGGTCCACTATGACCCCTAGATCCCTTTCTGCCGTACTCCTTCCTAGGCAGTCGCTTCCCATTCTGTATGCGTGAAACTGATTGTTCCTCCCTAAGTAGAGCACTTTGCATTTGTCTTTATTAAACTTCATCCTGTTTTAAAAACCAGCTCCCCTTGCGGATTAGCTGCCTGTTGCTCCACACTGTTGCCTCGGATACAGAGGCAGCAGCAAGGGGTTGACAGCAGCCCTTGTTTGGGGGGTGGGTGTCTGAGTTCCCAGACCTGGTGTGAACTGGAACTGAGCCAGGTTGCCTGCCCACCTAGCTCCTAATACACTTTAAATGGAAAGCCACAGTGGGGGTAGATCCTGGACCAGCGCGAGCTGGGCTGATGGCCAGCCTCCTAAAAAAATTACTGGCAAGGTGATTGCGGTGGGGGGGGGGGGGAGAGAGAATGCATGTAGTCTATAGCATTAATCTATAAGCTTTTGCTTATTGATGATTGACTATGCTATTACATTCCTAATCCAAAGAATTAGAATATGGTCCATCTGTTTGGTTTAGCTTATTTTTCCCCCAAAAACCAAGTGGTTCTGACTTTCACGTTTGCTACTAAGAAACATGCAGGTTTCTTGCACTTGGCAACTTGCCTTGCAAAAACATTCATACGGTAAAGGGTTTTAGCCGAACCTTGGCCTGTGCTTGCTGTCTGGGATTGCTCCAGGACGGTGGTGATACTCCCGTTCTGTGGATGGCCCTGCTCCCCTTTTCCAGTAACTTACAGAGCTGGCCCTTGAAGGTGGGGAGCTCTTGAGACGTTCTGTGAAAAGGTGACCCTGCAGGAGTGGTCCCCCTCTGTACTCAGATGCAGGACGCCGGTTTCAGGTACGTTGCTTCCCATTACGTCTCCAGCAGTGCGCCGTC
Organism: Pelodiscus sinensis; assembly: GCF_052426305.1. Lineage (NCBI taxonomy): Eukaryota > Metazoa > Chordata > Testudines > Trionychidae > Pelodiscus > Pelodiscus sinensis. The sequence continues at coordinate 5,458,272 of NC_143054.1, forward strand.
CCGTTATCTGGGCTCTGGCTTTTAATTGGCTGTATGTTTGAGAGAGCTTGTCTGTCTTGTTTTCTAAACGGTAAGAGTTTGGACCACCAAATTTGGTGTACAACTTCCTCTTACCCTAACCTAATGCAAGGTCAGGTTTTGGTTGTGCCAGGAAAATGGGATGTGCCTGGAATTCGATTTTTTTTCATAAAACTATGCAGAAAAGAGACAGAATCATCAGGCAGGTGAAAGGGGCTGGGACCACCCCTGACCTGAGCCTGTCACCCCTGTAACATGCCCTTTAGGGATGCCGAGTGGGAGGGGGAGATGGAAAGTGAAGCCCCTCCCCCCGAGTCTCACAGAAACATTGTTGGCAGTTCCCCTTTGTCGGGGCAAGGGGAAAGCGCGCAGTTTGCTGCATTCCTCACTCTGGCTGGGAAGTGCAGGAGGCAGATGGACCTGGTCCTGCCCCGGCAGGGGGGCATGCACCCTTCCTCCGGCTGTGCCCACTGGCGCTGCGGCGGCCATGGAGAGGCGCTTCTCATCTGGCCCCAAGCTGCTGGGGCTATCCTCTCTCACCAAGGCTGCCTGTACTCATCCCTCACCCCCACCCCCACTCCACCACAGAGCAATGATTGAAATGAAGCAGGGACATTTCCATTTTATTTTCCAAAAAACAAAAATTAATTGAGTTGAGGACCTGAGCAATGCTGGGGAAATCTTCTAGTAGGCTATAAAGCCCCAAACCTACTATAGACGCGCTGCCGAGTTTTGACAGACATTGCTCAAGCCACTGAATAGAACTACGGTCTTATATCTCCCCTCTCGCTAGCTCATCTATCTAAAAACCTGTTTCCCTTGAATCTCTGTGAACACCCTCTTCCATGAGAGTGAGTAGGCGCTGGTAACACAGTACGATAAAGTGGGATCCACTAGTATCTTGGGTGTTGGTTTGAGTCAGACTGCTGGCTTGGAGAGGGTGGCCCTGCGCAGGTAGTGCTAGAATTCTCTTATCATCCTAGCTCTGTCTGGCCTGGACAGTAGGTTCGCTTCACTACATCTGAAGGATGCATTTTTTCTTTCCCTCCCCAGGTAGGTCTCTTGGGGGGGAAAGAACCCAGACTGACTGTCAGATCCCAGGATGGATTTGCTGGGCTGGCAGTTAAGAAAAACAACCTTTTAAATGGTGGGTGCTAGAGATGGGAATGACTAGTCGACTATCTGATAAGCAAATACTTATTAGTTAGTCGACTAGTCACTTCTCTCTCTCTTCCCCCCCCCCCCTACTGCCTCTATCAGAAAGATGCAACAAGGGTGGGGAAAGAGGAGAGGGTGCTTCAAAGCAGCAGCTCTGCGTGGAGCCTGGGGCCAGAGCCTGGGTTCCACGTGGCACTGCCACTTTGAAACCCCACATACCATCTGGTGCCACCAGGGAGCCTGGGTTGCATGCTCAAGTGGATCCAGGTAGTAGCCTTGCTGGGGACTCCCCCACTGACCCCTGGCTCCACGTGGCACTGCTTCTTTGAAATGCCACGTGGAACCTGACACTAGGCTCCCCGTGGCATTTCAAAGCGGCAGCGCTGCATGGAGCCCGAGTCAGCTGGAGAGCCTAGGCTCCATGCAGCGCTGCCACTTTGAAACACTGCAGGAGCATAGGGGCAGCGGGGGACTGCTTGAGTCCCCCACTGACTCTGTGCTCTCCACAACGCTTTCACCTTTGATATGTAGCAACAGCCCTGGGGCTGTAGCTACACTGCAAAGGCGGAAGCGACCTTATCGACTAATCGAATAGTTGATGCAAATTGCATCGGCTATTTGATTAGTGAAATAATCGACATCTTACATCCCTAGTGTGTGCTTCATCTGGCGTCCCAAAAGTCATACAATTGGAGCTCTCTTAATGCTTAGACTTTGTGAGCTAGAAAAACACTTGTTGCCAATTCATATCCGTTCTAGTGAAATTTGCTAGTAGCCGGAAGAGTGGAAGAATGCTACTTCTGTCTCCCCTAGGGTTGAAGTCACTGAGGGAAGGCATTGAGGTGTTCTTCTACAGCAGCCTTCCCCTTTGGATTTCGATCCCTGTTAAAAATCCACTCATGCCAGAACTTGGCCACCCTCAGGGTGTGCGTTGTGCTAGCACCATCCATTCAACTTCCCGTTTTATCCTTCCAGGAGAATTCCTTGCTCTGATGCTGATGGTTGAGTGAAGCTGGTTGCTTTGTTAATTGAATGAGGATTATTGGTGGGTGTGGCCTAGTTTTGCCTTGTGATCATTTCCCTTTCTATACTGATGCTTAGGAATGTTCCATTATGATGAGAGGTTTGTTGCATAATGGGAAATCCATAAATGTTCACCCAACTTAAAATGGACAGGTGTTGAGAATGGACATAGACCAACGTGACTCTTTTTGAAAAGGTCCCTCTGGAAAGAAATTGTTCTGTAACTGCTTCACTTTTGGACGGGCGCAAGATGACCCTTTCCCATCCAATTTTAATGCTGATTGTTTCCACGCTTGTATCTATTAAAATTGCCTGTGTATAGGAGATCCAGGTAGTAGCCTTGCTTAGGATGGTGGTTTTATAACGTCCAGTAAATTGAGCATTGTATCCTGGTGTGCATCTCAGAATTGGTGCCCAGTTGCTGTGGAGGAGGGCATATTATTCACTTTTGTCTAAAGACTTGGGAAAGTGTGACTCGCTCATTTGAGAATTGTACCAGCTCCTTTATCACTGCCAGTCATCTTCAGGAGCACTACATTCCCTGGTTTGACATGAAGGAGGAGGCTTGCCCTGAATAAATACAGTAGATAAATGGTCTTTCTGTTCCTCAGAAGAACTGGGCCACTTCTCAAAGCTGGTGCCAGGAGTACAGTAGCAGAGTGGCATACCTAAAGTTAATTGCACTAACTTTTTAGTTAAGTCTAACTGCCTTGTCAGCTTTGAATTTATATTTTCACAGTTCAGTAGGGAGCGATAATAGGGAGGCTTTGATGTAGTTTGCTGCTGCTTGCTTGGTGCCCTAAGCGCCACAGATTAGTCAGTAAATGTTTGAAGCATTTTTTTTAAGAGACTTAAAACTCACGGGCCAAAAGTGCATGGTGTACTTGTTTGTGGTGTTTAAACAATCTGTGGTTACCTAAGTCTTCACAGCAGGCCCTGTGCTGCACACGATGGTACTCCGAAGTCACAAGACAGCAGGGTATCGATCCTCATGTTCCAGGAGCTCGAAGCCCTGCCATATAAATTAAAGGAGTCTCTCGAGGACAGTGCCTCTGATAGGAAGTGGGTCTGGCCCACGAAAGCTCTTCATCTAATAAACCATCTTGTTAGTCTTTAAAGTGCTACATTGTCCTGCATTTTGCTTCTGATAGGCAGTGGAGCAGTTCTGGCTCCATCCAGCAGAGGGCAGCAGATTGTGCACGGGCACACGGGTGCAGTACCGATAGCGTGAGGCATTCTGAAAATAGGACGGCAAAGCAATAATTCAGTCGTTCGATACTTAGGAACTCATTGTTAATGAAAAGGAGATATTTAGTCTTGCGTAAAATATCTGGGCCTACAATAACGCTTGACCTATATGTGGTACATTCATCACATTCCAGACGCGTTCAGATTCTCAGGCCTGGTTTCCCCCCATTTTCTGTACTGGGCTAGCCATTTCAGTTGAAGGGTTGGGGAGATTTTAAACCAAAATAATTGTCCTGGTACAACCCTTTCCCCTTCTGTGGACAGTTATACTGACACAAGTGCTTTAAATCAACATAATTTATTTCAGGGATGGGCAATAATTTTTGAAGGGGGGGCCTCTTCACAAATTTATGAAGGGGCGGGGCTTCAGGTGGAAGGGGCGGGGCTTCAGGTGGAAGGGGGGAGGCCAGGAGACAGCCTATTCTCTCACGGACCCTGATTAGCCTGGGGTAGGGAGCACGTGAAGTCTTTGCTCCCACTTCCCCAGGTGGCTAAAGAGAACTGCCAGCTGGTGGCCGGAGGAGACTTCACACAGTCCTCCTACTCCCAAGCCAATCGGGGCCTGGAGGCGTGGGAGCACGTGAAATCTCTCACCCTCTGCCCCCGCCTTGCCGGGTGAGCAGCGCCTAGAGGGAACCACCAGCTGTTTTGAACAAGTGGCAGTTCCTGCTGGTGCCACGTGTCTGTGGCGGGCAGCGGGGGGAGACTCTGCATTCCCCCATCCTTAGGTCTGGATTGGCCTCGGGCCAGATCAACCAGCTTGGCAGGCTGGATCCAGCCCACAGAGGCTGTCTTGCCCACTTCTGGTTTATTCCTTTCCCATATGGCAGTACACTTTATGGTATAAACCCACCTTTATACTGGTTCAGCTGCATCTGTAGTTGGCCATTGTACCACATAAGTCAGGGGTGGGCAATAATTTTTGGCTGAGGGCCACTTCAAAAAGTTTTGAAGTGCCCCTGGGCTGCCTAGAAGGAGTGGGACCTAAATCAGAAGGGGCTGGGCCAGTACACTTCTGGGCTACCCCACCCACAGACCTTGATTGGGCCCCCCATCCCACTAGGCACCCATGCTGGACCCCTGCCATGTGCTCCTTGTGGGGAGGTGGGAAGGGGGCCGAGGAAACTTCATGTGCTCCTCCCGCCCTGCGAGGCGCACGTAGCACTTTGAAGTGCCGCAGGCTCCTCGCAGGGCAGGAAGAAGTTTTGTGTGCTCCCCTGCCCCCAGTTGGCTTTGGGGCGGGGGAGCGGCAGGGCCCTCACGGGCGGAATCCAGCCCACGGAGGTCCTTTTGCCCACCCCTGACATGAGTGAACCAGTGTAGTTAAATGCAGGGATTTAAAAAATCGGTTAAACACCAACCATGTCATTGTTGAAAATCCTAGTGGCCACATGCGCTGCGGGCTCTGCAGTATAAAGCTTTATATATAAGCTGGCTCCTCATGCATGGGGCCGGGAGCAGGCTCGTGCCTGGAGCTGGTTTATAAGCTGGCTCCCGGCTGCTGGCTCCGCTTTCAGGGAGCCGGCTTCACTGTGGGTTATCATAGAATCATAGAATAATAGGACTGGAAGGGACCTCGAGAGGTCATCGAGTCCAGCCCCCCGCCCTCAAGGCAGGACCAAGCTCCGTCTACACCATCCCTGACAGATGTCTATCTAACCTGTTCTTAAATATCTCCAGAGAGGGAGATTCCACCACCTCCCTTGGCAATTTATTCCAATATTTGACCACCCTGACAGTTAGGAATTTTTTCCTAATGTCCAATCTATACCTCCCTTGCTGCACTTTAAGCCCATTACTCCTTGTCCTGTCCTCAGAAACCAAGAGGAACAAATTTTCTCCTTCCTCCTTGTGACACCCTTTTAGATATTTGAAAACCGCTATCATGTCCCCCCTTAATCTTCTTTTTTCCAAACTAAACAAGCCCAGTTCATGAAGCCTGGCTTCATAGGTCATGTTCTCTAGACCTTTAATCATTCTTGTCGCTCTTCTCTGTACCCTTTCCAATTTCTCCACATCTTTCTTGAAATGTGGCGCCCAGAACTGGACACAGTACTCCAACTGAGGCCTAACTAGTGCAGAGTAGAGCGGCAGAATGACTTCACGAGTTTTGCTTACAAAACTTTAAAGTTTTGCAGTATAACTTTATATTGCACAGCCCGCAGTGTGTGGTGACTGCTGGGAGCCGGCATCTGACCGTTATGGAAACTGATAAGCTGAGGCTCGTTGGTGAACTTCAAACAGTTACACTTTTACCTCTCTAGTTAAATGGTACAATGTGTGTGTAGACAAGACCTCACTAAGCCTCACAACTCTCCTGGGAGAGGGGTTGCGTGTAATCTCATTGTACATGGACATTTTAAAATAGAAATCCCAGTCTTTACTTGCTGGAGTACGTGATCCCAACCGTGTGTGCTATGTACTTAAACCATGCGGGCTTAAGCGGAGCAGCGTCTATTGAGGATGTCCATTCTCCAGACACTGTCAAAGAGCGTGTAGCATAGAGGAGAACTTGTCTTTCTGAGGCTGTTGTGATTTGATGGGGCATTAGATGTCTTTATAGCACACTCCTGGGGACACTTTTAGTTAGTTTGGTGCTGTTTATATACTGAGAAATATCTTTTATGACATGCATCTGACGAAGTGGGTCTTTGCCCACGAAAGCTTATGCTCCTACACTTCAGTTAGTCTCTAAGGTGCCACAGGACTCCTCGCGGATCTTTTATCCCAGTTCCCCTACACTGTCAAATTCCTTCTGTCCCTTTCCATCTAACCTGCTAGCCTCCCATCTAAGTCTCCCTTCTCCGTCCACTTCTCCAGTCCGGCTCCAGTCCCTTCCCGTATCTAACTCAGGCAGCTCAGAGGGCTACTGAGAAGAGAGGAGAGGGGACCTACCTGGCTCTCCGTTCCACTGCCTGGCCCCTGCGGCAGCTGAGTGCTCCAGTTGCACAGAAGGTTCTACTCAGGCCTAGTACAGAGCATGACCAGTGCATATTGAACCTTCAGGGAATTTAGCTGGGAGGCTCTAGCAAGTCTCTACTGAGCATGTGCAGATGGCAGGTTTTTTTCCCAGAGGTTTACCACTTGGCCAAATTTGGACAGACTTCCACAGAGATGAGAGAAATCACATACTGCCACAAAGGCTACTCCTTGCCAAATTTCAGGTCCCCAGTCCAACTCATGCAAACCCTGGAGCTGCTTAAAGAAAGGGGTCATGAGTATTCATTGACTTGATAAAACCATGTATTTTCTCCTAGCCCGCTTCTTGAAAATGGTTGAACCATTCATTGTGGCTGACGTTTTCCAAAAGTATTCAGCCTCAGGCACATACCAAGCACGGGAAACTTTAAATGGTTAAAGTTTGGCAACATTATAAGCAACTGAAAACAGGGTTTTTATAATGGGAAGTGTCAGGCAAATTGAATAACAGGTCATGCTACCAGCTCTGCTTTTATGAGAGGCACCATTTTCTAGAGCTTTGAGCTATGGGCTAGGCATTCGAAATTCCTGAATTCTTATTGAGTCCAGTGCATAGGACAGAGGACTGACCCAGCTCTTCCCTATTTCCAGTTCTGACCAAAGTGTTCGTCATGCAAGTAATAACTATACGAAGGTAAAGCACACGGGCCAAGTGTTACATTAGTACCAATATCTACTTTGTAACATGTAAGTCTCTCTATAAAGAGCAATATTATAACTGCAGAGAATTAAAGCCAAACTCATCACTCGGTAGGTACCGAATTAAGTGTCCTGATTTTGCAGAGACTCTGAGCCCCTGTAGCTCCCCTTGACTTTAATGCTCAGCTCTTCTGAAAACCAAAATACTTCTAATCAAATGCCTAAATTTGGATTTAGGCCCTCGGGTTTGAAAGTGTCGGCCTTAGCTATTAGGTGAAAGGATTGTCCATGTTGTACATATTATTCCTGGTGGGCCGTGTGTGTATAGCCCTTGCCCCCTCCGAGGGGAATTGTGATTCCTGCAGGGAAGTATTTGTCATTTCTCCTAATGTTTACTAAGGTAATTAGCGTGCAGCCTTGCGGAGGAAGTGCAGCATCACAGGAATTTTTCTATCCCTGTTTGACTCACTCTGTGATGCCATCACATTCTTGCCTTTCTTGGGTTACAGTTTCCTCAGCGAGCACGGTCAGCTCAGTAGGAGGCTCTGTCACAGTGACAGATGATATCAATACCTAGGCACAATTTCATCCTGGGAAGCCACCCTATTAATCCCTGCCATCAGGGAAGCTTCTTGTACATATCGCCTCGTGAACGCTACCGGTGAGAGAGCTGAGAATAAAGCTTCCAATAAAGACTTCATTTCCTGTAAAATGACAGGGCTAGGGGCTACATTTTCAGCAAGGCCTCAGTCTGGCCTCTATGTAGACGTACACTGCTTTACACCTGTAACTACTTCCATGCGCAATTTTGTTTTGTCCTGTCATTAGGAAATGCATATAGATTGTTCACACACAGACCAGCATCTCGCACAGTGGAGCTTCATGCCTAGTTGATTCCTAGGTCCTGCTGTAACAAACATGATGGATGCTAACATGATTTAGTACATCCCTGAAATGTATTTCTACAGATGAAGCAAAGAGCATTCTAAAATGCTATTAGGAATGTGAATGGGTAACCAGGTGATGCTTACTGGTCATAAGAACGGCCAGACTGGGTCAGACCAATGATCCATCCAGCCCAGTATCCTGTCTGCCAACAGTGGCCAATACCAGATGACCCAGAGGGAGGGAACACAACAGGTAATCTTCATGTGATCCGTCCCCTGTTACCCACCGCTAGAGAAACAGAGGCTAGGGACGTCATTCCTAGCCATCCTAGCAAATAGCCATTGATGAACCTAACCTCCATTAAACTATCCAGCTCTTTTTTGAACCCTGATAAAGTCCTAGCCTTCACCATATCTTCCGGCAAGGAGTTCCACAAGTTGACTGTACGCTGAGTGAAGAAAAACTTCCTTTTGTTTGTTTTAAACCTGCTGCCTCTTCATTTCATTTGATGACCCCTAGTTCTTATATTGTGGGAATAGGTTAATAACTTTTCCTTATTCATTTTTTCCACCCCAGACATGATTTTATAGCTCTCGATCATATCCCCCCCTTAATCTCCTCTTTTCTAAACTGAAAAGTCCAAGTCTTTTAATCTCTCTTCATAATGGAGCAGCCCCCCCTCCCCCCCACCTGCAGCCTGCCCCCGTACTGGGGCTAGCAGCTGGTGGCAGCATGGCTACCAGCCAGCGACAGTCCCAGTGCAGGGCTGGAAGCTGGTGGTAGTCCCATGGGCTGGGGGCTGCTCCAGCTGGGCTGAAGCGGTCCCCCATCCGAGATCCTGCTCATTTGGCTAACCGGTTAAATGTTCAATTTACCTAATGTTTGACCAGTTACTGATTAATTGGAATTTTACATCCCTAAATGTTACTGACCAAGTTAAACACCTGTTCTTTTCCAGTAGAAATTGGCAGCTGCCAGTCCTATCTGAAGGCAGAGAATGCTATATCTGGTTATAAAGGCCAGTCACTTCTGGTATGGCTTCTGTGAGAAAAGAGATCTTGGGGTTTAGAGGCCGTTATTTTGTTGCTTAAATCCTTGCCACAGAAGAGAATTACAGATGGTCATACCTTTTTAAGTGGAGGCTTTTGCACATTGGTGTCCAGATAAATCCACATGCTTTGTGTAAGGCACACTTCTTTCAAAGTGTGCTTTACGGGAGTGGTTCTCAGCTGGGGGATGGGGGGGAGGTTGCTGGCGGCCCAATCAGCAAATAGCTGCGACAATGTGACATCTTCACAGCTTTAGAGGTATTATGTATTGTGTGGGTGTGGCCCACATAACACCCAGCTGCCTGTGTAGCCTGCAATGGTCAGTAAGTCGAGAAAGCTTGTTTATGGTTGTCGTAGCTTTCGAGAGCTTAGTAGAAAATACAGTCTCTGATTTCATTTTGGTGGCAAGTATATTTTACCTCCACTAAGTGTTCATTGTTTCCTGAGAGACTTAGGCCATATCTTCACATCCTGGAAGATGGATGCTGTGGTGGTTGATCTTCCAGAGTTCAATTTAGTGGGTCTAGTAAAGACCCACTAAATCGAATGCTGAGGGCGCTCCCAGCAATACCAAAATGCCTACTCCTTGCAAGGTATAAGTGAAGTTGATGGGAGCTTTTTTCCCATCAACCTCCTGCTGTGAGGACAGCACCGAAGCTCAGCTTAAGGTTCGTTGTCTCCAGGTATGTTTTTTACATAGATGGAATTGTGTATTTTAAGCCAACCTTTGGCTGTCGTGTGGACCTGGCCTTAACCTCACTTTGATAATCCTAGTTAAAACTTCTTTTAGATATTTAGACTATTGATTTTGCATATCTCTTTATATGGACATTTTTCTGGTCATAGAACCAATGAGAGCTGGGTTTTTTTTTTTTTTTTTTTTTTTTCTAAAGCTTTCACCATAATTAAGAAATCACATTGCCACTCAGACTAGGTAGTTTTCCAGAGAACCGATAGTCCTTATCTGAAGTAGGCAAAATCTTTTGGGAAGTTTGAGTCTTGTTTCTTCAGAAAACCACCACAGAAAATGGGGCTTTGCCAAACAGAACCCCCCTGAAATGGTACTTCTTTTCATTTTTCATTGTTGTTGTTCTTTGACAAGACTATCTCTCAGTTGTCAAATGAGAGCTTGCTTAACCAAAACAGCCTCTGTAACAATATCCAGTCTCTGATGAATTTTTTGCCTCCTGAGATTTCATGAGTTTATTTTGCTGCTCTTGAGAGGCAAATGCTTTTACAACCAATCCTGCCTTTGATATTGCAGCTATGTGGAGGTACTAAATTTGGCCTGGCTGTATTTTCTGAGGACTTCCTGAGCTAGTCAAATCTTCCTTTCTTTCCTGTTCTGTCTGATATCTAGGGATAAACACACAGAGACACATGCAGTCTTTTCTCCCGTGTATTGCATGCAATTCCATCCTCTGTTCTGTAAAATCAGTAACTTTAAAAAAAAATCCAATTTTAGTTAATTCAGATTTTTGTTTGGTGGAGAACAGTGAAGACTTTGTCTTCCGTGTTCTGATATTGGTGCCCTTCACCTTAGTAGCTGAGCATTATGCAGAAAGACACCTTAAATCTTAATAATTGACAAGATCGTGAGATGGAGAAGGATGTTTATCTTGCCTCAGGCAGCTTATCTTTAGACCATGTGCTGCTTGGAAAGTGTGATTTCTTAGACATGTGTTTCTGCCTCTAAAGAATCTGAATGCCTTCTTCCTGAAGTGAATTAAAAAAAAATGTATGAAACACTGGTGAAAATCTGCCAATAGGACTGATTTTTGTGACACTTTTTTACCCTTCAGTACTTTTCTAAACAAGCCTTCTGAAATTTTCCAACTGTTGGAAGGGTCTGGATTTGTTGTGTTAAAATTTGACAACACCGAAAATTTACCTGTTGGACATGGCAGAATGTTTTAATAGTAAATTATCATTTTTCTAAAATCATAATATTGCTTACGAATAGCTGTGCATTAAGCCTCCACATCCATGGAGCTAGGGAACGGGTTGTTTTTTTTCCCCATGTTCTAAATGAGGAAACCAAGAGTAAGGGTAACATTCTCAAAAATGCCTAAATCCACTTTTCTAAAGTGATTTAGGAGGCTACAGGCTAATTTACGTAGAAGTTTTGCCATTTATAATTATAGAAGTAATCTCCTTCCAAAGCCACATAAACACAGCCAAAACAAGACACTTGTGCTGAAACAAGTTTGTCTCCTTAGTATCAGCACGGGCTTATCTACACTCAAAATGCTGTTGTGACACAGCTGCAGCTATATTGCTGTAACACTTCAGTGTAAACTCTCACTGCAGTGATGAGAAGAATTCTTCTGTTGTCCTAATTAATTCAGCGAGGCAGTAGCTAGGTCAATGAAAATCAGTCTACACTGAGGTCATTTTAGGGGCATCCGTCAGGAATGTGGATTTTTCACACCCTTGAAACAAAAGTGTGAAATAAAAGCGGATTATTAAACTGCATTAAACCCTTGTGTGGGCATCTTCATTCAGAGTTAAAGTGGCCTTAATTTTGTTTAGCTCAATTAAGTTCCAAAACAAATTAAACTAAACTGAATTAAAGCTCTTTAATTCTCATGTCCATATAAAGATTTATGAGATTGATTTAATCCACTTCATATTTACCCCTTACATTAATTCAGGTTAACTATACTGGCTGTCCACATGTCAGTAAGCCCTTAGTTTCCTAAATCCCATTTTTAGAAATAAATAAGGGCATGTCTACATGTGGATGCTCAGGAAAGTTAATCTGAATTAACTAAAGGTGTGATTTGAAAGTGGGTTAGTTGAAACTCATTTAAATTCTTGTGTGGACAGTCATTCTGAATTAAAGTGGTCTCATATCTGTTTATTGTGACAACTAAACTCAAGTATGGCAACTTTAATTCTGAATGAGAGTGTCTGTATAGTACTTTCATGCATTTTAACTAATCCTCTTTTATTTCACACCTTTAGTTAGTTTGGATTAATTTTCCCAAGTGTCACCATGTAGACAAACTCACAGGTACTTTGGATAAAAGAGGCAAAAGTAGCGACGTGACTTGGCCATGGTCACACAGAAAGTCTGTGGCAGAGCTGAGCTCAAATCCAAGTCTCCTGTATCATAAATCCATCCATCCTCCTCCTCAGGTTCAAACTTACTTTGTTGTTGTGGTCACTTGCATGGTTTGGCAACCCTTACAGAATTGAGATCATCCACAGCTTCTAGTGATATCCCTTGGGTTGTATTGTTTCCATTTGACAGCTGTTATGATGAACTGTCTAATGTTTGTACAGCACTTTAAACACGTAAAGCACTATATACCCACCAAATTGTTATGAACTTGTAATCCTCCCTTTTGACTAAATAGGGCTGGCGTTGGGTGTTCGCCAGATGTGCTTTCTAAACTGTTGGCAGCTGTCATAGCGATGTATCTGAGGGTGTGATGCAGGCGCAATGGATGCCTTTCCAAAATACGTTATGTGGTGATGAGGAATACCTGCATAGATACCACACAGGGAGGGGAGCCAGGCTAGTGTTAATTATTAGTAGGGAAGTGTTTTTTGTATATAGCTTTTGCACGTAATGTTTGCTTGAGGCATTGACAATCTAAATTTTCTCATAGCTAAAAGTTACCTCCGAAGGATGAGAGCCATAATCCATCCTTCGGGGCTGGTACTCTGGTTAAACATGGCACATTGGGTCAGCACGGGGGTAGACAGCAAGTGTGGTGTTCTTCAGCAGAGATTTCATTTTAGATTTAGTTTCTTTTTTTACCCATTCGGTATGGGGTGAACTCGTTTTGCCAGACTTTGAACCCATTTTAAGCAGGAGCTCAAAACTCAGATATTACCGTGGTCTCATTCTACTTCATAAGAGCCATGTGTGGTGGTGGTCTTTCATGTTTCATCTGTAGATCTCAGGCTCTTCAAGTGGAGCTCAGTTTTCCAGATGGAGGACCTGAGGTACATGAGACTAAATGATTTGCTCCCCCTCCCCCTTCACCCAACACATCAGTGGGAGAATTGGAGTAGAATCCCTGAATCACAGTCCACTGCCCTAGTCTGTGGACCACACTGTGAAACACTCAGGAAACACAGAGAAGGAGAGGCAGTAAAATATTGTGAGAGATGTAGCAGCAAACAATAAGGAGAAGGAATCAGAAGTTCAAGAGAAAACCATCAATACCATATAAAGGGCATACTCGTGTGCCGAGCGAGCTGTGTGGGCGCTTCTTTCTTAATAAAGTGCAGGCAGCCTTATACCTATTAAGAACTGTTGTTTCAAATGCTCACTCATCCTTATAGTGGGAGAGCTCGAGAGAGGTTTAAATTGGGGAAGGGAAAGTTCACACTCCAGCTAGTTTTTACGAACCTCAAAACATATTTTGAGACATTCTCAAAACTTCGACCTGCACTAGGTTCAGCCTGGCTTTGTACAAACTGTTATGAGAAAGGTTCAAGTCTCTTTATTTTTCTTTTCTTGTCTGTCTTGAGCTAGTTCAGTTTTTGGTGGTGTCTGTGCTGGAGAGTAGCAGGAAAAGCTGATAAGGCCATAGGACAGAAATCTTTGCGCTTATCTTGCTGCAGCACATGGAGCTGAGAGTGCATCCTTTTCCTGTCCTAGGACAGGAGACGTAAACTGACCATCTCCTGACAGCAGCGACTTCAAACGGGTTCTGTAACGACTACAGGGTATGAATCTTCTCTCAGCTTCACAGGCCAACGAGGTGAAAGTGGGTTGCCGCTTGTTTAGAAAGCGGTTTTCGTGCCAGCGAAAAGTTCTGATAACCACTGGGTCAATAAACGACTTTGTAGATATTTTCTGAAACACACAAATCCAGCACAACTCTTGATTGTTTGTTTAGCTTTTTACCGGGAGATGGATTAAATAGAAAGGAGTTTTTTTTTCAGTCAGACAATTCTACTAAAATTACAATAGAGCTAAACAGTTCGGATGCAGGTTCAGAGGAGAACTTTCCCCGAGCTAGGAGGACTATTGGGACAGGGAGTTTTAGTTTGTCCCCATGCGTGAATTAAAGACCATCTGGCTGATTTAACTACTGTTCTTGCTAGAACTACAAATGAAGTGAAGAGTCCAGTTAAAAGTTGTAATGGAGAATCCTGTTTAAAATGTTAACGTGTTAAACTAGGCCTTTAACTAGCCGATGTACCCGGCGTTGCTCGGGTCTTGAACTGAAGGATTTTTGTTTTTGTTTTGTTGGAAAATAAATGAAAACTGTGCATGCTTTATTTCAGGGATTGTCTTTTTTTGAAAACAAAGGCTGGAGTGAGGGTTTGGGAGTAAGGAGAGGCTATGGGTAGAGGGTTGGGAGGGGTGTGGGGGGGGGGGGGTGGGGGGGTGGGAGGTGCAGGACTCGAGGCTTGGAACAGGAGGCTGGGAGGTAGGGGGGCTTAGCAAAGCCACCCGTGGCAGGGAGGGTGGTGCTGCTCCAGCAGTGGTCCCACACGGGGCCATGGCAGTGCTCTCCGGCCAGCAGTCTGCACGTCCTGGAGGGCAGCTCCTCCCGGGAGGGGCGGGTTCTGGGGTTGGGCTCTTGGCGGGTGGGGGTTGGGCTCTGCGGGCCATCCCTGGCCTCCAGCTGCCCCTGCCTGTAGCATGGGAGGGGGTGCTGCCCCCAGCCTCCAATGGCCCTTCTGTGGCCTGCAGGCTGCATGGGGGGCAAGGTGCGGGGGGCTGCCCACTGCTCCAGTGGGTTCCCCCACCCACATGTCTTGCAGGCTGTCTGGGAGGACCAGGCTCCGGGAGCAACCCTCCTCAAGCAACCTCCCCGCCCTCCCAGCCTGCAGGCTGTCTGAGGAGGGGCCAGGCGCTGGGAGCTTCCTCCTCCTCCAGCAGCTCCCTCCCCCATGTTCAAATGAGGTGTCAGGCTCTGAGTTTGGAGCAGGGGGTCTCCTTACCCAGTCTGGAGACAGGCAAGGTGGCAGAGCCCCAGCCTGGCTGGCCACTTGCTTTTGTGCTGCAGCTGCCCACAGTGGCCACTCTCAGTATCACATCCCTCCATTCTCTGTCCCCCTCCCTCTCTCTGTCCCCCTCCCTTTTCATGTTATGGGAAACAGCTCCCTTCCCGGCACTTCCCATTTTCCAGGCACAACCAAACCCGGACCTTGGTTTAAGTTAGGGTAAGAGGAAGCTACATACCAAATTTGGGGGACTTAGCTCTTATGGTTACGAGGAGTTCTTGAACAGATGGACAAACAGGCGCCCGGACAGATGGACACACTTATAGATAGATAGATAGTGAGGGTGGATGGATGAATAGATAAAGGATTATATGTTTAACCAGTTAACAGGTACACTGCCCCACAGGTGGGTCACCTCTGGAGCAACTCCCCCTCCCTCCGCCCGTCCTGTGGGCTGCTCCAGCTGCCCAAGTCCTCTTCCCCACACTGCGGGCAGGAGGGCCTACCATGCCACCAGCGGAGGATTGGGTGCCAATTAACTGGTTACCCCAGTAAGCATGCCAGTAAGTTGAATGCTTGCTAGGTCCCCAGTTAACTGGTTAACGCTTTACATCCCTAGATAGGACACTGACCGTGAAACCAGAACTGTCCCAGGTTTTAACCGGGTTACAGGGACTTGGATACGAAGCAGATGGGACTTAACTGTTAGCCAGGCTGTCACCAAGATCTTTTAGGTGGTTGCACACCGGTTGACTCATGGATTGATGCGTATGTGGTTATGAAGAGTAGAGAACCCGTAATGCTATGAGCAAAGCTCACCCTGGGTATTTCCTGTACATTTTAGGTATACTTTTATTCCCCTTTCTCATCCTCCCCACCCCACAAACCATCACTGCAACACATGCATCCTGGGACACAGCTTTCCTGGAGAGAGGGCAGCCGAATGCTCGAAGCCCTGGACTGGAAATCAGAACGTCTGAGTTCTGCTCCCAACTCTACCACTGATTCCAAGGGATTTGGAGCAAATCCTTCTTTGCTTTGTGCCCCAATTTTCCCGTCTGTAAAGTAGCCTTAATATCAGCTTCTGCATAGTAGCCTGGGGCTTTTAATGCATGAGATCAAAGAATTTCTGTTCTAATTAACTGGCTGGCAGGTGGGCACCCATACAGTGGCTGCAGTCTGAAGTCTACCAAGTAGATCAAGCATGTCAGGTGAGCATGGCACCTGGTTTCCAATTACCCAAGGATCTCGAGTCTAATGGTTGCTGTGCAGGCTACCCGTGTCTGACAGCTGTGCAGCGTGTTGCCCCCTCAGCCATGGGTGCAGCCTTATTTATAGTATTATTTGAACTTTAATTTATTGCTATGTTGTTGGTTGGCACACCTTGCAGGAAAGTGAGACGCATATTGTGTTTCGCACACTGGCTGTGAGCTCTCATCAGCGCCGAAGTAGCAGCATGTGCTCTCGTCCTGCCCCTTTGTTTCGGGACCCGATGCAGAACGGTTCCCTCTGATTTCCTTCTTTTTTTTAATATAAAACTGTGACTCCTAATCATGTGTGTGAGAGCTGTATGAATTATTAGCAGAATCTCTAAGCCACTCAGACTCAGTCTGGCGTTTGCAGTTTGCTGCATTCCTGAATCGCCCAGGCTTAAAAAGTTTTCCGGACGCTGGCTTTGATGGGAAAGCCAGTCAAGGTTGTTCCCCACTTTGTCAGCTACCCCCTTGTTCCCAGGAAACCCTGAAATGCTCTCCTCAGTGTATCTAAGTTAAAGAGCATTCCCAAGGCCTTTAAGTTAGGGGTCTCCAACCTTTTTAATCAATGGATTGCTTTCTGAATTTAAGTGCAATCCAAGATCTGCCTCAAATATAAATACCCTGGCCCTGCTTCCTTCACGCCCCTTCTCCGAGGCCCCGCCCCTGCTCACTCCATCCTCCCTCTCTTGCCTATCCTCACCCATTTTCACCAGGCTGGGGCAGAGGGTTGGGGTTCAGGATCTGGTCTTGGATTTAAGGGATCTGGAGTGTGAGAGGGGCTCTGAGCTGCTCTTGGGGCAGGCTGTTGGGATGTAGGAGGGGTTCTAGGAGCAGGCTTGGGGATGGCGTTTGGATGCTCAGGGCTTGGGGTGCAGGAGGGGGTTCATGACTGGGGTAGGAGTTAGGGATGTGGGCTTCAGCTGGGCCGTGCTCACCTCAGGTGGCTCCTGGGTGGTGGTACATGGGGCTAAGGCAGGCTCACCTCTGCCCTGGCCCTGCACCACTCTCAAAAGCAGCCGGCAAACTCCATCCCAAGTTCTGTTGGGCCCCCTTTCTGCTTTGTGGAGCTAGGATACAGAGTGGGAGGAGGCAACCCTGACATTAGCACCCTCTGCCCTGCACAGACAGCAGGAGGCTCCCCAGGGGGAGGAGCAGCTCCAAGACAAAGGGCAGGAAATGCACAGCCGTGGGAGGTAGGGCAGCTGAGGTGCCAGCACTTGATAGCCTCTTGGCCAAACCAGTCAGGATCACCTGTCAAAGGCTCTAAGATCTACCAGTCGATCCCGATCTACTGCTTGGAGACCACTGCCTTTAAATAATGAGTAGAGATGAGCACCCCTTTGAATTTAAATCAAATTGTAGTTTGACTCTTCTAATTCCTGCTGCTCCTGCTTCTGGAGAATAGCAAATTGTGTCATCCACTTATTCAAGGTCATTAGCAATGCAGAGCCTTTCATTCTTGAGTTGAAACAATCGTCTTATGGAACGCTTTCCTTTCCCACTATTCTGTTGAAGCTCAGGGATTCCAAATATCGCTGAATCCGCGGTAGCTCTGATTTAAGACGCAGGACTGATAGCAGCTGAAAATAAAGCGTTGGCTGCTACTAAAGAGGTGGTGGACCTGAGGCTAGACTAAACTTCCTGCGAAGACCCCCCTTTCCTTCTGTCTTCCTCCCATCTTCTCTCGCTTCTCTGTCCAACTTAGTGTATGTCTAGACTACATGCCTCTGTCGCCAGAGGCATGTAGATTAGGCGACCAGACATAGGAAAATGAAGCGGCGATTTAAATAATCGCCGCTTCATTTAAATTTACATGGCTGCCGCGCTGAGCCGACAAACAGCTGATCAGCTGTTTGTCGGCTCAGCGCGATAGTCTGGACACGCGGGTGTCGACATCAAAGGTATTTGTCGACCACCCAGATATGCCTCCTGGGATGAGGTTTACCTGGGTGGTCGACAAATACCTTTGATGTCGACACCCGCGCGTCCAGACTATCGCGCTGAGCCGACAAACAGCTGATCAGCTGTTTGTCGGCTCAGCGCGGTAGCCATGTAAATTTAAATGAAGCGGCGATTATTTAAATCGCCGCTTCATTTTCCTATGTCTGGTAGCCTAATCTACATGCCTCTGGCGACAGAGGCATGTAGTCTAGACGTACCCCACGAGTTGGGCCCACATCAAAACCCAGCATCTGAAAATTCCAAAGGCAAAAGTTCATAATTGTGGTCTGAGTGTCAACACATCCAGACGTAACAATGTTCATATTCATCCCCATCGAGAGCTTTGAGTCGTAAATTCAGATCCAGACTCAGATCTGGATCCGGTATGTTAGTTCTGACCCATCTCTACTTACATTTGGTCTCTAGTTTTCACATGTATTAAAATTACGCTGAGGAATACAAAGCCCCTTATATAAAGGGCGCTGGTTTCTATGAATGTGTGAGTGATACAAGTTGCAGAGTGTTGTACAGAGGAGGCTTTATCAGCCAAATACTGCTCCATTTCTTACAGTCTGTGAAATGTGACTGGTGTCTCCATGAGGTACTACTAGGGTTGCCAGGTGTCCAGTATTCATCCGGACAGTCCAGTATTTTCACCTCCTGTCCGGTAAAAAAATTCAGAAAATACTGGACACTTAAGATGTCCAGTATTTTCTGATTTTTCCGCCCTCCCCCAGCCAGGAGGCGAAAATACCAGGCACCTGGCAAGCCAACAAACACTTGGCACCCAGACTTCCCGCTCTCCCCCTCTCTCCACCCCCAGGCTCCTGATCCCAGACCTCATGCTTTCCTGGTTCCACAAAATGGCTGCCAGCAAAAAAGACCAAGGGGAAGCAATGACTCCCCTGGGTCTTAGTGCTCAACCTTTCCCGTGTTTCTATCCCTGCACTCACTCTTAAAGGGGATATGCTGTTTGTTTTATTTCATTTTTATTTGCTTAAATAAGTCTTGGAGTCCTTTTGTTTTGTTTCCTCAACAACTTTGGTTCTCCCCCCCCCCCCTTTTTTTTTTTCCTTCTAACAGAATGTTTTCCTGGTGTGTGGGGGGGAGGGGTGTTGGTTTTTTTTGGGGGGGGGGCAGGTGTTCCGTATTTTTGTTTCAACCATCTGGCAACTCTAGGAACAACGCCCATCAAAACAGGTGAAATGAGATGTCTTGGAGCGGGGGCACAAATGGGTTTGTTGATGATGGGCAGGTGAAGATTGGATTCAGGCCAAAATGGGTTGTTTAAGGGAGGATAGTTTTAACATCACTCAATTTGATGTAGACACAGAGGCAGCCATGACGTACAATGCGTGATTAGCGCACAAGAGTGGGAATCAGAAATTGTGGGTTCTAGACTCCGTTCCTGTCATTGAGGCTATGTCGACACTGCAGTTAGATACCTGTGGCTGATCCATGCCTGTTTGCTGGGACTAAGGGGCTGTTTATTTGCTGTGTCAACATTCAGACTACAACCTGAGCTATGGACCCTCCCATCTTATGGGGTGTTGGAGCCAGGTTTCAACCTGAGCTTGAATATCTACACTGCAGTTAAACAACCCTTTCGGCCGAGCCCCCAGAGTCCGAGATAGCTAGCACAGCCAGCCATGCGTTTTTATTTGCAGCATGGGCATACCTGGTGTGGCCGATCTGGGGTGCATTCCTCAGTTTCTTTGCCTGTAAAAGGCGATCACGTTTTCCTACTGTACAAGGTGGGTTGTGCGAGCCTTATTACTGCTTGTAAGGTGTTTTGTGAGCCTCCTAGAAAAGATGATACATAAGAAGCAAATTAGTTCCTTGCTTCTGAGTTGTATGTAAATGTTCATAATTTGTTTGTGCATAAGCTGTTAAAGGAAACTTGGCGTTCCCTTTCTAGTCTTAGCTCAGAATCCCGTGGCCATTATTCAGCAATCCAAAGTACATCTGTCCCCGCACGAGGAGACTGCTTGACCCAGAATTATAATTTATAGACCGTTTGATTTGGCGGCCATCCCAAAGGACATAGTGCCTCAGTATCGATCATTTCTGAGGTATGAGCAGCCTGGGGAGGCTGTCCTTTCTCTTTCAAACAACTTGGGTCTCAGCAGTGTATTAAGAACCGTTGTTAGGTGAGTCACAGTAGCTTTTCCATACCTTGGGATGTTGTAGAAAGGCGGGAAGTCAACCCCTCTGTCTCCCACCCCTCTCCTAGAGGCTGTTTTCAGGAAATTCCTTAGTTTCTGTAGCAACAACCCCTGAAGTAAGTGGCGTTTGAAGGTGTTTGTATTGGCTTTTCTAATTGGGTCGCAATACAAGCATCTGACTAGGCAAAAAAAAAAAAAAAACCAAAAATCCCCCAAATCAAAACAAACAGTATCTACCATCTGATGTTAACATTGGCAGCTTTTTCTTGTCACTATTGCAGTAAAATTAGCTCTGTTGGAGGAGTTCTGCAAAAGTGCAGGCATACCAACTGGGACTATTTTACCCTTGGATTGGATTTTGAAATCCTTCCTCTCCATTTCCAAGATGCCACTCACCACGGCATCGGAGTAAAAAGCTGCCAGGTGGCATAGAACGGTTATTTAAAAGCACCATTACATGGGTTCATGTCTTCAGTCAGTTAGTGTAGCTTTTAACGCTGGGGTAGCTCAACACCTAAAATAGTGTTTTAAAAACTGGGCATGCTGCAAAGCCCAGAGTAATAAAGGGCGGAGGCACATGAGAGCCGGATTTCTGGCTGTTAGGGGAGCATGATGAGGGGTTTAAGCTGTCTTGGTTCCATAATTGATGATTAAGTGATGCGTTTGGGTGGGAAGAGGAATCCTGCTGCTTTGGGTACTTAGCTCTCCTCCACATGACTGTGGTTCTAAATGTGTCAGGGACTCCCAGAGCTATTGATGGGCATCATGGTACTGAGTTCCTACTAACTGAAATTGAAACGATAAAAGTGTTTTTAAATACACTTTGAACCTCTCCAGTCCGGCACTCTCGGGATGTGACCACTGCCGAATCAGAGAATTTGCCGAATCATGGGAGCTCAATATTGTCTAGGACAGTGTTTCTCAACCTTTTTTTTTTTTATATATAAAGTACCCCTTTAAAAAAATTATAAGTACCCCCAATACCTACAGTTTTCAGACACACACAATTTTTTTCTCCTCTTGCAACACATTTGTTTAAACAATTTAATTGTAGCTGGGTGGGCGATGACACTTTTGGGTGTAAAAAGTACAAAAATAATAAAACGCTGTAAAACTTAAAGCAAAAATTCAGTTTTCTCCTAATTTCAGTTGTTGATGTAACCTCCCCCCCCTTCCCCCAACTTCTCTCTAGTGTCCCTAAGGGTACTTGGACCACTGGGTGAGAAACACTCATCTAGGACCACAGATTTTGTCGGACCAGAGTGTGGGGTTAGAGAGATTTAACCTGTAATGGTCTCTACTATCTAGTCAGTCCTTTACTTACGGCTTCCCCATTAGCTCCCATCTTCTTATGCCTTACGTTTTTGCCCCTTATCCCACAGTGTTAAATTCCAGAGCAAATATGTATTCTGCCTAGAATGTATTAGTGTAATCTTTTGAAAGGGATTGAATTCCTTCTCATGCTGGAAATATCGAAGGTTGCTTTGGTGTTGCAGTAGCAGCATCGCTGTATGGGAGATGCTGTGAAATGGAAAGACTTTGTTTTGGAAAGACATTTTGAGAATGTATTTTAGCAGTAACTTCAGGGTGAATGTGACCATATTTGCTGCATTTGTAATAGTGATAGAAGCATCTCTGATAACAGCGTTTGTATTCAGAATAAAACCAAACAATTGCCTTGACTTACGGTGAATCATTCACCTTGCACTGGCTAATATTACACATTTATGGTATTTGTAAATCTTTTGCTTGCAGTTCAGTGCTGTAAACTTCACTTTAACACCAAACCCATACCTGCCTTTCAGCAAAGACCGTGTTCGCTGGGAAGCCAGTGCAGTGTAATACAAATCTTCATTGCTAGTAAGCACGGACGGTGTGACTAATTTTAGCAGCTGTTAAATTCAGACTCCTTTTAGCTAAGCTACACAAATAAGTTTATTTTGTATCTGTGTCCATGTGGGTAAGGGACCCTAATACTGTTAATAGTCCTGTTAATACTCTGTATCCCTTTTTAGATGCAAAGACAGCTCTGTCATTTCAGAGCCGGGTGAACTTAGCTGTGAGGGGTGATGGCCTTAAACCCAGACCCTCACCTCACCTGGCAGAGCTCAGACTGTGGAGAAGGGGACTTAGCCAAATTATAGCTCACAGAGGGCCCCACCCACAAAGCTCCTGATTGGAGGAGGAGTTCAGCTTCCCTGATTGGCAGAGGCACACTACTTAAGGCAGACTGAAACTCAGGAAGTTGTCTAAGCATCTAGGTAAATCTCTGGGTGACTGCTGCTACAGACCCTGCCTATTTGACTCATGAGCCCTATTTTTCCACCTGTTCTTGGTTCCTTCCTCCTAGCCTGTTCCTCCTTATCCCAGGCCCCTCTTTGTTCCTGGTTTTCCTGCCTCACTTCATGTCGCTGCTCCTATGCCCTACTCCAGACACTTGACTCCGGCTTCAACTTCTGGCTTGACTCTTGACTTTCTCCAGCTCTGACTTGGCACTGGACCCTGGTTCAGGACTCTAACTATTAGGCGTGACCACCCCTGCTCCAGGCCATACAATGCCTGATTATCTTCCGAGACCTTACCGTTCTAATTGTAATATTGTGTTTTCTGTACGTCTCCAAAAGCGCTTTAAGAAAAGTGGGTTACTGTCCCCATTCTCATTTTGCAGATAAGACAGTCTGAGATGCAGAAAAGCGATATGACTTGGCCAAGGTCACGCAGCTTGTGGGAGCTTATGTTTCCTGGCGGAGCGCTTCTGTTGCATGAAGCAGGGCATCTTTTTCTTTTCTTGGTCACAGCTGGGCTTGCAAATATCCAGGACCTTAAAGTCCATGCAAAATGATTTCTTTGAAAGGTCGGGAGCCCTGCCCTACAGCTTTTCTTGTGGCATTAAGTATAGGGAAATGGAGTGAGGAAACAAAAATGAGCTAGCGCTACTGAATCACTGCAGAGATGTAAATCTAAATGAATTGTCAGGCATGTGGGCAAAGCACAGGTCAGGAGATGTACACGGTTATAGCTGACTGGGGCAGAGATGGTCTGAGAGATCTTCAACTATAAAGGAGGAGGGATGGTAGGAAAGTTAACTGAAAGGACAGTAAAGTGAAAGTAAAAATACTTTTTTTTAGTGGTGGTCTGGCGGCTGAATCTTGACAGGGAAGGATGTTGATATATTGGAGAGGGAAGAGTCTCAAGAATGATTGAAAGATTAGAAAACATGTCTATTGAGTTGAACAAGGGAAGGCTAAGAAGTGATTTAATTACAGAATCAACACAGGGAACAATTTCATAATGGACTCTTCAGTCTAGCTAAGAAAGGTATCCAATGACTGGAAGGTGAAGCTAGTCAAATTCAGCCTGGAAAGAAGGTATACATTTCATGGTGAAAGTAAGTAACCATTAGAACAATTTACCAAGGGTTTTGGTGGATTTTCTGTCCCTGACCATTTTTAAAATCAGGGTTGGGTGTTTTTTTGAAAGATCTGCTCTAGGAGTTATTTTGGCCTGGTGGTAGCCAGGGCTATGTCTAGACTGCAAGCCTCTTTCGAAAGAAAGCGTCTAGACTGCACGTTGAACTTTCGAAAAAGCGGCTTGCTTTTTCGAAAGAAAGCATCCAGTGAGTCTGGATGCTCTCTTTCGAAGAAACCCTATTTACATTGAAGAACGCCTTCTTTCGAAAGAAGGCGTTCTTCCTCGTGAAATGAGGTTTACCGCCATCGAAAGAAAAGCCGCGTTCTTTCGATTTAATTTCAAAAGAACGCAGCTGCAGTCTAGACGCAGGTGAGGTTTTTTCGAAAAAAGGCTACTTTTTTCGAAAAAACCCCTGAGTCTGGACACAGCCCAGGAGATCAGATTATTTGATGGCACTGTTCCCTTCTGGCCTCTGAATCTATGGTAAAAAAATCTTTTAATGTTTAAACTAGTAGGTTCTTCAGGGCAGGAGCTGTTTCCTTTTGCAGTATTGCCAACTCCAAAGGTTCAAAAATCATGAGATGATGCAAAAATAATCATAGATTTTTCTTGGTCTTTTGCTTTTTGAGTCTTTGGGGCCACATTTTGAAGCCTTCGCCACAACCGTGAAGGCTAGAAACAATGATAGAGACTCATGACCAGACCATGAGAGCTGGCAACACTGCATCGCTAAACATGCTGCCAGTGCTCAACGTATAATAAAAATAGCAGCTGTGTCTAACTAATATCTGCTCTTCAGTTAGGGTATGTCTCAACTACATCCCTCTGTTGAAAGAGGGATGTAAATTAGGCAAATCGAAAGTGCAAATGAAGCGGGGAGTTAAATATCCCACGCTTCCATTTGCAATCGTGTCACAGCGGTCTTTCGTAAAAGGATATTTTGAAAGTGAAATCACCGTCTAGACGTGGTTCTTTCAATAA
Organism: Pelodiscus sinensis; assembly: GCF_052426305.1. NCBI lineage: Eukaryota > Metazoa > Chordata > Testudines > Trionychidae > Pelodiscus > Pelodiscus sinensis. The sequence goes on from NC_143054.1 coordinate 5,482,944, forward strand.
AAAAAAACACCTTTTTCGAAAGAATCTGTACTCCTTGGGTCGGTGGGGTTCCGAAAGAACCGCGTCTAGACGACGGTTTCACTTTCAAAATACCCTTTTTCGAAAGACCGCAATGATGAGATTATTCAAATGAAGCACGGGATATTTAAATCCCTGCTTCATTTGCACTTTTGATTTGCCTAATTTACCTCCCTCTTTCGACAGAGGGATATAGTTTAGACATAGCCTAAGAGCCTGTTTCTCACGGCACTAGCTGACTAGCGGGAACTACAAGTAGTCAGGGGAATTTCCCAAGGTCCCTCTTTGGAGAGTTAGCACTATGGCCGATCCTAGCTCCTGAGTTTTTGCTCTAACTTGAAAACAAAGTTCTATCCGTTCTTGGCTGCATCTCCATTTCTTAACCACAGGTGATGAAGCACTAGTGACAGGTAAGATTGGTTCTTCCTCTTGTTTCACCATGTCCTCGCTCCTGACATCTCCCTTCAGATCTTCCCATCTTCCTTCTTACTGCCGCTTGTCCCTGAAACACCTTGCAACCAACATGGGATGAGCCCCGATTCCCACTACTTTGAAGAAGCACCTTACCATGACATTGGATCTCACGCCCTGTGGTGCTTACAGGACACTGGTGTGTATCCACATAACTTATGTTGTACTGGCTCCACTCATGGCTGTAGCTTGTGATTACACTCTTATTGCACTATGTAAATGATAGTCATAGATGAATTGATTTAGTTGGATTTTAGTTGGATTTACAGGCATGGGCATTTCCTCAGCCTCTTCTGGTCTCTGTTACGAAATACGTATGCAGTGCTGCACCTTTGGCCTCTTTACAGAATTGTTTAAAAAGGCAAAGAGTTTATCATTTTGAATTAGGTGAACCGTGGGAATGATAGTACCAAAGGAAAGTGAGAGCCTGGAGACTGCACAGAAGATACTAACTGAACCTGGTGTGTCCTCTGTTTTGGCCAGACTCTTCCCACCCCAGCTTAGCAGTACATCGCTATGTGAAGCCTTACTAGCCAAAATGAAGAAGCCAAGCCTCGTACAGTCTATAGATGCTATGAGGTTTTTTTGACAAGTAATGAAACAGACCAAGGGAGCGGATACATACAGGGATGTAATAGTGTAGTTGATTAACCGATAAGCAAAAGCTTATAGGTTAATGCTAGAGACCAATGTTTCTCAATCTTCTTTTTTTTTATAAAATACCCCTTTTCCAAAAAAAAATTGTAAGTACCCCCAGTACCTACAGTTTTCAGACACACAATATTTTTTTCTACTGTTGCAACACATTTGTTTAAACAACTTAATCATAGCCAGGCAGGAGATGCCATTTTTGGGTGTAAAAAGTACAAAAATAATAAAGCGCCGTAAAACATAAAACAAAAAGTCAGTTTTCTCCAGGTTTCAGTTGTTGACTTCTCAAGTACTCCTAAGGGTACTCATACCACTGGTTGGGAAACACTGCTATAGACTACATGCATTTCCCTCCCCACCCCGTGCCAGTGAATTTTTTTAGCAGGCTGGTCAGGAGCCTGGCTCAGTCCTGGTTTGTGATGGGTCCGGGACCTACCCCTGCTCCGGCTCTGCATTTAAAGTGTATTAGGAGTCAGGCAGGCAGGCTCACGCCAGGTCCAGGTGCTCAGACCCCACTCTAGTCAGGGGCTGCTGCCACCCCATGCTGCTGCCTCTTTATCAGAGGCAGCAGCACAGGGTGATAGGCAGCCGGTCCATGAGAGGAGCTGGTTTTTAAACTGGCTCCCCTCGCGGGCCAGCTCCCACCTTTCCCCCTTCCCTCCCCTTTCCCCCATCCAGCTTTGTGGAGTGGCAGGGGGTTCCTTGGGAGTGAAGCCAGAGCACGCTGGCTGCCAGACCTACCCCGGTGACTATAGAATAGTCGACTAACCGTTAAGAATTCATGAGGTTACTGGACTATTCAATTAACCAATATTCAACATCCCATGACTGTGTCTACACTGGCACCCTTTTCCGTAAAAGGGATCCTAATGAGACACTTCGGAATTGCAAATTCCGCGGGGGATTTAAATATCCCCCGCGGCATTTGCATGAACATGGCTGACGCTTTTTTTCCGGCTCGGGGTTTTGCTGGAGATAAGCGCCAGTCTAGACGTGATCTTGCGGAAAATAAGCCCTTTTCCGGAAGGGCTCATTAGCATCCCTTTTACGGAAAAGGGTGCCAGTGTAGACACAGCCCTAATGTACAGGCAGACGGAACAGCCCTTATCCATGTAGGGCTGAAGTGTGTGCAGTTGTCAGCATCCCTGTTAACACTTATCCATCATCTTAACGGCAGGGGAATGACCCATGGACATTGTAGGTCCGAGAATGCCCAGTTCCATCTTGCTCAGATCAAACTGGAGGGTGGGCTGCTCAGATCAAACTGGAGCTGTGATCTCAGGGGACTCATCCCCACCTTCGCTAAAGGTAGCTGCAGCCTTCCCTGGGCAGGTTGTCCATGCCGTTTGGGGCTGGGAGAAGTCTGACCACCGACCTCGGTTCAGGCTGTCACTAGAGAGCACTAGAAAGTTATTTCCAGGCAAGAGCTGGGCACCAGATCTGTGATCAGTACTAAAGTGTGTCTTCCACGAAAGTGAGATCTTGCACGATCTCAAAATAAAAAAGGAGTCCTATAAAAAATGGAAACTAGGACAACTAACAAAGGATGAATATAGGCAAGCAACACGGGAATGCAGGGGCAAGATTAGAAAGGCAAAGGCACAAAATGAGATCAAATTAGCTACAGGCATAAAGGGAAACAAGAAGACCTTTTATAAATACATTAAAAGCAAGAGGAAGACCAAGGACAGGGTAGGCCCACTGCTTAGCGAGGAGGGAGAAGCAGTAACAGGGAACTTGGAAATGGCGGAGATGCTCAATGACTTCTTTGTTTCGGTCTTCACCGAGAAGTCTGGAGGTGTGCCTAACGTAGTGAATACAAGCAGAGAGAGGGTAAGTTTAGAAGATAGGATACACAAAGAACAAGTTAAAAACCACTTAGGAAAGTTAGATGTCAGCAAGTCACCAGGTCCTGATGAAATGCATCCCAGGATACTCAAGGAGCTGATAGAGGAGGTATCTGAGCCTTTAGCTATGATCTTTGAAAAATCATGGCAGACAGGAGAGATTCCAGAAGACTGGAAAAGGGCAAATGTTGTGCCCATCTATAAAAAGGGGAATAAAAACAATCCAGGAAACTACAGACCGGTCAGTTTAACGTCTGTCCCAGGGAAGATAATGGAGCAGGTAATTAAGGAAATCATATGCAAACACTTGGAAGGTAATAAAGTGATAGGGAATAGCCAGCATGGGTTTGTGAAGAACAAGTCATGCCAAACTAATCTGATAGCTTTCTTTGATAAGATAACGAGCCTTGTGGATAAGGGAGAAGCGGTGGATGTCCTATACCTAGACTTTAGTAAGGCATTTGATACGGTCTCGCATGATATTCTTATTGATAAACTAGGCAAATATAACTTAGATAGGGCCACGATAAGGTGGGTGCATAATTGGCTGGATAACCGTAGTCAGAGAGTTGTTGTTAACGGTTCTAAATCCTGCTGGAAAGGGATAACAAGTGGAGTTCCTCAAGGGTCTGTTTTGGGACCCGTATTGTTCAATATCATAGAATCATAGGACTGGAAGGGACCTCGAGAGGTCATCGAGTCCAGCCCCCCGCCCTCAAGGCAGGATCAAGCTCCATCTACACCATCCCTGACAGATGTCTATCTAACCTGTTCTTAAATATCTCCAGAGAGGGAGATTCCACCACCTCCCTTGGCAATTTATTCCAATATTTGACCACCCTGACAGTTAGGAATTTTTTCCTAATGTCCAATCTAAACCTCCCCTGCTGCACTTTAAGCCCATTACTCCTTGTCCTGTCCTCAGAAACCAAGAGGAACAAATTTTCTCCTTCCTCCTTGTGACACCCTTTTAGATATTTGAAAGCCGCTATCATGTCCCCCCTTAATCTTCTTTTTTCCAAACTAAACAAGCCCAGTTCATGAAGCCTGGCTTCATAGGTCATGTTCTCTAAACCTTTAATCATTCTTGTCGCTCTTCTCTGTACCCTTTCCAATTTCTCCACATCTTTCTTGAAATGTGGCGCCCAGAACTGGACACAGTACTCCAGCTGAGGCCTAACTAGTGCAGAGTAGAGCGGCAGAATGACTTCACGAGTTTTGCTTACAACACACCTGTTAATACAACCTAGAATCATATTTGCTTTTTTTGCAACAGCATCACACTGTTGACTCATATTCAACTTGTGGTCCACTATGACCCCTAGATCCCTTTCTGCCACGCTCCTTCCTAGACAGTCGCTTCCCATCTTGTATGTATGGAACTGATTGTTCCTTCCTAAGTGGAGCACTTTGCATTTCTCTTTATTAAACCTCATCCTGTTTACCTCCGACCATTTCTCTAACTTGCTAAGGTCATTCTGAATTATGTCCCTATCCTCCAAAGAAGTCGCAACCCCACCCAGTTTGGTATCATCTGCAAACTTAATAAGCGTACTCTCTATCCCAATATCTACATCATTGATGAAGATATTGAACAGTATGGGTCCCAAAACAGACCCTTGAGGAACTCCACTTGTTATCCCTTTCCAGCAGGATTTAGAACCGTTAACAACCACTCTCTGACTACGGTTATCCAGCCAATTGTGCACCCACCTTATCGTGGCCCTATCTAAGTTATATTTGTCTAGTTTATCAATAAGAATATCATGCGAGACCGTATCAAATGCCTTACTAAAGTCTAGGTATATGACATCCACCGCTTCTCCCTTATCCACAAGGCTCGTTATCTTATCAAAGAAAGCTATCAGATTAGTTTGGCATGACTTGTTCTTCACAAACCCATGCTGGCTATTTCCTATCACTTTATTACCTTCCAAGTGTTTGCATATGATTTCCTTAATTACCTGCTCCATTATCTTCCCTGGGACAGACGTTAAACTGACCGGTCTATAGTTTCCTGGGTTGTTCTTATTCCCCTTTTTATAGATGGGCACAATATTTGCCCTTTTCCAGTCTTCTGGAATCTCCCCTGTCTGCCATGATTTTTCAAAGATCATAGCTAAAGGCTCAGATACCTCCTCTATCAGCTCCTTGAGTATCCTGGGATGCATTTCATCAGGACCTGGTGACTTGCTGACATCTAACTTTCCTAAGTGATTTTTAACTTGTTCTTTGTGTATCCTATCTTCTAAACTTACCCTCTCTCTGCTTGTATTCACTACGTTAGGCACACCTCCAGACTTCTCGGTGAAGACCGAAACAAAGAAGTCATTGAGCATCTCCGCCATTTCCAAGTTTCCTGTTACTGCTTCTCCCTCCTCACTAAGCAGTGGGCCTACCCTGTCCTTGGTCTTCCTCTTGCTTTTAATGTATTTATAAAAGGTCTTCTTGTTTCCCTTTATGCCTGTAGCTAATTTGATCTCATTTTGTGCCTTTGCCTTTCTAATCTTGCCCCTGCATTCCCGTGTTGCTTGCCTATATTCATCCTTTGTTATTTGTCCTAGTTTCCATTTTTTATGAGACTCCTTTTTTATTTTGAGATTGTGCAAGATCTCCTTGTTAAGTCAAGCTGGTCTTTTGCCATATTTTCTATCTTTCCTACACAGCGGAATTGTTTGCTTTTGGGCCCTTAACAACGTCCCTTTGAAATACTTCCAACTCTCCTCAGTTGTTTTTCCCTTCAGTCTTGCTTCCCATGGGACCTTACCTACAAGTTCTCTGAGCTTATCAAAATCTGCCTTCCTGAAATCCATTACCTCAATTGTGCTGGTCTCCCTTCTACCTTTCCTTAAGATCATGAACTCTATTATTTCGTGATCACTGTCCCCTATACTGTCTTCCACTTTCAAGTTCTCAACTAGTTCCTCCCTATTTGTTAAAACCAAATCCAGAACAGCTTCTCCTCTGGTAGCTTTTTCAACCTTCTGAAACAGAAAGTTGTCTCCAATGCAGTCCAGAAACTTATTGGATAGCCTGTGCCTCGCTGTGTTAGTTTCCCAACATATGTCTGGATAGTTGAAGTCCCCCATCACCACCAAATCTTGGGCTTTGGATAGTTTTGTTAATTGTTTAAAAAAGGCCTCATCCACCTCTTCCACCTGGCTAGGTGGCCTGTAGTAGACTCCTAGCATGATATCACCCTCGTTTTTTACCCCTTTTAGCTTAATCCAGAGACTCTCTACACAGCTATCTCCTACATTCATCTCCACTTCAGTCCAAGTGTGTACATTTTTAATATACAAGGCAACCCCTCCTCCCTTTTTTCCCTGTCTGTCCTTCCTGAGCAAGCCATACCCTTCCATACCAACATTCCAATCATGCGTCCCATCCCACCAGGTTTCTGTAATACCAATGATATCATAGTTGTATTTATTGGTTAGCAATTCCAGTTCTTCCTGCTTATTACCCATACTTCTCGCATTTGTATATAGGCATCTAAGATACTGATTTGATCTTGCCTCCCTGTTGTGCCCTGACCCTCCTTTCTCCTTGCCATTATAGGCCGTAGTCCCCCCCCATTTCCAACCCATCTCCCAGTCCCGCACATTCAGCACTTACCTGTGGGCTTTGCTCACCTGCCCCCGACAAACCTAGTTTAAAGCCCTCCTCACAAGGTTAGCCAGTTTAAAGCCCTCCTCACAAGGTTAGCCATATCTTCATCAATGATGTAGATATTGGGATAGAGAGTACGCTTATTAAGTTTGCAGATGATACCAAACTGGGTGGGGTTGCGACTTCTTTGGAGGATAGGGACATAATTCAAAATGACCTTAGCAAGTTAGAGAAATGGTCAGAGGTAAACAGGATGAGGTTTAATAAAGAGAAATGCAAAGTGCTCCACTTAGGAAGGAACAATCCGTTCCATACATACAAGATGGGAAGCGACTGTCTAGGAAGGAGCATGGCGGAAAGGGATCTAGGGGTCATAGTGGACCACAAGTTGAATATGAGTCAACAGTGTGACGCTGTTGCAAAAAAAGCAAATATGATTCTAGGTTGTATCAACAGGTGTGTTGTAAGCAAAACTCGTGAAGTCATTCTGCCGCTCTACTCTGCACTAGTTAGGCCTCAGCTGGAGTACTGTGTCCAGTTCTGGGCGCCACATTTCAAGAAAGATGTGGAGAAATTGGAAAGGGTACAGAGAAGAGCGACAAGAATGATTAAAGGTCTAGAGAACATGACCTATGAAGCCAGGCTTCATGAACTGGGCTTGTTTAGTTTGGAAAAAAGAAGATTAAGGGGGGACATGATAGCGGTTTTCAAATATCTAAAAGGGTGTCACAAGGAGGAAGGAGAAAATTTGTTCCTCTTGGTTTCTGAGGACAGGACAAGGAGTAATGGGCTTAAAGTGCAGTTTAGATTGGACATTAGGAAAAAATTCCTAACTGTCAGGGTGGTCAAATATTGGAATAAATTGCCAAGGGAGGTGGTGGAATCTCCGTCTCTGGAGATATTTAAGAACAGGTTGATAGACATCTGTCAGGGATGGTGTAGACGGAGCTTGGTCCTGCCTTGAGGGCGGGGGCTGGACTCGATGACTCTTGAGGTCCCTTCCAGTCCTATTATTCTATGATTCTATGATTCCATTCCGTGCCCTGTCCCGCTTTCTCTGAAACACCCCATCTCCTGAAACATCCTTCCTCCTAGCGTAATCCCTGCCACTTCCTCCCACTGCTTGCCCTAGGCACGGGCTTCCCCTCCCATCCTCCACTCTCTGTACTCTTCTCCCTTTTCCCAGCTTCACACCTCACTTCCCCCCAGGGCCGTTCTAGACTCAACTTTCTCAGCCTATCTGGGAGTAAGCGGAACTCCCCGCACAGCTGATTCGGAGCAGGACTCCCAACTTCGCTCCTTCTCAGTACCACGGAGGGAGGCAGCACAGAGAGATTGGGCAGAGCCAGTGAGGAGGCATCACTTCATCACTGGCAGGTAGAAGAAGTAGGAGCAGATGTCCAACAGCAAGAGGGCTGGGGAGAGCTTTTCCCCTCCCCCAGAGATGGAGCCTTGGAGGCCTTTCTTTCAGGGCCAGCAGCAGTAAATTGGGCTGCCGTTCGCTAATGCCGGGTGTTCAGCAGAAGCAGGATCTAGATCCTTTTGTACAGAGCTTCTGGCTAGGGAGGTGAATGATTAATTGGTACCCCAGAGCAGCCCCTTGCCCACGGCCAGCTGTGGGCAGAGGGCTGTTCCAGCCCTGCCGGGTCACACCATGCTAGGAGCCATCAGCCCTGCACGGGGCCGGCAGAACACACACATCCCACTGCGGGGCCGGAGCCATCCTTGCCTGCAGCAGGAGGGACGCCTCCCGTCCTTCACACCTCCCCTTTAACTGGTTAAAAACTATGTTGAACTGGTTAACCAATTCAGCAGGATTTTACATCTGGCCAAGGAGAGTTATTCCACCCTAAGTAATATGCGGTGTCTACAGAAAAGATGGTGAGAGAATCCCGTATGTTTCTGCCCATCCGGTGGGGTGTGTTATTTGTTAATGTACAGTGCCCACATGTGTGCTGATTGCACCGGTGAAAACACGTCCATCTCCCAGAGAATTTACAGTCCAAAGTGTGGACATGACGACGCACAGGTGTGTCATACAGAAGGTAGGGAAGAACGCTGGTTAAGTGGCTGTTCCGATGGGCACCTATAAGACATTTTAAAAAAGTGAAGCGGTCGGGTTTAGTAGGGGCTGAGATGGACGTGCGTCTTGTGGAAGGAAGGACTCTTTTGGAAGAATAGCTCGGGGAAGCTTGCAGAAGACATAGAAACATATGGAAAGAAGTCAAGAAGTGTCCCAGCTGATCTCTGACACCGTGGTTGGGATGGTCACTAGGAGATCTGGTCAGGAACGTAGGCAGGGGGTATGTGATCTAAGTCCTTGAACAAGCTCATACACAAAATGAACCACACCTCATAAGTGAATTTCCCAAGCCACACAGCATGCCTGGGTCCGAGTTGGGCCCGGAACCCTCTACCCTTTATGAGGGCCCACTTGTTCCATCCGGCCCCCAGCTGCACCCACAAAAAGTGTGTGGTTTTACTGTGTACATGCACTCGGTTCTCCCCACTCCCAGTGCATCTTGTCTTTCTGTATCTACCTCCCAGACTGCAAGCTCTCCTGGGTGGCGAATACTTTGAGTTTCTGCTGCTTGCCCTGTCTGAGAATTGTGTTGGTCTGATTCACAGTCCTGTGCTGTAAACATGAGGAGAGCTTTCTTGGCACCATGCTAAGAAAAGGAACTAGTTAGTGATGATGGCTTGTTAAGCAGATATGTGACTAAAAGATGACAAAAAAAAACTTTCTTAACGGCTCCTCTGCTACCACTCACTGAAAAACAGGAAATACCTGTATCCCCAGTGCAAGGGCCCTGACTTGATTCTGGTTAAATAGATCAGCTCTGAAGCTAATTGCCCCCTTATGGAATAATTTCAATTATGTATTTTCCTTCACAGAAAAACTTTTTTTTAAGGAAAACCCCCTCCAGGATTGGGCAATACTGTTTTTCTAATCCTCCGAGGAACCTTAATTCCTGATTTTACGTGACCAGAGAGGTACGAGTAAAAGTTCCCAGAGGTCCATATTATTTTCAGATTTCAAAATACATGTGTTTTCCTCATCCTTCAGAAACCAAGCCCTGCTGCTGACACGGCTTCCTCTGATAATCTTGGCCAGAAATCCTTTCCGCCTTTTGGGTATTTTCAAGTGCATTACGGCACCGTTCCTCCAACTGCTTATCTCAATAGAATCTCCCTCCGCCCCTCCCGCGAATATCCTTGCTTATACTTGTGCTGTGGCTAGCCGAGTATGCTTTGTGTGTCCCAAGCAGTCCACACAGCTGGTGCTGTATCTGATGGCCGGGAGAAGACCGAAATCCTTCACTCGTTTGGCATTCTAGAGCGGCGGTTTTCAAACTTATTTTTCTCAGGGCGCACTTGAAGAAAATTGAGGCCCATGACCCAACATCGTGTGACTAGAGTCTGGGCTGATCAGGAGATATCCTTTGGGGGATAGGAGAGGGCTCTGGCTTGTGGGGGGGTCAGAGCTGAGGCAGGAGCGGCTCATTTTGAGCGGCTCCCGGTCAGCGGTGCAGTGGGGGGCTAAGGCAGCTTTCTGCCTCCTGGCACCACAGACCATGCTGCGCCCAAAAGCAGCAAGCTCCTAGCCAATGGGAGTGCGGAGCAAGTGCTAGAGGCAGTGGGCAGAGCCCTGTGTGCTCTTCTTCCCTCCCCCCACCTAGGAGCCGACCCTGCCACCAGCTGCTTCTGGGGCGTGGCGCAGTCTGCGGTGCCAGGACAGGCAGGGAGCTGCCTTAGTCCCCCCGTCCCCCCCCCCACTGCTCATCTGATCCCCCTGCAGCAATGAGACCTAGTGCCTGACATTCCACCACCAGTCCTGGGTCATGCCCCATCGTTTGAAACCACCTGATTTAGAGACTCACAAAAAGAAGTAACAGTTATCGCTAAAACACGTTCGTTGAAACATACCTGCCGAATCACATGCCAGCAACACAGACACCCCGACAAGAAGGTCTGTTATGAGTGCATCTTAATCATCTGTAATTCCAGGGCAGAATCAAGCGACAGTACTGCAAACTTAAACAGCAGGAAATAAAAAGTTGAAGCTACCTTGTAATTCTGAGGCTGTAGTATGGTAATTTTTAATTGCATGGTCACATATTTTCCAATGAATTATACCCTCCAGTTGATTTGCCACATACATTTATACAACCTGCAGCACTATACCAGTTAAACTGTTCCTGGAAGTCATTTACGTGATAAGGATGCAGCCTTGAAGAAAATTCTACAGGTGAAATATTACAGCATAGTGAAAATGTCTGCTTTGGATGTGTAAGAAAAAGACTGTAGACTCCCCAAGGCAGGAGCCATGTCTTTCTGTGCCTTTGTACAACACGTATAACCATGAGGTCTTTCATCCTGGTTGGGGTCGCTGCTTTCTAGTGCAATGCCGGTCATCATCAAGCAGCGTTAGTCTCGCCCTTTTATTTCTCTCTCTCCCCCTTCCCTTTTCAGAGACCCCTCTCACAAGCTCCTCCTACAACCGGAAATAAACCTTCTTCTGGAACAAGGAGCCACAGAACCAGTAGCACCTCAACACATAGGAAAAGGGCTCTATTCCCATTACTTTCTGTGCAGAAAAAGAATGGGGCGGGGGACTTATTCTGAATCCATGCAAGCGGAACACGTTTGTACAATCCCAATGTTTCAAAATGGCAAATTTCAACATTGCAGCCACTGGAGAAAGGAGTTTGGCTCTTGTGTGTTTACCTGCGGGATGCTGATTTTCCTACAGTATAACGATCCATCCCTTACACAGAAGATTTCTGTGTTTTACACTGTGGCATTAGGCCAAACGGGAGGACTCTGTACTGGTAGTGCTATCGGCTGCCCCAAGGTACTATTTTTTCAAGGTACTATCTGTCGCCGCAGCTCATCTTCACAGGCTTGGCGTTTTTTCCCCCCACCCCCACTTTAACTGTACGACTGCCTCGTGTGCACCAACCCAGCCAGCAGCATTTCAGGCCGTGTGGCACACACTGAACCTCTTTATCTGCTTGGGGTTCTAAATAAACTTCCAAAAAGTCCCAGATAGTCCCGGGCTAGCAGCTGGGGTTCACAGCGGTGTATCTCAACTGCCTTCCGGTGAGGCCAGTCTGCCCCAACAACCATTCCTCAGACTCACCACGTTAATCCCTACCATCCTGGAGAGCTCCCGCATGTCCACCAAGACATGGGGGAGGGATAGCTCAGTGGCTTGAGCATATTGGCAGCTAAACCCAGGGTTGTGAGTTCAGTCCTTGAGGGGGCAATTTAGGGATCTGGTGCAAATCTGTTAGGGATGGTGCTTGGTCCTGCCACAAGGGCAGGGGACTGGACTAGATGACCTCTCAAGGTCCCTTCCAGTTCTATTAAAAAAAAAAAAAAAAAAAATGTCAGCAGGTCCTAGGCCGCATGGCTGTATGTGGTCAAACGTGCCGGGCCATAGGAGGTACCTACAGTCCTGGCTCCACACCAGCTACGCACCCCCCCCCCAGCACTCCCTTCTCAAATGCCCCACTGTCGAGGCCTCCCTCTCATGGTGGCTACAGTCCCACGACGCACGTTCCAACGTCCCATTCCAAAGATGAGTACCCGCCATCACTGTTATCACGGCTGCCTCCTCATCTGGGCAACAACACTGTCCAGGGACTTTGGTTGCTACCAGAGAGCACTTCACACGTGAACATTTTCAAACGCCAGGACAGTCGGAAAGACTAGCCAGCACTTTCTGCCACACCTCCACGACACCACCGTCAGAGTCCTTGTGGACGACACACCCTGCATGTCCTACGTAAGCCACCAGAGTGGAACCCGATCATGTCCGCTGTGTGCCAAGGCCTTGGCTCTCTGGATCTGGTGCATTTCCAACAATGTGGACAGTTCTTGCTTCCTACCTACCTAGCTATCCTTCACAACACCAGCTGAGCAGGCACTGCTCACATACCCACGTTTGGAAAATGCGATAGACCTCTTCGCGACAGCGCACAATGCCAAATGCCCATGCTCTGTTCCCGGGCAGGACGCGGTCACCCGTCACTGGGCGATGCGCTACTCATAAAATGGAAGGTGCCACCAATGTCACATTTCCCTCCATCCTCCTGCAGAACAGGGTCAGAACTATTCTAACCGTGTCCACTTGGCCACGAAAAACATGGTTTCCCTTCTCCGGCAAAGATGGCGGAAACACTGCTGCTCCTACCCCACTTCCTCATTCAGGACGCGGGTCGTATCGTTCATCCCAGCCTATGAGTTCTCCACCTCACGGCCTAGCTGCTGCATGGAGATGCTGGCTACTCTCAGGAGGTGAAAGACATCCTTGTGAGTAACCATTAACCATGCAGAACGTACACCCAGAAATGGCTCCGATTCTTCTCTAGGTGCGAGTCTCACAGCATGTCTCCTCACTCCATTCCCTTGCCAAAGGCCCTGGCCTATCTCTTATGCCTCAACAAACTGGGCCTTTCCAACAGCTCCATGCAGGTGCACTTATCTGCAATTACCTTACTGCACCACAAGGTAGATGACGCCTGCAATTGCACCCACCCCACTACAGAGCGCTTTTTCAAAGGCTTAACCAATGCCATCCCGCCCCTCAAGGACTCTGCCCCAATATGGAACCTCAGCCTTGTGCTTCATACCCTTTTGGGCAAACCATTTGAACCCCTTGCCACATGCTCTTTCCTGTACCTGTCCATGAAGGTTGCCTTTCTCATAGCTACCACATCAGCCTGGAGGGTGGGGGAATTAGGAGCCCTAATGGCCCACCCCCCTTATATCATATTTCAGAAGGACAAAGTCATCCTCTGCCCTAGCCCCAAATTCATACCAAAAGCGGCCTGCCTGTTTCACCGTAACCCTTACACTTACCTGTGTTGTTTCCCAAACTGCACACAGACGCCAGGGAATCCTCTCTCCATAGAGCTCTCTCCTTCTGCCTGGACAGAACAAAAACAGTCAAAGTTCCCTCCCCCTCATCTTTTTCTGTCTAGCGCCGAGCGATGATTGCTTATGCACACGGGGAGAGCCCCTCGAAGTCCCACAAGGTGGCCTCCTGCACAGGTGCAGCCAACCAAGGCAGGGCTACCTAAAGTCTCTGGCGAGAAACGCAAGAGACCTCCGGTCGGGCATCCCCAGTAACAACCATCTTGAAGAACCTCAGTTGCTGCGCAAGGGTGAGTAACCTCCTCTACAGGGCTGTCTAGCCCTGTCTGGAAGGCTGTACCTGGAGTGCAAGTGTCGGATGCAAAGGCTACTCTGAGACGGTCTGTGTATATCTCGGGCTGTAATTGTATTTGAAAAGGGCACGTGGTCATGTTATTACACAAAGGGACTTGACTGAGCTAACTCCGCATGCTCATTCTTAATTGTATCTTTGGAACAGTCCACCTTGCCACCTAGGGCTTGTATTTACATAGTACCTTCTGCTTCTTCCCTTGGAGGATCTCAAAGCACTTGGCAAACATTTAATTAATGGAAAACTTGCAGCTCCCTTGAGAGTCAGTTTAAGGATAGTGAGACCAGTTTTACATAAGGTGGGAAGCAAGAAGCACGGAGAGTAAGTGACTTCTCATTGAGGACTGAATTGAGAGTCGAGAACAGAGCTGGGAGTAGGGTATGGTTCTCCCAGTCCGGTGCTCTGATTACTAGACCATATTTCCTCTATTATTAAACCAAGTGAGAACACACTGATTAGGACTTCTAAATAAGTCCCTTGGAAGAGGGAAGATGAGGTCACTGTTTGGATCTCTGTATTGTGTGAGTAGAGGAATCCAAAGGGAAATACCTTCCTTAGCCTTGTTTATTAAATCTAACACACAGCTGTAATTTACAAGGAAATGACTAGGAAGAGGCGCTTTGTGACCTCAGCTGCGTAGGTAGAGTGGTTTGGATGTCGCCAGAGTATGTAGGTGTCTCTCTTTCCTTTGCACAGCTTATTAGTGTATGTGGTGCATCAGTTTACCCACGTTCGCCTCTTTCCTTATCCCCCACATGTCTTCCCCGTCACATCTTGCATGCTATCTCGCGCTGTGTGGATTTTCCTGCCGCAGTTGTTTGCTTACCCTAAAATACTTGCCATTCTACTTGGAAAAGTGGCTCTGGAGGGGCAGGGTCTGTATGTCTGTTCTGTGACGTCATATCACATTTGCGAAGAAAATAATAGGAAAAAAAAAGTTTGTTCCAACTGCTCAGCCTGGGATGTGAAAGTCCGTTGTGTCCTTTGTAGGTGTGAGGTCACTGGTAATTAATTTTTGGGAGGGGGCCAAATTTTTATCTGGTGCACCTGTGCAACTCTGTAATCTTCAACTTCTGCCATGAGTTACATCCATCTTCAGTGGCGTTGAAGGCAAAATCTGAAGGCAAAATCTGGCTCTGCACTTGGGAGTTTATGTATACATCTGTTATGATGCATGAGCCAGATTAGATTCCAGCTCCGTCTCCCAGAGCACACACCTCTGTAGGACTTACCTGCGTGATTAGCAATAAAAATGTGTTGTTTCTAAAATAAGGAAAGTAGAATTCTGGATACATAAGGGTTCACATCTGTGGAATTTTAACTGAAACCACATTTGAATTTGAAAAGAAATAAGAACTGAAATTGACCACGTGCCGAGATCTTTGGCACAAGCTCTTGGCAGAAAGTTTACAAAACAACCTGTGATGTTTAGCACCCTTTGAACCTGAAGTCCTTCATTTTTTAATTCAAAAAGGACTTAATAAACACACCAGCATATATACAGTAAATATGCAGGAGCATGTCAAAATAATGTCTTGGAATCCACATTTTCCCACTGATACTTAAAGTAATGTTAGATGTCTGCAGTTGGACTTCTATAGTGGAGTGTTCTTTTGGTTTTTTGGTCCAAAAACTTCATTTTAAGCAGGGAAGCCGTATAATAGGCAAAGCTCTATCTGGAGAAGGATCCCTCACCTTCTATACTGTAACAGTAGTATCAGCACCTCTCTTTCATCCTCGATATTTACAGAGGGAAGCATTTGTAGCAAAACGGGTTCCTCTTCACTCCTCTCAGGAAACAGCTGCATCAAGGCTGTAAGCCACAGAGTCCTCCTTTTCCCTTTTGTCCTTATGAAACATGCGGTCACCATTCAGAACTCTAATTCTGCTTCCCGTTGAATGGCGTTTTCTCTCTTGAAGTTTACTTATTCGTGGGTCCTAGTGTAGGATGAATGTACATATGCCATCACATCCTTGTCATGTAACACGAGTGTCCAAGAGGAAATGAAGGAGAACAGTGAATAACAGAAAAGGAACAAGAGAGATGAGGGAGAGAAAGCACTGAATGTTTGAGATCTCTTCCTTCTGGATGAGAGGGCCTGTTGGAATAATGTGTATAGAATATATGGGCCAGAGACATTGGCATAAACATTAAATAGCGTTAAGCAAGGCTTGGAGTTAGTATACCGAGATCCTAGCCTGCTTAGCAATAGGACAAATATGATTAATTGTTAACCTTTTATTAAAGAACAGTGAAAGCATTTGAAACTAAAGTAGTAAATGAGGCTTTCATTGAAACAACTTTTTTCCCCTTTTAGTTGGAGAGAGCTTTCAGAAGGGAGAAAAAACCAACCTTTTGTTTAACAGTCTTTTAGATGCTGTCAGAGGTATTAATAAGTGTTCCTTTAGGGAAAAGAAAAGTTACTTGAGAGGCGCTTCTGCCGAGTCCAATCACAGTTCACAGGTGGTGTTTGGGAGTCAGCTGCAGCTGACAAGATGGCAATACCATTTTCGGTCCACTCTTCCTCAGCCATTTCATTGGGACATCTCTAAGGATTAGGATGAAGCAGGTCCAGGTGACGTTCGGGGTGACAACCATGCTGGTTAACTTCACTCCCAGAGCCAATTTTAATTCCTAAATTGTGTTTCTTCAAGGTCAGCAAAAAGGAGCCGTGGGCAGAATACCCCGTCCCCTCATTATTTTGTCCACTGATAGGGCTTAGTTTTTGACATACCAATTTTGGTTTATTGTTGGTCTTACACTTGTTTTGTTTGCTAACCACACGTTCCATTAGCAGCCCTTTTTGTTTGGCCTAATCTGCCCCCTTTTCGTTCTTCCCTCTTAGCATCCGTTGTTATAAATTATTGTGGTGTTTTATGAACTTTTAGTTGAACTTACAATTACTGTAAACATGTAGTCCATAGCAGCCCACTATCTTAATATTTTCCTTCTCCAAATCTATCCTTAATTTCCAGGAAGTTGCCTTGTATCTCCTGCAGCTTTGTCTTGTGGCTAAGTTGATCTGTTATCTTTTTCATAGATGCTATCTCCAAAGCATTTGCAAAACCCATCCTTGGTCATGGATGGATGTAAGTTTTGAAATTGCCAGAGCAAAAATCCTTGTTATGCACCATGTTACTAATATTCCATTTTATCTGCCTGCTAGATGCTGGCTCATGTTCTGACGTGGGAAAATTGAATGAAGAATTATGTGAACCTATTTTTAAAATGATTATGCTTCCACTAAAAACACCATTACATCCATTACTCACTCGGCTGGCTGGTTGGTCCCAGTCCTGGAAACAACTGCGCACATGCTTAACTCAAGCGTTTACAGCCTATGCCCCTGATCTGAGAAGCTCCTCAGAGAAGAGCTCTTGTCATCTTTAATGGCTATAAAGTGCCATGCACGTCATTTTCTTTGCTCTGCTTCTTTACATTAACATTGGCTCTACGGTCAAAAGACACTGGGCAGCTATGGTTTTTGAGAGGGGAGGGTTGGCCTGCCAAGTTTTACTCCTTCTAGGGGAGAGGTACAAGCTCAACTCTGCATTGAGGACTTAGAGTAGGAGTCTTGAAACCAGATCGTTTCTAAATCTCATCGGTACGATTCCTCCACTCTGAGGGTGTGTCTAGACTACAGGGTTTTGTCGACAAAAGTGGACTTTTGTCGACAAAACTATACCTGCGTCCACACTGCCTTTGAGTTATGTCGACATAACGTTGACAAAACTCAGCAGTTTTGTCAACGTATGTAAACCTCATTCTACAAGGAATAACGCCTTTTGTCGACAGAGTTCTGTCGATACAAGGCATTATTGCATCTACACTGTCCTTTGCGTCCACACTGTTATGTCAACAAAACGGCTTGCTTTGTTGACAGAACTGGATGTAGTCTAGACGCTCTCCGTCGACATAAGTTTTGCCGACATAACTTATGTCGACGTAAGCCTGTAGTCTAGACATACCCTAACAAAGCAAAGGTGCAGGATTCACAGGTTTTTATGGTCAGCCAGGATCATTATGGTCATGTCCTGTAACATGTACCAGAGATATACTCAGTAATTTCAACATCGTTCCCAATTTCTGTTATTTAGGAGCACATCTATTAAAAATATGTTCACCCTTCTCAGACTGTGCCGTTCTCAGCCCCACTGTACTTTTTATTCCATGCCATTGTAATAGTCCTGTGACGACAACTGTTAAGTCACATGACAGGGAAGCTGAGATGTGAAGAGATGAAGTGACTTGACCAAAGTGTCATAGTGAGCCAGTGGCCATGCCTGGACTCAAATCCAGATTGTCTGACTCTCAATCTTGTACCTGAAGCATTAAAACCGGTTTTTCTCCTCTTCAGAGTTCACGAACCTGACTGAACTAACACAAGAGCCACTCTTGCGTACATAGCAACCACCAGTTATTTTGTTGCTGATTGATTTGTTGCTGCCTTCCTTTCCCTCCTAGAAACAGGTGAAACCCAGTTTTTCTGTCTGGACTTCCGTGCTACTAACTAAGCTTTTAAAGAGAAGCTAGATAATTTCATGGAGATTAGGTCCATAAAAGGCTATTAGCCAGGGGATAAAATGGTGTCCTTGGCCTCTGTTTGTCAGAGGCCGGAGAGAGATGGCAGGAGACAAATCGCTTGATCACTGTCTTCGGTCCACCCTCTCTGGGGCACCTGGTGCTGGCCACTGTCGGTAGACAGGATACTGGGCTAGAAGGACCGTTGGTCTGACCCAGTACGGCCGTTCTTATGTTCTTATGTACTGTCCTCTTCTGTTATCAAGTTTCTATGTATCTTCTAGCAACTGCCACTTTCCTTACCAAAGGAGGCTGCATTTCAGTGGGGGGAGTAATATTGCCTGTACATAATCGGTGTAACTCACTTTGGATTGAAAGGTATTAGGACCAGTGTTCCCTCAAAATTATCCTGCACATGGATGGAAAAATTAATGTCCACCCAGGTATGTGCGGATGTGCACCACCAATAGAAACAAAAATCTTAGCTGCGGGCACTCTACTAATCAGCTCAGCAGCATTTGAATCTCTCCTGAGTAGCCACACAAGTGCACAGCTAACAAGGAACACTGGTTAGGACAGAGTACAGAAGAATTTGCTGTTGTCTTCCATGGATCCAGAATTTCATACTAGAAGGCTATTACAGACATCAGTTTTGTGTTTGTTTTTAAGTAAAAATTCCAATATTGGTAAATGCTTAGCGCTTCGAAACATGTTTTTTAAGGTGCAAAAACTGAAGTAATTCTGCATCTCACCTTTCTAGAGTTGGAGAGTGAGACGTGTGTTTAGTTCTAGGATGTTTCCATGGCTGCTTCATCAGTTACAACATGGAAGGGGAGGTGGAACATTTCTGGCACTAAATAGCCCTTCTAGATGATTTATGATTGCACACAAGCTTTCCCTAACTGAAGGGGATTTTAGGGTTGGCACCTCCTTCCCTGTCTCCATGCCCTGCTAGTTCTGTGTTCAGTGGCCCATGGTTATTAAAATTCTTATCAATACCGGAATTTCTGTGGTGTGAGCTTGTTTTCTGGAATCACAAATGCCTCCTGAAGTGAGCGGCTTAGCCAAAGAACCAGTTTCTGTACTTAGCCATATTTAAAAAAATAAACGTATAGGATTCAATTAATAGTCACATTAAATTACAGTAATTACATTGTCAGAATTAGAACTGGCCAAGGGAATGAACAAACCCTTTCCTGGTTTGCCCCCGGGGGTTTTGGCGCGGCGTCCTTGAGGACGTTTTGTAAATCAGCAAAGGGCAGTTTTGGCGAGTGGCCATTGCTGAGAAAAGTGGGAAAGCATTTGTCATTTTGTAAAGCAAGGTGTCAACATCATCTAGCAGGTAGATGGAACAGAAAAAAAAAGTGACCCGTTTAAATTTGCCTTAGCGGGGCAGCTATTTTTGATCTGCACCAACGTTGTTTGGTAGTACTCAAATTGGAAGGTGCCTTGTTCAAAAGACTGAACTGTGCTTCAGATATCCAACTATTTATTCTGCGGGTTCTGTCTTGTCAGACTTTTCCTGCATCTTCCCCCATCAGATATAGAAAGATTTGGGGGAAGGGGAAATTCCTGAACAACAGAGTTCTTCTGTTGTATTAACTGTGTTTAAACTCCCCCTTTTAAACAAGGTGTATTCCTAGAGGGAAAAGAACCTAATTTCCTTAAGTGCCCACACAAACATTACTGGAATCTCAAGTGTAACGTTATTTTTGTTCCACTAGAATAGCTCTCTTGAGAGCAGATTTGAGGAACTAGCCACTCCTGATACATTGCTAATGACAAACCTGCAAATTCTTGTTCTCACGAGTAAAGATGACTGATATGTGTAAAGCCCTGTACCTGGAATTCACTTATAAAGCCCACTCAGCTAGCCAGTTAAATATCGGAACCTAAAGAGAACTGAGATCTTTTATGTATGCCACCGAACAATAATTACAGTATTTGAGAGCTATAATGTGATATTCTCATTCATTGCTATCCTTCATCCTGTGTAGCAGTTTAAATCGATGTGAGTATAAAATGCTGCCATTCTGATTTGGTTGCATTTTATACCCACTTTGCGCTGGTGCAACATAAGAATTACAAAACTGGGTCAGACCAAAGGTCCAGCTAGCCTAGTATCCTGTCCAAAGCCAAGTGCTTCAAAAGGAATGAAAAGAACAGACAATCAACATCCCCTGTTGTCCACTCGCAGCTTCTGTCAGTCAGAGATTATGGACACCCAGAAAATGGGGTTGCATCCCTGACCATCTTGGCTAATAGCCATTGATACACCATCATCCATGAAATGATCAAATTCTTTTTTTAAGCCTGTTACCATTTTGGCCTTCACAATATCCCCTGGCAGTGAGTTCCACAGTTTGATTGTGTCATGTGTGAAGAAATATTTCCTTTTGTTTGTTTTTAAACCTGCTGCCTATTAATTTCTTTGGGTGACCCCTGGTTCTTGTGTTGTGAGGGAGTAAGTAACACTTCCTTATTTGCTTTTGCCACACAGTTCATGATTTTACAGATCTCTATCCGATTTCCCCTGTGTTGCCTATCTTTGAAGCTGCAAATTCCCTATCTTTGTAATCTCTCCTCAAATGAAAGCTATTCCATACCTCAAATCATTTTCGTTGCCCTTTTCTGTAACTTTTCCAATTATTTTTTGAGATGCAACCACATCTGTATACAGTATTCAAGATGTGGGTGTACCCTGGTTTTCTGTAGAGGCAAGAATATATTCTCGGTCTTACTCTCTATCCCTTTTTTAATAGTCCTCATAATTTTATAGGTATAGTTGAGATCATGTTGTCCAATTCATTTTGTTGCTCAGTCACCTAGTTTTGTGAGATGCTTTTGAAGCTATTCACCATCTGCTTTGAACTTAACTTTTTTTGAGTAGTTTTGTATCATCTGCAAATGTTGGCACTTTACAGATTACCTCTTTCTTAAGAGCATTTATGAATATGTTGATAGGATTGGTTCCCGTACAGATCTCTGGGGAGCACCACTAGTTACCTCTCTGCATTTTGAAAACTGACCATTTATTCCTACCCCTTTGTTTCCTATCAAACCATGGAAGGACTTTCCCTCTGATCCCGGCTTACTTTGGTTAAGAGCCTTTGTCAGAGGGACCTTGTCAGAGGCTTTTGAAAAATCCAGGTGAACTGTATCCACTGCTCCATTTATATACAAGTATTTCTGAAAAGAGGCCACCAGTTCCCAACACCACCATGCATACCATCTTTCAATGTAATTGATGGTAATGGACTTGGATCCATGAGTATTGGTATAGAATTTTTTTTTCTGATCTCTTCCTTCTCTGAGTTGTGAGTTGCTATTAGAGTGGGATTCAGGCTCTTAGATCTAGCAGTTATTTAAAAATACATCGTTTGATTTGAAAAGATCTGTGTAAATATTAAGCATTTCTGGGTAGTTTATCATTGTGAAATATAAGTATTTGTGTCTAAAAGACAGCCCAAAATGAACAGGTTTAATTTTGAGAACTACATATCTGTAACAACACTTCATAGTTTGCACAGAGCTTTATGTGTAAATAATGGACAAATTAACAAGCTTTACATTTGCAGTCCAGTTTATTTCTGTCGCTTTATTAAAAAGTTAATCTTTTTCTTAATACCGTATGTCCATTACACAACCCAGTGACCCCTTACTTCTTGTTTTATATTTGTTGTCTAGATGCAGGATTTGTTCTCAACCCATGCACATGCAGAACTGCTGTTGAGTTCAGCAGTGGTTCTTGGTGTGATAGATTTGCTAACTCTGGCCTGTAATGGAGTTTGATCTTTCTGATAGTTTGTGTGTGTGTAAAATATGTTAGATTAAGAGAACATTAAGGTTGCAAGAAGCACTCAAAAGTCAGGAAATGCCAGCGTTGAGGTTGCTTGTACATCATTGAAACATGTATTATTTTCCGCCCCCCAGCCTCGTTCTCAGAAACAGTTGAGCCATTTTTGCTGAAATCTTCCAAAAAGAGGGGACACATGACATGGGAAAATGTCGACCCAAATAGTTATCCTGGCACAGTTAGAAAAAAACAGGAGATGGGCTTATAATGAGACGTGTTAGGCAACTTAAATATATTTTTAAAAGTAGTATCGTACTGTTATCAAATGGGATCATGTAGGGTGAAATTATATGAAACAGCTATGAAATAACTAACACCTGTGATCGTTGGAAGAAATTTGTTACCCCCATTTCCTCCTGCCAGTGCTGGTGTGTTCCCCAGAACATATGTGCTACAGTGCTTTAAGTATCTTCCAGAGATGAGGTTTCCACCACTTCCTGGGGCAGACTTTGCCACAGATTGATAGAGCATCTTGCATCTTTGCATCTTGCGGAGACACTTACATCTGTGCAAACAAAATGGGTATAATACACTCTTATGATTTGGGAACATTTTAAACATCCTTTGCACTTGCATCGGACAGGTGTGGTTGACTGCAGATGGTACAAACCAATAAAGAATCACATCCCTTTAAATCTAAATGTTCTTTGCCTTACTTTTATCTCCTTAGTCCTCAGTATACCTTTTATGCAATGTTCCCTCTACTCTTTTCTTTCCATGTGCGGATTTTTTCCACCCATGTGCAGAATAATTGCATGCGCCATGAGGCATGTGCGAATGTGCACCACCAGTAGAAATAAAAAAGTCTTAACCGTGGGCGCTCTGCTAATCAACTTGGCGGCATTTGAATTTCTCCCAAGCAGCCGCACAGGCTCCCAGCTTAGAGGGAATGCTGGTTATATCATGCCACAATATCAGGAATGTTCACAGAAATTGTTGTATGCGCTCTCCTTTCTGCTTCCCAATTTAAGAGGGTGGGTTGGTTGGTTGGTTCCTTGTTTTCTCTCTTTAGATGTTGAAAAGAAAAAAAATCTTTAAATTCCATGTGTTGAAAATCCTTTCCCTGATCACCTTTAAATTATTTCCCTCAGGAGGACAACACCCGTGCGGATTCTCCAGAAGAGGACAGAAATGACCCCCACGACATGCCCACACCAGTGGACCAGAGCAATACCGTGACCAGCACCATGACTGTGCAAGAGTATTTTGCCAAGCGCATGGCAAAACGGAAGAAATTCCCAAATGAACCAGAGAGTGAGTTAGCAGATCCTCACGTGGCCACAGCTCAAGACTCGGAGTCTTCGCAAGGCCCAAAAAGCAAATCCAAAAAGAAAAAGAAAAGCCACAAAAATGTTGAGGCAGAGACCATGGAGGGCTCTGAAAAACCCAAGGTGAAACCCTCCATAACAGATGGCTCGAGGGGAGAACTGGAGACGCCAGACACGGAGTACCAACCAGGGAAAAAGAAAAAGAAAGCCAAAGATCGACGCAGAGGGGAAGACAACAGTTGTGATGGAAACGCTTGTGTTTTCGGAAGGAATGGAAAGGTTTTCCCCACAACTTCCGACAGGGAAAATCTTGAAGAAAACTCTGAGGCAAAGCAAAAGAAACCATATAAGAAAAAACACAAAAAGCAGAAAAAAGAGGCCGCGGAGTCTGTGCATGGAGTGCAGAGAAAAAAGAAGAAACATTCGCCTTAACTCAGCAGTGTCTTGGACTTTGGGATGAGTGAGATGTTGACTATGAAACCTTATGGAAATACTAGCCCAGGGGCAGGCAGAAGCCACTCAATGGGCCAGATCCAGCCTGTGCAACTGTTCTAGGCCCCACCCCCTAGCGCGTTGCCTGGGAGGTGGAGCCTCATGAGCCCTTTCAACTGCTATTTAAAGGGCTCATTCCTTCTCTATTGCCTGGCAGATGTGGGGAAGGCGCGAGCCCTTTAAATAGAAGCAGTTAAATAGACGGGCTTGCATGTCTCCAGCTCCCAGGCAACGCTAGCGAGCCCTTTTAACTATTTCTATACAAAGAGCTAGTGCCTCCCGGGTGGCTGTGTTGTCTGGCAGCCACAAGCCCTTTAAATCGAAGCAACTGAGAGAGCTCGCAGCTCCGTCCCCACACTAGCCCGTTGCCTGGGAGCCAGGGACATGTGAGCCCTTTCAACGGCTTCTATTTAAAGGGCTTGCGCCTTCTATGCCAGGCTCCGCCTCTTTTGTCCAAATTTTTGAAATGCTCAAAAATGTCCATCCCTGCACTAGCCAGACATCACAGTTCATCCTGCAAGTGGTACGCTGTCTCTAATACCGAAACCTCAGGTTCTTTAAACACAGTTCTAGTTGGTAGGGTGGGAGTACATCGTCCTTGTCCATCGTAGGTGGGCCTGAAGCACGTATTGACTGTTCTACAAACCAGTGCGGTGGGCGAGGTTTATCCCAAGACCACACAGCATGGGCTCTGTGACAGCCGTGCATACATCTGTGCTTGGATAGTCAGTGGTCAGTCCCCTGCCAGCAAGATCCAAAGGGATATGTGATTCCAGGCTCACTCACACTGGTATCCTTTCCCTGGAGTCTGTCACCACTTGCTAATGTGAGGAAAGAACCTGGCCTAAGCTGTGGTGTAGCAGGACTGTGCGTTATAATAGAAAATACCTATAGATCGTTCCCGACGCCCCACTCTCCGGCCTCAAAGAAATGTAATGCAGTTGCGTTTTGTGTCCTCCATAGTTTTTCGGCCAGCCCAGTTGCCTTCTGTGAGTCTGAGCATGTGCCACATCGCTGTGCCTCACCTTTTCATTGATTTCCTTCTGTAGCTAAAACGAATGTTGCTTCCTCTTAAAATCCCTGCTCTTATTAAAGGATTGTGCCCATGTGTCAGTGCCGGAGAATGGAACACAATCATTCCTTTTGTTCCCTAGCCAGTCGCTAACTGTTGCCAGGTTGGCATTATGTTGTTACAGCGCGACACGAGAATTCTTTTCAGTGGCCTTGTCTGGGTCGCTTAACTTTGACTTTCAGGCCACAGTTTGGGTATTTCTAGTGACCCGGTCCATGTTCAAAATGTCCCACCGAGTGAGCCTTGTAAGAGGCACACGTGATAGACGAAAAGGTTACACAAGCGTAGCTCCTGGCATGCGCTGTGGGGAGGCGTTGCCATTTGTACAAGGGAAACCTAATTGAATAGTCTGGGTTAGCTGTTGAAATGTATTTTAAATAATCAGCTGTACCTCCAAAATGGGAGACAGCGAATGTGGGACACATGACTCCTCTGAGGGGCAGTTGCGTACACAGGCGTAGATGCCGAGGAGCGGATCGTAGCACGCTTACTCGGAGGGGTCGCAAGGGATTCTCTGAGTAAGGCTGAGCACTAGCGGGGCCCTAAGAAGCATTTTCCCTTGGACCCTTTTACACAGCACCTGGTTCTGGTTTCATTTATCTCAGGGCAAAGGGGGAGGAACTGCACTGAAGTCAGGGAAGTTGCTCTGGATTTGAGCCAGGGTAGCCGAGCGGAGCTTGGCTTTTAACTCTGGTGTATTACAGAGTTTGACACTGGGCCCAGATCTCTTTGTTTCACCCCTCTAAATCTGCTGGGTCTGACGGATAAAAACTGGGGAGGCCGTGGGGGGCTTCCTGTGCTAGTGGAATGTGATTGAAAGCCCCACGAAGATGCAGGCTAACGGGTAGGAACCTGCAGGCTCTGGCTGTGCTGCAGCCTGGCCCACGAGCGTCGCTTCAGACCAGCTAGCCTTCATCTCAGAGTCTCCAACTCCAGCCCGCAGGCCATCTATGGCCCAAACAGCTCTCACAGCTGCCAGCACTGAGTCCCTGCAGCGGGGGCAGGGAGTGTCCATACCCTTCCCCCAAGCCGACCCCAGCTCAACGCCCTCCCTTCCCCTCATCTCCCTCCACCGAGGGGCGTGACCTCATGGATTGCTGGTGGGCCTAACACAGGGTGGTAGCAAGGGTCAGCCCCCCACCTTCCCTGCCTTCTCCGCAGTGGCAGGGCGGAGCAGGCTGCTGCAACGTTCCACTTCCCCCCTCCCCGCAGCTCCTGCTGCTGTGGTCAGTGGGGGGTCCTGACCCCTGCTGCCAGGCCCACCCTGTACAGGACACCTCTACGCACCGATCCCAGGCCACAGGGATGTGCCGGCAGTGGCACAGAGCTAGCAGCCCGAAACCACTCTAGTTCCACTCCATTGGTGGTGGCGGGGTGTTTTAAATTCCCCAGGGCCAGGAGATGCGCAGGGGGAAGAAGGGAGGGGACACGTGGAGCCCCTCGTCTGGAGCCCTCCAAGAACGGGTGCCTGCTGGCCTGCTAAGAGCATTGTTTGAGACCCCTGGTCTGTGCAGTTGTCAAGCGAACACAACTGCATCCTCTTTGCCCATCGGGACATAGCTATTTCCTACGGTGGAATTACTCCAGATCAGTGGTCCCCATGGTGCCCACCGGGCCATTTCTGTGCGCTCGCCGAGTGATTGGGGCCAGGTGCGCGGTGTGCATGGGCTTTGCCAGCCCCCGGCATGCGGCATATGGGCATCCCTGCCCCTGGGCACGTGGCACAGGAGTGGCGCCGGCCCCTGGGCGTGCAGCGCGTGGGCGCTGCCAGCTCCTGGGCGTGCGGCACAGGAGCGGCGCCAGTGCCAGGCATGCAGCGCATGGGCTGTTCCGGGCGCGTGGCGTATGGGCAGCCCCACCCCTGGGCGTGTGGCACAGGAGCGGTGCCAGCGCCAGCCCCGGGAGTGCAGCATATGGGTGGCCTTGCCCCCTGGCCTGGGCACAGCCCCGCCCCCAGGCGCCCAGCGTGTGAGTGGCCCCGCCCCCAGGCGCCAGCAGCCCCAAAAGGTTGGGAACTACTGCTCCAGATCGACACCAGTGCAAGAGCAGATTTGGGCCTTCTCTGTATGCCACACTGTACGGTTTGGCTTTTCATCCCTGTCACGTGTCCACCCCATGGCCACGCCGAAAGGGGCCACAGGGATGCTGCTGTGGCCGGTGCTGCTACGTGGCGTTCTTAAGCAGCGTGTCACTCACACCGTGTGACTGCCAGAGAACTCCAAGTAACCTGCAGCCTGAAGTCAAAAACTGTCATTTTCCCAATGGAAGGTCCGAGCTAAACAGGCTGTGATTTGCCGCGTGGGTGTTCTAAGTGGTGTGAGCTGCTTTTGAGTCGCCAAGCAGAGTGGTGCAGGCAGCGTACTGCTCACAGCGAGGTGGTGAAGCGCTGTTTATTGAGGGCCAAAATCTGAACTTTGGCCTTAATGGTTCACTCTGCATTGGCTGAGTGTTAGTTCCGGCCTTCATCAGGGATGAATTAGAACTCAAAGATGCTAGTATAGGTAGTCCCCGACTTACGAACGCATCGACTTACGAACGCATTGACGTACGATCATCCGCGCTTACGACCAACCTCCCATACAGCCGGTCCCCAATTTATGAACAGCAATCCACGCTTATGAACAGCGCGGTCCCATTTAAATGAAAGGTCTGACTTACGAACAGATCGAGTTACGACTGAGTACTTGGTACGTAACGCGTTCGTAAATCGGAGACTGTCTGTAAATGATTAGACGTTCCCCCCAGTAAAACTTTGATCTTTTGTTTGTCCTCTTTATTGGACGTCACTGAGTTTCTAAATGCTAACTCTTAGGGAGACCCAAAAGGCCAGTTTCCAATCTTCGTCAAAACAACTGTAAAATCAGGAGTAATTTCTTTTAAGGCAATGGATTTATTGCAGTTAAATATAATGTAACTGAGATTAAAATCTGGCCAAAAGATTCTTTACTTGAGCAGGAAGAAGTGTAAATTTCACACTAACCCAGGAAGAGTGTGCAATTTTACATTCTACAAATTGAACCTCTCTAATCCAGAACTCTCATCTGAAAACCGTCATCTGGAATGATTTGTTAGCCCGATGTCCACTTTTTATGGGTGTGGCCAAGTTACCTGCCATCCCATGAAGTTTTACAACCACCAGTCCTGACTCTCAGTGTTCTGTGCTGTTATTTAGCTCTAATTCATCCCTAACTGTCTTCTAACAGCCTAGTAAGCAGTGGAAGTCTTGGCAATGCTGTTAGACAATATTGACCTTCGTGATCTGGAAAATTCTCACGTTCGGAATTGATCAGGTTCCGAGACTGCTGGACTAGAGAGGTTGAACCTGTCGAAAGTCCTTCAATACTGGGTTGTCATAAAGGGGACTATTTATTTCCAAATGAAGAAACTGGAGAAAGCCGTTCCTTTTGTCATGGTTCTCTTTGTATTTCAGGCACTCAACTTTTTGAGCTTTTTCAAAAATCCCGTCCTAGCGTATATTGTCTAGAGAAAGGGATGCTTGAACAAACAAGGACAAGCTTATGTTCACATTTTGTATTTAAAGGGACACAGCTGGGGCTGATTTTGCCCAAAATTGTGTGTGTGTTTGGGGGGGGGGGTCCAAAAGAAACATAGAAAATCTAAGAAAAGGAGTGATAGTCCGGTGTAGCTGAAACAAAATACAGGACTATGTAGCACTTTAAAGACTAACAAGATGGTTTATTAGATGATGAGCTTTCGTGGGCCAGACCCACTTCCTCAGATCAAATAGTAGAAGAAAATAGTCACAACCATATATACCAAAGGATACAATTTTAAAAAATGAACACATGAAAAGGACAAATCAAATTTCAGAACAGAAGGGGGATGCGGAAATTTGATTTGTCCTTTTCATGTGTGTTCAGAAAATTATGTCATAGAATCAGAGAACACTAGAAGTGGAAGGGACCTCGAGAGGTCATCAAGTCCAGCCCCCTGCCCACACGGCAGAACCAAGCACTGTCTAGATCAGTGTTAAACTTTTTCAGACCACAGAACACCAAACAATCATATTTTTTTATACAGAACACCTATGAAAATTTTCTTCACAAAAAAAATTCTCACACAAAAAGACAAAAACAAACAGGAGGTCGTGGCACACCTGCGAGTTGTTCACCAAACACCAGTGTACTGCGGAACGTAGTTTAATAAACATTGGTCTAGAACATCCCTGATAGATATTTGTCCAACCTGCTCTTAAATATCTCCAGTAATGGAGATTCCACAACCTCCCTCGGCAATTTATTCCAGTGTTTGACCACCCTGACAGGCAAGGGAGGTCCAACCTAAACCTCCCTTGCTGCAGTTTAAGCCCATTGCTTCTTGTCCTGTCAGAGGCCAAGGAGAACAATTTTTCTCCCTCCTCATAACATCCTTTTAGATTCTTGAAAACCTCTATCATGTCCCCTCTCAGTCTTCTCCTTTCCAAACTAAACAAGCCCGATTTTTTCAATCTTCCCTCATAGCTCGTTCTCTAGACCTTTAATCATTTTTGTTGCTCCTTTTTGGACCCTCTCCCAATTTCTCCACCTCTTTCTTGAAATGTAGTGCCCAGAACTGGACAGAATACTCCAACTGAGTCCTAATCAGTGCAGGGCCGGCTTAACTGCTGTTTAATCAGAGTGCGGGATGGAATTGATCTTACAAAGGTGATCCATGTCCCACAACAATCAGAGATCTCGTGTTTTCCTTTATTATGTACACTGGAGAGGCCTCTGAATGGTGGTAGACACACAGAGGAACTTCCAGTCCCTGTTTGTGGAAGAAATTCCCAGGCTTGGCGGTATTTATTCTTGTGCATTAGCGTAGCCCTTAGGAGTTGCTGTTGTAGGCCAGAACCCCACTGTGCAAACCTAGATCTATCTGCTTATATGACTACGGCCCTACCAGTTGCATGGCTGTGTAGGTGGTGTCACTGGCCATGAAATAAGCCCTAGCCTGTGAAATCTGTTATTCCCAGGCGGGGGCTCCTAGCTACTAGTCTGTGCTGACCTTCCCCTGCACAGCCACTCTCGGGCTGTGCGGGGATATCAGCCCCACCACCCTACACAGCACAGAAGTGAGGGGGATTAGACCATCCCTTCTGCTTTGCAGCAGCCCCAGAGCTGGGCTGTGCCCTCTCCCCCCACAACTGCTCAGAGCTGGCCTTGCAGCTTCAGCCCCCGGTGGCTTCTGCTGGAGCTCTGGGCGCCTGCTCCTTGCAGCTGCTGTCAGGACTTAGGGCTCCTTAGCTCAGGGCTTCAACCCCTGTGGCTCCTCTGAGGGGCTCAGAGCTAACACTTCCCGTGGCTGCTGCCAAGGTTTGGGGCTTCTGCCCCCCCATAGTTCCTGCCTGGTCCCAGGGTGCCCATTTTTCTGAGGTGCCCAAATTGGCTGAGGTTCCTGGTCACAGTTAACCTGTCACTAAGCAGGGCTAGCAGCAAGGAGTCCGCTGGCTGGGGCAAAGGGGGGGCTCCCAGCAGCAAGGGGGAGATCGGACCCACCTCCAGCAGCCTGCAGCCTCAGGAAGGCAGCACAGAAGTTAGGTGGCAGTCCCACCAGCCCCTTGTGGGTTGGGCCCCATAGTTACAACCCCCTGAAATTACAGGTGGCTAGGTGAAACTGACTAATTTTCAAATCCTGTGGACGTGAAATTGACCAGAATGGCTGTGGCTTTGGTAGGGCTCTAATAATAAAAATATGTTTGTGGTGGTTTCTCTGGCTTATCTTTGGACTTAGCGAGAACGCTCCTGCCTTTTTTGCAGTGTTGGGGTGCAGAAAGCAGGCACGTGTCCCAGGCCCTGCACTTGATTTCAGCCAGAGAGGGATCCGTCGAGCAAGCCACTCCTGAGAGGTGAGTCCCTGCAGATAAAAACAGACGTATTTTGGCTGCACCCTCCTACCTTCTTGTGCATGGAGGAGTGAGATGGCATCTCAAAAGAACCCTGGCCAGCCGCACCCCACCTCTGTAACACGCCCAGCTCTAGACTGCAGGGCCGGAGGGTTGTCGGTTTGAAAGGCAAGTACTGAGTTGTCTTCGACATTAGAATCACAGAATCCCAGGGCTAGAAGAGACCTCAGGAGTCATCGAGTCCAGCCCCCTGCCCGAAGCAGGACCAGCCCAACTCACTCATCCCAGCCAGGGCTTTATCCAGCCGGGTTGACTTGACTTGGATCCCTTTTGCTACAATTCGCTTTCCTCTCCTGGAAGCTGCGGGCTTAACGGTAGAACGTCAGCATCGAATATTGTATCCCATCGATGCTCCATCTAGCCCCCTGTCCTGTCTTGTGGGAGTGGCCAATGCAGGCGGCTTCAGAGGGAATGCACAACAGGGAAATGTATCACCTGGGCCCATCCTCCGTTGGCCTGTCCCTGCATCTGGCAGTGGGACGTTAGCAGAGAAGAGTTTGCATCCCTGGCCATCTCAGCTAATAACCTATGATGGACCTATCCCCCAGGAACTTATCCGGCTCTGTTTTGAATCCTGTTATAATTTTGGCCTTCGCCCCATCCGCTAGTGCCAGGAGCCCTGCAGGCTGACCACATAGCGTGATGGAGAATGTCCTTATGTTCACTTTCAACCCCACACATTGAATTACATAAGAACGGCCGTACTGGGTCAGACCAAAGGTCCATCTAGCCCAGTATCCTGTCTGCCGACAGTGGCCAGCACCAGGTGCCCCAGAGAGGGTGGACCGAAGACAATGATCAAACAATTTTTCTCCTGCCATCCCTCTCCAGCCTCTGACAGACAGAGGCCAAGGACACCATTTTATCCCCTGGCTAAGCCTTTTATGGACCTAACCTCCATGAAATTATCTAGCTTCTCTTTAAACTCTATTATAGTCCTAGCCTTCACAGCCTCCTCTGGCAAGGAGTTCCACAGGTTGACTACATGCTGTGTGAAGAAGAACTTTCTTTTATTCGTTTTAAACCTGCTCCCCATTAATTTCATTTGGTGTCCTCTAGTTCTTCTATTTAGGGAACTAATAAATAACTTTTTGAGTGACCTCCCTGGTTCTCGTGTTACCTGACAGGACAAATAAGCTTTTCTCTGCACTATCTCTGATTGCCTGCATCCCTGTCCTATCCCTCCCAGTGCTCACTTTTCTAAACTGACTAGTCCCAGTCTTCTAAATCTCCCCTCGTGGCAATGGCATCCCCCGAACTATGGTTGATGCCCATCATGACTGGTAGCAGTTCTAACATCTCTTGTTAAGGTGAGGTGGCCAGGAGTGGTACTCAAGCTGTGTAAACAGTTTTTCAAGTATCTAAAAGAGTGTTATAGGAGGACGGAGAAAAATGGTTCATCTTGGCCTGAGGACAGGACAGGAAGCAATGGGCTTAAACTGCAGCAAGGGAGGTTTAGGTTGGACATTAGGAAAAACTTCCTACGTGTCAGGGTGGTTAAAAACTGGAATAAGTTGTCTAGGGGGTTTGTGGAATCTCCATCTCCGGAGATATTTCAGAGCAGGTGGGACAGACACCTGTCAGGGATGGTCAGACGGTGCTTGGTCCCACCATGAGGGCAGGGGACTGGACTCGATGACCCCTCGAGGTCCCTCCCAGTTCTAGTGTTCTATGAACCAGTGGTTTGACATAGCAGCATCCAGATATTTTGTCTCATCCCATCCCTTTCCTAAGGCTCCCTGATCACTGCCTATTCAAAGTGAAGCGTCTTGTATCAAGATGTAAAAACGGCCAGACTGGGTCAGACCAAAGGTCCCTCTAGCCCAGGGTCGGGTCTGCCCACAGTGGCCGGGGCCAGGTGCCCCAGAGGGAGTGAACAGAACAAGGGAACCCTCACAGACAGGGACACCGTGCCCAGCCTGGCTGGGAAGTATTGCTGGAGCTAACCTCCGTGCATGTATCGACCTCTGTAGCAGCTGCAGTGTGCAAACGGCCGCCGTGGTGCCCTGTTTGCTGCCGCCTGAGAAGCGACACGCTTGCCCTGTTGGGGTAAATGAGACCGGGGCACAGTGGACCTGGCATCCGACTGGGACCCGGAGTTGCACACCTGGGATCCTCCCGGAGGTCCCCGCTGCTCCGCTTGGCCCACCCGCGGGTGCTGGGACTATCCCTTTCCTCCAGGGGGTTAGTTACGGGGATTTAAACAGCGGCCTGGCCCTCAGGAAAGCGCCTTGCGCCTTCGCGCTGCCCGCCTGCTGCGTGGTCCGGTCACCCTCTAGAGCGACCCCTTGGACACCCCCAGGTGGAATCCGCTTCCCTGGCCCGTGTGAACGCTTCCGCGGGGAGGGAGGCTGAATGCGGAGGGGCCGCTCCGGCTGAGGCCGGGGAGCATCCTCGGGCGAGGTTTCTCCGGCGTCCCCCCCCCCCCCAAGGCGTCCTCAGGACGCGAACCGACTCCAGCTGGAACTCCAAGGTGCGTTCCCAGAGAGCCGGGGCTGGCCCCTGTCCTGCCGCCCCGCTGGGGCTCCCGGTGCGGCCGGGCCGGGCAGCGCCCCCCCCTTCCCCCGCTAGGTTCCGGGCCCTGGGAAACGACTCTCACCCCCCACCCCCAGGAGATGCCTCCCGCTGGGTCTGCTGGGCAGCACCGATCGGACCCCCCGCCCAGCGCCCGGGAGCCGCTGCGCTCCTATGGGGGGGGGGTCAGAGGATTTCGGGTGACACCGACGATGTCGGGGCCCTGGGCAGGCTGAGGCTGGCCGGCCCGTGGCGTTTGCACCTCGCTCTCTCTAGCGCATGGGGGGGGGGGGGTTAGGCCCCCCCTGATTCTGGCTGAAACTTTCCAAACTTTTTTCAAACTTCCCCCCTCGGTCTCTCTGACCCGCAGCACCTGCTGTTGGCGCCGGGTTGTTCCTCAGCAGCATCTTCTGAGCGGCCGTTTGTCTTTCTACCCCGTGGGGGCGATTTTCCAGCGTGGGCGGGGGGCAGGGGGGCGCAGAAGGGCCGATAGCAGAGGCTCCTTCCTAGAGACAAAACTCCGCCACTCGCAGCTTCTCTCAGGGCAGAGGTGGGGAATGTGCGGCCCGCGGGCCAGATGCGGCCCCCGGGTTGCCTGGATCCGGCCCGAGGCTTAGGGCTTGCCCCAGCATTAGGGAGCCCGGGCTGGCGTTCCAGCCCCCAGGCTCTCCCCCTCCCCGTCCCCGTCCCTGCAGCCCCGACTGATGTTTCTGTGGCTCCGATGTCCGGACCCCACCCCTGTCCTAGGGGCGGGACTGTAGCTACAGACAGAACCAGACAAGGGTAAATTCAAGCCCAGGGGAGGGAAGGGGGATCGATCGGTTTGGGGGGGGGCTTCGTTTCTTCTAGGCTTGGTGGGGTTCCCTGCCTTCCTCTGAGCAGCCAAGCCGCCGCAGGGGCGAGTGGCTCGGGGAGTGGTTGTGCTTCCTGCCTCAGTTTCCCTCTCCGGAAAGTCGAGAGTCCTGGGAGTTCTCCGCTTGGCAGAGGGGGCCGAGAGCTGCTGGAATGCGAGGGGGGGGGTGAGTGTGCGGGGCGAGGGTGCAAAAACCAAGTAAAAATAAAACCAGGCCCTTTAGCTTTTTGAATTTGCAATCAGACTGGGGGAGGGGGAGAGACTCCAGCTTTGTGAGATGCCTCAGAGCCCTCCCGCCTCCCTCGGAGAACTCCAGAGGCCCCGCGGGGCACAAATATCCTTGATCAGCCCCCCCCCCCGTTACTTCCTTGCGTCCCCCACCAGTCCTGGGGGCAGGAGGGAGCCGGGGGCGCCCCGCAGCCCTGGAGAGGAAGCGGGGCGGGGGGGCTGGCAGGCCAGGGGGTGCAGCCCTAGGGGGAAGCGGGGCGGGGTGCAGCCCTAGAGAGGAAGCGGGGGGGGGGGCTGTCAGGCCGGGGGGCAGCCCTCGGAGGGAAGGGGGACGGGGGGCTGTCAGGCCGGGGGGCAGCCCTAGAGAGGAAGGGGGGGGGGGCTGTCAGGCCGGGGGGCAGCCCTAGGGGGGAAGGGGGGCGGGGGGCTGTCAGGCCGGGGGGCAGCCCTAGGGGGGGGGAAGGGGGCTGTCAGGCCGGGGGGCAGCCCTAGGGGAGGGGAGCGGGGGGCGGGGGGGGGCAGGAGAGGGCGGGGGGGCTGTCAGGCCGTGGGGCAGCCCTCGGGGGGAAGGGGGGCGGGGGGCTGTCAGGCCGGGGGGCAGCCCTCGGGGGGAAGAGGGGCGGGGGGCTGTCAGGCCGGGGGGCAGCCCTCGGGGGGAAGGGGGGGGGGGGGCTGTCAGGCCGGGGGGCAGCCCTAGAGGGAAGCCGGGCGGGGGGGGGGGCGGGGGCTGTCAGGCCGGGGGGCAGCCCTCGGGGGGAAGGGGGGGGCAGGGGGGGAGAGGGGGGGCGGGGGGGCTGTCAGGCCGTGGGGCAGCCCTCGGGACGAAGGGGGGCGGGGGGCTGTCAGGCCGGGGGGCAGCCCTCGGGGGGAAGGGGGCGGGGGGCTGTCAGGCCGGGGGGCAGCCCTAGAGGGAAGCGGGCGGGGGGCTGTCAGGCCGGGGGGCAGCCCTAGAGGGAAGCGGGCGGGGGGGCTGTCAGGCCGGGGGGCAGCCCTCGGGGGGAAGGGGGGCGGGGGGCTGTCAGGCCGGGGGGCAGCCCTCGGGGGAAGGGGGCGGGGGGCAGGTGGCAGGCGAAGCGGCGCTGGAGTTCGCCAGCAAGGAGGAGCCGCCGGCCGGCCCCGGGGGTGTCATTGGAGGAGGCGGCTCGGAGGGGCCGATAAATAGGCGGCCCGGGCGGCCGGCGGGCCAGGCCCCCGGATGCCGGGGCGAGGCGGGGAGGGGGGACGCCGGGAGCCGCGGGCCATGGCCTCGCTGCTGGGCTCCTACGCCTGGCCCGAGGCGCCGGGGCTGGCCGCGGAGCGCCCCCCGGGGGAGAAGGGCGCGGAGCCCCGCATCCGCCGGCCCATGAACGCCTTCATGGTGTGGGCCAAGGACGAGAGGAAGCGGCTGGCGGTGCAGAACCCGGACCTGCACAACGCGGAGCTCAGCAAGATGCTGGGTAAGCGGGGCACCCCCGGCCCCCAGGGGTCCGCCCGGGCCAGCCCCAGCCGGGCGCGGCGCGTTGTCCGCCCGGGCTCGCTCCGGAGTCGGGAGCGTTCGGGTTCACACGGCAGCGCCTGGGCGCGTCCCGCGGGGTTCGACGCCCGGGGCCGGCCAGAGACCCCGGGAAGGGCAGCCTGGGGGCGAGGGGGCTTCCTCGTCCCCTGTTCTCCCCGACGACTCCTTTCTCCCGGGTGCGTTTGGCTTCCCAAGGGTCGCGTCTCTAATTGGGACCGGCCCGCAGCTCGCTTCGTGGGACTCTTCCCCTGGCGAGCGATCCCCGCCACGTCGGGGGCTCTGACTTGATTCCCCTTCGGGCTCTGCCCTGGTCTACACCAGAGAGTTATTTCAAAACCCCCTCTTGCATGGGAAGAAGTGGAGTGTCCAGCCACCACGCCTGGGAAGCGGCTGCTTCTGTCCAGATCGGTGCCCCTGCTTCCCTCGGGGAAAAACGCTGATTTTATGTCGGGAATTATTTCAGGTGTAGTTAGCCTGAAATATTGTCCTAGGGTGCCCTACGGTGGAAGTCGGGGGGGGGGGCTGGCAGGCCAGGGGGCAGCCCTAGGGGGAAGCGGGGTAGGGGGGGCAGGTGGCAGGGAGCCGGGGGCGCCCTAGAGAGGAAGCGGGGGGCTACACTGCAGGGCTCTGGCATCCTGAAATAGTTACCCCACCTCTACACAAGCCGCCCGTTATTCCGAACTATTTTTCGAAATAACGGGTGCACGATTCTGCCGTCCTGGTAAATCTCGTTGCATGAGGGATAAGCTCGAAATCGCGCATCGTTTTGCAGTGGATTTGAAATAAGAACCGCAGTGGGCATTGCGCCTCTTATTTCGCGTGGAGGGTGCTGGGTAGACGCACCCCCGTGTCACCATGTGAGTTGAGAAGCCGCCGAGCGATCCGCCCTGTCCGCAGGGCTCCTCGGTCGCTGGGAGTCTGCAGGATCGGGGCCTGGCACTGTGTGTATTTGCTGGGCTCCAGGAAAGTCTCTTAACCTCCTCTCTCCACTGGGCTCAGACTTCCTAGCAGTGTGCGGTGGCAGAGAGAAACCTCCAAAGGCGGCGTGGTTTCACAAAAGCTAGGGGCTTTCTGCAGATGCCCAGGGAGCGGGCGTCTGGTTTAAAGGGTTTGTGTAAAGAGGCAGGAGACAAGCCACCACGAGCCTGTAGCCCTCCTAATCCGGCCACTTCACTTTTTGTCAGGTTTCAAAAGTGGCCAGGCTCGTCTGTTTCAACACCAGCCGTCCCAGGGCACCTTAGAGCCTCACAAACACATCTCTAGCAGGACGAGCTTTTGTGGGCAAAACCCACCTCTTCGGGCGAGCCGATCTCTCGGGTCCCTCCAGCTCACCGAAGGAAGTGGGTTTTCCCCACGAAAGCGCCAGATCCTATCTCGTTTTGTTAGGCGCTAAGGTGCCACGGGGATGCTCATCTTGTTGTGAAAGTTACAGGCTCCCCCACTGAGACTGAAACCCCCAGGAGGCGGGGGAGGAGGGGGGTCTGACCGCTGAACACTTTTATTCTGGCGCGTGCTTTGGTGAGCTGCAATTCACGGCAGCTTCTGCCACAATAAAGTGGGTTAGTCTTTCAGGCGCCCCTGGACTCCTTGTTGTTTCTCGTGAACTTCTGCTCTGCAGGGGCTGTCCCGCTCTGTAGGGCTGTAGGACGCATCCCCGGCCTGCGACACAATATTTTGTATAGGGTCATCTCTCTCTAGTCAGGATTCAGTGGGTATCTGGCCCCTGTTCTCCACCAGATGCAGGGCTGCCCTTGGTTGCTGGGTGTGCAGGGAAACAGGCCTTCCACGCCCGGCCTGGATGGTGCTAAGGGGATTTTTGTTCTTCCCTTGTGGCAGGCAAGTCCTGGAAATCCCTCACTCCTTCCCAGAAGAGGCCGTATGTGGAAGAAGCGGAAAGGCTGCGGGTGCAGCACATGCAAGATTACCCCAACTACAAATACCGGCCACGGAGGAAGAAGCAGGTCAAGCGAATCTGCAAGCGGGTGGATCCCGGCTTTCTGCTGGGGAGCCTCTCGCGGGATCGGAGCTCGCTGCCGGAGAAGCGGCCCTGCAGCCGGACCGTGGGGGAGAAGGAGGGGCAGGGTGAGTACTCGCCCGGCCCGGTAGTGCAGAGCGTCGGCAGCTACAGGGAGGCCCGGACCAGCAGCAATGCCAGCATGGACACCTACCCCTACGGGCTGCCCACCCCGCCTGAGATGTCCCCTCTGGATGTGATCGACCCGGAGCAGAGCTTCTTCGCCTCCCCCTGCCCGGAGGAGCATCACCACCCCCGTATGACGGGGGCCCCTTTCTCATCAGAGTACTCAACCAGTCCCCTCCTGTGTAACCACCACCCCCTGGGCCCCATGTCTATCCCTCAGCCCGGCACCCCCATGATCTCCCCTGCCTCCAGCTGCCCGCCTCCGCCTCCCACCTACTACCCACCAGCCTTCCACCCCGTCCACCCGCCCAGCCTCCATGCCCACCTCGGCCCGCTCTCCCCACCCCCCGAGCACCCCAGCTTTGACAGCCTGGACCAGCTGAGCCAAGCGGAACTTCTGGGGGAGATGGATCGCAATGAGTTTGACCAGTATCTCAATGCGCCCAGCCACGCAGACCACGGTGGGGCCATACTGAACAGACACGGGCAGGTGCCTCCGGTCGCGGGGGGTTCGCCCTCTGCAGAAACTAGCCTCATCTCCGTCCTAGCAGATGCCACTGCTACCTACTACAACAACTACAGTGTCTCCTAGGCCAGCCGGAGGCTGGGGACAGACCTGACAGTATTAGTGGCATGATTCCGTGTCCACGCCAACCGAGGGACCCCACGCTCCTTGGGGTTGCTCGGTCAGAACTGAAACGACTTTTGGAGCCTCCTTTCTGTGGATTTTTGCTTATCAGCCATCCACTGGCCTAACTATTGAGTATCCTGCTTCGAAAGGTATTTGATATCCCGCGTCCGTAAAGGTCTGTGACCGTGTCCCTCTTCCAAGCCAGCTGGTCACGGCTTACAACCAAGTTATTGTATAAGCACGGCAAGTTCTTTGAAAGATGGGTCTGATTTTTCAGTGATGCTGAGGCCCAGCCAACTTCTTGGATGGGGCTAGAGCTTCCTCAACTCCAGCTGTAACCTGTGGGGACTGATTCGCAGCCCCTCTGAAAAATCAGTCTCCATGCCTGGTTCTGTGTGGCACTGACCTGTTGTGGTAGGGAAGGGGAAAAGCATAGATGTGGCAAATACGTATGTAACTCTCTGGTCAGTGTGCGCCGTCACCTGCGCTTGCTGGCAGAACAGGGCTTGGCTGCTCGTAACGCGTGTTTAGTAGTTCAAGTGTCCAGCCTCGTTCCCGGAAATTGAGGGTGGCTGTCACCAGCAGCTACAGCTGTACAGAGCGAGTAAGCTCAGGTGATCAGACGTGTCCTGTTCTCACATAATTACCCTACAGCTTTAACCAAAGACAGCTGTGTGGCCTTCGTCATCGCCGTGTGTTTTCTGTTGGCCGGGTCTTGCATTCCCTATGTGCTCAAAAGTTTCACTGACGTGGCTGGGAGATTTTGAGTGCGCTAGCATAGGGAATGCGAGGCCGGTGAAGTCACTCGACTTGCAGTCCCTAACGCCGGCAGCGTGTTCCATCCTGTGTACACACAGGTCTTGGATCGGGCCGGTTGAATGTCCGGCCCTGCTCTGCATTCCTTTGGCTCCCGGAACTTTTTGTGGGAATTCTGAGAGTGTACGGAAGGATTTCAGAGGGAAAGATCTGGTCGAGGGTGCCACCCTGGTATCCTTCCTGCCCCAGACAACTTGATCAAGAGGGGAGGTTTGAACTGTGGGGCGGTGACGTGGTCTTGTGATAATGGACTGACTGGCTGCTCCATCATTCAGGTGTCAGCCGAGTTTCTGTCTGACACTGAATTTTGCACAGTCTGTACCATTTAGTTTGACTCCTCTACAGAGTTTCACTGGGCTCTGACCCTGCTTACAATAGGAGCAGGATAAATCCCTTCCTGAGTCACTACAAGTAACTTCCCATGTACGGAGACAGGCTGGTGGCCTTTGGAGCATCTACTCTGAAGGCCAAGACCCTGGGTGATCATGCTGGTGAACTTAATATCCCTTCTTGGTCCCTCTACCTGCCCCCACAGCTGGAAAGAATTTATTCTGATGAGCACTTTGGAAGAGAGGTGATATGTAGCAGACCCGTTTGTATCAAGCACCATTTGAAGGCAAATACTTAACGTTTAGAAATGAAATGCCCGTTCCTCGTTACTTCAATATATTATTGCTTGTACTAAATCTGTGCATCAATTTGTATGTTCCATTATTTCCCCTTCCTATTTTGTATTGCTAGAGTTTTTGCTCTTTTTTTCATAAAGATGACATTTTATTTTACATCCGTTATATAACACGATTAATCTTAGCATTACTGTATGACACTTGGTTATGATTAGTTAGTAGAGCGGTTATGATTTTCTGGTTTCAACCCTGAGCACCTAATTAATTGCAAATAATAATATAATTGCAAATCATTTTTAAAACGACCAGGTTTTAAGCTAATACTTTCCATCCTTTTTTTCCCATGTGCGGCTCTTCTGCATTTTGAATGCGTGTAGATATGCGTTTGCATAAAATATTTAATTTAAATAAATATGTTTTTATACAATGACTGTTTTTATCATTTAGATGGCTGTAGTTCTGTTCAAAGGGGAAACATTTATTGTGCTCGATGTTACGTTTTGTTTTGTTTGTTTTAATTTCCAGCCAAACTTTTCTACAGGAGTGGTTTTTTTTTTTTAAATAAAAAAGCCTATGGCTATCTTTAAAAATTGTGGAATACTTTATCTGAGATTAATTAAAGTCACAGTTTAAAATATCTTTACTCTTCCCGATGTATAGAAGTCTCTTTTAGGGTGTGCCTACACCGCATCGTAGGTCGAAATAAGATACGCAGTATGAGCTACGCAAGTTGCAGATCTTACTTCGATCTTATTTCAAAATAGCTTATTTCGAAATTTGGCACCGTCTATGCAGCACTTATTTTGAAATAAAGCGCTGTTCTGAAACGTCCCTGACTCCTCGTGCAATGAAGTTTACAGGGATGTCGGAATAGCGAGCTCCTCATATTTCGAGATAACGGGGGTGCTCAAAAGAAGTAACACTGTAGTGTAGGTGTAGCCTGAGACACCTGAATGTGCATTTCTTGCTTATCCAACGTACCCTTCAATAGCAGGAAGAGTTTTGTATAGGCAAGGATTGCAGGATCCAATCTAGGCATGATTTTAGGGCCCACTGATGTGAATTGTGGGTTTACTATTGACTTGGGACTCGGTGTTGTCCTCAAAATGTGGACTGTTTTGCTGAGTATAATGAGTTAATAGGGCATGATTCTTACCTACACTAAGGACCCTTTACACTAAATATTTACACTCCTTATCAACCCTCTTTACATTGCCAGAGTGATGTAGAGGGGCAAGGGTGTAAATGGGAATTGGGACAAAAATCCTTAAAGTGGTCTGTTAACCAGGTGTGAAAGAGGGGGCTTTAAATACCCCAGTGCTGCCTGGTGGATGGGTTTCAAAGTATCACCCCGACACATTTAGGGTGCAGAGTTATACAGAGAGAGACGGATTCCACTGTGTAACTGGTGCCCTTGGAAAGATTTTAAGTTTGGATCCGAGGCCTCATACACACCTGAACGGCCTCTTTTTGTTCCCCACTGATCTATGGCAAGCCCCTTCCCTGCCATATCTTGTGAAGGGTGAGTCTGTATTTAGGGAGGAGCAAGTCTTGGGGGGGACCCAAACGTGTCAATTTCTCACCAGCTCTACGTGCTCTGGACCAGTGTGTGTCAAACTGTTTTTTGATAAAGTACCCCTTTAAAAAAAAAAAGTACCCCCAGTACCTTCAGTTTTCAGACACACAATGTTTTTTTCTACCATTGCAACACATTTGTTTAAACAACTTAATCGTAGCCGGGCGGGCAATGACATTTTTGGGTGTAAAAGGTACAAAAATAATAAAGTGCTGTAAAATTTAACACAAATTCAGTTTTCTCCAAGTTTCAGTGGTGTTGATGTATCTCCCCTCCTCCCCCCCCCCCCCCCGGACTTCCCTCAATTACCCCCCTAAGGCTACTTGTACCACTGGTTGAGAAACACTGCTCTCAACCATGCATTCTTTTTTTGTGATGCTGTACTATCTAGACCCTCAGGCCAGAAGGAGGACCAGCACTATGTAAAACGACATAGAAATACTTAAAAAAACTAATAGTCTTGCAGCACCTTAGAGGCTAACAAAAAATGAAGATGGTATCATGAGCTTTCATGGCCACAACCCACTTCGTGAGTCCACAAAAGCTCATGATGCCATCTGCATTTTTTGTTAGCCTCTGAAGTGCTGCAAGACTTAGTTTGTTTTTTTCCAGTTACAGATGAACAAACAGGGTCAGCCTTGTGAGCCTTTTTAACACACAGAAATACATCGCTCACTGGCTTAGCCTCCTCTTTTGTTTCTGTACCTCGGCACACACACACGTCTATGTCTCTGATGCATGTGGGTTGCTCGCATGAGTTTTGATGGGCATTCGGGAATTAAGATTCTTCACTCAGAGTCTTTCAAGGACTCAAGGAAACTCTGGCCTGGGCCACATTTTGTGCATGCAAGGGGGTTTGCAACCACGTGT
This sequence comes from Pelodiscus sinensis, assembly GCF_052426305.1. Taxonomy (NCBI): domain Eukaryota; kingdom Metazoa; phylum Chordata; order Testudines; family Trionychidae; genus Pelodiscus; species Pelodiscus sinensis. The sequence continues at coordinate 5,525,641 of NC_143054.1, forward strand.
GAATTAACCCTCACAACACACCCGCAGAGCTGAACGTACTCATCCCATTTTACAAGTCAGGAAACTGAGGCACGGAGGAGTTAAGTGACTGGCCCAAGGTCACATGGTGAGTCAGGAGCAGAGTCCCATGTCTCTGACTCAGTCCCATGTCTTCGGACTCCTATTTCCATGCCCCACCCTCCCTACCAGGCTGATAGGGGATGACTTCAAAGCACGAGAGCGCCCGAGCCATAAAAGGAAGTTTCTATTTAATAAATGTGGATCGATTCCAAATTCATAGAGTAGCTGGGAAATGAACTCAAACAGCACAGTCCAATCTGGCGTTGGCTTTTAAATCCCCCAGTTTGATCCCGGCGTTCTATTCCGCTTCCTGAACAGATGAGAGGAGACATTCAAAATGTAGGTGGGACTTTCAAATGCGCAAGTTCCACTGATTTGCAAAGTGACGTCTGTTCCTCAGATGGGTGCAGCTGCAAAACTCATGGGCTGAGTCCCAGTGAAAGGCAGCAGGGTGGCCTCACTGCTTTTGGAAAGTTTCCCTGAGGTCCTCCAGTAGAAGGAGTCATGCATTTGGGACTGAAGATTGAGGGTTTCATCTTTGCTTTCCGATCTAGCAGGGCTGGTTACGGTAGCACCCGGGCCCGTACCCTCATCCTATTGGGCCACATGCAGCTAGTTGTTCGGTCCTGATACCAGCCCCCGAACAGCTTGCCATCTGGTTAAAGAGCAAAGCAGCCGCCTGATTTCTCCTCCTGTCTCATAGGCTATGTCTAGACTGCAAGCCTCTTTCGAAAAAGCCTCTTTCGAAAAAGAGCGTCTAGACTGCAAGCAGTACTTTCGAAAAAGCAAGCCGCTTTTTCGAAAGAAAGCAGCGAGTGAGTCTGGATGCTCTCTTTCTAAAAAGCCCTGTTGGCATTCAAGAACGCCTTTTTTCGAAAGAGCACTTTCGCAAAAAGGCGTTCTTCCTCGTGAAATGAGGTTTACCGCCGTCGAAAGAAAAGCCGCATTCTTTCGATTTAATTTCGAAAGAACGCAGCTGCAGTCTAGACGCAGGTGATGTTTTTTCGAAAAAAGGCTACTTTTTTCGAAAAAACCCCTGAGTCTGGACACAGCCATAGACAGAGCCTTGGTCGCTGAACAGAGCTGGGGTCATGAGCATCCAGGAGCATGTTGCCGTAGGAATAGGTTTCGTCTAAGGAGGTCCGGCTCTCAGCGCCACCCAGACCCGTAGTGGGGGAGGCAAACGGCGCGTTTATCAAACCAAATCGGTCTGTCACAGCCCAGTAACTAGACAAACTGGCACCGAAGCCTGGCAAGGAAATAAAAGCTCGGGGCTTGTAATAAGCCAAAGACTCTGATGGCTCTGGCTAAGCAGCACAGCCGGGTAACTCATCACTGTTTATTGCCTGATGCCAAATGTTCGTATTTAATACAGATGTTGGGGCTAATTCTTAGAAGCTCCTGAGAACTCACCCGGCGCTCCACAATCACTCTAAAAAACTACCCCCGCCCTGCATCCGACCTATTGCTCTTACGTGGGGACGAGCGTTTTTCAAGCCACTTTCTAGGGCAGGGGCTAGCTTAAGGCCTGATTTAACTCCGCTGAGCTCTGGGGGTGGTTCTGGGAGGGCTTTGTCCCCCGTGTTTAACACAGACTCACCTGAGCAAAACCAGGGTGGGTCACCCACAACCTCTACCCGGCAGTAGCAGAGCTGGGCCTAAATCGAAAACCTGGGGGGGGGGGGGATTTGGATCTGGAGCCAAGCAATGGGGCTGGCTCTTTAACAGAGAAAAGAAGCACGTTAGGCCCAGCCATACGTGGGGGATGTTTGCTTCTGGTCACAGGGGTGGTTTCAATAGCGGAGACATTTGTGACCCGTGCCATTCACCTATTCCCTGAGTGAGTAGGGGGCAATGGTGGCAGTTCATCGGGGTTAGCCCTTGGTGGGCCACCATTGCTAGGTTTACCTACACTTCCACAAGTACAGGTGCTTGCAGCTCCCATTGGCCACAGATCGCCGTTGCTGGCCAATGGGAGCTGCGGGAACCGACGCAGACTGGGACACCACTTCCCACGGCTCCTATTGGCCAATGGGAGCGTCAATCACCCGTACTGGTGGAAGCACAGGTGAACGCAGTGGCAGCGGCCCGCTATGGGCTAACCCTGGGGAACCGGATCTGGCCTGCCCGCCACTGGGATCAAGTCTTAATAACCACAGGGAAACTGAGCTCTCTGTTTTCACCCTGACCCTGCAGAATCAGCTCTCTTGGGCGTCTGTTTTGCGATCCAGCGCTAGAACGGCCACGCGGAGGACTCAGGGCCTTACTTCCTCACCACGCAGGGTGCGAGCGAGTGGCAGCCTCCCCCTCAGTCCTCCAACACCGTTCCTTAAATCAGCACTGCAAGGAGCCTCTTCGGGCAGGGACGGTCTCGGCCGCTCGCGAGGTGCCTGTACAGCCCCTAGCAGAGGAGGGCTTCAGCTGCTGATGGGAGCTACTGTAAAATGCAGATCTAGCCACGGCAAAGAGTAAAGCACAGAACTGCTGTCGCTAGGTCTGTTCGGCCCCTGGGGGTTCTGCTGCAGATACCACTGAGGGCCTAGCGTCAGCTGCTTGGGGTGAGAGCTTTTGTGGCATAAGCAGCTTGTTCCGCATCGATCTCCAAAGTGGGTATTCCCTTTCGTCCCCTGCGGCAGCTGGCCACTCTCCCCAGAATGACCCCACCTCGTCTTTGCACCAGGCTGGCGATGACCGGTGTTCCCTCCCGTTTCTTCCATCCATGTGCGCAATACATTTTGTTATGTGCACCCAGGCCTGTGCGGATGTGCACCACCGGGAGAACCAGCGGTGGGCGCGCTGCTAATCAGCTGGGCAGCATCCGGGTCTCTCCTGGGTGGCTGCCAAGCACACAGCTTACAAAGATCACTGGCGACGGCTCTCCCGCTCTTCAATGGAGGGTAGGTCCATCATTGGCTAGTAGCCAGGCTGGGTAGGGATGGTGTCTCTGGCTGCTGTTTTTCAGGGGCTGGAAGTAGATGACAGGGGAGGGATCATGTGCGGATTCCCTGGTCTGTTCACTCCCTCTGGGGCACCTGGCGTTGGCCCCCATGGGCAGACAGGACACTGGGCTAGATGGACCTTTGGTCTGACCCCTCTGGCCGTTCTGATGTTCTTAACTCCTGCTCCTAAGAAGCGTCGGGGTCTCCTCCAGGTTGTACGGGGCGGGCAGCGGAACTGGAAATGAGCCCAGGGTAATTCCAACCCCGTCTCTGCAGTTGTTTTCTGCCCAGATCCTGGGCAGGGATGGGAGGAAGAGGGAGAATTGAAAACGTCACCTAGAGCCTTAGTCTGAGGCCTTGGGGCTCAACGCCGGACGTCGGAACCAGCTCCCCACGCTCCCGTCAGCCCACAGCCAATATCTGTGCTGTGCCAGTCTCAACAGTGAGCCAGCGGGACCTCGCCCTTCCCGGAGAGCCCTGGAATTCAGCCGGTCTGGGAGCTGCTGTGTGTCATGCCCCGGCCCCCGGAGGACCGATTTCCTTTCTGTCCAGAGAACAGGTGGTGAGTCTTCTCGGTCCTGCAGGCCGGCGTGGAGGAAGCGGGATCCGTCCCCAGTCAGCGGTTCTGACAAGGGGGCCTGGCCAGGCCAGGTCTGTGCCTCTGGGCCGGGCGTCTGTCCCAAACGTGTTCTGCCCCACTCGTTGGGGGAGACTGGCGGGAGATTTAACCTCGCCATGTTCGTGGCGGGTGTTGAGAACCGTCCCTAGGCCCAGCTGGTGCAAATGGCCGAGCTCGCTTGCATCCCGTGTGGTTGCTGCTGGAAGTGGCCCAGTCCCTTCCCAAGGCGTCTCGGGGACCACAGCTTGGAAGAGCCCTATGCGGGGTTGCCTGTTGCTAGCCGAATCCCAAAACGGGGTGTGGATATTTTCAGTGGAACCCCAGCTGGCTTGACTGGAGCAGGGTGGCAGTGAGAGATTCCCAAGAGGCGTCTGCAGCATGGCTAGCACAGACAATGTCCCCAGGGGTGGAAGATGCTCTCTCATTGGAGCCAGCTGGCAGTCAGACCATTCGGAAAGGGAAGGTGGGCAGGAAAACTGGCTTCATTTCCCAGTGCTGCCACCGACTCCCTGGCTGACCCTGGGCAAGTTACTTAACCTCTCAGTGCCTCAGTTTCCCCATCTATACAATGGGAATAAGAATGATACCTTTGTGTAGTCTATGGACGCCTGGTCAACACTGAAAAAGTACATTGCCATGGCTACCTTGCTCAGGGGAGTGAAAACCCCCACTTGCCGAGGGCATGTCTACACTAGGCAATTATTTCGAAATAACTTCATTTGAAATAACTCCCGAAAAAACTATTTTGAAAGAAGTGTTATTCCGCCAGGAACGCAGGAGTACAGATTTCAAAATAACCAGCCCGTTGTTGCGAAAGAACAGGCGCGGTCGTGTGGACACCTCTTGTTATTTTGAAATAAGGGGGGTTATTTTGAAATAATGCCCTGGTGTGGACCGGGGTTGGCTGACACAACTGTACTAACAACCCCTCTGTGGCGACACGGCCAGGTTGATAGAGAGATGAAGGGATTTGCCCAAGGCTGTCCTGTGAATCAGTAGCAGAGATCCACCGATCTTCTGATTCCCAGCCAACAGCCCTGCTTTCCTGGACTGGGGGAATGCTGCAGCAGTCTTGGCGGTGGAAGAAAACTTGTATGAGGCTCCTGTTTGCGGGCCCACGGCTACCTGTCCCAGACAGCCCAGCAGGAGCTCTTGTGTTCAGGCTGGGGAGAGCTTTCCCCCGAGGTAAACCAGCAGGCCCCGGCCCTCCCTTGATTAAGAGGAGAGAATGAGACAAGCTGCTGAGTCTTTTCCTGCCAAGTGCTGCCAATAGGAGCTGCCTTTGCTGCAGGGAGCGCTGGCAGGATGTCTCCAAAGCTGAGTGTTTCCTGCCTGATAACACCGGCCCCTCCTGCCGGATGTTATGAGTCCGGGTCCTACCTTCACGATTCAAGCCCAGGGCCGGGGAAAAACCTGGCTGTTTATGGCAAGAAAAAAATAACTTCTCCCTCCATCCCCTTCTGCAGCTCCCAGGCTCCCCCTCTCTCCTTCCCTCTCGCCCCCCTCTCCCCGCCGGGCTGTGTGAGAGGCTGGGAACATGAAAACAGGCCCAAAGACCACCCCCCACGTTCCCCAGGGAAAAGGCCCAGGAGAGACGCAGGCCTGGACACAAGCAGATGGCGGGTCCCCTCCCTCGTGTCTGGGGGTGGAGACCGGCTAAAGGCGCTTGCTATGAAGCAGAGAGGGGGCAAAGCAGGAGCCTGGATCTCAATGCAATGGGCCAGACTCCGTGCTGTATAAAAGGGGAGTAATGTCACTGACATCCCTTGAGTGACTCTGGTTTGACCCCCGGGGTAACGGGGAACATGATCTGCCCTCCCCCCTTTCAGAGAAAGCGAATAAGGAAACGTTATTGACTTGTCCCTAAGAACGATGGGTCACCGGATGAAACGAACAGGTAGCAGGTTTAAAACAAACAAAAGGAAATTTTTCTTCACCCAGCGCACAGTCAACCTGTGGAACTCCTTGCCAGAGGATGTGGTGAAGACCAAGACTTTAACAGGGTTCAAAAAGAACTGGATACATTCATAGAGGTTAGGTCCATCAATGGCTATTAGCGAAGAGGAGTAGGAAGGATGTTCCTAGTCTCTGTTTGTCAGAGGTTGGGGATGAGTGACAGGAGAGGAATCATGTGATGGATTCCCTGTTCTGTTCATTCCCTCTGGGGCACCTGGCATTGGCCACTGTGGACAGACGGATGCTGGGCTAGACGGACCTTTGTTTTGACCCAGTGTGGCTGCTCTCATGTTCTAACGGGATGGAACAAACACCCCAGTCTGATCACTCCGGAACACAAGGAGGTGAGACCATGTCGGCTATCGGAGGGTTCAGCCTGGGAATTCAAGATCCTGTGGCAGAGTGAGGTTTCGGCTGCGAATGCAGCTCCCGACCCAGGGCTCCCGGCTGTCTCTGAGACAAAGAACATCGGGAATGACTGAGCCAGAGGCGGGCAGGTGGCGGAAACACTGGGGAGGAATGGGGAGTGGGGAACGCTTTTCAGGGGGGTGTTAAGCTTCAGCAGGGGGGTGGAGAGAAAATGGCTCAAACTTGTACCCAACTCAGTCACCAGTGCCATAGTTTCCTCTAGAAATCGGTCAACGCCAGCTCAGGCTGAGATCTCGTTTTTATTTGCCATCTCGCCTTGTGTGTGTCTCTGTTACACCTGGGCTGGGCTCCACAGCGAGACAGAGCTGTGAGACGCAGAACCGAGCGTCTCTCCTTCCCAGAGGGGTGTGAAATGACTTTCTTCCTCAGCACACCCGCCAGGGCCTGGAGACAGCAGCCCGCGTGGCCAAGCCCTTCGGAGGAGGGTCCTTTGGGGCGTCTAATCTGGCTCGCAGCGTGCAGCCGCCCGAGTGGCCCAGGTGGCCTGCACAGCAAGGGGGAAATTGTGGTCCCACTGGGTGAGTGAGGCTGTTGCCATGGCATTCGGCGGGGCCTGGATTTCACCCTGAGGCCACGTCGACACTAGGAAACGATTTCGAAATAACTAACATCGATTTCAGAACTCCTGAAATAACAAAATCGACCTAGCGGGTCCCCACTAAAGGGAAGCCTCGAAATGAGTCCGAGGCAGGCTCCGCTTACGCAGACCCGCTCCCTCAAATTCAGAGCCCCAGGAAGCATTGAGGAGCAATTCATTTGAATGACTCTGGGGAGTCGTTATTTCGAACTCGCGGCCCTGGCGTGTCCGCCCTGCTGCAAGTTCGAAATAACGATTTTGAAACCAGCGTTAGACCCCAAGGAAAGCGGGAGCACCAATTTCGAACTAACCTGCCCCATATTTCAATGTAATGGGCTTGGTCGCAAGGACATCCCCTTTATCAATTCCACCCAATCTCAACGGCTGTGTCTAGACTGGCAAGTTTTTCTGCAAAAGCAGCTGCTTTTGCAGAAAAACTTGCCAGCTGTCTACACTGGCCGCTTGAATTTCTGCAAGAACTCTGGCTTCCTACTGTCTGAAATCAGTGCTTCTTGCGGAAATACTATGCTGCTCCCGTTCGGGCAAAAGTCCTTTTGCGCAAAGCTTTTGCGCAAAAAGGCCAGTGTAGACAGCTCGGATTAGTTTTGCGCAAAAAAGCCCCGATCATGAAAATGGCGATTGGGGCTTTTTTGCGGAAAAGCGCGTCTAGATTGGCCACGGACGCTTTTCTGCAAAATGTGCTTTTGCGGAAAAGCGTCCGTGCCAATCTAGACGCTCTTTTCCGCAAATGCTTTTAACGGAAAAATTTTCCGATAAAAGCATTTCCGGAAAATCCTGCCAGTCTAGACGAAGCCCCCTAGTGTAGACCAGGGCTGAGTGTTGTGCCAGGGAGCTGATCCAAACAGCCCATCTCCGGTGGAGAGGTGGAACATTTCAACACAGCTTGACCTTGGGGGGCCAGAGGCCCACCCCCCTCCCAGTGGGGCACAGAGAGGAGCCATGACACAGCCTTGAAATAAGGGGCAGGGAATAGAGGGCAGCCCCACAGCAGTCTCCAGCCTCTTTTAGGGCCTATCTCCACCACCGTCCCAGGGATGCATGTGGGGATCCGTGGGGCCAGGATGTGGGCAGCTTGTGGGGCCAGGTGCCGCGGAACGGCCGGCGAGCTGCAGTGCGACGGTGAAGACTCCGGGATTAAGAAGACTCCAGCGTGCCAAGCCACCGCCTCTGGGCCCAGCACCGCCCTGGCATGTTGGACTTTGCTTTTGTGCTCCGGAGCCCCCACGCCGGCCCCGGGAGCCGACGAAACATCAGAAGAGTTCTGCGCTCAGGAAGGAAACCGGCTCACGTGGGCCATTTCTGGCTGCTTCTCCCCTAGGAGCCCAGGCAGCCGGAGGGGTGGCTGGTTAAAACAATGCCTGAGCCCAAACCGAGATGGGGATGGCAGATTCTGACGGGCCGTGCTGCCCAGTTGGGGGCGCTCGTCCGGGGATTGCTCGGCCCCCTAGACAACAGCTTGGCAAACCGTCCCTTCTTCACGTCTGGCCCTGAAATCGGTTTTCATGCAGCTCCTCCTGCATGAGGATCTTAAAACAACCCACGTCTTTTACAGTCTCCCTGTGATTTTCCTGCAGGTGAGACGTTCTCCATTTACGGGCCCGGGAAGAACCATCCATGAGGTAGCCAGAGATCAGGTACCAGGGGGGCAGTAGCAAGAAAAGCCCAAAGATAAGCAGTGTGGCTCAGTGGATCGTGTACTAGCCTGTTGCTTAGGAGAGCCGGGATTTAGTCCCTGCTTGTAGGTCCAAAGCCCTCGGATGAATCGTTTCTAATAAATCATCAAACACTAGAACTAGAAGGGACCTTGAGCGGTTGTCCAGTTCCCTGGTCTCATGGCAGGACCAAGAACTGTCTAGACTATCCCTGACAGATGTCTGTCTAACCTGCCCTTAAATAGCTCCAGAGATGGAGATTCCACAACCTCCCCAGGCAACTTATTCCAGTGTTCAACCATCCTGATAGAAAGATTTTCCCTAATGTCCAACCTAAAGCTCCCTTGCTGCAGCTTAAGCCCATTGCTTCTTGGCCTATCCTGAGAGGCTAAGGTGCCATGCTGGTAAATAGCAGGTTTAAAACCAAAGGAAATGTTGTTTTACAACACAGTCAACCTGTGGAACTCCTTGCCAGAGGATGTTATGAAGGCCAGGAATTTAACGGTTCAAAAAAGAGCTAGATAAATTCATGGAGGTTAGAGCCATCAATGGCTGTGAATGTCCCTAGTCTTTGTCAGAAGCTGGGAATGTCAGAGGTTGGGAATGGGTGACAAGGGAGGGATGCCTTGATGATTCCCTCTTCTGTTCACTCCCTCCGTGGCATCTGGCATTGGGCACTGTGGGCAGACAGGATACTGGGCTGGATGGATCTTTGGTCTGACCCAGTCTGGCCGCTCTTATGTCTGCTTTCTGCCTAGTTACATCTTGATCCAAAACCCACTGAGGCCAATGCAAAGATTTTCACTGACTGCAGCAGGCTTTGGATCGGGCTCTTACTGCCCCTAAGACCTGACTTTCAGGGATTAGGTCCACGGGAAAAGAGAGGTGTGATTCTCCATAGCCTGTTCTCTCCTAGGCTGTCACACAGCGCCAGGTGAGCCCTGGCCGTTACAGTGCAGGTGGCTTGTCTGTGTGAAATCCGGTCCCTTTGCTCGTGGCAGAGGTCAGCTTTGTGTCTGGCACCGACTGACAGCAGAACATTTCCTCCCAATGAACAATGGGAAGCGCTTGGTCTGCAGGCTACAGCAGGCGTCAGAAATGGCCACTCTGCCACTGATTGCCTTGGTAGCCTTGGGCATGTCTCCATGCCTTGGCTTACCCCGCAGAGGATGACGTCTGTCTCACTGAGGTGCTGCCAGGTTGGACTGGCTCATACGTTTAATATTCTCAAGGCCCTCAGAGAGTTTTGTCTGGGGAAGGTGCTATAAAAGGGGGGCGGATTATTGTTACACCGTGGCGACAAAACATTAAGCGAAGAGTGAGGGGCTATCGATACGTATCAATAACTAAATTGGGTGGGGGAGGGAATTAGAAACATTGGAAAGCCAGGAAGCACGGGCAGGTGAAACTTAAAGGGTTCAACGCAAGATGTGGGAAAGCAGGAAAGTCTAACATGACGCCCACAGATTTAATTGTAAGTGGGACTGAAAGTACCATCCACAGGCACTAACTGTCCCATTCCCCTTGCTCCACCCCCCCCTTCACCCCATTCCCCAAGTCCCCATCCACCCCCGCCTCTTCCTGCACTTGCTCCTAGCCCTCCCCTCAGCACCTCTCGCTTGTCCCGTAGCACCAATCCCCCAGCTCCCCCCTAGCCCCCTGCCCCAGAGCTCTTCCTGGGCTCTAGGGACACAGCTGAAAGCAGGGCTCAGTGGCAGGGCAGGGTCCCAGCCCCGAGCTGCCTTGCAGGTCTCTGCCCATGGGTCCAGCCCCTCTGGTGTCATCCCGCCAGCTCCTCCTGTAGGTGCCGAAATGCCGTGACCGGCCGTTAGTTCAGGAGAATTGTTGCTGCTGCCTGTCCCGGCTGCTCGGACGGGTCTGCCCTTCCCCACCACATCTCCCAGGCTGGAGAAGCTGCCAAGCCGTCCCCTCCTCTCCCACCCCACCACTGTCCCCGGCACCCCCTCTGCCTCCTCCTGCGGCACCTGTCAGCCTCCTTCATCTCGCAGCCTCCAGCCTCTTTCCTCCTCCCGCCACGGCCCCCTGCAGCCTCGAAATCTGCCTCCTGCTCCCCCTCATCCCTCTTCCACAGCATCTCTGCTGCTGCTCACACGCCCCGTGTCCTGGCCAGGCCCCTGAACTGCAGCCTGGCTCCACTCTCACTGAAAACCGAGGGAGGAGGCAGCCAGCCCCGGTCAGGGCGACTTTGCCTGTGATTGTGCAGATAAGCTGTGGGTGTTTTCCCCTTGGCAGTACTAGGGACAGCGGCCGTGCTGAATATGGGAATAATTAGGCCTTTCATCAGGCTTCCTAGGATGGATGAAAACACCTGATCTCGCTGCTGTGAGTGCTGCTGAATCATGGATCAGGCCCCATCGTGCACCCCTAGGCTGTGTTTACACTGGCAAGTTATTCCAGAAAATCAGCCGCTTTTCTGGAAAAACTTGCCAGCTGTCTACACTGGCCACTTGAATTTCCGGAAAAGCACTGACGCTCTCATGTAAAATCATCAGTGCTTTTCCAGAAATACTATGCTGCTCCCGTTCGGGCAAAAGTCTTTTTCTGGAAAACTGTTCCGGAAAAGGGCCAGTGTAGACAGCACGGTACTGTTTTCCACAAAAAAGCCCCGATCGCGAAAATGACGATCGGGGCTTTTTGGGGAAAAGTGCGTCTAGATCGGCCATGCACGCTTTTCCGTCAAAAGTGCTTTTCCGGAAAAGCGTCCTGCCAATCTAGACGCGCTTTTCCGAAAATGCTTTTAACGGAAAAGTTTTCCGTTAAAAGCATTTCCGGAAAATCATGCCAGTGTAGACGTAACCCTAGAGGGCTGATGTCCTCTGCCCCGCGCTTCTAGAGCGTTTAACGGATGGATGGGCATGAGGCTTCGCTCACCGTTCGTGGGAGGGCCTCAGAGTTAGTGCACCAGGCCTCACCACAGCTCTGAGGGGCAGGTATCGTTATTACCCCGCCCAGCCCTCTTTAGAAAGGGGTAAAGTGAGGCACAGCAACAGTGAGGGACTGGTGCAAAGCCCCCCAGCCAGGCCCAGCCGGATCCCCGACTGCCCGATTCCCATGCCCCAAGGAAGCCAGAGGAATGAGATGGGTCTAAACCCAGCGTGAGGGAGAGGAGTCAGGTCATACGTTTATTAGATGGGTTGCTTCGTGTTCACTGACAAATCCAGAAGGCACCAGGAAGCTATTAAGGGGAGAATAAAGCTGTAGCCCCCAGGCCATGCTAGCAACATCTGGTGACTCCATCCCCCATATTAATAGCCCCTCTGTCACGCTGACCCCCTTCCCCAGCCATGGCAACGCGAACGAACCGACTCCGAGCTGGGGAGCGAGTGTCTAAACCCCAGGGCAGGTTGCATGGCCGTCAGGGCTCAACGCCATCCGTGGGTCTTACCGCTCCGGGGGGATTTCTGCCCATGGCCGTGCTCACCCCCCATCTCCTCACTTCTTCTTTTTCGGCTGCTGGGCTTTGGATGACTTCCAGGCTCGCTCTACAGGCAGGGGCGGTGGGGGGTAGGGGACAGGCGGGTTGAGGAGCAAGGCCTTCTTCTGGAGTCGCAGCTCCAGGATCTCGAAGGTGGTCTGGATCTCAGTCTGCAGGATGTCACGGAGAACTTGCATCTGGGTCCCGATGGCTTCTTTCACCAGGGCCTCCAAAACCTGACGAGCAAGGGGAGGAAGAGGAGGGTGATGCCTCTGTATAAAATCCTGGGACGCCCTCATCTTGACTACTGCGCACAGATGTGGGCGTCTCATCTCAAAAATGATATATTGGCAACAAAAAGGGCAACAAACGTGATGAGGGGTTTGGAACGGGTCCCATATGAAGAGAGATGAAAAAAACTGGGACTTTCCAGCTTAGAAAAGAGGAGACTAAGGGGGGATAGGCTAGCGATCTATAAAATCAGGACTGGTGTGAAAAAAGCGAATAAGGAAAAGTTCTTGACTTAGTCCCACAATATAAGAACTAGGGGTCACCAGGTGAAATGACCAGGCAGCAGGTTTAAAACAAACAAAAGGACGTTGTTCTTCATGCTGCGCACAGTTAACCTGTGGAACTCCTCGCCAGAGGATGTGGTGAAGGCTAGGACTTTAACAGGGTTCAAAAAAGAGCGAGATAGATTCATGGAGGTTAAGTCCATCAATGGCTATTAGCCAGGATGGGGAGGATTGGTGTCCCTAGCCTCTGTCTGTCTGGAGGTGGGTGACAGGAGAGGGACCACATGAGGGTTACCTGTTGTGTTCCCTCCCTCTGGGGTACCTGGCCTTGGCCACTGTGGGCAGACAGGATACTGGGCTAGATGGACCTTTGGTCTGACCCAGTCTGGCTGTTCTAATATTCTTAGTTCATCTCCCCAGTTCAGTGCCTGGCTCGCATTTCGAATGGGCCATTCCCTGCACACGGGGACAGGGCCGAGCTGGCAGGGACTGAAGGAGGAGCGGGGGAGCCGAGAAGATGGCAAGGTGCCTTCGGTGCAGCGGCGTTACCCTTCCCCCGGCCTGGCAGAAGGCCCTTCTGGGCTGCCGTGGGAGGCTCGGGAGCCGCTGGCGGCACGGGCGCAAGCCTGGGAGGTGGCCGTGCTCCAGGGCAGCACCCTCCCCTACCCCTGCATGAGTCACTGAGGACTATGAAGGCAAATTCCCCTCGGGACTGAAACAACAGGGAGGCGGGGGGGGGGGGGCACGGGCAAACCTCTTCCTAGAAGCCGCGCTGGGGAAGGGGTTCCCCGTATTGCCAGGGTAACAGACGCCTCCGGGCCGGTGGCCCAGACGACCCTCCGATCTCCTGCGATCTCACCAGGTCTGTGGGCCAGCTCCCCCGCACCCCGGCTGGGTCCGCCGAGAGGAGGAGCAAGAGCCCCGGCCTGGGAAGGGAACTCGGAGGGGATTTCCAGTCCGGCTGCCGGGCGGAGCTGCACAAGGGCCCTGCTGTGCCTCAAGAACCAGCGAGACCGGGGTGGGGAACATCTGGCCCCCAGCTTGCCTGGATCTGGGCCCTGAGGCGCAGGGCTCCCCGCCACTCAGCATTAGGGAGCCAGCACTGGGGCTCCAGCACTGTGCTCCCCCCACCCCCAGCTTGCTGCTGCACCCTCTCTCCACCCCCACATCCTACCTCCCGCCCAGCCCTCCCACCCAGCCTGCTCCTGCACCCTCCTCCCACCCAGCCCTCCCACCCCCAGCCCGCTCCTGCACCCTCCTGCCACCCAGCCCTCCCACCCAGCCTGCTCCTGCACCCTCCTCCCACCCAGCCCTCCCACCCAGCCCGCTCCTGCACCCTCCTCCCACCCAGCCCTCCCACCCAGCCTGCTCCTGCACCCTCCTCCCACCCAGCCCTCCCACCCCCAGCCCGCTCCTGCACCCTCCTGCCACCCAGCCCTCCCACCCAGCCTGCTCCTGCACCCTCCTCCCACCCAGCCCTCCCACCCAGCCCGCTCCTGCACCCTCCTCCCACCCAGCCCTCCCACCCAGCCTGCTCCTGCACCCTCCTCCCACCCAGCCCTCCCACCCCCAGCCCGCTCCTGCACCCTCCTCCCACCCAGCCCTCCCACCCCCAGCCCGCTCCTGCACCCTCCTGCCACCCAGCCCTCCCACCCAGCCTGCTCCTGCACCCTCCTCCCACCCAGCCCTCCCACCCAGCCCGCTCCTGCACCCTCCTCCCACCCAGCCCTCCCACCCAGCCTGCTCCTGCACCCTCCTCCCACCCAGCCCTCCCACCCAGCCCGCTCCTGCACCCTCCTCCCGCCCAGCCCTCCCACCCAGCCCGCTCCTGCACCCTCCTCCCACCCAGCCCTCCCACCCAGCCCGCTCCTGCACCCTCCTCCCACCCAGCCCTCCCACCCAGCCCGCTCCTGCACCCTCCTCCCACCCAGCCCTCCCACCCAGCCCGCTCCTGCACCCTCCTCCCACCCAGCCCTCCCACCCAGCCTGCTCCTGCACCCTCCTCCCACCCAGCCCTCCCACCCAGCCCGCTCCTGCACCCTCCTCCCACCCAGCCCTCCCACCCAGCCTGCTCCTGTACCCTCCTCCCACCCAGCCCTCCCACCCCCAGCCCGCTCCTGCACCCTCCTCCCACCCAGCCCTCCCACCCAGCCCGCTCCTGTACCCTCCTCCCATCCAGCCCTCCCATCCCCACCCCGCTCCTGCACCCTCCTCCCACCCAGCCCTCCCACCCAGCCCGCTCCTGCACCCTCCTCCCACCCCACCCAGCTCCTGCACCCTCCTCCCACCCAGCCCTCCCACCCCACCCAGCTCCTGCACCCTACCACCCTCCCAGACCCGAAGCCCATTTCCCGCACACTGAGCCCCTCATTTTTGGCCCTACCCAAGACCCTAGGGGGGGCCTATAAAATCTACTGACCCAGGCCCCCGTAGGCTCTGCTGCGTGGGGAGTGTCTTTCTGCTTCTCAGCCCGGCGCCATGTCCGGGAGGTGTTTTTGTGGTTGTCGTTTCTCACTTTTGTGTGGCTCCCGACTGACTTTTCTGTGGGTCAGTGGTCTCCGACCCCAAGAAGGTTCCCCGCCCCCGAGCTAGGCCTGCCGGGTTGCTCTTTTCTGCTGTTTGCCTGAGTTCCAAAGGTGATTTGGGAGCCTGCTCCTCACGGCTTCACGTGAACTTGTCAGCCACTGCCAGGAGGGCAATTTGCCACCCGCGCGTTAGGGCACATTAATGCCACAAGGCCCAACCACAAAAGGGCCTCAGTAAAGTTTCATAAAATTTCCAAAACGATTTGCTCCGGGGCTGAAACCCTTTTGTGCAATCGGAGGCAGGTTCGTTTCTTTTGTTTTTCCCCTCGGGTGTTAGAGACTCTTCACAGCGGGTTATAGAATGAGGCTGGAGGTAGCCCGATGCAGCCAGCAAGACCCAGATTCTGTATTTTTTGCACCCCTCAGACACCCAGGCTGTGTCTAGACTGGCCAGTTTTTCCGGAAAATCAGCCGCTTTTCCAGAAAAACTTGCCAGCTGTCTACACTGGCCGCTTGAATTTCTGCAAAAGCACTGACTTCCTACTGTCTGAAATCAGGGCTTTTTGCGGAAATACGATGCTGCTCCCGTTCAGGCAAAAGTCCCTTTTGCGCAAAAGGGCCAGTGTCGACAGCTGAGATTTGTTTTGCGCAAAAGCGCGTCTAGATTGGCCACAGATGCTTTTCCGTAAAAAGTGCTTTTGCGGAAAAGTGTCCGTGCCAATCTAGACGCTCTTTTCCGCAAATGCTTTTAACGGAAAACTTTTCCATTAAAAGCGTTTCTGGAAAATCATGCCAGTCTAGACGTAGCCCTAGTGATCTCAGGAGCTGAGTGCTTGTGGAAGAGCAACAGGATCTTGCGCCCAAATACCTGATTGTGGTGAACACGGACTAGGAATGAAAGTGGTGGATGAAGGATCTTTGCCGCTGTTAAGCCACACGACGGGGCGTCTGCCCCGCACTGGGTTCAAACCAGCCACGAGAGGCTGAGGGGTAGACTCTGCTCCGTCTCAGGAAGCATCTGCAGCCCTGGCCAATGAGGGCAGGGAGCAGTCAGCCAATCGGAGCCAGGCTGGGCCCTATAAAAGGCTGCAAGGGCTGAGAGGAGTTCACTCTTCCTCCAAGCTGTGGAGCCGGAGGGACCTAGCTGCCAGGGAAGCTATAGAGCAGAGTTTCCCAACCTATGGGTCGGGACCCAAATATAGATCGCCATTACATTTCAGAAGGGTCGCCAGGTGTCTCCCCAGGTGACTCCGCCCTCCCGCCTCCTCCTGAATTGTCAGAATGGGTCCCCATCTGGAAAAGGCTGGGAACTGCTGCTCTAGAGGCTTCCTGAGGCAGAGCAAGGCTGGGGAAAGGCAGGTAGCCTGAGGCAATGCCTACGAGTACTAGGGAGGCAGCCAGGGCAGCAGAAGACAGCAGGTCTACACACCCCTGCCGAAGACGAGTGGCCATTTCAGACTTCAGGGTGCCCCTGAGGTAAGGGGCTACATGAGGCCTGGCAGTGGGTTACTGAGGCAAGGTGGATGTTGGGGGCTTCCTGAGGGGGAGGATTGCTGAGTGGGGGGGGCATTGTGGCAGGGCAGTTCCCTGAGGGGATGGCGCCACCGTCTAGGAAGGACACCGGTTCCAGTGTACGGTGGTAGAACCATTCATGCATAAACAGGTAACAGTAGGTGAGACACTGTCCAGCAGGGGGCGCTCCAGCGCCGAGCGGAGCTCATTCCCAAGCAGCCAGTGGGAGGCGCTGGTGCGCTGAGTCACACCCTGTTAAAGCAGTTCCTGTCATGCAGCTGAGTTCCCACCTGCGATGCTTGGGAAAGGCGGGTTTGGGGCACCCTACCCCCCGACACTGCCTGAGGGCAGGGGCGCAAGAGAGTTGACTCGGATCTGTCTCGTTTCGCTGGCCACGCTCAGGAAGGACTGAACAAGCAGCATCAGAGGTGACACGTACTTTTCTATTCGCTTTTGCCAAACGACGGTCGTTCCCTGTGGGGTTACCAGGAATGGGGGGGGGGGGGAAGCGTCTGCTTGTTTAAATACACAGAGTCAAACCCTGCAGTCCTTCCTCCAGCAAAACTCCCACAAGGTCCAGATCACAGACTACGGTCCGAGGCTGTTCTCTGGGCATGCCCCTTTCCAGAAGACATGGCGGGAGCAAGAGGGCAGCCTGGCCTAGCGACCTTGTGATATGTACCACTGCATGCTGAGATTACAAAGTCACAGGAAGTAAAATACAGTCTCTGTCACCGCAGGTGTGGATCCCCTTCGCACACCAGCGCCTGGCAAAAAATCGGCATGAATATGAATTGGCGCCAAGCGAGCAAGTGTCTTTTGCGCCCGAGCTGGCCGTGCTAAGGTGTGTTTTGGTATCTTTGCTTTTCTGTGCTGTGCACTTCCCCTCCTCCCCGAACACCATTGCCCCCTGGGTAAAATGCCCTCCTGAGCTCACTGAATCAGCCCCTCACCCCACTGCTTCCCTCTTCAGAGCACTACCCAGGGAGTCAGGCAACCTGCTGTCTAGTCCTGGCTCTGCCACTGTCCTGCGCTTCACTTCACTTTCCCCATCTGCGAAATGGGGATAACAACCCATGTTCCCTCTAAGCAGAGCATGTGGGAGGCCACCCAGAAAAAGATTAAGGTGCTGCCCAGATGATTAACAGTGCGCACACATCCAGCAGCATCTTTCTATAGGTGGTGCACATTCATACAGGCCTTGGTGCACACCACAAAATTTATTCTGCACACAAATGGAAAAATTAGAGGGAACACTGGTAATGACCTTGCCCTCCTTTGTAGAGCCCTCTGAGTGCCAGCAATGAAAAGTGCTACATCAGTGCTAGGAATCAGCATTCCCATACTTAGTACACCCTCATTTCTTCCATCAAGGCATCTGGACTGTGCCTAGACTGGCCAGTGTTTCTGGAAAATCAGCCGCTTCTCCGGAAAAACTTGCCAGCTGTCTACACTGGCCGCTTGAATTTCCGCAAAAGCACTGACTTCCTACTGTAAGAAATCTGCTTTTTGCAGAAATACTATGCTGCTCCCGTTCGGGCAAAAGTCCTTTTGCACAAAAGGGCCAGTGTAGACAGCTCAGATTTGTTTTCCGCAAAAAAGCCCCGATTGCAAGAATGGCGATCGGGGCTTTTTTGCGCAAAAACGCGTCTATATTGGCACGGACACTTTTCCGCAAAAAGTGCTTTTGCGGAAAAGCGTCCGTGCCAATCTAGACGCTCTTTTCCGAAAATGCTTTTGGTGAAGTGACATGACCAAGGTTGCAGAGTGAATCAGTGGCAGAGTCAGAAGCAGACCCCAGGCCTTCTGAAATGTAAAACCCTCACCTATGGCATACACAGCATCCCTCTCAGTATGAAATGCCCATTTCTGTACAGCAACTGCAGTGTTACCTGTCTGTCCAGGATCTCTGCTTGTGATTTCAGATCATCATATGTTCTCTGCAACACGTGCTCTCTTTCCAGATGTAGTGTCTCTCGAAGAAGCAGCATGTTGGTACGTTTCTGGGCCTCGGCAGCCGACAAGGCTGCCAGCTGCTGCTGATACTGCCAGACTTCAGCGTTGACGCCAGCCATCAGCGGCAAGGGCTGCGGTGGCACGCAGATTTCTAGATGGACAGAGGTCTGTTTGGCCTCTCTCTCCCGACACAGCACAAACTGATAGAGCTGGTAGTGCCTGAGGAGCGTGTTATGGAAGTATTCCCACAAGACGCACACTTGGCAGGAGCTCAGCGTAGGCTCGCACGCCTCGAGTTTATCCCGCAGAACACCGATGGCCTGAGAAACGGGTAAGCCTGCAAAGAAATGAAATAACGTTTCCTGAGTAGTTCTTCTAGCCATCGGCCTGCCATTTGGGTGCCAGGCTGTGTAAAGAATGAGCTGATTAGTGCCAACCGATATTTGTTGCGGGTGAGGGGGAATACACTGATAATATCCCACTCTGTTCATCCGCCTACACTGGCCCATTGCGCTGCTACATCCGTTTACTGCCCTCGGTTGGTCTATCTGCAATACAAGGATGGTCATTCCTACTCTAGGGTGCTGTGCGGCTTGCTTAATTAGCCCTCCTGACACTCTCTGAGAGCCTGGGATGCAAACCTCTGGATGAATGCATGGCCTCATTTCAGGCCTGGGATTAGTCCCTGGCAGGCCAACGTCGGTATCTTTCCCTGCGCCTTTGCAGATCCTGGTGACTGGATCTCTTGTGGGCTGCAGAACTTCACTCCCAGCCCACAAGAGCGGGGGGAAGCGGCAGACCGGGATGCGGCAGGCGACCGGTGTTAGAAACGGGGAAGGCCGGAGGATCCTTATTGCAAGCTGTAGGAGTTCTGAACTCCGAGCACACAGCCTGATCCAATTCCGCTGTCCCAAATGGGATCCTTTCCAGTGACTGCTGCAGGCTGTGGCGTAGGGGAGCCCATGTCCTGGTGTAGCAGGGTGTCTCTGTCCTCCCCTTTCCGGCGGGGTGACGTGCACAACCGTAAGCTTTGTTGGTGAAGGAAATGAAACAAGCCTCTTTCATTTCTGAGGCAGATGGGGATTTGGCTGGGAACAGCAAAAGAAGGCCGCAGTTTTTTCCTCTCCCCTCGGCAGCCTCAGCTGCCTCTACTCTCACTGCCCCGGCTCTTGCTTGTTCAAAGACTTTCAATCCGAAGGCCAGACGGGGACCATTGTGATCATCCAGGCTGACCTCCCATCTAACCCAGGCCGGAGAACTGCCCCGCAGGGGATGTGCCCTAGAAAGACACCCAATCTTGATTTAAAACTTTTCCTTGGTGGAGAATCCACCACAACAGTGGTTAGATTGGCCCACTGGTCACTTGATCGGATTTACAACTGTGCTAGAACAGGACGGAGGAGCCCCGAGAGGACATCAATCCCCGCCCCCTACCCTCACAGCAGCACCAAGTACCACCAACATCAGTGCTTCTTAAACGTTTAAGACCGAGGAACACCAAACAATCTTTTTTTTTTTATGGGGAACACCAAGGATTTTTTGTTGAGGGGAAAAAAAAAGTTGGGGGAAAAAGAGTCGGGGGGAAAGTTATTGAAAAAAAAAAGTCACCTGCCCCTTTAAGGGTGGCCGTTTTGAATTCTGTTCTTCTCCACGGCACACCTCTGACTGCCTCGCAGCACACATAGTTTAAGAAACACTGATCTACATCATCCCTGACAGGTGTCTGTCTGATCTGCTCCTAAATATCTCAGTGATGGAGATTCCACAATCTCCCCAGGCAATTTATTCCAGTGTTTAACCACCCTGGAAGGTAGTTTTTCCGAATGTCCAACCTAAACCTCCCTTTCAGCAATGTAAGGCCATTGCTTCTTGTCCTGTCCTCAAATGTTAACAAGAATAATTTCCCCCCCTCCTTCTTGTAACACCCTTTTAGGAACTTGAAAGCTGTTATCATGCTCCCTCTTAATCTTCTCTTTTCCCAATTCTTCCAGTCTTCCCTCCTAGCTCATGCTTTCTAGACCTTTAATCATTTTTGTTGCTCTTCTCTGGACCTTCTCCAGTTTGTGCACATCTTTCCTGAAATGTGGTGCCCAGAACTGGATGCAACACGCCAGCTGAGGCCTAATCAGCGCAGAATAGAGTGGAAGAATGACTTCTTGTATCTTGCTCACCACAGTGCTGTTAGTACATGCTAATGTATGCCTTATTTCCAGTCTGAATTTGTCTAGCTTAATATTCCAGCTAAATCCAGTTCAATTGTTCTCTGCAAGACTGAAGAACCTATTATCATATATTTATCCTTCTCTTTGTTACTCTAAACACAATACAATTCTGTTATCTGGCAGGTTGGTAGCAATGGCTGGCGGGGGAACGGGACGGTTAACTACATATTCTGGCCAACTGAGAGTTATAACATAAGAACTTGGGGTCACCAAATGAAATCAATGGTAGCAGATTTAAAACGAACAAAAGGACATGTTTCTTCACATGGCGCACAGACAACCTGTGGAACTCCTTGCCAGAGGAGGTTGTGAAGACCAGGATTGAACAGGGTTCAAGAAAGAACTAGATACATTCATGGAGGTTAGGGCCATCAATGGCTGTTAGCCAAGAGGGGTAGGAATGGTGTCCCTAGCTTCTGTTTGTCAGAGGCTGGCAATGGATGACAAGGGAGAGATTGCCTGATGATTCCCTGTTCCGTTCACAGCTTCTGGGGCTCCTGGCATTGGCCACTGTTGGAAGACCTTTGGTCTGACCCAGTCTGGCCATTCTTATACTTTTACCAATTTTCATAGAATTAGAAGGCACTACAATGACTAAAGTACAAAACAGTACACAGGAACACTCAGCAGTCCAGTATTAGCCCTGCAATGCCGATTGGTTGGTTTCTTGATGCACGTAGGTGTATACAGGTAATATTTTCTATGCTGTAGGTTATCTTCGAACACTACATAGCTCCATGGGCAGTGCATGGCATGGACATAGGAAGTAGAGGTGGAGGCCCAAACCTAGGGGCCAACCCCACGGCCGGCTCCTTTACACCTGTGTCTTGGCCTCTGGGCAGCCCCTCCTGAGGTCCTATGAGTTCTGCCGTGGGTTCCACTGACCCCCCTGGGGTCCCACCGGGGCTGCCACAGGATCCACCCACCCCAGGGGGTCTAATAGCCCTCCCGTGGGCTCTGCCGGCTGCTGGCCTTGCCAATCCGAGGGTCCCATGTCCAGCCCAGGGCTCTGCAGCATGGGGCAGTGAGGGTTACTAGCATCCCAGACTGGACAGACCAGGCTCCATTTGCAGCAATGGAGTCTGGTCTGTCCAGCGTGGGAGAGTTAGCAACCCAATCTCAACAGCTGTGTCTAGACAGGCAAAAGTCTGAATCGCTTTTGCAGATTCAGACTAACACGGCTACCCCTCTGATACTAGACAGGCAAGTTTTTCCACAAAAGCAGCTGCTTTTGTGGAAAAACTTGCCAGCTGTCTACACTGGCCGCTTGAATTTCCGCAAAAGCACTGATGATCTACTGTAAAATCATCAGTGCTTTTCAGGAAAAACTATGCTGCTCCCGTTCAGGCAAAAGTCTTTTTCCAAAAGACTTTTGCGCAAAAGGGCCAGTGTAGACAGCTCAGATTTGTTTTGCGTAAAAAAGCCCCGATGGCGCAAATGGCAATTGGGGCTTTTTTGTGGAAAAGCGCATCTAGATTGGCCACAGACGCTTTTCCGCAAAAAGTGCTTTTCCGGAAAAGCGTCCGTGCCAATCTAGATGCGCTTTTCCACAAATGCTTTTAACGGAAAACTTTTCCGTTAAAAGCATTTGCAGAAAATCATGCCAGTCTAGACGTAGCCAACAGATCTATGGAGGACGGGGGGCAGCTTTGCACCCCCACCCCACAGCTAGTCCCAGCGCCACTGGTGCACGGCACACATCAGGGTTACAAAAATACACTTGCTGCTAAAACTAGAGTGAGCAGAACTGAATCTGTCTTTGAGGGGTCAGAAGGCACTTCAGGGTCTGCAGCGTCTCCGGGTGCCCTTGATCAACATCAGTGATCACTGTCAATGTAGGAAGTGTGGGAGACTAGGCTGAGTCTGTAGGGTCCCTACGGCATACCCTGGAAGCTGCTTTTTGGAATAAACCCCGTGTCTTCTGCCTCTTTTCATAGAACACTAGAACTAGAAGGTACCTCGAGTCCAGTTCCCTGCCCTCACGGCAGGATCAAGAACCATCTAGATCAGGGCTACTCAACTTTGGAAGCCCCAGGGGCCACAATGATACTCACAGCACATGCCGAGGGCCACAATTTAAGTGTGGTTGTATATACATGCAAATATATGCAAATAGATTCTTTCACGCTGACGGGCATGAATACAAAGATTAAGCCACAGCGCCGGACCCCAATGTGGCCAGTGGGAGCCAGTCAGCACCTCTCGGGCTCCGCCCACACGGCTAAGCCGCCCTCACTTCCCACAATGCCCCGGCGCTCCCGGCATCTCCTCCCTGGGGGCTAGAAACCCCGACTCCCTGAACCCGTCTGTTCCACCAGCCCGTCCGCTTGCGTCTTTCAGTGCTCACCCCGCCTGGGGGAGGCCTCGCCATTGTAGGGCGTGTTCCCAGTGGAGGCCACATTCAAAGGATCCCACCCGTGGTCTGCGTGTTGAGCCCCGTGTCAACCCAAACCGCACCGCGGGCCGCAAACAAACAGGCCACGGGCTCCGTGTGGCTCATGGGCCATGTGTAGAGTAGCCCTGGTCTAGATTGTCCCTGACAGCTGTCTGTCGAAACCACTCTTAAATATCTCCAGAGATTCTATGATTCTACCTCTCCCCTCCTGACTCTTTCCCTACCCCTTCACCGTGTCACTCTGCCTAAGGCTGCATGAGGAACCAACTCTTCGGCTGTGTCTAGACTGGGCAGTTTTTCCGGAAAATCAGCCACTTTTCCGGAAAAACTTGCCAGCTGTCTACACTGGCCGCTTGAATTTCCGCAAAAGCACTGACGATCTAATGTAAGATCATCAGTGATTTTCCAGAAAAACTATGCTGCTCCCGTTCGGGCAAAAGTCCTTTTGCGCAAAAGGGCCAGTGTAAACAGCACAGTAGTGTTTTCTGCAAAAAAGCCCCGATGGCTGAAATGGCGATCGGGGCTTTTTTGCGGAAAATCATGCCAGTGTAGACGTAGCCTTCATGTTTTTTCTCCCAGGCCCATCTACCTGCTGTTCACTGTACCTCCACCTTCTCCATCTGACCCCATCCACCACACCTCCACCTTCAGATGCCCCCAACCCTTCTTCCTGGAAGCCTATAATCCTGAATCGCCCTGAAAAGAAGGTTTAAAAAGACAATAGAAAACGGGAACAAAACACATGCGGCTAACCAAACAGGCGTGGACCAGCGCTGCTGGGACATTTTGCATCTCAGTGCACCACCTGGAAGCTGGCTATTTCGATCAGAGCAGAGGTTCTGCTTCTCCACTGCCTTGCACCCTGAGCTGTAGTTTATCCGTGTGTGAATTGGGTGATACTCCCACAGCAGAATTCTCCACTCCCCCCAGAGTTTGCATTTTACACGCCGGTCACCAGGATCTGTGACCCCAGGTGTGAGCAAGCCAAAATCTTCTTGCTGTCTGCAATGCACCCGGCACAATATCAGCACGGTGTACATAACAAACGAGACCAGCCTGCTTTCGCAGCCTCCCTCCTGATGGAAATGGTCGTAGCAACAGTTCTCTGGCACGAACATAGTCTTCATTGATAAAAGCTGCATTTGCCATCAGTGCCCACGTTTGGCTTGTCAACCGGCAACGGGTTTTTTGTTTGGTGGTTGGTTTTTTTCCACGACGAGTTAGTTCTGGAGATTAACTCCTGGTTCTTTCGCAAGATTTCAGTCCATCACGAGCTCCCCATCCGTTAGTCAGCAGGGCTGATTATGAACGAGGCGGCCAAGATCTTTCCCCCGAGAACTGGCAGGCAGAATGCAGAGCGGCTGCTACTTGATTCGAATACCCCCGGGCTCTTCCCCTCTGCGCACAGGAAAAATTCATTGGTTTGTGATGTTTTCATTCAATGTCATCTAATTGCCAAGAAGCAGTGGCTGTCCCAAATAGAGCCACCTCTGAAGGCTCGCTTGAGAATCGATATTATGGTCCAGGTACAATGTGGCCACAACTAGGACACCGGTGAAAGGCAGCGAATTTGGAGTGACTTATTTGGACTGGAAACTCCTTTGGACAGCCCCTAAAAGGGAGGTGTAAATGCTCCCTAAAAGTAGGCAGGCTACAGATGCCCAGACTGTGGCCTTGTCACCCAAACCACCCTTCTTCCCCCCCCCCCCCTCCAGGCTCTGTCCCTGTGCATCCCCTTCCCCTAAGGGTACCCTTGGACCACATCTTCCCCCACAAAACCCTTCCCCTGCTCCTCCTCCCTGCCTCCTCCCCCATTGCTTATCCTTCCCGCTGGTAGGGCAGGGGGCTGTGCCCCCCATTTTTACCCTCCCCATTCCAGTGCCCTGTTACCATCCATGGCACAATGGGGTACTGGTCCATAAAGGGGATTTATAGGCAGGGAAGCTGACAGTCAGGCCGGGTCCCTGGGCAAGGTGGGGCGAGGGCTAAAGGGGCGGGGCTTTGGACAGAAGGGGCGGGACTTTGGACAGAAGGGGCGGGGATTTGGACAGAAGGGGCGGGGCTGAGGTTGCTTGCCTTCAGTACTGCCCAGAGAGCACCATACTGCCCCACCAAGTCCTTAGAGCTGCCTGAAGTAGCAACAGCCAGGAGCCGCGGGCCCTTTAGACTCACCGGGCCCAACCATAGCCCCTTTTGCCCTCCCCATTGGCACCTGCCCATAGGTGCTCCAGTCACACAAACAATAACATTCACCCATATGCAGCTCGTGCGTCCCACTCAGTCCTGGGTATGGGTGGGTTGCAAGCTGGTCCCTGGCAGGGCGGGGGGGGGAGTTCACTTTCTACGCTGACTGCAGTGAAATCGTTTTGTCGTTCCCGCTGTGCTACCCCAAACCCGAGCGGCCTGCCGCACTTTCTTCAAGCCAGGAGCGAATCTGCAGACTAAACGGGCAGTGCCAACGGCAGCGGCGAGGCCTGCATTAGGCAAACATGACCCACCCAAAGTGTGATTAGCTCCGATGTCAACAGCATGGGTAACTCGCGCACCTCTCGAGCGTGGTGCATTCTCCCCCCTTGCCCACTTACAGAGAAAGAGAGAGAATGCGTGTGCTTAGAGCAGGGTGGTCACCCCTCTCCAGGCATAAAAAGGGTTAAAACAGGCCTGCGAGAGGGCTGTAGCTGGGGAGCCAATCACGAGAGGCCTCGTGGCAGCCAATCAGAGCCCAGCAGGGCTGTATAAAAGAGATGGCTGGGCCAGGCTGAGCGCACACTCACTCTGGCAGGTGAAGGACTGAGCTGTCTGCTAGCCAGGGTACCACAGACAGAGCAGTGCTGGGGAAAGGCAGGGTGAGCCTGGGGAGCTCCAGCCTGAGCATTTTTAGGCTGAGGTCCAGCAACAGGGGCTTGAGGGGCACTCAGGAGGCAGCCAGGGCAGGTAGAGGCAGCAGGTCCCTACCCCCTTCCTATGATGAGTGGCCATGTCAGAGTGCAGTTTGCCCCTGAGGAAAGGGCTAGATGATGACTGAAGGTAGGATGACTGGAGGTAGGGTCACTGAGGCAAGGAGGGTAGAAGGGTTGGGGGGGGTTCCCTGAGGGGGAGGACCTCAGAGTGTGGGGGCACTGCTGTGGGCATGTACCCAGGGGCCTGGGAGAGACATGGGTCCTAATGTAAGGTGGTGGATCCACTAACAGAACCCAGGTAACAGCAGGTGAGACACCAGCCAGAAGAGGGCGCTCCACCACTGAGCAGCGCTACTTCCCAGAGTGACCAGCAGGAGGCGGTGAGCAGCACCGTGAAGCTCTACAGCCTTAGCTGCGAGCCAGCTGGCTTTTCGCTCAAGCCCTAGAGGCTCAGGTACTGAGCTCCAGAGGTCCCAGGTTCGGTTCTGTGGGTTGGCGATACGCTGGCAAGCACTGAGTGTCCCCATCCTTGCTGACTCAGGTGTGGCAGGCCAGATATGGGGGTGTTCAGCACCCCCTGGGTTCCTGTTGGCGCATTGGTGGAGAAGGTTACTCACCTCCTTGCTCTGCCCCCCCCCTCCCCCGGAGATGGTACTCGGCACCCTGCGGGCCCTAGGTACCTCACACCCAGAGATGTCGGCTTTACAGACAGTGGTGCTGCCAGCCGGCCAGCTATTTAGTGAGCGCGTTGGAGGCGTAGACAGTCTAACACCCAGGAACCCAACAGCCGCTCTTTGTAGCTGGTGTGGGGAGGAGGAGTTACCTTTCCCCCAGCATCCCCGGGAGAGCACCGGTCTTTCATCCCAGGGCATCTGGCCACCTTGCACGGGGAGGAGAGGGACTATGTCTGACAGGGGTGTTGAGGTGAAACACTGAGGTGACCCGTGAGGGCTGGATGCCCCCGCCCCAAACCGTTCTCCCTGCGCCCCAGAATGGAGGGCAAGAACGCCTTTGTCTGTCGCCTAGCGATGTCCTGCTTAACCACGTCACCGTGGCGTTGGCATCCAGGAGGTGTAAACGCTCCCTAAAAGTAGGCAGGCCACAGATGCCCCGACTGTGGCCTTGTCACCCGAACCACCCTTCTCCCCCCTCCCAAGGCTCTGTCCCTGCGCAGCCCCTTTCCCTAGGGGTGCCCTTGGACCACATCTTCCCCCACAAGACCCTTCCCCCACTCCTCCTCCCTCCCCCATTGCTTTTCCTTCCCGCTGGTAGAGCAGGGGGCTTGGCCCCCCCCTTTTTACCCTCCCCATTCCAGTGCCCTGTTACCATCCATGCTGTTCTTGATCCACTGCTCTTCACTACAAGGGCAGGAAGGAGGAAGGGATCTGACACCTGATTCTCTTCACTTAGCCTTGCGCTGACCCTCCCGTATGTGAATCAGAAGCAACCGTGCTGAAGCCAGGGAGGAAAATCAGCATGTGAGGAGAATTTGGCCCTTCACAGCCCCTGGAGTGGGATGGGTGTGTGTGTGGTAAGGGGGAAATCACGAGTGTAGTCCTAGACCCTAAGGAGGGGGGAACCCTGAAACCACAGACACAAAGCAATTTGCTGAGAGACTTCAACTGAAATCTGAATCCCAACTCTGTGGCCCGAGTCTGTCTCTACTGGAAACGTGCCCTAAATAAACGCCACACCGCACCTCGCCGGTGTGAACTGACTGTATTCAAGCAAGCAAGGACAAGGTTAGCTTTGATTTGTTTCTTGGCAGCAAAGTGGGGACAAAAAAAAAAATCCACCAACCTTTGGGTGACGATGTTGGAAGAGGCTTGGAGCATGTTCCAGGGCAAGGGAGGTGAGAGGTGAAAAGCTCAGCCGAGGGCACGCGTGTGCGTGTTAGAAGGCAAGGCACGCCGCTGGCGGGATTGACAGATGACGCAGGAGCTGGATTCGCCCTCAGGGAACGCTGACGTCCGTGGCGGTTTGAGGAGGCCGTGTGGGATACGGTTTAAAGGTCCAACCCAAAGGGCGTTGTAAAGGTGGATGATGCTGCAGGTTCTAACATGGCATTTTACATGGAGGGGGGTTAATTCTCCCCTCAGTTACACCAGTGTCGCCCTGCTGAGCCAGGAGCGGACCTCAGGGCATTACAGCTGTGTAACTGATGAGACAACATGGACCCTTCACTAATTCTGGGTGGCGTTAACAGGAGTGTTGTGAGCCAGACACGAGAAGTCATTCTTCCGCTCTACTCTGTGCTGATTAGGCCAGACCAACCTAGAACACCCCTAAGTGTGACACTGCTGCAAAAAAAGCAAACATGATTCTCGAAGGCATTAACAGGTTGTTGTGAGCAAGATACAAGAAGTCATTCTTCCGCTCTACTCTGCACTGATTAGGCCTCCGTTGGAGGATTGTGTCCAGTTCTGGGCACCACATTTCAGGAAAGATGTGGAGAAATTGGAGAAGGTCCAGAGAAGAGCAACAAAAATGATGAAAGGTCTAGAGAACATGAGCTCTGAGGGGAGACTGAAAAAATTGGGCTTGTTTGGTTTGGAAAGGAGAAGACTAGGAGGGGACATGAGAGCAGTTTTCAAGTATCTACAAATGTGTTACAAGGAGGAGGGAGAAAAATTGTTCTCCTTGGCCTCTGAGGATAGGACAAGAATCAATGGGCTTTAATTGCGGCAAGAGAGGTTGAGGTTGGACACTAGGAAAAACAGGGTGGTTAAACACTGGAATAAGTTGCCTAGGGGGGTTGTGGAATTTCCATCACTGGAGATATGTAAGAGCAGGTTAGACAGACACCTGTCAGAGATGATCTAGATGGTGCTTGGTCCTGCTGTGAGGGCAGGGGACTGGACTCGATGACCTCTTGAGGTCCCTTCCAGTTCTTGTGTTCTGGGATTCTATGATTCATCTTCACACCATGTGGGTCACTATTCTTGTTTTCCAGATGAAGCCTCAAAGTCCTGGTCTGCAGTAGGGAGTTCTTTCAAAATACCCTCCCCCCGCTTATTTCGAAATAACAAGCGGAGCATCCACACAACCAAGCCCGTTATTTCGAAATAAGGGGCTGGTTATTTCGAAGTCTGCACTTCTGCTTTCCTCAGGGAATAACGCTGATTTTGAAATCGCGATTTCAAAAGAGCGGTCGCGTGGATGCTGCGCTGCTGCTGTTTCGAAATAACGACTCCCCGGGCTCACTCAAAGTCATTACTCCCCTGGGCTCCTTGGGGCTCTCAGTGGAGGGAGCACGTCCACACTAACAGAGCCTGCCTCGGACTTGTTTTGAGGCTCCCCGTAGTGTGGATGTGTTAGTTTGATTTTCTTATGTCGGGAGTTACTATTTCAGATGTAGTGATTTCGAAATGATTTCCTAGTGTAGACGTGCCCGGTTAGGTAACTTGCCAAAGGCCGCTGGAGGGGGGCAGTGCCAATCTAAGAAGTTATGTGGGAAGAAAAGTAGTCAGGCGACATCTGCGCTAGGGGTTTGCACCGTGGGGGCGGGACACCTGCTTATCAGAGGGAGCTAGTCCCCATCCGAGTTGCTTGATTGGCTAAACCCCTGATTGGCTGAGGTGACCGGCAGAGCTGCTCTACCAATCAGTAGGGGATCGGCTGCCCAAAGCAGCTGCTCACAGCTGCAGTAGGTCCTGTGTCTGCTCGTTCCCGGCCTCGTTCCCACCTTGCCTCACTCTCTTTGTTTCTCCTCTGTTCATGGCCCATTTGGTTGGCAATTGGCCATTTTTTCGTAATCAACACAGGTGCCTCCACTCAAACCGTTCCCTCCAACCAACCGCTCAGGCCCAACGAAGCGCCTCTCGGACTCCTCCCAGGCAAATTCCCTCTGATGTGTGGGGAAGAGCAGAGACTTGGTGAGGTGACTCACATGAGTGGAGCTCGGTCGTGGGAGGGTGTAATCTGGTCAGGAAGGACGGGCAGGGAGAACAGGTGGAGGAGTTGCGCTGTACGTCAGAGAGCCGTGTGACTGTTCACAGCTCCAGTGAGAAACAGAAGAAAAGCCTGTGACGAGTCTTTGGGTTAAGTTTAGAGGCGGGAGCAACAAGGGTGATGTGGTGACAGGCATCTGCTATAGGCCACCGGACCAGGAGGATGAGGGAGACAACTAATAGAAGTTTCTGGATCACAGGCTCAGGCTCTCATAGGGGGACTTCAATCACCCTGGCATCTCCTGGGACAGCACAGCCAGGCCCACTGACAGTGGGGGCCAAATGGGGCACTTGCCTCAGGACCTGGCAATCCAAAGGGAACAGGTCCCGTGTGAGGAGAGTAAAAAAGACGGGGACTTTTCAGCTTACAATAGAGGCGACTCGGGGAGGATAGGATAGAGGTCTATAAAGTCATGGCAGGTGTGGAGAAAGCGAATAGGGAAACGTTTTTGACTTGTTCCCATAACCTAAGAACTAGGACGCAAATGAAATGAATAAGCAGCAACTTTCAAACAAACAGAAGGAAGTATCTCTTCACAGAATGCACAGTCAACCTGTGGAACTCCTTGCCAGAGGATGTGAAGATCAGGACTTGAACAGGGTTCAAAAAAGAGCTAGATAGATTCATGGAGGTTAGGTCCACTGATGGCTATTAGCCAGGATGTGTAGGAATGGTGTCCCTAGCCTCTATTTGGAAATGGGGAGCACATGATGATTATCTGTTCTGTTCACTCCCTATGGGGCACCTGGCATTGGCCACTGTGGGCAGACAGGACACTGGGCTAGATGGACCATTGGTCTGACCTAGTCTGGCCGTGCTGATGTTCAAACATTTAGATTACGTCTACACTCTGCATTGTTGCGCAAGAAGATATGCAAATGAGGTGCGGCGATGAATATCGCCGCACCTTATTTGCATACCTAATGCTCTGCCATTTTTGCAGCACGGCTTTTGCACAAGAAGGAGCTTTCTACACTGCTCCTTCTTGCACAACAAACCCCTCTTGCGCAGGAGCCGTTCTTCCTGAAAACAAGCGGCAGGACGGCTCTTGCGCAAGAGGGTTTTTTTGCGCAGGACGGAGCGGTGTAGACCGCTCCTTTTTTGCGCAAAAGCCCCTTCTGCAAAATGGTGTCTCATTCGGTATGCAAATGAATATCGCCCTGCCTCATTTGCATAGCTTCTTGCGCAACAACGCGCAGTGTAGACGTAGCCTGAGGGCTTGACTCTCCTTGCCTAGTGTCACCGCTTTGCCGTCCCTGCTTCTGATGTCCAATGGGTGGGGGGAGGGGAAAGCAGGGGGCTGGAGGAAATTCCCACTGCTAGGACGCACCTCTGATGTCATTCAGCAGCTCCTCCATTCGCCTCCCCACTTCGGCGGCTGCCGGCCAGGGGAGCCCTTTCTCCACGGCGAAGACGATGCCGCCGTGAAGGCAGTCGAGTTCTATGCTGCGCCTTTGGTCCCTCACCTCATCGAACTCCTCCCACCGCAGGAGCGCGCGGAGACACTGGCGCCCTTCTTCCCTCTGGCACAGAGACACAAGGGGCGTGGGAGGGGCAGGCTCTCCCTGAGGGGAGCAGGCCAGTCCCTCAGCGGGCCTAAGTCAGAGCAACTCCACGGGAGTCAACGGAGCGATGCTGATTGACACCAGCCGAGAATCTCCAAATGGGGGCACGGGACCGGATTCGGCCGTCGTGGCTGTTTCACACCGGACGGTTCAGAATGCCCGATTG
The DNA here is from genome assembly GCF_052426305.1 of Pelodiscus sinensis. Taxonomy (NCBI): domain Eukaryota; kingdom Metazoa; phylum Chordata; order Testudines; family Trionychidae; genus Pelodiscus; species Pelodiscus sinensis. The sequence continues at coordinate 5,557,037 of NC_143054.1, forward strand.
TCCCAGCTGGGAGCAAGAGCAGAATCAGGCCCCAGGCGCCGGAGATCCCGGGTCAGCTCCCAGAAAGGGACAGGGCCAAGTGGAGGAGACACAGTCACCCATCCCCGTGTCCCCTTCAGACCCTGCTCGGCCGGGCAGGTTGCAGCTCTCGAGCTGGTGCAGCTCAGAGCCTCTGCTCAGGTGTGGAGTGGATAGACCCTTAGCTCCACCCCATCCACCCTGTAACAGGTCAAAGTAGCCGGCCTGGTGCAAGCACCTTTTCACTATGAGGTGCTTTCTCCCTGGTGCGGGACGGGAATTGTGCCTCAGGGACTCCCTGGGCTGGTGCAACTTCCCCCCATCCCCACTCGTTGCTCAGGGCTGTTGCTAAAGGCACATTCCAGCCTCACCGTGCAATAGCAGGAGGTGGCAAAATTCCTTCCTGACCCTTATAGGGTTGGCCTTGCAGCATGAGTGCGGATTTCCCTCATCACTGCAACCATCCAGCAAGAGGCTCTGCCCCAGGGACTCTGGGGGGGTCAAATCCATGGGGCTTAATGCGGTAGAGTGCTAAGTGCCCGGTGAGAATGGAGAGCCGAGTTAGAATTTTTTCTTTTATGCTTTCTGAGTTCTACCCGCCATGAGCCACCCTTTGGTTGGGGCCAAGTGTGCTCTGTCATGCCAGCCATGCATTTCCCCAAGCAGGAGTAGGCCCTTTGACAATACCGTTAATCCTCCTGGGAAAAATTCGACTCCTCGTCGCTTGCTGGACGTTGGGCAGGTAGGATGAACGACTAACAGATGCCCAGGAGGATGTGTGGCCATTGGAAAGGTACGGCATAAACTTGGGGAGTGGGTGAAGGCCCAGCTGGGGGCAGGCAGTCAAAGCCCCGCCCCTTTCTGACCAAAGCCACACCCCTTCCCCAAGACCATGCCCTTCCAGAACCTTCCCCCTGCCCGAGCCACGCTCTGCCCAATCCCAGCTGAGAACCGGGGCTGCTACGTGGACAGCCCAAGCCTTCCCTTGCCTACATTACCCGCCACCCATGGGCACAAAAGTGATTGTTACGCTGACACATGCCCTGTGGCTGGGGTCGGTGGGCGCTCACAACCCGTTGTTGTGGGAGGGAGGTATAAAGCCTCATCTGACTGAAGGTGAAAATGGGAAAGAGACAGAGAGAGAAAGTCTGGGCGTCAGAAAGAGGTGGAGGGAAAGGATTGTCAATACCACAGAGACACCTGCAGGGTTCAGAGCTAATTTCCCCAGGTTCTGATCTCAGGCCATGTCGACACTAGGAAATGATTTGGAAATTACTAAATTCGACTCAACTCTGAATTTAACACATTCAAAAGAGTGCGTCCTCGTTATGGGGAAGCCTCAACATTAGTCCAAGCCAGGCTCCGTTAATGTGGACGCACTCCCTGGGACTTAGAGCCCCAAGGAAGCCCTGGGGAGTAATTAGTTCGAATTACTCCAGGGAGTAGTTATGTCGAAATAGTGGCACCGACGTGTCCACGCTACCGCTATTTCAAAAGAGCTAGTTTGGAATTCGCGTTATTCCTGCTGAAAAGCAGGCGCGCAGATTTCCAGCTTGGTAGGGGGGATGGTTATTTCGAAATACTGGCCTTGGTAGTGTGGACGCTCCACTTATCAATTTGACCTAAGGGGGGTTATTTCGAAATAAAGCCCTCGTGTGGACCAGAGCTCAGTGAGGTCACGCTGGAAGAACTCCACTCGGATCCGTGAGGTTAGTTGGAATTTGCAGGCAGTCCCCGGGTTACGTACAAGATAGGGACTGTAGGTTTGTTCTTAAGTTGAATTTGTATGTAAGTCGGAACTGGTACATATTGTAGGGGAAACTCTAGCCAAACTTTTCTCCAGAGCTCAGTTTTATTCTCCCGCACCTCACTTCCCTCAGTCCTTTATTCTCAAGCTGAGGTGTCTGCTGAGAAAAGCCGCTCCGCGTCTCCCTGGTCTGCTGGGAGGGCGCTAGCTTCGCGTCTCCCTGGTCTGCTGGGGGGAAGCAGCTAGTGCGGGGTTGCCTTACCCCGTTTGTAAGTAGGGATCCGATGTAAGTTGGATCCATGTAACCTGGGGACTGCCTGTATACCAGTGACGCCTCAGCTGTCTTTGGCCTCTCCGTATTTCCGGGCTGCTGTGAAACGCCTGATTAAACGCCGGTCTCTTTACCTGAAGCTGGCAGACTCTCCTGACCCCCTCTGCGGATAAGGCCGCCATCCGTACCGGAGCCCGTTACTGGGGGGCGTGGCTTGTTTAATAGCATCACAAAGGTGGCAAAGTTCCGTGGGGAGCCCAGCCCGGCCTGGACTCCCTCCCCATAGAGTTGTGTCAAGTTTGATGTTCAGTGCCCCCATGGATGGAGCACAGACTAATAGATCGAGCTGCCAGGAAGCTTTCCCAGGTATCCGCCGCTGCCACTGAGGTCACAAGAAAAATGGATCGTGGGGGCAGGAATTGGCCCCTCTGTAACACTACCAGGTGGATTTGAACCTGGGATCTCTGAAGCAGAGTATAGGAGCCTCTACCCTCTGAGCTAAAAGCCAGCTGGCTCCCTGCCTGTGCTGTAGAGGTCTCTTGATCTTAACTGTTGCTGTGGTCTAGGTGCCACTTACATTGCTCAGTAACCACACCAGGTGTGTGTGGGTTACACCTACATTTTCCTTCCTTTTGTTTCCCTCCAGTCCTCTTCGTGACGACAAAGGAGGGGGGGCTGGAACAGTTTGGTTGGGGGGTGCTGAGCACTGCGGGACCAAACTGGGCACCCTGGATTGACTAGAAACTCCTTCAAGCCACACTCATGCGTTCTAGCCCCGATGTGCTATGATGCCCCTGTGTATTTTGCTGTCCTGGCCCAAATCCCTCTGCTTCCTAGCAGCTGCCCCTGTTGAGCTGGAGTGTGCAGCTTCCGGGCCTGATTGCGATCAGCCGTCACACGGAGGCTGGGCTGCACGAAATCTGCCCTCCCTGCCTCGGCCATCCAAGGAGCAAGGGCCCCTCCTCCTGCCACTAAGAAAATTGCCCAAAGAGGCGTGGCAACGAGGACATGTGGCCATAGCCCTGACACAGGCACGCGCACACACACGCACACACACACACACACAGCGTCAGGAGAGGCCCAGCCTGCTAGTGTGCTCCCATGAGGCTCTGCAGCATCCCGCACACAGGGCGGGGGACAAATTGTACGATCTGGCCCTTCGCTCTTTTAGGGACTGGTCCAAAGTCAATGGACAGACTCCCGCTGATTTCAACGGACCCGGGGTCAGGCCCTTTCATCCTCACTCTGGCCACAGCTGCACTCCCGGGCCGATGGACGCTCCGGAGGTGGATCTTGCGGTGTTCGATTGAGCAGATCTGGTAAGTTGGGGGACGGGACGGTCCCAGTTTGGCCAATGGGAGCTGAGAAATTGTACTGGGGGACGGAGACAGTGTGCAAAGCTGCCCCCCCCCTTCCCTGCAGTGCAGAGAGCCACATGGAACAGCCAGCCGCTTTGAGCAGTCTGCGGTTGCTGGCAGGCAGGGGGACCTGCTGGAGAGACCTGCTGGGCTGCTGGCTGGGTGCTGCTTAGGTAAATGCCTCCTAGCCAGAGCCTGCCTCTGGCACCCCACCCTCTCCCACACCCAACTCCCTCCCAGACTCTGCACCCCCTCTTATGCCCTCCCCCCAGGCCAGAATCCTCTCCTGCATCCATACCCCCTCCCAGACTCTGCACCCCGATCTTCTGCCCCAGGTCACAACCCCCTCCTTCACCTGAACTCCCTCTCAGACCCCACACTCTCTCCTGCCCCAAACTCCCTTCTGCACCCAGCCTCTGTCCCAGACCCTGCATCCCCTCCATAGAAAAGTGAGCCCCCTTACCAAAAATCTTGCAATGCCCTCCCATCAAAAGTTATTGCCCACCCCTGGGCTGAGGCATCTATGCAAGACAGATCAGCTGGCACTTGGAGGGTTGCTGCCTGCGACAAGGGTAGATAAGAAAATCAGAACAATGCATCTCAGCAGCTGCAGTGGAGAAAAATGTCTAGCGGCAGAAGCGCATGTTTTAATCGGGGGAGAACTCTAGCACCGCTCCTGGACTGCCCCCCGCAGGAGAACTGGTGAGGCCACATCTGGAGTATTGAGTCCAATTCTGGGCCCCCCACTACACAAAGGATGTGGGCGCGTTGGAGAGGGTCCAGCGGAGGGCGACCAAAATGATTCAGGGGCTGGAGCACATGACCTGTGTGGAGAGGCCGAGAGATTTGGGTTTGTTTAGTCTGCAGAAGAGAAGAGTGAGGGGGGATTTGATAGCAGCCTTCGACTTCCTGAAGGGGGGTTCCAAAGAGGATGGAGAGAGGCCGTTCACAGTAGTGACCGATGGCAGCACAAGGAGCAGTGGTCTCAAGTTGCAGAGGGGGAGTCTAGGTTGGAGATTAGGAAAAACTATTTCCCTAGGAGGGTGGGGAAGCCCTGGGATGGGTTCCCTAGGGACGGACGGGGGTGGAGTCTCCATCCCTAGAGGTTTTTAAGTCCTGGCTGGACAAAGCCCTGGCTGGGATGGTTGAGTTGGGCTGGTCCTGCTTTGGGCAGGGAGCTGGACTCGATGGCTCCTAAGGTCTCTGCCAGCCCTGGGATTCTGTGAGTCTATAATTGGGATAATGCAGAGGTTCAGATACTAGAGCAGACACCCCTGGCTGCGGAGGGCAAGGGGCATCTGGCTGCATCCTTCCCTGAACCTGGTGCCTGCAGGGATGGGGTGTTACCAGCCCTGAGCAGCACAGGGAGCCCTCTGCATCCCTGCTGTCCAGGAGGGAAGGGAGCAGGGCTGCAGCTGCAGAGCTGCAAAGGGCTCCTGGCCGCGGTCTCGTCTCTGCTCTGCCCGGCCTGCACCCGAACCTTCCCCTGCACCTTGCCTCTGGGATCACTGAGAGGGATCCCTGTCATGCCATTCCCACCCTGGCAGGTCTTCAAACTGCCTGTTACTAGGGTTGCCAGATGGTTTCACAAAAAAATACCGAAGTTCCCCCAAAAACGCCGGGGAAAAATTCTGTTGAGCTGTTGAGCAAAAAAAAAATGCAGTCGTGACCCCTTTAATTCCTGGGCTGCTCCCCCTCCCTCTGCCCCAGCCAGCGCGAGTTTCACCACATGTCCCAAGCAGCCTTCCATCGGGCGCCCGAGCCAGGCCTCGGGAAAACCAGGAAATACCGGACATTTTAGATGGTCTCGAGTTGCAGCAGACACCTGGCAACCCTACTGGTTACCTGAGTAAAATCCCTGTTGCCGGGCCCTTGGGTGCCTGTTGCATGGGTGAACTTCTCCGCCTGCCTGTCCTTTGCTGCCATGGCTGTCCATGTGCCCGGTGCTTCAGTTGTTCAGGCCCTCAGACGGCTGGTTAGTCAGGGGAGCCGCATGAGAATGGCTTGGCAAGCAAAGCGCAGCAAGCCATCGGCCTAAGGGGGGGAACCTAAGGCCCAGGGGCCGGATGTGGCCCCCGGCTTGCCTGGAGCTGGCCCCCAGAGGCTCAGGGCTCCCCCCTAAGCACTGGGGAGCCTGCGCTGGCACGCCAGCCCCCTGTCATCCCCCTGGAGCACAGGAAATCTACTAGCCTGAGCCCCCCAGGCGCTGGTGTGGGAGGGGAATGTGGGGAGTGTCCTTCTCCTCAGTCAGGGGCCACCTCAGTGAGGATTTGGTTTTTTTTTTTTTTTCTCATTTTTCTGTGGGCCAGCCCGACCTAAAAAAGGCCCCCCTCCCCCACCTGTGCCACCGGTGTTTGACCTGGCTAAACGTAAACGTGTCCATCTGGGAGCGAAGACCGGAGGGGGCCGTCCGTACACCCTGGGGGCCTCTCCCCTGGGGAGCAGCTCACCATGCGCTCCCAGGGCGACGCTGGGGCCAACAGAGCGAATGTGGCCCGAAGCATAAAGGGTGGATCCTGAGTAGGAGCCGAGCCGAGGAGCAGCCACACGAGAGGCCAAGGGGTGAGAAACCCTGCCTGGGCGTGAGAGACTCAAGCTGTGCAGTCCAGTTAGCTCAACCAAGAGACGGGGACGGGGTTCTGCCCGCCGGCTCCCGGAGCATCTGCGAGGGAAAAGCAACGGAAGGAAGGGCTCTTCCGTCGGGCGGAGAAAGGGCTGGCGCCAGGCACAGTCCCTGGAGGATGAAGCGAGGCTCATTCGGACTGGAGAGAAAGGGTCCGTGTTTAACAGTGAGCGTGGTTAACCACTGCGAGAGGTTGCCAAGGCTTAGAGTGGCTGCGCTTTTAAAATCCTGACCGAAAGATCTGCCCTGGGCTTAGCGTGGGGAACTTCTAAGTTCCATGTGCCAAGGGGTGGGAGCAGCACCGTGCTCCGAGAAGGGGCGGGGCCTCAGGTAAAAGGGGCGGGCCTCAAGTAAAAGGGGCGGGGCCGAGGGCAGCCCCCTGGATCACGCCCTCCCTCAGCAGTGCTGCCCGAGGAGTACCACGTGGCGCCCCCCACCTCTCCAGGCAGCTGTAAGAACCACCCAGAGTGCGCCACGCAGCCCTCCGGCGGCGATTTAAAGGGCGTGGGGCTGTGGGCCCCTTTGAGTCACAGGGCCCTGGGGCAATTGACCCCTTTCCCCCACCTCCCGCATCAGCAGGCCAACCTGCCTGTGTTGAGACCCGACGAGCGATTCATCCCTTCCGTGGAATCTAGGTGCCCTACGCCCAGAGATTGTGAGGAAAGAATGTAAAACCTTGGCAGCAGATGTGTATGTTAACGCATTCAAAGCCCCTGACCGGGGGACAGCTTGGGGATGGCGGGGCCTCTAACCTCCGGTACCCGCCATGGCTCCAGCCCTGGGGAGGATGCAGCCCGCAAGCCGTTTGCCAGAGGAGAAGGAGTGTGGCGTGAAGACTGACTTGTGTGGCCCGTCTCCCCACGCTGAGCGCCTGCCTCGGGGACAGGTGGATTGTCCCTCCTCCTGCCCCTGTTCTGGGCGTGGGTTCTCTGGGAACGTGGCAGGAGAACGGAGCCAAGTGGGGGGGTGGGAAGCCCCCCAGCCATCCCTGCTTTCTCTCACTGTTCAGCCGGCATTGGGTCTCGCACTGAGCCCCCGTGTTCTGCAGAGCCCACCGGAACAGGACAGCGCCGTTCCACCTGGCCACCAAAGCAGCGTTACTGTGTGGCCACAGGTCTGGGCAGCATCAGTTTCCAGAACTCGCTGATAACAGGCACATGTGTCCCAGGCCCTCACGTTCCATCCTGGACCAAACCGCTGCGATTCTCGTCTCACAGGCTACGACGAGACTGCAAGCCTCTTTCGAAAGAGGTTTTTTCGAAAGATATTTTAGAAAAAGCCTCTTCGGAAAAAGAGCATCTAAACGACAACCAGTACTTTTGAAAAAGCAAGCCGCTTTGTCGAAAGAGAGCACCCTGGCAGTCTGGATGCGCTCTTTCGAAAAAGCCCAGTTTGTATTACACAGCGCCTTTTTTCGAAAGAGCACTTTAAAAAGAAAAGGCCTTCTTCCTCGTAAAACGAGGTTTTCCGCGGTCGAAAAAACTGCCGCCTTCTTTCAATTTACTTTTGAAAGAACGCGGCAGCAGTCTAGACGTAGGGGAGGTTTTTTCGAAAAAACCCTGTAGTCTAGACACACCCACAGGGTCTGTGGAGCACCCTTTCAGCCAGGGATCTGCGGAATCTCTACCCAGAGAAGTACATTTTTGCCCCACGCCTCTCCTTAGCCCTCAGTGTTTCTGCTTTGCGCCCAGAGCTCCTGAGGCAAATTCTCCCCTGGGCCTGGTCTACGCTAGGACCTTAGTCCAAAATAACCTTCCCAAAGTCGAATTTGTAAGTGGTGCATCCGCACTACCAAGCCCGTTCTTTTGGAATAAGGGGCTGTGGAATTTGAACTCTAGAGTCCTGCTTTTCACGAGGCGTAACACTAATTTCGAACTTGTACGTCTGAAATCACGTGAGCATGGACACCCTGGTGCCGCCAATTCGAACCAATTGGCCTCCCGCTGTTCCCCAGAGCGCTTCCTGGGGCTCTGAGTCCAGTCTAGCGCGTCCACATTAACGGAGCCCTCCTTGGACTCACGGCCCCAGGGAGGCCACGGAACTTCGAATTTGTGAAATCAGGTGCCACAAAGTCGCACTTAGTAACCACGAAACGACCTCTGAGTGCAGAGGGGGCCTCGGCGTGTTGCCTCGCTTCGCCCGCCCCCGGCTCGTGCTCGGTTCTGAGAGGGGAGACAGCACAGGAGGCGACCCGGTGCCTGATTTTCAAACCTGCCGCTGAAGACAACCCTGCTGTGAAGTTGGAGGCAGGAAAATGAGGCCTTCGGGGTGGCAATGCTCTGGCTGTCTTCCTATTAAGGGCCAGATTCTAATCTCAGAAGCCGGGCCGGCAGCGCGGTGGCGGATTTTTTTCAAGCTATGCCTGTGCACGCGTACTCTAGCATGGGGTGCTGAAGGGCCGAGGGCAGCCTGTCAAGAGATATATGCAAGAGGGCAGCTTCCAGAGGAGATGAGATAAGTTCCCCGCCTCCGCTTGGCCAGGCTGCAGTTCTTCTGGCTCCTCTGGGGAGCTGCAGCTGGTGGCAGGGGTCTGGTTAGACTCGGCTGTGGTAAACGAGCTCCCCTCTGGCCGTTCATCTTCAGAGAGCGGCCAGACCAACCTTCGGGTGGGGGAGGTGTATTGAAATCCGGCTCGCTCTTTCCCAGCCAGCTCTTATCTCTATAACAGCCCAACCGAGACATCCCCCCCCCATGCACCCCCCCGCCCGCCACTGTTCAAACCCCCGCCATGATTAGACATTCAAACCTTCATCTGAGTCTTGTGGTTAGAGCCTCTCCATCAACTCGGCTCGAGTGGCTGTTGGCTGGGACGAGGCAGCCCTCGCGCCCTGCCAGGCCGCTGAGCTGTTTTGAAAAGGCGATGGCAGCGTGTCTCCGTGGTGCGGGGGGCAGATCGGTGTGATAAACAGCAGAGGCCTGTGCTCGGTTCCGGCTGCCCTTCAGGGCTGGCCTGGCGGGTGGACGAGGTGGGTGACCTCGGAGGGGCACCTCGTGGCCCGCACGGAGTCTTGACTTGGGGGAGGGAAGGCAGGCTCCCAGCCAGGGGAAAGGTGGACATTGCAATGGGTTTGCCCAGGGTGCCAGTCTTGCTCACACTCTTGTAACCACTTCACCTGCTGTCTGGCTGGCTGTCTCGGGCCCCAGCTCCGACCTGCCTTCAAGTCAGAGGACCCCACTCTACTCCCGTCTACACCCGTCTCAATCCAGAGCAACTCCAAGAAAGTCTCGCCAGTCCCTCCCGATCGACGCAGGTTGTCTGCCAGGCAAATCTGGCCTCTTTATTTTAGTGACGTGACTGCATCTCAGGGCAGAATTCCACCCTCAGGTCCAGTGCAGTGGGGCTGTCGCCTACACCAGCCGGAAGAGGGTTACAGACGAGCCAGAGGAGGCTTGTGCAACGCTGGCCAATGAGGGCAGGGAGCAGTCAGCCAATCACGGCCAGGCTGGGCCCTATAAAAGGCTGCAAGGGCCGAGAGGGCTCACTTTTCCTCCAAGCCCTGGAGCAGGAGGGATCTGGCTGCCTGGGCAGTGACAGATGGAGCCTGAGATAGATTAGAGATGGGGAGAGGCAGGCAGAGCTGCAGGCCTGAGAGGAATTAGGGCTGCAGGGAGGCAGCCAGGGCCGGAAAAGGCAGCAGGGCCACACCTGCTTGCCAATGCAGAGTGGCCATTTTAGATGGCAGTTTGCCCCTGAGGCAGAGGCTAGATGAGGCCTGGCAGTGGGTCACTGAGGCAAGGTGGGTGGGGGGGTTGGCGGTTCCCTGGGAGGGGAGGACCCTGGAGTGCAGGGGCAGTGCTGTGGGACAGTACCATGAGGAAAGGGCTCCGTAGGCCGGAAGGGATGCAGGACATACCACAGAAGACATAACTGCCCAGAAGAGAGCGCCCTGCTGAGTATCCAAGCTAATTCCTGGAGGGACCAGCCGGAGGTGCTGTGCGGGTGAGTTGACCTTGCTACAGCATGCCTGTGGAAGCTTCAACATTTATAAAGACAAAGCAAAAAGTGCGTCCGAGTAATAACAAACCAGACGGCATGTATATGCGACAAAGGAAAAAGATTTGGGCAGTGAATCAAGTACCAGTCTCAAACCCATAGTATCACAGAACAGGGACTCCATTGTAATTAAGACTGAGACTAGATTGCAGTCTAACAGCCACTTTTTCTAATTGCTCTTGAATCGGCACACTTACTCAACACTGTCTTGAAAATAACTGTGCCTCATTGGCGGGGCGGGGTGGTGCATGTGTAACCCACACACTTTGGGTGTGTCTAGATTGGCAAGATTTTGCTCAAAAGCAGGTGCTTTTGCGCAAAATCTTGCCAGCTGTCTAAACTGGCCATGAGAATTTGTGCACGAACACTCACGATCTAATATAAGATTGTCAGTGTTCTTGCGCAAGAACTGTGACACTCCCGCTTGGGAAAAAGCCTTCTTGCGCAAGTTTTCTTGCGCAAGTGGGCCAGTGTAGACAGGGACAGGAATTTTTTGCGTAAGAAAGCCCCGATGGTGAAAATGGCTGCCGGAGCTTTCTTGCGCAAAACCGTGTCTATACTGGGCACAGATGCTTTTGTGCAAAAGCAAATCTTTTGCGCAAAGGCACTTGCCAATATAGAGGCTCTTTTGCGGAAATACTTTTAATGGAAAAACTTTTCCGTTACAAGTATTTCTGCAAAATCAAGCCAGTCTAGACACAGCCCTAGTGTGGTTCACTGTCCCATGGAGTGGTACTTAGACCACTTACAGTGAGAGATAAGAACAAGGGAGCTCTGCAGCTTAAACTGAGTGCCAGGTGGCTTCATAGCTCAATCTATAGCAGCTTTTCTACTAAGCTTTAGAGATCTCAGGTTCAAATCTGCTCTGTGATAGTTACACGTGGTCAGGTTCATGGTCTGCATTTGGAGCCCTTTCAGCTAGGGGTAAAAAAAAAATCATGTGCAATCAACATTTTACAAGTCTTATAATGTTACCATAGACAGGAGGAGTCCAAAAAACCAGTTAACTCTGTTCTGGATACTACTTCGGCAAATGAAAACTGAGCTAACCCCAGGTATACGTGGGGAACGCCCTTATCGCTGGGCTGTGGAGAGCAGGGGGCACATTAACCAGAGTAAATTCTTCCTCCTCGATTCCATGATGTTCTTGACCCAGTTCCACGTTTACTGAAGTCGTTCCAGAACCCTTCTGTGTCCTCAGTGGTTCTGGCAAACTCCACGGTAACACAGGGACAGCCGGGGGAGCCCTGCGTAAGTCATGAAAGATGAACACGAGGAGAGGTTTGGAAAACGTGATGGAAGGGAAAGGTTGAAAAAAACGGGGCCTTGAGAATCAAGAGCCAAGAAGGCCGAGGGGGAACATGCGAGCAGGGTAAGATGGTTATAGCCGGTGCTTTTTTTGTGTTTAAAAAAAAAAAAGTGCCGGTACTCCAGGGGAAAAGTTGTTGAGCTCTGACTGGAGGTGCCGGTACTGCGTCTGGAGGTGCCAGTACTGCATACCGGGCGGTACCATCACAAAGTACTGGTTATAAGTCAGTTATTCGCCATGTGCACTGAGAGCGAGAATCAGCTGAGTTTGCAGTAGGGAAGAGTAAGGTTAGATCTCAGGAAAACCTTTCTACCTGTAAGGCCAGTTAAGTGCTAGACCAGATGACCTAGGGGCACAGTGGAGTCGCTATCACAGACGGTTTAAGAACAGGTGCAAGGAACACCTGTCAGGGAGGGCCTGGGCTTATGTCAGCCTACACAGCCCTGTACTGGTACCACCCCCCCAGGAAGGGGGTGTGAAGCTGTGCGAAAGGGTTTGCCAATTCCCCTGGCTGCTTTCTGCCACCTGGTGAGTGGGCGCTGGGCACCGAGGCCTGCAGGGGAGGGCAGGAGATGAGGCAGGGCACTGCCAAGTGGGCACTTGAGCTGGGCTAGGGGGGTAGCCTGTCCAGTGCTGAGCCAGGGACTGGGGCTGGGGGCAGCTGGTACCCACATACAGCTGCCTAGGGCACCGTGAAATTTGGTGCCCCAAACTTCATGGTGCCCTACACAGTTGCATGTGTCGTATGTAGGTACGCATGGCCCTGACATCCCTTCCAGCCCTCCGTTGCTACGATTTCTGTGTTTTATGTCTCCCTTCGTGGCACAGTCTTCCGGAGCTCCTTTGTATTATAATTAAGTATTTATTTTACAAACCTGAAGGTCTCCTTAAGGTAAGACCATCCCAACACAGCCAAGATAGATTCACATCAGCTCAAGCTGTTGAGGTTTCTCTACTGAGATCCCAGGTTCAATGCTGCCTGGTGGTGGTTGCATAAGCCCAGTAGAAATGTTGACTTTCTTGTAGGAAGAGAGGCATGGGGTGTATGTGAAAACAATAAGGCTGCATCTAGACTGGCAAGTTTTTCCGCAAAAGCACTTGCGTACATAAGATCAGCAAACAATAAGCTCCCATTCAATACCCCACATGGCTCCCTTTTATGCCAATTTCTGGGGCCAACACCCCCACCTAGGGGTGCAGCAGTGATCTGGCTGCTTCCCTCCAATTCGGTAATGTGACATGGACAAAAGTCATTGAGGGGTTCCTGTTCATCAAAGAAGAACAGTTAAAAGGCAACCCATAATGGCAACAGTTAAAAGGCAACCTCTTTTCACACTGTCTCAGAGGTAGCCGTGTTAGTCTGTAACTTTAAAACCAGCGAGGAGTCCTGTGGCACTGTAGAGACTAACACAAATATAGAGCATCATGAGCTCTCATGGGTAAAACCCACTTCCTCAGATGAATTGGAGTGGAAATAACAGAAAACAAGATACATAAACAGCAGAAGTACCTGTCAATTGTAAGACCCATGTTGAAGAGGCTAATTAAGTGGGCTGGATGTGTCCCATTCATCGCTTTTGATGTGAAAAGGCAGCTATTGGAGGCAGGAGACATTGCTCTTTTCACACAGTTAACCCCATGATTCTGTGCATCACAGACAAGTAGGGCTGGAAGGGACTTCGAAAAGTCATCAAGTCCAGCCCCCCACCTTCTAGCAGCAGCATATAACCCTCCTCCCTTCGATGCAATTAAGAGGTATAGTATACCCATTTTACAGATGTAGGAGGAGAGGCTCAACATGCCACCACTTGCAGCGTCCGTGCCAATCTAGATGCGGTGTTTGTCCAAACTGTTCTTATAAACCTGCAGGATTTCACAATGCCCCTTGGAAGTTTATTCTACAGCCACATCCTCCCCTGACTAAATTGCCCTCATTAGCACTGGTCCTTCACTTGATAAGGTAACTCCCTGTTTTTCATGTACTCCCCTATTTATGCTGCATCTGTCATTCCCACTCCATGCATCTGACGAAGTGGAGTTTTGCCCATGAAACCTTATGTCCAAATATATCAGTTAGCCTTTAAGGTGCCACAGGACGACTTGTTGTTTGTGTTGGTACCCAGCATGACTCCCATTTTATGGGTGTGACAGTGGAGCTGGCGAGACTAGCATGAAGTCACGTGCTGAGTCAATGCAAGAGTTAGAAACAGAAACCTAATCTCCAAACACCGCCCCCTCCCCTCCTGTAATCACTAGACAAACTTCCTAGCTTGTCAGTGTCTGCCTAAGTAGATGCAAGACTTGCATTTAATACCTTCTTCTGAAGCACCGAGGGCTAGATGGACTATTAATCTCCTACAGGTTGGACCTCCCTGGTCCAGCACCCTGGGGACCTGACCAGTCCCAGGTGAGGGATTTTGCCGGACGAGGGGAGGTTATATCTGGCCCACCCAGCCCTGGGCCAGCCACCGGCTCCTACCCCGCCACCATGAGCCCTGCTGCACTGCTGGTTCCCCCCACTCCCTTCCCTGCTAAGCCAGGTAGTCCAGCTTCCAACCACACTATGCCGCCCCACGGGGGTGCACTGAGCCCACAGCACTGCTGCCATGTGCCAGGCTCGCCCGCCAGGCAGCCCAGCTGCAGGGAACCCAGCCACCAGCCCGCCACTGGGTCTCCGTGGTCTTGGAACATCCGTGGTCCATCTGGATCACAGATGTTGCCAGACCAGAGAGTCCCAGTTTACAGAGGTTCAACCTGCATGAGAATTCTTAACCCACCTGTAAGCCAGCCCTAGGGTTTCCTGTGCAGCGGGTATTCTTCCGCATCCTTCTGAAATAAAGTGTTGGGTGTGAAATCTGCACACCCATTCTACAGCACAAGGAAGATGGTCTTTCAGCAGAGATCAAGCCACACTCCGTGAGAAGCTTAGGAAAGCCTTTAAAGCGCTCACCTGAGACAGAGGCTTGCCTGTGAGCCATGGCCTTCGCCGCCGGCTTCACCGCTTATTCGTTAATGACGATATATTGGCTTGCACTTGAAGGGAGACATTGCACCCGCCCCTGGAACGTAGCCGCATCTGAGCAGAAGGAAGACGACAGAAAGTGTGTTAGGGCCTTTCAGAGAGAGGGCTCTGTCTGGTGGTGAAAGCCCCAAATTAGTACTCAGCAGGGTTGTATTTCTGGCCCTGCAACTGATTTGCCGCCTGAGCACGAGCAAGTCCCTTAGCTTTTCTGTGCCTGCTCGTGTCATCAGCAAATTAGGAATAACGAGACCCCAGGGGGTGGGGAGGCTTAATTCATTAAGGGTTAGAAAGATCCTCCCATGCGCTAGGCTAGCCAAGGGTAAAGGATTGTTATTGCTTCATAGCTATATAGAATCTGTAGATATTCAGCCCAAAAGGAGACCGCTAAGTTCACCTACTCTGTAGAATAGTGATAGAGATGCAGCTGTGTTAGTCTGATCTTGCTGAAACAAAAGACAGGACTATGAAGCACTTTAAAGACTAACCGGATGGTTTATTAGGGGATGAGCTTTCGTGGGTCAGACCCACTTCCTCAGATCAAATTGTGGAAGAGAATTGGCATGACCAAAGGAATACAATGAAAAAAGTGAACACATGATTAAACTGACAAATCAGATTTAGAACAGAAGGGGGGTGATGGGGAGGGCTAGTAGCTCTGAGATAATGATATGAGGGGTGATAATTGGGGAAGCTATCTTTGTAATGGGTAAGGTAATTAGCATCTTTGTTAAGGCCCATTCGTAAAGTGTCAAATTTAAGCATGAATGACAATTTGACACTTTGAGGAGTAACGATAGTCCGAATTAGGGGCTTTAGTTTGAACTACCTAGCCCGTGCCGCATGTAGCCGCGGGCACGGAGTCCGAACTACCGGGCATTTAAAAATGGCGGTGCCCGGGAACATGCAAACGAAGCTCGGGATATTTTAATCCCGGGCTTCATTTGCAAGGTCGAACTAGGGTGGCTAGTGTAGACATACCCATAGATACTAGCCTTCCCCCTCATCCCCTTTCTGTTTGAAATCTGATTTGTCAGTTTAATAATGTGTTCACTTTTTTTCATTGTATTCCTGTGGTATATATGGTCATGCCAATTCTCTTCCAGAATTTGATCTGAGCAAGTGGGTCTGGCCCCCGAAAGCTCATCACCTAACAAACCATCTTGTTAGTCTTTAAAGTCCTGTCTTTTGTTTCACCTACTCTGACCTCCTTCCTATCTCAGGTCATGGGAGAAAACGTCAGGGCCGACCCACAATATTTTGGCACCTGAGGCGGGGAGCTCAACTGATGCCCCCTTGCTTGGGCCCAAACTTTGAAAGGTCTCAATTCTGCTTTCTTCTTGTTCTTCTCCTCTCACGGGACTGCTTTGCTACCTACAGATGCACCAGCAGCAGTTCTACACTCTGGGTCCTGGTGGCACCTCCCTCTTCCTCCCCCGCCCTCCCACAACAGTCTGGCACCTGAGGCAGCCGCCTCAGTTCACCTCATGGTAGAGTCAGCCTTGGAAAACGTATGGAGTTATCGTGGAGAGTTCTCTGAAAATGTCCATGCAATGTGCAGCTGCAGTCAAAAAGGCAAATAGGATGCTAGGAATTATTAAAAAAGGGATAGAAAATAAGATGAAGAATATCTTACTGCCCCCTATATAAAACTATAGTACGCCCACATCTTGAATACTGTGTACAGATGTGGTCTCCTCACTTCAAAAAAGATATTTTGGCATTAGAAAAGTTTCAGAAAAGATTAGAGGTTTGGAACTGGTCCCGTATGAAGAGAGGCTAAAGAGACTGGGACTTTTCCGTTTAGAAAAGAGGAGACTGAGAGGGGATATGATAGAGGTCTATAAAATCATGAGTGGTGTGGAGAGAGTGAATAAGGAAAAGTTATTTACTTGTTCCCATGCTATAAGAACTAGAGGACACTAAATGAAATTAATGGGTAGCAGGTTTAAAACAAATAAAAGAAAGTTCTTCACACAGCGCACAGTCAACCTGTGGAACTCCTTGCCAGAGGAGGCTGTGAAGGCTAGGACTATAACAAAGTTTAAAAAAGGGCTAGATACATTCATGGAGGTTAGTTCCATAAAAGGCTATTAGCCAGGGGGTAAGGAATGGTGTCCCTGACCTCTGTTTGTCAGAGGCTGGAGAAGGATGGCAGGAGACAAATCGCTTGGTCATTGTGTTCGGTCCAACCTCTCTGGGGCACCTGGTGCTGGCCAGTGTCGGCAGACAGCATACTGGGCTAGACGAACCTTTGTTCTGATCAGTTTGGCCGTTCTTATGTTCTTATGTCTTATTCTTTAGCCAAAGGACGTTTGTGCTGCCGGATATTTAATAGGAAGGAGCCCCCTTTGCCTTTGGATGGTGACTGGGATCTGCACGTTCCTATCCAAGGGGGTGTGCGGCTTTCCGTCTGTGTCCCTTCGCAGGCTGTGACGGCAGGGCAGACCAGGGAAATGCATTCAGCGCAGGGGCTTTACGGCAAAGCGCAGCCATGTGAACTGCAAGGCAAGCAATCTTCGCCGCCTCCTTATCCATGCTGCAGATGGTGCGCAGCTCTAAGCCTCTTTTGGACTCCTAATCCAGTTTGCAGTGGCCACGCGGGGGAGAGTAGCCCACTTTTTCTGCGGCCGCAGAGAAGCTGTTCCCAGGGCCGAGCAGAGAAAGCTGCACGAGGGAAGAGACGTAGCGATTTCAGCCCCTTTCCTTGCTCTTTGGACAGCCAACGCTTGACTGGACGTGTTTCCTCATTCGCTCACGAAAACGGCAACGCAGAGAGGGAAAGACCTGTGTCCTGACCTTGGATTTTCTATGTGAAGGCTCCGGGCAGGGAGACAGACACGGCTCTGGATTATTGGTCTCACCAAAGTGATGTCTCTGGATTGCATTCAGTGGGGTAAGTCGAGGAATATGGACATTTTTATTCTTCGGGGATATGCCTCTCCGAATGGAGAGCACCCAAAGTGAGGCTGAGTATGGGAAATGAAGCCAACAGAGAAGCCACATTAGAAAGGCAGCAATGTAGAAAGACGGAATGGATGCAGACTCAGGGACGGCCTGTCATGTTTTTCAGTAGAAAAGGACTTGGGGGATTACAGTGGCTGAGAAGCTGGATAGGAGTCAATAGGGTGCCCTTATTGCCAAAAAGGCTAGCGGCAGATTGGGGTGCATTAGTAGGAGCATGGCCAGCAGATCTAGGGAAGTGATTTTCCCCCCTTTATTCGGCTCTGGTGAGGCCACATGTGGAGTATTGTGTCCAGTTCTGGGCCTCCCGTCACAGAAAAGATGTGGACGCATTGGAGAGAGTCCAGCAGAAGGCAACAAAAATGATTCGGGGGCTGGAACACATGATTTACGAGAGGCTGAGAGATTTTGGCTTATTTCATCTACTGAAGAGAAGAGTGAGGGGGGAGTTGATAGCAGCCTTCCACTCCCGGAAGGGGGGTTCCAAAGAGGACGGAGAGAGGCTGTTCTCAGTGATGGCACAACGACGAGCAATGGTCTCAAGTTGCAGTGGGGGAGGTCTAGGTGGGATCTTGGGAAACACTATTTCCCTGGGAGGGTAGGGAAGCCCTGGGATGGGTTCCCGAGGGAGGGGATGGAGTCTCCATCCCTGGAGGTGTTTATGTCCTAGCTGGACAAAGCCCTGGCTGGGATGATTGAGTTGGGGTTGGTCCTGCTTTGGGCAGGGAGCTGGACTCCTGAGGTCTCTTCTAACCCTAGATTCTGTGATAGGCATTCCAAGGGAGGACAATCACTTGCTGTAGCAAAAGTGGGGCAGAGACGGGGTTGCATGGGGCAAACACGCTCTTGCTTTTGAAGTGAGGTGTCTGAGGGAGGAGGGCACCTGAGACACACGATAGCTTGGGCTGGAAGTATTCCCAACGAGTGTATTTTGAGCTGGTTAGGGTGTTCTAGCCAGAAGACTTCCAAAGGCTTGAACCAAAGACCATGGACATCAATGAGGTGTCAGAGCAGAGGACTTCTCATCATCTTTCCATAGAAATCCACGTTCTTTGGGCAGGCGAGGCCTTTCCGAGGCAAATGGTTTTCCTGTTCAGCAGCTGCTGAATCGAACTTTCCTGATCTAACCTGTCACAGCTGGTTGAAATCTCATGTGATATTCAGGAGCGGTGGCCAATTAAGAACAGATCAACCAGATAAGCTGATACGGGCTCCCAGGAACAGAAGGGGGCCCCCCTGTGATCCCATCTGTTCCCATCTGCCTTTAAAGCATTCCTCACCTTGGTTAGATTGGCTGATCTTGGCATTTCTGTCCATGGCTGTGCATCCTATTCACCAGTAGGGGGGAGGGATAGCTCAGTGGTTTGAGCATTGGCCTGCTAAATCCAGCATGGTGAGTTCAATCCTTGTGGAGGCCACTTAAGGATTTGGGGCAAAAATTCATCAGGGATGGTACTTGGTCCTGTTGAGAAGGCAGGGGACTGGACTAGATGACCTTTCAAGGTCCCTTCCAGTTCTAGGAGATAGGTAATCTCCATTATATTTGGTACCCCTTACATTGTCTACAAACACTGATGGGAAAGATTTCTTCATTACCAGTCCTCAGCCCCATCCTCTCCTCTACCTAGAAGCAAAGTCTGTACATTTTTGGCCTATCCAACAATGTCATTCATTCGTTCCTGCGCCTGCATGGCTTATTGTGGAGAATGAATGAATGATTTGTACTCAATACAGATTTGTAGAATAATAAAAGGTAAAGCCAGAAGGGACCATTAGATGATCTAGTTAGATGATTTTATATATCCCAGGTCATTACACTTCCCCCATCACGCTGTAGTGCAGTTTCAGTATTTACACTGTTTAACAGGAAATGTACGATGCTTAAATTATAGGCCACTAAGTGCTCAGATCTGTTGCGGTGAGAAATGTAAAGCTGCAAGGAGACTTACTGGGCTAAATTTTCAAATTTGGCCGCCTGATAAGGGGTCTGTTCACTGTCTCTTAGGTCAGCAGGTGAAGCATGAGCCTGAAAGTGAGCCTCAAACCCACGTCCGTTCATCTCTCTGCATTTGTAAAACAGCTCCAAGTGGTTCTGATCCTGCACCCACATGGTCCTGGGTGTAGGATGAGCTCCCATGGCTGAATCTGCCTTTTTTAAATTTTATCGGTGACCATGCTTGGCCCCTTGTTAATTATTATAGCAGAACCTCAGCATTATAAACAGCAGAGTTACCAACTGACACACCTCATTGGAAGTACGTAATCAGACAGCAGACAGACACCCCTCTCCCCAAAAAGCAAATGCAATACAGAACTATGTTAAATGTAAATACTACATACAAAGATGTGGAGAAATTTGAGGAAGTCCAGAGAAGAGCAACAAAAATAATTAAAGGCCTAGAGAACATTAGCTATGAGGGAAGACTGAAGGAATTGGGCTTGTTTAGTTTGGAAAAGAGAAGGCTGAGAGGGGACATGAGAGCAGTTTTCAGGTATCTAAAAGGGTGTTACAAGGAGGAGGGAGACAAATTGTTCTCCTTGGCCTCTGAGGACAGAACTAGAAGCAATGGGCTTCAACTGCAGTAATGGAGGTTTAGGTTGGACATTAGGAAAAAGTTCCTACCTGTCAGGGTGGTGAAACACTGGAATAAGTTGCCTAGGGAGGTTGTGGAATCTCCATCACTGGAGATATTTAAAAGCAGGTTAGACAGACACCTGTCAGGGATGATCTAGACCATGGATTCCCAAACTGGAGGGCATGAAGAAATTCCAGGGAGGGCACGAGGCAACCCACCCCGGTCAATCCCACCCAAGTTTTGCTGCTATTTTTTTGGGAGGGGGGCGTGAGAGTTTCTCAGAAATCAAAAAGGGGGCGTGATGCCGAAAAGTTTGGGAACCACTCATCTAGGCGGTGTTTTGTCCTGCCGTGTGGGCAGGGGACTGGACTCGACCTGTCAAGGTCCCTTCCAAAAATTCTATACAATAAGGAGTTGTAAAAAACTTTGACAGAGTAAGGGGACTGTTTCTATGCTTGTTTCATTTAAAGTAAGGTGGTGAAAAGCTGCCTTTTGCTTCTGCACGGCTGCATCAATTCACAGTTCGGTGGTGAACTTTTGAAAGAGCAGCCTTAACATTTTGTTTAGAGCCACAA
Source organism: Pelodiscus sinensis (assembly GCF_052426305.1). NCBI lineage: Eukaryota > Metazoa > Chordata > Testudines > Trionychidae > Pelodiscus > Pelodiscus sinensis. The sequence goes on from NC_143054.1 coordinate 5,577,491, forward strand.
ACTTTTCAGAGTTACTAACAACCTCCATTCCTGAGGTGTCTGTACCTCTGAGGCTCTTCTGTACTCATGTGCTACTAGTAGTCATCATTGTCAACTCATCATGATTCTTTCCATAGCACCCAAAATGCATTAGGAGCTTTTCAGAGCAAATAAAGTCATGAGATGGGTTTATACTCACCTCCTGTTTTCCCTCATTGTATCAGGCCTCCTTTTGATCCATTGTATCTCCAGCAATGCTGATGTGAATATCCCTTCCTTTTTTTAAAATTGTGCTTTTATTCTGTTGTGAAGAGCCCTGAGATGCTTGGCCAAGTTGATGCACTTTTAAAATGCCTTTAGGAGTAGTGTTTGTGCCTACCAAATGTTTGAACACTAATGCATGACCCATTGCCCATACCCATTTGAAAACGGGAAAACTGCATGTGTAAATCAGCAGTTCTCGGCGGATCTGTTCCGAGTGCACAAACGTGCACTTATGCAGGTATTTTTGAGAAGCTGGATCCATTGATTCATTGCCTCCGTCCCCCTATTAATGCAAAATTATGTCCTCCATTTTCACATCCAATCTATGTTTATTGGACCCAAAGGACGAGAATTCGTCCATTTCATTTGGTGGATTATTCCAGTTGATGTGGCCTCGGTTTCCTTCCACTTCTATTTATACTCTTTGCATCCTCTGAACAATTCCTCTCCCTGCTCGGGATGAATTGTTAAACGCAACCATCCTAGAATTTAGAGATGCAAAAGAACTGGGATAAAAACTTTCTCATTGAAGTCCATGTCAAAACAGCCACTGAATTCAATAGTAGTTCATCCCTGTGTTGTTGGCTTATCTAGCCGGTCAATTTGCTGCCCATACATGATTGCTCCCTATTGTACATTTAGCAGTTTTCTATCCATTCTAAGTTTTTAAATGTGCTGAGTGATGGATCTTCCACTTCTTCCCTTCAGGTACTGTTGGCACTGTTTAATGCTTGCAGACTATTTTAGTTTCTCTAAGCACTGCTTGGCCACGTAATGTATGTATATATAGATCCTTTAATCGCTCTCATACTTGCTGCCTCTTAATCTCAACTTTGTCTCTCAAAGACTTTCTGGCTTGCATGCATACTTACGTGTTTGACAGGAGAGGTGGTGCAAGTGCATAGCTAGAGCACAGTAAATAATTCATTTCCCTCCCCCCCCCCCCAGAAAAAATACATTTGAAACCACGCATGCACATAGAAACGCGACCATTCTTTTTGTGAGGTGATGCTGCTTAAGCAAAGAAGCTACTAGACTGGGATTTGGGAGCTGGGCTTTTTATTCCCAGTTCTGCCACTGGCTTTCTGTGTGGCCTTGGGCAAATCACTTCACCCGCTGTGTCCCTCTCCTCCTGTCTATTTCGACTGCAAACTTGGTGGGGTGGGGACTATCGCTCGCTATGGCAAACACAGCATCCAGCACAATGGGCTGCTGTCTCAGCTGGAAGCCCTAAGCAATACTGTAATACATATAGGTAAGTAACCATAGCTATGCAAAAGGGCCTCTCCTTGCTCAACAGCACCACTATGCAACTATGTATTTTTGCCTTATGTATCAGCAAAGAAATCTTCAGCTAATTTCCAGGAGCAGAATCTCCACCGGGGTGTTAAGCAAAGTGGCAGAAAGCCCATAACTTCAGATCCCAGGCGAGGGATGTTAAATATAGTTTAATCAACTAATCGACTAGTCGATGGATTTTTTCCATCGACTAGTTGATAAGCAGGGAACTGGTCCTGGTCCTGGGAGTTAACCCTGCTGCAGCTCTGCCTTTTAAATGTATTAAGAACTGGCAGGCTCTTAATATATTTAAAAGGCTGAAGCACAGCAGGAGGGACCCAGCACGAGCTGGGATAGCTGATTGGCGGCTCATATTGGGTCCCCCCTGCTGCGCTTCTGCTTTTTAAATGTATTAAGAGCCAGCAGGCTCTTAATACATTTAAAAAGCAGAGTTGCAGCGTCTGAGACTGGGCACGAGTTGGGAATCCTCAGATTCCCAGCTCGCGGCCAGTCCCCGCTGTTCCCCTGCCCCCCTGTGGAAACGGTGCTGGGGGGGACCAGCTTTTAAGTCAGGTCCCCACATCATTGGATCCTACTCCTCTCCTCCCCTCCCCACTGCCTCTGCTAGAGGCAGCAAGTGGGGGTGGGGGAATGACTAATTGAGGAATTAGTTGACTCTCTGATAAGCTTTTGCTTATTGGATAGTCAACTAGTCACTTACATCTCTATCCTAGGCTAAGGGCTTGTCTACACTAAAAGGAAGATCACTGCTGCGGTGATCAATCTTTCAGAGTTCGATTTAGTGAGCCTAGTTAAGGCTGGCTAAATCAAACTCTGAGGGCTCCTATGTGGCATCTGTTACGCTTCCTTTAGCGAGGAGTAAGGGAAGCCAACAGGCATGTTTAATGTAGACCTGGCCTAATTAATGAGGTTCAGGCAGCAAGAGAAAATAAGAAAAACTTGATCTAGAAGCTTTTGAAAGAATGAATACCGAATTTTACGGTCACTTTTTGAAACTCTTGTTGCACGTTAACATTGCAAAATATCAAGAATATAACAGCAACTCTTAGAGCTGAATCAAGACTTTGTAACAAATGAGTTAGTCAGTGAATTTCCCTTTTGCCCGTCTTCACGGAACCTTTTCTAACCCCTCACAACGGTCTGGAATTTATTTGCAATGCCGGGATTAAAGCCCTGCTGTGCTGGTGAGTTGTGATAGGTCACAGGAGTCACATGATGGTGTTCCCACTTCCTGAGATCACGAACACAAACGCATAGAAAAGATTTTGGCATAAAATCCCATGGGAAATGAATTCGGATTTGCTTCCGTTGAGTACCTGAGCAGTCTTGAAACTCGCTCTGTACCGATCCACGTGAGCAAAACGACGCGCATTCCTCAATTTGTTTAAAAAACCTGAACAAATGTTCCTCGAGACTTGTGCTGCATTCTATTCTGCATGGATCGCTGGTGCATTCCCGTCCTATCCTCAGCGATGCTCTTATTTTAAGCCTCCTCAACGGCACCCAAAGCCTCTTAATAACTAATCTCAATTCTTTTCACATCTGTCTCTGAAGTGGACACGTGAATTCAGGTCAGGATCAGGCTTAGGCAAGGGATTGGGGATCCCTGGCAGCCTATTCTGGGAGGATTGCGTGGCCAAAGGAGAAGGGGGGCAGGACTCCGACCAAACTGGCGTTACCTGTTTTGGAGTCACTGGTAATCAGAAGAAGAAAACAATCTAGAACAATCTAGAACCGGTGTGCGGTGGAGAACAATAGAGTTAAAAATGGCTGCCCTTAAAGGGGCAGGCAACCTTTATTTTTGCTCAATAACTTCCCCCCACCTTTTTTTTTTGTGCTTAACAAATCCTTGGTATTCCTCATAAAAAAAATTATTGTTTGGTGTTCCTCAGTCTAAAAAAGTTTAAGAAACACGGATCTAGAATGTGTACGGATCAATGTCCTAACTAGGGATGTAAAATCCAGTTTAATCAGTCGTCTGGTTAAACGTTACATTTAACAGCTTAACCGATTAAGCCGTATCCCTCAGGTGGGGGCCGCTCAGCTGGGCTGCTGGCCTCGAGGGGCTGCTGGTGGCCGACGCTACCCACAGCACGAGTTGCCAGATTTCACTGCTTCCGTCCACGTTGTTTGTTTGCTAGCCATATTACTGAAGTCACACGCACATCAATTGAGTGCATGTAAGTTGAGGTGTGTGCTGACTGGATACAATACGGGCTGTGAGAGGCAAAATGTGGCCGGGGATGGCCAGAGCCACAGCTCACGATGTCTGTGGAAAGCAAGTAAGGTTTAGGGCATCCTGTTCTCTGCCCCTATCGCCAGTTCAGGCAGGAGCTCTAAGGCCTAGAAAGGATTTTGTTGACGACAAATCCAGCCTCCTGCACTCTTAAAAATCTCCAGTGATGGAGATTGCAGAACCTCAGTGGGCAATTTATTTCAGCTTAACCACCCGGACAGGAATTTTTTTTCCTTAATGTGCAACCTAAACCTCCCTTGCTACAATTTAAGCCCATCGCTTCTTGTCCTGTCCTCAGCACAAGGAGAACAATTTTCCCCCTCCTCCTTGTAACACCCTTTTAGACACTTGAAAACTGCTATCATGTCCCCTCTCAGTCGTCTCTTTTTTAAACTAAACAAGCCCCATTCTTTCAGTCTCCCCTCATAGCTCATGTTTCCTAGATCTTTAATCATTTTTGTTGCTCTTCTCTGGACCTTTTTCCTTAAAAAAGGAAACATGAAGGCCATATAGGGATTGACAAGCCTACAGGAAAGGCTAGAGATGTTTTATATGGGCCTCAAAATGCAGCTCTCAAGATTTGTTGTGTATGCTTTAAACACAGGCTCGGTTGCGCAAAAGAGCCCATGCTGGTGTTGTTGGCACAGAGAAGGCAGGCATAGATCTACTTAATGGAAAGATTAATTTACTGGAGAAAAGGTGCTCATTCTAGACCATTCTCACTTTCCTGAGAGCTTCCCTGGCAGATACCACAGCTAAACAGCTGATTGTGCATAACAAATCTATTTGTGCTACACATGTTACAGCTGACATAGCAGTGTTTGACAATGAGCCACAATTTAGTGGACATTGAATCATAGAATCCTAGAACTAGAAGGGACCTTGAGAGGTCATCGAGTCCAGTCCTCTGTCCTCATGGCAGGACCAAGCACATCCCTGACAGGTGTCTATCCAACCTGCTCTTAAATATCTCCAGTGATGGAGATTCCACAACCTCCCCAGGCAATTTATTCCAGTGTTTCACCACCTTGACAGGCGGGAAGTTTTTCCTAATGTCCAACCTAAACCTCCCTAGATGCAGTTTAAGCCCATTGCTTCTTGTCCTGTCCTCAGAGGCCAAGGGGAACAATTTGTCTCCCTCCTCCTTATGACACCCTTTTAGATACCTGAAAACCGCTATCATGTCCCCTTTCAGTCTTCTCTTTTCGAAACTAAACAAGCCCGATTCTTTCAGTCTTCCCTCACAGGTCATGTTTTCTAGACCTTTCATCATTTTTGTTCAGAAGCTTCAGGGGGTAGCCAAGTTAGTCTGTACAGAAAAAAACAACAAATGGTCTTTTTTTTCTCCATTTTTTTCTCCCCTTCCCCCTCTTTCTCTCCTATTTATTTTGGGTCTGCCCATCCTAAACTTAATACTCCAGTCATCTGAAGAAGTGGGCTGTGCCCACAAAAGCTCATGATACCATCCACATGTTTTGTTAGTCTATAAAGTGCTACCAGACCATTTGTTGTTATCATTTTTGTTGTTCTTCTCTGGACCGTCTTCAATTTCTCCATGTCTTTCTTGAAATCACTGCAAAAGCCCATGTGGTGTTACATAGAGGCTGTTGGATTTGCATCACTGAATACAGAGGATCTGTCAAGCACCCGGATCCCAGAACGATCAGTGAACATTGCACCAATTATCAAAAAACCAAAGGAAAACATGGTAATTACTAGCCTACTGCATGGTCTACTTTGTAAAACAATGGAATGCATACGAAGAGAAAAAGTTCACTGGATGGAAAGGGATTGGAATTATGAGCATTAAGCAGCATTAACAGCTTAATAGGCAGGACATCTTTCCAGAGAAACTTGCTCCCTTCTTAGGTGTATTGAATTAAAAGTTCCGCAGATGAGGGGAGCACAAAAGATGTACTATTTGGACTTGAAAGCAGTTGTGCCTTGTGAAATCTGGATTGAAAAACGAATGCAAAAGGCTTGGGTAGGAATGCTGTTGGGTGGATTCAAACCAGTCCAAAAGGCCAGGAACAAAGGGAATTCCCCTTGGAAAAACAGTGCAGGATGCTAGAGATGGCCGTGTGCTGCAAAGCTCAGATGCAGATTTGGATCCAAACATCTTCAGAGTCCAGGTCGGGGGTGGTTAATCTGCAGCCCATACTCTGTACACGGCTCATCAGGGTAAGTCACTGTAGGGCTGCTAGACAGGCTGTTAACCTTACGTCCGCAGGTACAGCTGCCCGCAGCTCTCATTGGCCACAGTTCGCCATTCCCAGCCAATGAGGACTGCAGGAAGCAGCAGCTGCTGCCAGTAGCTCAGCTCACAAGGCCAAGAGCACAAAAGTGACAGGATGGGAGTGCCACCGTTACTTCTGTGCTGCTGCTGGGGAAGGACAGGGCATTGCCTTCAGAGCTACGCACCTGGCCACCTGCTGTCTGGCCACCCAGTTGTGAAGGTAGCACAGAAGTAAGAGTGGCCATACTGTAATCCGCCCCGCCCCAAATAATCTTGTGATCTCCCTGCAAATCGCATATGGAGAGAGATTAAAAAGACTTGGACTTTTCATCTTAGAAAAGAGGAGGCTAAGGTGGGATATGATAGAGCTCTATAAAATCATGACTGCTGTGGAAAAAGTGAATAAGGAAAAGTTCTTGACTTGTTCCCATCACATAAGAACTAGGGGTCATCAAATGAAATTAGCAGGTTTAAAATAAACCAAAGGAAGCTTTTCTTCACGCAGCGCACAGTCAACCCGTGGAACTCCTTGCCAGGGGATGTTGTGAAGACTAGGACTTTAATAGGGCTCAAAAAAGAGCGAGATAAATTCATGGAGGTTAGGTTCATCAATGGCTATGTGTCCCTAGCCTCTGTTTGTCTGGAAATTGATGGCAGGAGAGAGATCGCGTGATAATTACCTGTTGTGTTCACTCCCTCTGGCTCATCTGGCATTGGACACTATAGGAGAACAGGATACTGGGCTAGCTGGACCCTTGGTCTGACCTAGTCTGGCTGTTCTTATGTTCCAAGGCTAGGACCCACAATTTGAGAAATGCTGGTTTCCCCCATGGAATATGTGTAAGACCAGATTTCACGATCTGTGCCATGTTTTTCATGACCGTGACTTCAGCAGGGCCTTACTAAATAGCAACCGAGAGACCTTGCTGCCGTGAACTTACCTAATTCTTTTCTGAATCCTGTTACAGTCTTGGCCTTCACAACCTCCCCCGCCGGCGAGTCCCACGGGCTGGCTGCGCATGGTGCGAAGATGGGCTGCCTTCTCTTGCTCTAAACCCGCTGCCTAGCCTTTTCATCGGCTGGCTCCTGGCTCTTTGCTGGGCTTCACATCTGAGGCGGTGAGTGGTGAATTGGCTCCTGACCACAGGGGGCAGAGCTAGGCTGGAATAAGCAGATGGAAGGATCTTACTTTGGGGGGGACGGCAGAGGAGACCGGTGTCTCCAGCTGGGAGAGGTCTAGGATTAGGGTACACAGCCAGAGACACCGGGGTCAATGCAGATTCCGGCAAGGGTTGCTCTGAGAGAGGGTTTGTCAGTAGGGCAGAGAAGACGTCAGTAGCCCAGGCGGGCAGAGGAACTGTTCGGTTTTATTGGGACTTTGGTTTGGCCTTGTTCATAAGGGGTCTGAGCTGGAGTTACTTGGCCATAGGGCTGAGCCACAGAACACCTGGGGGCAGGGACTGGTGGCTGACAGGAGGTGCCGGGGCTGAGGAGAAAAGAAGCCCCCTCACACTGACACAAGGGGGTGGGGTTTCCGAGGGTGAGTGAGCCCCGTCAACCTTCCCTACACGTAACACCTCAATGACATCCAAAGCTAAGTAGGGCCCTCTTCTGGCCCACTCAGCCTCCTTAGCACCAGCACTACAACTGGCAGGTATTTTTTTTCCTCTCCCCCTTCTTAACCTGTTATAAATTCGAGCACTTAACACTTAACAACTTTCCTGTTGTTTCTACTCCAACCCATCTGAGGAAGCAAAATGCAGGACAATGTAGCACTTTAAAGACTAACAAGATGGTTTATTAGATGGTTTTGCCCATGCCGGCTCATGATACTAGCTATATTTCGGTAGTCTCTACGGTGCCACAGGACTGCGCGTTGTTTTTAAAGTTACAGGCTAACACGGCGACTCCCCCTCAGACTCCATTTAATAGGTGAACTGCTCGGGAGAGTCAGACTCTAATGTGTAATGCCCCGGTGCCTGCCCCTTATCGATGGATTGCTGTGTGCTTCTGACTGGCTGACAAGCCAACCTCCTAAGGCTGTGGCTACTGCGCCTATGCTCCTTTGCCGCCACAGGGAAAGAGTTCTGTGTGCAGGACTTTACGGGGTTTCTTTTCCTGCTCTGGCCCCAGGCCGCGAGGGTGGTGGTGCAGCAAATGGAGCAATTTCAAGGGGTCGTTTGAGGCAGAGATGGCAAGTCGATCTTGCCTGGGCAGAGGGGCTGCACGGCACATGAGACTGGGCGGCACGCGTTGCCTTCTGGAGCTGCTGTGAGCCAAAGAAAAGGGAAGAGGAGAGGGTACTGGGGGAGCATGGGTGGCGGGTAATGTAAGCAAGGGAAGGCACTGCCTCCCAAAGCTGCCCACACTGCCCAGACGCCCAGGAGGGGCGAGGACCATGCTGTGTGGCAACCTGGCTCCCTGGCAGCATGGTGGCCAGGCTGGCCTGCAGCCAGGCAGTGGGGGGGGCGTGACTTTGAGTCAAAGGGGTGGGGCTTCAGCTTGCCTTGCACAGCTGGACCTACCTCCGCCGCCCATGTGGGGGAGAGAGAAACCAGAGACGAAACTGGTCCAGGGGAAGCCAGAGAAAGCGTGGAGTTCAGGGGTGGTGAGCAGAGAGAGGATTTGGGTAGGGCAGAGAGGGGATGGTTAGAAGTGAGAGAGTCAGGTTTGAACAGAGAGGGGGTGAGGGAGTTGGAGTAAGGCAGAGGGGGGGTGAGGGAGTTGGAGTAAGGCAGAGAGGGCGGAATCTGTGACAAGGGACTCAGGGTTGTCTCATGTCATTAGTGTCAGGTCTCTAGCCTGTGGAATGGGGACTAACAGAGTCCCTGCCATACTGCACGGTGTTCCTGCCAATATACAGCCGTCTACTATATATTGAAAGAGTTTGTCTGTCTTTTCAATAAGTCCTCCAAAATGGTAAGAGTCAGGACCAACAATCTGGTAGACAGCTTCCTCTTATTATAACCTAAAGCAAGGTCGGGGTCTGGTTTTGCCAGGACAATGGGATGTGCCTGGAATGGGATTACATAGCCATAGTAGTGAGCGATAGGAAAACCCAGTTTGATTCCAGAATCTATCTCCTGATAAGGGGAGGATTTAGTTTCCCAATAAAGGGCTGTCATGATCGTGAGAGATGGCCAGCAGCCTGGGGACTAAGGGGTTAATTCTACCTAACCCAGGTAGAGTTGGCCAATAGGAATGTAAGTAGGAATTTCAAACTGGGACAACGGAATTTTGGGTTTTTCCCTCTCCTTTGTCCTGGGTAGTTTCACTCCAGCTACTGAGGGAGGGAGACAGAATGTCCCCCTTCAAGAATAGACTCTTCTATAAGTAGGGTAAAGTTTAGGTAAATCCGTTAGGTTTTATGGTTTGGGAAATGGGATCTGATGTCTGTACACTTTTTAAAAATGTTTTTGCTTTCCTTTGTAACTAAGTTTTAGGCCCATGGTGGAGTTTCCCCATGATTATTATTTTGTGGCTACGTCTAGACGACATCCCTTTTTCGTAAAAGGGATGTAAATTAGACTTATCGCAATTGCTAATGAAGTGGGGATTTAAATCTCCCCCGCTTCATTAGCATAAAAATGGCTGCCGCTTTTTTTCGGCACGGCACTTTGCCGGAAAAAAGCACCAGTCTAGACGTGGATCTTTCGGAAAATAAAGCCTTTTCCGAAAGATCCCTTATTTTAAGTCTCTCCCTGGTTTCTTTATTATTACTTGGATGGTGGCAGCGGATTTTATCCCCAAAATCTAGGTTAAGATTTTGGGGGGAAGCTTTATACCAAAGCCTGGCAGATAAGGCTTTGGGATACTTTTGCGGGCCTGCACTTCTACATTTATTGTGCCAGAGTGAGGAAGGAGCCATGACAGGGGCATATCAAATCAAACTGATTCTTGACTAGATCTTAGCCACAAGACCGGACTAAACCAGGCATAGGCCTGGCTGACGTTGTGTAAGTTTCTCTCACACAGTTCTGCTAAGATGTCTCAATATCCCTTAAGCCTTTAACCCCTGCCAAACAGAGACTTCCTGTAGTACTGTGATTTTACAAGAAGAAAACTCATGTCTGCAATGGTGATGGATACCAATTTACGAATCTGGGTGGATGGGGAGATAGGAATGCCCACAGGGGACTATGAAGGAGTAAATTCTATGCCTATTTGTGCATGCGATCTAGACTAGGATGTGACTCAGAGCTGGCCTCCATTGTAAAGACAGGATGTGAGGGGGAGGGGCTAAACCGAGTTGTGAGTTGCCTCCCACTCTGGCTCCAGACATGCGAGGGTAGGGAAGGTCTGAGGATGAGAATTCCTACCTGTTTGGTCCCACTACCAAAGAGGGAGGTAGAGTCAGTCACTGAATTTAATAGGCAATGGTGTACTATAACGTGTGTGTCAATCTGTTACTTCCTATGGATGGTATATAGAAATTATATAAACCTGTCGTAAGGTCTCCGGGCTCCTGGTCGCTGCTGCTACTGTGGCAGGGGTCAAAGCCCTGGGCCCCTTATATCACTGCTGGAGCCCTTAGCGTAGTGGTCTCCAACCTTTTGATGCAGGAGATCACTTTTTGAATTTAACTGCAATCCAAGATCTATCTGAAACCCAAATACCCTACCCCCGCCTCTTGAGAGGCCATGCCCCTGCTCACTCCATCCTCCCCCCTCCCGCCGTCGCTTTCACTAGGCTGGGGCAGAGGGTTGGGGTGCAGGTTCTGGCCTTGGATTAAGGGATCTGGAGTGTGAGGGGCTCTGAGCTGCAGGCAGTTGGGATATCAGAGGGGGTTCTAGGTGCAGGCTCTACGAGGGCATTTGGATGCAGTCAGTGGTGCTTGGGGTTAGGGATGCAGAAGGGGGTTCATGACTGGGGTAGGGTTTTGGAATGTGGGCTTCAGCTGGGCACTGTTTACCTCGGGTGACTCCCGGGTGGTGGTGCAGTGGGGTTAATGCAGGCTCACCCCTGCCCCAGCCCTGCACCCCTCCCAAAAGCAGCCAGCAAACTCCTTCCATCCCAAGCCCTGTTGTCCCCTCTCTGTTTTATGGAGTTAGGATACAGAGTGGGAGAGGAGGCACCTTGATATCAGCACCCCTCCACTCCCTCCCCTCCCCTGTCCTGCACAGCAAGTAGGAGGATCCTGAGGGAACAGCGTCAAGGCAAAGGGCAGGAGGTGAGCAGCAATGGGGGGGAGGGGCAGCTGAAGTGCCCGCACTTGATAACAGCCTCTTGGCCAAACCGGTCAGGATCACCTGTCAGAGGCTCCAAGATCCACCAGTAGATCCCCATCTACTGCTTGGTGACCACTGCCTTAGCGGCAGTCTCTGGGCAGTGCTGAGGGCTGGGCGGGAGGAGGGGGGGGAGAGGGGAGGGGAGGGACAGGGTGGTCCAGGCAGTGCTAAGGACTGGCTACCTCGGGTCTGTCCCTTCCTCCGATGGCCCCTCCCCTTCTGGGAGCTGGGAGCCGGCCCCTCACCTTGCCCAGGGCCCAGCGAGTTGGTCCGCTGTCCTGAAGATGACTCTTTAATTTAGCAGGAAAAGGTGTCCCAAGAACCCCGCTCTGGAAGCTGAAGCTAGACAAATTCGAACCGGAGAGAAGCCTGGTGTTTCCCAGTCGTTAACCCTCCACACACCTTCTCTGGGGATGTGCTGGATTCTTAATTGCTTAGAGTGCCTCTACGCTACACCCGCAGGTCGACGTATGTACGGGGGGAAGGATCAAAGAAAAGAGTCTAGTCTGGACAAGGGGATCTAGTGGATTTTGTGTACCTGGATTTCTAGAAAGCCTTTGACAAAGTCCCTCACCAAGGGTGTGTCTAGACTACATGCCTCCTTCGATGGAGGCATGTAGATAAGACAGAAAGGCAAAGGGAAATGAAGCCGCGATTTAAATAATCGCGGCTTCATTTAAATTTACATGGCTGCCGCGCTGAGCTGACAAACAGCTGATCAGCTGTTTGTCGGCTCAGCGCGCTAGTCTGGACGCTCCAGGCCGACCTGAAAGCCTTTTATCAACATCCCCATTATGCCTCGTAGGATGAGGTTTACCGGGGATGTCGATAAAAGGCTTTCATGTCGACAGGGGAGCGTTCAGACTAGCACGCTGAGCCGACAAACAGCTGATCAGCTGTTTTTCGGCTCAGCACAGCAGCCATGTAAATTTAAATAAAGCTGCGATTATTTAAATTGTGGCTTCATTTCCCTTTGCCAAACAAACAAATCTACATGGCTCCGTCAACAGAGCCATGTAGTTTAGACATACCCCAAGAGGTCTTAAGTAAAGTGAGTTGTCATGAGATAAGAAGGAAGGTCCTCTCATGGATTGTTAACTGGTTAAAAGACAGGAAACAAAGGGTAGGAACAAATGGTAAATTCTCAGAATGGAAAGAGGTAACAAGTAATGTCCCTCAGGGGGGCACACTGGGACCAATCCTATTCAACATACTAAAAAATGGATTGGAGAAAAGGGTAAACAGATGCTACCATATTGCTCATACAGGGAAATCCAAAGCAGAAAACTAGGTGGCTGGGCAATACAATGTCAAGTGGATTTTAATGCTGATAAATGCACAGTCATGCACATTGGAAAACATCAATCCAACTATACATACAAACGGATGGGGACTAAAATAGATATTACCTCTCAAGTAAGAGATCATGGAGTCATTGGCTACCTCTAGACTACAAGCCTCTTTCAAAAGAGTCTCTTTTGAAAAAAGGCATTCTTCCTCGTAAAATGAGGTTTACTGCGGTTGAAAAAACCGCCGCGTTCTTTCGATTTAATTTCAAAAGAATGCGGCGGCAGTCTAGACGCATGGGGAAGTTTTTTCGAAAAAAGACCACTTTTTTTCGAAAAAACCCTGTAGTCTAGACACACCCATTGTGGATAGTTCTCTGAAAACATCCACTCTGTGCAATAGCAGTCAAAATGCAAATAATTTGAGTAATTGAAAAAAGGATAAAGAATAAGACAGAGATTGTTTCGTTTAGGAAAGAGAAGCCTGAGAGGGGACATGATAGAAGTTTTCATCTACCTAAAAGGGTGTTTCAAGGAGGAGGGAGAAAAATTGTTCTCCTTGTTCTCTGATGATAGGACAAAAAGCAAGCGTCTTAAATTGCAGCAAGGGAGGTTTAGGTTGGACACTAGGCCCCTTCCCAAAGCTCCATCCTACAGCTGCCTGGCTGAGGCCAGAGCCACAGCACTGGCTCCCCATTGGCTCCCCACAGCACTGGCTACCTGCTGGCTCCCCACAGCGCTGGCTCCCTCACAAGCAGCACTGGCTCCCCATTGGCTCCCCACAGCACTGGCTCCCCACAGCGCTGGCTCCCTCGCAAGCAGCACTGGCTCCCCATTGGTTCCCCCACAGTGCTGGCTCCCCACAGCACTGGCTCCCTCGCAAGCAGCACTGGCTCCCCATTGGTTCCCCCACAGTGCTGGCTCCCCATAGCGCTGGCTCCCTCGCAAGCAGCACTGGCTCCCCATTGGTTCCCCCACAGTGCTGGCTCCCCATAGCGCTGGCTCCCTCGCAAGCAGCACTGGCTCCCCATTGGTTCCCCCACAGTGCTGGCTCCCCACAGCACTGGCTCCCTCGCAAGCAGCACTGGCTCCCCATTGGTTCCCCCACAGTGCTGGCTCCCCATAGCGCTGGCTCCCTCGCAAGCAGCACTGGCTCCCCATTGGTTCCCCCACAGTGCTGGCTCCCGATTGGCTCCCCACAGCACTGGCTCCCTCACAAGCAGAACTAGCTCCCTGCTGGCTCCCCCACAGTTCTGGCTCCCCATTGGATCCCCCACAGCACTGGCTCCCCACAGCACTGGCTCCCCATTGGCTCCCCACACCACTGGCTCCTCACTGGCTTCCCCACAGCACTGGCTCCCCGCTGCACGGGGGAGCGGGGGCAGGGCCGAGCTCCTGCCCACGTACCAGTAAAATGGGCTCGCATGGGGGGGGGGGGTTGCCGACCCCTGCCCTAGCCTCTGTTTGTCAGGGGCTGGGAATGGGCGACAGGGGAGGGATCACGTGATGTTTCCCTGTTGTGTTCCCTCCCTCTGGGGCACCTGGCATTGGCCACTGTCGGCAGACAGGACCCTGGGCTAGATGGACCTTTGGTCTGACCCAGTCTGGCCGCTCTTATGTTGTTAATGGAAAAATAAATCTTATACCATAGGAAAAAAATGCTTGTACCAGTCCAGCATTAAGGGATGGTTCACCTGTCTAGGACATGTAGCTCAGGGGTTACAACAGGGAGAATCTTGGCTGTAAATCACTAAGAATACCTACGGATGACTCAGGGAAAGTTAAGTGGAGCTCCACATGTCGTGATGCAATACGAAAGCATTGCTGCTTTGAGCCGGAGTCTGCTCCCCCTTTACTCTGGGGTGAATCAAAAGGAACTCCACTGACATCAATCGACGTACTCCAGCGGAACGGGGCGCGAGTGAAAGACGAATCACACTTTGTGTCTAAAGCCCTGCTGGATTTGAGAGCCTTCGCTAAGAGATTAGGTAGCTTTGCTTGCTATCCTTAGCACCGCCGGCCCGATTAACCCTCAGAGCTGTGGTCAGCGGTTTTGAGGACAGTTTGATTGACAGCCTCTGCCGGCTATTGCTTTTCACTGCGTTGACCAGTGGGTTCTGGGGTGGTGGTTTTTTACAATCGCTTGGCTGTTTCGTTAATGAAAAGTCGCCTTGATCAAGGACCATGCGGCGATTTCGAGTGAGTACAGACACATGCTTTGAAGGTGCTTTGTGTTGTTTTTCTGCAAGGTTTTGTATCTGAGCTAGGGTGGCAATACGCTGTCTAGCCCAAACGTTTGATACAACCCCAGTCCGGCCCTACACCTTGGAATAAATGTTCCCACTGAGCTCCTTCTGAGACCAAGTTAAAATGTAAACCAAATTGAGACTTCCCTGGATTTGCTGGAAGGGTTTTTCATAGTCCGGGCCATTTCTCCATAGACAGACTTTCTCATGTACCACTTGCAGCAATGTGGATTATCTATCCTCCCATTTGCCACTGTATGGTCCATTTTTCGTTCCTTTTGCAATCTTCTGACATCCCTGGACAATTGCTTACCGGGACAAGTAATATAAGGACAGCATTTTATGTAATTGTAGCTCTTATTTTATGTGATTTAGCAGCTAGAAACAAGGCAAGTCAGCCACATCTAACCAAACACATTTCCATGAACCACCTATAACTGCTTTGTGGACTATCAATTTGGAAAGATTTGGGTTTCCAGGTTCTCTGCAAAATAAGCCAATATCTGAAAGTAGTGAGATTTAGGAGCTGAGGCAGAGGGACATAACTTTTCAACACCATTGAAATGCATGGGAATGGCAGCAGTTTCTGAAGAGTTAGACTGATGGATAGATCTTTA
The DNA here is from genome assembly GCF_052426305.1 of Pelodiscus sinensis. Taxonomy (NCBI): domain Eukaryota; kingdom Metazoa; phylum Chordata; order Testudines; family Trionychidae; genus Pelodiscus; species Pelodiscus sinensis. The sequence goes on from NC_143054.1 coordinate 5,592,882, forward strand.
CAGAAAGAAAAGAAAAATTGTCCTGCAACTGCAGACTTGATGCATATGTAAAAAAGCTGCAGCTCCTTGAAATCCGCGTCCGTGGGAAATAGCATTAAAGAGCTGATTAAAAATGTATCAAAGTAATAATCTTTCAAATGGTGCCAACATTCCTTTTTCCCCTCATTCTAGATCAACCCATCATTTACTGAAATGGTAGATTTAGTCTCCTATTAGTGTGCAGGCATTTAATGACAGCATAGCAGTAAAAATAAAATAAAAAAATAAAAAAAAATTACTGGAGATTCAAAAACTGTAAAATGGAGCAAATCACATTATTTATTGAGGTCCAAATGTTGCGCCCACAGAAGACATTTACAATATTGCTAGTGGTTTACCGGTAGCGGATTTGGGTGCCCGCTAAATAATTCAGAATTGAATAATTATTTTTCTTGACATTAGAACTAGCTGTGGCATGCTACACACAACTGTGTATGAGGTGAAGTTCTTAGAGATACATTTATCACCTTTGTAGGAAATGTTTTGTACAAGCAGTTTTGTATTTAAGAGTAATTTTTTAAAATGGCCTTAGAGACGCCAAGCAGGTAACGTGGAAGACAAAATGGGTGCTGGTCCTAGATACTATGGCTGTGTCCCCACTCGGCCACTTATTCCGGAAAATCAGCCGCTTTTCCGGAATAAGCTGCGAGCTGTCTACACTGGCCCTTGAATTTCCAGAAAAGCAACGACACTCTACTGTACAAAATCAGCCGCTATTCCAGAAAAACTATTCTGCTCCCACTCGGGCATAAGTCCTTATTCCGGAACACTGTTCCGGAAAAGGGCCAGTATAGACAGCCCAGTAGTCTTTTCCGGAAAAAAGCCCCGATCGCGAAAATGGCGATTGGGGCTCTTTTCTGGAAAAGCGCGTCTACATTGGCCACAGACGCTTTTCCGGAAAAAGGGCTTTTCCGGAAAAGCAGCCTGCCAATGTAGACGCTCCTTTTCAGGAAAAACTGAAAATGGAATAGTATTCCGTTTTAAGCAGTTCCGGAAATTCATGCCAGTGCAGACACAGCCTATGCCTCATCTAGCTGAGATCAGGGTCTTTTTCTTTAGCCAACAATCTTTGCTGATCAGTTTCCCCTTGTTATCACCAGTAACGTGCAGTGCCTGTACCCATGCAAACATACTTAAAACTGTCTGAGATTGTGCCTGTAACTTTAGTGCTTTGTTGCCCATGAATGAATGGAAATATGGCAATTCCAAGTAGAATCTCCCTGGTCCGACATCCTTGGGACCTGAGCAGTCCTGGATCAGGGAATTTGCTGAACCCAGAGAGATCAATGCACCAGGAGCTCTGCTTTTCTTCCTTGGCCACCCTGCTGCCACCCCGGATTCTGCTGCCACCTGGGGGGTCTGCTTTTGCCCTGCGGTTCTGCTGCCACCTGGGGGAGAGGGTTCGGTGCTTCCCCCCACTGGCTCCCACTACCACCTGAGGCTCCATGTTCCACCCGGCAGTTCTGTTGCTGCCAGGGGGCTCTCCCCAGTGGCCCCTTTCTTGGCCTCCTCATCTGGCAACACTCCTGCCCCCAGGGGGTCCTCCCAACAATGCTGGACCAGAGGTGTTGCCGGTCTAGGGAAGTCTGGATTATGGAGTTTCCACTGTGTTAGGCTGGCAAAGTATCATTTTTGGAGCCTCCATTCCTGCTTAATTGAAGCATTTCTATCATTTAAGCTCTTTACTCAAATGACATTGCGGGGTTTCCTGTCTGCGTGTCTGTCTTGGCAGCTTGCTTTGTCGACAGAACTCAATGTAGTGTAGACGCTCTTTGTCGACAGTATCTGTCAACAAAACTTCTGTCGACAGAAGCCTGTCGTCTAGACGTACCCCAAGGGTCTTCAGTGCATTTCCTCTAGAAAAACTGTGAACACAATTTGTGTTAGTTTTTAAAAGCTTGTACTTATATTTGCAGCTACCTAGCCTCATATATATTTGAGCCAGCTAGCTGGCAATGGTATGATATCATGAGCTAAATTCTGCTCTCCCTGGCATCCATATAGTAAGTATGCTTGCCCATGTGTGGAAAATTTGGCCCTGTGACTTACCAGCCCTTGGTTCTGTATGACCCAGTCCAAACTGTGCTGTGTGCTTCTGTTGCAGGTACCTTTTAAGCCTGGGCAATGATGCAGACTCCGGCCGATTACCTGGCCACCTCCAGCCCCTACAACTACGAGCAGGCCCTTCCTTCCGTGACTCGGATAAATTCGATCCCCCAGGTTCCTCCGACCAAGAAAATAACCTTCTTCAAGAGCGGAGACCCTCAGTTTGGGGGAGTCAAGATGGCCATCAACCCACGCAGCTTCAAGAGCTTCAATGCCCTCATGGATGACCTCTCCCACAGGGTCCCTCTGCCCTTCGGGGTGCGGACCATCACCACTCCACGGGGGGTCCACTGCATCAGCGCCCTGGACCAGCTGGAGGATGGCGGGTGCTACCTCTGCTCTGACAAGAAATACACCAAGCCCTTTAGCATCGGCATGGGCCGGCGGGGAGGCCCTCAGTGGAATGGCCGCCCGGTGAGTGCCCTGAGGAGAGGAGGCCCGGAAGGCAGGCACGAAGACCAGTCCATGCCTTTTTCCCAGCAAGGCCCCAAAATACCCAAGAAAATCACTTTGGTTAAGAACGGGGACGTTGGCGTCCGGCGCTCGATTATCCTGAATCGCAGGAACGCTCGGAGCTTCAAAACTCTCCTGGATGAGATTTCCGAGCTCCTGCAGTTCACGGTGAAGAAGCTCTACACGGTGGATGGGAAGAAGGTGAGTCTCTGATACGTGGCGCCTGTGGGTTTATTCCGGAGAAGCACTAATGCCTCAGTCCCCTTCTTGCTCTGTCAGCCAACTCCTCTGGCCTGGGAGAAGGCTCGGAATACTACAAAGCCAGTTCTGTTGCCTGGGAGATGGTTGGCATCCCCCGTGGGGTGTGGAGCTCAATTGGCCTCCATGTAGAAGGGGTTTTGTGGGGTGAGGTTGAGGTGTGCCTAGAGGGACGTGGCCTGTTTGTCCTTCCCATGAAACACTTGGCATGGGGGAACGATTCTAGTCAGACTCAGAGCAGCTCACCTGGTTAAACCCCATTTATCTGGGCTTTGCCCTGAGGAGAGGAGGCATTACCAGGAGTGTTGTGAGCAAGACACGAGAAGTCATTCTTTCGCTCTTCTCTGCACTGGTTAGGCCTCGATTGGAGCATTGTGTCCTGCTCTGGGCACCACATTTCAAGAAAGCTGTGGAGAAATTGGAGAGGGTCCAGAGAAGAGCAACAAGAATGATGAAGGGTCTAGAAAACATGAGCTGACAGAATTGGGTTTGTTTAGTTTGGAAAAGAGAAGACCGAGAAGGGACATGATAGTAGATTTCAAGTACCTAAAATGTGGCTACAAGGAGGAGGGAGAAAAATTGTTCTCCTTGGCCTCTGAGGACAGGACTAGAAGCAAGGGGCTTAAACTGCAGCAAGGGAGGTTTAGGTTGGACATTAGGAAAAACTTCCCAACTGTCAGGGTGGTTACACACTAGAATAAGGTGCCTAGGGAGGTTGTGGAATCTCCATCCCTAGAGATATTTAAGAGCAGGTTAGACAGACACCTGTCAGGGATGATCTAGACAGTGCTGGGTCCTGCCATGGGGGCAGGGGACTGGACTCGATGACCTCTCGAGGTCCCTTCCAGTTCTAGTGTTCTGTGATTCTGTGGTCTGGGAACAGCCACACTAGGCAATCTCTGAATGCAGAACCCAGGGGCACTTCCGTGTGTGTCTGGGCCAAATGAATCCCTCCCTGAAACCAAGGTCCTGAGAGCTTCAAGTTCCCTTTCCCAGGAATGACTCGTGCAACGTGTTGCACTGCCCACGTGAGCCAATATTCTTGCACTTGATGAACAGGCTGGTGCCCAGGTGAATGCCGGTGAGACATGGGTGCTGGCTATGAGGGTTTCCTGCTGTGGAAGATTATTGACTTGGAATCACATGCGACACTTATTTCAATTATAGTCGGTAAGGGCTTAGATGTACCAGATGGGCACAGTGCTGGAGAAGAGGAGGGGTGGAGCTGCAGAACCCCAGGGGGGAACCCCAAGAAGTGCTGTGACCCAGAAAGGCCTAGTGGTCCTCATAAGAACATAATGGCCAGACGGGGTCAGGCCAAAGGTCCATCTAGCCCAGTGTCCTGTCTGCCCGCAGTGTCCAACGCCAGATGCCCCAGAGGGAGGGAACACAACAGAGAATCATCACATGATCCCTCTCCTGTCATCCATTTACAAACAGAGGCTAAGGACACCATTTCTTACCCATTGATGGACCTAACCTCCATGAATCTATCTAGCTCTTTTTTGAACCCTGTTAAAGTCCTAGTCTTTACTACATCCTCTGGCAAGGAGTTCCACAGGTTGATTTTGTGCTGCATGAAGAAAAACTGCCTTTTGTTTGTTTTAAATCTGCTATCTATTCATTTAATTTGGTGACCCCTAGTTCTTATATTATGGGAACAAGTAAAAAACTTTTCCTTATTCACTTTTTCCACACCAGACATGATTTTATAGACCTCTTTCATATCCCCCCCTTAGTCTCCTCTTTTCTAAGTTGAAAAGTCCAAGTCTTTGTAATCTCTCTTCATATGGGACCCGTTCCAAACCCCTAATCATTTTTGTTGCCCTTCTCTGAACCTTTTCCTGTGCCAATGTATCTTTGATGAGATGAAGCGACCACATCTGTGCACAGTATTCAAGCTGTGGGCGTACCATGGATTTACACAGAGGCAATAAAATATTCTCTGTCTTATTCTCTATCCCTTTTTTAATGATTCCTAATGTTCTGTTTGCTTTCTTGACTGCTGCTGCACACTGAGGCTCTGTTTAGATTACATCCCTCATTCGACAGAGGGATGTAAATTAGGCATTTCAAAATTGCAAATGAAGCTGGGATTTGAATTTCTCGTGCTTCATTTGCACAATCATGTAATGGCGCTCTTTCGAAAAAGTGTTATTTTGAAAGTAAAACCAAGGTCAACATGCGGTTCATTTGAAAAGGGAAGGCTTTTTCGAAAGATCCTGTATACCTCAAAACCTGAGGAAAGGATTTTTCGAAGATCCTGTAAACCTCAAAAACTGAGGAAAGGCTTTTCCGAAAGATCCTGTAAACCTCAAAAAAGGATCTTTTGTGAAAGCCTTTCCTTTTTGAAAGAACCGCATCTAGACAGTGGTTTTACTTTCGAAATACCGCTTTTTTTGAAAGAGCCATTACGTGATTATGCAAATGAAGTACGGGAAATTCAAATCCCGGCTTCATTTGCAATTTCGAAGTGCCTCATTTACATCCCTCTGTCGAAAGAGGGATGTAATCTAGACATATCCTGAGTGGATATTTTCAGAGAACTATCCACAATGACTCCACAATCTCTCTCTTGAGCAGTTGTAGCTAAATTAGTCCCCATCATATTGTATGTGTAGTTGAGATTATTTTTCTCCAAGCTCCTCATGGGAGCAGCTTCCTGGCACCATCTATTCCGAGCGGGTAGCATGCTTCTTGCCATGTGTACGGCCGGCTCTGCTGGCCAGTGCAGAGTCCAGGCAGGTCCGTGTCCTGGGAATGTGCCAGGCCTATCACGGTGCCTGGCTACTATATTAGGGAAGCTTCTTGTATCTTCCTATCCCTGTGTGTCCTCACAGTACCCTGGCCTTCAGCTTGTCCCATGGAAGTGATTAGGAGGAGATGGGCTTTGGATAATGTGGTGGGGGGAGTGACAGAAAAACCTTAAGACAGAGATCAGAGGAGGGATTTGTGCCCTGAAGTTCCTCTTATTTTCTCCCCTCTTCCTGATTTTTGCCTTGGCTTCCCCTCCCTCTTTGTAAGGCCCCACATGCCGGTCACCAGTCACTCACCAACTTCCCTTCGAGTTCACGGGTGCAGATCCCTTGTGCCGGCCGGCCAAGCTGCTGCTGTGGCGTATGGAGGATGTATCCACGCAGGAGGCAAACGTCCTGGTGATGCAGACCCCCAGCCCTGCTGATCCAGGGAGTCCGAGCACAGCAGGCTGAAAGCCAAGCCTAGGTCTCCAGAAGTCTAGCACATTGGCAGTCTGCCCTCAGGCAACCCAAGGAATGTTTCAGGTGCCCGTCGGTGTACACGTGAAAAGTGCGAGTGCAATAGTGCTGAGAACTTGACAGCGTCACAGAAACAAGGTCTTCCAGGAGTTGTGGGCGGAATCCTCTTAGAATCATAGAATCATAGAATCATAGGACTGGAAGGGACCTCGAGAGGTCATCGAGTCCAGCCCCCCGCCCTCAAGGCAGGACCAAGCTCTGTCTACACCATCCCTGACAGATGTCTATCTAACCTGTTCTTAAATATCTCCAGAGAGGAAGATTCCACCACCTCCCTTGGCAATTTATTCCAATATTTGACCACCTCTTCTGTTGGGGAATCCATGAGCCAGGGTGGGAGCCTAGCCGCATGGCATATGAGCAGTGATGAGGACGGTGTGCTTAGAAACCACCCCACTCCTCCTGGTTCCTGGTTCATGACAAACTCAAAGCGGCCGCTCTGATGGAAACCTCCCCGAGGTTCACAAAGCAACCTGGGCCAGTCTGTGTGTTAGGGTCACCACGGGCACTACGTTGCCACTGGCTTTTGCGTGGAGGAACCTCGAAATGCAGCTGGATGGGGAGGGATGAGAACTGTAAGGGTGTGTCTAGACTACAAGGTTTTATCGACAAAAGTGGACTTTTGTTGGCAAAACTATACCTGCGTCTACACTACCGCCGAGTTCTGTCGACATAACATCAACAGAACTCGGCAGTTTTGTCGACAGTGGTAAACCTCATTCTACGAGGAATAACGCCTTTTGTCGACAGAATTCTGTCAACAAAAGGCGTTATTGCATCTACACTGTCTTTTGCGTCTACACTCTCATGTGGACAAAGCAGCTTGCTTTGTCGACAGAACTGGATGCAGTCTAGACACTCTTTGTCGACAGAAGCTTTGTCGACAGTATCTGTCGACAAAGCCTCTGTCAACAAAAGCCTGTAGTCTAGATGTACCCTAAGAGAAGAGGTTTGCACAGCTCCCTGTAGCTACAGTGGTTGAATTTCAGATAGTTCCAGCTGCTGCAGTGGGATAAGCTAAAAACAGAGTGCACCCTCACCCTCCGCACACTGTTCTTAGGGCTTCACTCAATTGATAATCGGCTCAAGATACTAGATCGTTACAGCCAAATTTGGCCCAGAAGTTTGCACTGAATCTTCTCTGTCTTTCGCCCTCTGATTCCGGTCTATTTTGTTGGTATGACAAAGACCAGAAAGGTTGGAAGAGTGATCAGCGCCCACAGAAATCTGGACTGTATATTCTCGGCAGATGGCTGCAGGTTATTCCCCTGGGCTACGTCTACACTGCACCATAGTTCAAAATAAGATACACAAATTGAGTTATGCAAATTGCGTATCTTATTTCGATCTTATTTCGAAATAAGCCGCTATTCTGAAACGTCCCGTATGCCTTCTGGAATGAGGTTTATAGGGACATCAAAATAGCGAGCCCAAAATAACAGGCTTGCTGTGACGACACGGGATAGCTATTTCAGGATGCTCCGGTATCCTGAAATAATGTAGCAGTGTAGACATAGCTAGGGGTTGCAATAAGCATAGCACATGCCTATCTGAAGGCAGAATCTGGCTCCTTTTGGGAACAGGTGGCCAAGTGCCAATAGGGTTTTATGTTTTTTTAGTTGCTGTTCTATAGTGGGCATCCATTCTGACATGAGGGAACCCTCTGGCAACTCCATTTCCGACAACGCTTTCTTTTCTCCTTCACAGAGACACCAATCCTGTAACTCTCAGCACCGTGAGCAAGCCAGCAGTGGCTTTCCTATGCTCCCTGGGGTTGTCCTTCTGAGGCAAAATTTCCCAGTTCATTTTCAGAGCTTGAAGAGTTGTAGAGATGGGCTTGGAGGTAGCTAAGTTATTGAACTTACAGCCAGAGTCTGATCTTAGTTACATCAGTGGGATCCACTGCAGTAATTTAGGGTTTATAATAATATATTAATAATAATTTATATAAAAATCAATTTGTATATAAAATCATGAGTGGTGTGGAGAAAGTGAATAAGGAAAAGTTATTTATTTGTTCCCATAATATAAGAACTAGGGGCCACCAAATGAAACTAATGGGCAGGCAGGAGGTTTAAAACAAATAAAAGGAAGTTCTTCTTCACACAGCGCATAGTCAATCTGTGGAACTCCCTGCCGGAGGAGGCTGTGAAGGCTAGGACTATAACAGAGTTTAAAAGAGAACTAGATAAATTCATGGAGGTTAAGTCCACAAATGGTTATTAGCCAGTATGGGTAAGGAATGGTGTCCCTAGCCTCTGTTTGTCAGAAGGTGGAGATGGATGGCAGGAGAGAGATCGCTTGATCATTACCTGTTCGATTCACTCCCTCTGGGGCACCTGGCATTGGCCACTGTCGGCAGACAGGACACTGGGCTGGGTGGACCTTTGGTCTGACCCATTATGGCCATTCTTATGTTATATTCTTAATTAATAATCACAAATTTGCATTCACACCTCCTCCATGAAGTCATAACTCACCTGAGGAATTCTCCAGGTGGACAGGAATTCTACTCAGTTGGATTTTGCCCAGCTGTGAGGTTTTTCGTTTTACTTTTCTGGAAAAACTCTTGCTCTAGTTGGGTCTGTTTGGCTAACCCTTGTTTTCTCTTCACTTGCATTGAATTGCCTTTGCCCTGGGTTTTCACCCCGCAGAGGGAAAAGTGCCAGAGATTCCCATGCAGTCCCTGAAGGACCTAGATGCTGCTATCTCTTTTACATAGAATGTGCTCAGGCGCTGTGGTGACGGGCAGGAGTGTGAGAATCTAAGAGCGGTAGAATTGACTCTAAGGCCTGATTCGTGATGGCAACGGTGGCCTCAGAAAGCGCAGGGGCTGCTAATTTTTACAGCTGTGCTTGCTTTTACTATTATCTTCAGCATGACTATTCTATCCCCCTCCAATGTTCCCTCTCATTTTCCATCCATGTGTGGAATAAATTTTGTTACCCGCACTAAGGCATGTGCAGATGTGCACCACCCATAGAAACACAAGCTGATGGTAGTGGGTGCTGTGGGCTTTCTGCAAATCATCAGGACGGCATTTGAATCTCTCCTGGTTGCCCACCCAAGGGAACACTGCTCCCCTCCTTTCCAGCCCCTTTTGCTTACCTGTTGCATGTTGTTAAATATTAGACTCAGCTGGAGTATTGTGTCCAGTTCTAGGCACCACATTTCAAGAAAGATGTGGAGAAACTGGAGAGGGTCCAGAGATGAGCATCAAGAATGTTTAAAAGTTTAGAAAACATGAGCTATGAGGGACGACTGAAAGAATTTGGCTTGTTTAGTTTAGAAAAGAGAAGACTGAGGATACGTCTAGACTGTGTGTGTGTGAGGAGGGGGGGTCAGCATACCATAGGTATCCTGAAAAAACTCTGCCGAATCCACGGAATGCATTTGCTCTTCCACTTTTTTTTTTGTGGAAGAGCAGGTGTGCTCTCTTGGAAGCCCTGTCACGAGGAAGAAGGGATCTTCCGAAAGAGTGGTGTTTTTTTTTCGAAATTTGGCCCAGTGTAGATGGGCCAAATTTCTGAAAAGTCTCTTCTGGAAAAAAAAGCAGAAAAAGGGGTAGTCTAGACATACCATTAGAGCAGACAGGAGAGTGGTTTTCAAGTATCTAAAAGGGTGTTATAGGGAGGACAGAGAAAACTTGTTCTCCTTGGCCTCTGAGGATGGGACAAGAAGCAATGGGCTTAAACTGCAGCAAGGGAGTTTTAGGTTGGACATTAGGAAAAACTTCCTAGCTGTCAGGGTGGTGAAACACTGGAATAAGTTGCCTGGGGAGGTTGTGGAATCTCCATCACTGGAGATATTCAAGAGCAGGTTGGACAGACACCTGTCAGGGATGATCTGGATGGTGCTGGGTCCTGCCGTGAGGGCAGGGGACTGGACTCGATGACCTCTCGAGATCCCTTCCAGTTCTAGTGTTCTACGATTCTATGATTCTTCTTCCTGAGCTGGCTGGGCCTGGGATTGCCGTTGTGATGTTTGTGCGGTGTCTAGTACAGTGAGGCCCTGATGTCTTTAGGGGAGCTTTAGGTCCTTCCGTACTAGAAATATTAAGGATGCAAAGCTTATTGAAATCGATGGACCCTTTTAACGGGAAGAGCCTGACTCGGCGCTCACTTACACCAGTGCTACTCAGGGGCCTCTCCAGTGGAAATCAGCATTCCTGATGTTAATCCAAGGTACCGAGAATGATTCCAGCAGCGCGTCACCCGCGTGAGAGCAAAGGAGATCACGAGACCCTGCTCCCCTCTGTCCATCGGCATCGGCAGGAGACATGGAATCTGTGCAGCTGGCTGACTGGGGAAACCCATGGGTGAAAACTCAGCCCCACCCTGACGCTGTCTGTGGTTTGGTTTCATTTCGTCAGATTCTACATCCCAAGTCGGTTCAATGAACGGTATTAAAGGGAGATGGGCTTTGGGGGCAGGCGGCTGGTTGGTTTTTAGCTTTAACCCAGCAGCCAGGTTGTCAGCAGGTTTATAACCCCATCGAGGCCACACTCCGGTTCACGCCAGCCCACGATCTGGACTCGACACCTTTTCCCTGCCTCCCGTGGGAAAGTGATTCCGTGGCTAATGGCGGATTCGTGGTTAGCTTGCAAAAGACACTTTTCTTTCTGCCATGAGCGTGCAATGAATTGGCACCTGGCAGATTGTTTTTTAAAGTGCTACAGGGATTTACATGTGTGCAGCCCCAGGACACGGCATCTTGTAGGCCAGTGTTTCTTAAACTTTTTAAGACCAAGGAACACCAAACAATAATTTTTTTTATGAGGAACACCAAGGATTTTTGTTGATTTAAAAAAAAAAAAAAAGGTTGAGTGGAAAAAGGGTCGGGAGGGGGAGGGAAATTATTAAGGGGAAAAAAGGGTTGGCGGTTTCAGTTATTGAGCAAAAAAAAAAAGTCACCTGCCCCTGTAAGGACAGCCATTTTGAATTCTATTGTAATTCTATTGTTCTCCATGGCACACCAGTGTGCCACAGAACACAGTTTAAGAATCACTGTTGTAGACGGTGCATGGTCCCCCCGGGAGGGCAGGGGACTGGACTCGACCTCTTGAGGTCCCTTCCGGTTCTAGGGGTCTATGATTCTATGGCAGGCTGACTGTGGGTCTGGAGATGCCTGAGGTCAGGATGCTGGGATGCGTTATGATCTGGATCTCTCCTAGCTCTCATTGGTCAGAGCTTAAAAAGCACTCTGTGCGCCATACAGAACAGACTCAGGGAAACGAGAGGTGGGGAAAAATCCCCAAGGTCATCATCTCTCTCCCTGGGCAGTGGATCTAAATGAGCCTAGCTAAGAGGCTTTCATCTCTGTGGGAGGCTATTCTGTATTATAAGAGCTGTCACTGGCCCTGAGTAACTCTCTCCCTCCCACCCTGAATCTACCCACAGAAATCTCCCTATGTGCTTAGATCTCCACGGGGTACATGCGTAATGGTGGGTAATGCGCCCATAGGTGCTGTTGTGGCAGCCAGAGACCACAGAAATACAAGAGACTCCCCTGGCCACGCCCCCTTGTTCGCAGCCACGCCCCCTTGTTCGCAGCCACGCCCCCTTGTTTGCAGCCACGCCCCCTTGTTCCCGGCCATGCCCCATGCCTAGCAAACCTGGCGAAGGAGCAAGCAACCTGAGCACCAATGGCGGATTGTCCTAAGCCGGGGGCAATCCTCCAGGGTCCGGCTCAGCTGGCTTTAGGGCTGCTTGGTGCCACAGCAGGAGTGCAAAGCCGCTGCAGCCTGGCCTCAGATCTCCTGGCTCGTAAGCCTGTGTTGTAATCACAGGGCCGGCATTGCCAACAGTCTCGTCCGCGGAACCCAATACCCTGGTACCGCTGGGCTATGAGCCCCTTCCGTCCTACTGTCATCCACACACCTGCTGGGGGTGGGGCACTGTCCTCCCTTGCGGCACCGAGACCACTGACAGCACGAGAATGCGTTTGCTCCACAGCCTCAGCTGGGAGCCCGCTGGCCTTTAGCTCGAGCAGCAGAGCAGGGGTGTGGGACCTGTTTCGGTCGGGGGCCGCTGTCCCACAGAAAAATCAGTCCGGGGCTGCACAAAAGTGAGAGGTGACCCCCCCCCCCCACACACACACCACATCTCCCTTGCACACCAGAGCCGAGGGGGTCCTGGCTCGCCGAGCGTGTGGCCCCCCCTACATTCAGGGGTGGGGCCAAAAATGAGGGGTTCGGTGTGTGGGAAGGGGCTGGCAGGAAGCAGGCTTGGGGGTGGCGTCTGGGCAGGAGGGCGGGTGCAGGAGTGGCTTGGGGGGTCTGGGAGAGTGCAGGGGCGGAGTGGGGGTGCCATGTCTGGGAGGGGGTCCACAGGGCTGGAATGCCAACTCCACAATGCTTGGGGGGGGGGGAGCCGAGCCTCGGAGGGCCAAATCCAGGCAAACTAGGGGCCGGATGCAGCTCCCAGGACCTAGGTTCCCCACCCTGCTGTAGAGGCTTATTCATTAAGATCTAGGTTGGATATTAGGAAAACCTATTTCACTGGGAGAGTGGGGGAGCACTGGGATGGGCTCCCTAGGGCGGGGGTGGAATCTCCATCCCTAGAGGTGTTTAAGTCTCGGCTTGACAATGCCCTGGCCGGGTTGATGCAGTTGGGATTGGTCCTGCCTTGAACAGGGAGCTGGACTTCATGCCCTTCTGAGGCTCTTCCAGCTCTAGGATTATGATTCACTAAGCTCCAGAGAGCTCAGCTTTAGTTCCACCCGTTGACATTACACTATGGTGAAGAATTCAGGTAGCTTGTGGCCCCTGGTACCAAATTCCCATTTTACTTGTTAGCTTCTCAAGCAAGGATAAGAACCAAGAACCTTGGAGCAATTTACCAAGGGACGTGTGGTCGATTGATGGAAAGACACCAGCATTTGGAGTCTTTACATCAAGACAGGGAGTCTTTCGACAAGAAACGCCGAAGTCCAACCGTGAGTTATTAAGCTGGATGCAGGAAGCTCAGCGTGACGTTGTGTAGGGCCTGTGTTATGCTGGAGACCTGACGAGATGATCACAATCGTCCCTGGTGGCCTTAAAATCAGTTGGGATTGGAATTGAACACAGATTGTGGGCAACTCAAGAACGTTTCTATGTAACGCTCAGCAAGCCAATGTGGCCTGTGAGCTTTGCTTTGGCAAATGTGCTTCCATAAAAGTTGTTTCACCCCTCTCTGATCATCCTAGCTCTTCTGCAAGGGAGGCCACAGAAAAAGCAAAATGACTGTCTGTCACTTGCACGGCTTGTTGCAACGTTACGGCAATCTTAGTGTACTTGCTGGGTGAATTTCACTGCCTTCCAGAGCTGTTCTTGGCTGCTACCAAAAAATGTTCTTAGCTGCTACCACAAACAGCTGCTACTGTTCTTAGTTGCTACCACAAATGGAGATAAACTGACAGAGTGGCTGCCCTTTTTCTCTCACTTCTGGCTCTTCCGCTAGAACATTTCTTTCTGTGGCCTCGGGGCCTCAGTTTATCTGTATGTAAAATGGGCACAATACTTCCTACCTGTCTTGCAGAGGCCCGGGGAGGTTGAAGTCCCAAATGTTTGTAAAGCTAGCAGCTGAACTCACTGGATGACAGGCTGGACAGAAGAAGATCTTAGGTATCAAAGAGAAAGGCAGACTCTGCTATGTTGAATAAGATTGAATGGTATCTTACTAAATGAGCAAACCTACTGATTGCACTGGGGTTATCACCAAACTCGGCATGCCTCACTACATCCAGAGCCTAAAGTATCACCTAGACCCTGGTCTACACGAGGGAGTTATTTTGAAATAACCCCCTTATTTCAAAATAGCGGCGCAGCCACTCGACCAGGCCTGCTATTTCAAAATAACAGGCTGGTTACTTAGAAATCTGCACTCCTGCTTTCCCCGGGGAATAATGTTAGTTTGATATTGTTATTTCAGGAGTTCTGGTTTTTAATTTAGTTATTTTGAAATAATTTCTTAGTGTAGACCTGCCCTAGATCATAAACTCTTTGGGCCAGGCACTGTCATTTTATTCCCTGTCCCTACAGTGCCCGGTACAATAATAGGGGAGCCTAGAAGCTACTCAAATACAATTATTGATAAGAAATAATGAAAATATCAGACTAAGCCAAAGGTGTTTCACTTCTTGTGCCAGTGGTATTCTCTTTGCCCTGGTCTACACTAGGACTTTATTTTGAAATAACCCTCCTTAGGTTGAAGCAAAATGCAGGACAATGTAGCACTTTAAAGACTAACAAGATGGTTTATTAGATGATGAGCTTTCGTGGGCCAGACCCACTTCCTCAGATCAAATAGTGGAAGAAAATAGTCACAACCATATATACCAAAGGATACAATTAAAAAAATGAACAAATATGAAAAGGACAAATCACATTGCAGAACAGGAGGAGGATGCCAAAGGATTAATGCCCACAAAACAGATATCAGACAAGATCACAAAGAGAAAACAGTTTCTTGCCATTTTAACCAGAAAGGACACTCTCTCAATGACTTGACCACCTGCATTCTGCTACAAAGACCTTTTACATCTGCACTTGAAAGGGAATCCTCTGAACTGTCATTCATGTTAAAATTCGACACTTGCCAACAAGGACTTAACAAACATTTGAACTATCTCACCCATTACCAAGACAGTTTCCCCAATTATCACCTCTAATACCATTAACTCACAAACATCCCACTCTCCCTACCTCTAATATCATCAATTCACAGACACTTACCTTCCTTCCTTCCCTCCCCCCCCCCCCCCCCGCATCCCCCTCCTGTTCTGCAATGTGATTTGTCCTTTTCATATTTGTTCATTTTTTTAATTGTATCCTTTGGTATATATGGTTGTGACTACTTTCTTCCACTATTTGATCTGAGGAAGTGGGTCTGGCCCATGAAAGCTCATCATCTAATAAACCATCTTGTTAGTCTTTAAAGTGCTACATTGTCCTGCATCTTGCTTCAACTACCCCAGACTAACACGGCTACATTTCTATCACCCTCCTTAGGTTGAGTTTCTCAGCGGAGCATCCACATGACCAAACCTGTTATTTCAAAATAACACTCCACTTAATTTGAAATCTGTACTCCTGCTTTTCATCAGGAGTCTAGACTGGCATGATTTTCCGGAAAAGTTTTTCCGTTAAAAGCATTTGTGGAAAAGCACGTCTAGATTGGCACGGATGCTTTTCCGCAAAAGCACTTTTTGTGGAAAAGCATCCGTGCCAATCTAGACGTGGTTTTGCGCAAGAAATCCCCGATCGCCATTTTCGCGATCAGGGCTTTTTTGTGCAAAACAATACCGCATTGTCTACACTGGCCCTCTTGCGCAAAAGCATTTGTTTAAGAGGGCTTTTGCCCGAACGGGAGCAGATCGTCAGTGTTCGTGCAGAAATTCAAGCGGCCAGTGTAGACAGCTGGCAAGTTGCTTTTGCGGAAAAACTTGCCAGTCTAGACATAGCCCAGGAGTCACGCTAATTCTGAAATAGTTCTTTCGAAATAGCGGTAGCATGGACGCACTGTTCCCGCGGTTTTGAAATAACTACTCGCCAGAATAATTTGAAGTAATTGCTCCCCAGTGCTTCCTGGGGTTCTCAATCCGAGATACCATGTCCACATTAACGGAGCCTGCCTTGGACTAATTTTGAGGCTTCCCCATAGTGTGGACACGTTATTTCGATTTTGTTAAATCAGGAGTTAAGTCAAATTTGCTAATTTTAAAATAGTTTCCTACTGTAGACATGGTCTTGGGTTTCATTCACAGAAGGTGTGCAATTTCCCCATCCCGCTTTGTTTTACACTGACCAAGTATAAATGATTCCCACTCGGATCAGCTGCTTAGCTGGTGTAAACGGGCCCTGCGCTATTGACATGCAGTGAGCTGTGCCATTGTACACCCGCTGTGCATCTGGATCATAATCTCAAAATAAATCCTCACATTCACACTCAATTTTACCCCGTTTCATGAGAAATCTCTGACCAATTCAAACAGGGCCACACGAAAGTGTTGAAAACTCCAGCAAAACTTTCCCTGCACCTGCTCTCTATGGAAATCCACATCCAGGTGTGTTTCCTGCCATTTGGGGATTCGTTATCAGCATTTGGCCCAACGTGCCTTCCAGCTGTAGTTTGTGACAAAACGGACTAATACGCCCAGATCCACATGATTCCATTGATTGCAGTGGCAGTGAGAAGCCTAAATATTTTTGTGGATCTGGGTCTTCCTGCTTTCTGGTTTAACATGCAGTTAATTGTCATACATTGAAATCAGTGCAGCTATGACAATTGATAGTATCGGAAAATCCACCCAACACTGAGCTAACAAACTCTATAGACTCTTAGACCAAAGGAAACCACCCAGTTTTGCTGTGTGAACTTTCATTTGCTAAACCATATTTATTTTCCTCAATATTTGTTCATTTAATCCATGGTCAAAAACATTTAAAAAAATAACGTTAGCCTGGCAAACACGTCGCTGTTTGTTTATTTCTGCCTGATGCGAAGAATGGCAAAACTCTACCCCCTCATGGAAAAACTGTGAAGTTACAGAAAGAAGAAAATCTCTATTTCTCCAGGGATAGCGTTTGAGGGTGTTTTGGCAGACAACGCTGCTTTTTTAACAGAGAAATAAGAGCTTTCCAAATGCTGAAAACAGCCCTTCATTTGTATGGAGAAAGATGGAAATGAAAAGAGAACATTCTGCTTTTTCATCAAGGGTACATCTAGACTACCGCGTTTTGTCGATGGAAGTTTTGTCGACAGATACTGTTGACAAAACTTCCGTCGACAAAGAGCGTCCAGACACATTGAGTTCTGTCGACAAAGCAAGCTGCTTTGTCGACAGAACTCCGTAGTCTGGACGCAACGTTACAGGCAATAACACCTTCTGTCGACAGAGTTCTGTCGACAGAAGGTGTTATGCCTCGTAAAATGAGGTATACCAGCGTCGACAAAACTGCTGAGTTCTGTCGACGTTATGTCGACAGAACTCAGCGGTAGTGTAGACGCTGGTATAGTTTTGTCGACAAAAGTCCACTTTTGTCGACAAAACTAGGTAGTCTAGACACACCCAAGTCACATATTCACACACTAGTGAAATATATATAATATATCCCAGAACACTAGAACTGGAAGGGTCTTTGAGAAATCATTAAGTCCAGTCCCCTGCCCTCATGGCAGGACCAAGCACATTTCTAGATCATCCCTGGCAGGTGTCTGTCCGACCTGCCCTTAAATATCTCCAGAGATGGAGATTCCACAACCTCCCTAGGCAATTTATTCCAGTGTTTCACCACCCTGACAGGGAGGAAGTTTTTCCTAATGTCGAACCTAAATCTCCCTTGCTGCAATTTCAGTCCATTGCTTCTTGTTTTCACCCTTTACAAATGTGAGAGTCAACTTGCCTCCGTCTAGCCAACTTAAGCGGCGAGGAGTCCTGTGGCACCTTATAGACTAACTGAAGTGTTGGAGCATAAGCTTTCGTGTGCAAAGACCCACTTCGTTGGATTCATGCATCTGATGAAGTGGGTCTTTGCCCACGAAAGCTTATGCTCCCAACACTTCAGTTAGTCTATAAGGATGTGTCTAGACTACATGCCTCCGTCGATGGAGGCATGTAGATTAGACAGATCGGCGGAGGGAAATGGGCTTAAATTGCAGCAAGGGCTACCTGTCAAACTTCCTACCTGTCAGGGTGATTAAACACCGGAATAAATTGCCTGTGGAGGTTGTGGAATCTCCATTGTTGGAGATAGTTAATAGCAGGTTGGACAGACACCTGTCAGGGATGATCTAGCTGGTGCTTCGTCCTGCCGTGAGGGCAAGGGACTGGACTTGATGACCTCTCAAAGTCCCTTCCAGTTCTAGTGTTCTATGATACTATAAATTAGTCCCTCACTCACCGTAACCAATTCCAGCATTCTCCCAAAAGTTTCCACAAAACATTTGTGGAAACTATATGTCTGGAGTCTTCTCACAAGAGCTAGTGATGGAGGATGCATATCCTGACTGCTCAGTGCCTGATATCTCACACCAAGACAATGGAACTAGTTACTAGTCCATGAAAAGAAAGGGCAGAATCAGGCCTGAAGTTGTCATGTGGCTGTTTTACTTAGAGACCATGCGGTTGACGTCAGAGGGAATTTGTGGACGTCAGCTGGGCCGGGATTTCACCCAGGGGCTGTGTCTAGACTGGCCAGTTTTTCCGGAAAATCAGCCGCTTCTCCGGAAAAACTTGCCAGCTGTCTACACTGGCCGCTTGAATTTCCGCAAAATCACTGACTTCTTACTGTAAGAAATCAGTGCTTCTTGCGGAAATACTATTCTGCTCCCATTCAGGCAAAAGTCCCTTTTGCGCTAAGCTTTTGCGCAAAAGAGCCAGTGTAGACAGCTCAGATTTGTTGTCCACAAAAAAGCCCCGATCGCAAAAATGGCGATCGGGGCTTTTTTGCGCAAAAGCGTGTCTAGATTGGCACGGACGCTTTTCCGTAAAAAGTGCTTTTGTGGAAAAGCGTCCTGCCAATCTAGACACTCTGTTCCGAAAATGCTTTTAACGGAAAACCTTTCCGTTAAAAGCATTTCCGGAAAATCATGCCAGTCTAGATGTAGCCAGGGAGTTTAGGACTCTTGAATGAGGGAAGGGGGCTGAAGCGGGTCTATCATTTTAATTTCTCATTGCCATGGAACAAAAAGGAAGGTACAAGAAGCTGTGTGTGGGTTTCATCCTGCAGCATGCTGCGTGTGCGTGGAAGATGCTGAGGGCAGGCTTAGGTCCTCTATTTTGAAAATAATTGAGTATTTATGAAAGAGGCCGTATTGATTGTCCTGGAGAATGACGTCCTCTGTTTTCCTGAGTGGCAGTGTTGTGCGCCCCATCATCAACAGGACGGGTTTGTTGCAAAGCAGTGGGTGAAATGTTTTGCTGCAGCTGACTGAGCTGTTGCTTCCGCCCTATGGATCTGTGTTTGGCGGATGGACGGGGAGTGTATGGGACCAAAACAATGTGATCCAAATGACTGTGAAAACCCCTTCATGTGCAGCAGCTGTATGTACAAATAAATGCAATATTTAAAGGAACATCAAGGTTCTACAGGAATTACAAACAATTCCCAGTGATTAATTAAAAAAGTGTTGCTGATATAGGCATGCAGAGCTAGAAAGCTGCTGATGCCTCATATGTTACATTAGGGACATCTTATTTTAAATAACAAAGTGCCCATAAGTATATTCCTTAAGAAAGAATTCTGATTATGCTGCATGGGCCACCCCTTAGTGAGTATAAATTGGCTTAGCTCCATTGATTTCTCAAGCTGTGCGTATTTACACCAATAAAGAAGCGAGCATCATATATTTTCTGCATTCAGGCTGCCACGGCGATGCATGTGGTATAAATAGTTAGATAAATGCATACTGCAGCTGAGAGAAAAAGTCTGAAGAAAAGTATTTTTCATCCCTTAAAATGGCCTTTTTATGAACATTGTTACAAAAATTAATTTTCCATTTTTTCTAGATTTTTTTGTTCTCATGCCTGAAGTCTGGGGGAAGAGGGAACCCCTGTGTGTAAAGGGGGGGTTGGTTTTGGTTTATATTTTTTTCTTTCCCCACTTTTTTTTCTTCCTGTTGGCAACATGAAGAAATGTGGAGAGAAGGAAAAGAAAAAAAGAGGTGGAATATGAAAAACAGATAATTTTTAAACTGAAATTTTTTAATACAAATGTAGGCCAATCCCATCCCCACCCCCAAATTGCTCCTTTTTGAAAATTATGGATTAAAACTGTCTGGGACTCTTTCAAATTATGCAAAAAAGCACTTGTATCGTTACTGATAGTCTAGAAAGACAGAAATATAAACCAGCTAGGGAGATATGCAACTAGATGGATCTTTCTGGGTTGGTTCCATCTTGTATTTTCCTCTTAATTAAAAAAAATTGCACTGAAGTGGGATCTTTCATGTTGTGCACTTAGGCAAAGTGCTACTTAGATTGTAAACTTCCCAGGCCAGATATTCTCTCTGGCTGTGTCTACACAGCAAAAGTTATTTCGGAATAACTATGCGAGCATCTACACTGCAATTCCATTATTTCAAAATAATTTTGAAATAATGGACTGCTTATTCTGACTTCTGTAAATCTCATTCTACAAAGAGTAACGCCTATTCCAAAATATCTATTTCGAAATAAGGCGTGTGTAGACGCTCCACTGCTGCTATTTCAAAATAGCCCCTCACCAGGGCCATTCTAAGTTGTTCCTGCCGGAACTCTAAATCGAGATAGCACATCTACATTAGAGAAGCCGGCCTCGGACTCATTTTGAGGCTTCCCTGCAGTGTAGACGTGCTATTTTGAAGTAAGCTATTTCAGAATCACTATTCTGGAATAGCTTATTCTGAAATAACTGTTCAGTGTAGATGTACCCTTGTAGGAGGAATAACAGGTAGTTCGATTTAGGGCTTTAATTCGAAATACCGGGTACCTGCTGCGTGTAGACGCGGGAAGTTAGTCTGGACTTGTAAATTTCAAAAATGGTGACTGGCCGGGAAGATGCAAATCAAGCACGGGATATTTAAATCCCAGGCTTGATTTGCAACTTCAAATGCCTACATTAGCCTCCCTAGTTCGAACTAGGGGGCTAGTGTAGACATACCTTGACATATTAGGGGGGCCTCTAGATGCTACAATTATTATTATAATGATTAATTCCTGGAGCATCAACTTTTGGTGTTTATTCTCCATTTAGGGTTTCATTCTGCAGGCCTGGCCCATCAAGCCCTGCTCACAGGTTACACTGCCCTAGGGGGCAGATTCTTTCACCCTTATTTGCAGAGTAGGGTGCACCCCACTGTGAGAGAGGGTGGTTGAACCTGGCTGTAGGAAAGCTGAATTCAGCATTCACTGTCGATGCAGCGCAATCCATGGGAAATCTAAAGCAACCTGGACTTCTGGGTTTTTTTAGCACTAGGTCATCTCCATCACTTAAAATCAAGATCGGATGTCTTTCTGAAAGAGGTGCGCTCTAGCTTCATCAGAAGTTCTAGGGTTGCTGCCCATTCTTTTCACGACGTACAAACAAGAGCAAGCCAAAACCACACTTTCTGGATGGCAACACTGCTTTATTTCTTAAAATCTCGAGCCGTATCTCTCGGGCCTGGCCTACACTCAGGCGTGATTTCGAAATAGCCCCCCTTATTTCGAAATAATAAGTGGTATGTCCTCATTGGCTGAAGCCCCAGAGTAGCAGGGGCCCTGTAGGGAAGCATGAGATCTGGTCTTGCAGCAGCCAGTATGCTAAATGTCAAGCTTACATAAGAACATAAGAACAGCCGTACTGGGTCAGACCAAAGGTCCATCTAGCCCAGTAGCCTGTCTGCCGACAGTGGCCAACACCAGGTGCCCCAAAGAGGGTTGACCAAAGACAATGATCAAGTGATTTGTCTCCTGCCATCCATCTCCAGCCTCTGACAAACAGAGGCCAAGGACACCATTTTATCCCCTGGCTAATAGCCTTTTATGGACCTAACCTCCATGAAATTATCTAGCTTCTCTTTAAACTCTGTTATAGTTCTAGCCTTCACAGCCTCCTCTGGCAAGGAGTTCCATAGGTTGACAACACGCTGGCTTTGAGTGTGGCGGGGGGGGGGTGAGGTGTGTCCCTTTTGTCTTAGGGAGTAGCCTGCTTTGTGTCTCTGGGCAGGTCTACACTAGGAAATTATTTCAGAATAACTAAATTTGAAATAAGAACTCCCGAAATAACATAGCGAGTCCCCACCACGGGGGAGTCTCGAAATGAGTCCGAGGCAGGCTCTGTTAATGCAGACGCACTACCTCCACTTAGCGCCTTAGGAAGTTCTGGGGAGTAATCACGTCGAATGACTCTGGGGAGTCGTTATTTCGAAAAAGCAACAGCAGAGTGTCCACACTCCCGCTAGTTTGAAATAAGTATTTCGAAACCGGCGTTATTCCCCGAGGAACGCAGGCATGCAGATTTCGAAATAACCAGCCCACTCTTTCGAAATAACGGGCTTGGCCGTGTGGACGCTTCACTTACTCATTCGACTTAAGGGGGCTTATTTCGAAATAACTCCCTCGCGTAGACCAGGACACTCTGGTGGGTTCAGGTTCTGGATTTTAAGAAATAAAGTAGCGTTACAGTGCACCCTTCTAGCGCCAGTCATTTATGTTTTTCTGTTCATTGCTTCCTATGCAAGGAACAGAACCGGGAGCTAGCGGCCTCGCTTCTCTCATTCTCTCATGGTTTCTCTACACTGGCAAGCGACTGCGCTGTCATTTTCTTGCTCAGGGGTGTGAAAAAACACCCATCCCCAAATGCAGCACGTCCCAGCGCTGGGAAGCGTCAGTGCGGACAGTGCTAGCGTGTGCAGACAAAGCCATAGAGGGGAAGGGAGGAGGAGGAGGAGAAGAGAGGCTCGCGGCTCTGGAACGCAATTGCCATGCTGTGAAGGAACTAGCTGTGTGGAATCCGATGACGCGGCGGTAAACGTTTCCCGTTGGGGAGAGCAGCGTTACTCTCCGGGTACGTCTACCCTGCAATCGAAGGTGTGACTGCCCCGCGGGGAGACCAACCCGTGCTAGCTTTACTCTAGCTCGCCTGGCTCAAGGCAGTAGTGGAGACATGACAGCAGAGGCATCAATGCAAGTGCTACAGGTGCGGCTGGCTCCCCGGGGGTGTAATCAGGCGGCCAGACGGCACTGAATCCCACACCCCTGCATCCTCACTGCTATTGTGAGCTGTGCTAGCCAGATCAAAGCCAGTGTGTGTGTGTGTGTGTTTGGGGGGGAGGAGGAGTGCCTCCTTGCACTCCAATCACACCTTCTGTTGCGGTGTAGACACACCCGAAAAGGAGGAGAAAGTCTGCTGTCAGCGGGCCAGACTCTGCACCCCTGGAAGGGGCGGGGCCTTGGGTGGAAGGGGCGGAGCTGGGGCTAGCCTCCGGCAAGCAGCCCTCAGAGACTCCCAGAGCGCTGGTAGCAATTTAAAGGGTCGATAGCTCCAGCCACCGCTGCTGCCAAGCCCTGGAACAATTGGCTCACCCTGTCAGCAGACCTGAGTGCCATGAAGTGATTGGAGGCTCTTCTTCGCCGCTGCTACAAGCCCTGCTATAAGTGATGCTCATATAAATAGGGTCCACTGTATCCTTCCTAGCTGGGGCTGGAAGATGAAGCAAAGGTGAGAGAATAATAAAAACGCTTGGCTGGATGGGTTCCCAAAAGGTCCGGACCAACCTAGACCACCCCTAAGTGTGACACTGCTGCAAAAAAAGCAAACATGATTGTGGGATGCATTACCAGGAGTGTTGTGAGCAAGACACAAGAAGTCATTCTTCTGCTCCGCTCTGCGCTGGTTAGGCCTCGGTAGGAGGATTGTGTCCAGTTCTGGGCACCATATTTCAAGAAAGCTGTGGAGAAATTGGAGAAGATCCACAGAAGAGCAACAAAAATGATGAAAGGTCTAGAGAACATGAGCTATGAGGGAAGACTGAAAGAATTGGGCTTGTTTAATTTGGAAAAGAGAAGACCGAGAGGGGACATGAGAGCAGTTTTCAAGCACCTAAAAGGGTGTTACAAGGAGGAGGGAGAAAAATTGTTCTCCTTGGTCTCTGATGATAGGGCAAGAAGCAATGGGCATAAATTACAGCAAGGGAGGTTTGTGTTGGACATTAGGAAAAACTTCCTAACTGTCAGGGTGGCTAAGCACTGGAATAAATTGCCTACGGGGGTTGTAGAATCTCCATCATTGGAGATATTTAAGAGCAGGATAGACAAACATCTGTCAGGGATGATCTAGATCTGTGGTGTCCAACATGCTAACCACATGTAGCGATTTGGCTGGTTGAGTGTGGCTAGTTGACTAGAGCAGTAGCCACTATATTATTTACAGTTTCAGAAAAATGTGGCTAGTTCATGGATCTAGATCAGTGGTCTCCAACCTTTTTACACCCAAGATCACTTTTTAAGTCTCAGAAGAGGCGAAGATCTACTGCCCCGCCCCTTCCTTGAAGCCCCGCTTACATTACATGAGGAAATCTAATGTAAATGTACTGCACAGGTGTGCAGTTCAGAGAGGGCTCAAGACCTACTCTTAGAGCCCCTGAGATCTACCGGTAGATCGCGATCTACTGGTTGGTGACCACGGATCTAGATGGTTCTTGGTCCTGCTGTGAGGGCAGGGGACTGGATTCGAAGACCTCTCGAGGTCCCTTCCAGTTCTAGTGTTCTAGGATTCTAACAGATGTTTGTCAAACCTGGTCTTAACCTCCATTGACAAGAATTCTACAATCTCCTTGGGTAACTTGTTCCGCGGCTGAGCTAGCTTTAGAGTCAGAAAGCTTCCCCTAGGATCAAACCCAAGTCTCCGTTGTTGTACACTGAGCTGAGCCCCGCCTGTCCTTGCCAGGGTGGACACGGAGAACAATTGATCCTCCCCCCTCTTTGTTATCTGTTTGGAGACTGTTCTGGTATGTTGTGACTCCACTGCTCTATTCTTCCCTCCAGATCGACAGCATGCAAGCGCTGCTCCATTGCCCCAGCGTGCTGGTGTGCGTCGGCCGGGAGCCATTTAAACCACTGGTGCTGGAGAATTCAAGGAGACAGTTGTCTGAGAAGCTCCCTGGCTTGGCCACCCAACCCAGCGGCAACCCCGTCAGTGAAAACGACGGCAGTAAGAAAGACGGTGAGCTGCAGGGATGTCCACACCTGTCCCTTGGGACGGCCACATTGCTGGAGATAAATGATCTAATGGCAGTCAATGCATGGGCATCACTTCATTTGCATAAATTAACCACTCCCACATAGTTCCACTCGCGTATTGTTCTCTGGTTTCCTCCTTTGGCATTTTCCTCGGCATCTCTTCTTCTGTCTCCTTTCCACATGCCCCCTTTCTCTGGCTGACTTGTTTACACACACACACACACACACACACACACACACACACACACACACACACACATACAATATCTCGGCTCCAGTCAGGGTTAAGAGTGGTACCCGGGCTCTGCGCAGATCCCAGACACGGGTGGCATTTCCCTCTGGTTCCTAGGTGGACGGGTAGCCAGGGATACTCTGCACATGCCCTTGCCCTCAGCTCCGCCTCTGCAACTTGTAAGCAAAACTCGTGAAGTCATTCTGCCGCTCTACTCTGCACTAGTTAGGCCTCAGCTGGAGTACTGTGTCCAGTTCTGGGCGCCACATTTCAAGAAAGATGTGGAGAAATTGGAAAGGGTACAGAGAAGAGCGACAAGAATGATTAAAGGTCTAGAGAACATGACCTATGAAGCCAGGCTTCATGAACTGGGCTTGTTTAGTTTGGAAAAAAGAAGATTAAGGGGGGACATGATAGCGGTTTTCAAATATCTAAAAGGGTGTCACAAGGAGGAAGGAGAAAATTTGTTCCTCTTGGTTTCTGAGGACAGGACAAGGAGTAATGGGCTTAAAGTGCAGCAGGGGAGGTTTAGATTGGACATTAGGAAAAAATTCCTAACTGTCAGGGTGGTCAAATATTGGAATAAATTGCCAAGGGAGGTGGTGGAATCTCCCTCTCTGGAGATATTTAAGAACAGGTTAGATAGACATCTGTCAGGGATGGTGTAGATGGAGCTTGGTCCTGCCTTGAGGGCGGGGGGCTGGACTCGATGACCTCTCGAGGTCCCTTCCAGTCCTATGATTCTATGATTCTATGAACTTCCATTGGCCAGGAACCGTGGCCAATGGGAGCTGCAGGGGCGGTGCCTGATGGCTCTGGCAGCACACATCACGCAGAGCCACTTGGCCGTGCTTCCACCTTGGGGACAGACGTGCTGGCCACTCCCAGGAGGAGCACAAAGCCAGCCCCACTGCTCTGCGGACGCGCAGCCTCCTGAGATAAGTGCCATCCCGCCAGAGTCTGCACCCTGAAACTGCTGCCCCAGGTTGAAATCCCCTCTCGCACCCTAATTCCCTCCCAGAGCCCATATTCCACACTTTGTCCCACACTCTGCACCCCTGCCCCAACCCTGAGCCACCTCTTGCATTAGAACCCCAACCCCGAGCCTCCTCCTAAACCCGCTCCAGCATTCCAGTCCCTGGCCCAGCCTGGAGCCCCCTCCCACAACCTGAACCCTCATTTCTGGCCCCACCTTGGAGCCCCTCCCCCCCCCCCACACTGGAGCCGTCACCTCCTCCTGCATCCCAGCTCCCTGCCCAGTCAAGTGAAAGTGAGTGAGGGTGGAGGAGAGTGGATGACAGGGAGCGGAGCTGGAGTGAGTGAGGGTGAGCCCTTAGAGAGGGGCGTGGCAGGGGTGGGACCTTGGAGAAGGGGCGGGGCTCAGGCGGGCCAAAGGTATTCAATTTAGAAAGCTGGCAACTCTAGTGTTTCCCCAAGTATCCCTGGTCCCCAGCTCCTTGTCAGTATTTTCCATGGGATGTCTCTGGGCGCTGTGTCTGAAAGTCAGGCCACTTCATTAGGTGCCTAATTTTAAAAGTTCCGAGTTCACATCGTTGTCTTCGCACCAGATCTCATCCGGTCCCTTCTGCAGCATCCGCACAGAGAATTACGGGGCGGCGCTTTGGTGCACTCTGCTCTATACAACGTATAGACATGAAGGGCAGCGTAGACATGTTTTTAGCTAGGTAATACCAGCAAAGCACTCCGGAAACGAGGCCAACACGAGGGACTGAAAGGAAGTGCCAGGCACAGCACGGAGTTGTAGCCAGGTGGGGACTACTTTGTGTCATCAAGTCATAGTATGGAAGGCCAGACACGACCACCAGATCTTCTACTCTGACTTCTGGTGTATCACCGGCCACTAGACCCTACCCCATCACTCCCACGCTGAGCCCAACCGCCAGAATGACACCAGGGCTACGTCTACACTGGCATGATTTTCCGGAAATGCTTTTAACGGAAAAGTTTTCCGTTAAAAGCATTTTCGGAAAAGAGCATCTAGATTGGCATGGACGCTTTTCCACAAAAGCACTTTTTGCGGAAAAGCATCCGTGGCCAATCTAGACGCGGTTTTGCGCAAAAAAGCCCCGATCGCCATTTTAGCCATTGGAGTTTTTTGCGCAAAACTGTACTGTGCTGTCTACACTGGCCCTCTTGCGCAAATGATTTGCACAAGAGGGCTTTTGCCCAAATGGGAGCAGCACAGTATTTCCGCAAGAACACTGACAATCTTACATGAGATCGTCAGTGTTCTTGCGGAAATTCAAGCAGCCAGTGTAGACAGCTGGCAAGTTTTCCTGCAAAAGTAGATGATTTTGCGGAAAAACTTGACTGTCTAGACACAGCCCAGAGGTTTACTGCTCTCAGGAGACTCAATAGCTGTGTGTCACAGACCAGGAATGGGTGGGGACCTATTGACACCAATGCTGGGGACTTTGAAATAACAGGGAATTGCATGAGTGAGAAATACTCTCTTTGCTTAGGTGCCGACTCCTTAGGTGCTCCTGCCCTGGAGCACCAAGGGAAGAAAATGAGAGGGTGCTTAGCACCCATGAGCATCTAGCAACCCCCATCCCCAGTGCCTCCTGCCGGTGGGTGGCCTTTGATCAATTCCTCTCCCTGCCTCCCAGTACCTCCCTCCCATGGCAGTCAGCTGTTCAGTGCTGTACAGGAGGCGGTGAGGGGATGCAAGGAGCGGGCACAAGGGAGAGGGGTACATGGGGCAGGGGTGCAGTGGGGGCTGGACGAGGCAGGGTAGGCACCTCAGTGGTAAGGAGTGGAATGGAGGCAAGGTCTGGGGTTATGGGGCAGTTGAGCACCCTGGGGAAAGGATAAAATCGGCACCTGGGGTTTTAGGTATGTGTTGTGCTTCCTCCTTCTTTTCTGGCCTGCTTGGGCATAGTCTGCACTCAAGCACACCCCCTTACGCCTACGTGCACTGTCCTGCCAATGTGCAATTAACACCGGCATACGCAACTTCCTTTGGACCCCCTTCATCCCGAGAAGTAGAGCCCTGCAAATCTGCATGTATCCGCGCCCGTGGAGGTCGGTGCACATATCCGCAGCTCACTTCCACGGATACAGATACCTGTTTTGCACCTGCGCAAGGGCTTTACCCAAGAGCAGTACCCACGGCATAAGGTGAGCAACCTCCTCTGTGTCTTCGGCCCTTAGGTCAGCACTCAGGCTTTGTCTTCACTGTGAGGTCTTCCTGCAGAAAATATGCGAATGAGGGACTATTTAGCATAAGTTGTGATCTCATTAGCATATTTTCTGCCACTTCTTTTTGTGCAAAAAGAAGCAGTGTGGACTCCGTTTTGCGTTTAGGATAGTCAAGACAGAAGCAGACTGTGAGGGACTCCAAGAAGATCTCACCAAACTGAGTGATTGGGCAACAAAATGGCAAATGAAATTTAATGTGGATAAGTGTAAAGTAATGCACATCGGGAAAAATAACCCCAACTATACGTACAGTATGATGGGGGCTAATTTGGCTACGACAAATCAGAAAAGAGATCTTGGAGTTATCGTGGACAGTTCTCTGAAAACTTCCACACAGAGTGCAGCGGCGGTCAAAAAGGCAAATAGGATGCTAGGAATTATTAGGAAAGGGATAGAAAATAAGACCCAGAATATCTTACTGCCCCTGTATAAAACTATGGTACGCCCACATCTTGAATACTGTGTACAGATGTGGTCTCCTCACCTCAAAAAAGATATTTTGGCCTTGGAAAGGGTTCAGAAAAGGGCAACTAAAATGATTAGGGGTTTGGAACGGGTCCCATATGATGAGAGGTTAAAGAGACTGGGACTTTTCAGTTTAGAAAAGAGGAGACTGAGGGGGGATATGATAGAGGTCTATAAAATCATGAATGGTGTGGAGAGGGCTGATAAAGAAAAGTTACTTATTAGTTCCCTAAATTGAAGAACTAGAGGACACCAAATGAAATTAATCGGTAGCAGGTTTAAAACTAATAAAAAGAAGTTCTTCTTCACACAGTGTGTAGTCAACCTGTGGAACTCCTTGCCAGAGGAGGCTGTGAAAGCTAGGACTGTAATAGAGTTTAAAGAGAAGCTGGATAAATTCATGGAGGTTAGGTCCATAAAAGGCTATTAGTCAGGGGATAAAATGGTGTCCTTGGCCTCTGTTTGTCAGAGGCTGGAGAGGGATGGCAGGAGACAAATTGCTTGATCATTGTCTTCGGTCCACCCTCTCTGGGGCACCTGGTGCTGGCCACTGTTGGCAGACAGGATACTGGGCTAGATGGACCTTTGGTCTGACCCAGTATGGCTGCTCTTATGTTCTTATGTTCTCAAGATCCTTATGCCTGTCCTGGAGAGATTGCAATTTATGCTAATGAGTTTCTTACTAGCATAGTTTCTGCTGGAAGAACTCTCAGTGAAGACGTAGCCTCAGTGGTTCAGCAAACAATCGACTCTGTCTGTGCATGAGTTTGTCTGCCCGTCTGTCCATCCATCCGTCGGCATGTCGTTTTTTTTCAATAACGCCTTCTAAATGGTACGAGCTAAGGCCACCAAATTTTGTATGTAGCTTCCTCTTATCATAACTTATCACCAAGGGCAGGGTTTGGTTGTGCCAGGACAATGGGATGTGCCTGGAATGCAATTGTTTCCCATAACATGGAAAGGAAAGGCTGTGATAGCAGGGATAGTTATGCTGTATAATGACCACAGGGGGGCGGCAAGGGGCCAGAGATGTGGACCAGGATAGCTATAACCCCACTGGGGCAGCAGAGGACAGGGATGGAGAAAGGAATAACTTTCTACTCTGTCCTTGAGAGAGTTTGTCTCTGTCTGTCTGTTCCCCAGCTGGGGGACATGCACCCTTCCTTGTCTATGCCTGCTGCAGTGGCCAGGGTGAGGCGCTTCTCACCTAGCTGCAAGCTGCTGCAGTGAGAGAGGGCTGGAGATGTTTTCTCTGCCTGGGGAAGCCTGCAGACTGAAACCCTCATTCCCAGCCCTACCCCAGAGCAATGGTTTAAATGAAGAAAAACAAAAAATTATTGAGTTAAGGATCCGAGCAACGCTGGGTAAATCTTCTAGTACAGAATAATTGAACGGTACTTTTGTCTAAAGCCTTTGGGCCGTACCTCAACTCAGGTGTCCTTAGGATGAATAAGAAAGAAGACACATGAGGAAATACATCTGTACAGATATACAAAATGGGGGGACTGATTGTTGGGAATGCTCTTTTCTGCAACCTGCGATAGAATAAAAGGTGCTACCAAACCATTTGCAATTTACATGAGGCTTACAAAGAAAAGCTAAAAAATAGAAGCGTTTAGTATGAGCTTTTCATTCTAAATGTACAGTTTATGGCACATCTGTTAATTACATCCAGATCCTTTTTGGCGATACACTGGCATAGCACCATAGACTTAAATGCAGCTATTTTTGTTTTCCTCAGATGAGGTTTACCTTTACTTTATTTCTCCTTATGCTCCCTTTCTGTTGTTTTCCTCAATTCCAGTGAACTTTGGACTGAAAGCTAAAAAAAGCGTCATCCACCCAAGGTCCGCTTCAAGCAACAGGTCAATGAGATTCTCCTTATCGTCAGAAAAGTCCTATGTGAATGGCCTCAGTGCATCCCTGGAAAACGGCGCTCCTTTCCCAGACAGCTATCCACATGGAAAAGCCGGGGACCTGGTTCATTCTCTAGTCAACGATGACATTGAAAAACGAGTGCACGTGAATAAGGATGGCAGTCTGTCTGTTGAGATGAAAGTCCGCTTTCGTTTGCTCAACGACGAGACTCTTCACTGGTCCACACGGATCAAGAAGTCCAATTTGATGAGTAACACGCCCTGTGAAGAGTCCGGGATAGAGGGTGACAATGGGGTGGACCCCAAGCAGAAAATGAATCTGGAAGTCAGCTCGGAGGCGGAAGAGTCGCTTTATCCTTGCGATGCCGATTCTTACATCTCGAAACTTGATGAGTCTGAATCTGAGGAAACGCATTGCCACAGCTGTGGCAAGCAACACCTGGACTATGACATCTGGAAGAACCCTATGCATGCTTCCCGGAAAGAGGAGCCCAACGTAAGAAATACTTGGCACACACGGTCTTCACGCTCCAGCACATCGTCACGGAGGAGGATAGTCCGCAAAAAAATCACCTCCATGGACAGCCTCCACACCACGTCCAGTGAAGAATATTCAGAGCACATCGTGCAGGAGTCTTCATGCTATTCGGAAACGACAGATGACAGAGTCGAGTGCTGTAACATTAAAAAGCATAACTATCGAAGCACTTTGTCTACAGCTGCCTCCCGTGGAGAAGAGTCACAGGATTGCTCGCGAAGGAACACTAGCAGTAGCCAAAAAGCATCATCCGTAGGGCCAAGCTCACAGTCAAGCTGTGAAAACAACCTAGATTCTGAAGAAGCTGTTGACGAAGCTGAGGCCAGTCAGGCTCATTCCCAGAACGAGGATGAAAACGACATGGAAGTTTCTTCGGTGAAGTGTTCAAAGGAGGAAATGGATGAAATCGAAGGCAGCAGGGTTGGAAGTCGTATTTCCAGGTCATCTCTGCACTCCAGACAAAGTAAGAAGAGTGTGTGTGAGGAAACTAACAGTATGGCAAGGACTGTGTCATCCAGCAGCTTGAAAAAGGCTGAAGAAGAAGAAGAAATTGCTGCACGCTCAAGTTGTACCAATAGCGTAGACAGCCAATCTAGCAAGTCCATCCTGCCAACAGCCAAGAGTCACCAGGATGAACATTCTGACAATGATCCAGTGATCTCTTCCTTTTCCAGCGAGTCCTGCCCAAAGAAAGACGCTGAAGAGAAGGAAGCAAAACCAGAAGACTGCACGGATAATGAAGTTAGTTCAGAATCAGCACAAAGGGTGCCCAATGACTCAATCAAAGATGACTTCAGCGAATGTGAACGATGCTCTGTAGAAGCAGCTTCCAAGGCCCGAGCTTGGGATGGGAATAGTAGGAGGAGTGACAGTGATGAGATACTCGTGTGCAATGCCTCCTGTTCTTCCAAAGCATCGAGGAGAACCAAGCACAGTCAGATTCATCTGGATGCCCATTCTGAAATGTCCGTGTCATCACGTGGATCAACCGCTAAGAAAAAGAAGAAAAATTCTCTCCACGCAGAAGTTTCAAGGTCAAACAGCAAGGCCTCTAACTACTCCAAAAGCTCTTGCGAAATCAAGAAAAAATCGATTAGAAACCCCACGTCACATTCAGACTCTCCTCTTTCAAGCACGTCATCTGTGAATGAAGCAGCTCCTCCACCCATTCATAATGAGGACCAGTGCACAAGCAGTACCTCTAAGTGCTACAGCAAGTCTTCAAAAGGCACCAAACAGGGAAGCCAATCGGAAGCAAGCAGTAAGATGTCATCCCCATCTTCAAGTGTGTCAAATTCTAATAGAAATGATGGAGAAGGACATGCCCAAGTTAGTTCTGAGACTCCAAGCTCTAGACATGGAAGCATGTCAGAATCTTTATGCTCAAAATGTGAACAGCCCACGGTGGCTGGGAACGACTATCCCCCAAGTTCAAGTTCGAGAGTCTCTTCTTACTCAGACCTTCAGGGCAAGCATGCAGAGACAGAGGTGTCCAGAACAAGCAATGATGGCTGCTCACAGTCCAGTGTGACACGGTCATCCAAGCCACGGAGGAAAAAAATGAAGAGTCTTCACGCTGGGGTGGAAAATTCTAGTAGAGCATCGGCCTCAGAGGTGGCCTCGATGGGCAGTTTGCACTGTCCCACCCCACCGAAAGGAAAGCCAAGCAGAAAAAAGCTGCGACCCGCCGTGTTTAAGAATCCCTCCAGCATCAGCGCATGCACGGAGTCAGTGCTGACCGAGGGCAAAGAGCAGAAAGAAATATTAGACTCTTCCAAACCAACCTCTTCCGGGTCTAAATCAGCTGAAATGAATGCAATGAATGGGGCAGAAAATAAGTCCCATGATGAGCAGAAAGAAGACGTTGTTTCCTGCAAAGAGAAAATGGATGATCCAGAAGATTTAGCACCTTCGGCCCTGCCAAATACATCTCCAGAAGAAGTGGTCCAGGAATGGCTAAGCAAAATTCCTCCAGAGACTTTGCTCATGAAATATGAAATGGAGGATGATGGAGCAGAGCAATGCACAGAGGCAACCACAGAAATATCACACTGCGCCAGTAATCAAGAAACCTCAGAAGAGGAAACAGCTGAGAGACAGGATGCAGGGGAAGGCGAAAACGGTGCCGAGAAAGAACTGGAAGAAGAGGCAGCTGAAGTCGAGGCCACTGAGGAGGGGGCAGAGAAATGCACCCAAGAGGAGAAGACTTCTGAGGGGATGTTGGAAGGCGCAGAAGCCAAGCAAGCCGAATGCAGCCAGTCCATTGAGACCTCAAGCCAAAATAATCACAGAAAGGACTTGCCAAGCACTATCCAGACGTCGGTGCAGATCATGAAGGCATTGCTCAGCTCAAAACAAGAGGCAAAATTTGACCGGTCAAACAGTTTGCCTGAAGTATCCCCCACCATGGGGAGGAAACTCAGTAACTCAGCTAATATTCTGATCACGTGTTTGGCCAGTCTCCAGCTCCTTGACGAAGAACCGTTAGGCCCATCGGATAAGCCAAAAAGCTTGAATAAGCCGAGATATACAGAGCTGCTGAACATTTTTCAGGCCCTGTGGTTTGGATGCACTGTGGAAAAAAGCGGTCCAAGTTCAGGCCAACCAGGCAGTGACCAGACAAAGATGAGCTCAGGTTTTAAAGGCCAGAAATCCACTCCGATGTCGTCTTCTGGGGTCGATGTCGGTAGCGGTTCTGGTGAGTCAAGAGAGGGAAGCATGGCCAGTGCTAGGGATTGCATCTTATTGCCCCAGAAGACCGTTACACCCAAACTAGCTGATCAAGGGGCAAGTGTAGAGAATGAACCTGAACTGAGTGAGACTGGGGGGCAGAGCAAAGCAGGAGAGCAATGTTCTCGGCCTTCAACATCCTGCTCAAAGTCCAAAGAGGGAGGAGAAGCAGCGTCCATTGAAGAGGACTCCCCAGAGATGGGTGCTGAAGCTGACCATGATGAAGATGATCAGGGTAGTAACTGTGAAAATGGGGAAGGAGGTGAAAATGAAGTGGAAGAAAACAGCAAAGCTGAAGCGGGAGATGAAATCCCTCCAGAAGGAAACACCGATGAGGTGACAGAGCAACCAAGCAACCTTGCAGAAACAGATGCAATTGCTGATGATGCTAATGGCGAGAAAGAAGCCGAATCCAATGTGGAAGAGACGGTAGGGGAGGGTTCTCCCGAGAATCAGGACTCCAACGTCCAGGCCATCCCAGAAACCAGTGTGAAAACAAGCTCCATCGCCCAGCAAAAATCAGTCGACCCTGACCCAGTCTGGGTGCTGAGGTTGCTTAAGAAAATCGAGAAGGAGTTCATGACTCACTACATCAGTGCTATGAACGAGTTCAAGATCAGGTGGAATTTAGAGAACAATGAACTGCTGGATAAAATGATATCGGAGTTGAAGGATGAAGTGAGTAAAAGAATACAAAAGAGCATAGAGACGGAGCTAAGGAAGATCAAAAGTAGAGCAGGGAGGAGGCATCCAAAGCCTCCAAATGAAACACTCAGGCGTGAGTCAACAATCCAGACAGAGCAGAGAAGACAACGGTTGCAGACCATGCTCAATAGGTCTCTCTTTAATGACAGGACTGTGACCCAAAGTAAGCCACAGGGGACAACCGACTTATCATTTGATGTGGGTGAAGAAGATTTTGGTATCAGTGTGGCT
This sequence comes from Pelodiscus sinensis, assembly GCF_052426305.1. Classification (NCBI taxonomy): domain Eukaryota; kingdom Metazoa; phylum Chordata; order Testudines; family Trionychidae; genus Pelodiscus; species Pelodiscus sinensis. Next base: position 5,627,697 of record NC_143054.1, read on the forward strand.
CTCGTCGATGATGTTAGTGAACAACCAAGTGAAGAAGAATACTGCCCCTGTGATGCCTGCATAAGGAAGAAAATGGCTTCCAAGCCTACAAGAAACCCGATAGTGGCCGCCAATGCCCCGATTGTGAAGGCATTTGATTTAAAGCAAATCTTGAGGGGGAAGGAGGAAAACGAAACTGAAAACAACATGGTGGACTGTGCCTCAGAAGTCGTTCAGGACAGCGAGGCAATTCCCAGTGAGCACACGCAAGAGGCAGAAGAGGAAACCAACTCAGAGGAGGCGGATGGTGAATATGAACCAGACCCCCCAGAGCAAAAACCAGATGCTGAGGAAGAGAAAGAGCCGGAGCAATCTGAAACTGATGAGCAAGGAGAACAGGAAGTGAATGAAGATGAAACAGCCGCCCCCGCTGAGAGAGATGAAATTTCAGATAATCAAAGTTGCGAGGTGGGGGAGGAAGCAAAAGAAGAAGAGGAGGAACAAGAACAAGAGGAGGAGGAACAAGCTGGGAAGGAAGAGGAGGAAGTGAAAGAGGAGGCAGATGAAACAAAGGAGGAAGAGGAGGAAGTGAAAGAGGAAGGAGGGAATGAGGAAGAGGAAGTGAAACAGGAAGAGGGGAATGGTGAAGTGGAAGAGGAGGAGAAAGGAGAAGACGACACACCAAATGAAAATCAGGAATGTGAGCAGAGTCCCAAATCTGAGGAGGACACTGAGGGTGAAGTGGAGGGAGCTGAGGGTGAGGCCGACAGAGACAATAACGAAGAGAATGCCTCTGAATGTGAAGCGAATGCTGGAGTCTCTGATGCTGCTGAGGACGCAGAAGAAGCACCCCTAGCCAGAAACGAAGAAGAGCCCCAGGTTGATGTGGGGGACGAGGCTGTGGAAGAAACAGGCCCGGAGGTGGAATGTGAGGCATGTTCAGAGGCACCGGCAGCAGAGGAAGTACATGAAAATGAAGGAGATCCTGAGTGTGCACAGAATGGCGATGAAGCAGCCGGTGATGAACCTCAGGAAGACAATGAAGAAGCCAGAGAGGCAAGGAATGGTGAGGTCCCTGAGATGGCCTCTACTGTGGTGGAGGACCAAGACTGCAGCAAAGGATCAGAGACTCTGACCAAAGCAGCTACCTTCTCTTATAACTCCTCCATGGGAAACTGTTCGCAGCAATCCCAGAAAGGGTCAGAGGATGGAAGCGAAGGAGAGGAAGGAGAAGATGGGAACCCGAATGACGACCCCAGCAGGGAGGCGAACGCTGATGGAGGCAGCAAGTCTGCAAAGATGTATCCTGACATTGAGGAGGAAGATGATGAGGAGGAAGAGGACAGAGCGTCCGCATGCCCCAGTCCTGTGGCTGGAGGGAAGGATGGTGCTGACCCCCAAAACAAAGGACACACCAGTAATGGCCACGATACTAAAAAGAAGACCGAAAATGCCGATGAGATTGACCAAGACGACCTAGACTTTTAGCGCTGCTAATCAAGGACTGTGTTTTTTAAAATATAGACATTCATTCGGTATTCCAGTATTATCAACGAGTCAGACCCACGAACACAGGCATGTCTGCTAACTAAGTTAAACATGCAACCTTCTCTTGGAATCCTGTAAGTGAAATACGTCAAATTGAGGTTGCGCTCTCATTTCTAGAGGGTTGATCAATGCATTCAATAGACAGAGGGGGTTTAACAGAAACGTGGGCTTGTGGAGCTGCTGTCGTGTGTGTTTCACTCTTATTCCAGCTTGCCCTGGTATTTTTTGCTTGAGTACTTTGGGTCTCAGCTGGGACTTCCGTGTGATTGACTGCCTCAATGTATTGCACGTAATCCTTTTGCAAATGCTGATAAACTGTGCAACCCTGACACCATCTGGATTGTTTGCCAAAGTCTGCTCAGAGCTCACCTAAATGTCCATTCTGTATCTCTGCAAAGAGGCCACTACAAGGACGATTGATCAGAGTGTGAAATAGTCACCACAAAAAGGTGGAAATCCTCAAAGCAAGGTTGCGTTGAAGTGCTGGTTGGGAAAACCGAGCTACATTTCACACTTCTTTTCTTGGCGGTGGCCTGTAACCTGAACCGTGATTTCCGCCTGTAATCAGTATTCAAAAATTGGCAGGAGGACTTGGGGTCGTGAAATTATTTTGAACTTGTTTTTTACATTGACGTCAATCCTGGCTCTCTGACAGAGAAAACCTGCCTGAATATTTGAATTCTGTCCTCTTTGTGTATCCTCTTACCGTCTAATACGTGCACATCCACCCAAGTAACACCCCTATCCTATTATGCCCAATGCACTGTTTGTTTCGGTGGGGCTATTTCCATGAGTTGTCCGATTGGACCCAGAGACTTGAGTCATTGGAGAGAAATTGGAGAGGGTCCAGAGAAGAGCAACAAAAATGATTAAAGATCTAGAGAACATGACCCATGAATGAAGATGGAAAGAACTGGGCTTGTTTAGTTTAGAAAAGAAACGCCCGAGAGGGGACACGATGGCAGTTTTCAAGAACCTAAAAGGGTGTTATAAGGAGGAGGGGAAAAAATTGTTCTCCTTGACCTCTGAGAATAGGACAAGAAGCAATGGGCTTAAATTGCAGCAAAGGAGGTTTAGGTTGGACATTAGGACATTAGGAAAAACTTCCTAACTCTCAGGGTGGTTAAACACTGGAATGAGTTGCCTAGGGAGGCTATGGAATCTCCATCCCTGGAGATATTTAAGAGCAGGTTGGACAGACACCTGTCAGGGATGATCTAGATCAGTGTTTCTTAAACTGTATGCTGCGAAGAACAGAGTTCAATATGGCTGCCCTTAAAGGGGCAGGTGACCTTTTTTTTTTCTGAATAACTTTCCCAACTTTTTTTTTTCTCAACAAAACAGTCCTTGGTGTTCCACATAAAAAAATATTGTTTGGTGTTCCTCAATCTTAAAAAGTTTAAGAAACACTTATCTAGATAGTGATCGGTCCTGCCATGAGGGCAGGGGCCCGGATTTGATGACCTCTTGAGATCCCTTCCAGTTCTATGATTCTATAATTGAATTAGATCTTTTTCACTGACTCCCACTGTGGTCTTCTCTCCCTCAAGAGCCCTGAGGTTTTGCGAATGGAGTGTACCACTGAAAAAGAATACATCTCGATTGTTTCTCACCCTTGCTCTGCCCCCACAGTTTACATTTCCCTTTGGCTGATATGTATCACTTGTGTGTTCAGTCTTGGAGCTTCTCTCTCCTTTTGCTGCAGGGACCGTGTGCTAATGGCAGATAAAACGCCTGCACATTCTTGCTGGCTGGGAAGATAACGCATGTCCGCCCCCTGGGAGATTGTAGCTCTGTCTTTCAGTGGAGAGTTGACGCTATGGCACTATGAACAGTATGGCATTTGCACAGTTGTATAAAATGTGTCCGGCTGCATCAAGCTGGGTGGTTTTCTTTGCAAGCAAGGCAAATTGGTTTTGAGCATTGTTTTTCTTTTTGTTTTTAAGCCTATTTAGTGATGGAAAATGCGTGAAAGGTGACGAACGATACGATGGAAAATGCAATTGCAAATCACTGAAATAAAACCAAACGGCTTTCTAACTCTCAGCGTTTTCTGATGTGTGCCCAGCACAAACCAGGCTCAGAAGGAGACCCTGGCGATCACGCTTGCTCAGTGGCTCTTGTCTTACACCGTGCTCTCTGCAGCTCTGGTCTTGTACAATTCCTATTCCCTCGCAAGCGAGAGGGCCCTGCTGTTATAGGACCTCAGAGTTAGGAAGTGGGAGTCTACAAAAGTTGGGAATAGGTGACAGGGAAGGGAATCACATGATGATTCTGTGTTCTGTTCACTCCCTCTGGGCACCTGGCATTGGCCACTGTCGGAAGACAGGACACTGGGCTAGCTGGACCATTGCGTGGAGCCAAAATGGTTGTTCTTATGATCCGAGCAGGTTCTGTATTTTTCTTTAATTTTTCGTAGGTTAAATAGTCACTGGCAAACACTGAAGGCTGAGTCTAGACTGGCAAGTTTTTCCGCAAAAGCACCTGCTTTTCTAGAAAGTCATGCCAGTCTAGACACATCCTGAAGCTCCAGAGTCCCTAGTAATCCTTTCCAGCACATGACACCATGGCTATGTCTACACTGGCAGCTTCTTGCGGAAGAACCCCCAGCTGGATGAGGGGCAGAATGATCACAGGCTGGGGCCCCAATTTGGGACATGCCCCTCTGCCCCCTGGTTGGAGTCCCTCCTTCGTCACGGACTTGCTGTGCGCGCTTGGGCGGGGGCTCACCGGGCCTCACTGCCCCACCTGTACAATGGGGCTGAGAGTGCCCCCGGAGTCGTGCGGCTCAGCACTTGACAGGCCGAGAGGTGCTTCGATATGTTGGTGACGTGGCCTTATACGTAGCGTCCCGGGGCGGCTGTAGGTTAGATCCATTTTTATTGGAGTTTTATGAGAGAGATTGGGCCCATCCCCTGGGGGGGAAGGGAAGCCCTGCGGGGGGTTGAGTCCTGTCCCCAAGAGGGGGAAAGGAGGCCCTGGGGGGGGTTGGGTCTTGTCCCCAAGGGGGAGAAGGGAGGTCCGGGGGAGGGGTTGGGTCCTGTCCCCAAGGGGGAGAAGGGAGGTCCGTGGTGTGTTGGAGCCATGGTCAAGTGAATTGCATCCACACAGGCATAGCTTGTCTGGGGGGGGGGGGGGGTCCTGACTGCTTTGGCCGGGGGCCCGGAATTGCTGTCAGTGGGCCCGAGCGGGCCCGGCCCTGTACATGCTAGTGCATCCCTTCTTCAGGACTGACTTTTGGCAGCCGCCAGCCGTCTCGCACGTTAACCGCTTGCCCGCTGAGCCTTTGTGCGCTGCCAGGGCTGGCTGGAGGTGGGCCAGGAAGTGCTCAGCCTCAGCTTTCTAATTCCAGGCACTTGATTCTTGCATAAAAGGCTCCGGCAGGGTATTATCTGCCGCAATCCCTCGGAAACCGAGGCCTACGCACGACCTGCACCCTTCTCCTGGTGGGCTGGGGCCTGGGGCCTGGGGCAACGCTGTTGCCAGGCTGCCGCCAGGGATCTGTCCCCGAAGGAAAAGATACCGCGGGGATTGGATGTGACTTGTGCCGCCGAATAGCCAGGCGACGACCCAGGCAGCAGGATCCTATTTCCAGTGTCTCATGGCTCCCGGTTGAGGTGGGGCTGGAATTGCAAGCCCTTTAAACAGGTACAGCAACCCTGGGCGGCTGCCAGGCAAGGCGGTAGCGGTGTGGCTGGGAGCTGCGAGCCCTTTAAAGAGCAGTCATTGAAAGGGTCCGTGGTTCTGCTGCTACCGTGTTGCCCGGCAGCCCTCTGGGGTTTCTGGGGCTTTTTTAAGGGCTCGCCATCTCAGTAGCCAGAGCCACGAGCCCTTTAAATAACCGCAGCACCCCCAAGCGTCTGCCAGAAATGCGGTAGCAGAAGGGCCGGGAGCCAGAAGCCCTTTCCTGTGTTTTTAATTCAAAGCCTCTGGCCCCAGACAGCTCTAGGGGGGAGGGGGAGACGGCGGCGCACGTATCCTTAGCCCCGCCCCTTCCTCTCCAAGCTCCGCCCCTTCCGAGATGGAGCTGGCCCATGACCACCTACCAAAATTCATTATTTGGCCCCTGCAAAAATTATTGCCCGTCTCCGGTCTAGTGGCTAAGGTGCTCCCCTGGGCTAGGGGTTATCTGCGGTCAGTTCTTTGGTTCCACAGCTTCCTTCTGTGCTCCAGGAAAGTCATGTAGGCCTAACTGCGCCAAGGTATTTAGGTGCCTACGTCCCACTGATTTCAATGGGCGTTAGGCACCTAAATCCCTTTGGAGACCTGGACCTGAGAGCATATGCAATGGGAGCATAAACCAGGGTGGGTGTGCGGGGGGGAGGGAGGTCAGGTTCACAGCACACACAATGGTGTGGGTCTAAATTAGCCAGGCCGGTGCGTGCTCTTGAGTAACGCTCAATAAGAATTGCCTTGCGCTGGACCAGCCCTGAAACGGCCCAGTACCTCCACCTGGAGACGAACTGTTTGGAAATAATTTCCCTCCTTAGTGCACCTGCTGCCGAGTGAGACCAAGCAACTTTGCAAGAGCTGGCGACAGTGCAGCTCCCTGCTTTGGCGTACCTCCGCGCTCGGGACCCCTGTCACGCTAGCAGAGTCATGCTGGGTTTCCGCAGCAGGCCTCGGGGCGCTCAGAGGGTAGCCCCAATCCCAGCGCGAGCAATGGCGAGTCATGCGCCTAAGTCACTCAGGTGCGTCTGGCGCTGGAAATCCCTGGTGAGTTTAGGCGGGGGGCGGGCGGGACCGGTTATTACCGCAGGAGAAATGTGCACGTTGAACTTCCAGCTTTGCCGGGGGAAAGCAATCCCCTGGGGTTCATTTCGAAAAGCCAGTAATGTGAAGGCGTCCCCTGTACTGGGGGGAGGCTAAACCTCAGGTTTCAAACCCTGGGGGTCCCAAGAGCCCCAACCCCTGTGAGGGGCCGGAAGCAGTTCCTGGGAGCCCTGGGTGTAAATCTCACCCCCCCCCCCACACGGCTGACGTGAGCAGGAGTGAGGGTTTCCCGGCTAATGCTAATTCCTGCGGCCCTCCCCGGTTCCTGCTGAATCTGCCCCTGCCAGAGACAGTTTTCAGCGCCTCACATCTCTGGTGCTGTCTTCCCCGAACACCCGCCGCAGGCAGAAGCGACCTGCCTGGCAATGGGGGCAGGGGGATCACTGGACAAACAGGTTTTGGGGGGAGATGCGCCCAGAGGCGCTTTATCTGCAACGGCTCTTGCCCCCGCTGTGCCCTGAGGTAATTACACTCCACATCTCCTGTGCCTGCCAACCAATCGTGGACAGGCTCCGGCTCTAATCTCATCAGCTTCGACTTCCTAAGCCGGCCCTGGAGCGGGGACCTCTGGCAGCATCCTCGAGCCATCTGGGGACAAGCCATTCGATGTGCTGGAGAGTGGGGGAGGCATGGAAAATACCAGAAATGAACCACACGGCTGCGCCTTCTCCACCTCAGATCTCCCTCGTCCTTCTCCTCTCTCGGTGCTCATCCTGGTGCAAGACTCCCTCTGACCATGCTCCTTTAGCTCACCCCTCCCACAGCCGTGCCTCCTGCCAGCTAACCACAGGTCAGCCCCCGGCATATGCATATGTAACCCACACACCGGCTGGGTGTGATGGACGATGGCACCTCGACCACTTACAGAGTCTGCCCTACAGCCTTAGCTACGGCAGCTTTTCACTGGGCTTTTTTGTTCTAGCAATACAGGCTCCTGCACCAAGCTCCAGAGGTCCCAGGTTCGAGTCCCCCTGTCGGGGTTCCGCACAGAGTAGTGCTGGTTCGCAACAGTCGGGAAAGGACATGGGGGCTGCCCATGGGCCTGGCTCAACCTTTCTGACAAAGGGATGTAGGTTCCCAAGCCTGTATGGACCCAGTACAGCCCATTCTTAACAGTTTCCCCAGAGAGCCTGCCTCGCTTGGGCTATTGAACCTTGGAAATGCCCAGGAGGGAACCAACGGGCACAGAGGGACTGGGGTGCAGCAGGTCGCTATACAGGGAGCTTTAGGGGCTTAGTGGGCCTGGAAGCTAATTCAACAAGCCTGGCTATGAAACAACACAACAATCCTCCTGCCACAAAAATATCAAACAAGTGCTATTGGTAGAAGGGCGGGGTGGGGGCAGGTAGGTAAGGTTTTTAAAGAAGCTAGTTTTCTGGGGGGAGGTGTTTTGAGGGGACATGAAGAGTATATCCCCTCTGAAGCCCAGCTGGCAGCAGAAGCAAGGTGGCTGGTAACGTGTCTTTAGAAGGGTTGCACATACTCAATATAACTAGGGGTTGCTTGCTTCTGAAAAGCCCCTTATAAGCCCAGGCTGTTCAGTACAGCTGTACAGTGCCTAACGCAATGGAATCCCCGGGAATCTCCCACTGAGGGCCCTTGGTTCCACGGCAGTACAAACCGGGCCAAGGGGGCATGTGCTCCTAAATTCTAGCTACGGCCTCTGTGTGGAAGAGGCTCCGAATTTCCAGCAACGGGCATCTGCATAAAACCCTATGGCCATGTCAACGCCAGGCGGACAATCGAGGCTGCCGCGGTCGATCTCTCAGGGTTCGCGTTAGCAGGTCTAGTGAAGACCCGCTAAATCGAACTCAGAGGGCGCCCCCATCGGCGCCGGTACTCCTGCTCCTCATGAGGAGTCAGGGAAGCCGGTGGGAGTGTTTGCTCCTGTCAACCTCCCGCTGTGTGTGACTCTTAAGTCAACCTTCCTCTTTAGTGTAGACCAGGCCTCAGAGCAGAGCAAAGCACGGCCCGCATTAGGTTATGGTCCACTGGGATGCTGGCTTCTTTTCCCCCAGGGGCACCTTACTTTGCTGCCCCATCCCTTGGCCCAGCATGACCAGCCCTTTAAGGGTACATCTATCTATACAGCAGGTGGGAGGTGTGTGACGGGCCGGGCCGAGTCTGGGCATGGCTGAGGGCATCTGCTCAGGGCAAATTGCTCAAACTCGGGGCTTCTTACTGGCCCTGACTAGAGGCCCTTCCCAAATAGGCCACAAACCAGTCGCACTGAGCGCTTCAGCTGCCAGTTTGGCCAGCAGGAAGCCTCACGAGCAAAACCGCTTTGACACCCGAGCTCTTCTTGTGTCCCTATCAGCCCTGGGCCTAACACACAGGTGAGGGGTTACAGAACCCAATCTCACCTACCCTGAACAGGTTCTTCCGGTCCCAAGAAACCAGCCATGGGGCCCGATCAATTTACACTCTGGACCTTACCCACAAGATCATGCTGAGCCAATCCTTTAGCATGTAAAGTCTAAAGGTGTATTACGAAAAGCATGAGAGTAAGGTTGTTAAAGGATACTACATTACATGCATCGACTCTCCCAGTTCTCAATACAGGCGTGCAGCAGAGATGTTATAAACTGCTATCTTAAAAGTCTCTGGAGTACATCCGATGTCAGGATGGGTCTATGGTTCTTTCCAGCTCGTTGTTCCCTGCAAGGCTGCATCTGGGATCAGGAGCAAAACTGAAGACAAGAAGGAGGGTGCCACATGGCACTTATATACCTCCCCTGGCATCTTCTTGGCTGCAGTAGGTCACCTATCCCTGTGTTCCATGCTGGTAGCCCTTAGGTATCAGTCACATTCCTGAGATGTGTATTGGTACCTAGAGATTCATTGTCTCCTTGCTAATTAGCATAGCCGTAGGCTGAGCTTTCCTTGTTCCTTTGCTCAGCCACAGACAGAGAATTTTCCAGCATCCATACAGAGTACATGTTTCTAACTCCGCATACAGTTATTATACCGTTACATGAATAGCACATACAGAATCAGCAGAACATACGCTTTCATTTGACACCTCACATGTCCCCCTTTGTATACACTTTGGGGTAAGCCCCCCCCCCATGGGTGCAGCAGTGATCTGGCTGCTCCCCTTAAAATCCAGTAACGTGACAAGGGGTATGTGCATGTTGGGGAAATCCATGCTCCTCTCGCGTGAACTACTCAAAATAGCAATGTGGCAAGGGCTGCACCATGTACTACCTGCCTGTGTTCTGGCCTAGGATCGTGGCCAAGGCTGTGGTTAGGCAGCAAGCTGGACCTGCCACCTGTACCGTCCCGGCCACTCGGTTATTTTTTGCCTGCTAGAGCGGAGGAAGCATGTATATTCTGCTGCTCTGCTCTGCACTGATTAGGCCTCAGTTGGAGGATTGTGTCCTACTCTGGGAACCGCATTTCAAGAAAGCTGTGGAGAAATTGGAGAGGGTCCAGAGAAGAGCAACAAAAATGATAAACGGTCTAGAGAACATGAGCTACGAGGGAAGGCTGAAGGAATTGGGCTTGGTTAGTTTAGAAAAGAGAAGACTGAGGGGGGACGCAATAGGGCTGTGTCTAGACTGGTAAAATTTGCCAGCGGTCTACACTGGCCGCTTGAATTTCCGCAATGCCGTTCTTCCTGAAAAGTAATAGCTAGTAATAGCATTGCGCAAGAGGGTTTTTCTTGCGCAAGAAGGGGCAGTGTAGACGCTCCTTCTTGCGCAAGAGCCTCTTCTGAAAAAAATGGTGGCTCATTAGATATGCAAATGAGGCTCAGCGATATTCCACGCTTAGCCTCATTTGCATATTACTCATGCAAGAAGCCGCGAGTGTAGACATAGCCCTAGTGTGGTTCACTGTCCCATGCAGTGGCACCAGGGCCACAGCAACAGATGAGAACAAGAGACCTCTACACGATGGGCTGTAGTTCAAGCTGTAGAAACTCCTCTGCAAAACTCCTGAGGTTCCAGGTTCAAATCCACTGGGCGGTGATTACGCTGAAAAGGCTTGAGCTGGTGTATGGTGAGTGGTTTTCTTACCTTCACTCCTAACCACCTCAGACCTGTTCTGCACAGCTGCCTACTACATGGCTGTGTCTAGACTGGCCAGTTTTTCTGGAAAATCAGCCACTTTTCTGGAAAAACTTGCCAGCTGTCTACACTGGCTGCTTGAATTTCCTCAAAAGCGCTGACTTCCTACTGTAAGAAATCAGTGCTTTGTGCGGAAATACTATGCTGCTCCCGTTCAGGCAAAAGTCCCTTTTGCGCAAAACTTTTGCACAAAAAGGCCAGTGTAGACAGCTCAGATTTGTTTTCCGCAAAAAAACCCCGATCGTGAAATGGCGATCGGGGCTTTTTTGCAGAAAAGCGCGTCTAGAAAAGTGCTTTTGCGGAAAAGCGTCTATGTCAATCTAGCTGCTCTGTTCCGAAAATGCTTTTAACGGAAAACTTTTCCGTCAAAAGCATTTCCAGAAAATCATTCCAGTCTAGACGTAGCCATGTGGGTAATGTCCCTTCCTCAGCTGACTGGGCCTTGCCCAAGGGTGATATTTTTGCCTTCTGTGCACCCTTGGACACTGGCACTTTGCTCCTGTTGCCACAGATGGAAATTGCACGGCTGATGAGATTCCAGGTACAAACCAGGGAGCTTTTGTGATTTGAGGCCAGGGACATGGAACCAAGCTGTGGAGCCTTGCTATGGGATAGCTGACGAACACAGAATCCTGGGGCTGGAAGCGACCTCAGGAGTCACCAAGTCCAGCCCCCTGCCCAAAGCAGGAGCAACCCCAACTCAATCATTCTAGCCAGGAAACGAAGCTGTGTCTCTGCATTGGGGTATATAAACCCCTCCGGCAGGCAGACAGGACTCCAGCCACAGACCCCTGGTCTGGAAAGGAACAGATCTGTAGGCTGCCTTTCCCAGACCACTGGAATGGCTCGTGTAAGATCTCCAGTCGCCTTTGGCAATTAAGGGGTGAAGCAGTGAATTCAAAGAAGCCCTCCCAGAGCTAGGCACATGGCAGAAGCGGGAAAGCCATCATCATCAAGAGCGGCTGCATTAATTGCCTCCCAGGAGGGCATGCAAAGCTGGCTCTCGGTGACTTTGAACTTTATCACTATTCCCTGGGGGCCCGGCCCGTCATCCCCTGCCATAGCCCATCCGCATGAAGGTACATAATAAGGGTAAAGCAAAAAAACGTCTCTCACCAGGTGGAACGAAGACGTGTCCTGTGCAAACCCCAGCGGCTTGTGGCGTGTGTCCCTGGGGAAGCCACAGGCCCGTCACGTTCTGCCCGTGCAAGTTTGCAACCCCAGTGGCTTTGTGCTGAGTTTTGGCGTTAGACTCCAAAAAGCTGCCTTGCATGGGTGGAGGGTGATGAGGCCCAGCTGGGAAAGGCAGCCAAAGCCACGCCCCTTCTGGAGACCCAAGCCCCGCCCACCCTACCTGAGGGCCGGGGGCTGTCATGTGACGCATGCCCCCAGCCCCTCCTGGGCAGCATAGGCCATTTTGGGAAAGCAATGTTTTCCCGTGCCTACATTACCTGCCACTCATCTGCTGTGACACCCAGCCAAATTGAGTGAGACTTCGGTGGTCTGTTGCGTTCCTTTAAAATGTTGGTTACCTCCTTATGGACCTGACCCCAAACCTGTGGAAATCAAAGGTAAGATTCCCAATGGCTTTGGAGCAAGCCCCATCTGCAGTATTTCCTGATACCTTCATCTCCATTTTTACTACGCAGGCCACCAAGAATACACCAAATACTGTGGTTGACAAACTGCAAATACCCGTGGAAAGGCAGCCTGGGATATCCTTATGTTGAGCAGCATTACAAAGGCTTTAACTCAAGCTCAGATGCCCCTAGCATGAACACATCCGCTCCTGGCTCCAAAGAGCTTCCCGTCTGCATGGCCCGCGGCATGGAACAGCGCAATAACTCCTCCAAGGCCACACATCAGGTCGGTGACAGACCTAGGAGCAGAATTCAAGTCTCCTGGTTCCTGGCCACAAGCCCAAGCTGCCTTGCTCGTGTGAGCCTAGACAGTCAGCTGGGAAATAAGGGTGAATTGTCTCACCATTAAACACGTGCACAAGGGCGATGGTGAATGCCCCGTCACTGCTCAAGTGGGGATGGTTTTCTAAATTAGGTGCTGCTCTAGGAATGAGTTTGGAGCCGTTCTCTGAGCTGTGTGATTCGGGAGGGCAGACGAAATGATTCCCCATGGTCCCTTGGACGCCATGAAGCTGCTCCATTAAGTAGCGCCATTACCTTCAGACCACTCATGCTGGAACGGGTCCCATGTCCCAGTATTGGAGTTTATTATGAGCAGACGGAACACTGCTGTGCCCGAAGTCTGTACAAAGCGGGCCACGTGAGGTGTCAAATGAAAGCTTACGTCCTACTGAGTCTATGTGTGCTATTCGTGTACGTGTGTGATGTTTGTATGTGGCGTTATGACTATGGACTCCGTGCTGGGACTGTGAACGTTCTCTGCCGGAGACAGAGCAATGGGTCTGGACTTCCTGTTGTAAGGAAGGAATGGCCAGTGAATGACTGTGCTAACTAGTGTGGCGTCAGGGACAATGGCTCTCAGCGAGGCCAATACACACCTGAGGTATGCGTCTAGAAACCTGCAACCAGCCAGGGCATAATGGCGGCTGGTATGTGGAACAGAGACAAGTCACTTATCCATGTGACCTGCTCCAGCTTGGGAGGTACCAGGAATGAATAGTAAATGCCATGAAACAAAAAACAGGACTATGTAGCACTTTAAAGACTAAAAAGCTGGCTTAATAGGTGATGAGCTTTCGTGGGCCAGACCCACTTCCTCAGATCAAATAGTGGCCCAAGGAAGTGGGTCTGGCCCACGAAAGCTCATCACCTATTAAACCATCTTGTTAAAAGTGCTACATAGTCCTGTTTTTTGTTTCAGCTACACCGGACACGGCTACATTTCTATCACTATTCTAAATGCCATGAGACAGTCTCCATCTTGTCTTCAATCTTGCTACTGATCCCAGATGAAGCCGTGCAAGGGACAAAGAGCCAGGAAGGATCGCTGACCCATCCTGACATAGGATGTACACCAGAGACTTAGAATCAGAGAACACTAGAACTGGAAGGGACCTTGAGAGGTCATTGAGTCCAGTCCCTTGTCCCCATGGCAGGACCAAATACTGATTAGACCATCCCTGATAGACATTTATCTAACCTACTCTTAAATATCTCCAGAGATGGGGATTCCACAACCTCCCTGAGCAATTTCCACAACCTCCCTGGACAATCCAAGCTAGCAGTTTGTAACAGCTCTGCTGAGAGCCTGCATCAAGAACTTGGTGATTGATGCATGTAATGTATTCTTCTTAACAACCTTACTCTCAACCTTTTCTTTCTTTTGTTGGTAAGATTTTAGATTCTAAAGGATTGGCCCAGCGTGCTCTTGTGGGTAAGATCAAAAGTATAAATTGACCAGGGATTTGTGGCTGGTTCTCTGGGACCAGGAGAATACGTTTGGGGTACCACTCACCTGCATGTAGGCCCGGGGCTGATTGGGGCACAGGGAGAGCTGGGGTGTCTGAGGGGTTTTGCTCGTGAGGCTTCCTGCTGGCCGGATTGGCGGCAGGAGCGCTCTGTGTGACTGGTTTGTGGCCTAATTGGGAAAAGTCTCCAGTCGAAGGCTGTAAGGAGCCCTTGTTTTGAGCAATTTGCTCTGAGCGGACGCCCTCAGTGGTGCCCAGACCCAGCCCGGTCCATCACATCCCATATGAAGAAAGATTAAAAAGAGTTGGACTTTTCATATTAGAAAAGAGAAGACTAAGGAGGGATATGACAGTGGTCTATAAAATCATGACTAGTGTGGAAAAAGTGAATAAGGAAAAGTTATTGACTTATTCCCACAATATAAGAACAAGGGGGTCACAAAATGAAATGACTAAGCAGCAGGTTTATAACAAACAAAAGGAAGTTTTTCTTCACTCAGCACACAGTCAACCTGTGGAACTCCTTGCCAGAGGATGTGGTGAAGGCTAGGGCACTAACAGGATTAAAAAAAGAGCTAGCTAGATTCATGAAGGTTAGGTCCATCAATGGCTATTATCCAGGATACATAGGAATAGTATCCCTAGCTTCTGTAAATGGGTGACAGGTGAAGGATCACGTAAAGATTACCTGTTGCGTTCCCTCCCTCTGAGGCATCTGGTATTGGCCACTGTCAGCAGATAGGATACTGGGCTAGATGAACAGTTGGTCTGACCCAGTATGGCCATTCTTATGTGGAAGTTGGCTAATCAGGCAATCGCCAATATTTTAACACCACTTCCCTCGCACGTGGTGACGGCGCATTAGGCCGCTAGGAGTAGCGCGGGAGACTGACAAATGAACATGCTGCACAAGGGCCCATCTGAGAGAGCTTGGAATGGGAAGCATCAGCTGATCCAGTTGCTCGTGAAACCACTGGTCACTTCTGCAGACATTTAAAAGAACCCCCGGTGAGTTTGGAAAAAAAACTGTCCTTAGGTCGGTGTGAGGATATAGATATTCAGGCCTGCCTGTAAAGGCTGATAGTATTGCCAGATGGTTTAACTAAAACTACCGCCCCCCCCCCTCCCAAAAAAAAAACACAGAGGGAAAAATTCTGTTGAGAAAAAAACCAGGGAGACCAAAGTTGTTGAGTTTTTTGCCAGCGGCCATTTTGTTTTCCTGATCGAGCCAGAAGACAGCTGCGGAACCAGGTAAGCAGGGGGTCTGGGGAGCTCGGGGGGGGGGGGGCAGAGAGGGTCCGGGGGAGGATCCAGGGGCTGAGCCCGGTTGCTGAGTGTGTCGTAGGGTTGCCAGGCGTCTGGTATTTTTGCCTCCTGGGAGGGGGAAAAAATCAGAAAATGCCGGACATTTTAGGTGTCTGAATTTTTCTAAATTTTTTTACTGGACAGGAGGTGAAAATACCCGACTGTCCAGGTCAATACCAGACACCTGGCAACCCTAAAGGCCGATATAACAACAACAAAGTCTGTCTGAGGCCTCGTTCTTAAGCGAAGGCCTTCGGCATTCATACTGAAATAAGGCACATTCCAATAAGTTGGGGCAATTCAGGGGGAGGAATGGCTCAGTGGTTTGAGCATTAGCCTGCTAAACCCAGGGTTGTGAGTTCAATCCTTGTGGAGGCTGTTTAGGGATTTGGCACAAAAATTTGTCAGGGATGGTTCTTGGTCCTGCTGTGAAGGCAGGGGACTGGACTTGATGATCTTTCAATGTCCCTCCCAGTTCTAGGAGATAGGCAATCTCCATTAATTTAATTTATCTATGGCCTACAGATCATAGAATCATAACGCTGGAAGAGACCTCAGGAGGTCATCAAATCCAGCCCCCTGGACTTGATAAAGGGAGCAACCTAGAAATTTAGGTTGCGAGCTTTCTGTCTGGCCTACTCCCCATCTCTCTATTGTTTGTCTGCCTGGTTCTTTGATTGTTTCTGTCTCAATTTTGCTGGGTGTAAACCAATGAAGGTGGCGGGATATAATTGGTTAGATAATTGGGTTGTACTTGCTTAGTTAAATTTCAGTGGAATGATTGGTTAAAAGCAGGGGTGTGGAATCTAAGGCCCTGGGGCCGGATGCGGCCCCTGGTTTCCCTGTGTCTGGCCCCTGAAGCTCACCCCACCCCAGCATTGGGGAGCCTGTGCTATGCTCCAGCCCCCCGCCCAACCCACCACAGGGCCGGAGCACACACTCTACTAGGCTGGGCCCTCCGAGGCTGTGGTGTGCGGGGGGAATGTGAGGAGGGTCTTTCTGCTTCTCAGCTGGGGGCCACGTCACGTGTGTGTGTGGCCACCAAATGATTTGTCCCTGGGTCTGTAGCCTGTGATCCAAAAAAGTTTCCCCACGCCTGGGTTAAGGTATACTTACAAATATTACTATCTCTATATTAGGGTGAAACAGGAAGCGGAGGGGGGAGGGACAGGGAAAAAACAAGGAAACGAGGATAAAAGGAAAGGAAACGGGGATCATGTTTGCTGAAAGCTTCGCCCAATAAACATCTCATTGTTTGCCCCTCTGGCCGTGGGGTATTGCTGTTCTCTGCACACGTGGGAAGGACTGGGGAAGAGTTAAGTCCTCTAACACCTCTACAGGGGGTGTAGATTCAGATTTCGTTGCACATGCCCCACTTACTCGTCACATTATTACCAATCACCATTTATTCTGAAGCCCGGGGGCAGCACCACAGGTGAGTCAGGCTGGGGCTCCGTTGTGCAGAACGCTACAAAGACACAGAGGGAAATGCCAGTCCCTCTTCTGAAGAGCTTACAACAAACACTGCCACCCCCAAACCTCCCGTTATCTAGCTGTTCACATAACACTGTTCTTCAGCAGATCTGAAAGCACATTATTTTGGAGGCCAGTATTATTGTTCCCATTTTACACTTCGGGAAACTGAGTCACGGGTGGGGCAGTGGCTACACAGTTGCTGGCTCCAACAGACAGCACCGATAATGAGCCATGCCAGCTAGAGATGACCAAGACCGCTGTAGGCACCTCCAGTCCACCTCGGGCGCATCTGAGAGACCATTCTCCTCTGGTCTACTTGTACATCTCCCAAGCAATAAAGCGGCCTATTGGCTCGCTTATTTTGAATTCAAGGATGCTGCCAACATTGCGTCCTTGAGGTCCATGCTTCTATTCAAGATGCAGCAGGTTGGTAAAGGAACCCCCCGATTTTGAAAGCTGAACAATATTGTATCGCACGTGCAAGCAGGAGCGATGCAGAGAAATGAACAGAGAAATGCAAATAGCAGACAGCAGTAGCTAGGGATCAGCTGTAACGGGAAGGTTTCAGTTTGATATATGGTGCCACAGCTATTATTAATGGGTTGCTGGTTTTTACCTTTAAAAACTTTGGCTGGATTATTTATTATGTCACCCCAGTGTATATATGATCTATGGAAGGGGTAATAATATTTGTTCTTGGCCTCTTGGATTTACTGGGTTTTTACAGACTTTAATTAGGTTTAATTCTGTCCTCCCAACCCATAGAAAGAGTGTGCGCAGGAACCTATATAGAGACACACACACACACACACACACACACACCCCACAATTCAACTGCAAAACACAAAGAAGCAAAACCGGGTTAAAAACCATCACATTTTTCAAAGCCGTTTCGTCAAAAGGAGTCATGCTGCTGATGGCCATTGCAGATTATGCACGGCTCAGAAGGTTCGTTTTCGTTTGCAAATGATCCAGAACCCAGGAAATCCAAGGGAAGGAGAAACTCCGCCAGGAGGTTGGGATCTTCCTGTGAAATGTGCCGTATTTTCCAAAATCGACAGATTCGCTTTTTAAAAGGCTTTTGCCTCTCTGGTTGCCAAAGTAACGGCCACCTCTCTGATGTACATGGATGGATGAGTTGCTTTTGGGCGGCGGCCTCGCGTGTGTTTCTTCTGCACCCCTACGCTTCAACCCCTGGGTCTTTCTACTAGAGATGCAAGCGAGTAGTTGACTAATTGATAAGCCTAGGTTTATCAGTCAAGTTGACTACTCACATTCTCCCTCCCTCCCCCCCGCCCTGCTGCCTCTGCATCAGAGGCAGCAAGGTGGGGGAGGAGCAGGAGCTGGTGCTGGGGAAAGCCATCTTAAAAGCCAGTTCCTCCCATCACCGTCTCAGTGGTACCGCCTCCCCCCGCCACTGCTGCCTCTGCTAGTGAAGCAGCCTCTGCCCAGGATGGACCCAGATTTGCCATGGGCAGAGGCTGCTCTCATAGCAGCCCCTGTCTGCTGGAAGGTCCAAGACAGGGGCTCGATTGGCTGGGCAGGCAGCCTGGCTCCGTCCTGGATCGCTCCGTGTCCAGGACCTACCCCCTCTGCAGCTCTGCAGTTTCAATGTCGTAGGAGCCGGGCTGCCGGCCTGTCTGGCTCTCACTACATGTAACCCACGGAGCCTCAGTGGAGGTAGCTCCTAGACCCGGCGCAAACCAGGACTGAAAATTCTATTGACTCCACGATTCGCGAATTACCTGCCTCTAACATCCCTACTTTCTACTCACTGGGCAAGCTTGTCCCTTATAACAGGGGTGGGGAACCTAAGCCCCGGGGCCAGATGCGGTGCCTGGCTTGCCTGGATCCAGCTCCCGAGGCTCAGGGCTCCCCCTCCAGCATGGGGGAGCCTGCGCTGGCACTCCAGCCCCTCTGCTGGAGCACACAATAGCTATTAGCCAGGGCTCCCCTAGGCTCTGGGGCGTGGGGGGGGGGTGTGTGTGGGGATCGTCTTTCCCCTTCTCAGGCAGGAGCCATGTCAGTGGGGATTTTTTGGCTTCTCATTGGTGTGCGGCCCCTGACTGATTTTTCTGTGGGTCAGAAGCCCCCGACCCAAAAAAGATTCCCCCACCCCTGCCTTCTAGCCTAGCTCTGCTGCAGCCTGCTGCATTCCCCGGCTGATCCCTAAATGCCTGGATGCTGCCCTTCTAGCTTTCTGAACGTCCTTTCGCCGGCCAGCTCTGCTTTGCGAAGCCAGGGCTGGCAGAGAAAAGCAAAGCACGGCTCAAATAGCAGGCCAAACCCTTCTCCCACAATGCAGAGGTGTCACCCAGGACAGGATGCAGCAGACACAACCACAGAGCTGTGGCATGGAGGCGAAGCAAACGCCGGGGGCTAAAGGGCAAGTCATGGCACCTTTCTGCCTCAGTTTCCCCACACATAAACCCGGAATAATGATACAGGCAGTCCCCGGGTTACATGGATCCGACTTACATTAGATCCCTACTTACAAACGGGGTGAGGCAACCCCGCACTAGCTGCTTCCCCCCAGCAGACCAGGGAGACGCAAAGCTAGCATCCCTCCCAGCAGACCAGGGAGACGCGGAGCAGCTTTTCTCAGCAGACACCTCAGCTTGAGAATAAAGGACTGAGGGAAGTGAGGTGTGGGAGAATAAAACTGAGCTCTGGAGAAATGTTTGGCTAGAGTTTCCCCTACAATATGTACCAGTTCCGACTTACATACAAATTCAACTTAAGAACAAACCTACAGTCCCTATCTTGTACGTAACCCGGGGACTGCCTGTACTTGCCTACCCACCTCATCCATGGGGGTTTTGTGGGCATGAATTCATGGCTGCACAGCACTTTAACTATGCAAAGTAGAAGCTTGGTGCTAATTATTATCCACTTAGACAGAAGGAGGCTAGTCACCCCAAAAGGGAAAAGACCCAAGATAAGGGATGAAAAGTGGGAAAATGTTTTAATAGAACCACAGGGCTGGCAGAGACCTCAGGAGTCAACGAGTCCAGCCCCCTGCCCGAAGCAGGACCAACCCCAACTCAGTCATCCCAGCCAGGGTTTTGTCCAGCCGAGCCTTAAAACCTCTAGGGATGGAGATTCCACCCCCTCCCTAGGGAACCCAGCCCAGTGCTTCCCACTCTCCTAGGGAAATCGTTTTTCCTACCGTGATCTCCACGACCTCCTCCTGATCCCACCCATCTCTTAGGCCTTGCCCCAAATGAGGGCCTTTGTTTGCCAGCTGGCTTTCATTGCTGCCCTACGTGCATGTTTGGCCAAGAACTGGTCTGTTTGCCGCGGGGTAGAAGTGCTCAGACCTGAGAACAATCCTCAAGCGTGGGCACCTCCATGATGACATGCTGGTCAGCAAGGAAGCTGGGAGCCCGCGAGGAAGGCAAGACGGCGAGGGACTGGTTTATCGGCAGCACGCGAGACGGCGCGCAGGCAGAACGTGAGAACAGGAGAGCGGCCATCCTGGGTCGGGCCCAAGGCCTGTAGAGCCCAGCGACCTGTCTGCCGACAGCGGCCACAGGCGTCCAAGAGTGACACGGGGAATCCTCAAGCGATCCCTTGGTGGCCCAGCTTTGGGCACACAAAGGCTCGGGACACAGGCCCGCCCCGTCACGATGGCGCCTTTACACCGGGGTAGGAAACCTTTTTTGGGAG
The DNA here is from genome assembly GCF_052426305.1 of Pelodiscus sinensis. NCBI lineage: Eukaryota > Metazoa > Chordata > Testudines > Trionychidae > Pelodiscus > Pelodiscus sinensis. Next base: position 5,647,905 of record NC_143054.1, read on the forward strand.
CCCCACACAAGTGAGCCGCCAACCTCCCCCCTCCCGCCAAAAAAACCCGCCCTCTTCACGGAGGTGGCCCCTGACTGGGAAGGAGAAAGACATGCTCCATATTCCCCTCACACACCACAGCCTGGGGAGGCCCAGGCGAGTAGATTTGGGGGGCTCCAGCCCCACAGGAGCACAGCAGACAGCTGGAGACCCAGCTGGGGCAGTGTACTGGGAAGCTGCTCTAGTGGCTGCTGGGGTTGTTCCCGGGGCCAGCACCAGCTTTTCCTGAGGTGCAGCGTCCTCTTTTTTTTTTTTTTTTTGGCTCAACCAATTTCCCCTCTCCCGCCCCCCCACCCCCCCACCGTGTTTGGGATTTTTTGTGACGGTATCTGGCAAGCCTATTCCAGAGAGGACACGAGTCCTTGCCCAGATCCCCGGGTGGGTGTCTACAGCTTGCCCCACGCCGCTAAGGCTAAGCTAGCGTGGCTGCAATTGTGAGGCCGACTGACCCTCCGAGGCGAACAAAGTCTCCAGAGCTGCCACTGCCCGAAAAGGAAGATCGGCACTTTCTCACCCAGACAAAGGAATACCTGTGACGAAGAGTGATACACCCTCCCACCCCCAGCAGTCCCACCCAGAAACCCGCACGGGTTCCCAGCAATGTTCCCGCTCAGCTTGGCCATCCACGCGCAGAATAAATTTTGTGACGCGCACCAAGACATGTGCCGATGTGCACCACCAGTTGAATCCCATGCTGCTGGCTCTGGGCACAGGAGGTGCTCTGCTAATCTGTGGGGCAGCATTGGAATCTCTCCTGGGCGGCCGCACAAGCGCACCACGGATAGGGGACACTGGTTCCCCGCACTGCCCTCTGCTCACAGCAATATGCCAGGCTCATGCTGAAGGGGGAAACAAACACCCCGATGGACTAGAAAACCCTCTGCCCTGTTTTATGCCTTTTAAAATAATCCCTTTCTATCGATCCTGAATCAACGATTAAGAAAATATGAATAGTTGTGCGCCCGCAGCTAAACGTGGCCCTGGAATTCCGTTCCGTGGCTTTTACAGGCCACGAGCACCCTCAGTCCATTTTTCAGTTTCATCTGTTGATGCATCGATTGGGCGGACAGAGGGCTCTCCATAACCGGCCTGTCCTTTGAGAATCTCTGTTTACTCAGTACCCTGTCAACGTGACAGATGCAAAATCCCTCTGCAGGCCTTGATGGATCGTCTCCGTGCGAGATTTCATACATCTCCCGCTTCCAGAGGGGACCTGACACACATAATTGGTGTCACACCTGCTGGCCCGCTGCCCGCTGCTGACAGAACAGTTCAGAATCCGAAGCCCGGCTCATTTGCCCCAATTGGGAGGGGCAAGCTGCCGGAGAAGGCCCAGGATCACGCTACGGGTTTGGGGCTCCGTTTGGCCATCGGCTGCTCAGACACCGCTGCCCCTTTGGACCATGGAAGGTTCCAGCGTTACGGAAGGATGGAGCATAGAAGGCAGCAGAGCCAGGCTGACTAAGAGGTCGGGCGGGGCAGAGCTGTGGAGCTTGGAAAGTGAGGAGAAGCCGGAATGTTATGCAGAGGAAGAGAATCAGGCCCAAAGCACCCAGTGGCCCTTTCGGCGTGGCCGTGTCTCACTGTGCGGTCGCTCCCTGACACCCCGCTGAGGTAACTTTGTGGCTGGCCTACACCCCCGCCTTGCACTAATAATATTCTGCTCCAAACCCACGGTGTGACACGAGGCCACGCCCAAGCCACCTTCTGTCCACACACAAGCTCAGGTCACAAATATGGAGGCTGCGGTTGGAGGTGGGAGTCCAAGCAGAGTTTCAGGTCCAATCCCTTTCATTTCGCAGTGTGGACGCAGTTCAAGGCTCACACGCAGGGGGCTGGTGTGGTGCGCAGGCTTGGAAACATGGAACAAGCGTGGGTCCCAGATGACAATGCAGTGTAGACAGACCCACCGACTCACTTCTGCTGAGCTACCTTCTGGACATTGAGGGTACGTCTACATTGCACGGCTATTTCGAAATAAGCTATTCCGGAATAGTTATTCTGAAATAGCTTATTCCGAAAAAGCATGTCTACACTGCAGAGAAGCCTCAAAATTAGCCTGAGGCCGGCTTCCCTAATGCGGACGTGCTATCTCGATGTACAGCCCCAGGAGGCACTGGGGAGGAATAACTTGAAATGGCCCTGGTGAGGGGCTATTTTGACATAGCAGCAGTGGAGCGTCTACACACGCCCTATTTCAAAATAGCTATTTTGGAATAGGCATTATTCCTCGTCGAATGAGGTTTGCAGATTTCGGAATACGCCGTCCGTTATTTCGAAATTATTTCAAAATAACGGATTAGCTGTGTAGACGCTCGCATTGTTATTTCGAAAGAGTGCTAGTTATCTTGAAACATAGACTCACCCTGACTTATACTAATGGCGACACAGTGGGTGACCAATTTTATAGAGATAGTCCCGAATTTTGGGGCTTTGTCTTATCCAGGCCCCTATTACTTCTTCTTTCCTGATTTTTCACGTGCTGTCTGGTCACCCGACTAAGCAGGTGATGTGCTATACAGTGTACGCAGCTAGAGCACAGAAAAATAGGTATGTGTATTAATGTCACTCAGAATTACTTAGGCAACAGCGACAGGCGGAACCGAACCTAGCACCTCTGGAGCTTAGTGCAGGAGTTTCTACCACTGGAGCTAAAAGCTCAGCTAAGACTGTAGAGGAAAGTTCTTCTCTCTGTAAGTGGTTTAAGTGCCACTAGATGGGACACTGACCCACGCCCAGTAAGTCAGGGGGTTATACTTCCTTTACTGTAGTACCTACAGGCCGCAAAAGAGATGGGGGCCCTGTCATGCCAGGTGCCCTACAGACCCATAGCAAGACACATTCCCTGCCCTAGAGGACTTACAGCCAGATAGACAAGTCAAGCGAAAGGGAGGAGAAAGTTTTGCGGATGTTTTCTAAGTGACTGTCCCAAGCGCCCACAACAGGCCTGCCAACAGGGGAGGAGAGAAAAGGGGGCAGTTTTCTTGGGGGCCTGGCCATTCAAAGGGGCCTGGGTCTCCCATCCACCACTGCTGCTACTGGGGGGCCGAGCAGTGTGCTCCATGCAGCTGTAAAGTGGGGGAGGGAGGGAGAAGAGCCAGCCCCCCCGTTCTGTCCAAGGACCCGCCTCTTCCAGAAACACAGCTCTGCCCTCCTCCCCCCCCCACACACACACGTTGGCCAGGGGCCCGCGCAGGCCGTCAGCACCCCCAGCTCATGATGAGACTCTGGCTGAGCCAGGGACTGGACCTCGAGCGTCTACTTCCCTCTCCAGCAATTTCACGCCCAGTCCCCGCACTGCTCCTGCTTGTTTTAGTCGTCCCATGTCTTTCACGTCAGCACGACTGTCTCGCCATTAACCAACATGGAGCATTTCCGGGAAGGGCCTGTCTTTACGCCTCGTCTGCCCAACACCCCCCACAAAGGTGGCCCCTTTGGGTCCCCGTGCTGGTGCATTACAGGCTGCACCTCTATAAACTGGACCTCTCTGGTCCAGCAACATCCATGGTCTAGCAGGACCCCAGATGTTCCAGGATCAGAGAGTCACAGTGCACTGCAAAGGGACGGGGGGAGGGGGGGCTAGGACCCTGGTGTGATGCAGGGCAAGGGGATGGCACAGCTGGACTGTGGGGGGAGGAGGAACATAAGAACATAAGAACGGCCGTACTGGGTCAGACCAACGGTCCTTCTAGCCCAGTGTCCTGTCTGGCGACAGTGGCCAGCACCAGGTGCCCCAGAGAGGGTGGACCGAGGACAATGATCAAGTGATTTGTCTCCTGCCATCCCTCTCCAGCCTCTGACAAACAGAGGCCAGGGACACCATTTTATCCCCTGGCTAATAGCCTTTTATGGACCTAACCTCCATGAAATTATCTAGCTTCTCTTTAAACTCCATTATAGTCCTAGCCTTCACAGCCTCCTCTGGCAAGGAGTTCCACAGGTTGACTACACGCTGTGTGAAGAAGAACTTTCTTTTATTAGTTTTAAACCTGCTACCCATTAACTTCATTTGGTGTCCTCTAGTTCTTCTATTTACGGAACTAATAACTAACTTTTCTTTATCGGAGGAGGGGCTGGGAGCTCAGCTGGGCTGCAGGGGTGTCAGCTGGACTAAGGGGGGGGTAAGAGGAGGGGGAGCTGGTGTGTGGCTCAGCAAGGCTCCCTGGAGAGAGTGGTGCAGGAAGCTCAGTGCACCACCCAGCTGAACTGCCCAGGAGAGCCAGGAGGTCCAGTCAGGGGGCAGAAATGACCTCCGCTGGTCCGGCAGAATTCCTCATCTGGGACCAGTCAGCTCCCAAAGGCGCCAGACTAAATAAACCAAATCAGCCCCCACCCTCCCCTCCAGAGGCTCAGTTCTCCTCTCCCTGGCACTGGTGTGAATCTAGAATACCTCAACTGAAAGCAAGGAAGTTATGCGGGTGTCACACGACTCCGTTCTCCGGCCCAGAGACTCCGCAAGTCACTACACCCCTGTTTCTGTACGTGGAAACTCGGACAGGGTGACACATGAATGGGGGAAGGGCATTTCACATATCCCCAGAGCTTTCAAAGGCTGCTTAATTGTCCTTCGTCTATACCACTTTTCCTTTGCTGTATTGTTCACCTTATCAACAATTCCCATACGCGGGACCACGGTGCAGGAAAATAATTCAGCCCCTGGCATTGGCCTCGTATCCTGTCTGACACGGCTTCAATTGAACAATTAGCTCTGCCTCTCCCGTATGGCCCCTGCATGGCTGTTCTGGGACGGACGCCTGGGGCAAGCGTACAATTGAGGGGGGAAGCCTCAGCCACGCGGGAAGAAATAGTTTGCTGTTGGCAGATTGGTTGCACGCTTTGGACTTCCAGGAACAAGTGTGCATTTGACTCCCTCTGCTGGCTCTATGGGAAATCCCTGAGATGCAAGCTCTGTGGTTCACACTGCAAAGAGAAAGCAAGTCGTGGCATTGTGTCTTTCCAGAAGGGCTAGGTTCTGACCCCCCCTGCATGAGATAGACAAGGGGGCTGTGTCTACATTGGCACCCTTTTCCAGAAAAGGGATGCTAATGAGACAAGTCGGAATTGCAAATCCGCAGGGGATTTAAATACCCCCCGTGGCATTTGCATTTACATGGCTGCTGCTTTTTTCCGGCTCAGGGTTATGCCAGAGAAAAGAGCCAGTCTAGACGCGATCTTTCAGAAAATAAACCCTTTCAAGTAGGAATAAGAGATCTTTCGGAAAAGGGTTTATTTTCCGAAAGATCGCGTCTAGACTGGCGCTTTTCTCCGGCATAACCCCGAGCCAGAAAAAAGCGGCAGCCATGTTCATGCAAATGCCACGGGGGATATTTAAATCCCCCGCGGATTTGCAATTCCGACTTGTCTCATTAGCATCCCTTTTCCGGAAAAGGGTGCCAAAGTAGACACAGCCGGGAAGGAGACTGGCAGTTAAAGAAACCCTTGCTAACCCATCGAGTCAGGCTACAGGTGAAAAAAAAGGGATAGAACCATGCAACAGTAGTCAACAAAGCAAATAGAATGTTAGGAATAATTGAAAAAGAGATAAAGAATCAGACAGAGAATATCTTATTGTCTCTGTATAAATCCATGGTACGCTCACCCCTTGAATACTGTGTACAGATGTGTTCGCCTCGTCTCAAAAAAGAGCTCTTGGCATTGGAAAAGGTTCAGAAAAGGGCAACCAAAATGATAAGGGGTTCGGAAAGGCTGCTGTAGAAAGTGAGATGAGAAAGACTGGGACTTTTCAGCTTAGAAAAGAGGAGACTAAGGGGGGATAGGCTAGAGGTCTCTAAAATCATGACAGATCTGGAGAAAGTGAATAAGGAAAAGTTATTCACTTGTTCCCCTAACATAAGAAGCAGGGGTCACCAAATGAAATGAATAGGTAGCAGGTTTAAAATAAACAAAAGGACGTTTTTCTTCACACAGCGCATAGTCAACCTGTGGAACTCCTTGCTAGAGGAGGTTATAAAGACCAGGACTTTAACAGGGTTCAAAAAAAGAACTAGATACATTTCATGGACCATCAATGGCTATTAGCCAGGAGGGGTAGGAATGGTGTCTCTAGCCTCTGTTTGTCAGAGGCTGGAAATGGGTGACAGGAGAGGGATCACTTGATGATTCCCTGTTCTGTTTACTCCAACTGGAGCAGCTGACATTGGCCACTGTCGGAGGACAGGATGCTGGGCTGGATGGACCCAGGTTCTCCGTTCTTCTGTTCTTAGCGCTCTGGCCCTTCTTCCATACCAGGTGGCCAACCTGGAGGGGAACAGATGTGACATTTGGGAAAGGCTGTCACAGCTGCTGCTCCTTCATGTGTTCCTTCAACAGCCCGGGAGGCAGGGAAGTAGTCTTACACATGGGAGACTGAGGCACAACAGGAAATTTGGGTTCCATTCTCTGGGCCCAGCAGATGAGAGATTCCCATTGATGGTGGATGAATGGAGCTCGAGGGGTGCTGACTCCCAGCCCTTCTGTTCCCCACTTGGCCAATGTGACTGAGCAGGTGGAGTGGGAGGAGGGTGTTCTGTAGCAACTAGAGTTGTCAGCCCTTCTGCTTTTGCGGGAAGTCTGCCAAAATCATGCCCTGTCTCCTGGAGGCTACCTCAGCCACTGTGGGAAATTTGGGGCACTAACAGCCTGGCATGGCAGCAGAGTGAAAGCAGGCTCCTGTGGCCTCCGTCTGGAGCGCTGACTCTGTAGCTCCCATTGGCTGGGAATTGTGGCCAATAGGAGCTGCAGGAGTAGTGCCTGTGGGCAGTGACGTATGAAGACCCCCTGGCCCTTCTACCTAGGAGAAGCCACTGCCAGAGGGATGTACCTTCGGATGCCACAACTCCTGGCATAAGTGGTACCCCCTGTCCCTCTCCTGTACCCCAATCCCCTGCCCCAGTCTGGTGAAAGTGAGTGAGGATGGGGGGAAAATGAGTGACGGAAGCAGGGAGAGTAGCGTGAGCGGGGGCTAGGCCTTGGAGAAGAGGCGGGGCAGGGGGCAGGGCAAGGGTTTCTACAATTGCACCATTCGACAGTTGGCAACCCTAGGAGCAACCTAATCTGAAAACAGGGAGCCGAGATGGGACCCTGTTCTGGAGAGGTTTCTGCTCTGTGCAGGGGTCTGTCCATCACTGTTTCATGTACCTCATTCTGGGCGCTACCATGAAAGGGCTGCACGCTTGTAGAACTGAACTGGCTCTTTCCTAAGAGAGCTGTTTACGGAGCGGCTAGCTCTCCAGCCACATGCATGCAAAGTGAGTTCCTGGTGCCTTCACCAAACTTGTCCCTCCTGCAACGTGCACTCCTCCCTGTAGGTCCCATGCTGGTTGCTACAGTCTTTCCTTCTAACAAATTTGTATTGTCTCTTCTGTGCCAGCAGCTGCTGACTTGCTGGGGACTGAGGTTGCTAGTACCTACCCCACCCTAGCAACATGGCTTTTACCACCAGCCTGTTGTGGCCTCAGGCCTCACAGTCCTTTAAGCCTGCTGGTCTTCACACCAGCCTTCTTCTTGTTTGTGTTATGGTTTGTGTCTTGCTTCCCTCCTATTGCTGCCCTGGGAGCCCGAGTTGGCTGGCACAGAACAACCGTGGGTGTCTAGCTGCTATGTCAACATACCCAATGTTCCTCACATAGTTTGTTTCTTCTGACTTTCCTACATCTCTCCAGTTGATCGCTGAAGTCCTCCTCCTCCTGACCCTGGTCTCATCTTGTCCAGGTGTACCACAAATCCGCCACAACTCCACACTTCGCTTCAGGCATCTCCATTGATCAGCTGTGTCCCATGCAATGTGTATTGTTGCCGTTTGCTACTGCTTTGTGCAGCTACTTGATGGCTCGACCTCGACTTGCTCAGTTGTATGTAGTGACCTCCAGTCCTCGGCTCTTCTGTGGTAGCAGGCTGCCTGCTTTAGCCTGGCATTCTCCTGACTAGTATCCATTATTCCTCTGTGATGCTGCAGTAGACTGCCCCACAAAAGAGTCTTGCTTCTCTGACCCAGTAGCATGTACTAGGCCACTGTCTAGTTCCTAAGGGATTGTATTGTGATGCAAAAACAACAAAGAGTCCTGTGGCACCTTAGGGTACGTCTAGACAACAGGGTTTTGTTGACAGAAGTTTTGTCGACAGATACTGTCAACAAAGCTTCTGTCGACAAAGAGCATCTAGACTACATCCAGTTCTGTCGACAAAGCAAGCCGCTTTGTCGACATAACAGTGTGGACGCAAAGGACAGTGTAGATGCAATAATGCCTTCTGTCGACAGAACTCTGTGGACAAAAGGCGTTATTCCACGTTATGTCGACATAACTCAAAGGCAGTGTGGACGCAGGTATAGCTTTGTCGACAAAAGTCCACTTTTGTCGACAAAACCCTGTAGTCTAGACACACCCCTATAGACTAACCCACTAGGACATAAACTTGTATGGGTAAAACCCACTTCATCAGATGAATTGGAGGGAAATTATAGAAGCAGGAGTTTATATAAGGAAGAAGTTGCTTGTGTTAATGAGGCTAATCCAGTCAGGGTGGAAGTGGCTCATTCACAGCATTTTGTGTGACTACACACACACACACACACACACACCGGGTGGCACAAAAAGTGACAAAGAAAACAAATTCAGATTCACTATAAAATTGTAACTGAAAGCCCATTCCACCACACTAACATCATTAGCAGACTCAAAATGGTCAGCATGGCCGTTAGCCCACTGTGCATGACACAAAGCATCTCTCTCTATTTTACACTGCAGCATGCGTGTAGGGTAAACTGAGGCAGCCCTAAATGTGCTAGTAGGCCTCTAAACAGCATAACTCCATTCTAGGATTAAGGCATGGAAACACCACAGTCAGGATAAGAACTGCAAACAGTAAAAGACCCTGGGCACCATAGCAACCACGTTCTAAAACACTCGGACAGGGTCTCAGTTGGTAACGTAACACATTTTGCTTAAGATAACATTCATAAAATTTGCTTAAACTGTCTTGCTTCACTCCTAGATAATAAGCCTGAGAACCAAGCGCTGCACCAACTCAAGGCCATACCCGCCTGCTATAGCAACATCATCATCTATGCAAACTAAAATGTTATTACTGTTTTGCTGACATGTTTTGGCATTTGAACAATAACCACCTGTATATTAATTAATGAGCTGTTACTTTGCAATGGGCGGAGATATTATGTAATCTTTAGTAGTTCTATTGGCTTATGTGCTCATTTCGTCTTGCTGCTAGACCTATCAAATCATTTTTCCTCCGTCCACCTGCTGACTATATAACCTATTGTATAGTGTTAATTAACCAGTGTTCACCAGGGCAACCCCTGCGTGTCACTCCATCAGCTGGTGTAATAAATCCTCCGCTTGTTTTCACCTGCATCCAGAGTGTCCTGGCTTATTTCCAACAATGCGCATTACGGACTTTGTTCTGGCGGGTGGTTTAACATGGGCGCACGTATTTTGACCTTATTTGCATACGTCGTAAGGAACATTTGACTTCTACAAAACACGTGTCTATACATAGATATTTTTAATATAATTTCAACTTTTAATCGTTATCGGTTTAAAATGTAATAAAATACAAGGTCTAAATCTCCACTACATGAGAACAGAGCCTGGATCGGAGCCAATAATAAAGTGCAGGCCCACTTTGATATCTGAATTTACACAGCAAAAGCAATGAATAGGACACATTCAGCCTGTCAATTAGCTTTATTAACACGGCTTCTACAATTGACAGGTCACTGCTTTGGCTGGATCTGTAATTTCCACTCCAACTCATCTGATGAAGTGAAGTTTTACCCACAAAAGCTCATGATGTAATATATTTGTTGGCAGAGAGTATGCTAATGAAGCACTCATTAGCATTTGTCACACTGTCATTTGCATATCTCTGCTGATGCTTTTTGCGCAAATACCTGCAGTGTAAACGTAGCCTTTCTTACTCGCTAAGGTGCCACAGGACGGCCCCACAAATGAGGCTGGCTCCAGAGATCCGTGGGGATGCCTGAGTGCTCAGCACTGCAATGCCCTTTTCTGTTCCCTCTTCTCTTTATTTATTTTGAGGTGGAAGGGGGAACATTGATCTTTCCCCAGTCTCAGTCTGTCTGGCGTCACGGTACTGAGACACCTCGAGCAGCTGCTCTAGTTTTCAGGCATTATTTCTGCTGGGTTTTTTTTTCTAAGTTCTTCCATGTTGCGTCTTTGCTCCATTTCTAGGTGATCCTTTGTTAGCTTGTTAATCGTACCCTGTTCCTTCATGTGGGCCTAAGTAAACTCCCCACTTCCACCACATTTCATGTGCCAAGTAATAATATGAAAGGACAACATAGAATCATAGAATCATAGAATAATAGGACTGGAAGGGACCTCGAGAGGTCATCGAGTCCAGCCCCCCGCCCTCAAGGCAGGACCAAGCTCCACCTACACCATCCCTGACAGATGTCTATCTAACCTGTTCTTAAATATCTCCAGAGAGGGAGATTCCACCACCTCCCTTGGCAATTTATTCCAATATTTGACCACCCTGACAGTTAGGAATTTTTTCCTCATGTCCAATCTAAACCTCCCCTGCTGCACTTTAAGCCCATTACTCCTTGTCCTGTCCTCAGAAGCCAAGAGGAACAAATTTTCTCCTTCCTCCTTGTGACACCCTTTTAGATATTTGAAAACCGCTATCATGTCCCCCCTTAATCTTCTTTTTTCCAAACTAAACAAGCCCAGTTCATGAAGCCTGGCTTCATAGGTCATGTTCTCTAGACCTTTAATCATTCTTGTCGCTCTTCTCTGCACCCTTTCCAATTTCTCCACATCTTTCTTGAAATGTGGCGCCCAGAACTGGACACAGTACTCCAGCTGAGGCCTAACTAGTGCAGAGTAGAGCGGCAGAATGACTTCACGCGTTTTGCTTACAACACACCTATAATAAACATAGGTGTGTGATGAGCCATACCAGCATACTGATCACTGTATCGCCAATTAAATCATTCCAGCGCAAATCTGAATGGCAAAGCTGTGCCTAGTTAGCAGATTAGAATGGTCCAGGGAGAGTTAGGGTACTAATTAACCCAAGGGGCGGCAATAACATGGCGAGAATTTGTCAGGGTTAACCCTGGTAGGACACCACTATGTTTAACTGTACAGCCCTAGGTATCAGTGATCACAGCTCCCACTAGCCATGGATCACTGTTCCCGGCCAATGAGAATGGAAGAACACCACTTCCTGCAGCTCCCATTGGTCAGGAATGGTGATCTGTGGCCAACAGGAGCTGTGATTGCTCAACCCTGCGGCCATGCAAGTAAATATAGTGGAGGAGGCCCACCAGAAACTAACCCTGGTGGACCAGCTCTGGCCTACAGGATGATATTTGCCCAGCCCTGACTTAACCTATTAGCTCTGGGTGTGGAAGACGACACAGGAAGGAAACGAAGAGGGGAGGAAGCGATAGAGCAAGGCAGGCAGGGTTTGCGTGTCCGCACAAAAGGACATCTCAGAAAGAGAGAGAGATCTTTTTCCTCTCCTATATCTGGCCTACGTGGTTGAGAAATAATAGTGGATAACGGGCTCCATGGCAGTGATGGGGGAACACGGTAACTAAGCCAGAGGTGGTGATGATTGCAGAGTTGGTGGGTGCAGAAGAAGAGAGGAGCAGTGAAGTCCCCTGTGACAGCCTGTAGAACTATACTGGTCTTTCCTAAGAGAACTATTTACTGAAGTGCTTCAGCCACCACTAGAATTCCAACCACGTGTGTAGAGGCCGAGTTCCTGGTGCATCCTCCAAACTCTTCCCCTCCTACAACCTCCGCTCCTCTCTCCAAGTTCCATGCAGGTTGCGACAATTACCACCTATATAAGGGCTTGCGGGACAGAGAGGAAAAGAGGGACTCTGTCTGGCCTGGAATGTCAACAGCGCTCGGACTCCCAAGAAGGGTCGAGATCAGACATGAGGAGAGTTTGGGAAACATCAGGGCTTTTGATGTGTGCAGAGATCCATAATTCTCAAGTGCTCTTAAGAGTAAAGTGTCTTGCGTTAAGACATTCCCGTGCTGAGCCTTTGCTCCTTGCTTTCATGTTACGTTGCTCCTGATGGGGGGAAAATGACTAGCTCAGAGGAGCCCGCAGTCAAAGTGGATCTGTGAGGGGAGGTGAAAATGACTGAGGGATTTGACATTGTCTGAGAGATTGATTTTGGGGAATAGCGCAGGTGCGTCCCATGTCTCAAGGAAAGGCACCAACAAGCCTGGGAGTTTGCCCTAGAAACACAGAGCCAAGAAACAATGAGTCTGCCCTGGTCCAACTAGCGTAAACATTCTTGGGACACAGGGATCACATCCCCTTGCAACAACGTGGTGTCTGTACAGGCAGGTATTGTGCTAGGTTGTAACAATGAGCATCTTCAACTCCACCTGAAGTCAATGGGAGTGGTGAGTCCTTGTTATCTCTGAAAAGAAGGAAGCAGGTGTAGCAGGTTGGATGACCAAAGGCCACGCAGATTAGTAGATGTTCATGAAAATGTGGATATTTACTTTTGATTGTGGGAAGTATTTAAGCTTGACGAGAGGACAGCCATTTTTACTGCATCTTAGGCCAAGAGACAACATGCATATATGTATCAAGTGTATGCACCTACGTAAAATATTGTCTTCCAAGGAACAAAAGAAGCTTGATCCAAGGGAAGTCACCCAACCAGTGCAGTGTGTTTAGATTTTTGTTTTGGAAAATATTGTGCACACGGGAGTTCCTTAATACGGCAAGACAGCAAGCAGCTTCCTGTTATGAAAACAATCAACAACCTGACATTCAGAAAGTCAATCTATGGCTACACATGATAAACAATACAGTTAAAGATCTGCTGTAATAGACACAATAGCCGATAGCCCTATCAATGCAGAAGGTTGGAACATGAAAGAACCCCTGAGAACCTGAATACCACAAACTTTACATAATATTTAAGCTTAATAAGCTCTCCGACTCCCCCACTTTCTATATTATCTGACATGGTTTTGTTTTATTTTTGGAAGATGTATGGAGTTGATCCAAGTGTATTGCACCAATTTCTTGAGTGATAAGTAGCCCTGGAAGGATTAGATTTGTCGATAAATATAGATAAGCTTCAATTTTGCTCTACACAAACTGACAAAAAGGATTGCTACTGATAATAATTAAAATGTACAGCAAGGCAAAGTAAGAAAAATGCTGCTTGGGTGCTGTAGAGTTTGGCTTAAGGATATTTCCTTTGTGTTTTTTGACATGTGAGGTTGACAAGTTGTGTTGTAACTGTTATAAAGATTTAACTTGTTGAATCTCAAAAATGACGGCTATTAAATAATTAGAATCCTAGAACACTAGAACTGGAAGGGACCTTGAGAAGTCATCAAGTCCAGTCCCCTGCCCTCACGGCAGGACCAACTACAGTCTAGATCATCCCTTATAGAAGTCTGTCTAACCTTAAATTTCTCCAATGATGGGGATTCCACAACCTCCCTAGGCAATTTAGTCCAGAGTTTAACCACCCTGACAGGTACAAAGTTTTCCCTCATGTCCAACCTAAACCTCCCTTGCTGCATTGCTTCTTGTCCTATCCTCAGAGGCCAAGGAGAACACTTTTCTCTCCTCCTCCCTGCGACACCCTTTTAGATACCTGAAAACCGCTATCAAGTCCCCCCTCAGTCTTCTCTTTTCCAAATTAAACAAGCCCAATTCTTTCAGCTTTCCCATGTAGCTCATGTTTTCTAGACCTTTAATCATCCTTGTTGCTCTTCTCTGGACCTTCTCCAATTTCTCCACATCTTTCTTGAAATGTGGCGCCCAGAACTGGACACAATCCTCCAACTGAGGCCTAACCAGCGTAGAGCAGAGCGGAAGAACGACTTCTCGTGTCTTGCTCAGGATGTCATTTATGGACCCCCTCCACCACCATACCTTGTCCTCTGGGACACGTCCGCCACCCCACAGCCTTCAAGCCCTCCCAGCTCCTTTTGTGCTCCTGAGTCTAGCTCCAAGTGCAGGGTTTCCCCACACGAATCCCAATGAGCATAACTGGAATGGACAAAGTTCCGTGGGATCTCTCCTCACCATCTCCCCATGTTCCCAGAAGTCTCAGGTCTCCCCTACTTTGGGCTAGATCAGAGGTGGGCAATAATTTTCACAGGGGGGCCATTATTCATGAATTTTGGCATGTGGGTCATACGCCGGCTCCACCCCCTGGAAGGGGTGTGGCCTGGGGAGGAAGGGGCGGGGCTGGGGCTGGGAGCTTCAAATTAGAACATGGTTGCCGCAGCTATTTTAAGGGCTTGTAGCTCTGGTCCCAGCCAGGGTGGCCTTGCAGCTGGGAGCCAGGAGCCATTTAAATAGGATCCTGCTGCTTGAGCCACTGCCTGGAAATTCGGTGGCACAGGCCACAGGATATAAATAGAAAGTGGAAAGATGCAGCCCGCGGGCTGGATTCAGCCCCCGGGCCAGATCCGGCCCTCATGCCACACCTTGCCCAGCCCTGGGCTAGATTCTAGAGCAGGGCAGACAGACACAGAGGCTGGCTTCCCAGTAGGGTTGCCAGGTGTCCGGTATTCACCTACACAGTCCGGTATTTTGCCTCCAGTCTGGTAAAAAAAATTCAGAGAATACCGGACACCTGAGATGTCTGGTATTTTCGGATTTTTTCCCTGGCCAGGAGGTGAAAATCCTGGGCACCTGGCAACCCAACAAACACTCAGTGCCCGGCTTCCCCCTTCCCCGACCCCTAACCCCAGCCCCCATGCTTACCTAGTTCCACAAGGCTGCTGGCACAAAATAGCAGCCAGCAAAAAGCACTGCTTCCCCTGGGTCTTAGTGCTCAACCCCTCCCCTGTTTCTATCCCTGTACTCACTCTTAAAGGGGACATGCTGTTTTAATGCTGTTTTTTTCCCCCACTTAATAAGTCGTGGAGTCCTTTTTTTTTTCCTCAACAACTTTGGTCTCCCCCCCTTTCTTTTTCCTTCTACAGAATTTTTTCCTGGTGTTTTATTTGTTTGGGTTTTTTTTGGGGGGGGGGGAGGTTGGTATTTTTGTTTCAACCACCTGACAACCCTACTTCCTGGTGCCTCTGGTATAAAAGGAGGTAGAGAGACACTCGGCTCTCTAGCTGTTGCCTTCCAGCAAAGGGCAAGCGCTGATGTGTCCTCCAGGGCTTCAGAGGGAGGGAGCATGGGGGCCATTCTGCCACACGGTTAAAGGCTCCCCTGAGACTTCCTGCAGCCATTGCACTGAGCCCAGCTGTTTCAGGCAGCTCTAAGGAAAGCCGGCGGAGGCTGCGGACTGACCTGCAGGCAGCGTTTAGTTTGTCACAGAAGAGGGGCCAGACCCAAGCAATTCTTCCCCTTTCATCGCTGATGCGGCAGGCTATGAACCGACAAGCCTCGAGGTGCCAGGGCTTAGCCCCCCAGCCCCCTGCAAGCCCTGCCACAAATGAAGCTCTAATTCTCCCTGAGATTTACTGAAAGGCAGGAGTCACTAGTGAGACCCGAGAGGCCACCTGAACCCCACCCCCGCCTGGGGAAGGGCAAGGACCCCCCCCTCCACTCTAGACCCCACCTCTCCCTGCCTCTTTCCCACCCCACCTCTTCCCCCAAACAATGTGGCCCTGGACACTAGGGGCCTGAGGCTCCGGTGTCTGCAGCGTAGGTCGCCCCGCCGCCACACTCACTGGCCACGGCAGGGGAAGCGGAGCACAGCGGCCCCAGCTCACTCTGCTCCCCCGGCCAGGTCACTTCCCTTCCCGCTGGTGCATGTGGGGTGGTCCTGCCCCCTCCCCTGAGCGATGCGCTGGGACAGCTCTCTTTCCCCGATACTGCCGGGGAGCGTGGGAGGCAGCCAACTCCTGCTGTTGGTGCCAGGCCCTCAGCCACCCAAAGACTCTGGCCATGATGGCTGGTCTCTGGCCCCTACTGCCCATGGTGCTGGGGGGGGGGCCCTCACACATCATCCCCCACTGAAAGGTTCTTTGCACTGAAGTGTCGCACGCCGGGCTGTGGCGCGGACCCGAGCTCCCCTCAGGGGTGTTCACAAGGCCTTGCTGCCATTACACAGCTTGGTATCCATGACAGAGGTGGGGAACCGTTTTTGGGTCGGGGGCCGCACACAAGTGAGAAGCAAAAAAGCCCAACCCCCCCGAAGTGGCCCCCGACTGAGGTGAAAGACCCTCGCCACATCCCCCTCCCACACCAGAGCCTGGAGAGGATCACGCTAGTAGATTTTGTGTGCTCCGGACCCATGGGAGATAATGCGGGGGAGATAATGCGGGGGGGGGGAGAGGCTGGAGCATCAGTGCAGGCTCCCCCAGGGCTAGGCCGCATCCAGCCCCTGGGCCATGGATTCCCCACTCCTGCTCTATGAGGTGCTGTAAAAAACAGTGCCAATCTGTGAACTCATGGGAAGACCAGAGACAGGCCCAGAGGAGCTCGGCGCAAAACCCTGGACATCCCCCCTCTCCCCCCCCGCAACGCCTCAAATATGTGAAATCTCTATCCGGATCCAGCCTCTTCAACTCACGCCCCTGGCCACACAGAAAGCTGCAGGCTTGTTCCCATCTGCGAAAACTTGATTGCAGGTTATTTGTTCAGCGAGATCCATCTGAGAAACCTCACATAGTCTGAGCACCCCTCAGGGAGCAAGGATGCTACTGGGTGCAGGCATTATGCAATCAAGCCTGCGGACTGGGGAAACGACGGGGGGGGGGGGGAGGGGGACAACTGCCCCAGGGCCTGGCAATTCTAAAGGGCTATGGGCTCCCAGCTGTTGCTACTCCACATTTCAGTGTGGGTCAAGTGTGGGCAATAAACACTGGACTCAGTTGCCTAGGGAGGCGGTGGAATCCCCATCTCTGGAGATATTTCAGAGCAGCTTGGACAGACATCTGTCAGGGATGATCTAGATGGTGCTTGGTCCTGCTGTGAGGGCAGGGGACTGGACTTGACGACCTCTCGAGGTCCCTTCCAGTTCTAGGATTCTAGGATTATGTCAGAGGAGACGTAAGGAAGGATCTGAAGAAGACCCATGAAGGAGTTTTGTAGCGATTCACTGGGGGCTCCTGCCAGGGCGAGTGGGAGAAAGCACAAACAGATCCACGACATAAGAACAACCAGACGGGGTCAGACCAAAGGTCCATCCAGCCCAGTGTCCCGTCTGCCCACAGTGCCCAACGCCAGGTGCCCCACAGGGAGTGAACCCAACACGATCAAGTGACCCCTCCTTGCCCATTGCCAGCTTCTGACCAGGAGAGGCTAGAGACGCCGTCCCTGCCCATCCTGGCTAATAGGATGACCCCAATTCTCCACTGCGCTGCACTGGGGGAGATATTTACACCCGTTCACAGTGGGGTCAGACGCTACCATTCCACAGGGCGGGGGGAGCCTTTGGCATCTCGTTTGCCCCAGTGTCGAGAAAAGAAACGTTTTGGTCCAGGTGTAGCCTCAATATTTGCATGTTAGACGATGGGCTCTCCATGTTTGCTGTGCACTGAGCATGGCCCTCTCTGAATGCGTTTGCCATCTGCTGTGGTTTCAGAGTCATTCTCCCGGGCAGCCTGTGGCAATCCAGCTTCTGGATTGAGGGACACTTGTTTCTCTAGTCCCCCTACCTGGGCAGTTACAGTTCCTGTAAAAATAGAAAGTCTGCCTCCAACCCCAATGGGTTGATGTGACGCCCCTAAAAGCCAATAGAAGAGTTTCCTGTCTCCTTTGCGATACTTTAGATTCGGGTGGCTCTTGCTGATTATTTTCCATTTGTCAAAAGTTACCTGGAGCGGAGTTGCTGTAGGAGTCCTGCTGACCTTTGCGTTCAGGTCCCTGCTTCCCTTCTTTTCCGGGCATCTATTGAAAGGCAGCTTCTGTTAAAGCACAGCCAGGACTCGCCTTCCGAGAGGGAGAAAGCGAGAGAGAGAGAGGGAGAAACAACCAACAACGCCCCTCGCCCAACCACCAAAAATCCTCCGAAACAATTGCAAAGCTTTGCAAATAATTCACTGGGGAATAAAGTTTAAAAATAAAGTTCTGTTGTTCGGGGCTTTTATAAGCTCCAGGCTTATTCTCTGGCCTATCACTCAGAAGCACAATATGTTTTTTTCGCCCTGAATGAGTGTGAAGTACCACAGAAGGAAAGAGGAAACCCCTAATGTAGTTCTGAATAGACCTGTGAAAAAGGATAATAAAAGTTGTCCTGGATTTCCTTTAGCAGCAGGTGCTTCCTTTGGTGTTTCTATTCATTCATGCTTTGGAGCTATAGAGCCTGCCAATTTTTTTTTTGAAAGGCCTAGAGTTCAGCAGATCTGAGAAAAGGTGACTCTCTCGCCTCTAGCACTGTTAAAATGGCCGTTCCCCACCCCTGCTGTAAAAAGTGATGTGAAGGAGCGTAGGTGTTGCGGGCTTTTCTGGACAGGAACTTCAGAGTGCTTAGGGGTATTTGGGTCCAAACATTTCAGGTGTATTTCCCCTGTCTGAGGAACCTCTACTCTAGCTCCAGGGGCAAACCTCTTACTCACTTCCCATTCAGTTTGGCACATGGTACATTCCAGTGTAGCTTGGACCATGGTTGGAAGGTTAAAGTTTGAATTTACCCAGCCTCAGGCCAGGACTACACTAGACCTGGAAGGCTGGGTTAAGGTATACAACAGCTGGAGCCAGCTTACCTTAAGCTAAACATGGTGCTGTCTTCACAGAGGGAGGCCAACAGAAGCAAACACTCTTGTTGGCTTCTCTTATTCCTCGTGACTGCCAGGAGTACCGGCACCGACCAGAGCTGCCCTCCGCATTTGATTTAGCGGGTCTTATCGAGACCCGCTGAATTGAATGCCAGAAGATCAATCTCTGGTGCGGCTGGTGAGGATGTGGCTTCAAAGAACAAAGAAGGAAAGGCGGCAGTAGGCTCTGACCACTGCAGCTCAGATCCTAGTTGGCAAAACCCAAGTAAGTTAGATAACTTACTGCAGGTTCCCATCTGACAAAGAGCAGATCGATATGCCACTCTGTAATTAACCTTCCATGGCCACAGGGATGACTAGCAGGACTCTTACCTAAATGTTTTGCCATCAACTCAGACCTCACACAGCCAGACTTAAACTCCTCTTCCCTAGGAATCCTTTCCCATCACCTTATTCTCTATCACTACCCCTACCTCATTCCACGAGGAGTAACGGTAGTTCTAATTAGGATCTCTAATTCGAACTACCTACTCTGTGCCGTGTGTAGCTGCGGGCACAGAGTTCGGACTAAGGGGGATTTAAAAATGGCAGCACCCGGGAACATGCAAATGAAGCCCGGGATATTTGAATCCCGGGCTTCATTTGCAACTCCGGTTGCCCTCATTTGCCTACCTAGCTCGAACTAACAATTTCTGATGTTTCAATCCTTGTCCACTTGGGAAAACAGCCACTGGCCCTAAACCACACCCACTAATTGGAGCTCCAGAATAGGTTTTAAATGGCAGTCGGGTCTTGAATGAAAGACTTTGGGCTCCACCAGGGAGTGACTCCATCACACACCTTGGCAAGCTGTGCCATTAGCTCATTACTCCGCTCTCTCCAGCAGCGTCTGTCCTTACTGAGGTGGAGATCCTCTTGGGAAGGTTTCTGGAAGCCAGGAAACTAAAGGACATGGAGCTCGGAACAAAATGAGAAGAAGACTGAATCAGCCCCCAGCCCAGATAACATGCAGTGTATAAAGCCATTGGTCACAAATGGTCCATGCATCTGTGACAGGTGGGCCTTTCAGTTAAAGGGGAGCAGGTGGTATTTGAAGACCATGGCTGGTGCACCACACTGACACTTGTTGACCTGGCCATAAAGCACCTCTGCAGCAGGTCTTTCCCTAAGTCACCTCACCAGCTTGTTCTCACGTCAATGGCACACAAATGGCTGTCGCCCATTCTGCGTCCAAAGCTGCTGACAATCTCGTTTTTGAAGTAAGGAGGCAACAACTCCCAGACTCTGTAGCCTTCCGAGGTGCAATTTTCAGACCCTAATACTGACCCTACTTGGAGTTTTGCCCAAGAAAGAACATCAGCATTTGGCCCGCTGCTCAAGAAGCAGCATGCACTCATCAAAGAAAGAACATATTCCCTTTGCCAAGTGCAGTTGCCATAGTTACGCTCGTGCCATTCCATGGACATTGATGTCGTGATAGATCAGTGCTGACTTAGCCCTTTCTTCATGGGTTTCTTCATCCATGGTAGTGGATGAAGTTCTGAGGTCAGGACTGAATTTAAATTGGGTGAAGGTGTCGGGCCAGTATCACAAGATACCTGCTGAAAAGAATCAGGTCAAGTCTTCCTAAAAAGACTCACAACATAAGCAGCTGGTAGGCTGTTCCTCTAGCTGAGGAAGATCATTAGGTTTGCTGTTTATCTTCTTCCCACATTTCTTTGCCTATGTATATGTTACCACGGAAAGTCAATCGAAGGTACACAACTCCAGCTACAAGAATAACGTAGCGGGAATCAACATACCTTAGATCGAGTTACTGTTATGTCCACACCACAGAGAGCCGACAGGAGAAACTCTCCCATTGACTCACCTTACTCCACGTCTTCACCAAATGGAAGACCAACACGGCCATGATTGATCTTCTGGAGTTCAATTTAGCAAGTCTAGTTAAGACTAGCTAAATCAAACTCAGAGGTAGCTTCCCCTGCTTCTGCGAGGAGTAATGGACCCTGACAGGAGAATTTGCTGTGTAATTAATGTAGCAGGAGTGCGTAACTTGAGTCGCTGTTCTCTTTTAGTGTAGACCTGGCCTTACTCTTCTCATCTGGGGTAGAGTACAGGGGTTGACTGCAGAGCGATCTGTGAACAATTTGGCAGGTCCTCACTAGACCCGTCAAATTGACCACCAGTGGATAGATCTGGTCAGTCCCCTCTGAAGTGCAGATGTTGGCACTCAGCTGTGATCTCATCTTAAATATAGATTTTAAGCTCCTTGGACCATAGGCTGTCATTTTATTGTATAAGCGACAAGGAGTCCTGTGGCACCTTATAGACTAACAGATGTATTGGAGCATAAGCTTTGGTAGTCAGATAATGAGCATTCCGATCCGCTCTTCTCGCTGCATCTTTTTTTTTGCAACTTTTCCTCTGAAAATTTTGGTGACAAGAAAGTTTGCCTATGACTTCAGTTTTTCCCACTGTCTCAGAACCACCAAGCAAACACAGATGCAATCTACGGAGAGGAAGGAAAGACAAAACTAGTGTAAGCTTTTGCTGCATTTGGTGACCTAAATTGGATTAATTTTACATAGAAGATCTGTAAAAGCATATGATTTGTACAGTGCACCCATGAGAGAGAGAGAGAGAGAAAGAGAGAGAGAGAGAGAGAGAGAGAGAGAGGCATTTTGAAAGGGTGTTTGTTTTACGTTTGACATCAAGCTGTAGATGGCAATTTTGTCAGTTACATTTATTTGCAAAGCATGTTCTGACAAGTCCATCAAACTTTCCCTCCCTCTTACAGCTCTCAGTTTGGAGAATTCTCTTGGCTTAATGCGGGAAAAGGTGTGAAAGCATTAATTAGCACCCCCGTCTCTAAATATACTATTTAACTTCCCAGCAACAAGTTCAGGGAAAGATTGGAAAAGTCAATTAAAAATAGCTAATAGCCCACTCTGCTAAAAAAGATGGAGTTGTGAAAATGGTTATATTGGCTAACCAATCACTAGAAACACTGTACATAATCTCTCTGTACTGGTAAGAAGAAAACAAATTATATTAGTAGTATTACGGTAGCACCCAGAGGCCTCTATCTGAGATCCAGGCCCTGTTATACTGTATTATTTCTATTTCTGTAGCACTTAGAGTAGGCGTGGGCAATAATAATAACCCAATAATAATAATAAGGCTATGTCTAGACTGCAGGCTTCTTTCGGAAGAAGCTTTTCCAGAAGAGATCTTCCGGAAAAACTTCTTTCACAAGACAGCATCCATACTGCCAAAATGCAATGAAAAAACGATCTGCTTTTTTGAAAGAGAGCGTTCACATTGATTGGACACTATCTCCTGTTTCAGTTGTGATTACTGTGGACGGAGTGGCCATCAGGGCACCTGTGCTTTTTCCTGGAGGCCTCTTCGTTCAAAAAGACCCCCCTCCTCCGCGTCCACACACGCCTTTTTCAGGAAAAGGCTTCTTCCTCGTAGAAGGTGGTTTACCGCCATCGGAAAAACCCCTCCGTTCTTTTGACTTTCTGTCGAAAGAACGCAATAGCAGTGTGGACGTGAGGGTAGTTTTTCCAGAAAAACTCTGCCGTGTAGACATCCCCTCAGAGACAAAGCCAAGGACTGTCCTTTGGCGTCTAACAGCTTCAGTCAGGAGGAAACCCTCTTTCCATCCGCGGAGCGACCGTCAGTCCACAGTGACTCCAGCGGCATCGTTCTTGATTTCTACCAATGCAGCTCAAAGTAGAAAACGCAGGCCCCTACCGCCCATGCACCCCCCATGGACACTTACACCCGGGGTGGGGAACCTAATGCCCGGGGGCTGGATTTGGCCCCTGGCTTGCCTGGATCCGGCCCCCAAGGCTTGGGACTCCCTCCCTCCAGCAGTGGGGCTCCAATGCTGTCTCCCTGTCTTCCCCATCCCAGCCTACTCCAGCACCCTCCCAAATCCACCAACCCCCACCCACTTCTGTAACCTCCCTCCCCCTGCTCCCCGGCAGCCCCCTCCCACACACTGAACGCCTCATTTTTGGCCCCACCCCAGAGTCTGGGGGGGGCACAGAATTTACTCGGATGCCCCCCCCAAGCTCTGGCGTACGAGGGGAAAGTGGGGCGCATCTTTTTGCTTCTCACTTCGGGGTGGGCCCCTGACTGATTTTTCTGTGGGTCAGCGGGCCCCGACCCCACAAAGGTTCCCCACCCCTGACAGAGAGCCCACGTCATGGCGCGGTGGGGCGAGGCTGGCCGGAGTGGCAGGGGTGAGTCCAGTAGCCTCGCCAGGAATAGACATTAGAGGAGGGGGTTTGAAATTACAAGGGGGGGGTGTCAGGGCCGATGAGGGGTGAGACCATGAGGGTGAAGGTCGGCTGTATGGCACCATAGGGTATGTCTACACTACCACCCTAGTTCGAATTAGGGTGGTTAATGTAGGCAACCGAAGTTGCAAATGAAGCCTGGGATTTGAATTTCCCGGGCTTCATTTGCATCTTGCCGGGCGCCACCATTTTTAAATCCCCGCTAGTTCGGACTCCGTGCCCCGCGGCTACACGCGGCACAAACTAGGTAGTTCGGATTAGGCTTCCTATTCCGAACTACCGTTACTCCTCGTGGCTGAGGGCTTGGTTACTCAAGCAGGGGCATTTTGACAACGGCTGGGCCTCGGGCCTGGCCCCGCCTGCTCCAGCGGATGAGCTATACCCAGCCCCCTGGGACACGCACACAGTCCCAGCCCCAGAGACAGCCCCACACCTCTCCTCACACACACCTGCATAGCCCCCCCACCCAGGCACCACCCAGAACGGCCCCGTTCCATTCCACCCCTCGGCACACGCCAGCAAGAGGCCTGTAGCAGCCAAGCTCCGGCGGCTGGCTCTTCCCACAGGCAACAGGAATTCGGGTCCCTGGCTCGGTTCGCCCTGGAGCGCCGAGCCCCGGTGCGGCAGGTTGCCGCGGTGGGTTGCCAAGAGGAGAGATTAGTTCCGCCACATCTGAGAAAGCGGGGCCATCCGTGCAGATGTTATACCAGGGAAGTCAAGGTTCCCACACCACATAGGAAACGGGGTTTCACAAAGCTTGGACGGGGAGCGAGGAAGTAGCAGTGGCTTTGCAATGGCAGGCTATCCAGGGATGAAGGGAGAAGAGAAGCGGGGCGGGGGGGGGGAGCTATTCTTAGAGAAAAGGGGGGGAACAGAGGGGGATTTTATTGTGAGACCTTGTTTACACTGAGAACTGAATGAATCAAGTGACCTTGTTTATTGTCAGCCGCCTGAATGGACGGGGGCAGAGGCGGGGGGGCGCGAGGAGGGGGGGCCTCGTTATATTATTGTTAATTTGGCCATTCACAACTTCTTTTTTTCCCAGCACACACTGTGGGTATTGTTGCCAAGATAAAAGAATAAAAGGTGAAACTCTATTCCTTCCTCTCGCTGCCTCCGCAGTATTCTCCAAATCCCCAGACGGACGGCTATTATGATTTCTGAAGTGCCAAGCCACACAGCCCGGTGCGAGACCCAGCGCCTGAGTCTGCGCTCATTGAAGCCATTTGCTTGCGTTATTTAATCAGGGACTTCACTGGCGCGGCTCCCAGTTGAAAAACAAAATCGGATACACTTGTCCTTTTAATAGCTGCTGCTAAACAGGGCCTCAGTTTCCCCCTTGGGCTGGAACGTTAGAATACTCATAGAATACTAGGACTGGAAGGGACCTCGAGAGGTCATCGAGTCCAGCCCCCTGCCCTCATGGCAGGAGTTCTGCTCTGAGACACAGTCACCCCTCACTGCATTGCTCTGGGGGAAGGACAATTTTAACCTGATGACCAACTTGGGGCACCTTCCCTAAAGCATGTTCAGAGTCCTCGGAGAATGGGGTACCTGTAAGGTGTTTCAGATGGGCCCCCCACGATTATATGACATCTTGGCCCTACCTACTCATCATCAATAAGGGTTCTGCATGGAGGAGGAGCGGCCGAGGGATTTGGGCTTATTTAGTCTGCAGAAGAGAAGACTGAGGGGGCATTTAAGAGGTGTTTAAGTCCCTGCTTGACAAAGCCCTGGCTGGGTTGATTGGGTTGGGTTGGTCCTGCTTTGGGCAGGGGGCTGGACTTGATGACCTTCTGAGGTCTCTTCCCACCCTAGGACTGTAAGAGAACCCTGGGATGAAGGTCTCTTGGAGGTCATGGAAGAGCCCAGGCCGACGTTTCATTCGGCCCCCCGGTCTCTGCTGACGATGTCACTGGCCGTGCTCGTTGTGGTGTAGACACTCGCCTGCTGGGGAATGGACCAAACCCATCACACTCATTCCACAGCGGCCTGCAAGCCGCACTCCCCCACCTGCCAAGGAGGACCGCGGGCGACAGAGGCACAGAACCCAGCGCTCCCGTTTGGGACGTCTAAACTGCTGTGGGATTCATTCCTGTATTCGTTATCACTTGTCCGGGAAGCCCATGGCACTAAAGCCTATTCGGAGAGAGGCTCTTCCGGCCCTCACGAATGCACCACCCAAAGGAGGGACTTACTTTCCGCTGCCACCTCAGCCTCAGGACTCTGCACTTGTACGTCATTTTCTATCGTAAAAGTGAGGGTGGGGCGACCTGTGGGTGGAAGGCCGGGTACTTTGGCCCTCAGATCAAGGATCCTTGAGTTATAAACCATCAGCCACTCGATGAGCGCTGGCGAATTAGAGCAGAAAGACTGCAAACCACCGCACCTATCGGCCGAATCGAATCGCACACTCACAGATTACACACATTAAACTGAGGCGTGTCGAATGGAAAAGAAGGAACCTCTGCCCTCTAGAGGTCGCACACCTCAATTACATGCATTAATTACAGGGACCCTGACCAGTCAAGCTTGGCCGTGTGTTGATGGTTTCCCAACAACGAGCTTTTTCCACGCGGTGAGGCCAATACACTCGTTGACTTTTGAAATGAAAGAAACTGAACTAGCTCGTCAGAAGAAACATTCCCAGCCATGGCAGCGGGATGTCGCAGTGTGGAGCTAGCGCGTAAGAAGCTGAGTGAGAAACGGACACATTTATTTCTAGTTTGTTAGCCGGTTTCAAACGCTTTCCCTTTGACAAGAAAGGATCAATAGAACTGTATTCATTTCCAGACGCAGAAGTGTTCAGAATTTCCCACTGGGGGCCAGAGTTCGAAAAAGGATTTGGCTCCCATTCAGATTCCTACATAAAGACGAATCGGGCTAGTTTAGTTTAGAAAAGAGAAGACTGAGAGGGGACATGATAGCAGATTTCAAGTATCTAAAAGGGCGTTACAAGGAGGAGGGAGAAAATTATTCTCCTTGGCCTCTGAGGATGGGACAAGAAGCAATGGGCTTAAATTGCAGCAAGGGAGGTTTAGGTTGGACATTAGGAAAAAACGCCTAACTATCAGGGTGGTTACGCACTAGAATAAGGTGCCTGGGGAGGTTGTGGCATCTCCATCACTGGAGATATTTCAGAGCAGGTTGGACAGACACCTGTCAGGGATGGTCTAGATGGTGCTTGGTCCTGCCGTGAGGGCAGGGGACTGGTCTTGATGACCTCTCGCGGTCCCTTCCAGTGCTAGTGTTCTGATTCTATAAGGGCCAGACTTTGCAAAGTGTCACGTATCCCCCTTCTCCTGTGGCAATATCTTGTGAGCAGATTCTCAAATGTCTCCAAATGCTGTACCCTTGCCCACGTCCTCTTCCAACAGTGCCAGGAGTGGGGCTGCAGCGCTGGAAGGGGGGATGTGGACGGGGTAAAGGCATAGAGCAGGGGTTCCCAAACTTTTTGATACAGGGACCAGTAAATCCATTCATGAGCTTTTGGAGGACCGGTAACATTCATTTGCATATTGGCATATTTAATAAGCAAATGATGACTATTCAAATAAGTTGTTTCTGGTCCTCCCACAGCCCCCAGTGCCAGCGTTAGCAAAGCTTTTGATACCGTCACCCACAATATTCTTGCCGGCAAGTTAAGGGAATATGGATTGGATAAATGGAGTGTAAGATGGATAGAAAGCTGCCTAGACCAAGGTTTCCAAAATTTTTTACTTTAGTTGGAATTCGTTTTTTTTCAGGACTGTTTTTTGCAACCCAAAAATATAAACGCATATAAAAAAAGAATTAAAAATGAATAAAGTTTCAGTGTTTCATCCAGTTGCATCCTCCACCCAGCCCGGGCCAGGGCTTAGGGGACCCAGCGCCGCATGGGCACTCCAGGAGGAGGGAGCAAGAGAAGATGAGGGGTAGGGTATCTGGCTAGGAGGGAGGGTGCAAGGAAGGGGAGGGTTGCCAGGTGTCCGGTTTTGTACTGGACAGTCCGGTGTTTGAAGGTTTTGTCTGGGAAAGGAATTGAGAAATTACCAGAGATATAAAATGCCTGGGATTTTCTAATGAGCTGCGTTTTATTCTAATTGGTGTGTTAGTCCTTAGCTGCCTGGCTGGTAGATGTGCTCACGCTGCCCGAGTGTGTCTGTCTGCCAGGCAGTTCGCAAATACTCCAGGGAGGGTATGTGGGGGGGGGGGGGGGCAAATGGAGTCTCCGGCCAGACTCACTCGTCTGCAGGGTCTGCATGTGCCCGGGTCAGTCCCGCTCCCCCCCCTTTCTCTTCCTGATCTCCCCAGTCCAGCCCCGCTGCCCCCGTCCAGCCCTGCTTCCAGCGGCCGGTTCCCCCCGCCCCCACCAATCTCCCCCGGTCAGCCCCGCTCCGCCAATGACCCCCCCACCAGCCCTGCTGCCCCCGTCCAGCCCTGCTTCCAGTGGCCGGTTCCCCCCGCCCCCCACCAATCTCCCCCGGTCAGCCCCGCTCCGCCAATGACCCCCCCACCAGCCCCGCTGCCCCCGTCCAGTCCAGTTTCCAGCACTTGATTCTCCCGTCCTCCTCCTCCTCCTGACCTCCCCCGGCCAGCTCCCCCTCCCCCCGTGCAGCCCTGGTTCCGTCGCCTGCCCCCCCATCTCTGCAGGACAGCCCCTCTGCCCCCCACCCTGCTTCCACCACCCACCTGTCCCCCCCCATCTCTGCGGGACAGCCCCTCTGCCCCCCACCCTGCTTCCACCGCCTGCCCCCCATCTCTGCAGGACAGCCCCTCTGCCCCCCACCCTGCTTCCACCACCCACCTGTCCCCCCCATCTCTGCGGGACAGCCCCTCTGCCCCCCACCCTGCTTCCACCACCCACCTGTCCCCCCATCTCTGCGGGACAGCCCCTCTGCCCCCCACCCTGCTTCCACCACCCACCTGTCCCCCCCATCTCTGCAGGACAGCCCCTCTGCCCCCCACCCTGCTTCCACCGCCTGCCCCCCATCTCTGCAGGACAGCCCCTCTGCCCCCCACCCTGCTTCCACCACCCACCTGTCCCCCCCATCTCTGCAGGACAGCCCCTCTGCCCCCCACCCTGCTTCCACCGCCTGCCCCCCATCTCTGCAGGACAGCCCCTCTGCCCCCCACCCTGCTTCCACCGCCTGCCCCCCATCTCTGCAGGACAGCCCCTCTGCCCCCCACCCTGCTTCCACCGCCTGCCCCCCATCTCTGCAGGACAGCCCCTCTGCCCCCCACCCTGCTTCCACCGCCTGCCCCCCATCTCTGCGGGACAGCCCCTCTGCCCCCCACCCTGCTTCCACCGCCTGCCCCCCATCTCTGCAAGACAGCCCCTCTGCCCCCCACCCTGCTTCCACCACCTGCCCCCTATCTCTGCGGGACAGCCCCTCTACCCCCCACCCTGCTTCCACCGCCTGCCCCCCATCTCTGCAGGACAGCCCCTCTGCCCCCCACCCTGCTTCCACCACCCACCTGTCCCCCCCCATCTCTGCGGGACAGCCCCTCTGCCCCCCACCCTGCTTCCACCGCCTGCCCCCCATCTCTGCAGGACAGCCCCTCTGCCCCCCACCCTGCTTCCACCGCCTGCCCCCCATCTCTGCCGGACAGCCCCTCTGCCCCCCACCCTGCTTCCACCACCTGCCCCCCATCTCTGCAGGACAGCCCCTCTGCCCCCCACCCTGCTTCCACCACCTGCCCCCCATCTCTGCAGGACAGCCCCTCTGCCCCCCACCCTGCTTCCACCGCCTGCCCCCCATCTCTGCAGGACAGCCCCTCTGCCCCCCACCCTGCTTCCACCGCCTGCCCCCCATCTCTGCGGGACAGCCCCTCTGCCCCCCACCCTGCTTCCACCGCCTGCCCCCCATCTCTGCGGGACAGCCCCTCTGCCCCCCACCCTGCTTCCACCGCCTGCCCCCCATCTCTGCAGGACAGCCCCTCTGCCCCCCACCCTGCTTCCACCGCCTGCCCCCCATCTCTGCAGGACAGCCCCTCTGCCCCCCACCCTGCTTCCACCGCCTGCCCCCCATCTCTGCGGGACAGCCCCTCTGCCCCCCACCCTGCTTCCACCGCCTGCCCCCCATCTCTGCGGGACAGCCCCTCTGCCCCCCACCCTGCTTCCACCGCCTGCCCCCCATCTCTGCAGGACAGCCCCTCTGCCCCCCACCCTGCTTCCACCGCCTGCCCCCTATCTCTGCAGGACAGCCCCTCTGCCCCCCACCCTGCTTCCACCGCCTGCCCCCCATCTCTGCAGGACAGCCCCTCTGCCCCCCACCCTGCTTCCACCGCCTGCCCCCCATCTCTGCGGGACATCCCCTCTGCCCCCCACCCTGCTTCCACCACCTGCCCCCTATCTCTGCGGGACAGCCCCTCTGCCCCCCACCCTGCTTCCACCACCTGCCCCCCATCTCTGCAGGACAGCCCCTCTGCCCCCCACCCTGCTTCCACCACCTGCCCCCCATCTCTGCAGGACAGCCCCTCTGCCCCCCACCCTGCTTCCACCACCTGCCCCCTATCTCTGCGGGACAGCCCCTCTGCCCCCCACCCTGCTTCTGCCACCCACCCTCCCGCCCACACGCCCGGATCTCCACGGGACAGCCCCACTCCCCCAGTCCTGCTTTTGTCCCCTGCCTCTCCGCGGTACAGCCCCGCTGCCCCCAGCACTGCTTCCCAGCAGCCGGTCCCTCCCCCCCTCCTCCCAGCCTGCCCCGTTCTGCTCCCCTCCTGGCAGCCGTGCTGAGGCCTGGTATTTTTCTCCCGCGGCCCGGTACTGCGCTGCCGTCCATAGTTTGGGAAACGCTGAGGCTGGGGCCAGAGCTCGGTGGGGGAGTGGCCCCCTCGGTTGTCTGGGCACGGAGACCTGGGTGCAAGGCCAGCAGCTGGGCCCCCAGGTGTGCGGGGGGCAGCCGTAGCCGGGACTGGATCCCCAGGGGCGGGGCCAGCAGCTGAGAGGACGTGGGGATTGTATTGACCCAGTCACGTGAATGCGATTTCTACTCTCCTGTGGTTACCAAGGGGGTGTGCCTCAGTTTCCCTGGGCACTGCGCCAATACCTAGCCGGGGATGGGAATTTCGGATGTGACTCCCAATGAAGGAGGCTGCCCCAAGCCTAGCACCTCCCCAATGGCTGATGCTTTGTGTAACATGAGCCTGGGAAAGGGGGTGCAACCAAGAGACACTTTTTACCAGGGAAGCTGGACAAAGGGGGGGGGGCTGCCCGCAGGGCCTGGACCAGTTGCTGGGTGTGCGAGTGGGTCTCAGCTGGCTCAGGATACAGACAGGCGGCCCAGGGCCCTGGTTCTGGGCTCTCCCTCTCCCCAAGACGGATGGTGCTGGCTGCTTCCAGTTCCCGCGCTGACAAGTCTGTTCCACGCTGTGTCCCTGCGAACTAATAAACCTTCTGTTCTCCCTGCCGGCTGCGGAAGGGGGGTGACACCTCGGAGACACAGGGCCAGGAACAGCACTAGGCAGCAGACCCAGGCGTGGCCCCCAACTGTTACTCCGCTCCCCCCACAGAGCGATTGAAGACCTCTGAACTAGACGATCATAACGGTCCTTTCGACCTTTCAACTCTACGGCAGTAGGAGCCTGGCCCTTCTAAAAATCTGGGTTCAGGGGTGCCTGCGGAGACCCTCTGCCAGCCATAGTGATTTAGGGACTTGAGCTCTTAGTGATTTAGGGACTTGTGATCTTGGCTGACGCGGAACCTGCACCCCCCAGAGGTCACGAGAGAAAAAAGGAACCGTATTAAAGGGCCGCTAACCAACGTGCCTGCTGACGTTTTGTGATGTGGAATCATAGAATCACAGAATACTAGGACTGGAAGGGACCTCGAGAGGTCATCGAGTCCAGTCCCCTGCCCTCATGGCAGGACCAAATACTGTTTAGACCATACCTGATAGACATTTATCTAACCTGCTCTTAAATATCCCCAGAGATGGGGATTCCACAACCTCCCTGGGCAATTTATTCCAGTGTTTGACTCCCCTGACAGTTGGGAACTTTTTCCTAATGTCCAACCGAAACCTCCCTTGCTGCAGTTTAAGCCCATTGCTTCTCGTTCTATCCTCGGAGGCCAAGATGAACAAGTTTTCTCCCTCCTCCTTTTGACACCCTTTTAGATACCTGAAAACTGCTCTCATGTCCCCCCTCAATCTTCTCTTTTCTAAACTAAACAAACCCAATTCCTTCAGCCTTCCCTCATAGCTCAGGTTTTCTAGACCTTTCATCATTCTCGTTGCTCTTCTCTGGACCCTCTCCAATTTCTCCACATCTTTCCTGAAATGTGGTGCCCAGAACTGGACACAATACTCCAACGGAGGCCTAACCAGCGCAGAGTAGAGCGGAAGAAAGAGTTCTCAT
Source organism: Pelodiscus sinensis (assembly GCF_052426305.1). Taxonomy (NCBI): domain Eukaryota; kingdom Metazoa; phylum Chordata; order Testudines; family Trionychidae; genus Pelodiscus; species Pelodiscus sinensis. The sequence goes on from NC_143054.1 coordinate 5,679,262, forward strand.
GTCTTGCTCACAACACTCCTGTTAATGCATCCCAGGATCATGTTTGCTTTCTTTGCAAACATGGACACATGCCATATTTTCAGTTCACTTTGCCCATACAGTCTCTGGGCTGGAATGTGTCTAGGAATGTAATTAAGTGCATCCAAAACTACTGCACGTCGTTCTCAGCTGGAAGGGTCATTTAGTCCAGTGGTTCCCAATCTTTTTTATACCACGGACTGTTCATAAACTTTTGGTGGCCCGGTAACATTTTATTTGCATATTTGCATATTCATGATATGCAACTAGGGTGTTACTGGTCCACCAAAATATGTAACACTCCCAGCTCCGGCTCTCAGCGCTACCGCGAAAAGCCAGCTTCACCTCCGGTAGCTGCGGCGGCCCAGCAGCCAGTGGGTTCATGGCGTGGCACCACTCTGCGGAGCAGTGGTTGGGAACCGCTAGTCCGTATACCGGCCAGTATAGTCAATTCTCTTCTGCTTTATTCAGCATAACGTAAAATCTCCAGGTGATAAAGCCTCTGATGTTTCCAGTCAAAAAGCTCTCTCCAGTAGAAAGCATCTTCCCAACAGACATACGAAGATAAGAACGGCCGTACTGGGTCAAACCAAAGGTCCCTCTAGCCCAGTATCCTGTCTGCCGACAGTGGCCAACGCCAGGTGCCCCAGAGGAAGTGAACAGAACAGGGAATCATCAACGGATCCATCCTCTGTCACCCATTTCCAGCCTCTGACAAACTGAGGCTAGAGACACCCTCCCTGCCCATCCTGGCTAATAGCCATTGGTGGACCTAACTCCATGAATGTAACTAGCTAGGGTTGCCATGTGTCTGGTTTTGAACCGGACAGTCCAGTATTTGAGCTTTCTGTTCGGGAAACAAATTGAGAAAATGTAAATGCCTGGTATTTTCTAAAGAAGATGTCAAGTCAATTTTCCGGAGGGCGCTTTTTCCGGAGGATCGGGGCCAGTCTAGACGCTCTTTTCCGGCTTTTTTAAAAGCCGGAAAAAAGCGGTGGCCATTTTTATTTAAATGCCGCGGGGGATATTTAAATCCCCCGCGGATTTCCCTACGACGATAGGTGAAATTTACATGCCCCTTACGGAAAAGGGGCCAGTGTAGACGTAGCCATAGACTTTAAGGTCAGAAGGGACCATTATGATCATCTAGTCTGACCCCCTGCACAGTGCAGGCCACAGAATCTCACCCACCCCTCTTAGAATAATCCTCTCACCTATATCTCAGATATTGAAGCCTTCAAATACTTTGAAGGCCCCAACATGCAGAGAGTCCTTCAGCTGTGATCTGTGCCCAATGCTACAGAGGAAGGCGAAAAACCTCCAGGGCCTCTGCCAATCTACCCTGGAGGAAAATTCCTTCCCGACCCCAAATACGGCGATCAGCTAAACCCTGAACATGTGGGCAAGACTCACCAGCCAGACACTCAGAAAGTTCTCTATAGTAACTCCTATCATCCCTCCCTTGACCTATTTCCCACTGATAACCTCCTCTGGCAAGACACTTTGAACGTACTCCCTCTTAAGGGATGAAATTGCTTTTCATTTCGTTAAAAGTCGCCGTTTGAAGTTAGGTCGTCCATCGGCTCGGAGAGTGGATTTTCAAGAGCGCTTTGGCTCCTGACTTTACATGCTCAGCACCCGCAAAGCGAGGCTAAAGCTCAATAGCTCCAAAAACTGGTCGAAAGTGAGCAGGGCCGTCATGAGGTCCATGCATGGCTTTTGCCTGCTGTCTAAAAAGAACTTGCCCTGGGCACTTGATATGAAAAAGGTTCCCGATGCTTTTTAGCAAGGGGCTTAGAGAAGCTTCTACGGTCTGAGCCTGCTCTAATGAGCATTGGGTCAGGGCTAATAGAAAATAAGCACTTCTTAGCAGAGGGACCAAACGACAGATTTAATGTCTGATGACCTAATCCACCGGAGCAAAAAAGGGAAGGGCTGATATCACTCGAGAGCAGAATATCTGAGCTTTTAAGTGGTATAAAGGATCCCAAAAGGGGCCCTTGAAACATCCAACTACGGGATGCTTCCGACTTTGCTGCTGCAACCAAGTTATTTGCACCTATAACCCTGCTGCCAGCTGGAGATGGCAACACTAAAAGGCAGGTTCAGTCCTGTAAATCAAGGGATCTCCTCTAAAAGGAGTGAAAGGCTACATCTACATGGTAGCATTTTGTCGGCAGAGGAAATGCAAATGAAGCGCTCATTCGCATTTCTTGCACTCTCATTTGCATAGTCTCTTCCGATTGGTTTTGCGGAAGAGGTTTCTGCGGAAAAAAACGCAGTGTGGACGGGGCCATTTTGTGCCAAAAAACCTTTTTGCGCAAGATCTCTTATCCCTCAAAAAAGGAGGTCTGCAGGATCTTGCGCAAAAGGGGTTTTTTTGCACAAAATGGCCCCATCCACACTGCGTTTTTTCCCGCAAAAACCTCTTCCGCAAAACCGATCGGAAGAGACTATGCAAATGAGAGTGCGAGAAATGCTAACGAGTGCTTCATTTGCATTTCCTCTTCTGCAAAATGGATGGGAAAAGACTATGCAAATGAAAGCATGAGGAATGCTAATGAGCGCTTCATTTGCATTTCCTCTGCTGACAAAATGCTACAGTGTAGACGTAGCCAAACATGGCTCAAGCCTCCTCCCAGAGCTGCGATCCCAGGTCTGGCAGCAGGAAACTACGGTGTAGCCTCCCCCCAGTTACTCTCTGTGATGTAGTGCGCAGGCCATACACGCTGGGCATCCATTGGTGTCTGTGTTTGGGCTGAGGGTGACCCCTACTGGCCGGTATCTGCAGCACTGCCCAGCAGGACGGCTGCCTAAGGTCACATAGGCAAAGACCCAACCTGTCCGACCAGTTGAGGGCAGGGACAGAACAAAGGAAGGGAGGTTTCGAGGGAAGGGGCAGTTGCTGGCTGGGAACATGAAGGAAACAGCCTAAGGTGAGGGCTGAGGGTCTAAGGTGGGCAATAGACCCCCTAATCCAAGGGGTCTGAGGCATCCTGGCCCTGACTCCTGAAACTACAGTACATCTATGCTGTGCTGTATCCTGGAAGAGCAATAAACCCTGTGGCTGTGTCTAGACTGGCAAGTTTTTCTGCAAAAGCAGCTGCTTTTGGGGAAAAACTTGCCAGCTGTCTACACTGGCCGCTTGAATTTCCGCAAGAACACTGACGATCTCATGTAAGAAATCAGTGCTTCTTGCGGAAATACTATGCTGCTCCCGTTTGGAGATCGGGGCTTTTCTGTGCAAAAGCGCATCTAGATTGGCACGGACGCTTTTCCGCAAAAAGTGCTTTTGCGGAAAAACGTCCGTGCCAATCTAGACGCTCTTTTCTGCAAATGCTTTTAATGGAAAACTTTTCTGTTAAAAGCATTTGCGGAAAATCATGCCAGTCTAGACACAGCCTCTCTGTTCTACTGGCTGGCAGAGGCTGTTCTTGCTACGGGGCTGCAGGATCGGGGGGACCCCGACTCGCCGTCACACCCTCCAGCTCATGAATCCCCTGCAACGTGAAACCACCTAAGACCTTCATTTGGGAAAACACAGCAAGTGGAGCAAGTGGATATTTGCAGAACAGTACAATCAGCAAAACCCTAAGTAGGGTACATGGGGACAGGCTCATCACACAAACTCCACTCCACCTACAACTCATAAACCTGGTTAGATCTTGTGGCAACAGGGTGACCAGATGTCCCCATCTTATAAGGACAGTCCTGATATTTGGGGCTTTGTCTTACACAGTCCCATCCCCCCCACCCCACACACTCCATCCTGATATCTCATACTTGCTCTCTGGTCACTCTAAGCAGCAGTCCTACCAGGTAGCGTTCCCTACCTGTGTGCTTTAGCCTAGAGCAGTGTTTCTGAAACTTTTTGAGACCACGGAACACTGAACAATAATATTTTTTTACGCGGAACACCGATGAAAATTTTCTTCAAAAAAAAATTGTTGTCAGACAAAAACAAAGAAGGCAGAAAAACAAAGAAGAGGTCGCGGCACACCTGCGAGTTGTTCACAGAACAGCAGTGTTCCGCAGCGCACAGTTGAAGAAACACGGGTCTAGAGAGCCCAACAGAAGTAAGCCTTGTACCACTCCACAAGTCCATGCCACGACCGGTCCAGCCAAAGAACATCTCATGGGGTTCTAAAGCTCTCGGCAGGAAACCCACTTCCTAGCAGAATCCAACCTGGAATGGGAATTTCTGAACAGAGGGTCCTTGTATTCCAGATAGATACAAGGGAAGTAGTCTGTCCCCTTGAGTTCTCGACCACTCGCTGCCTTTTAGAGCAGGGTGACCCGTTTTTTGTGAGGCTTTACCTTTTGTAGTTCCTCTCCCAATACGTACATGGAATCACAGGATTGGAAGGATCCTTGAGAGGACTTCTGGTCCAGTTACCTGCCCTCATATGTTAATGTGCACCGTTCAATATCATTTCTAGCAGGCACCACCAACCTCCAAACAATACACCATAAAGCACTGAGATTACAATATGTAAATGAAGTCTGTCAGAGCTAGTTTTTCCCTTTTCTTCCACAGGGGGGAAGCAGAGATGCCTGTTCCTCTCAGCCTTGTAGCTCTGCGGCCTACACACCAGGATTAGCCTTTTTTCACAGTCTCTCCTCAATAGCATAGGGCTTTTGACTCACATGACATGCTAGTATGTTAGCACCACACAAACATAGATGGGGTTTATCTTCACAGCAGGCCTCCAAGGCCAGGTCTCCATGATAAATATAACCTGGAATAATTCATTGCTCACTCAGGAGTGTGAAAAATCTGGATGCCTTAGCACTGGTCTACACTAGGGCTTTATTTCGAAATAACCCCCCTTAGGTTGAATTTATAAGCGGAGCTTCCACACAAACAGCCCGTTCTTTCGAATTATGGGCCACTTCTTTCAAAATCTGTACTCCTGCTTTCCTCAAGGAACAATGCTAATTTCAAAATAGTTATTTCAAAATAGCGGTAGGGTGGATGTACCAGTGCCGCTATTTCAAACTAACGACACCCTAGAGTCATTGAACTCATTACTCCCCGGTACTTCCTGGGTGCCAAGTTTGAGTTAGCACATCTACAATAACAGAACTTGCCTCGGACTCATTTTGAGGCTCCCCTATAGTGTGGACACGCTAGTGGGATTTGGTAAAATCGGGAGTTATTAAGTCGAATTTAGTTATTTTGAAATAGTTTCCTAGTGTAGACATAGCCTCAGTGGAACAACATCAAAGCTAGGAGTAGAACCCACGTCCACCAGGTCAGCAGGGATGGCCCCGTAAATGCAGGATTCTTCCATGCAGTGCGCTAGCAATGTCACAAGTGGAAAGACTTCCATCATTACTCTTGGGCAATGTTTCCCAATTTTATTTTGCCACGAAACCCCAAGGCTCCGCAGTATTTCATTGAGGAAAAAAAAAAAAAACCTGCCGCAGCTCTATCTCTTTAAGAGGGGGTGAGGGAGTGCCGGCTCTTCGCGGAACCCTTGTTTTCACTTCATGGAACCCCAAGATTCTGCCCAATCGGCACACCAATTGGGAAACACTGCTCTTGGGGAAACGATTCCACAGCTGAATAGACACCGGCATCAAGAAACATTACTTGACATCCAACCATTGCTGCAGCTTCCATAATTGGCTGATATATTATTAATGGAAGGCAAAATAAATACCGGCATTAATGCTAGTGGACACCATCATGTACTAATAGCTGTTAGAGTAATTTATTTGCCTTGTTTTTAGCTTCTATTAGTCTTTTTATAGAGTGTTACAAGGCCCTTGTGAATCCATTAGCCAGTCAGCCATGTGAAATTAATGTAGAACAATTTTCAGAAGCGTTACTCAGAACTAATAATAATTAGGCATTATTTCCCTGCAGATGACACAGAAAATAAAGTCTGACTTTTATGCTAAGAGGGGTTTGCATTAGCTTAAGGTGGATGAATTAATTTTCATTTACAAGGCTGCTCTGCTAGCTAGCTAGAAAGCACCCAGGTAATTAAAACCAATTTGCTTACCACAATCCTACTGCAGAATTTTATCATTGCTGAAAGTCCTTGGCTTTTATCGTGTTTTCCAAGGAGTTGGATGGTAAATAGCCATTGCTGTATGCTGCATGACTAAGCATTCTCTTTCCAGATAGCTCCAGAGAATCTAAGAAAGGTTTCAAAATTAATAGGACCAGAAATCATTTTGCAACATGCCTCTTTGAGAGCGAATGGACAGATTAGGTGAAGGTTTTGAATACTTCCTGCCATATGCTGAGCACCTTCAATTCTGTTTTTCACTGGGAACTGACAGAATGTAGATTTGCTCATGAGAGATCCCTTAATATAAATAAAATGCTATTCATTGTTGCCTTCATGTGATTTATTTACTTGCACTTGATAAGTCAGCCATTAGATGTCTCTCTGTTGCACAGAGTTCCAGCTAGGGTGTGATCACCGGTAAACAAAGGAGACAAAGCTGGAATTCAAGCTGTGTTGTCTGAGCTTTCTTTGAGCCAGCAGTTAGTAAAAAATAAATAAATAAATAAATATCTCCTGTTTAGAAGGACACTGCTTGAATATTAGCACTTGTTCTAATTACTACAATGGATACTTTCTTTATATGTTGATTAATGAGCAAATTGCAGAAAGTACTCTGGGTTAGCTTATGTTTTTTATTGCACCTTCTACTAACTAAATCAAACATTCAAAAGCAATGAAAGTGAGATTCTGACTGGTTAGTTATAAGGCCAAATTTGAAATTCCCAAGCATCTTCAGTGGCTACAACTGAAAGACTATTTATTAGCAACAATATCTAAGATACTACTGTATTTCCCGGTCCTGTACTTAGGCAAGGAAGTAACTGCTTGCTCTGATGCAACTCTTTGAGACGTGCTGACTTTTGAAGTGGTCAGGATTTTTGTTTTCCAGATGTCTGTGTTGATTGATCTAGTCTCTTTGTCTCTGCTCTCTCTACTGTATGGCTAAGCTATTACCCATCGCATTGGCATAAGCTCAGATCAGTAACTTGGAGTATGTCTAGACTGCATCCCTCTGTCAGCAGAGGGATGCAGATAAGGCAGGTCAACATTGCAAATGAGGCAGGGATTTAAATATCCTGCACCTAATTTGCATAAAATGGCTGCCGTGTTTTGCCGGCTCCGCATTTTGTCGGCAAAAAGCGGCAGTCTAGAGGGGGATCTGTCGAGAAAGAAAGCCTTTTTTCGACAGATCCCTTATGCCTCCTCCAAGGAGGTTTACAGGATCTGTCGAAAAAGGCTTTCTTTCTCGACAGATCCCCCTCTAGACTGCCGCTTTTTGACGACAAAGTGCCGAGTCGGCAAAACGTGGCAGCCATTTTTATGCAAATTAGGCACGGGATATTTAAATCCCTGCCTCATTTGCAATGTCGACCTGCCTTATCTGCATCCCTCTGCTGACAGAGGGATGCAGTCTAGATATACCCTTGGAGCTAAACTGGATGGTCTCATACGATAGCATTTTGCTAACTGGTAATTCTAGCTCCTTCCCAGACTCAGTTTCCTGACTCCTCAGTTTCCCATCGAGGGGTGTTGGGAGGATAAATCCATTAAAGACCATGGAGTGCTTTGAGACTGACTGATGAAACAACTCTATAAGAAATAGGAATTATTATGTAGCTTACTGTAAAGGAGAGGAGAGTTGGATAATGAAACTGAATTTTTATTATGATTTGGAAATCATCACTAGAAAAATAGAAACAGAGAAAAAAAGAGGAGCAAAGATCCAGGAGGCAGAGGTCTCTTGCTAGCACCTGAATGCAGCCGTCTGGAAATCGTGATGTTATCCAGCCCTTCGGGAATGAAAGGTTTCCCTTCTCGGGCTGTCTCTGCTTGTATCCACGCCAAGTAGTTGAAAATGAAAGTATATATTCCAGGATGCTCTTTTTTCCTGCAGCCTTCTCCCCAGCTGACTATGCCAACTGCAAACCACCTCTTGATGTTCCCATAGGTGCAAACCAAAGGTCCCCCGCGGTCTCCCTAGGGGTTAAAAAGACATCACAATGGGCATCTTTTATAGCAGCTGGATCTCAGCGTTAAGCCAGAAATGGGCCTGAATGAGGAAAATCAAATACCAAAGCGTGAACATTTCACAGAGAGGCCCATCTCTGTGAGATCTATGTGGAACAATTCAGCAGGGCAGATGCTTTCTCAGTGTGAGAGTCTGATGCTTGGTTGAGGATCATGAGCAGCAGCAACAGAAGCTATCCCCACACCACCCTGTCGATGTGCCTTACTCTTAGAAGACAATCCCTGAGAAAGGAGGGGAGGAGAAGAGAGAGAGAGAAGCAAGACAGGGTGTTGGAGAGACCATTCAATGCTTGGCCCTTCTCTACCAAGACTACTAGAGAGGGGGCTAGCTAGTTGCCAGTCGTGATTGGGGTTGGGTGGAAGGAGATGAAATGACATTTCAACAGCTCAGCAGCAAACTATGAACAATCAATCCAGAAAAATCTTTCTGTAACATGGCTAAGGGCTTCAAGAACAAGCTCCCGTTGACAAAGGAGACCAGATGACGTGAACAAACCTCCACCACGGATTACCGCCAGGCACTTGCATTTGCTGGTGTGGCATGAAAGAGCATGATTTGTTGAGTTTCCTGTCTGATCTGTGAGTACACATCTAGCCCTGGCACTCCTATCTAAGAGAGCGAGAACCAACGTACGGCAATGATCAAAAAGCACTCGGTAAGTTACAGTCTCTCTCTTGTAAATTTCATACCAGGTGGTTTCAGTCTAAGTGCTTTAAAGGCAGGGCTATAAATATCACAGAGGTCTCTCTCTCACCAGGCCCAGCATTTTATTTTCTTGGCCACCAATAATTTATGTGGCACGTACAGAATCCAATCTAAAGGCACAGCCAGCATTCCCAGGCAATGCTGTCTCTCTCTTTCATCCCCCTTTGAAAAGCAACCTTGATGATGGTCCACACCGCCTCCCCCATACCTGCAGCTCCCCAGAACTGCTCCCTTGGATTCACTAATGAGCAAGGAAACGGCTTGCTGCTCCCAGCAAAATCTATAGCCGACCTCCTCGTGGCTTCAATGGATGGTGGAGGCAGGCCCACAGGGTGTTAACCTTTTTTTCCTGGTGGCTTTTTTGGGGGGAAGACATCAAAAAAAATGGTAAATGTGGAGTAAGTATTGCAAAAACTCATCATGGGTGTTATTTACTAACATGCACATGGCAGTAGCGCTTTGGAGTCTCAGTCGTGGACCAGGGTTGGGGGCTGGACTTGATGACCTCCTGAGGTCTCTTCCAACCCTAGGATTCTAGGATTCAGGGTACCAGCTGAGCTGGGCACTACAGAAACAGAATACGAAGGGGGGCCTTGTCCCCATTTTAACCACAGAATCATAGAACACTCGATTCGGAAGGGACACGAGAACACTAGAAACGGAAGAGGTCATCAAGTCCAGGCCCCTGCCCTCACGGCAGGACCAAGCACCATCCAGACCATCCCTGACAGGTGTCTGTCCAACCTGCTCTTAAATATCTCCAGGGATGGAGACTCCACAACCTCCCTAGGCACCTTATTCCAGTGTTTCACCACCCTGACAGGTAGGAAGTTTTTCCTAATGTCCAACCTAAACCTCCCTTTCTGCAGTTTCAGCTCATTGCTTCTTGCCCTTCTTGTCTTGGGACCATATAGTTCAGCGATCATATCGATGCTTTCCTTGCAATGACCTCTGACTCATACCCTCGGACTAGGCTCAGGCTAAGTCCACGTTGGCACTTGGCAGAGCTGCGCTCCCAGCACTCGGAGCTACTCCCCTCCTGGCGGTGGTTTACACGGAGCTCCGGGAGATCTCTTCCCCAGAGCTCATGCCACGGCCACGCTTTGCACTTTTCAGTGTAGACAAAGCTTAGGCACCGTGTTCCATTTGAACAAACCTCTTCTAAGGCCCGAACGCTTTGAAATCAAAGGGCATTTCTCTAGTGCCTTCAGCAGAGGCGGGATCAGGCCCCATGTGCTTTATGCTGTGGCAACGAGGGGGCATGGTATGCGTCCTAGGGTACGTCTAAACTACATGCCTCCGTCGACGGAGGTATGTAGATTAGCCAAATCGGCAGAGGGAAATGAAGCCGCGATTAAAATAATCGCGGCTTCATTTAAATTTAAATGGGTGCCCCGCTCTGCCGATCAGCTGTTTGTCGGCAGATCGGGGCAGTCTGGACGCGACGACAAAGAAGCCTTTCTTGATCGGCACAGGTAAACCTGGTTTCACGAGGCATACCTGTGCCGATCAAGAAAGGCTTCTTTGTCGGCGCGTCGCGTCCAGACTGCCCCGATCTGCCGACAAACAGCTGATCGGCAGAGTGGGGCAGTCATTTAAATTTAAATGAAGCCGCGATTATTTTAATCGTGGCTTCATTTCCCTCTGCCGATCTGGCTAATCTACATGCCTCCGTCGACGGAGGCATGTAGTCTAGACACACCCCTACTGCTGTACAGCAAGCAAGGCTCATAAGAACAGAAGAACGGCCCATGTTAATAAGGCTAATTAAGTGGGCTAGCTGTGTCCCATTCATAGCTTTTCAAGTGGAAATAGATGTTAAAGGCAGGAGAAATTGGCTTTATAATGCGCCAACCAGTTACGGTGTGTCTAGACAGCGGTGCTATTTCAGGATACTTCTGGTATCCCGAAATAGCTGTTCTGCGTCTTTTACACAAGCCCGTTATTTTGAAATAGTTTTTGAAATAACTGGCTCGCTATTCTGACATCCCTGCAAACCTCGTTCCACCAGGATTAAGGGACGTTTCGGAATAGCGCTCTATTTTGAAATACACTTGAAATAAACTACGTAATTTGCATAGCTCATATTGCGTAGCTTATTTCGAGCTACAGGTGCAATGTAGACACACCCTGAATGTCTTTGTTCAAGCCCAGGGAACAGTGTCAAACTTGTGGATGTATTCCAGTTCTGCAGACTCTCTGGCTATGTCTAGATTGTATCCCTTTTTCGTAAAAGGGATGCAAATTAGACGTATCGCAATCGCAAAATAAAGCCTTTTCCAAAAGATCTGCGTCTAGACTGGAGCTTTTTTCCGGCAAAGCCCCGTGCCGAAAAAAAGCGGCAGCCATTTTTATGCTAATGAAGCGGGGGAGATTTAAATCCCCACTTCATTAGCAATTGTGATACGTCTAATTTGCATCCCTTTTACGAAAAAGGGATACAATCTAGACATAGCCTCTGTGTAATTGGTTAGTGAAATTCCTTTGTAGAAGAACGGCTACTTTTAAATCCTCAACTGAGTGATCGGGCAGGTTAAAACATTCCCCTACAGGTTGTGTTACCATTTCTGATGTCTGATTTGTGTCCATTTATCCTTTGTCACAGAGACTGTCCAGTTTGGCCAATATCCATGGCAGAGGGGCATTGCAGGCACTTGGTGGCTGAGATCACATTAGTGGATGGGCTGTTGTCTGAGCCCCTGATGTCATGGCTTACGTGGTTAGCTCCTGTGATGGTGTCACTTGATATGAGGACAGAGTTGGCAACAGGGTTTGTTGCAGGGGTAGGTTCCTGGGGGACTGTATCTGAGGGGTGACATGCGGCTGCCGGAAAGGATTTGTTTCAGGTTGAGGGGTTGACTGTAGATGAGGATCAGCCTGTCTCCCAAGGCCTGTGAGGGGTAACAGGCATTTTCAGAGTTAAAACCCTTAGACTTCAATTGTTGTCAATCCCTTTGCTTCAGAGTCTAGCAAAGGGTGCTTAAGAAAGCAAGGAATTAACCCTAATATGTGATTCAGGGGTCATGGAAGAAAAGGCGCCCGTCTGAACCACACAAGAAATGTGTCCAGCCACGGCTGAAGTGTATGTATACCTCCATCACCTGTGAATGCCAGTGTTTAGGGCTAATTAGAGCCAGTTAATTACAGGTTCTATTAGAATTCATTCAAAGCCTTTCTGTAGATATGTCTGAAGAACCGTTAAGAAGCGTGTGTACAATAGGTTTGGTTAACTGAATTGTTTGGCTATTTTAAGGTAAAAACCATTGGGATATACACTCCTGAATCTCCCTGGAATATTATAGCCAGCAAAGGGGGTGGGGCAAAGCTGTCTAATTGCTGCCCGTTGTGCTGATGTTTTCGTGGTGTCAAAGCTTTGTGCGTTCAGAGCTGAACTGACCTCTCTGTTAGGAAAGGTTGCTGATTTCCTGCCTGAACTCTCCTTGACTGAGGCCACGTCTCCACTTACTGTGGATCAATGCACCAGCGATCAATCTTCCAGGGTTTGATTGAGCAGGTCTAGTAAAGACCCACGTAATCAAATGCTGAGGGCAGTCCCCCCCATCAACCATGGTACTCCTCACAGTCATGGGCTGTGTCTACACTGGGCCACTTATTCCGGAAAATCAGCCGCTTTTCCGGAATAAGCTGCAAGCTGTCTACACTGGCCCTTGAATTTCCGGAAAAGCAACGACGCTCTACTGTACAAAATCAGCCGCTATTCCGGAAAAACTATTCTGCTCCCGCTCGGGCATAAGTCGTTTCCGGAACACTGTTCTGGAAAAGGGCCAGTGTAGACAGCCCCGTAGTCTTTTCCGGAAAAAAGCCCCAATCGCGAAAATGGCGATCGGGGCTCTTTTCCGGAAAAGCGCGTCTACATTGGCCACAGATGCTTTTCCGGAAAAAGGGCTTTTCCAGAAAAGCAGCCTGCCAATGTAGACGCTCCTTTTCTGGAAAAACTGAAAACGGAATAGTATTCCGTTTTAAGCATTTCCGGAAATTCATGCCAGTGTAGACACAGCCACGAGGAATAAGGGAAGTCGACAGGTGCATTTCTCCCATTGACCTCCCACTGTGGGGCAGCCCCAGAAAATCGATGCTAGGTATGTTGACTCCAGCTACGCAATGCACATAGCTGGAGTTATGTATCTTGCATCAATTTTCAACGCCAGTGTAGACCTGGCCTCAATTTCTTCCCATTTCTTCTGCTCTAACCCCACCTGGCAAACCTCACCAACTTCCCCACCTCCTTTGGGGGTTACACCATTCTGAGATTATATCATCTCCACATTGACCAGGCAAAGGGAGAGGAATCCTCCCTTTGTTATCACTGGAGCAGAAGTCAATTCTCCCCTTCGGCCCCATAGGCTGATTATCTGTATCACAATAACAGACTATCGAGTCCTGTCTAGGAGAGCTGGGCCGTAGCCTGGTCTCCTCAGCCTAGTTGAGGCCTGCTAAGAGGGTGGAAACCAACAAGAAAAACCCACCATCCCTTGGCTGACGTAGCTACACAAGCAAATCTCGCAGGGCGGAGGAAGCTATGCTGTCAGAAGAGTCCTTTCAGGCAGATTGTGTGGATATGCTGGGAGGTACATTCCTTCTGCTAGGGTATGCCGTGTCTACACTAGGGGCTCTCCAAGCAGATAGAAATACTGCATTGCTGGCCCACCTAAGACTTGGTAGCATGGACTGGGCCTGAGACCACCATGCTCCTTGCCACAACAGTTACCAACCAGACAGCAGACAGTAGCAACTGTGGAGCCTGCACCTGCTTTTGATGTGACCCAGCCACGTTGCAAGAGGGTCCGTCTCCCAGACCCCAGGGTCACCCATGTTAGTCCTCCACATGGACTATGCACATCTGGGAAGGGACTATCTGAAACCATCGATTTTTAGCTACTTTCGTGTCTCCAGGTCCCTTAGAATCATAGAATCCCAGGGCGGGCAGAGACCTCAGGAGTCACCGAGTCCAGCCCCCTGCTCAAAGCAGGACCAACCCAACTCAATCATCCCAGCCAGGGCTTTGTCCAGCCGGGACTTAAACACCTCTAGGGATGGAGATTCCACCCCTGCCCTAGGGAACCCAGCCCAGGGCTTCCCTACCTGCCTAGGGAAATAATTTTTCCTAATATCCAACCTAGACCTCCCCCACTGCAACTTGAGACCATTGCTCATTGTTCTGCCATCTGCCACCACTGAGAACGAAGGAAGTTAATTATCGAACAATTCACTAATTGAATAGTCGAAGCCTTTTGCCACTGACTATTTGATTAATCGATAGGGCGGCGTTGTCCCTTTGAAATGCCACCATGGTGTTTCAAAGGGGCAGTGACGCATGGAGCTCGGGGTCAGCTGGGGACTGACCCCAGGCTTTGTGCCGCGTTTCAATGGGGCAGTGCCACACAGATCCTGGGATCAGCTGTGCGGTGCTGCCCCTTTGAAATGCCCCTCTCTTCCCCCCCTGCCCCGCTGCCTCTATCTAATAGAAGCAGCAAAAGGGGAGAGGGGAAGCGACTAGTCGATTATCCTCTTGACTAGTCCTTATTATCCCTACTGAGAACAGCCTCTCTCCATCCTCTTTGGACCCTCCCTTCAGGTCATTAAAGGCTGCTCTCAAATCCCCCCTCACTCTTCTCTTCTGCAGACTAACCAAGCCCAAATCCCCCTGCCTCTCCTCGTAGGTCATGTGCTCCAGCCCCCGAATCATTTTCGTTGCCCTCCGCTGGACTTTCTTCTATGCATCCGCATGCTTTCTGTAGAAGGCGGAGGGGCAGAATTGGATGCAGTACTCCAGATGTGGCCTCACCAGTGCTGAATAAAGGGGAATAATCCCTTCTCGAAGACCCTGAGTCAAGTCAACCTTTCCAGCCGAGAGAGCGAAAACAGCGTCACGTGCTGTGCTGGGGTGACAGATGGGGGATTTTGCTTAAGAGCAACGCAAGGTGCTGTGCCCCTCCGTGCACCTGAGCGGGCGGCTTCCGCAGCCCTGCCCCCAGCTGCTACCCCCGGGAACCCAGCGCTCCAGCTGCCCTGTTCAATCTGCTTTGCACTAGGCAGCAGGAGAGCCTGCTCGTTCCTGGGCTGCTCTCGCTGGCGTTTCATGCCCTGGACACATGCAGAGAAACATGAGCAGCCCCAGGGGGTGCGGAAGGGATCGATGGTCATTACCATCGCAAATCAGCCTCCCTGCGGCTTGCTTTCTGCTGACGTCAGCCGCGAGGGCGAGCGGGCGCCTCTTTGCTGTACCTGGCAGGCCTCCTTCCCTCCGTCCGCGTAGCCAGCGCACAGCATGTTCTCTGTGAGCTGGGGGACCCACGCAGAGCACTGCTTCTTGCCGATCAACTTCATCTCCATTTTCTTTAGCAGGTTGGTTAATTTCATCTTGTCCCCTAGCCAGAGAAAGAGAAGAGCGCGGCTTAGGCACGTTCTAAAACAATGAGATTAACACCTCCAGGCTTAGGCTAGACCGTGGGTCTCAAACCACAGCCCCATGGAGGGGGAGAATTGGCAATCACTGGAGGTGGTAAGTCCCTGGAGGTGGTGCATCAAGATGAACAGCCCCTTCTATGTCCATTAATAGGCTGCAGCATATAGAATCCCAGGGCGGGCAGAGACCTCAGGAGTCACTGAGTTCAGCCCCCTGCCCAAGGCAGGACCAACCCCAACTCAATCAGCCCAGCCAGGGCTTTGTCAAACCAGGACTCAAACACCTCTAGGGATGGAGATTCCACCCCCTCCCTAGGGAACCCATCCCAGGGCTTTGCCACCCTCCTAGGGAAATGGTTTGTCCTACTATGCAACCTAGACCTCCCCCACTGCAACTTGAGCCCATTGCTCCTCGTTCTGCCACCTGCCACCACTGAGACCAGCCTCTCTCCATCCTCTTTGGAACCTCCCTGCAGGTAGCTGAAGGCTGCTATCAAATCTCCCCCTCACTCTTCTCTTCTGTAAAGAAGCCCAAATCCCTCAGCTTCTCCTCGTAAGTCATGTGTTGCCCTCCGCTGGACTCTCTCCAATGCATCCAAATCCTTTGTGTAACAGGGGGCCCAGAACTGGACACGATACACCAAATGTGGCCTCACCGGAGCTGAATAAAGGGGAATGAATAATCACTTCCCTAGATCTGCTGGCCATGCTCCTCCTAATGCACCCCAATCTGCCATTGGCCTTCTTGGCCACAAGGGCACAGTGTTGACTCATATCAAGCTTCTCAACCACTTGTACTCCCCGGGTCTTTTTCTGCAGAACTGCTTCTTAGCCAGTCAGTTCACAGCCGGTAGCAGTGTGTGGGGTTCTTCTGTCCCAACGCAGGACTCTGGTCCTCGTTGAACCTCATCAGATATGTGAGGGTTATCCATCTAGCCTGGCTCTGAGGATAAAGCCAGGGCTAGAAGTGCCAATTAAATATATAAAAGCAACATCGGGAGCAGAATGGCACACAGGAGGCCAATGAGCAGCTAGCAAATCTCCATCTCCTTAGAACAAGAGTGAATTTGGTCCAGTAGGCTACGCAGCTGCAGAATTACTGACTAGCCTGAGAACCACAAGCCTTTTTGACCTCTTGTGGAGAGACAGGCACGGTCACTATCCAAGAAACTCACTGCTGAGCATGACAGTCCTGGACAGTGAAGTCCTCGCTGTGTGTGTTTCATGTGCGGGGGTGCACTCCAGACCAGTCAGGGGTTGTGTCACCACCGGCCCTGTGACCTTCATAATTCTTTGCTGCTGTAGCTTCCAGCCTGGGTTGCTCCCTGCCAGTCTATCAGTACACAGGTCGCACTCTGACTCCGGCAACCTCTCTGTTGCTCCACCCTGGTTTCCACCATCGTGAGTGAAAGCAAGCAAGGTGAGAAGTCACAGAAGGGTCGCCGGGTCAGATTGTATCTGCAAAAACAATGAGGAGAGGCATCTTAGAGATGAATAGATTTATTTGGGCATAAGCTTTTGGGTGTCTTTAAGGTGCCACAGGACTCCTCCTTTTTCCAGATCAAGACTAACACAGCTACTCCTCTGAGACAGAATTTAGCTGTATGAAGAGGAAATCCACCTACTTCATGAAAAAATTCACCCAGATACAGACAGACATCGACTTCCTCTTCACGTGCAAACAGACGGACATCATACCCAATGGACTGAAGGTGAAAAATCCATTGCAATCGAAATACTACACAGACTATGGTGAGAGATTGTGCCACACACTCTCAAAGGATACATCTACACTACAGAAGAAGACCGAAGCTGCCGCTGTCGATCTTCCAAGGTTCGAAATAGCCGATCTAGTGAAGACAGCTAATTCAGACAGAGAGGGGTGCTCCGGTCAATGCTGGCCGTCCTGCTTCCATGAGGAGTAAGAGACGTTGAAGGGAGAGTGTTCTCCCTTCGACGCACTGTGGTGTGGACAGCGCCAAAAGCCGAGTTAAGCTACTTCAACTTCAGCTGATGTTGCGTATTGTACTTTGACTTTGTCCCGTAGCGTAGACATACCCAAAGAAACTGAGGAACCTCCTGATCAGTGTCATATATAGAAAACATGAGAAGATCAAGTATGAGCTCTCGAAACTGAAGATGCTCATAAAAAATCCAACCTCCCACATGAAGTTCCACATGGCTGGACTTTACAAAAACTAACCAAGGCATTTACCATGCTCACTTTGCTTCTCGGCAGAGGAGAAAGCTCAGGAAACTATCAACATTCCTACATGCCGGAGGGGATCACAGCAGCAGTACCCTTAACTCACCCAACGATCCTTTTCATCTATCCAACCACACACGTAGCCCGGCAAAAGTCAGTCCTATCTTGGGGATTTTCTTTTTGCCCCACTATCCCCACACGATACATTTCTGAGGTGACTTGGAAGCCTGCTTTCACCATCTCCAACTCAAGGACATATTCCAACACGCCACTGGAACCCTCTTACCAACATGACAAGAAGAAGAATTCTGCATGGACTCATCCTGATGATGGAAGCGACAGACTAGACTTCTACATAGAGGCGACGTCTACACTGGCATGATTTTCTGAAAATGCTTTTAACAGAAAAGTTTTCCGTTAAAAGCATTTTCAGAAAAGCACGTCTAGATTGGCAGGATGGTTTTCCGCAAAAGCACTTTTTGCGGAAAAGCCCCAATCGCCATTTTCGCAATCGGGGCTTTTTTGCGGAAAACACTACTGTGCTGTCTACACTGGCCCTTTTGACAAAAGTCTTTCGGAAAAAGACTTTTGCCCGAACGGGAGCAGCATAGTATTTCTGGAAAAGCACTGATGATTTTACATGAGATCATCAGTGCTTTTCCAGAAATTCAAGCAGCCCGTGTAGACAGCTGGCAAGTTTTTCCGCAAAATCAGATGATTTTGTGGAAAAACTTGCCAGTCTAGACACAGCCAGAGTGTTGCCAGTCATGCACAGGCTGAAATTGTGAACAAACCACATCACATGCTCCATCACTTCAGCCATGCAGACCGTAATGCCACCCACAGCCTCAGTGTGAGGGGGTGCCACTCACCTCCGCGACCCCCCTGTTGTCTGTCCTCAGGAATTGGCTCTCTCGGCGGGTAGGGTGCCTTCTCTGGGGCGGTGTCTCCCCTCTTTACTCCCGGCTGCGGCGTCCTCTTCGCCACACTGCCTTCCGGCAGTGCCCAAGTCTGTCTCTGAGCCCCCCTTCCGGGGGTTGATGTTCCTTCAACGGGCCTTCTTTGAAGCCCTGCAGTCTGGGGATTTGCTGGCCAGAGCTCCCCTAGCCCTGTCTGGCCTCCCCAGCCCTGCCCTAGCTCCAGGGAGCCTCCTCCTCCCTCAGCAGCCAGGTTCTCACTGCTTTCCCTCCCAGCAGCAGCAGCCCATCCTCTATTATAGCTCCCAGCTGGGCCCTAATGGACTAGTACAGCCTCAGCTGGGCTAAACTCCCCGGCCCTGCTTCAGGCCGGGGTTTGCCCTTAAAGGGCCAGTGCAGGGCGAGCGCCCTGTCACACTCAGAAACAACTCTGAGATTATAATCAAAGAGAGCGACAAAGAAGGTGCCATAGCTATCATGAATCGGTCAGGTTACGAATGGGAGGCTGCTAGGTAACACTCCAATCCCACATTCTACAGGCCACTAGCCTCTGAGACCACTGAGGAATACCAAAAGAAACAACACCATCAGCTCAAGAAACAACCTGCAAAAGCATGGGAACAAATCTACACAGACACACTGGAATAAATTGCCTAGGGAGGTTGTGGAATCTCCATCCCTGGAGATATTTAAGAGCAGGTTGGACAGACACATGTCAGGGATGATCTAGACCAGGGGTTCCCGACCTTTTTCGGTCCCCGTACCCCCTTGGCTTTTAGTAAACCTTCCCGTACCCCCTATTCAATATGTAAGGAAATGAATTCTAGACTCCAGAATCCACAACTTTTTTCACTAACACGACTACTTTTGGAATATTTCAATTAGGATAATCTAGTTATTTACCAAATATTCCCCATGCCCCCTTGAAAAGCTTCTCATACCCCCTGGGGGTACGCATACCTCAGGTTGGGAACTCCTGATCTAGACAATATTTGGTCCTGCCATGAGGGCAGGGGACTGGACTTGATGACCTCTTGAGGTCCCTTCCAGTTCTAGTGTTTTATGATTCCACCCCTACCAGGGGTATTCTATCGGCTATCCAAGATCCATAAACCTGGAAATCCTGGATGCCGCATCATCTCGGGCATTGGCACTCTTTTAGCAGGATTGTGTAGACTCTCACTGCAGATCCTATGCTACCAGCACTCCTAGAGATCTTCGAGACAACATGCAAGGTGATCCCAACACTCTCCCAGTCCTGAATTTACTCAAAAGCAAGTGTTTTGGAATGTCCATCCCTCTCCTGGACAGGCCAGGGAAATAATACGGCGCATTTGTTCCTTTAAAGACATAAAAGCGCATCACAGAGTATTAATTGGGGCAAATACACCCTTTCCTCTAAACACCACTCTGGGCTGGTTTACAATAGGAGATATCTATTGATAATGCATTAAGTGAAGCTAAATAAAAGGAAAAAAGTTAGAAAGGGTTACAAGCAAATACCCATGGAGACAAGCTTCCAGAAGGCCAAGACTTCATCTAGCATGAGAAAGGTGTTGGCCAAGATGGTGTCTTCCACCAATCTTCCTTCTTCCCTGTCATGGCTGACTTTCCCTCAGTCAGGACCTTCCACAAGAGTACACGGTGCTGGGTTCCCTTGTCTTCCGGGGTGGAAGATCTTTGCCTCACCAGACTTCTCACCTGGGTTCAGTTCCAGAGACTTCAGCCCTTCCCCACTTGTTTGAAGGACACATCTTCCTCAGCTTGCAAGGGCTTGGGTCCCTCGTGTCTGCCAAGTGATAGAGGCCTAAGATGGCCTCTGGTCCTCCATACCCTGCCCACTAAAGTTCAGTGACCAAGCATTAGGGGGCACAGAGAGACAGGTAACTAGTTGCCCCCTGCTGTCTGGAAGGGAACTGTTCCTTCCTGTGTTCAGCTATGTGCTTTCAAACATAGTTTTGGTCGGGATTTGTCATTCTGCACGTAGCATGAAGAGGTACATTTCACTGTGGTATTCCTCACCGGTGTGTCATTAGCTTGCTGAAAAGAACTCACTCTAGACACTGTATAGCTCAGGTAAAGGCTTTGTCTACGTTTAAACATTTAAAGCAACAACCACAACAGCAGTTTCCATGGAAGGTGTGGCCACGGCAGAGCACTCCATGTAAACCACCTCTCTCAGGGGAGTAGCTCGTTCATACTGGTACTTTACAGGGCTGTAATTTGCTGCATAAGGGGAAGGGGTGAGTGTTTTTCACACCCCTGAGCCAGAAAGTGACAGCGCTGTAAAATGCCCATGTAGACTTAGCCAAAGTGTCTCCCCTCTATAGCTTGATTATCCTCTTTAATGTCTGTAGGTAAACTGAGGTAAATACACGTTCCTCTGTGGGATGGACCCATTTAACAATGCCTCTGACACACCTTGTTTGCACACCCTTTCGTTACAGTTCCAGCCTCTGTTCATAACTCTCAATACCCACTGCGCTCAGACAGCACTCGGGAGTACAGGTTGAACCTCTCTAGTCCAGCACCCTTGGGACCTGACTGGTTCCGAACGAGAGAATTTTCCGGACCAAGGGGGAACAATACTGTCTAGCAGCATTGCCAAGACTTCCACTGCTGACTGGGCTGTTAAGAGGACGCTTAGGGTGTGTCTAGACTACATGCCTCCGTCGACGGAGGCATGTAGATTAGCCAGATCGGCAGAGGGAAATGAAGCCGCAATTAAAATAATCGCGGCTTCATTTAAATTTAAATGGCTGCCCCGCTCTGCCGATCAGCTGTTTGTCGGCAGATCGGGGCAGCCTGGACACGACGCGCCGACAAAGAAGCCTTTCTTGATCGGCACAGGTATGCCTCGTGAAACCAGGTTTACCTGTGCCGATCAAGAAAGGCTTCTTTGTCGGCGCGTCGCGTCCAGACTGCCCCAATCTGCCGACAAACAGCTGATCGGCAGAGCGGGGCAGCCATTTAAATTTAAATGAAGCCGCGATTATTTTAATCGCGGCTTCATTTCCCTCTGCCGATCTGTCTAATCTACATGCCTCCGTCGACGGAGGCATGTAGTTTAGACGTACCCATAAGGATAAATTAGAGCTGAATAACAGCACAGAACACTGAGAGCAAGGACTGAGAGCTAGACACGAGGAATACCAGTGCCGACTGGGGCCAAGTGGGGCCACTCTCAGCATTCGATTTAGCGGGTCTTTACTAGACCTGCTAAATTGAATGCCAAAAGATCAATCTCCGGTATGGTAAGTATAGACGTGGCCTAAGAGACATCAGGTTGTGTTGCACTGGAGTTAAACAGGGATGAAGGAAAGAACAAAAATCCATCTTCTTTTATAAAGACATTGAAGGGGGGGTGCAAAAGGGAGCAGCAATCAGAGCGCCCTCCTCTTTAAATCACTGCCGGAGCCCCATGCCATGCACTCTCAGGGCTAGGTGGAGGAGGCTAGCCCACAGCCCCACCCCTCCGCCTGAGGTTCTACCCTTTCTGGGGGGCAGAGCCAAGCCTCCCTCCACCTTGCCCAGGGCCCGGCAAAGTCTGTTGCCTGCAAGCATCTTTTCAACTTGCATTTGAAGGAGCAGCAGCCTCCTCTCTTCTTTGTGATGTTCTGCGCTGAATTGCACTTTACTGGTCCCTAACAGCCAGCTCAACGTCTGTAATCTATCGTTGGACTCCCCCGGGGGCTCGAGAATCACTACACAGGAAATTGAATGACAAGCACGTTCTCTGAAGAAGAGACTGCCCCGGTCTAGACAACAGCCCGGCTTGTCCTCCGGTGCCTTCGGGGCTTCTCCGAGACCTCGAAGGACTCCTCGACTTTTTCTCTTGCTAACACGGACTTGAAATCCGTGTTGGAAACAGGCAGTTTGCTCTCTTCAAAAGGAAACCTGCAAGTGTTCACCTGAGCCAAATTCCCACAGCCCCTTGGAAAGGCTTGAAATGTTCGCGGCCACGAGAGACGTGTGTTCCTTTCACCCCCGCTCCCCCTCAGAACCCACCAGCCGCAAAGGGATGCAAGGCCCTTTGGAGAAGTCGGTCAGAGGCACGAGCAGCGATGGGACTCACTCGGGGCAGAAGACACGTGCCCCTCCTAACTAGCCCTTCCCAAAGGCATGCTGGGAAATCTCATGAGTACCTGCTTCACGTTAGAGCTGGCCCCCAACTGGCCCCTTTCCCCCCGCAGCTTGCCCAACACATGAATCCGGTGGCGTGGCAGCTTGAATTTGACCTGGAAGGTGGCTTATGCCTCTGCAGAGGATTCTGTATGATGCTCGCTAAATCAGACCTGGTCTGGGGGGAGAATTTTGCTGGGGGAGGAGGGCAGGGAGTCGCCACTAGACTGAGGCTGTTAGATTCAAAGTGGTTCCCAGTGCTCCTTGGCTCTGAACATGCTCACCTCCAGCCCCAGAGCTGGGGGACTGAGGCGGAGTGAGGGAGGTGGACCAGCCCCATGCACAGCCCCTGCTGCTGGATGCTTCAGATCCAGCTCCCCTAGTCTCTGAACAGAGAAGATGCACCTCACGTCCCATGAGTCTCTGGGCACCAAGGAATCTGCATCCCTTATGGGAGCGAACCTCACGCCCGTCACAGCGGCGGCAAGTGCCTGGCGTCTGCAGACGCTCAGATCTACAGCGTGGCTTCCATGACAGCCCCTGCCACCGGGGGAGGGGTGTGATGCTCGGCTTCTGTCCTCCGGGTTCTGGGCTGCTCTTGGCGCCAAGATAGCTCCTGGCTGCCCAGGGACTCTCTGTAGTTCCAGCATCCTCCCGCCAGGGGGATCTATAGGCGGCAACGTAACCGGGCAGATTCGAACCTGGGCCCTCCGGAGCTTAGTGTAGCCTGTGCAGCCTGAGCTATAAAGCCAGCTGGGGCTCAGCCCCGGCTGTAGTGCTGCCTTGTTCTTAGCTCCTGCTGTACGTGGTCTAAGGGCCACTCCGTGGGACAGTGACCCACATGAGGGGTGAAAGAACCTCGGTGTCAGAAACTGGGGGAGGGGCTCTCTTTATAAGGGGCAGGCCGGGGGCCGAGCAGCTTTCTCCTTCACCCCCCCGCTCCGCTTTGCTAGCTCCGGCAGCAGGGAGCGCAGGCTGCCCGCACAGCCTCCCTTCCGATCCCGCGGGACCTGTGGATGCCTTGCACAGTTGGTCTGGGCCTTGTCCCGCTGAGAGGAATTGGCAGCTGCAGGCTGCCCTAAAACAGAGCTTTTTGCCTGGGCTCTGTACATCCTGCCCCTACACAGACACACACGGGGGGGATTTTAAACTAAGTGAATGCAGATTTCAATGGCAAATAGCACCTCCTACACACACACAGACACACACACACGACTGTGCACACGCACACAGGCTTGCATGTGCTCCCATGGGCACACACACATGCACATATGCGCAAACACTCATGCACACACGCACACACTCACACTCGTACACACACACTCACACACTTGTGAACACACACTCATGCGCATGGGCACATACACACACTCACATACACATACCACACACACTCACGTACACACACACACGTGTGCTCGTGCACACCCGCTCACGTGCTCACACATGCTCATACACATGCACGTGCACAAGCATGCACACACACACTCACACATGTACACACACACATGCACTTGAACACACATACTTGCACACACACTTGCACATACACTCTCGCACACACTCATGCACTCACTTGAACTAGACACATGCACTCGTACACACATTCTTGCACACACTCACACACACGTGCACATACACTCATGCAACCACTTGAACGGGCACGCACATGCACTTCCACACAGACACTTGCACACACTCATGTAGACACACACAGACATCACCAGTACCTGCAACTGAGGCTCCCCAGCCAGCGACCCAGCAGCCCTCCCAGGTGTGAAGGTCCCGTACGAGGGGCAAGCAGATGGGCATTTTCTGTTCACTGAACTCTATGGGCGAGTCGAGCAGGATCAAGGCGACGTCGTTGTCCATGTTGGCGCTATCGAAGCGCTCATGCAGAATCAGCCGGTCCAGCTTTTTCTTCTCCACCTGGTGGCTTTCCAAGTCGGCTGCCCCCAGCGCCACATACAGGTCTGGCGGGCTTAGGAACAGAAACGGAGACAGAGCGTGAGCAAGAACGGCAAAGGCCTTCGGCGAAGGTGGGGAAGGGGAGTGCTCACTTGGCACATGGCAGGGTGGGGCTAGACACAGAGGCCCTTGGAGCCCATCTTCATCACTAGCTCTGGCAGCGCTGGGCACCAGTTTTCACAAAAGGCTGGATTCTCCTTATTCCAGGAGGAGCCAGGCTAATTCCTTTGGGAGTGCTTGCGGACAAAGCGGGTAAGGAACCCGAGGTCGAACATGGACTTAGTTTTGCTCAAAACACGTCAGGCTCTGTCACTTGTTGTGTAGCAGCTGGCGCCCGTCACCGTGGTATCAGCGCGCCTCCCAGTCTGTAATGGATTTATCCTCACAGCACCCCTGGGAGGTCGGGATGGGCTGTCATCCACATCGCACAGATGGGCAAACAGGGCACCGAGAGACAAAGGGGCCAGGTTGTGCTCAGTAAAGCAGGACCAGGTATTTAATGACTCACTCGGGCTCCCAGGGAAGTTGCGGCAGAAAAGGGAACTAAACCTCTGTCTCCCAAAGACCCAGGCTAGCAACTAACCCCTGTACCATTCTCCTGATCTGCTATATGGCCTATTTGTGCCTCTGTTTCTCACCCTTTGTCAGGTCCATCTGGTGGAAAGTGATTCAAAGTAGGGACTGGCTCTTACGTTGTACAGCGCCTAGCACACGCCACACGTGTGTGCTGTTATTTGTACTCTGGGCACACGAAAGGAGCCATCGGTTGGGTTTTTGGTTGGGGCAAGAGCAGAGCCACGGTTGAGGTCTCACCAAAGTGCAAAGACACTGAGAAGGCACCGTAACCAAGTGTTTGCCCCGCACTGCAGGGCAGCCTGCAGGAAGACAGCAGAGCTAAGAATGAAGATGGGGCGGTGAAAGGTGATCGGGTGATGTTTACTGCTTCTGGTTAATTGGTGGGGGCTGGAGCAGCTCCTTGCTTGCTGTGTCTGCTCCAGCCCCACGGGGCCTGCCATGAACAGGGGCTGCTTTGGACGTCCAGAGCAGCCCATGTCCACAGCAGGCCTGGGTGCGTTGCAGGGAGGGGTTGCTCCGAACGTGGGGGGAAAGAGGGAGCGTTCCAGCCCATTTGGGCTGCAATATACCCTCTTAATTGGTTAACTAGTTAAACGTCACATGTAACCTGTTAACCAATTCAATGGTTTCATTAAATCCCTACTGAGACATTCTACATGCAGCTCCGCCACTGATTTCCCTTTGTGACCTCAGGCAAGTTCCTGAACATCACTTGCCTGACCTGGAAATGGAGAAGGATAGTTGGCTTGGACAGTGCTTTGGATGGAAGGGACTTTACAAGCACCAAGGGTATCGAGGAACGTTGTTACCCTGACAGGGGTGGTGATGGGCTCTGAGGTGGGCGGAGCGAACGTGCGCTAGCTGCTCCTATAGGCAAGAGGGGGACAAGGAAAAGAGGGGTGTGCACGGGGCCACATCAAGGCAAGACCACTTGGGTTTCCCCGAATCCCCCCCTGGGGATCTTTTCCTTCTCCCTGTTGGGGGAGCATCCGGGCACCCTGTTTTGTCCTCCTCCCAAGGGACCAGAGGCAGCGTGCTGAGGCAGACTCTGCATCCGTGACCTCCCAGGTGAGGCTGGGAAATGTCACCTCCTCCTAGACCCAGGGATGACTCGTCTTCCCCCTTCGCTTCCTGTGCATGGTGCGCCCCCGACCCCAAAACGGCGCCTGCTGCTGGCGCTCTCATGGCGACCTCCTGTGCTCTGGATGGAGGGGGAGGGGCAGGTCATGAGTTTGCCAGATGGCAGGGCAGGGGGGGATCTGGCCTCACAAGAGTGGTCCCCTGAGAGCAGCCAAGGGGTACGGACGGGACACCCTGTAGCAAAAGCTTTGTGGTTAGTGAAGATGAGGTCAGTGTGGTCAGATTGTGCACTGGAGCTCTGAGCTTTGTCCTCCCTATGTCATGGAGCTGTGTGTGCGCGTGTGTGCATGTGTGCGTGCATATGTCATGGAGCTGTGTGTGTGTATCATGGAGCTATGTGTGTGTGTGTATATGTCATGGAGCTCTATGTGTGCATGTATGTCATGGAGCTGTGTCTGTGTGTCATGGAGCTGTGTCTGTGTGTGTATATGATGGAGCTGTGTGTGTGCGCGTCATGGAGCTCTCTCTGTGTGTGTGTGTGTGTGTGTGTGTGTGAGAGATGGAGCTGTGTGTGTGTGTGATGGAGCTGTGCGTGTGCGTGTGCGTGTGTGTGTGTATGATGGAGCTGAATGTGTGTGCGTCATGGAGCTCTCTCTGTGTGTGTGTGTGTGTGTGTGTGAGAGATGGAGCTGTGTGTGTGTGTGATGGAGCTGTGTGTGTGTGTGTGTGTGTGTGTGTGTGTGATGGAGCTGTGTGTGTGTGTGTGATGGAGCTGTGTGTGCGTGTGTATGTGTAGGATTCCCCCCCCCCCCATGAGCCCCAGTACTCACAGTTCTTTCGTGAAACAATGTGCCGCAGACAAAATCCACCAGTTGCTTATAATTGACCCTCCGCAAAAATGCTTCTCCTTGGTCTGGATGCTCACTTGCCAGGGGAACTCTCCCGACACGGCGTTCGCGCCTTTCGCGGTCTCAGACTCTTTCGGGGACGGTTGGTAAGCGGGCCTGAGGCCACATTCTAAACACAAACCATAGCAGACGGCAGGTGTGGGCGCCTGTCCGGACACAGGCCACTTTGAACCACTCTGCAAACCAGATCTGACCCCACACAGGGCCCCAGTCGACATTCACCCCATGCCTACACTGCTGTCTCTCTCTCTCGGCCTCAGTGGAGTTTTTCCTGACTTACGTTGCGTAAGACGAAAACGAAGCCCATGATGTATTTTCTGCAATAACACACCTACCTCCGAGGGACAGGTTCACTTTGGGTGTGTAGAGAGGGGCACAAGAAACAACCTTTGGATCGGTTTCAACCCCCCCAAAGTTACAAGTGGTAGGGATGAGGGTTTGGATCTTGGCGTTTGGTTCAGCCTTTACAAAGAGGCAGGATATTTGCAAATGTCAAACCCAAGTTTTCATTCTGAATGCCTGCAAAGTTTGCAGGTGGTTTGACCTGAAATTTTTGGAGTCTTAGACACCATGGGTACGTCTAAACTACATGCCTCCGTCGACGGAGGCATGTAGTCTAGACACACCCCATGTGAGCAGAATGAAGAGTACAACTTGGGATTCACAGACGAATAGATTTAAAGGCTAACGACGGGACCATGTATCGGAGGGGTAGCCGTGTTAGTCTGGATCTGCAGAAGCGACAAGGAGTCCTGTGGCACCTTATAGAGTAACAGATGTATTGGAGCATGAGCTTTCGTGGGCAAAGACCCACTTCATCAGATGCACGAAGGGCCCATGTTATCTGCAAAACACTGGCCAGATAATCTCACCAACTGAATTCTGTATCAAGCCTGCACAGGGCTGAGGTAGAGCATATCTCCTAGAAATACAGACAGTCTTGGTTTAAAGAGTCAAGTGATGGACACTCCACTACCTCCTTCTCCAAGTTTTTCCATGAGCACCGTATTTCCAGTCTGATTTCGCCTAGCTTCAACTTCCCTCCCTTGAACCACACTCCTTTGGCTGTGTCTACACCGGGAAGGTTTGGCGATGAACGTGCCGTCGATATGCAAAAGTGTAAACCGGTCAGACTGTTTTATCTGCCTCTCCTTGTCAACATTTCACAGCCACATTACTAGCTCCCCTGTCGAAAGAGCAAAGCACTGTAGGTGAACATCCCACAAGGCAGTGTTGTGGGAAGGCGGCGCTGATCCCTGCGCTTCTACGAGGGATTCCCTTGAAGCTGTGGGAGCTCTCCATGGGGAGGAATGACAAAGCAGTGCAGCTGTCTCTCCAACTCTCCCTTTGCAGCAGGGGTCCCTAGCGGGGCAGAACAGGAGCATTCCAATGGATTGTTGTTTGTTCCCCAAACGTAGCAGCTCACTCAACTTTCAGATACTTTTGGGGGCTTTGAAAGGTGAGGGGCACAGGCCTGCAGGGCAGCAGAGATCACAAAACACTGAGCACAGCCACCAGCGCAGGCATTGTGTGATACTGGCGGAAACAGTTTTTGAAAAAAGGCAGCTTTTGGTGACAAAGCGTACCAGTGTAAACAAGGCCTTTGTTTGCTACCTAGCAGATTTTCCCCCTCGTGTAGGCACTTACAAACCTGGATCAAATCTCTTCAGTCTAATCTTTCATAAACAACATAGACTCAGTCGATTTAGTCTCTCACTGTAAGGCAGGATTTCCAGAACTTGAGTCATTCTAGCAGGTTTTTTTCCTAAACTCTTTTCAATTTGTCAACATCATTATTTAAAGTATAGACATCAGAAACTGACACAATATTCCATAGTGGTCTGATTAATGCTGAAAAGGTCATAACACACCCCTATTGCAGCCTGCTACTCCTCTGCATAGCCGTCACAGGATTTGCATTTGGTCTCTTCCTCACTGCATCATCTTAGTAGCTCATGTGTGGCTGATTATATACCACGATCCCTAAATTCTCTTCTGAGTCATTGGCTTCCAAAATACATTCTTCCATCCTGGGCATGTGACCAACAGCTTCCATTCCTCCATGCGTAACCTATCATTTAGCTGTATTAAAACACTGTTCCAGTTAGTATAGCTGTTGCGTGTGATATAGCTGTTGCGTGTGAAGATGCGTGTGAAATCTACGAGGCCAGGTCTATCCTAGATCCAGTAGCTCGACTTAAGGTATGCAATTCCATCTATGTAGAATATGGCAAGAGCAGGAGTACTAGACACTAGTGGGGGGACCCTTTGAATTTGATTTAGTGAGTCTTAACTAGACTTGCTAAATCAAACTCCGGAAGATTGATCCCGGCAGTGGCGATCTTCCACAACGTGAAGACGTGGCCTGAGTGTAAGAAGCAAGCAGCAAATATAACTAATGAGCTTGTAACCTCTTTGGGACAGGGATTGTCTTTTTGGCCTCTGTTTGTACAGTGCCTAGCGCAATGGGCTCCTTTGTTCACGTCTGGCCCTCTGCGGTGTTAACAAAACAAAAAAACTATATAGCCAAGAATAAAAAGATATAAGGTATAGTTAGGACATAGAGATGGCAGAGGTCCTACAGACCTCAGGCTTGTAAGGTATTTAGCATAGTCAAATTAGATCTTCAGATAAATTAGAATCATAGAAGATTAGGATTGGAAGAGACCTCAGGAAGTCATCTAGGGCAACCCAAAGCTCAGAGCAGGACCAACCCCAACTCAATCATTCCAGCAAGGGCTTTATCAAGCCAGGCCTTGACAAGAATATAATAGTTAGCTAGTTTATAAAGAGAAATGAGCATAAATAAAAAACAGGAATGTGTAGCACTTTAAAGACTAACAGCTGCACCAGACTAACACGGCTACATTTCTACCACTATTCTACAAGCATAAATAAGATATTTTGGCCTTGGAAAGGGTTCAGAAAAGAGCAACTAAAATGATTAGGGATTTGGAACAGGTCCCACATGAGGAGAGGTTAAAGCAACTGGGAATTTTCAGTTTAGAAAAGAGGAGACTGAGGGGGGATATGATAGAGGTCTATAAAATCATGAGTGGTGTGGAGAGGGCGGATAAAGAAAAGTTATTTATTAGTTCCCTAAATAGAAGAACTAGAGGACACCAAATGAAATTAATGGGTAGCAGGTTTAATACTAATAAAAGAAAGTTCTTCTTCACACAGAGTGTAGTCAACCTGTGGAACTCCTTGCCAGAGGAGGCTGTGAAGGCTAGGACTATAATAGAGTTTAAAGAAAAGCTAGATAATTTCATGGAGTTTAGGTGCATAAAAGGCTATTAGCCAGGGGATAAAAT
The DNA here is from genome assembly GCF_052426305.1 of Pelodiscus sinensis. Taxonomy (NCBI): domain Eukaryota; kingdom Metazoa; phylum Chordata; order Testudines; family Trionychidae; genus Pelodiscus; species Pelodiscus sinensis. The sequence goes on from NC_143054.1 coordinate 5,709,554, forward strand.
GGTGTCCTTGGCCTCTGTTTGTCAGGGTATGTCTACACTACAGCGCTAATTCGAACTAACTTAGTTCGAATTAGTTAATTCGGACTAAGCTAATTCGAACTAACGCATCCAGACTAAAAAACTAGTTTGAATTAGCGTTTTGCTAATTCGAACTAGCTTATCCACACAGAGTGGACCCTGAACCAGGGTTAAGGATGGCCGGAAGCAGTGCCGGCAGGGCATCAGGTTAGGACTTAGAGCGAGGAGCTGCTGACTCAGGCTAGCCGAGGGCTGTGCTTAAAGGGTCCCGACCCCCACCCCGGACAGACAGTTCTCAGGGGTGCCCCGCTTGCAAAGCAGTCCTGGCTTGGATTGCCCGGAGTACCCACGCTGGGCACATCACAGCTCTCGGCCATCAGACCGGCTGCACTTGCCGCAGGCTGCCATCTGGGGAGAGAGGGCAATTGGGGGGCTGTAGGAGAGCTTCCACCCCCAGAAGCCCGCAGAGCCAGCCCAGTCCTCCCCATCGGGGGCTCGTGCCCCATTCCTCCCTCACCTCCTTCCACTTACCCTTCCCTAGCCCCTCTTCTTGATGTACAAAATAAAGATAACGTGTCTTCCAAAATGGAATCTGTCTTTATTGAACAAAACTGGGGGAGACTGGGAAAAGGAGGTGGGAGAGGGGAAGAGAGAGGCTGGGAGAGGGGAGGGCAACTAAAATGATCAGGGGTTGGGAACAGGTCCCATATGAAGAGAGGGTAAAGAGACTGGGACTTTTCAGCTTAGAAAAGAGGAGACGGAGGGGGGACAGGATAGAGGTCTCTAAAAGCAGGAGTTGGGTGGAGACGGTGCATACAGAAAAGTTCTTCATTAGTTCCCATAAAGAAGGACTAGAGGACACCAAAGGAAAGGAATGGGTAGCAGGCTTCAAACTAGTAAGAGAAAGTTGTTCTTCACAAAGCAAAGAGTCAACCTGTGGAACTCCTTGCTGCAGGAGGCTGTGAAGGCTAGAACTGGAACAGAATTTAAAGGGAAGTGAGATCAAGTCATGGAGGTTGGGTCCATGGAGTGCTATTAGCCAGGGGGTAGGAGTGGTGCCCCTGCCCAAGGTTTGTGGAAGGCTGGAGAGGGATGGCACAAGACAAATGGCTTGGTCCATCCCCTCCAGGGTCCCTAGGGTGGGCCGCTGTCGGCAGACAGGCTACTGGGCTAGATGGACCTTTGGTCTGACCCAGGACGGCCATTGTATGCTCAGGGCTCAGGGTCAGGGGTCTCAGTGGACCCCCTTGATTCTCTTGCATACCTGCTCCTGGGTGGCCAGGCTGGCAGCTCTCCTGCCCAAGCTGGCTACTTTCCTGTGCCTAGTGCAGAGATCGTGGAAGAGGTCCACGATGTCTGCACTAGCCCAGGCGGGTGCCCGCCTCTTGCGGTCCCGGGCAAGCTGCCGGGAGCTGCCAGCCTGGTCCCGGGAAGAGGGGGAGGGCTGGGGGGCATCGGGTGGGTGGCTCGATCCGTGCCAGGTGCAGGGTCTGCTGGCTGGGTGCTGGCAGGCTTGCACCTGGCACGGGCACCGTAGCCAGCCCGTTCCCCTTTAAGGGGCCCGGGGCCGGGAGGGGGGCAGTAGAGTTTCCCTGGTGTTAAATTCGAACTAACGGAGCGCTAGTGTAGTGCCTATGAAAGTTAGTTCGAACTAACTTTGTAGTGTAGACATACCCTCAGAGGCTAGAGAGGGATGGCAGGAGACAAATCGCTTGATCATTGTCTTCGGTCCACCCTCTCTGGGGCACCTGGTGTTGGTCACTGTCGGCAGACAGGATACTGGGCTAGATGGACCTTTGGTCTGACCCAGTACGGCCGTTCTTATGTTCTTATGTAAATAAGTTAATAATAAGCTGCTGAGCTTGCGCCTACGTTAATGACATGCTGCTGTTTTGAAAATAACTCCTGAGCGTGCATAGCCATGTCTACGAGAGACCAGCAGACCCGACAAGCAGACCGTTGGTAGCTGGGGTGAAATGTTGGAGACGTACGGGTTATTTAAGGCCTGTCATCGTGCTGATAAGGTGATACTGTGAATGAGAACAAGGTAACCTATCACGTTAGACTATGAAGAATGGGACACCCAAAGAGTAGTGGCATGTGGAAGTTCAAATAAGCAAAGGGAGTTAAAAATGATCAAACATGAACCCCAGAGGGTGTCCCTTATAAAAGTCGTGTCCCACCCTCCATGCCTTGGGAGGGATTTATGAGAGACAATGAAGGTGAGGATGAAGATAAGACCAACGCTTCGGGTTTTTTTGCCCGGCATGGTGTAAGTAATGACCATATTAAGCATATTAAGCATTCTGCACTGGGTTCCTCTCTCTTTTACCCAATTTCTGTGAGCGTATTGATGTATGGGGTGGCTAATAAAAGTGATACAAGAGCACAGTGTGGTCTTAGTTGTGCCCTTTGGATCTGCCGATAACTTCTCTATTACAATCATCCTTGGGGCTGAACTTTCACATGTTAAACGAGATGTGGCCACTCACCTGGGGAGAAAGGGGGTGGAACTGGTTAAAGTAACCCACAGCTGTAGATAAAACAACACAGAGTTTTTTTAAAAACCTGATCTCTCCAAGTGGGTGGTGTCATGATTCTGAGGGTTAGCCAGCAGCCTGGGGATTAAGGGGTTAACTACACCTAGCCAGGTGGAGTGACCAGTAGGAATGTAGGTGGGACTTTCAAACTGGGACAAAGGAATTTGGGGTTTTTCCTTTCTCCCTTTTGTCTCTCTGGGTGTGCTCTCTGCAGCTACAGAGAGGGACAAGCATGTCTCTCTCTCTCCAAAACACCATTCTTCACTTTCTGTAAGTAGGGTAAAGTTTAGGTAGTTTCGTTAGGCTTTATTGTTGTAAGGGTTGGGTATGGGATCTGAGATCTGGCACTGCTTAAGAGATGTTTGGCTTTTCTTTTTAACTAAGTTCTAGCCCAGAGTGTAATTCCTCCATGAGTATATTTGGTTACCTTTCCATCTGATCCTTATGCTTGCAACAGGAATATTGTTGTAATAAAAGTTTTCTCTTTTCTTTTTATTAACCTGGCTTTGGTTACTTGTGTGTCCTGATTTTTATAATAGGGGGGAGATTTCCCAAATGATCTTTTCCTCTGATTTCTTTACCAATATTTGGGTGGTGGCAGCGGAAGTTTTATTCCCAAGATCTAGGTTTTTAAGATTTTGGGGGAAGTTTTATACCAAAGCCTGGTAGATAAGGCTTTGGGGTACACTTGCTGGCCCCCACTTCTGCATTTATCATGCCAGAGTGGGGAAGGAGCTATGACAGGTGGATCCTGCTAGCGCTGTCCATGCAAAGCCAAGACTGACGATAAATTGAACCTGATGGTGTTTGGAATTGACAGATATCTTTGGCCATGAAAGCAAGTGCAGTTGCAATGAAAGAGACCCTGAAAGTCAGTTATATTCAAACAGTATAAAAAAAATCAGACCTTTAGACCCGCTGGTCTTTTCTTCGCTGCCTCCTTGTGCCTATTAAAATTGCTGCGTTATTGCACATATGAGGGCTGCGAACATGGACATCGCAGATGGCTCATAAGTGGCTGAAATGCCTTTTCTTGTTGAGGATGGAGAATGATGCTCATGGATGGACAGCCTACAAGGCAGTGCCGAATTCTTCGCTCACTTGGCCTGGTGCAAAACACGTGGAACGGTAATGGTGCAAGTGAAGGGAGAATCTGGCTCCCACAGAAGAAAGTGCACAAGGATTATAATCCACCTACCTGCATGTGTGTTTCTCATAAAGGCCGTTAGAAGCCAAAGGGTAAGGAGAAGCATTCTGATCCCATTCTAACTCGATGCTCCTTGTTCATATTCAAAGAGGTGAGGCCATGGCAGATACCTAGGGGCAACCTCCCCGCACGATATTCTAGCCAAAGGCAACAATTCCTTCTGCCTTGACGTGACTACAATATTCCTCATTATCTGCATGTGACATCACACAATCTAATCACAGGGAGTGACATCACAATGGGAGGCTATACCTGTGTGGAGGGAAAAAAGGATTTTTTTCAGCAGGCCCAGGGGACAGACCCCTAGACCTGAAATGTAGGGTTGGCAACCACACTGGAAATTTCCCAAAGTCTCATAGTTGGTTCAGTCCCTGACAGAGATGGAACAGTTTGGAAATTCACTGCTGGATCCTGATCTTGGTTCTAGCTAGGCCTGAGAGTGGTTTGCCTCCTGTGCTCTGATTCAGGTCCATTTCGAATCATGGGCGTGATGGCTTTTCCTCCTTCCTGGATCATTTTGTCGCTCTGGGAAAATTCCCAGCGTTGCCTTCCCTGCAACGATTCTTCCTTTGCCCATGACAGGAGTGGATTCATTCTTTCAAACCTTGGAAGGTGTTTCTCTTCCCTTTCAACACCTTCCATGTAATCTCTGTGGGAAGTGGAAACTCATTGCAAGGATAAGTGCTCAACGATTGAGAAGTGTGGCCGTAAAGATATCCACAGCGGACCATCTTCCCCTTGATGAACTGGAGGCTAAATGTAGATTATACAGCCAAAGCATCTCCTAATGTCGCACCATTGGGCCGAGTTCCACTAGTGAAGAATTTTGCCCCGGTTTCCATCTCGCACCTTTAGAAGTTGCATGGCCAAAATTCAGCCTGGCGTTACTTCACAGTGAATTCATGGTGCTCAATATTTTTGGACCCTCATCTTGGGTATCTTCAGTGGAACTACTGCAGGCAGATGTACATCATCTGGAGAATCTGAGCCCTTATACCTACTGGAACAACTTCTAAGGGCCACAGCTCAGATCACAGCAGAGCCCTGCTATGCTCCGTGTTGGACAATCACATATGGAGACATAGTCCCAGCCTTAAAGAAATTACAATCTAATTTGAAGCCATGTGAAAAGGCTGAAAACAAACAGTAGGGAAAAGGTGAAGAGGGAGGATGGGATACCAGTGCTAAGAGTGTGGATAACATGGGCTAAGAGTGAACAAGGCTCCAAATTAGGTGCAGGTTGAACCTCTCTTGTTCAGAACTCTCTGGTCTGGAAACATCCAGGGTCTGGCATGATTTGAGTTAGCCGGATGTCCACTTTTCATGGGTATGGCCAAGTTTCCTGAAGTCCCATAAAGTCTGTTTATGGCCACCAATCTTGGCTCTCTGTTCTTTGCTGTTATTTAGCTCAGGAAGCAGTGAAATGAAATAATCTCTCCCAATAAAGAAATTTGCATCCCAACCTAAGAGCTCGAGAATCGGAATCTGGTTCTCCTCTTCTGCACAGGTGCACACCAGGTGTAATTCCACTGAATTTATGGAGTTACACTGAGGTAAAAACCAAACAATCAGAAAGTGGAATCAGAACTTTCATTTTCCTCTCCCCATTTGCTTCCATTTCACCTCATGCCCCCCAAATCAGAGAAAAGTGCCAGTTTCCTTGACAGCGAACAACAGAACAATTCAATGGTGTGATATTTAACCACATGCATTCTGTTACTATGGTAACTGGAAATTCCGAGCGAGATGCTCGAGCATGTGGGATCCTCTTCAGGAAGAGTTGCACATTATGATCATACCAGGAGCAGCCTCTTCTCTGCTCCCCTCCCCCACACAAATGCAATGAGAAACAAAAGAAGTTGCCTCTTGCTTTTGAAACTGGACTGAGATGAGCACAGAACCGGGCACTAGGAGTTCCAGAGAGCTAATTCCAGCCTTTTCGTACCTTGGGCAAATGACTTATCTGTGTCGTAAATCCCTATCTGCAAAACGGACATAGTGACGCTTTCTATCTCTCTCGCTGGGTCTGTTCTATTCTTGCAAACTCATCAGGGCTGAAACTCCCCTGTTACATATTTGTACAGTATCTCACACAATTGGGGTACGCCTACACCACAAGACAAAGTCAAATTAAGCTACGCAACTTTAGCTACCTTAATTGCGTAGCTGAAGTTGAAGTTGATTAACTCGGCTTTAGGTGCTGTCTACACAGCAGGAAGTCGAAGGACGAACACCCTTCCTCCGACTTCCCTCACTCCTCGTGAAATGAGGGTTACAGAAGTCGGAATAAGGAGCCTGTCATTTCAAAATAATTTCAAAATAACGGGCTCGCTGTGTAGACACACACTCTGTTAATAAGCGTGCAGTATAGACATAGCCTAGGGTTGCTGTCTCAGGTGAGGCACTGAGGTATCAAAATTATTGATAACTAATTATTTTACAATTCATTCGCTTTTAAAGCCAACCTACAATCTACTGCACCATACAATCATACACAACAACACAGATGGAACACCAGATTTTTTTCATTAGCAAGCTGTAATCCTTTATTATATTTGCTTCATTTTTCAGATCTAACCCATCACCTATTTTAGTTCAGAAAATGCCTGTGATGTGCTTTATCATAGTGCTGGAAGCCAAACTAAATCATCTTATATTTATATACTTTTTGACCCAGTAGAAATAAATCTCCCAGGTTATAAAATAATGTTTTTGCTAAAATTGTTTCAGGAAATAGGCACTGCAGGTAATCATATATATTGCTGTGAATGGGGAACTCAGAGATTAAGATCCCCATCCCGAGCAAAGACATCAAAGTACGACTAGTATCATTAACATAACTCCTAGAATACTTTCTAGAGATCAAAGCCCCATTCATGCTTAAATCTAGCAAGTTCATCAGATCAGACAATAAGCGTAAAGTGCAGCTTGTAGTTCCATCACACACACCTTATTTATTCCTATTAAAATGCACTGGGACAAACATTCAAAAATCTCTCCTAAAATTAACCAGCCCAAGATTGCGCGAATGCCTATTTAAGTGCACAGATTGGCCAAAGTGCATTTCTAGCTGTGCTACTAGGCACAATTTCAGAAACCACTCTGTGAAATCAAAAAATGTCACAGGCTGAATGCACAAAATGCTGTACCTTGACTGGTGCACACATTTCTGAGCAATGATGCTGCAGATATTATTCTCCTGCTGGAACGCTGCGACACTGCACAATGCAGAATTTGCATAGAATGTTCTCCGCAGAATTTTATTTTTGCCATGCAGAAACTGGGATTTCAACCCAAATGCTTCCTTTTTTCCAGGTTTGCCTCTTTCAGAGATATGAGTTATGTGCACACATAACATCTTTTATGTGTATTGTAAGGTTTTTGGGTCACACTGCTGTAGCAGGAGGAGGTCAGTGAGCTAGTGGAGTTGCACAGTAGTGTGCAGTGGGCAGTTAGCATGTGGAAGGAAGACCAGGGTAGAGTATGTGCACACACAAGAACACTCCACCTGAAACTCCATTCCTAGAGCATCTGATCCTAGTGGTGCTGCCCTTCATTTTATATTCTCTCCCAGCCTGAACCTGCCACCCTCCCCCACTCCAACCTGCCACTGCATCCCCCCAGCAACCCCACTTATGCCTGGCATGGGGGTGGGCATATCACCTCTGGAGATGAAGAGATATTGGCTGGCAAACTATGTACACAACCCAACCCACATATTCACAGACATTTGCCCTCACATACGCCCTACCCTCCCTTCCACCCACTATACTACAACTAGACTCCTCTAGCACACTAATCCCCTCCTACAACAGTGGCATGACCCAAAAAAACCTTAAAATACACACAGAAACTTGAACTTGGACAAGACATGACAGACACACATGAGGATGTTACAGTCCTCTTAGGCCAGATCGTTACAATTCTTTTGTAGAGCATACTTTTGTATAATGACTTTTGTTTCAATTAAATATTTAATTTACCAGAAACTGACACTAGCTGTCAACAAAGATACATCAAATTCTCTTTTAATATGCCTAGTAAGGAATCTATTTGTCAAAAAACATTTCCTGAGCCTTTTTGTTATCTGTGTCATTAACAGACATACTTGCTGACAGGTATTTTGAAATCAGTTACCACAATAATTGGAACTGGCACAATTAGATTGTGTTCTTTTGATAACTAAAATATGTAGAACTTTACAGATTTTTTACTTTTTTTGGGTGCTTTACTCTAAGGCTGTGTCGACATTGGCAAGATTTTGTGCAAAAGCAGCCACTTTTGAGCAAAAACTTGCCGCCTGTCTACACTGGCCGCGCGTTCTTGCGCAAGAACACTGATGTTCTTGCGCAAGAGGCCAGTGTAGACAGGCAACATGAATTTCTTGCACAATAAAGCCCGATGGTTAAAATGGCCATTGGAGCTTTCTTGCGCAAGAGAGCGTCTACAGTGGCACGGATGCTTTTGCGCAAAAGCACATCTCTTCGCAAAAGCACATGCCAGTGTAGATGCTCTCTTGTGCAAATACTTTAATGCAAAAACTCTCGCGTTAAAAGTATTTGCGCAAAATCTTGCCAATGTAGACGTAGCCTACGTTTCTAGCAAAAACATCACACAAGGTTGGTGCAGTGGCATGAGCAAAGATTATTTTTGAATCCTAATAGGACAGGAAACCCCAGTGCCCCCAAGTCCACAATAACCATTGGGGTTCTTGTTTAGATACTGTTGATGGTAATCTTCAGCGTAATAGAACTCAGGAGCCTCGCGGATTTCTGTTGTGATGGTGCCAAAGCCCTTCTCCGTCAGTACCTGTTAAGACACGATACAGAATTCCATTAGTGGTTTGTTTGCTTCTGGGTGCTGAGAAACAGACCTGATAATAAAATGACATATTCAAGAGGTGCCATTGATTTCCACTGACACTTGTACAATAGTTTCAGAACAGCCTTGATTTTATCTGGTAGACTAGAAAGCCAGCCTGCTTTACCGGTGCTTTTAGATTATTCAGGCGGCAAACACTTCAAGGTATCAGAGTGAGTCTGCACCGAGCAGTGAGTGTGTTTTATCTTTCTTCTGACTGGTTACATTTCAAACGGGATGTTCTTGTTGAATGGGATCTTTCTTTGGGGAGGGGGTGCGCTTGTGACATCGAGAAGACCCAAAAGTAGATTCTTACGGTACGTCTACACTGCAATTATACATGCACAGCTGGCCCATGGCAGCTGACTTATGGGGCTTAGACTATGGGTCTGTTTAATTGTGGGGCAGATGTTCAGGTCTGGGCTGGACCCTCCCCTCGAATGTCTACACCGATTAACATGCCACATATGAATGTGCTTGAAAATCCCACCTTCATGGTGCAGATTGCTGCTCCAATTAGAGGGAAAAGTGAGCTCTAACGAGGGCTATCAACAATGAATTCTTGAAGGGGGAGCTACAGTCCTGGGGTGAAACCCTACCTAGATGTCCGCTTGGGCCAAATTTCAAAGTTCAGCTGAGCTCCACTAGAGCACAGCCAATCTGAACCTGACCCAAGCCCTCGCATGTTGGGTGGTTTTCAGACTTGAGCCAAAACAGACACGCAGTCAGATCTCTGGGTTGGGTTGCAAAGACCTAGGCACCATTTTCTTTACTTAGTTTCCTCCACAGAGCTGCTGAGGCGAATTACCACCCAGGCCTATTTCTCCTAGGCTTTGTCTACACTGTCGGCTTTTGCTGGCAGACAGTATGCAAATGAAGCTCTGATTAGCATTTTGTCATGCTTCATTTGCATAATCTATTTGAGCCGATTTTGCGCAAGGGTTTTGCATAAAAACAAGCAGGGTGGATGTTTCCTTTTTGCACAAAAACCCCTTTTTGTGCAAGATCCTTATCCCTCAGTCATAAGGATTTTGTGCAAAAAGGGGGCTTTGTGCAAAAAGGAAATGTTCACACTGCTTGTTTCTTGCGTAAAAACGGCTCAAATAGATTATGCAAATGAAGCATGACAAATTGCTAATCAGTGCTTCATTTGCATACTCACTGCCGGCAAAAGCTGGCAGTGTAGACATAGTCTTAGTAGGGTCCTTTAGCCAACCTGGGCTGGATGGCCAGTCCCTGGTCCAACCCAGCACCATGGACGGCTCCTCCAAACGTGTCACCATCATCAACAGAGCCCCAATCCTTTGGCTCAGCCTGGTGGAGACTTCCTGCCTGAGAGAGCCAGTTGCTTTTCACGTCTGACCCAAACCGCCAGTGAGGTCCGCTGCATGGCCAGCCTCTCATCCTAGCCCCACCAAAATCAAGAGGAATTTTGCTACTAAGTTTAGTGCGACCTGGATTTCACCGCTGAGGCCTTAACATTCCATTGATCCTGTTGAAAAGGAGCATCTCGAGAACGTCCAGTCAATCCAATATATCCACCCCGCAGGGTCTCTGCAGGGGAGGAGGGATTTTAGGATTGCAGTACGGTAGGATCGCACTGATTTTCAACACACGGAGACAAATGTGTTGATTTCAATGCATTTTACCAAAAGGTAATCAAGTTAAGGAAGTTACATTTAGATTAATCCACTAATTGAAAAGTTGATGCAATTTGCATTGACTATTTGATTAGTCGATAAGGGCACCTCTGCCTACTGGCTCTTGCAACATTTCAAAGGCAGAATCGCCACAGGGAGCATGGAGACAATCGGGGACTGTTTGAGTCCCCCACTGGCCCCATGTTCCCCGCACATGCTTTGCTTTTGAAATGTACAAGAGCCCCTTCCGGGTCCCTTGCTTGAGTCCCCTGCTCCCATGGTGCTTCTGCTTTTGAAATGCAGCAAGAGCTCCTCTTGCTACATTTCAAAGGCAGAAGAGCCGCCAGTTTTCCACTGCGCCCCTCCACCCCCCGACAGAGACAGTGCTGGAGGGAACTGGCTTTTAAGTCGGATCCCCCCAGCTCCGGCTCCTGCTCCCCCCCCTTGCTGCCTCTCTCTGATAAAGGCAGCAAGGGGGAGGGGGAAGCGACTAGTCGAGTCGATTATCCAATCAGCATATACTTATTGGATAGTCGACTATTCGCTTACATCCCTAAATCATCTATCATTCTCCCCATTTCACAGCAGGGGAAACTGAGGTATAGAAATAGTCTGGCACCGTTTTATAAAGAACGGTCACTAATTTGGAGTGTCTTCAGTTGCAGGTGCCAAACGTGGCAGCTAGAGTTCACTAGCAGTCAGTAAGAGCAAGGGGCATTCAGTATCTCAGTGAACAAATTGCGTTTTTCAGGACTCAGCCTGTAAGGAGCCGGAACCAAAGAAGTCACTGTGTTCGCAACTGACATAAAAATCTGAAGGTGGCAGACAATACATCTGGGCTATGTCTACACTGGCAGCTTCTTGTGCAAGAACAGCTGTTGCCTGCTGCCTACACTGCACGCGTGTTCTTGCTCAAGTAAATTTACAGTCTAGCATTGTAAAACAGGGCTTCTTCTGGAAGAGTTATTCTTCTCCCCATGAGGAATAAGCCCTCTCGCGCAAGAGCTCTTCCACAAGAGGGCAGAGTAGAGAGGCAACATGAATTTCTTGCGCAAGAAGCTCCTATGGCTAAAATGGCCATCAGAGCTTTCTTGTGCAAGTGAGCGTCTACACTGCCATGGATGCTCTTGCACAAAAGCACATCTCTTGTGCAAAAGCACATGCCAGTCTAGATGCGCTCTTGTGGAAGACTTTTTGCTCAAGAACTCTTCTGCAAAACAGTTCGTGCGCAAGAAGCTGCTAGTGTCGACGTAGCCCTGGAAGCCTCTAAAGGCAGAAATATGTAAAGCCGTGGCACTGTTCTGGAGAACGCCGTTAACTCACAGGTGTTATTTACTGGTGAATAAAATGGCCCTCAAAACAATTACAGGCAGTCCCCGGGTTACGTACAAGATAGGGACTGTAGGTTTGTTCTTAAGTTGAATTTGTATGTAAGTCGGAACTGGTACATATTGTAGGGGAAACTCTAGCCAAACATTTCTCCAGAGCTCAGTTTTATTCTCCCACACCTCACTTCCCTCCGTCCTTTATTCTCAAGCTGAGGTGTCTGCTGAGAAAAGCCGCTCCGCGTCTCCCTGGTCTGCTGGGGGGAAGCAGCTATGCAGGGTTGCCTCACCCCGTTTGTAAGTAGGGATCCGATGTAAGTCGGATCCATGTAACCCGGGGACTGGCTGTAGTTTGATTAATGTGGAAAATACAGAGGGACCCCAGAGATTCGAAGACCAAGCACTGAAACAAGTTAAGAGCTACATCTGGGTTCCATTCACAGATGCTCTGGAGTGTCTTCCCTCAAGGCTCACAACTCCATTAGGCTCAGAAAGGCATTTCAGGGCAAAGTCCAGCTCCTGTCGGAAGTGTGCACAGCTGGAAGAGAAGACCATGGCGCACAGACCGGGGCGGTGGGTGGGTGGGTGGATGGATATTTGAAATTAGACTTGGAATTGTTCAGCTCCTAGATAAATCTGAACTTCCTCAAGGACTCCTAAAAGCTTAAAGTTTTTCTTTTTACTATTAAACTGCCATGAAGTTTTTTCTATCCCATTTTTCTCTTCTAAGCAAATAGGCAAGAGCTGATGCTTTGGACCCAATTCTCCTCTGATTTATGACTTAACCGTATGCTCACTGAAGTCAATAGCAAAGCTCATGGTGACCATAATGGTGCAGGATGAGGACTTCAATCTGGGGTAGTACAGGAGTAACTATATGGAGGAAAATGAAGTTACACCAATATAAGACAGGTGTAAGAATGGCCTGACATTCCTCCAGAATCAAGCCCTGGAAGAACATATGGCCAAGTACTTATCTCACCAGACAAGCTCATGAAACCTGCTCATAAAACCTGTTGTCACCAGACAGCACCAAGGCCAACTGCTCAGCAAAAAGGACTGGCTTGTTTCCAAGATAAGAATGGCCATACTGGGTCAGATCCATGGTCCAGCTAGCTCAGCATCCTGTCTAATATATTCCGTTACCCATTCCCAGCTTCTGACAAACGGAGCCTAGGAACATTTCAGGTTTTGTACCCTGCCCATCCTGGCTAATGGCCATTGATGGACCTATCCTTCATGAACTCATCTAGTTCTTTTTTGAACCCTGTTATAGCTCTGGCCTTCCCAACATCCCCTGGCAAGGAGTTCCACAGGTTGACTGTGCACTGTGTGAAGAAAACCTTCCTTTTGATCTGGCCCCAGGCTTGCCTGGATCCAGCCCCCAACGCTTGGGGCTTCAGCTCCATGCCCCTCCCTCTGCCCGCTGAATCTGACCCACAAGCTCTGCCTGGTGGGGGGAGGAAGCGGCTCCGCACGCTGCTGCTCCCCTTGGTTAGTGCAGTAAAGCGCTGCCTAGGGGCTTTTCCCCCATACAATCTACTAACTCAGGCCCTCTAGTCTCTGATGTGCGAGGGGAATGTGGGGGAGTGTCTTTCTGCTTCTCAGCCGGGGCCATGTCAGTGAGGTGTGTTTTTATTATTATTTATTTATTTTTGCTTCTCACTTTTGCAGCCCTGACTGATTTTTCTGTGGATCAGTGGCCCCCGACCCAAAGAAGTCCCTCCCCCCCCCCCGGGATGCCACGAGAAATCAGTGCTACTAAAACACAGGAATCCCAATTCCCCATCCTAAAATTCTAAACTCGGGGGAATGAGGAGGATCCGAGGGGATAATTGCAGCTAACCTGCTGGCTCAGCATGAGACACTGCACCGGTCCCTTCCTTGCTTTCTGCTCCAGTCAACGTCTGTTGGAACGCGGGAGGGCTAAAAGGCAGGTTCTCACAGGGAACCGGCTGCTACATCTGAACTGCGCTTCTCTGGGTGATAACATTTCAAACACTAAAAAGGCGCACTCTCCGGGGAAGTAGAAACACTAACCTGTCAGAGTTGGGAGCACACATTAGAGAAAGCAGAATTTATATTTCCCCACAGACCCTGCAACAAATAACTGACAGTCTGCCTCACACAGCAGAGGAACCAAGCAGAACCTACTTTAGAAAGCATGAGTTTGTTTAGTTTCTTGCACTGAGATGTCCTGAAGAAAAAACTTTTAAAACTGCCTCCACTCCAGAAAACTTGGCACAAACTTTGATCATCACGATCATTAATTTATCTAGCCCTGTAAATGCATGTGATGCTACAACACGCCCTGAGTGCTATACCAGTACTGGATGTAACTATCTGGTAGCAGATTTCCACGTGGGAGGTTTCCATCAATCACCTGATTTCCTTGATTAGAAAATCTGTCTGGTTCAATCTTCTACCACAAGAGGGCACGCACATCGTTTTTCCTTTTTACAATTACGAACAGGCTATTCAAGGACTACAAGTGAAATAATGCGGAAACCCGAGGACCGTTCGTTACACTGCAACTTCGGTCATTAGTGAAAGATACCAACGTTGTCGTCAGAAATATGAGACATTTTTGTTTTCTGCGCTCTGCCAAGCTTCCCCTTAAATGGTTTGCTTTCAAACTGGTCAAACATTTCCTTACAATTTTACAGTGTTGGTACAGAAACTGTAATGTCACAAGGGAAGATGTGTGGAGGCATGGGGCCAGATCTTTACCTGGTGTAAAGCAGCAATGTTCCACTGACTTCAGTGCAGCTAATACAGCTCTAGACGGATTAAGATTCTGCTCTAAACAGCTCCCAGAGAGATACTGTCGCCAAGAAGTATCATTGTCAGAGGGGTAGCTGTGCTAGTCTGTAGCCACAGAGTCTACTGGAGAGAGGTCCAAACGAAAGCCTAAGGCCATATCCCCCTATGCTCACCAGGGCCACCTCAAAAGTGGGTGATGGTGGCTAGGGAGGGGGGCACGGCAGAGCCCCCAAAGTCTGCCATGATTCGGTGCAGCACCTAGCAACCTCTGCCAGCCTGGCTCTTATCCACCTCTTCAGCTGGATTCCGAGGCAGAGCGAGGGCGGAAATGCAGCCTGCCCTTCTCCCTCAGCTCTGACACTCCTTGAGGTACTTGTGACACTCCACACCGTGGTCGCAGACTGTACAGGCGGCCATCGCAGCTCCCCGCACTTGGCTCTTCTAATGTGAAGAGCGCAGTAGCTGCGGCAATCCTGGCATTTGCGACGATGAGCTAGAGTCCGGGTCACAGCTGAAGGCTGTGGCAAGGTTCTAGTGAGCAGGAACAATTCCCCTTTGTTTGATATTTGCGGTTCCTTTAGATTTTCTCCTCATTTTTGTTTACCTTTCCAGAAAGGTACTGCTACTGCTCCTGCTTAGAACATAAGAACGGCCGTACTGGGTCAGACCAAAGGTCCATCCAGCCCACAGTGGCCAGCGCCAAGTGCCCCGGAGGGGTGGACCGAATTCAATGATCAAGCAATTTGTCTCGTGCCATCCATCTCCAGCCTCTGACAAACAGAGGCCAAGGACACCATTTTATCCCCTGGCTAATAGCCTTTTATGGACCTAACCTCCATGAATTTACCTAGCTTCTCTTTAAACTCTGTTATAGTTCTAACCTTCACAGCCTTGGGGAGAAGTCTCTATAATTCAGCGGTGGGGAACATTTTTGGGGTCAGGGGCCGCTGACCCACAGAAAAATCAGTCGGGGGCTGCACACAAGTGAGAAGCAAAAGAAAAACAAAACAAAACAAAACCCTCACTGATGTGGCCCCCGACCAAGAAGGAGAAAGACACTCCCTCACATTCCCCTCGCACACCAGCGCCTAGGGGGTCCAGGCTGGTAGATTTTGTATGCTCCAGCCCCATGGGAAGACTGTGGGGGTGGGAGCTGGAGGGCCAGCACAGGCTCCCCAGTGCTGAGGGGAGCCCGGAGCCTTGGGGGTCGGAACCAGGCAAACCAGGGGCCCCTTCTGTCCCCCAGGCCTGAAATTCCCCACCCCTGTTATGATCCCATTGGTATCAAGCACTAAATTCTACCATCACTCTTCAATTCTCTGCCAGGTAGCGTTGCCACCTATGACTTTTCAAGCTTGCAGGATGACCAGAGTGACCTAAACAAATTGAAGGACTGGACCAAAAGAAATCTGATGCAGTTCAACAAGGACAAGTGCAGAGTCCTGCCCTTGGGACGGAAAAATCCCAAGCATTGGTACAGGCTGGGGACCGACTGGCTAAGCAGCAGTTCAGCAGAAAAGGACCTGGGGATTACAGTGGGTGAGAAGCTGGGTATGAGTGAACAGTGCGTCCTTGTAGCCAAGAAGGCCAACGGCAGATTGGGGTGCATTAGGAGGAGCATTGCCAGCAGATCTAGGGAAGTGATTGTTTCTCTTTATTTGGCTCTGGTGAGGCCACATCTACAGTATTGCATCCAATTCTGGGGCTCCCGTTACAGAAAGGATGTGGACACATTGGAGAGGGTCCAGCAGAGGGCAACCAAAATGATACGGGTGCTGGAGCACATGACCTATGAGAGGCTGAGGGATTTGGGCTTATTTAGTCTGCAGAAGAGAAAAGTGAGAGGGGAATTTGATAGCAGCCTCCAACTCCCTGCAGAGGGGGGGGGGTACCAAAGAGGATGGAGAGAGGCTGTTCTCAGTGGTGGCAGATAACAGAACAAGGATCAATGGTCTCAAGTTGCAGTGGGGGAGGTCTAGGTTAGATATTAGGAAAAACTAATTCCCTACGTGGGTGGGGAAGCCATGGGATGGGTTCCCTAGGGAGGGGGTGGAATCTCCATCCCTAGAGGTTTTTAAGTCCTGGCTTGACAAAGCCATGGCTGGGATGATTGAGTTGGGATTGGTCCTGCTTTGGGCAGGGGGTTGGACTTGATGACTCCTGAGGTGTCTTCCAATCCTATGATTCTGTGAGGGCTGCATCCTGCCAATATTTGTAATAAGCCCAGTGGCTATATCTTGGTTAAACAAATGGAAATTTAGAGGTTGAGGCCACTTTAAAAATGTGCCAGCAAAAAGCTTTAAAAACGATTCTATTAAAATCTTTTCATTTTCCAAGCCGAGACATTAATAAAGTCAGCAGAGTATTAATTGGTTCCAAGCATTTTGTGGCTTTTAATAAAAATGGCATCAGTGTGTGTATGATTCAGTGCACACATTAAAAGCAGCCGTACTGCATGTGCTCCGGGCCCTGTACGACTCTAACTTGTGTGTTTTGATGAGTTGATCTAAACCATTTCTGATGGAGCATGCTCCAGGCCTGACTGCTGCTGAAAATACTGAGCAATATCTTCCCTCAGATAATACCTTGTACTTCTATAGCACTATTCATCCTTGATATAAAACACTAAGGACTTGTCTACAGTTACAGCGCTGCAGTAGTGCTTAGCAAAGAGGCTATCTCCGCTGAGTGGGGGATATCCACCTCCTCAAGAGGCAATAGCTAGAAGTCCTAATGTCAGCCCAGTGTGGTCTACACCAGGAGTTCAGTCAATATAAATGCATTGCTCAAGGGTATGGACGTTCCATACTCCTGAGTTACATAGTTACACCAACGCTGAGTTCATAGTGTAGACCAGGAGGAAGGAATGAAACCTCACAATGCTCTTCTGGATGGTCTAGCAAACTAGTGGCTGTTTCAGAAGATCATCTCATCTCATCTCATCGGAAGAAGTGAGTTTTGCCCACGAATGCTCATGATCCTATTTATATATATTTGTTAGTCTCTAAGGGTACGTCTAAACTACAGGCTTTTGTCGACAGAAGTTTTGTCGACAGATGCTATCGACAACGCTTCTGTCGACAAAGCGTCTAGACTACATCCAGTTCTGTCGACAAAGCAAGCCACTTTGTCGACATGACAGTGTAGACGCAAAGGACAGTGTAGATGCAATAACGCCTTCTGTCGACAGAACTCTGTCGACAAAAGGTGTTATTTTTCGTAGCGTGAGTTTACCGCCATTGACAAAACTGCTGAGTTCTGTTGACGTTATGTCGACAGAATTCAGCAGCAATGTAGACGCAGGTATAGTTTTGTCGACAAAAGTTCACTTTTATTGACAAAACCCTGTAGTCTAGACACACCCTGAGGTGCCACGGGACTACTCATTTTTAGGTTTATCATCTGTTTGTAGGGTTTGTGCGAAGAAGGAGGCGAAGCGACATGCCTTGTGCAGTAACTGGAATTCTTCGAGATGTCTATCCCATAGGGTGCCCTCCTTCCCCTGTGTTTCAGAGTCTCTATTGTGGGGCACTGCAGTAGCAAAGGCCCAGGCAGCCCCATATAACCTTGATGCGGGGCATGAGGATGTGTATGGCACATACGATAGATGAAAGGGGAATACCTACAATCAAAGGAACAGGACAGAGCCACACAGAAGTAGAGAACTGACAGGGACAGACGTCTCAAAGAACACCAGTTACTGCACTCAGGGTATGTCTACACTACAGAGTTAGTTCGAACTAACTTAGTTTGAATTAGTTAATTCGAACTAAGCTAATTCGAACTAACGCGTCTAGAACTAAAAACTAGTTCGAATTAGCGTTTTGCTAATTCGAACTAGCATGTCCACATTGAGTGGACCCTGAACAGGGCTTAAGGATGGCCGGAAGCAGTGCCGGCAGGGCATCAGAGGAGAACTTAGAGCGTGGAGCTGCTGTCTCAGGCTAGCCGAGGGCTGCGCTTAAAGGGTCCCGACCCCCACCCCGGACAGACAATTCTCAGGGGTGCCCCGCTTGAAAACCAGTCCTGGCTTGGAGTGCCCGGAGTGCCCACACTGGGCACATCAGAGCACTCGGCCATCAGCCTGGCTGCACTTGCCGCAGGCTGCCATCTGGGGAGAGGGGGCAATTGGGGGGCTGCAGGAGAGCTTCCACCCCCAGAAGCCTGCAGAGCCAGCCCAGTCCTCCCCATTGGGGGCTCGTGCCCCATTCCTCCCTCACCTCCTTCCACTTACCCTTCCCTAGCCCCCCTTCCTGATGTACAAAATAAAGATAACGTTTCTTCCAACATTGACTCTGTCTTTATTGAACAAAACTGGGGGAGAGTGGGAAAAGGAGGTGGGAGAGGGGACGAGAAAGGCTGGGAGAGGGGAGGGCAACTAACATGATGAGGGGTTGGGAACAGGTCCCAGATGAAGAGAGGCTACAGAGAATGGGACTTTTCAGTTTAGAAAAGAGGAGACTGAGGGGGGATAGGATAGAGGTCTATAAAAGCATGAGTGGGGTGGAGAGGGTGCGTAAAGAAAAGTTCTTCATGAGTTCCCCTAAAGAAGGACTAGAGGACACCAAAGGAAAGGAATGGGTAGCAGGCTTGAAACTAGTAAGAGAAAGTTGTTGTTCTTGACAAAGCAAATAGTTAACCTGTGGAACTCCTTGCTGCAGGAGGCTGTGAAGGCTACAACTAGAACAGAGTTTAAAGGGAAGTGAGATCAAGTCATGGAGGTTGGGTCCATGGAGTAGTCTTAGCCAGGGGGTAGGAGTGGTGTCCCTGCCCAAAGTTTGTGGAAGGCTGGAGAGGGATGGCACGAGACAAATGGCTTGGTCACTGTCTTCGGTCCATCCCCTCCAGGGTCCCTAGGGTTGGCCGCTGTCGGCAGACAGGCTACTGGGTTAGATGGACCTTTGGTCTGACCCAGGACGGCCATTGTAAGCTCAGGGCTCAGGGTCGGGGGTCTCAGTGGACCCCCTTGATTTTCATGCACTCCTGCTCCTGGGTGGCCAGGCTGGCAGCTCTCCTGCCCTAGATGGCCACTTTCCTGTGCCTAGTGCGGAGATCGTGGACAAGGTCCACGATGTCTGCACTAGCCCAGGAAGGTGCCCACCTCTTGCGGTCCCGGGCAAGCTCCCGGGAGCCGCCAGCCTGGTCCCGGGAAGAGGGGGTGGGCTGGGGGGCATCGGGTGGGTGGCTCGAGCCGTGCCAGGTGCAGGGTCTGGTGGCTGGGTGCTGGCAGGCTTGCACCTGGCACGGGCACCGTAGCCAGCTCGTGCCCCTTTAAGGGGTCCGGGGTCGGGAGGGGGGCATAGAGTTTCCCTGGTGTTGGCCAGAGTGGCCACCAGGGAAACCTGGGGAGGGCTAGCCTCCCACTAGTTCGAATTAAGGGGCTACACACCCCTTAATTCGAACTAGTAAGTTCGAACTAGGCTTAATCCTCGTAAAATGAGGTTTTCCTAGTTCGAACTAAGTGCTCCGCTAGTTCGATTCAAATTCGAACTAGCGGAGCGCTAGTGTAGCGCCTATGAATGTTAGTTCGAACTAACGTCCGTTAGTTCGAACTAACATTGTAGTGTAGACATACCCTCAGTGAATAACCTCTCGGTACCTGACAAAACCAGATGGGAAAAGCCAACGGTGTATTTTTCCATCAGTAAGCAAGATGGAAAAGACAAGGCCCTAGACCAGCAGTCCCAATCTTGATATGCAATACAATACTTGACGTCCGTGTAGCAGACTGTCCAGTGTTAGGAAGCCGATAGTCAACAGTGCAAAATGTACTGAATGCCTTGACTTGCTGCTGTAGACATCGAAATGATGCCTTAGCCGCTGAAAGGAGGAAATAAAACTATTGCTTATTAAATGGACATGTTTTATGACTCATGTTAGCTACATAAATTCTTCAGCTTTCGAGTGGGGGAGAGCATTGCCCGTTGGTTACAGCATAAGAATAGGAGTCTGGATTTCTGAGTTTTGTTCCCAGCTCCACCAATGACTAATGTATGCCCTTGTCGTAGTCAATTAATCTGTATCAAATGAGAGCAGTAACACTGTAATCAGGTGGCCATTGTGTATGTGTGTCTCTTACTGAAGAGACTCCGAACTGTCAGATTTGTTTATCATAGACCTCGGGACTTCTCCTTTAGTTCTCAGTGTAGGATAGAGATGAGTTGTGCTGTTGAGACAGAGTTGATGTAAACTGATTCCAGTTTCCCCACTGTCCCCACAGCAGGAGGCCAATGGAAGAAAATGCTCCCATCAGCTTCCCTTACTCCGCACAGGAGTACTGGACTCAGACAGGGATGCCCTCTGAGTTTGATTTAGTGGGTCTTCACTAGACCAGCTAAATCAAACCCCAGAAGATCGATTGCTGCAGCATCAATCTTCCCCGACGTGAAGTCATGGTTTTAGAGGGGAGCCTGGATCTGCAAATTGAAACACAGAAGTGATGGCCAGAAACTGCAGAATTCCAATCCCACCCCAGCTCTCATGCCTAATCACTGGCTGGCTGTGGACAAGTCACTTCAATTCTGTGCGTGTTTATCCTTCTGTACAATGGGAATAATAATACTGACCTGCCTCACAGGGGCATTGTGAGGATTAATTTTCTAATGTTAGCACAGGACTTGGGACTGCTATCTGACTGTTCCTCTTTCCGGATAAGCCACACATTCCCCTAGTCTACTTTGCAATATGCCTCCTACCAAAGTCGGTAGGACAGAAGGAGGCTGGAAACATTTAATTCTACTGGGGCAAATCCAGCACAGTTCATACAGGTGCACATGTATCTCTGAGGGCCTAATTTGGTCCACTGATTTTATGACTGACTTCAACCCTTGCTGTGACAGACAAGGAGTGGAAAGATCATAATTTTATGGATACCATCTATGACCGGCTCAGCAAGGAAAAGTTACATAGTGGGATACTGGGACTCTCTGGATGACTGTACTGCTCCAATGTAATTGGGAGCCGTGGAATAACTAACAGGAGAGCAACACAATAGGTCTAGACAAGGCCACCACAGCAACTGCCTTGACATGAGGCAAACCATCTGAAGCAAATCCCGGGTAAAATGTAGGAGACTGCAACCCAGGGCCCAGTCTGAGAATGGGAGAATTGCGATTCCAGTCTGTGAGAAAGGTGGTGGCTGGCAGCCTGTGTGCTAGATCGTACTCTTTGAGGGGACGTCTACACAGCAGGGCAAAAGTCGAGTTAAGCTACGCAACTTCAGCTACGTCAATTGTGTAACTGAAGTTGAAATAGCTTACTTGGGCTTTCGGCGCTGTCTGCACAGCTGGCTGTCGAAGGAAGAGCATTCTGCCTTCGACTTCTCTTACTCCTCGTGAAATGAGGGTCACAGGAGTTGGAGTAAGAAGGCCTCCAGCTCGACATTATTTCGAAATAACGGCTTGCAGTGTAGACGCGCTCTTTGGTATTTCGGAATCATGTCAGTGATTCTGAAATAACACTTCTGTGTAGACGTACCCTGAGAGATCAGAGGAGCAGTCTAGTCTGCCACCTGCGACATTTGCTAGAACTGTGTCTCCATAGATACCCTTCTGCAAGTCTGCCAGCACCAATGCACCCTGCACGACCAGACTGTCCTGACAGAATGTCTATACCAGGCAGATTGGGCTGCACAGCAGTGGGAGAAAAGCGACCATTGGTTGCTGCTTTGCAACGTATGCCTCGTCTGGGCCATGAAGGACAGTCGGCCTGTTATCAGTGGCACACAGATCCTATAAAAAATGCACAGAACAGGGAGTTCTACTCTGGAGTAACCCCCCTGGTCTCTGTGCTGTTACAGTTGATGGAGCCTGGGAGAGTAGGACAGAATCTGACCCAGCCTTGAAAGGTTTGTGCTCCTGAATGGTTTTCTAAACATGCCACTTGCCCTGTCCTTGAGGAAACGTGGTTGCGTGAGGGAGGGCAGTAGGCGGTCTGCAAAGAGAACATTAGCAAAGAGAAAAGAGATCTCGCTCCACCCGTGTCTGGGAACTAATTAGGTGTTGAAGGAGCCATTGGGAGATGGAAATTTGGTTTGTCTAGCCAGCTTTAACCCAGCCAAACAGCCTTTTACTGTACATCCCGCATGGATAATTTATGATGGCTAAGAAAAGACATGGCCAGTTGTGACGTTTAGCAACCTCAAGCTAAAATCTATCTGCGCTTTGCAGATCACCCTTCCATTACACTAATATCCCTGCAACGAAAGGCAGCGAGGTCTAGAAGAAGCCGGCGGCAGCTGCTAGTTGCCTATGTCTGAGACCTGGCCATTCCTTTACTGTGTGACTTCGGGTATTTCACATAGCTCCTTTCTGTCTCGGTTTCTTCAGCTCTCTTCCTGCCCGTCAGCACGTCCCCTCCTCACCAGCATGGCTTCATTCTCCAGCCTCTACCCGCATACTAGGGCCTCCCTCCGGAGCAGCCGAAGGTACCTAAGAGGGGGCCTCCAGCACCAGAACCGTGGCCCCATCCCCCCACAGTGCTCCTTCCCCGAGGTCCTGCCCCACAAAGCCCCTTTCCCCCCGTCGTTGCGCTGCCCCACCCCCTAGAGGCCCTGTCCCAGCACCAGCCTTTCCCCTGAGGGCCCGCCCCCCCCAGCACCAGCCTTTCCCCTGAGGGCCCGCCCCCCCACAGTGCCTCTTCCCCTGGAAGTCTCCCCCACACACTGCCCCTCCCCCACCCTTGCACTGCCCCATCCTCTAAGGCCTTGCCCCAATGTCCCCTTTCCCCGAGCTCCACTTCCACTTTAAAAAGTGGGGGGGGGGCACCCCCTTGGCTTTCTCTGTTCCAGCACCCCTGTCTCCCATCCTCACTGGGATGGCCTCTCTCTCTGGCTGCCCCTGCCCCCCCCCTCAGCCGCCTCCCTTTGCTGGGCTGGGCTCCTGTTCCAACACCCCACCCGTTCTCTGACTATGGGCTCCGCCCCCCCACACTCCTCCACTAAGAAACTGATGAAAAATCTGCCTGACCAGCTGCAGCTGTGAATACCTGACAGTCTATAATTACAGGATCACATGTTCTGTTTCCACAGGACACCGGCTTCATTCAGTGGGCTTGTCTCAGTCACCCTGCCACACCTGGGCTCCTCCTCCCAGTCCAGTCTCCTCCCCCCCCAGCCCCTCTTCCCAGTCCAAGGTCCCGGATTTCTTCGTGGCACTTAATTCCAGCCCAGCCCTCCAGACCTTACCTGGCTTCTCATCATACCCCAGTCCCACACCCCGGCTTATCTTCCCTCTGGCCCCCATCACCCCTGTCTCCCCTTTGCCACGTTCCCCTCTTTCCTGTCTTGGTACCATCAGGGAGGTAACCCCATGCTCAGGGCAACCCTAAACCTCGGACTACCAAAAGGCAGGAATGGAAAACAAGGGTGGATGACCCACGTTTGCACTGATCTGTATACGTCTCCTGAAGCTCTGCTGGGAGACAGGATATGGGCGCAGATGATCTGCAGCCTGATCCAGCGCGGCAGCTCTTCTATTTTCATGCAAGCACCAAGAGAGAGTTTCCCTCTCCTTCCCAGCCGGGAGCAGCCCTGCTAAACCCTTTCAGCTCCGGGCTGGAGCATGCTGAATTCAGATGGACTCGAAGGAGAATTGACCGTCACATCTGGTTCATTGGAAAATTGGTTTCCCTCCCATTCACAGAAAACGCTGACTTTTCTGCAGAGGGGGTTGGGTTCTAAAGGGTGCCTCATGGAAGTTATGGTTTGGTGCCTTACGCGCCCATTCTCCTCTCTGGGCCAGGCTGTCTAGCCAGGCTAGCCCTCCCATGATGCATCATTTTCTCTCTTCTTGTTGACATGAAGGGAGTTCCTGGCCAAGGGGCATCAACACAGTTGGAGTTTCACCACCAGAAGTTTGACAAGCCCTACAGCCAAACCCCAGGGCATGGCTACTCAACTTTGGAAGTCCCGGGGGCCACAATGATACAGCACATGCTGAGGTCTGCAACGTAAGTGTGGTTCAGATACATGCAAATATATATACAAATATATGCAAATCGCTTCTTTCATACTGACGGGTATGATATAAAGATTAAGACAAGACTACCCAACATCCAGGCTCCATTTAAGTCAGTTCTGCTGATATTAATAAAATGCAATAGTGACCCGATATCCACCCACAGGACAGCACTTTTAATGAGCAATGACAGTCCAGGAATTTACCTAGTAAAATTCATCTCAACAGAAGGCCATTATATTGACTCCTTTTTTGTTTTGGCTCCCCCCAAGGCTCACATGTTGAGCCCCATGTAAATCCAAACCGCACCGTGGGCCGCGCAAACAGGCTGCAGGCCATGTGTTAAGTAGCTCTGCCCTAGTGGACACATCTTGCAATTTTCACAGGCTCATAACTCAAAACAAAGGCCAGAAGATTTTCAAGGAGATAGCAAAAGGCACATCTTCGATACCAGGGTGACCCTCCTGCTTAATTTAAAGGCATGGCTCCAGAGGATGGCAGGAATAGAGTTTCTCATCAAAACAGCTGTATGACTTTCTATTAAAAAAACAAAAACAACAAGGCCAAACAACATATTTCCTCCTTAACTAACTCTTGGAAATTTTTGTTCTGAAATTGAGAGGGAGAGTGTTTTTTTGATTAAATCCCTATTTGTTAGGTGTTGAAAACTGTATTCCGAAGAGGGTGTTACCTGTCCCTCTTCTTTTTTTGGTGAAGCAGAAAAGTTGGGTAGGGAGGGAGCATCCTGGAGCAAGAAAAATACCCATTTCCCATATTTTCTGCAGTTATTTACAAAACCAGTGAAATCATGAATATTTGCACCCCCACTATCCATGTAAGGGCAAGACTGAAACTTGTCCCACCTGTCTACATAGAGCAGAAGCAAGGGGATATTACCCCAAAGTGCATTTCCAGGCTGAGCAATTGGGGCAGAAGAAGGGGTGACCTGGGACCACTACTCCCCCTCTCTCGTCCATAGAGGGGGAATGCGTGGGGTCTTTACTCCACCCCAGAATGCACTAGCAGGCATAGATGAGTCAGCTTGGATGGGGCAAGTAACTTGCTATTTGCATGGACTAGCAGATTGCTTCCTGCCCCACCCTCAGGCACAGCACAAAACAGGGAAGGAATTTTGAGCTAAAGGCTCTGTCCAGCTACACTAAGATCCTCTGCATGTGTGACCACTACAAGATCCTACTACATTTGTCACACGTGGGAAGCGCTAGTGTCCTGGCTCAGTTACAACTCTGCTAATTACATACTGCTCACAAAAATTCCCTTCGTAGCCTGAAAGCGATGTAAACATTTTCTTCACTTCCTAAACCACCATGGGCATTATTGGATGCTGTCAAATGGCTGCTGTAGTTCTCAGTAGCGGTGACTGCGTTTCAGTGACAGTTTAATGATTTCTGAAGCTATATCGGACGGCATTTTGCTTCATTTACATCTGTTTCAATTCCATTCAGCTCCATTGATGGCTATGGAATCACACTGGAATTCCATTAGTGTAACTGAGATGAGGATCAGGTTCACAGCTTTAAAGAACTCTGGGATCATCAACAATATATTTATATCATAGCGCAAATAGTTAGACAGGTTGGAATTATATTTCAAGTGGTAGAGAGGAATTATAATTTTGCACTCTATCGAATGTTGAAAAACCAACAGAAAATAGCTCAACCATGTTTTCAAATGAAAAAATCTGAGAGATTCCAGCTGCTAAAAGTAGAAACAGCTAGAATAATGTATCCAAGTAAGCAGAAAATGTGTTAGAAGAGTAAAATTCCACAGTGTTTTGTCTTCTGGCTTCATAAGGTGGTGAGTATAAGACAGTGTGAAATAAAAAGAAGCCTTTGTTGTTTACATCAGAAGTTTAAAAGCGGCACAGTGTGAATAAATAAAGGATGTTCCATGAAGCGTTGTGTCAGTGATATGCTCTCAGTGCGAATTCCAGAACGGCATGGTAAATAGATGCTTTGCTTTCTAATTTTAGGAAAGGAGAAGCTAAACTTTTAAGCCTGTCTCCCAGAAGTTATCTCATGTAGCCAGATCTTTGGGGGCTTGGTACACTTTCAAGTGGTGGAAAACACAAGAGCTCAGTAAGACTGGAGAGGTCAGAAGCGTTGAAGAGTTTACGTGCAGGTTGGTTAAGCTCAACAGCCATAACGTGGTCTGGGACACCTGAATTCAGACACTGCTATTTCTTACCTCAGACTGCTCAGTTCCACCCTCAGGAACTAGATGACAGAAACCCATGTCCCTCAAATGAAGAGACACCTGAAATGGTGACTTTGGCATGAGACCCAGCACAATAGTACGTAAGGTGAACGAACCCAACATCTCTTAGGCCAAGGGTGGGGAACTTCAAGTCCTGGGGCCGGATGCGGCTCTCGGCTTGCCTGGATCCAGTCCCCGAGGCTCAGGGTCCCCCCCAGCATTGGAGAGCCTGCGATGGTGCTCCACCCCAGCCCCGCTGCTCCAACGTAGGGCTGGAGCACACAAAATCGACTAGTCCGGGCGCCACTAGGCTCTGATGTGAGAGTGGAATGTGGTGAGCGTCTTTCTCCTGTCAAGGGCCACATCAGCGAGGGTTTGGTTTTTTTTGCTTCGCCCTTGTGTGTGGCCCCCCCAACTGATTTTTCTGTGGCTCAGCGGCCCCCCGACCCATAAAAGGCTCCCCACCCCATCCTAGGCCTCTTCAGCAAACAGCTGAAAACACATGCCTAAGTTTAAGCATGTGAATAGCCACACAGATTTCCATGGGAGAAGCCATGCTGCTCAAAGTAGGCATGTGTTAAGCACTGACCCCTTCACTCACCCTGTAGAGCTTTTCATCCCAAAGGCTCGCCAAGCATTGTACAGAGCAGGTACCGAAAGGTGATTTCAGTTACACCAGTTTGGACACTGTAATTCCCATTGAAGTCAAGAGAGTTGTTCTGAATTTCATTGATGTATCGGAGATCCAGCCTTGTCCCTAACGGGCAAACTGACCATTGGCGTGACACCGTGTGCCTCAGTGAGGAATCTGGAGCTGTGGAAAGAGGGAACGCTCCCCTCACCACTGTCATGCAGCTACTTCTGGGGTAGAACGTGCCAGCCATTCTGTAATAGCCAAGCTACAAAGCAGATTTTATTATTACGTGGATGACAGGAGTGCCTACAGGCCCCAACACAGATCTTGGCCCTGTTGTGCTTGGTGCTGAATAAATATAGGTTAAGAGACAATCGCTGCCACAAAGTGCTAGCACTCTAAGCAAGGGGTGGGGAACCTAAAGTCCAGGGGCCAGGTGAAGCCCCCAGCTTGCCTGGATCTGGCTCCTGAGGCTCAGAGCTTCTCCTCAGTATTGCAGAGCCCATGCTGGTGCTCCAGCCCTGCCAGCTGTGTCTTTCCTCTTCTCAGTCAGTGGCGATGTCAGAAAAGAAAAGAAAAGAAAAGAAAAGAAAAGAAAAGAAAAGAAAAGAAAAGAAAAGAAAAGAAAAGAAAAGAAAAGAAAACTAAAACTAAAACTAAAACTAAAACTAAAACTAAAACTAAAACTAAAACTAAAACTAAAACTAAAACTTTCTTTCTTTCTCAGCCCTTGCCTGATTCTTCTGTGGGTAAGTGGCCCCCAGCCCAAAAAAGGTTCCCTACCCCTGCTCTACCCAGACCAGACACAGATAAGGGGTTAAAGGGGAAGGGATATAATAGGACTCTGATAAAAGACTGCCCCTCCTTGAATCCGACACTGCTTACCTTGGGTTTTGCGTGGGCAGACTCTCATCCAAATACCCAACCGACTAAAATCTGTTTCACATATGAGATCTGAGGGGATCCGGTTCTTGGTGGGAAATGAACCCACCTCACACTTAGCAATGTAATGGGAATATGGTAACAGAGGTCCTGCAAACCCTTCCTTTACCTGGGAAGCCAACTGCTAGTAACTGTCAGAAGATCACAGCTGGACAATACTTGGGGTACATCTACATGGGGATAAAAGCCCCATGACACAACTGTGACGCACCCAGGGCAGCTGACACAAGTTTATAGGGCTCAGGCCATAGGGATAACAACTACTACATTGATGTTTCGGCTCCAGCTACAGCCCGAAGTTTGGAACCCTCCTGCCTCACAAGGTCCCAGAGCTTTGCTCCAGCAGAGCCCCAACTTCTGCACATTCCGACTCAGCTGACCTGGGCCTGCCCTGTGTTTTTTATCCCCATGTAAATGTACCCTTACAATCAGTTCTTACAATCCTTAATCATCACCTAGCTTTTCTGCAGGAGCTTTGCTTGGGTATGCACTGCAGAATTTGGACCTTAATTTCAACAACTCGGCATTTACAAGCCAGAAAACATGCCAACGCCCAAAACAACCGACAGTGTTTGCCTTTTTTTCCCCCAAAAATGTAATGCCCACTTGCTTTGCTAGTAAAGCTGGTGGCTTTCAGAGCCCAGAGCCCGAAAGAACAATATTTCTGGCATTCTTCAAGAGTTGCACTAGGCACGGTGTCCTCGAAAGCAGAATTATTCACTGGTCAATTTGCAAGCTCAGCTGATTTCATCACTCTACGCTGCAGCTGCTTCTCCCTTCTTCCCCCTACATGCAGTTTTTTCCCCCTCTTCCAAAACAATTTTGAAAACTTGATTCCTTGTCAAAATCTTTCACCAAAAAAGGGGGACGTGGCGGGGGAGGGGAGAATCCATGCAGCAATAATGTCAGCTTCAAAACCGTAATAGGGAAACAGTGGACATCCTATAGACTCAGCTCTTAGGTATTCAATCTTAGAACTAGATGCTCTTATTTTGGCTGTGGACAAATGGTTTAAGAACATTACCTTCAGCTGTCAGGACTGCAAAGGGGGATACAACTCTTTGTGCAACAAACATAATTAGGGGTTTGCAATGGGTCGCATATGAAGTGATATTAAAAAGACTTGGTCTTTTCAGCTTAGAAAAGAGAGGACTAAGGGGAGATATGATAGAGGTTTATAAAATCATGACTAGTGTGGAAAAAGTGGATTAGGAAAGTTATTGACTTATTCCCACAACATAAGAACTAGAGGTCACCAAATGAAATGAATAGGCAGTAGGTTTAAAACAAACAAAAGGAAGTTTTTCTTCACTCAGCGCTCAGTCAACCTGTGGAACTCCTTGCCAGAGGATGCGGTGAAGGCTAGAACTTTAACAGGTTCCAAAAAGAGCTAGATAGATTCATGGAGGTTAGGTCCATCTCTGGCTATTAGCCAGAATGGGTAGGAATGGTGTCCCTAGCTTGTTTCTCTGGAAATGAGAGATGGGAGGGATCACGTGAGGATTACCTGTTGTGATCCCTCCCTCTGGGGCATCTGGTATTGGCCACTGTTGGCAGACAGGATACTGGGCTAGGTGGACCTTTGGTCTGACCCAGTGTGGCCGTTCTTATCCAGACACCCTTTCAGTATTTGTAAATTTCTTTCAAACGTTATACTCGTGTTTTATCTAGGATATTCCTAAGACCCCAGTCACCACAGAGCCTATATGCAAAATGCATTTTGCTCCTTCAGCTCATAACTCCCACTCCAAGCACATTCCAGATAATTAACTGAAATGTTTTGAGTGAAGTTAAGCCACGAAGTTGGCATGATTCAACTGTCGGCAAGTAAATCTTTTAGTAATCTTTGAAAATACAAGACCATTTTAGATTTTAGGAGTCAAATTCCACGTTCACAATAGAATTACGCTGGATTTGTGCTGGCACACACGAGAGCCAAATTTGGCCCTTATCAAAACAAAAAGGCAAACGGAACGTGACTGGCCTAGATGCCAGACAGAGAAAGTAAAGAAAGTGTATGGGATGCACTTTATATTTTGGAAAGAAGCTGGCATTTGCAACATATCTTCTCCCTGCCAGCTATGGGGAGCAGCAGTGACTTGGCAACATTTACAGAGCCAGATGCCACCCTCATCTGGTTATCTTGGCTCCAATTGTTTGTTTAAAATGAACAGCAAAACAGAGTGAGAATGGAGTCTTCCTAGTGCTACTCACGTGACAAGCAATTGAGCTCGCAAAGATGTTTTGATCCCTGCCTTCGTCGCCTGAATCTCGCATCCGTTTGCATCGTTTTGAGAAAGTTTATGAGACTCATCAGGCAAAGCCCACAAGACGAAATCAGGACACACATTTAAAAAGTAAAGAAGGATTTGTTTGACAGCTGTCTCTCTTCAGGTGACGAGGATGGAAGAAGATGATGTCTAGCACATATAGCTGCAGGGGTTTAGAAGGCAGTGCGCGATTTGGAATGCTGAATAGATGTCTTGGTTATATAAGGTTGCAATTGCATTTGCAATTGATTTGGTCAATCGTGTTGCTACTGCTGTTTCATTAACTACGTGTCATGCTGTATGAAACTGATGGCAAAGAGAAACACATTGAGTCAACCGTTACCCCAGTAGATCTCAAAATCGCAATGCAGAATGGTGTTGTGTTTCCATGTTCATTGTTATTAAAGCTACTTCAGGTTATGAAAGAGGTGCTGGTAAATATGAAGCTATATAGTTAAGCATAATAATGCATTCCTACAAACTGGCTGATCCTTTAGAGGCAGGAAAGGAGTTGAACTCACGGGCAAGTGTTTGCCAGGTTTTGGATGTGGCAGCAAAGTCACAAATGCCTTTAGACTAAGGGACCAAGAACAAAAAAGTGACTCTGCTCGGGACCGCATGTGACTGCCCTTGTGTCAGAAGTAGAATTCCTTTGTAACCAAAAGCTTGGGAGCGAGCGTATATGTTTGCATACACATCCATATGTGTGAGAAGAAGGCGGCTTTGTGGAGGAACCTGCCAACAAACCCATTTTCGTCACCATCTGCTGTGAGGCGAGCAAGCACCTGTTAGGAGCAGCTGCTGAAGGCAGAACGTAGGTAAGAGGAAAATCAGTTTCGTTTGCGAGTTGGCCCACTGCAGGTAGCACATGGCTCACACCAACAGGAATGCCAACTGTTCCTTTTTAAGCATGTCCTAATTAGGGACTGGGTAGTGTTATGGAATCTCAAAACTGTTCATTTAGGTTATTATAGGAAGTTTAAAGCGAAATGGGGATGGCTGCCCCCCCCTCACACTCCTCCCCAGTATCGGCTTCAGTTCTCTCTTTTTTAAAGCAGAATTGCGTGGAAAGCTAATGGTGCATTCAATGCCCTTTCAAAGGTCACAGGGCACCTCCCCCAGCACAGTGGAATTCATCAGTGCCAACCGTCTGAGGAAGAGCCGCATAAACACCCCCCTCTCCAGCCTTTCATTTACTGTTTCCATTTTGCGGCTTGTCTCTGTTGTGTTCACTATAGCTTCTCGGTGGGTCCTACCGGGAAAAACAAATACACGACGAGTTCCGAATAGAGTGTGTGTGTGTGTTTGTTATCACCGCAGCTGTGTGCACCAATGCAAAAACGCCAACTCCATGCTGCGCAATAATTTCCTCAAGGGAAGAGGTGGATTTGGGGGCATTTGAAAACTCGGCTGGACAAAAGCAGTAAAGAATATTTTGCCCTGCTACTACAGCCTCACACAGACACAGAATCAGAGGGGAAAGAAGAGATTTGACCAAGACCACACAAGGAGTCAGAGGCTGTGAGGAAAAGAACCCAGATTTCCAAAGTCCCCGTCAAGTATCCAATCAACTAGATGCTGCAGCCTCTCCAAACTTGCCCTCAGTTAGGGTATGTCTACACTACCACCCTAGTTCGAACTAGGGTGGTTAATGTAGTCAATCGAGTTGCAAATGAAGCCCGGGATTTAAATATCCCGGGCTTCATTTGCATCTTGCTGGGCGCCGCCATTTTTAAATCCCCGGTAGTTCGGACTCCGTGCCCGCGGCTACACGCGGCACGGAGTAATTAGTTCGAATTAGGCTGGAACGAGGTGTAATGGTAGTTTGAATTAGAAAGCCTAATTCGAACTACCTACTCCGTGCCGCGTGTAGCCGCGGGCACGGAGTCCGAACTACTGGGGATTTAAAAATGGCGGCGCCCAGCAAGATGCAAATGAAGCCCGGGATATTTAAATCCCGGGCTTCATTTGCAACTTCGATTGACTACATTAACCACCCTAGTTCGAACTAGGGTGGTAGTGTAGACATACCCTTAGGGAACAGAATAGCAGCCACGTTTTTAGATCAGGTCCACCAAGAGATTGTTTCTCAATCTCTTAATGAGACAGCGGATTTGTTGCCCTGCGAGTTCCATCCTCTCTCTTTTTCCTTGAATCTTGTGTCCATGGTGAGTTCTTGCATGGTTTTCTTCAGCTGCATAATGCGGTAGTTGTGCATCCCAAACCAACCCTACTGCCTCACATGTCACGCCTGGCATAACTGAGACGCCTTCTTCGCAGTACGCAGCCAGCCGTTTGCCCTCTGAGATGGAGCCTTTTTATATGATGGGAATTCGGGGTTTAAAAATGGACAAACTCACACTTGTTTTTTCATAATCATTTTTAAGGCAATATCGGACAATGGGTATTTCAGGGATCCTGAAATGGAGGGTAACGGTGGGAAGTCAGCTGGCCAAAAATGCATCTGACGAAGTGGGTCTTTGCCCACGAAAGCTTATGCTCCTACACTTCAGTTAGTCTATAAGGTGCCACAGGACTCCTCGCCGCTTTTGCAGATTCAGACTAACACGGCTACCCCTCTGATACTTGACAAAAATGCTAATGAGATCCTTTAGGTGCATTAACAGGGGGATCTCGAGTAGAAGCAGAGAGGTTGTTTCCCTCTGACCGTGGCAATGACTGTTGAACTACTGTTTCCAGTTCTGGTGGACACAATCAAGAAGAATGCTGAGAAGCTGAAGAGGGTTCAGAGATGAGCCACTAGAATTATTAAAAGATTAGAAAATCTGCCTGATAGTGATATCCTCTCAGAGATTCATCTATTTAGTAGATCAAAGAGAAGGTGAAGGGGCAATTAATCACAATTTGTAAGTACCTTCATGGGGAACACAAAGTTGTTAACGGGCTCTTCAATCTAGCAGAAAAGGGTCTAACATGTTCCAATGGCTGGAAGCTGACACTAGAACAAATTCTGACCGGCAATAAGGAGCAAATGTTTACCAGCATGGTGTTAGAGCCGGCCCAAGATACGGGCCAACCGGGCTACCGTCCAGGGCGCCCCATTGTAGGGGGCACCACGCAGGGCTGCCGGGCCAGGCGGGGGTGGCACCGTGCATGCTCTGTGTGCCCAGGGCAGTGCCACGCATGTGCCGGGTGCCCGGGGGTGTAAAAAGTACAAAACTAATAAAGCGCGGTAAAACTTAAAACAAAAATTCAGTTTTCTCCAAATTTCAGTTGTGTTGATGTACCCCCCAGACTCCTCTCGAGTACCTCTGAGGGTACTTGTACCACTGGTTGAGAAACACTGAACTACACCTATAATATATTTCAGCTGGAGCAGGATTACTTGTGGCGATGCAAAAGCAGGAAAAAACACAGCTTGAATCATAGCTCTCAGGCTGAGTATTCACCCAACATCTCTTTTGCTTGCAAGGTGAATACATTTGACTGGGAGTCAGACATATATGGAAACCCACAAAGCCATTTTCACTGAGTTACTTCTCGGAGCAGAGCCACAAACAAAAGGACATTTTTCTTCATGTAGCACAGAGTTAACTTGTGGAACTCCTTGCCAGAGGCGGTTGTGAAGACTAGGACTTTAGGGCTATGTCTACGCTGCAACACTATTTCGGAATACCGGGGTATCCTGAAATAGCTATCCCGCATCTTCGGAGGAAGCCCATTAGTTCGGGCTCACTATTCCCACGTCTCTGTAAACCTCATTCTATGAGGAGTAAGGGACATTTCAGAAGATTGCTTTATTTCGAAATTTGGTGCTGTGTAGACAGTGCCAAATGATGAAATAAGCTATTTCGAAATAGCATCAAAATCAGTTAGGCAATTTGTGTAGCTCAAATTGCCTGTCTTCTTTCAAGTTAGACATTGACATAGAAAGTACGTTTGTTAAGTCTGTGGATGATATCAAGCTGGGAGGGGTTGCAAGTGCTTTGGAGGACAGGGTCATAATTCAAAATGATCTGGACAAATTATAGAAATGGTCTAAGGTAAATGGGATGGGGCTTAGTGGAGATGAATGCAGAGTGCTCCACTTGGGAAGGAACAATCAGTTTCACACATGGAGAATGGGAAGCGACTGTCTAGGAAGGAGTACTGCAGAAAGGGATCTAGGGGTCATAGTGGACCACAAGCTAAATACGAGTCAACAGTGTGACGCTATTGCAAAAAAAGCAAACATGATTCTGGGCTGCATTAATGGGAGTGTTGCAAGCAAGACGTGAGAAGACATTCTTCCGCTCTACTCTGCACTGATTAGGCCTCAACTGGAGTACTGTGTCCAGTTCTGGGTACCACATTCCAAGAAAGATGGAGAAATTGGAGATGGTCCAGAGAAGACCAACACAAATGATTAAAGGTCTAGAGAACATGAGCTTCACAGAAGGCACCACTCTGTTCTTTTTGCTGTGATTTAATGGACACTTTAGGTAATATTTTACACCTGAAATCTCAACAGTTTTATCACTGCAAAACCTACAAATGTTCACTGTTCACCAACTGTAATTGGAACTGTGTGTTACATGACCCTTTAGTTCCAAGGTTTAGTAGGAAAAGAGTTTAAAAAAAACGATATAAAACTTCAGACAAGAAGTACATTGCCATCTGTAATCAGAGACTAGTTAGATAATAATAGCATTTACATGACACACATCCTGAGAGAGCCTCACAAAAAATAATTCTTCTTAACTAGTTAAAATATTCAGAGAATCCTGGCTGTTAGTCATGTTGGTTCCCAGTCAGTAGTAGTCAGTTAAGGCACCCAATTCCAATGGCCAGATTGGCATATGGTGCAAATTGGTGCATCTCCACTGAAGTCAATTGAACTATGCAGATTTTATACTAGAAGAGAATCTGGCCCAGTCGGTCATGGAAATAATGAATGTAATTCAGAATGGCCTGAGAGTGGGCTAATGGAAAATAGCATTCGTTTAGGGTCGTATTTTTAAAGTAAGGCATGTGCTGATGAGGCCTCAGTTGCAGTATTGTGTTTAGTTCTGGGCACCACTTTTCAAGAAAGATGTGGAGAAATTGGAAAAGGTCCAGAGAAGAGCAACAAGAATGATTAAAGGCCTAGAAAACACGAGCTTTGAGAGAAGCCTGAAAGAATTGGGCTTGTTTAGCTTAGAAAAGAGAAGACTAGGAGGGGACATGACAGCAGTTCTCAAGTATCTAAAAGGATGCTGCAAGGACAAGGGAGAAAAAATATTCTTTTTGCCTCTGAGGATAGAACAAGAAGCAATGGGCTTAAACTGCAGCAAGGGAGGTTTAGGTTGGACATTAGGAAAAAGTTCCTGTCAGGGTGGTTAAGCACTAGAATAAATTGCCCAGGGAGGTTGTGGAGTCTTTATCACTGAAAATATTTAAGAGCAGGTTGGACAGACACCTGTTAGGGATGATCTAGATGGTACTTGGTCCTGCCGTGAGGGCAGGAGACTGGACTCGATGACCTCTCGAGGCCCCTCCCAGTTCTAGTGTTCTATGATTCTACGGTGCAATGTAGACGCACCTGAGCAAGGTACAAACAAGAGCTAGATAAATTCACGGAGGTTAGGTCCATCAATGTCTATTAGCCAGGATGAGTAGGAATGATGTCCCCAGCCTCTTTCTGTCTGGAAATGAGTGAGTGGAGAGGGATCACGTGAGGATTCCCTGTTTGATTCACTCCCTCTGTGGCGCCTGGCATTAGTCACTGTCAGCTGACAGGACACTGGCTGGGCTAGATGTAGCTTTGGTCTGACCCAATATGGCCGTTCTTATGTTCTTATCTAGTTTACAGCTAATACCTTTGGTCAGACAATATTTGTTTTAATGCAGAGTTGTCTCCGGAAGCAAATAGATTTAGGCCTCCCGGGACAACCCTCACGAGCTTTGAATTCACTCTGGCTCTGTGGAGGCTTGGCAGCGGTAGATGGGAACTAAATGGGGTCCATCAACGCCAAATGCTTTTTTCATTTGGATTTAAATGCATACACTGGGTGGCTGGGTTCTATTTCCACGAGAAATGACCAGATGAGGCAGGAGCGACGGCCTTCAGATTCAGTGATGCAAAAACGCTCAAGAACAATACAAGCAAATTCATGCTGCCTTTTGCCCTCTAAATTAGTCATATAGCCTAAGTGCATCCTCTCCATTCTGAGAGGGAGGGCGAGGCAGTGCTGTCTGATAGGCCTCGGGGCAGGCGCATGAACAGCTGAGTCAGAGTTCCCTTGCTTCCTTTTCGGGCAACAATGTCAATTTGCCGGCCTATGGCTGGGCGGTGCCCTCAGCATCTCATTCAGATTCGTACACTGGACCCCACAGCGGGCCTGGCCTGTCGGTCAGGTAACTGAGGTTTGGAATAGCCTAGTGTTTCCCCAAGAGCGGGCCCCGAGGCACCAGTAGGTTGTGGGAAGGGTTGAGGTGGGTTGCCTGTCACTGCCCCCTAGCATGTTTGCCCCGCACCTGACCGCTAGCTCCACCCACAGGCAACAGCTTGGGGAGAGAGGTTCGGGCAGCATGGCGGAGGAAATGGCAGGAGCCAGCAGTGGAGAATTAGTCGCCTGGGAGGTTGTAGAATCTCCATCATTGGAGATATCTGAGAGCAGTTTGGACAGACACCTGTCAGGGGTGATCTAGTTGGTGCTTGGTCCTGCCGTGAGGGCAGGGGACTGGACTCAATGACCTCGAGGTCCCTTCCAGTTCTAGGATTCTATTCTATTCTATGATGTGATGATGGATCCCCAAAAAGGACAAAATGCTGTTGGGTGGGTTGCTGTAGTAAACAGTCTGGGAACTCCTGAAATAGTCCACCTCCATTCACTGAGAAGTCTGGAGGTGTGCCTAACGTAGTGAATACAAGCAGAGAGAGGGTAAGTTTAGAAGATAGGATACACAAAGAACAAGTTAAAAGTCACTTAGGAAAGTTAGATGTCAGCAAGTCACCAGGTCCTGATGAAATGCATCCCAGGATACTCAAGGAGCTGATAGAGGAGGTATCTGAGCCTTTAGCTATGATCTTTGAAAAATCATGGCAGACAGGGGAGATTCCAGAAGACTGGAAAAGGGCAAATATTGTGCCCATCTATAAAAAGGGGAATAAAAACAACCCAGGAAACTATAGACCGGTCAGTTTAACATCTGTCCCAGGGAAGATAATGGAGCAGGTAATTAAGGAAATCATATGCAAACACTTGGAAGGTAATAAAGTGATAGGGAATAGCCAGCATGGGTTTGTGAAGAACAAGTCATGCCAAACTAATCTGATAGCTTTCTTTGATAAGATAACGAGCCTTGTGGATAAGGGAGAAGCGGTGGATGTCATATACCTAGACTTTAGTAAGGCATTTGATACGGTCTCGCATGATATTCTTATTGATAAACTAGGCAAATATAACTTAGATAGGGCCACGATAAGGTGGGTGCATAACTGGCTGGATAACCGTAGTCAGAGAGTTGTTGTTAACGGTTCTAAATCCTGCTGGAAAGGGATAACAAGTGGAGTTCCTCAAGGGTCTGTTTTGGGACCCGTACTGTTCAATATCTTCATCAATGATGTAGATATTGGGATAGAGAGTACGCTTATTAAGTTTGCAGATGATACCAAACTGGGTGGGGTTGCGACTTCTTTGGAGGATAGGGACATAATTCAAAATGACCTTAGCAAGTTAGAGAAATGGTCAGAGGTAAACAGGATGAGGTTTAATAAAGAGAAATGCAAAGTGCTCCACTTAGGAAGGAACAATCAGTTCCATACATACAAGATGGGAAGCGACTGTCTAGGAAGGAGCATGGCGGAAAGGGATCTAGGGTCATAGTGGACCACAAGTTGAATATGAGTCAACAGTGTGATGCTGTTGCAAAAAAAGCAAATATGATTCTAGGTTGTATCAACAGGTGTGTTGTAAGCAAAACGCGTGAAGTCATTCTGCCGCTCTACTCTGCACTAGTTAGGCCTCAGCTGGAGTACTGTGTCCAGTTCTGGGCGCCACATTTCAAGAAAGATGTGGAGAAATTGGAAAGGGTACAGAGAAGAGCGACAAGAATGATTAAAGGTCTAGAGAACATGACCTATGAAGCCAGGCTTCATGAACTGGGCTTGTTTAGTTTGGAAAAAAGAAGATTAAGGGGGGACATGATAGCGGTTTTCAAATATCTAAAAGGGTGTCACAAGGAGGAAGGAGAAAATTTGTTCCTCTTGGTTTCTGAGGACAGGACAAGGAGTAATGGGCTTAAAGTGCAGCAAGGGAGGTTTAGATTGGACATTAGGAAAAAATTCCTAACTGTCAGGGTGGTCAAATATTGGAATAAATTGCCAAGGGAGGTGGTGGAATCTCCCTCTCTGGAGATATTTAAGAACAGGTTAGATAGACATCTGTCAGGGATGGTGTAGGTGGAGCTTGGTCCTGCCTTGAGGGCGGGGGGCTGGACTCGATGACCTCTCGAGGTCCCTTCCAGTCCTATTATTCTATGATTCTATGGATCAGATATAGCCAGGGAAGGAGAGACTGTGGATAGCAGAGGTGTACCAAGGTCCAGCGTGACCGTCCATGAGAGTAGGAACCTACTGTACCTGTCTCAGAGCCTCAGAGAACTGGTACTGGGAATACACGCCCAGGAGGAGAAACTGCAGCTCTGTGTGCACTGGAAATATGGGCCAAATTCATCCTTGATGGAAGTCCAGAAAGTCCATGGAGTTACATCAGGGACGAAATCTGCCTGGTGGATCGTAAAATATTCAAATATATTTGAATATTTTATTTTTAATCTCCTCTCCCTTTCCCCCCCATACAAAATACAGAGCAGAAAGCAATTTACACCTGGGAACAGACCACTCTTTGATACAACACAGTGAAAAATCCTAACTAATGCTTTTGCCTCTTTTTTTTTAATTCCAGCTGAATTGAAAACTCCTCGCACATGCTGTTACAGTTTAAGGACTGCTGGCATCTCTGCTACTGAGAGGAAGAAGAGCTGTAAGCTGAATGTTCTGCAGCTGAGAACGGCATGTTGGAAGCAGAAAGCCTGAGCAGATGGGCTAGTGATTACTGACACTAAACGTTATGGTCTTTTCTCCTTTTAAAAAAAAAAAACTCTTGAATTCTAGCAACAGGGGGAAAAATAATTACAAAGAGTACAGGAAAGTGGCTTGATTTTAAAAACAGGGTATGCGTCGTGTTCATTTCTGATACCGAACCATGGGGGAGAAATTAACACTCGCTGGGTTTGTTAGAGAAAAATCTAACAGCGGGCTCATTGTATTCAAGAGTTTGACAATGTTATTGTCCTTCCAGAGCTTTTTCTTCTTAGAGAGCTGGTGTACACTACAGGCTTTCGCTTGAAATTAAAAATGAAATACAGGAGAGGAGGAAAAAGGACCCTACCTCTACATACTGCACCCAGCAGTGTCCGCTGTTAACAATGGGCCACATTGTGAGACCCCAACTCAGACCATGTTAATGTGCCCAGCATTTCAGTGGCACCACTCCCAGAGTGAGCTACTTGGTGTGTGCAGTGGTATCAAAATCTGGCCCTATGTGAGCCACAGAAAAAGTCCTGCCCATGGCCTTGCCTGGCCTCCACAAGAGCATATTGCTTGTGCCTTTCTTCTGCTGGGGTGCAAGTCACCTGGAGAGAAAGGGGGGAGACCATCGTCCAGCCCAGGGTCTGCACCAAACATGGGGCAGGATCAGCGCGCTGAGGGGACCAATCGGTGCAGTCCTTATGGCCGATGGAGACTGCCAAGTCCCTGTGTGTGCTCAGAAGCTCCAGGTGGGAGAGTGTGTGAAGAGGAACCATGCCATTGGGGGAGGAGGGACAGGGTGGGTATGGCTCTACAGCCCACCTCCTAGACAGGGACTGTGTATACATCAGAGTCTAGCTCTATTTGGTCCCATAGGGGACACTGTCAACAATGGAGAAATAGTTGGGATGTCAGATATCGATTAATTTAATAATCACATAACTGCGTCAAATCGTAGCGGTTACACGACTATTGGCTAGTCCCTGGGGGTGAGCTGGCAGCCAGTGTGCTCCTGGCCCCACTCCTGGCGACACCCCTGCGACCCTGCACTGCTGCCTCCCTATCAGAGGCAGAGATGGCATCCCAGAAAGAGGTAGTAGCTTGAGGGAGGGTGGCAGATAGAGGTAGCAGCAGCGGAGAACGGGGAGGCAGTGCTGGGGAGCTGGGGAGTGTGGGAGAGCCAGCTCTCCCCCAAGCACTGGTGCCTGCCTGCCCCTGCCACCCCCCACTACCTCTGTGGGAGGCAGAAAGGAGAGGGGGGGCTTGGTGGCTCCCTGACACTGGCACACACAGAGAGCTGGCTTAAAAGCCACGTGTGTCAGCTCCCACTTGTCCTCCCCACACTGGTAGAGAGGCAGCAGCACAGTGGAGCAAGTGGCTCTGTGGGAGCCAATATGTGCGGGTAGCCAGCTTGAAAGCCGGTTACCTTCATGTACCGGCTCCTGCCTACCCCCTTACCCGCTGCATTGCTGCCTCTCTATCAGAGGCAGCAGCACGGGGTGGGGGGCTGGAGGGACAGGCAGCTCCATGGGATCCGATGCTCATGGCTCCTGCCTCCCCTCCCCCTGACTTACTGCCTCTGATACAGAGGCAGCAGGGGGCACTGTGTGTAGTCAGCAGGATTAACCGATAAACCCAGGTTTATCGGTTAATTGTGTAATCAACTACACATTAGCATTCCTAAGGAATAGTATATGATCCTGCCATTAAAGGTTGTCGCATAACACATGCACACAAAGGGTTGAATTTAGCTTGTGCAGACAAAGGTAATTCCGTCATTTTCTAACTTTGAGTACCTGGCTTTGCAATGTTAATAGTGATCGTTTCACGTATTTTGTGTCATTTCCTAGTGTTTAATAAAACCAAAGTGAGGAAACAGATCCATCATGTGGCAACCTATTGACGCCCCCATGACTCATGGGAGGGCTGGAACCTTTAGATCTGCGAAGCTCTTCCACTTGCACCAAGAAGACAGCCAATGGTAATAGTCGGTTATCATCTTTTACATGTTGCCCGCACTAGAGGCCAGTAGGTTTCACAGCTAAGATGTCACAATATCCTATAATGCCAAATATAGGTGGGAAAAAGTACACAAGGGAGACAGAAGTCCAAATGAAAAAGCCTCCTGATATCAACTCGAAGATCAGGCCTGGTCAACAAGAACAGCCGAGACTGAAAAAATCAATGAATCAAAATGGGTGTGTTGGATATTAGACCTAATTGGGCTTCTCCTTCGTGGCTGACACCTCAGTCATCTACT
Organism: Pelodiscus sinensis; assembly: GCF_052426305.1. Classification (NCBI taxonomy): domain Eukaryota; kingdom Metazoa; phylum Chordata; order Testudines; family Trionychidae; genus Pelodiscus; species Pelodiscus sinensis. The sequence continues at coordinate 5,751,199 of NC_143054.1, forward strand.
GGGGCCTCAGACCTTTATCCTAATCCTGAAAGATTTTCTGACCAGACCAGGCCAGAGGAAAGGACCCTAATGACATTGCCACCTCTTCTCAGCCTACTAATACCAGTTCTCTGGCCACACCTCAGCTCCTCATCAGGTCCGTTCCCCAGATTCCCGGTCCCCTTGTCCACCCAATCTCAGTCTCCCCATCTCTTCTCATCTCCCCTCCCTCATTGCCAATTAGCTCCCAATCCTCTCTCCCGTTTTCCTCACTGCAGATCCGTCCTCATCTCTTCCCTAGCTCCTGTCCTGGGCTCCAGTCTCTTCCTCCCTCATACACATCTGAGTTCCAGTCTCCCTGTACAAGCAACCCCGGGCTCCACTTCCTCCTCTTAGCTCCCACCTCCAGTCACCCCAAACAACTCCCAGTCACAGCTTCTCTCTTCCTTCGCTCCCTCTCTAGTCTCAGGCTCTTGAGGCTCCTCATCCTGACCTGCTCCTTTCCTTCCTCTGCTTTGATGTTTCCCTCCTCAGGATTCAGGTCACGCGGCTCCCTCTTCCACATTGCCCGGGGGCCAACAAAGTGGGTTGTGGAGAGCACAGGAGACAGGAAGGTAGGATCCAGCCCCTCTCCAGCCCAAAGCATGGGTGCTGGAACTAGGGGTGCTGGCGGTGCAGCAGTACCCCCTGGTCTGACGTGGTTGCCATCAAATTCAGGATTTATGATTGTGTTCAATGACGTTCAGCAACCTCACCATACAAAGTGTTCAATGGTCCAGCACGTGCAGGAGCTGAAATTGCAGGACAGCCGGGAAGTTTGGCCACGTCAGAGCCGTGAGGGGGCAGCGCATGATCATTGCTCTGAGGGGATCGTTTGGTCAGCACTGGGAGGAGGGGAGATGAGTTAGGCCAGGCCCAAGGTGGATGGAATCTTTGGAGATTTTAGCTGCTCAATTCTTAGAAGCCTCTACTGAGCACGTGCAAACTGAGATTTTTTTTGGAAGATTCATATAACGTGGCCAGACTTGGAGGGATGTTCACAAGAACAGCAAATGGCTCATCCCTGATACACAGGCTTCCTCCAGCCAAACGGCAAGTTCCTGCTCCAAAGCCTCGGGGTACGCCATCCTCTCACAGAAGAGGCTGTCAGTATATTTGTTAACATTTCAAAGCAACATGTTTTTTCTTTAGTTTTGTTCATAGAAACAACCAAACTGTTTGGGCTGAAGCTTTGAACAGTGAAATTTGCCCTGAGGCAGACACCTCGTGTGGACAATTTCAGCCCAAATGGTTAAAGTTGGATGAAGTTCTATGCAAGAGAAAAAGAATCATAAACTGGGAAGTGTGAGGCGCTCTTCATAATAGGCAGTGCTACCAGTCTGGCCTCAAGGATGTCGAGTCTGCAATTAAACAGCCACCATTAGCCCAGCTAATTCAGTTTCATAGGGTATGTCTACACTCCCACCCTAGTTCGAACTAGGGTGGCTAATGTAGGCAATCGAACTTGCAAATGAAGCCCGGGATTTAAATATCCTGGGCTTCATTTGCATGTTCCCGGGTGCCGCTATTTTTAAATGACCTGTAGTTTGAACTACCTGCCCGCAGCTACACGCGGCAAGGACTAGGTAGTTCAAATTAAAGCTCCTAATTCGAACTACCATTGTTCTTCCTGCAAGGAGGTGTAGCCGCGGGCAGGTAGTTTGAACTACAGGGCATTTAAAAATGGCGGTGCCCGGGAACATGCAAATGAAGCCCGGGATATTTAAATCTTGGGCTTCATTTGCAAGTTCGAATGCCTACATTAGCCACCCTCGTTCGAACTAGGGTGGCAGTGTAGACATACCCACAGGGCTTTGCGTCAAGGGCTATAAAATGATGGTGCAGATATTTGGGCCTGGGCTAGAAGACAAGGCTGGGACCCCACGAGTAGGAGGGTCCAGAGCCCAAGCTGGAATGTCTGCACCACCATTTTAGAGCCCCCAGTCCGTGCCCTGCAAGCCTGAGACAGCCGACACAGGCCAGCCCCAGGTGTTTAACTGCAGTGTACAGGTCTATACCCCTATACTCTCGGGTACTATACCTGCCCCTGAATCTATCTGCCAGGTTTTATGGGTTCACAATTACACCCTTAATTTTTCAAGTGCTTTTCGTTCTCATGTCGCTATTTGAAACACCCACACAAAACACAGGAAACCGACCAAGGGTACATCAACACTGCATTTTAAAATCTGCCGTGGCAAATCCGAGCCCACGTCTACAGCCTGGGATGTGAACTACCGTGCTAAAAAGCAGCAGCATAAACAGTCATACTTTGAAGCCTCAGGAGCAGGGTGGTTTTCAGAGACCAAGTCACTGGCTGTGTCTAGACTGGCAAGTTTTTCCACAAAAGCAGCTGCTTTTGCGGAAAAACTTGCCAGCTGTCTACACTGGCTGCTTGAGTTTCTGCAAGAACATTGACGATCTCATGTAAGGAATCAGTGCTTCTTGCAGAAATACTATGCTGCTCCTGTTCGGGCAAAAGTCCTTTTGCGCAAAAGGGCCACTGTAGACAGCTCACATTTGTTTTGCGCAAAAAAGCCCTGATTGCGAAAATGGCGATCGGGGCTTTTTTGCGCAAAAGCGCGTCTAGATTGGCACAGATGCTTTTCCACAAAAAGTGCTTTTGCGGCAAAGCGTCCGTGCCAATCTAGACGCTCTTTTCTGCAAATCTTTTAACGGAAAACATTTCCGTTAAAAGCATTTGCGGAAAATCATGCCAGTCTAGACGTAGCCATTATGTTTATGTAACGCCGATAGGGGGAACTGAACCTGGGACCTCTGGAGCTTGAAAGTTTGTGCATGAGCTAAAAACCAGCTGGCGCTCAGCTAAGGCTGTAGAGAACACGTATTCTTGCTCTCTGTAGGGCATGTCTATACTTACCCCAAGATTGATCAATCTTCTAGCATTCGATTTAGTGGGTCTAGTATAGACCTGTAAACTGAACGTTGAGGGTAGCCTCTACCAGCGTCTAGTACCCCTCCTTTTGCTAGGAGTAAGAGACGCCGATGGGAGTGTTTGCTCCCATCAGTCTCCCACTGTGTGGACGCCACCAAGACTCGGCTTAAGGTAAGTCTACTCCAGCTATGGATTTTGTGTAGCTGGAGTTGCGTACCGTAAGCCAATCTTCCTGGTCTAGTATAGACCAGGCTTGTAAGTGGTGTAAGTGCCACTGTGCAGGGGACAGTACATCACACCCAGTGCTGAGACTCAAGCATTGAGACTAGCTATTGTGGGTTAAAAATACTGTGTAAACCTACCCTGAGCCTACAGGGGAAACTGAATATGCACAAGGCACCACCCAATGCGCAAAATAAACTGGGAAAAACAGAAAAACAAATTTTTCAATTTTCAGCGCCATTTGTACAATAGCAGGTGGAATTTCAGACCAAAGGGTGAATTTTATGTCAACCGTTCTATATCATCTATGTCAGTTAGAGAAAATTCTTGTTTTTTGCAGTTAAAGTGCTCAGACAATTCCCACAATATTCTGCTTCTTGACCTCAAGAAACTATGGGTATGTCTACACTACAAAGTTAATTCGAACTAACAGCCATTAGTTCAAATTAACTCTCATAGGCGCTACACAGGCAAACCGCTAGTTCGAACTTAATTCGAACTAGCGGTGCGCTTAATTCAAACTAGGTAAACCTCATTCTACAAGGACTAAAGCCTAGTTTGAATTAAGTAGTTCAAATTAAGGGCTGTGTAGCCACTTAATTTGAACTAGTGGGAGGCTAGCTCTCCCCAGCTTGCCCTGGTGGCCACTCTGGGCACCACCAGGGAAACTCGTCTGCCCCCCTCCCGGCCCTGGAGCCCTTAAAGGGGCACGGGCTGGCTACGGTGCCCGTGCCAGGTGCAAACCTGCCAGCACCCAGCCAGCAGACCCTGCACCTGGCACGGCACGAGCCAGCTACCCGCTGCCACCCAGCCCTCCGCCTCTTCCCGAGAACAGGCTGGTGGCTCCTAGGAGCCTGCCCGGGGCCGCAAGAGCTGGGCGCCCGCCTGGTCTAGTGCGGAGATCGTGGACCTCATCCAGGTTTGGGGGGAGGCCTCCAACGTCCACGACCTCCGCCCTAGGCACAGGAAAGCGGCCATCTAGGGCAGAATAGCTGCCAGCCTGGCCACCAAAGGCCACATGCGAACCCAGGAGCAGGTTTGCGTGAAAATCAAGGTGCTCCAGTGAGACTCCCGACCCTGAGCTTAGAACATAAGACAGGCTGTACTGGGTCAGACCAAAGGTCCATCTAGCCCAGTGGCCTGTCTGCCGACAGTGGCCAACACCAGCTTCCCCGGAGGGGATGGACCAAAGACAATGACCAAGCCATTTGTCTCGTGCCATCCATCTCCAGCCTTCCACAAACAGAGGCTAGGGACACTGTTCCTACCTCCTGAATAATAGCACTCCATGGATCCAACCTCCATGACTTTATCTAACTTCTCTTTAAACTCTGTTCTAGTTCTAGCCTTCACAGCCTCCTGTGGCAAGGAGTTCCACAGGTTGACTATTTGCTTTGTGAAGAAGAACTTTCTTTTATTACTTTGAAGCCTGCTACCCATTCATTTCATTTGGTGTCCTCTAGTCCTTCTATTATGGGAACTAATGAAGAACTTTTCTTTATGCACCCTCTCCACACCACTCATGCTTTTATAGACCTCTATCATATCCCCCCTCAGTCTCCTCTTTTCTAAGCTGAGAAGTCCCAGTCCCTTTAGCCTCTCTTCATATGGGACCTGTTCCAAACCCTTGATCATTTTAATTGCCCTTTTCTGAACCCTTTCCAAGGCCAAAATATCTTTTCTGCGGTGAGGAGATCACATCTGTACACAGTACTGAAGATATGGCGTACCATAGTTTGATACTTCCCCTCCTCCTTCTTCCCCTGGCTTCCCCCTTCCAGCTCCCTCCTCCCAGGTTTCCCCCTCCCCTCTCTCACCCTCTCTCTTCTCCTCTCCCACCTCCTTTTTCCAGTCTCCCCAGAGGTTAATCCCCCCTCCCCCCAGTTTTGTTAAATAAAGAAAGTTTCTATGCTTGAACACACGGGTCTTTTATTTTGTACATCAGGAAGGGGGGCTAAGGAGTGTTAAGTGGAAGGAGGTGAGGGAGGAATGGGGCACGAGCCCCTGATGGGGAGGACTGGGGTGGCTCTGCAGGCTCCTCGGGGTGGAAGCTCTCCTGCAGGGCCTCCTGGATCCTGACAGCCCCCTGATTAACCCCCCCGGATGGCAGCCTGCAGCAAGTGCAGCCGGGCTGATAGCCGAGTGCTGTGATGTGCCGAGTGTAGGCACTCCAAGACAGGACTGTTTTGCTGTCCCTCATCGAGGTAGACAAGCAAGTGGGGAACCCTGAGAATTGTCTGTCCGGGGTGGGGGTTAGGTCCCTTTAAGCACAGCCCTCGGCTAGCCTGAGACAGCAGCTCCAGTCCTAACCTGATGCCCTGCCGGCACTGCTTCCGGCCATCCTTAACTTTGGTTCAGGGTCCACTCAATGTGGACATGCTAATTCGAACTTGTTTTTAGGTCTAGATGCACTAGTTCAAATTAGCTTCGTTCAAATTAACTAATTCGAATTAAGTTAGTTTGAATTAGTGCTGTAGTGTAGACACACCCTATGTTCTTTGAGGGTTGGACGTTCTAAACCAACAGTCTCTGAACTCAATCCAGAAGGAAAGCAGGAAAGAACGGGAGACCTTCTATTAAGAGAATCTGACTTTTTAGTAAGTGTTGGCAGCGTAGACAAAAGATCACTCACTGCGGTCAGTGGTAAGACACAGAGGAGGATCTGCATCAGCAAAATGTTTTCACTATAAACCTCATGCCCTTAAACTTTAACAATCAGTCAAACTCTGCAATCCTCTCAAAGATTTTTAACAGCCATGAAACTCTTTGGCAGAAGTCACACAGGAATTCTGAAGTCGAATCCTTAACAGTAATAAAAGAATAAGATTTTAATGTCATCTGTAATAATTGAGCCTTTGAGGTGGTATTTTTGTCTATAATCAAAGCTCTTATCACTCGATAGCTTCCAAAGAAGAATAGAGAGGAGTAATTGAAATGTTACATCTTCATTCAGAGACTCCACCACTTAACACGCAAAAATAAAATGAAGGGTGCAAAGAATGTCAGCATTGGACGATTAGATGAATAGTTCTCTCCTTGAAATACAGGCACTTGTATCAAGGACATATATCATCAATAATGACAACAGGCAGCATTTGTCTCTGCAATTTAACGGGATTCAGAGCCTGTTACTTAAATGGTAATAACATAAATGAAGGCTGATAGACACTAGTCCTTGTAGTTAGGAGATACTAGCCTTTGAGATCAAAGGCTGGGGATCATATTGTATAATAAACAATAGCATTACCTATGTACTGTATTAAAAATAAATATCCCTATACAACCATGGTCACATGTACCCACAGAACTTGATCCCAGCTTTCACACTCCCCTGTACTAGATCAATTTGACTTGAACAAAACCACTTGTGAGATACCACTTCACACTACGTTACTTAGGAAAAGGAAAGGTTCTTTTTGGGTTTTTTCTCCTTGTCATTTCAGATAAACGGTGATACTTGTCTTTAAAATAAACAGAGTAGAGACAGATAACATCGGAAGAGTTTAATTTTACATCTGTTATCCAGTATTTTAACATTTCTCAGGGAATCCACAGAACGTAAAACAATAAAAGTTCAGAGGAATGTGGGGCTGGTTTAATTTCATGTGGGGAATGTGCATTTTTAGCGTAATTTCCACATTCGTTGTCCATCCCCGGGTCACCAGAACATTCACCGTGCATGAATGGACCCAGTCTCATGTGGATCCATGAAGTTGGGGGACTAATCCTGTGATCTGTTCTACAGTGAAATCCTATTTCTCCATAGGGGGCCCCTCTTCTTTGGATCCGACCCACTGTTGTCAACTGTCTAGCCTACCAGAGTTTTGTCCCAACAACAGACTCAGTTGAACAGTGGGAAGCTCTGCTTAGAAATCCATGGCATGACATGGACCTACAGTTTTGAGAATTGAAAAGAAAAGATTTACCTTCACTGTTTTTTCTTCTCCACACAGTGTCCTGCTAGTATCTCACCTATCTCTTGGCAAAGAACACTGAGATTCCTGGGGTCTAACAGAGACCACGTACACCCACGTTTTATTCTAAACTGAACGCAAACTAAGAATCATATTTGTTGATTTTGACACACTTGCTTAACAGGACATGTGGGCAGGTTTTCTTGGCGGAGTTGGGTCAAGAATTTTCTGGTGCTGGCTGAGGGGAAATGTGATCTATAGATCTAAGAACCAAACAACACTCCTTCTCGGGAAATATCACATTACTATGTTTGAGTCATTTTCAACCCACAATGTGTGCACATAGCTTTAACAGGTGATTTAAATTGTGCAAAACAACCAGTTGTATAGCACGGAATCTGAGTCTAATTCTGCTTAGTCAAAACCCAGATTTAAGAAAATGAATAAAATGCAGACCCGGCCTAGGAAGGCGTTGGTCAGGGCACTCTTCATAAGGAACTGTCTTGTACGTCGTGCCCAGGATCACAGTTTCTGACTGTCACTGCCACTGGGTTGCTGTGCAAAACTGTGCACTTTCTGCTGATGCAAAGCCTACTGAAGTCAATGAGAGTTTGGCTCAGACTCTTATTTCCTTTGTGTCTCATTTTGTCCACTTGTAAAATAGTGACATTGCTACTTCCTGACTCTACTTGATAGAGAGGCAGTAAAGTGTCAGAGAGGTAATTTATAGACATTGTTCAACATAATGAGTGCCTTGAGATACCGCCACTTGGGAACATCTCCTTAGACTCTTGAATAATCTGAAATACGGACAACCCAGTTTCTCTGCCAGACTGAGTGTTCTTGTCCATGCTAAAGTCCTATTAACTCCATTTATGGTACTCATTATGCCTCTCATTTTGGCAGAGAACCCAGGTAGTCTGTAATTCAGAGCATTTGGGACTTTAAGAAGGAGGTAATCCTGTTTAAGCCACAGCAATAATTTTTAAGCAGCAGCGGAAGAATCAACTCTTTTCTCCTTCCACTCTTTTGGGACCTTAACGAAGCTGTTCATTTTTAGCAACAGCTTTACCATTCACCTTGAACTAGCTTGTGAAACGCACCAAGAGCCTTGAATGAAACATACTATAGGCAGCCTCATTTAACTGCACAATGGCTTACTCTTACTCTTACTGACTGAATCCCACTACGACCCAGCTGCCCAATGCTCGGCCCCGCCCCTTCAAAAAGATCAATCAACGAAAAATGGCAGTGACAAGAAAGGAGGAGATACTGATTAAATATTTAAAGTGTTACTGTAAATGAATGAGAGGCACAAGCCAGTTCAGTAATGAGCTTCCCTCTGAACCATGGGAAATTTACACTAATGCTGCACTCGACTCCTTCGGGTCTCTCCCACAGGCTAGCCAAACTCCCTCTGGTTGCCAAGCAGCCACAATGCATAATGTATGCGTATATGCTAGGCATTTAACGGACGCACTTTCCATGCAATAAAATAGCCACGGGGCCCAAATCACAAAATGCTCCTTTCTGACTGGCCAGAAAAGTCCCGAGAGAAGTTTGATTCTTGGCATGACTTACAGCAACAAGATCGTCACATAAAGTTAAAGGGGTCCATTAAATATAGTTCACTAAAAAAAATGATAAAAAGTATCTTGTGTGGGTATTACACCTCCCACTTTCTCCCAAGGAGGAAGGAAAAGAGGAAACCAAAGGAACCAGCACTATACAGATTTACTATTTTTTTCAAGTGAACTGTCACAAAGGATCTAATGCTTGTGGGTCTGTGTTATAGATCACATGTGCTATACGTCAAATTCTTCTCTCTCACTCATAGTGCGGCTATCCTTACTGTTTTTCCTGTCTAGTCTATCTTCTGCACTTGCAAGACTTAAAGAGATTCCACAGAGATGTCTGTGGAAGTCCCACTCATGGTACACATGCAAAATTAATAAAAGCCAGTGCCTATATGGCATTTCTCATTAGTAGATGCCAAATCTCTTTATGAAGGAGGTCTGTATTATCCCCATCTTACATTTTGGGAAACTGAGGCACAAAGCGGAGAAATGACTTCCTACTGATCACACAGCAGGCTGAGCTCAGACCCCTATGCTACATCCACTGCACCATGGCAGTCTGAAGAGTAGACTGTATTTTGTACACAAAAAGTGGCATTTCAATGCGTTAACAAAAAAATCAGGAATTTCCTAAGACTGTTGTGTTAAACCTGGAAGCCCCAACTCGGAAGAATGTCCTTTGGCTTCATCAGGAGTTTGCCTTGATAAAAATGGAGTGAGAACTGAGAGAGAACCTCACAGCTTGGCTGATCCAGCTTGCTGCTGAGCTGGGTTCCTGCAACTCCCTGAAGGGTATACTCTGTTTCTACCCCATCTATGTCAGTAATGCTGAGTGAAAACAGAGCAAAGGCTTGTAGAGGTGGCTCAATGATTTCCATAGCAATTGAAGGAACTCAGCAGTTGGCAGGAAGGTGCTTGGTACAAGGTCTATATCAGTTGCTCTAACCAGTTTACATCAGTTGCTACACCAAAGAAGATGAAATAAGGTTAGCAACTAATGGGCATTTCCATAAGGTGTCCAAGCCTGTTGTACCCTCTTTCCCTGTTGCCCTGTGAACATGAAAAATACAGCACTCGCTGGTAACAGATATTTTGCTGTGCCTCTAAGGCCATGTCTTCACTGCGCAGAAGATTGATGCTGCCATGATCGATCTTCCGGAGTTCGATTTACCAGGACTAGTAAAGACCCGCTAAACTGAACTCAGAGGGTGCTCTTATTGGCACCTGGTACTCCTGCTCTTCATGAGGAGCAAGGGAAGCCGACAGGATTGTTTACTCCCATTGGCCTCCCACTGTGGAGACCGCGCAGAAACTTGAATGAAGGTACATAGACTACAGCTACATAATTAATGTAACTGGAGCTGTGTATCATAATTCGACTTTCCCGTGTAGTGAAGACATGGCCTGACATACATAAGGTAGTTTCCCCCCATTTGCAGCAGTGCACAGAGCTCTTTCATATGATAAATTCTGCTAATCTACATCCCTCTGGTATGTTTCTGCTTTACAGCAGATGAAAAGACCGCTATTCAAAAGGAAAACTGCAATATGTGCTGCATGAAATGCCAGCTGGGGGTGAGAGAAGAAATGTAGTTGCAGATCTTTGATCTAACCCTGCATCAATAAAACATTCATCTTTCTAAACAGAGCAGTCTTACTAGAACTGCACTTTTGAGAACACCGTGGCCTGCTCACCTGTAATTGCCTTGAGAATGTTTTATTGGTGTGTCTTGTAGTATTGTCAAATGTCAACAACATTCTATACATCCCTTTTTAGCAATGAGAGTACATTAGCCTGCATTGTTATTTAGATTTGTAATTAACAACAAGTCCATGTCTCAAACTGATAACATAACAGGATACTAGTTATTCAATATATTATTTATATTTAGAATTTATTCTTAGTGACGCATCAGAATATCAGTATTGCAGCTACCAGAATGTTTCTGAATTCCTTTTGCATGTAACACACAGACACAACATTTACATAGTGCAGGGCGTAATGTATTTTTACAAATGCATAATAAGGGGCCAAATACTGAATCTTTAGTCCTTATTCACCCCAAGTTGCCTTTGAAATCAATGGGCCAAATCTTGAGGGTTTTACTCAGCTTTTACTTACTGTTTATTGAGTCCTTACTTGGGCAAATGCTCATTGCTTTAAAGGGGTTAAAAGCTCTGGAAAAAACCCGCAAGATTACTCCAATGAGATTTTTGCTGGTGTAAAAATTCTTTTAAAAGTTGGGACTTCAGAACTGAGTCACATTCTGCAAGGGTATGCAGTCTTTATTATGCAAATAGTCCCATTAAAGCTAAGAGGATTACTCTTCTGAATAAAGGCTGCAGGCTCTAGACAGTTATAGGGCTCTCATACCTGAAGGCTGTGTCTACACTGGCAAGTTATTCTGGAAAATCAGCCGCTTTTCCGGAAAAACTTGCCAGCTGTCTACACTGGCCGCTTGAATTTCTGGAAAAGCACTGACGATCTCATGTAAAATTGTCAGTGCTTTTCCGGAAAAACTATGCTGCTCCCGTTCGAGCAAAAGTCTTTTTCCGGAAAACTGTTCCGGAAAAGGGCCAGTGTAGACAGCACAGTAGTGTTTTCCGCAAAAAAGCCCCGATCGCGAAAATGACGATTGGGGCTTTTTTGTGGAAAAGTGCATCTAGATTGGCCACAGACGCTTTTCCGCAAAAAGTGCTTTTCCGGAAAAGCGTCCTGCCAATCTAGACGCGCTTTTCCGAAAATGCTTTTAATGGAAAACTTTTCCGTTAAAAGCATTTCCAGAAAATCATGCCAGTGTAGACATAGCCATAGGGTGAAAGCACCAGTCAGGAAGAGTGCACCTTTAAACTCTCTCTCTCTCATTGCAGAGAATTGTCACAGACACAGGGAGAGCAGTATAGCAGTATAGTATCACCATTCATTCCTCACCATAGCTTGTTCCTTCTGAAGCTCAGCCTCTAGTCGGTAGTTGGTGTCTAGATCAATCTGATGCTGGTTGTATTCGCATTATAGTCTTGGGCATCATATTCTCTGGGGGGGAGGGTTTTGCAGTGTCGTCACCATCAGAATTGTTTTGATTGTAGCCAATCCTGTTCCAGGATTTTACATCCTATTCTCCTTCTAACTTCTTCATTCACATCAAAATTGTTCTATTTCACACAGGCCAGCTTTCAAAGAACTCTCCTCTTTCCTGCCTCCAGCCTTCTGAAGTCTGTTTTGTTTAATGCAGCTGCTTGCAGACCATAGAGTGATATCATGAGGACACTGGTTTGATACATTTACACTTTGGTATCAAACACATTTGAATAAATCTATAATTTGCATAATTTCTGAGCAGCACTCATAGTTAAGGAATATCTCCTTTTAACTTTATCTTTAATGGGAGTATCTGCACTAAGCTTCCTAGGCACGTAAGGTTTTACTTGTTTTACGACTTCACCACTGCTTCATTTAAAAACTTTCCCTATTCTCCCATGTCCAAGAGGCAACAACTTTGTCTTCTTGGCATTTGTGGTGAGTCCAAGTAGACTATACCAATTTTCCACATAGCAAAGAGTATCAGCATTAACTCAGAGGTGTCTGCCCATTGTATGATGATATCTGCATAACTCTCTGGGTCGTTGTGAGGAGGTGGACCATGGCCTGAGGCCAGAAAAGGGTCATAGAGAAGCCCTCCAAGGAGGCTAGAGCATCTGTCAGGGTCCAGGAAGGCTTATAAAAGAATCTGCAAAGCACAGCTGCAGTCAGTTGCATCCCAGATACTGGATAACTGGCTGGGTGAGGGAGCAGCAGCACCATGGACAGCTCCAAGAGAACAGCTGGTTAGACTAGTGGTCTCCAACCTTTTGATGCAGGAGATCACTTTTTGAATTTAAATGCAATCCAAGATCTATCTGAAACCCAAATATTCTAGCCCCGCCTTTTTTGTGCCCCTTCTCGGAGGCCCCGCCCCTGCACATTCCATCCTCCCCCCTTGATTTCACTAGGCTGGGGCAGAGAGTTGGGGTGCAGGTTCTGGCCTTGGATTAAGGGATCTGGAGTGTGAAAAGGGCTCTGAGCTGCAGGCAGTTGGGATATCAGAGGGGGTTCTAGGTGCAGGCTCTACGAGGGCATTTGGATGCAGTCAGTGGTGCTTGGGGTTAGGGATGCAGAAGGGGGTTCATGACTGGGGTAGGGTTTTGGAATGTGGGCTTCAGCTGGGCATTGTTTACCTCGGGTGACTCCCGGGTGGTGGTGCAGTGGGGCTAATGCAGGCTCACCCCTGCCCCAGCCCTGCACCGCTCCCAAAAGCAGCCAGCAAACTCCTTCCATCCCAAGCCCTGTTGTCCCCTCTCTGTTTTGTGGAGTTAGGATACAGAGTGGGAGAGGAGGCACCTTGACATCAGCACCCGTCCTCTCCCTCCCCTCCCCTGCCCTGCACAGCAAGTAGGAGGCTCCTGAGGGAACAGCTCCAAGGCAAAGGACAGGAGGTGAGCAGCAATGAGCAGCAATGGGGGGGAGGGACAGCTGAAATGCCAGCACTTGATGATAGCCTCTTGGCCAAACCGGTCAGGATCACCTGTCAGAAGTTCCAAGATACACCAGTAGATCCCCATCTACTACTTGGTGACCACTGGGTTAGTCTGTGGACTATAGAGAGACTGTATGATGAACTGTGATAGAGCCCTGAGGTAAGGCCTCCACTGTCTCCAGGAGGGGAAACCCTGGAGGCACCACTCTCTGAGTGGGGAATAGACTGAGAGACTACAGAGAGGGCACCGAGATGGCCCCTGGTAAAGGTGTACAAAGGGGTGTTTGCTTCAAACAGACGTGACTCGGCCGGAGGGCTGAGTTGCCAAGAGGCTGTTAAAAGGCTGAGAGTACAGGCACGCACACTTGGCCAGGTGGGGGCGCTCATGAGAGGTGAGTGCCGTCCCATTACAGTCACCCAATGACACACCCGGCAACTCATCTACCATTTTTAACATTCAGTTTAACAAGGTGAGAAACAATTGTGCTTCCATGTCCCTGTGTCTCATCACAAACTTTCACTTGGACTAGTTGCTTCATTTCCCACCAGTTCTTATGGTAGGTTGAAGTCTTCATCCATAGCTTTTATCAGGTAGTCCATACGATTTTGCTACTTTCCATAAAGCTTCCCTCCAAACCAAGTCAAATACATTCATCCCATCGATGGAAAAACAGCAACATTTTTCAATTCCTATTGCCACTATTTTTTCTATCACCTGTCAAACTATATCCAAAAAGGCAGCACACAAAAACCTGTTGGGCAACACTTTAATCTGCCTGGACACTCGTTAATGGATCTCCAAGCCCCCGTGTTGTTTCAGACCAATTCCACAAGCCAAATACTCAGGGAAGGACTAGAACTTAACTTCATTTACAAGTTTAATTCTTATGCAAATGGTATGAACAGGGACATCAGCTGGCTCGCACATTACCTTCCACATCCTAATGACTTAACCAACCAACCGAGGGGCTAATTGTTCTTATCAGCCTCTTGTAACTATTTGAACCACCTACTCACTATCGCTTTCTTCCCCTCTGCCCTTTGTTTTCTCTCTCCCCCGCCTTCCCTTATTTATTCTTGAATCTGGATTTCTAATGCTCCAGTCATCTGAAGTAGTGGGCTGCACCCACGAAACCTCATGATACCATTGACATGTTTTGTTAGTCTTTGAGGTGCTACTAGTCTATTTGCTGTTTTTTAAGTTTTTCCTGTTACAGACTAACTCTGCTCCTTCTGAAGCTTGTGAATATCTAATCAGTGCAACTGGAGTCTAAAGTTGCACTGTTCCTTACCTACCACTTCCCCTAAAATTGACCTTAATCTGTTAATTACGTTCATCACCATTTTTCTCAATACTGACAGTAAGTTAATACTGCTGTCATTATTGGGATCGGCAGGAACTGCTTTCTTCAATATTGGTACAACCATTGCATTTAGCTAGTTATCTGGTGCCACCTCTTGCTCCCAGACCTTCTTGTGTATTTTTTCTAATGCTTCAATAACACTTTTCCCAACAGCTTTCAGCAGCTCATCTGTCATATTGTCCATTCGGTGTTGGTAAGGTCTTCACTGAAGTGCTACCAAAGCTTTATTGCTGTAGTCTTTTGGTTATAGACAAGCCCTCCATCCTTAAGTGTTATCAGTAACCTTCTACAGCACTTTCAAACTTTTGTAGCATAGCTGTTGGAGATTAGCTAAACCCCTGGGAACTTCCAGGTCATTTGTTCAGCAAGCTTCCACAGGATGATGCAAAGCGAGGACTGCAAACCAGGGGCTCCTTACTTGCAGATTGGGAGAGTTTCGAATGCCACTATTTTCAAGTTATCCCTCCAAAAATAAAAGTAATTGACAATTATCTCAGCATTACACTCATATCAAAATAGAGTCTTAAGATTTAAACTGTTTTTCCTCTCTAACCTATAGCAGTTGCTACCAGCGTGACAACTACAGTAATTGGAGTTCTCTGATGGTATCATCATGTTCTCTTAGATCTAAGTGTGCTGTGTATTTACACTTTCTTGTCTGAGGTACAGCAGTGTTCTCTGTGTGACTTCCTTTCTATTGATGAGTTTTATGGCTCCCAGGGCGAGGCATCCAAGATGCCTTCAAGCTCAGTTAGATTAGTCTTTTCCCTTGAGACAAACCCATTAAGGAGCCTCTGCAGACCTGCCTCAAAGGGCATATTAAGACCTACCCATCATTATCTATTTCTTGACAGTCTACTAAGGTCCAGATCTATTAGTATTAACAAATCCTAGCTCTAAAGAACAGGTGGGATGGGGAATCTGAATCCACAGACAATACAACTGTCAGAGAACTGCAATTATAAGTAAGCACTTTCCATTTCCATAATAGCACATACTCATCATGTGCCTCACTCTAGGAGATTAATAAACCAGAGGGATGTGTCTAGTAGACTCAGTATTAAGTAACAGTATAAAGCACTTAGCTAGTAATAAAACACAGGTACTGCATGGAAGCTATTCACTTCAGAAATACTGTGCATATAGTAAGGAGTATTAACAGGCATCGAGAACAAAGGCAATGAGGGAAGACAAATGAGGAAGAAGTAGAAGAGAGTGAAGGAGAAAAGAGAAGGGGGAAAGATGAGAATGACAAAATTAGGCCAGACCAAGGGTCCAGCTAGCCCAGTATCCCTTCTGTGCCAGATGCCTCAAAAGGAATCAACAGAACAGGGCAAAATAAGGTGAACCATCCCCTGTCATTTAGTCCCAGCTTCTGGTAGTTGGAGATTTCGGGACACCAGAATATGTCATTGTGTGTCTATCTATCATGGCTAACAGATACTGATGGACCTGCCCTCCATGAACTCATCTTATTCTTTTAGAATCCAGTTCTAGTCTTGGCCTTCACAAACATTCCACAACAATGAGTTTCCACTTTGTATAAAATGTATGACTAGTCATTGGACCCAATGGGAGAAAAAAATGGCTCTAGAGTGCCAGGATTAATGTACTCACATGGGTGGGGAAGAGCCACGTTCAAGTCCCTTTTCTAATGAATATTTAATTATTTATACAAAGTGAAGCAGTTTGAACAGGAAAGACCTCCAGCCCAGAATGGCCAATGGACTTATAATTAGCACCTTCTTGTTCTAGAGTGGGGATTCACACGTGGGTCTCACGTGTCCTAGGTAAATATGCCAATGTAAATATGATAAGGGAAAACCAGCACCACTTCCTTTCCTGGCTCCCTCTTTTTATGACACTAACGTGATTATTTTTCAATGGGTTAACGTATTTCACAAACACACAAATAATTGCAGGTCGACTGAAACTGCATTTTTTGGTGGATACAGTAATAGTAAAAAAATTCTCCCAGCTCTAGACAGAGAAGTGCTCAGTATCTTGTATTTATTATTATACTACCAAACCTGGTGTTGCCCGGTAGTGCCAAAACAGAGCATTATTCCAAATTTCTCCATGTCATCTCTTTTCTGTAAGGTTTATTGAGAAGCAATCCTATTCCAGGTTTACCCTATTTTCCTGGCTCATCTGAGTTCAGTTTCTTTCAACATTCACTTAGTTATGTCAATTGTGAGGACTGTACTTTCTGTGGTGATTTTGTCTCTTTTGTGTTTGGTTTTCTGAGAAGCCCTCTCATTCCAAGCACATCCCATATTCCTGGCACAATCAAGACTTTATGTTGCTTTATGTTATGATAAAAAAAGAAGCTGTATACTGAAGCTGATGGTCCTAACTCTTACAGTTTAGGAGGAGTTCTTAGACAGACAGACAGACTCTCTAAAATATATAATTGATAAAATACTAAATGATGAGTCTCACTAGCTGCAGGTAAGAACTCCCTGATGGATGATTATGGCAAGGAAGCTGAGCAAGTTTGAGACAAAAGAAGTACTTCTCAATCTTTAATGTGAGACAGAAGGCCAATCTCTCCACAAATTGGAAGAGAAAAGAGCAATATGGTCTTGGCAAGCCTATTGGGAATATGGGAAATCGAAATGCCAAAGTGTTTTAGGTAATCAGCTTCAACATTCCTCAGAAAGGTTCCTGAAAGTCCTAGAAACTTGGGCACAGTTTACAGTTTTTGGAAAGAGGGATCATCCATAGCACAGCACAAAGTATCCCATCTACTTTCTTCTGTGTCTCAGTTACATTTTGGGATAATAATTTGTGCTGCATTCACCATTGCTTTAGACATTTTAGTGCAATTACATACCTACACAAACCAGCCTTAACTCATCAATTGTATGTGGGAATTTCAGCACACTTGGTATATAACAACTCATGTTGTTAATAAAGAACTAGATTGCAGTACAGTTGCTATTTGGCATAAAGGTGAGGTCTTCGTTTCATGATTAAGCATACTGCATTCTGTAATATTCAGCATTATATATGAATATAATTCACTACAAATCTTAATCTACAAATAATTGTATGAAAAAAATCTATGAAACTAGCTGTATACTTTTCGTACAATAAGTACAGAAAAGAATGTCTAGGCACATTACTAACTTGCTCCACAGTGGGCCTGATTCCTCTTTCACTGAAGTTTGCGACTGACCTTGATGGCAAGAGAACGATTCCCTACAAATAATTCCAGTTGGAGAAGCTTCAACTAAAATAGACAGAGCATAATGGATCTCTGAGGTCTTTCACCTACCGTTCTCTTTCAAATAGGTAGTTCAAGAATATACTGAGCCAAGAAAACACCTGCCTTACCAATTCATGCTGAACTTGAAGGTGTCATCAGGCATTATTTCCACTCCAGCTGCTTATCACTTCCTTGTCTTAAGCACTAGATCTTGTCAAAAAGCTACGGGTTATTTTTTGTAAATTATAAATGAACAAAACTGTTCCACTGATGCTAGGAATGTCAGACAGCATCTGGAGGGCCAGGGTAAGGTCAAAAGCAGTTTGAAATTCAGAAAACTATTCACCAAAAATAAAGCGACCTCACTTTGTTTACAATTTTTAGATCCCTTAGGCATGAGATAGCTGTTACTTCAGTTAACATGACTTATTCTATTTGGGTATGTCTACGCTACAAAGTTAGTTCGAACTAATGGACGTTAGTTCGAACTAACTTTCATAGGCGCTACACTAGCGCTCCGCTAGTTCGAATTTAATTCGAACTAACGGAGCGCTTAGTTTGAACTAGGTAATCCTCATTCCACAAGGATTAAGCCTAGTTCGAACTAGCTAGTTCGAATTAAGGGGTGTGTAGCCCCTTAATTCGAACTAGTGGGAGGCTAGCCCTCCCCAGCTTTCCCTGGTGGCCACTCTGGCCAACACCAGGGAAACTCTTCTGCCCCCCTCCTGGCCCCGGACCCCTTAAAGGGGCACGGGCTGGCTATGGTGCCCGTGCCAGGTGCAAGCCTGCCAGCACCCAGCCAGCAGACCCTGCACCTGGCATGGATCGAGCCACCCACCCAATGCCCCCCAGCCCTCCCCCTCTTCCCGGGACCAGGCTGGCGGCTCCCGGGAGCTTGCCCTGGACCGCAAGAGGCAGGCACCCGCCTGGGCTAGTGCAGACATCGTGGACCTCGTCCACGATCTCCGCACTAGGCACAGGAAAGTGGCGGGCTAGGGCAGGAGAGCTGCCAGCCTGGCCACCCAGGAGCAGGTGTGCGAGAGAATTAAGGGGGTCCACTGAGACCCCCGACCTGAGCCCTGAGCTTACAATGGCCGTACTGGGTCAGACCAAAGGTCCATCTAGCCCAGTAGCCTGTCTGCCGACAGCGGCCAACCCTAGGGACCCTGGAGGGGATGGACCGAAGACAGTGACCAAGCCATTTGTCTCGTGCCATCCCTCTCCAGCCTTCCACAAACTTCGGGCAGGGACACCACTCCTACCCCCTGGCTAATATCACTCCATGGACCCAGCCTCCATGACTTGATCTCACTTCCCTTTAAACTCTGTTCTAGTTCTAGCCTTCACCGCCTCCTGCAGCAAGGAGTTCCACAGGTTGACTCTTTGCTTTGTGAAGAACAACTTTCTCTTACTAGTTTGAAGCCTGCTACCCATTCCTTTCCTTTGGTGTCCTCTAGTCCTTCTATTATGGGAACTAATGAAGAACTTTTCTGTATGCACCCTCTTCACCCTACTCCTGCTTTTAGAGACCTCTATCCTGTCTCCCCTCCGTCTCCTCTTTTCTAAGCTGAAAAGTCCCAGTCTCTTTACCCTCTCTTCATATGGGACCTGTTCCCAACCCCTGATCATTTTAGTTGCCCTCCCCTCTCCCAGCCTCTCTCTTCCCCTCTCCCACCTCGTTTTCCCAGTTTCCCCCAGTTTTGTTCAAAAAAGACAGATTCCATTTTGGAAGACATGTTATCTTTATTTTGTACATCAAGAAGAGGGGCTAGGGAAGGGTAAGTGGAAGGAGGTGAGGGAGGAATGGGGCACGAGCCCCCGATGGGGAGGACTGGGCTGGCTCTGTGGGCTTCTGGGGGTGGAAGCTCTCCTGCAGCCCCCCAATTGCCCTCTCTCCCCAGATGGCAGCCTGCGGCAAGTGCAGCCGGTCTGATGGCCGAGTGGCGTGATGTGCCCAGTGTGGGTAGTCCGGGCACTCCAAGCCAGGACTGCTTTGCAAGCGGGGCACCCCTGAGAACTGTCTGTCCGGGGTGGGGGTCGGGACCCTTTAAGCACAGCTCTCGGCTAGCCTGAGATAGCATCTCCACGCTCTAAGTCCTCCTCTGATGCCCTGCCGGCACTGCTTCCTGCCATCCTTAACCCCGGTTCAGGGTCCACTTAATGTGGACATGCTAGTTCAAATTAGCAAAACGCTAATTCAAACTAGTTTTTTAGTCTGGATCCGTTAGTTCGAATTAGCTTAGTTCGAATTAACTAATTTGAACTAAGTTAGTTTGAATTAACGTTGTAGTGTAGACATACCCTTTCTTATTTGAGACAAGTACAGATATGTGTGGAACATTAACTCCATTTTGGTGAGCTTTCAATGAGTTTCAAATCACCTTGGCAACATGCTTCGTTATAGACAGGAATATTATTGGCATAGCGTCTTGGGTGTGCATGTCCTTTACAGGGAGTTAATGAAGGACGGGTCTCTGTCCCAAGGAGCCTACAGCCTAAACTAGGCGTAAAGCAGCAAGAGATGGTGGTAAAGGAGGAATGAGAGAATGTGGAAAACGACACTTAACGTATCAAGCACACTCAATGATTATTTTAACAACACACCCAAAACGCCATGTACAGTAGCAAGGTTAGAACAGACAGGATGATGGGGGAAAAACATTATCCAGCCCATCTTCCCAAAACCCAGCATAAAAAGATGACATGTGGCATGTCCTGAAAATCAGTGAAGAGCAATGCCTTGCCAGCAACAACCTTCCTTTTAAATTAAGGGAGCTCCACTCAGAATCCTCCATTGTCTTTCACTGTGGCAGCCCGGCACCAACAGAAAGGTGATCTCTTGAGCAGGCCAAGTCCTATGGCATTTAGCTAATCAATATCGAATAGCAGCAGAGAGTCCTGAATGAAGCTAGTCTGACGGAAGAGCGGTCTGTGTTACGCTGTCCAAGAAAGGAGTATTTCCACCTCCAGCATTACAGGGCACTAACTCAAGTAGCCACGCAAAGGTTTGATTTGTATTTATTTATCAAGAAACATTTCTTTTCTCATTTATTCCGAGTACAAAGCACAACAATTACCCACTCCAATTGTAACCAAAATAAAATTCATGCTAATTCCCATCATCAAGGCAATTCTTCTAATAATAAGTTTACAGCAAGAAACTATTACAAGACATCCTCATACCTTGGAGCAATCAGAGCCTTTGTGTTCAGTAATATCCACATTTTATGCACACATGTAGAGGGCCAATACATTCTGCGTACTAGCTTATGTTGGGCTTTTCTGATACGTTAATGGGTGGAACATCCAGGATGTTACAGGCCATGTTATCGCCATTCTTCTGGGTGCTACTCATTCCAGGGTTTTCCTATAGTACCTTAAGACTAATGAAACATTGTGACCAGAAAAGAAAAAGGTCAGGTTAAAGCAGTTTACAGTCTTGGCAATTGCTATGCAAGTAGCTATGACATTGTTGGGGCTTTCATTTCTGCATGCTTCACTTCCACTTTCTGTGGAGTCTAACCGCTCATCTGCTGTGAGGCCTTCCATTTTGGAGCTCACCTTCTATTCAAGATGGCTGCTGCCATGATACGCAAGCATTTATTGTGCTCTCCCAAGGAGACTTAATACCTGTCCTTTCTAGTTGAGTTTACTCTTAAGCATGAGGGCCTTTACTCTAAAATGAAAGGCCTCATACTGAAAGTTGCCCTTTGTTTACGGACAGACACAATAGCTATGGAAGATGCCCAGCTATTGGAGTTATGGAGGCTTGAGTCAGGAATGACATTGTGAATTTATGTTGTGTAACAGAACAAATGAGCTGATTACAGAGATCCCTTCTGACTTTCAAATCTAGGGTATGTCTACACTAGGAAATTATTTCAAAATAACTATATTTGAAATAACTCCTGAAATAAAATCAATATAGCATGTATCCCCACTACGGGGAAACCTCGAAATTAGTCCAAGGCAGGCTCCATTATTATGGACGTGCTACTTTGACTTAGAGCCCCAGGAAGTACTGGAAACTAATTACTTTGAATGACTCTGGGCAGTCGTTATTTCAATACAGCAGCAGCGGAGCATCACACTACCACTATTTCGAAATAACTACGTCAGAATCAGTGTTATTCCCCGAGGAAAGCAAGAGTACAGATTTCAAAATAACCAGCCCATTATTTCAAGGGCTTGGTAGTGTGGATGCTCCGCTTATTATTTTGAAATAACTCCCTAGAGTATAGGTCTCAGGGCATAAGGACCTGTACAGAATTTGCTGGTTTCCTTGCTGGCCTTTTTCATTAATGAGAACAAAAAAACTGTTTTCTGCAGAGGCTGGCAATGGTGTTTATGAGAACAAAATTATTTACTTTTTTGTAACCATTTGAAAACTCCACACTGCAGTGAGCTTTACAAAGTTCACAGACAGATCCGCACAGCTCTAAAAGCTTCCAGCTTGTGCAGCACTAAAAAGAATATATTTTGCTGCACTGCAGGTGCAATTTGAAAGAAAAAATAAAACACCCAAGATGATTCAAAACATACATCCAGTGATGCAGCATTGGAACAGCCCGCAAGGTTGACACATTCCCCACATCCCCTCCCACCCATAGATTCATTGCAGACAGAAAAGAGATGCATGCTCAGTGCCCCCACTTCTCTCCATCAGGCCTCTCGGTGGATTATCTATAACTTTAGCAGCAATCTGAATTACTGTGTAGTTTGACAGGGTGATTTATTGTAGCTTGCTGAATTTCCCTCAGAGCCTCCCTAGCAGCGGATCTTATGATAAAGAGGAAAAATAAGATGTTACTGTTGTACAAGTCAAAAGCTCATTATTAGGGATCATAAAAATAAAATGCTGATTTGGGACACTGTGCTGAAGACATACAAGAAACAGAAAAATAGGTGACCGAAGAAATTGTCCACGGAGTCATAATAATTCATTGTGTTAAGTAATCATTTGCAGGCACATTGGTGGGATTATGAAAAATCACACAGTATGCCATAACTGCTGATTAAACTAGATTTAAGCAGGGGGGAATAGCTGCCATATTTCAAAGAAATAAATAAAACACCTTGGTGATGTATAAAATGCTGACTGCATGTATTTTTAAACGTGTCTGGATTGCCATTTTATCCTCTCTTCAGGTTGTATTGAGTGGGCCCGAGATAGGACAGCCTATGTGAATGTCTACTTACATTGGACTGTAGCAATAATTCACGCTAATACGACTGAACTATAGGATTTTCCATACAAGATAAAAATGTAGTGTGATTTTAATGGAAACGCACACAGAACCCCCTCTCCCCCCCCAAAAAAGCCCACCCAAAACATAACAGAAGAGTGCCAAAAATGAATTTAGCAAGAGAGGAGAGAGTTGGAGGAAGAGGTAAAGCCTGAAGTTTGATCCAAATGGGTCAATTTATTCTGTATTTCAGACATTGGTGTGAGAGAGTTCCATCTTTATCTCTAAGATCCGGTACAGAAGACAATGCCCTTGACAGTATGACCCTGCTGGATATCTGAAACAAGCCTCAATCCATCATTTATGAAAACCCACAAAATTATATAACCTCACGAGAACAGCCACTTTAAAAACTGTTCGGCAGGAGAGCGGTGAGGTGACCTGAAATGCCATCGTCTTCTTTTGTCAGCGTTTTCATTTTCTTTTCTGTTTTCTGACAACAGCCAGTTCCAAGAGAAAAAAGGAAAAAACCCTCAATTGAACCAGAAAGATGTCTTAATGGCAAAGCTCATACCTGTGTAGCAGGCTATCAAAAGATGATGTAACACTGAAATTCCACATTAGCCCCCCAACAAGGTTTATGTACCTCACATCTTTATGGGATGAAGTGGGGGTCAGTGGTGCACAAATTCCACTGGGGGGCTTGTGACCCTCCAAGCCCTTTTCTGCCAAATGCGAAAGGGCATACCCAACACACTGTGGTTGGAATATTTAGCCAAGCAGTATCTTGTAAGGCAGCCTGTAAAAACTGGTAACACATTGGTCATGAATATTATTGCATGATGTGTGAACAGTTAGCGTGTAAACAACTAAAATTGTGCGCTAGAAATATGTTATTGGGACCAAGCAACCGCAGCAAAGCTCATAAACGCATCCATCACTGACAAAGGAATGTTGTTTCACTTGCTTGCGCCAATGTAAATCGAGACCAATGACACTGGAAGTACTTTTACATCTAAGGTAAACAAAACAATTAAGCCAATCAAAAAGCAAATTGTTGTATGAGGAAGACAGTAGGGTGTCAACAGCTCTGTAGGGGAGAGGAACTTTTGTCTGGGTTTCCTTCTCAAAGAATACATTTCATGGACTATACAAAAGGAGAGAGAAACACTTTGGGGAAACAGGAGGCAGCACCATTTAACTCAGTGAACATTGGATCCTCTTGCTAGAAGGGAAGGAGATGCCAGTAACTTGACATAAGTGAGAAAGACAACGATTGGACAATGATTAGACAACGATTGGAGCTACCTAAAGTTAAGTATGACACACTGGAAAGTGTGGGGTTTCTGTTCTCTCTGCTTATGGTCACATTTCTGTTCTTTGCTCATACATTTATTTTTAATTATAATAAATATTGGTAAACCATCTCAGTGCTCTTATATTGAATTAAATGTGTCTCCTGTTTAACCAAGTGATTACTGTGCACACTCTCTTGGGAGAGTGCAAACTTAATGCTTTCTGTGAGCGTCCAGTGGGAGGCAAAGTTGGGAGGAGTTTGCTGGCGAAGCAGACAGATTGGTATGGCAGGGAGCTGACGCTGCCCAATGCCTAGCAAAGCTCTCACCTGCTGAGGCAGAGGGCTAATGTGGTGGCTTACAGTTCTTGGCTGCCCAGAGGAAAGCATTGCAGGGCTTAAGTGACACATCACCCTTGTGTTGGTCTCCTACACAGGGGTTAATTCAATCCAAACTGAGGAATGGTGCAGTCATAATGTTGTAATCCCCATTTGTCCTCTGCCTGGGCCCTCATGTGTCACATCTCAAATTTAGGGTAGGCACAATGGCCTTGTATGTCTTCTTTGGTGCACCTGGCATGTTTCTGGCCCCTGCTAATAAGAAAATGATGGGATTTGATGATGATGATGATGATGATGATGATGATGATGAAGAACAGGAGGAGGAGGAGGATTGTGATGAGAAGATGCCTCAATAGCTGATGTTATGCAAAAGATGTTGGTGGAAGATGGAGTAATACAGAAACCAGCAGTGATCCAGTGAGGGAGCTGGTCACTAATTAGGGATAAAATGGTGTTCGGGTTTGGATTTGAGACAAAAATCAAGGTTATTTTTGTCTCTAATGCCCAGGCATGTCAGAAACAGAAAGCCAGGCAATAACCCCGTTTCTCCACTCCACTGTACTCGTTTGAGGATGTTGTAGCTCCATTCAAGCCAATGCTGTTGCATTTGTGTTAAATGTAACATGGCGGAGTCAGACTGGAGCAGGATACAACCATACAGAAGGTCAGATTCTGCAGATCTTCCTTAGGCATAGTAACCACTGCAGTCAATCACCAGGAATGTTTCTAAGTACCGAAGGGGGTGATCAGGTGTACAGATCTAAGAGGCCTGTTCTGTTGTCCTCATAAAGCATGCAAAACAGGCCTGACACGGTACATTTTATTCTTCAGTTGAGAAGCAACCATTGTCGGCTCTGTACCAAGAAAGAGAACCCATGGGACATTTCATAGAGTGGAGGAAAAAACAAACACTGATTTTGATGCCCTAAACAGGGACTTCCCATCCCCTGTGATTGGTGACACTGCAAATATATGAGGGAAAAGCACAGTCCAGTATTCTAAGGATAATTTCTGTTTTTACAAATCTACAGAGCAGAAAGCCCATAATATTATTTCTTCTACTGCATGAGACACCTAAAAAGGAAAGAAACTGATCCAGGGTTTGGAGATGGCTGCATTTCTTACCATTGCCCTGAGAGAGATTGTAAGACACTGTGGAAAGGACTTAGGAGAATTTTCTTGCTCAGGATAAAACAAAATAACTGTTACTTTTTTTTTTTTAAATGATGGATTCATTTTCCTCTCGTATCTTTCACCTTCATTTCCCTAGGACATTTTACACTAAGACTTGTGTTCTTGCAGTTTGTGTAGTCCATCCAGCCTATGAAGTAGAATAGTCATCTACCCACTGGCTTCAGAGCAGGCACATGCTAAAACAGACTCAGCTGATTATCTGCAGAACTCTCCCATCCTGTGTCTGGACTCGCTGTGTGTCACTCACATGCATGTGTCTGCGAGCCTCAGCTCTACCAAGGAAGACTCTCTTTGGCTGAACCAGAGAGAATTTGTGCTGAGGTTTTCCCAGCTGGAAGTCATTCAGTCATACATCCCACACTTCAGCCCAGCACTTGGCTATCCGTGGCCATTTTCTGAAAGTGGTTTGCCAGCATGTTAAACTTAATTACAGTCTCCGAGTGTAAAGCAGGATTCTTTCAAAGCTTGCTGGAACGCAGAAAGAAGCATCCTGAAAATATCTAGTGGAGCACATGATTTACATCTAAGGTAAACAAAACATTGGTCTATCGCATCCTTTGTCCTATCTCCAGTGGTGGCAACCCTGGATACTTCAGGGGAAGTAAAACCAAAAATCCCCTCAAAAAACAAAAGTCCCCCAGAAGACGTCTAGTCAGTGACATAGGGGGAAAAAACAAGCCTTCCTATGACCAGCTGAAGCCTCATTCATGAGATTTGATTGTTCGTTATTATGAGATTCGTTGTCTTAGTGCAGAGCTGCAAGTCTCACGGAGATGTGGAGGGAAAGGTACACAATCCCATTCTGTGCCTCAGAACCAGTTATCGGACTGAAAAATCTGATTCTTGGGCTTCTGATGATATTTTTACCCCCAAAGGATGGAAAACCCTGAATCTTACATTATGTCAGCCCCCTAAATGTTCCCCTAAAGCAAGATAATCAGAATATTTTGAAAAGGAAGCACCTGTTTTGGATTTCTCTCGTTTTACACAAATACCAAAGAACTGGGTGCCAATGGAACCTGAATGCACAGACTGAGGAAGAAGTCACAGAAAGCCTAGATCTTTTAATTGCCAAGAGAGTCATTTTGGATGTGACAGAGTCTGTGTTGCTCCTTCTGCCCCTATAGTAGGGTTACATAATGTCTGGAAGACGCAAATTCTTCCTGCTCACCTAAGAGCATCACAGCGCCACTGGCAAGATTAATGAATTGGAGAATGACAACAGATTACAAGAGTTGCACCTGTTATGGTAAATGCAAATCACCGAGCAAAGTCTAATGCTACGTGATTGGATTTTCTAAAAGGAATAATTGTTGCAATGGTTGCTGGAGGAATATTAAAATAGGCGGGTTTAAAGATTCAAGAAAAATCATACTGACTTCCTCCACAATGTGGAGATGTTTTCCTACTCGAATTGCTGAAACAAAGCTGTCCGGTGAAGGGACTTCAGAGCATCCGACCTCCCCCCCACACCAATACGAAGCATGACTGGAGGTTTCACAGGAAGGTGAAGGGCATGTCTAGGCAATGATTTAGTGTATGGCATGCTAGGGTATAAATCAGGGGTTGCAGGGAAACTTTTTTGGGTCGGGGGCTGCTGACCCACAGAAAAATGAGTCAAGGGCAGCACACAAGTGAGAAGTGAGAAGGAAAAACCAAACCCTCATTGACGTGGCCCCTGACTGAGAAGGAAAAAGATTACTCCCCATTTTCCCCTCGCACACCAGAGGGCCATTGTGTGCTCCAGCCCCACAACGAGACGGTGGGGAGGAGGGGTTGGAGAGCCAGCGTGGGCTCTCCAATTCCCCGAGCCTCAGGGGCCAGATCCAGGCACGCTAGGGGCCACATCTGGTCCCCGGACCTTCAGTTCCCCACTCCTGGTGTAAATCTTCAGTGCTCGAGCATGCCACACACAAACTCTCCACACGGACACTGTTGCTGCACAGTGAGAATCTCTTGGGCATCTTGTGTAAAGCTGTTCAGGGGGTATTAAGGCCAAAGAACTGTCAGCAGTCTGATGCTGGCTGTGGCTGAATTATCATAATTAGCTATTAGGATATACCTGTGATAGCAAACAACAGAATGTCTTTCTTAATTTTGATAGGCTTATAATTTATCTCCTGATCAGTGGCTGAGTCATGCAAGTTAAAATCAACTAACTCAATCTCTGACACTACCATTTGCTCATATTTTATCCACTGCTAACTGCTGCATTCAGAAAAGGCGTACATCTGAGATGTAGAGTTTACCAAAGCGGAGTTATTCAAAGCACTGTATATACATTAAATCCAATCTCACATCACCTGGGCCCATGTAACATACTTAGATAAACTCAGGCTCAGAGTTTAAGTGAATCATCTAAGTTTGCAGAGTCACAAAGCCGTTCTCAGTCCCTTTCTCCTACTTTAATCTCTAGACCAAACTCCTACCCATGTTACGTAGATTCCATTTGCAGGACTAAAATAACAATGTTCCTGTTTCAATACAAAATCAGGCAGAGAGCAAGGAAGGAAAAAAACTTTACCTCTCAAACTTTTTCCTTCAGGCACATTTGGTATTTGTTGTTAATTCTGGCCAATGTTCAGTTCTAAAAACCTGATGCATGGAGTTACTTGATATTCTGAAGGCGTTATTTTAAGATGAAACAATGTAAATTCCGATTTGGATGGCAGATGGCTGGCAGTTCACTGTTTGGCAAGCCAACTGGTATGGTATGTTAGAAAGTCAGAGCAGCAGGTAGTACAGCTCAATTTGAAACGACCACAGATGCTCGGAAAGGAGCGGGGGAGGGGCACAAGCTGGTCAGGAAATTAAGAACAGTAGTCAGAGCTCACAGGGAAAAAAAAAAAGATGGTAATTAGCTAAAAAGTTTTTTTCTTTCCATCAGCACTTTTTGGATGCAAGTTCTCAAAGACGCTAGAAGTTCCATTAGAACTGTCACAGAGGGGGAACTGTGTTATCTGTAACTTTAAAAACGAGTAGTCCTGTGGTACCTTAGAAACTAACAAACTTCTTCAGATTAGCTGCAGTGAAAAAAAAAAAAGGGAACCCAGAATTTATGACAGAAAAAGAAGAGAGAGAGAAAATACATATCTGTCAATTGTAGTGCTAGGGCTAATGAGGCTAATTCAGTGGGCTGGAAGTGTCCCATGCTTAGCTTTTGATGTGAATGAGATGTTAAAACTGACTTAACTTGAAACAATTTGTTTGTCTTTAGAATCACCCCTTGGATGGTACAGTTTTCCAGTCCAGGTGTCACAGTTAGATGGAGGCTGAAATGTGTCCTTGTGCAGAGGGCTAGCTCAAAGTCTCTGCCCCACTGCAGTCCCATTTTGAGGGATGAATTTCATCCTCAGCCGCTAAGTAGGGAAAGGCCTACACCAGAAATGGGCCCAAACTCAATTTCCCTGACACAAATACCCAGAAATTGTATGGACGTTGGAATTAAATCCAGGATTATGGCAGAGCCATGTAAAATAGTTTATTCGGCATAGTCAAAGAAGTGGGGATTTAAATAAACCTTGCTTCATTAAAATTAACATGGCTGCTGCACTGTGCCGACGATCAGCTGATCCGGCACAGAGCAGCAGTCTAGACGTGGTGTGGTTGACAAGGAAGTCTTTGTCTACCGCTCCAGTATACCTTGTAAAATGAGGTTTACCGGAGCGGTTGACAAAGGCTTCCCTTGTCAACCGCACCGCGTCTAGACTGCTGCGCTGTGCCGGATCAGCTGATCGTCGGCATGGTGCAGCAGCCATTTTTATTTTAATGAAGAGCAGATTATTTAAATCCCTGCATCTTTGATTATGCTGAATTAAACTATTTTACACGGCTCCGTCGACGGAGCCATGTAGTCTAGACATAGCCCGGGTGTCATGGTTTCCTTGCATCTCTTTAATGTGGCAAATGAAACCACCAGAGTCAAACATTTCAGACCTTGGATATGGATCCAAATTTTCCCACTCACACTCATCTCCAGCAGGAAGTCTCTCTCCCTTGATATTTATGAAATAGTTGGTATTTTACTCACGAAGCCCATTCAAATAAAATGTGTTTTAATGCAGCCAAATGCAGTTATACACCTAGGAACAGGAAATGCAGGCCATGCCTACAGAAACGGGGACTGTCTCCTGAGTGGCTCGTAATAGGAGATATGGGTCATAGTGGACAACCAATTCAACATGACTTTCCTGTGAGAAGCTGGAGCAAAAAGGGCAAATACAACCCTCAGATGTATAAACAGGGGAGTAGTTGGCAAGAAGAATAGGGAGATGATTTTTACCTCTGTAAATGGCATTGGTGAGTTTGATACAGAAGGTAGCTCACCTTGTGCAGGTTCTTTGAGGTGTGTGTCCTTGTGGATGCTCCACTTCAGGTGTCAGTGCATCCCGGCTCTATCTAACAGAGATTTTTGGGAGCAGCGACTGGTCGGGGTGCACATGTGCAGTAGCAGTGTGGTGGCACCGCTGGTGCCTCATTTAGCATGTACATGCCCAGACCTCTTCAGTTCCTCCTCTACCATGGAGTGTTTATCTCGTACTCCGAAGTAGAGGGGAGCAGGGTGGTTAGTGGAGCACCCACAGGGACACAACACCTTGAAGAACCTCAGTGACTCCACAAGCTGAGGAAGCTTTTTTCCTTCTTTGAGCAATATCCCTGGAAGTGCTCCACTTCAAGTGACTGCCGAGTTCTGCCCTCACTAGAATGGAAGGGACTTCAGAGTTTAGCTCATTGCTGAGGTGTGACAGCACGTTGGGGGTTTTCCCGTCTCCTGCACCCCCGTAATGGCACGAACAGACTCCACCAGCCAGTAGAATAGAGGGAGTTTATTGCTTCTCCAGGATACAGCACAGCACAGATGTAATCTGGTCACAGGAATGGGGGCTAGGAGGCCTCAGTGCCCCCCCTTGAGATGGGGGATGGCTGGGCCCTACAATCCCAGCCCCTTCCCTAGCTCCTTCTCCCCAGACCGAAACTAACTCTCTTCCAGCCCTGCCCCCCAGCCAGGGGCGGCATTCCACCTTCCTTTGTTTCTCTTCCTGGGGGGTAGCTGGTTGGACAGGTTGAGAGACCCTTTTTGCATAATGACTCATCCCCTGCCCTGCTGGGCCATGCTACAGCCAGCGGAGGTCACTCACAACCCACTGCCCAACATAGCAACCTGCAAGGTACCCCCCACTACGTCACATGAGGCTAGTACAGTGAGACCTACTCTTGCATCTGAGCGTGCACCGAAAGTAATAGCGCAGTGGTTCATGAATGTATGTTCACAGGCCCAGGTGGCTGCCTTGCAAATGCTATGGAAGTAGATAAAGCTCTTGTTGAGTGGATTCTGATGCCCGGATGGGCTTGTGTGGTGTTGTGAATAGCACACATGACTATGGCTGCAGATCCATTTCGATCATTTTTGCATAAATGTGGCAGAGTCCTTCAGTCACTCTGTGCCATTGACACAAAAAGTTGTGGCAATTTTTGGAAGGACTTAATTCTACCCAGATAAAATGCTTCAGCGTGGCACCCATCCAGTGTGTACATGGCCATCTCTTGAATGTTAGTGTGTGGGTTTGGGTGAAAAGAAGGTAAATCAATGGTTTGGTTGAGATGGAACAAAGATGATATTTTGGGCACAAGCTGAGGATGAGTTCCAAGTGTCACTTTATCTTTTAAGAGAATTGTGAGACTTGGATGAAATTGTTCATTTTTGTATAATTGTTGCAAACATAGTAGCAAGTAACGCTGTGTAATTGGCTGTGCAGAACTGAACGGTCACAGAAGAGTAAACTTTTTGTCCCAGGAGTCTCTTCCAATCCTTGTCTTGTGGCATGCATTTGAATTGAGGATGTTTTCCCTATTGGTTGACCATATCCACCAATCAGTGGATGAGAGAACAGGAAGTCCATGCCTTTATCTGGCACATAGTATTTCCTGTCCACTTACTGGTGGGAGGGAGGGTGGCAGGTGTTTGCCACCCTGTTTCTGTAGGTTCTATCAGAGCGTTATATATGTGCAAAGCTATTTTTGTTGTGGACAAAGGACTTTAAGGAGTCGGTACTGTGTCTTTGACACTTCCTCAAGAAGAATTTCTGGCTCTCTGTCACCTGCCAGAATTACTCTTGAAAGTGTTTGAAGTCATCTGTCGTATGGCAGGTGGGGGCATTACTGCTTTGTCCTGGGAAAAGGAGGAGTTGTGATTGGGGATGTTTCATGTTCTGTGATCTCATCCCTGTCTTCATTCACCTCCTCTGTTACCTCAGAGGGCTCAGGCACTGATGTCATTGCAGAGAGTAAAGGTGGAAGGTCTGCAGAATTGAGACCTGTAGGCTACCCACGGGTCCAGCAGTGCCCATTGCATGGGAGGGCAAATCTATGGGTTAACAAGCCATGGGGGCAGGCCCTTGATGCTCTGTTCTCTGGGTCTATAATGAGGTTCTGTGCCTGCTGGGGAGGGGAGTGTAGAAATGAGAAAACTGCCTTCTCCGCATCAGCCTCATCATCACTTGAAAAGGGTGGCGCAATGGGACATTCTGGTTGGTCCACTGGTGCTGGTGAGCAGGGAGTGTCGAGCGGAGAAGATCCAGGAGCAGAGGACACTTCCATATCTGATGAGTGCGGAAGGGGGACTGATACCTTCACATACGATGCAACAACTTTCTGCACTGCCGCCTTAGAATCATAGAACACTAGCACTGGAAGGGACCTCAAGAGGTCATCGAGTCCAGTCCCCTGCCCTCATGGCAGGACCCAGTACTGTCTAGACCATCCCTGATAGACATTTATCTAACCTACTCTTAAATATCTCCAGAGATAGAGATTCCACACCCTCCCTAGGCAATTTATTCCAGTGTTTAACCATCCTGACAGTTAGGAACTTTTCCCTAATGTCCAACCTAAACCTCCCTTGCTGCAGTTTAAGCCTATTGCTTCTTGTTCTATCCTCAGAGGCCATGAAGAACAAGTTTTCTCCCTCCTCCTTGTGACAGCCTTTTAGATACCTGAAAACCGCTATTGTGACCCCTCTCAATCGTCTCTTTTCTAAGCTAAACAAACCCAATTCTTTCAGCCTTCCTTCATAGGTCATGTTCTCTAGACCTTTCATCATTTTTGTTGCTCTTTTCTGGACCCTCTCCAATTTCTCCACATCTTTCTTGAAATGCGGTGCCCAGAACTGGACACAATACTCCAACTGAGGCCTAATCAGTGCAGAGTAGAGCGGAAGAATGACTTCTTGTATCTTGCTCACAACACTCCTGT
The DNA here is from genome assembly GCF_052426305.1 of Pelodiscus sinensis. Lineage (NCBI taxonomy): Eukaryota > Metazoa > Chordata > Testudines > Trionychidae > Pelodiscus > Pelodiscus sinensis. The sequence goes on from NC_143054.1 coordinate 5,784,182, forward strand.
TAATGCATCCCAGAATCATGTTTGCTTTTTTTTGCAATAGCGTCACATTGTTGACTCATATTTAGCTTGTGGTCCACGATAACCCCTAGATTAGGTGGAAGTGAAGCCAGTACCAGCCTTTGGTACATAGCTTTCTTTGGTGTCAGGGATGCTGGTCTAAGGCAGTTCCGCAGTCAGAGCTGATGAGCGCCGCGCTGGAGAAGGAGCCCTCACAGGTGGCTGAGATTGTGGTGCCATGCCATTTGTAGGGGAAAACAGTGCCAGGAAGGGGGCTGCTTTGTGACTCCTACTCAACTCCTTGCTCCTGATGGCAGAGGTAGCAGAGCGGGTCTAGAAGACGTTGGTACCATGGCCGTGATCTTACTGGAGACCCTCTCTTTTTTTAAAGGTTTTCAGCTTGGTAGAGACATGGCCATTTTCTTCAGTTTTGTGGTGGAATACGGCACTTAGTCTGTCCATGGAGGATGCACCCAGGGAGTCCCTTTTTGTGGGTTGTCCAGGTCCAATTTAGGAGTGAGGGATTTCTCCATTAGAATGAGTTTCAGTCAAAAATCCCTCTCTCTCCATGCTCTAGCTTTGAGGATATCACAGTAAGCAAACTTCTACTGCAAGGGGGAACCTTTTTTGGGTCGGGGCCACTGACTCACAGAAAAATCATTTGGGGCCCACACACAAGTGAGAAGTCATATTCCTTTCACAAACTAAAGCCTGCAGGGGTTGTAGATTTTGTGTGTTCCAGCCCTGTGGTGGGTAGGCAGCAGGGGGCTAGTGCACCAGCATGGGTTCCACAATGCTGGGGAGGAGTCTTGAGCCTCAGCGGGCCAGATCCAAATAAGCCAGGGGCCACATCAGGCCCCCCGGGTTTGCGGTTCCCCACCCCAGTTCTGCTGTATGTGTGACTCAGCTGGGGTATGTCTAGACTGCATCCCTCTGTTGGCAGAGGGATGCAGATTAGGCAGGTCGACATTGCAAATGAGACAGGGATTTAAATATCCTGCGCCTAATGTGCATAAAATGTGCATAAAAATGGCCACCGGGTTTTGCCAACTCAGCACTTTGTCGGCAAAAAGCGGCAGTCTAAAGGGAGATCTGTCGAGAAAGAAAGCCTTTTTCAACAGATCCTGGTAACCGCCTTGCAGGAGGCATAAGGGATCTGTCGAAAAAGTCTTTCTTGCTTGACAGATCCCCTTCTAGACTGCTGCTTTTTGCCAACAAAGTGCAAATGTCGACCTGCCTAATCTGCATCCCTCTGCTGACAAAGGGATGCAGTCTAGACATACTCCTAAGTATCAGACACATAAGGAGTGGCCATGAGAAATTCATATTGTGTCCTTACATGAAGTACATCTTTTAAAGCTTGGGGAGCTGGGCACATGGAAAGCATCTTTTTGTGGTGGGGCAAAAAGGGAGGAAGGGAAAATGAAAGGTAATTTTTTAACACTAATGATACCTGTATGATTCAAAGTAAAAAATTACTAATAACTAAGATGTCTAATGTAGTCTATTTTATTTGAAGGTTCCTGAGACACCACTAATGGGGTCCGTCTCAAGCCAAGGATGGTTGGGAAGGAACTGAAAGGGTCAGAACAGGTGTATGCTAGATGAGGCACCAGGAGATGGCTTCTGTGCGCACGTGCCCTGACTCAGGCCTGCCGACGGGGGGAGGTGGGGAAGAGGGTAGTTGTCCTGGGGCCCAGTGATACAAAACAGGGAGGAACTAATAGGGGAAGTAGAGGTGGGTGACAACCTGGGAAGCAGTGATCATGAGATGGTAGATTTCAGGATCCTGACCAAAGGAAGAAAAGAGAGTAGTAAAATACACACCTTGGACTTCAAAAAAGCAGATTTTGACTCCCTCAGAGATGGGCAGAATCTACCTGATGGGCAGAATCCCTTGGGATACTAACATGAAGGGGAAAGGAGTTGAGGACAGCTGGCACTATTTTAAAGAAGCCTTATTGAAGGCACAGAAAGAAACCATCCCAACGCGTAGCAAGAGAGGCAAACATGGTGGGAGACTGGATTGGCTTACAGGGGAAATCCTTGGTGAACTTAAGCACAACAAGGAAGCTTACAAAAGTGGAAACTTGGACAAATGACCAGGGAGGGGTTTAAATGTATAACTCGAGAATGCAGGGGGTTATCAGGAAGGCGAAAGCGCAAATTGAATTGCGACTGGCTAAGGATGTGAAGGATAAAAAGGAAGGTTTATGCAGGCGTTAACAAGAAGAAGGTGATCAGAGAGGGTGTGCGGCCCCTACTGGATGAAGGAGGTAACCTAGTGACAGATGATGTGGGGAAAGCTGTACTCAATGCTTTCTTTGCCTCTGTATTCACGGACAAGGTGGGCTCCCGGACTAATGCACTAAGTGACGCAAGATGGGATGAAGATGGACAGCCCTTGGTGGGTAAAGAATAGGTTAGGAACTATTTAGAAAAGGTAAACGTATGCAAATCCATGGGTCCGGACTTAATGCATCCAAGGGTACTGAGGGAGTTGGCAAATGTCATTGAGGAGCCTTTGGAGATCGGGAGAAAAGTCGTGGAGATCGGGAGAAATCCCAGATGATTTGAAAAAAGCAAATGTAGTGCCCATCTTCAAAAAAGGGAAGAAGGACGATCCAGGGAACTATAGGCCGGTCAGTTTTACCTTGGTTCCTGGAAAAATCATGGAAGGGATTCCTTAAGGAATCCATTTTGAGGCACTTGGACGAGAGGAAAGTGATTAGGAATAGTCAGCATGGATTCACAAAGGGAAAGTTGTGCCTGACCAATCTGATTAGCTTCTATGATGAGGTAACTGGCTCTGTGGACGTGGGAAAGTCAGTGGATGTGATATACCTTGACTATAGCAAGGCATTTGATACGGTCTCCCACAATATTCTTGCCAGCAAGTTAAGGGAATGTGGATTGGATAAATGGACGGTAAGATGAATAGAAAGCTGGCTAGAAGGCCGGGCCCAGCGGGTAGTGATCAATGGCTCGATGTCAAGATGGAAGTCAGTTTCCAGCGGAGTGCCCCACAGTTTGGTTCTAGGATCAGTCATTATCTTTATTAATGACCTGGATGAGGAGATGGATTGCACCCTCAGAAAGTTTGCGGATGACACTAAGCTAGGGGGAGCGGTAGATACGCTTGAGGGCAGAGATAGGGTCCAGAGTGACTTAGACAAATTGGAGGATTGGGCCACAAGAAATCTGATGAGGTTCAACAAGGACAAGTGCAGAGTCCTGCACTTGGGATGGAAGAATCCCAAGCATTTTTACAAGCTGGGGACCAACCAGTTAAGTAGCAGTTCTGCAGAAAACGACCTGGGGGTTACAGTGGATGAGAAGCTGGATATGAGTCAACAGTGTGCCCTTGTAGCCAAGAAGGCTAATGGCATATTAGGTTGCATTAAGAGGAGCATTGCCAGCAGATCCAGATATGTCATTATTCCTCTTTTTTCGGCTCTGGTGAGGCCACATCTGGAGTATTGTGTCCAGTTCTGGGTCCCCCACTACAAAAAGGATGTGGACACATTGGAGAGGGTCCAGGGAGATTAAGGGGCTGGAGCATATGACTTATGAGGAGAGGCTGAGGGACTTGGGTCTGTTTAGTCTGCAGAAGCGAAGAGTGAGGGGGGATTTGAGAGCAGCCTTTAACTTCCTGAAGGGAGGTTCCAAAGAGGATGGAGAGAGGCTGTTCTCAGTAGTGACAGATGGCAGAACAAGGAGCAATGGTCTCAAGTTGTGGTGGGAGAGGTCCAGGTTGGATATTAGGAAAAACTATTTCACTAGGAGGGTGGTGAAGCACTGGGATGGGTTCCCTAGGGAAGTAGTGGAGTCTCCATCCCTAGAGGTGTTTAAGTCTCAGCTTGACAAAGCCCTGGCCGGGTTGATTTAGTTGGGATTGGTCCTGCCTAGAGCAGGGGGCTGGACTTGACGACCTTCTAAGGTCTCTTCCAGCTCTACGGTTCTATGATTCTATTAAAAGGGCGCAGCGCCCCGGCCCCTTTAAATCGCTGCCTGAATACCACATTGTGCACACAGGGCTTCCTAGCTCCAGCGCCGCTCTTTCTGCCTGAGGTGCTGCCCTTTCTGGGGTGTGCAGCAAGCCCCCCATGCCTTGCCCAGAGGCTACTGAGGCGGTCGGCCCCGCTGGCTAGATACTGCTACTGAAAATCTCTGATTGACAGTACTGTGATGCGCCAACGGGGAAGTGCACCACCCACAGGGACAGCACTCGAAGAACTGCTCTCGCACCCACATTTTGAAAAAGATGTCAAAAAATTGGAGGGGGTGTAGAAAAGAGCAAGACAAATGATGCAGGGGCTGGAGGAAATACCTTTCACTAACTGACTTAAAGAGCTGTTTAGTGTATCAAAAAGAAGATTGGGAGGAGACTTCATTATAGTGCTTAAGTATCGTCATGGGGAGAAAATACCAGTACTAAAGACCTTTATAATTCAGTGGAGAAAGGCATAAGAAGAACCAACGGCTGGAAGTTGAAATTAGGCACATATTTGAAACAGGAAGCAATGTTTATCCATTGGAGCTAACTGCAAGGGAAGTGGTGAATTCTCCATCTCTTCATATCTTCAAATCAAGACTGGATGCCTTTGGGGAACACGTACTTTAGCCAAACAACAACACAAGCCATAGGGCTCAATACAGGGGCACGTGGATGAAACTGTGATACCCAGCAGAAAGGACTAGCTGATATAATGGTCCTTCTGGCCTTAATCTCTATGTAGCTATGAGACAGAGCCTCTCATTAACATCTCCATGAATAACCATGTGGAAATTCTGTCTCTAGAGGCCAAGTTTAGGGTTTTCTCACAGCATGTCTGAAAGGGTGGGGTGAATGAAGAAACATGAGTCATCCACTAGCTGGAGGCACAGATATTAGGTTATAATCCGCTTCACATCATCATAAAGTCCATAGGACTATTGACCTTTACATCAAGTCCTGATAAAAGAAATGTGGTCTATTACTGTTGCAGATAACTGGTTTGATATGTGGGAAGTCAAGTCAAGCTTGATGGGTCATAAAAAAATAATCTTCCTTGTGCCCCACTTTATTATTTTTACTGGCGGTAAAGTCCTGAGAACCTTGAAAAGGCATGCTGTCCATTCAGTCAAGCCCAGCCCCCAACACAACCCAAGAGCAGTTATGCAATCTTCCCCACCTTGGTAGCCAATATTCCCCACCCCCTAATTGAAGAGACCCCCCCCACTTAGAAATATGAAGATGGTTCAGTCTCTACAATCCACTGGTTCCTGGCATTGCCTGCTGGTAGTGTGAGGAAGGATACTAATTACCAGTAGGACCTTCCTGGTCTGGCACTCTCAGGTCCTGACTGGTCCCAGAGGATGGATTTTGCTGGACGAGGTGAGGTCATTTCTGGATCCCTGCCACTGGCCCTCCTGGCCTGGCCTTCATCTCCTGCTCGCCTGGCTGTCCTGCTAACCCCGCTGGGCTCCCAGCCCAGCGAGCCAGAGCTAGTGCGGCTCCCAACCCCTCCAAGCAGCCATGCGCTGGGTCTCCCAACCCCGCTGGGCAGCCCTGCTGCCTCATGCTGGCTGGTCCCACCTTCAGCTCACTGCGGGCAGCCCAGTGCCCTGTTGGTCCCACAGGGGTCCTTGCCATTGGCCCTCCACTGGGACTTCATGGTCTGGCAATGATGCTGCACGACCAGAGATGTTGCCGGACCAGAGAATCTCAGTTAAGAGAATTTTAACCTGTAGTACCAATGGTGACAATAGTTTTGCTGGTACTAGGAATATAGGATTTGTGAAACTGCATCACACCACTGCTTATCAAGACCCATATCTGCGCTGATTAGGCCTCAATTGGAGTATTGTGTCCAGTTCTAGGCACCACATGTCAAGATAGATGTGGAGAAATTGGAGAAGGTCCACAGAAGAGCAAAAAACATGATGAAAGGTCTAGAAAACATGAGCTATGAGGGAAGACTGAAAGAATTGGGCTGTTTAGTTTAGCATAGAGAAAACTGAGAAGGGACATGATAGCGTACCAGAATGGTGTTACAAGGAGAAGGGAGAAAAATTGTTCTTCTTCGCCTCTGAGGACAGGACAAGAAGCAATGGGATTAAATTGTAGCAAGGGAGGTTTAGCCTGGACATTAGGAAAAACTTTCTAACTGTCAAGGTGGTTAAACACTGGGATAAATTGCTTAGGGGGCTTGTGAAATCTACATCACTGGAGACATTTAAGAGCAAGTTAGACAGACACCTGTCAGGGATGATCTAGACAGTGCTTGGTCCAACCATGAGGGCAGGGGACTGCACTCGATGACCTCTTGGGGTCCTTTCCAGTTCTACGGTTCTATGATCTGTCCTACATGCAGCAATAATACTTCATGGAGGAAAGAACAATCCCTGATGCATGAAAACATTTATATGATAGGCAGAGATGTTGTGGGGAGGGAGAAAATAGATTCCGTCCTTACTAATATATTGAGAATACCCCAGTCTGACAATCAAGTGAGCTGGGATTATGTCATGCTACGAACTATCCCAGACATCTACAACTCATTTTTCATCGCCTGCCAGACAGATTTTAGACTAGGGCAATGATTTGCTATCACTATTACTCTAATCCCTATTGGAATGTATGACCTAGAGGTAAAAGGCTCTATCTCACTTTGCCAGTGCCAGAAGTCACCCAGGACACAAGAAACCATTTGAGTATCCCCAGTAGAACATTATCAAAGGAAATGATAAATTAATCAGATCCTTGGGTAAGGGTGAAAATTAAATCTGTATATCGTACACATTTTTAATAGACTATTGGGCAATATTGACAATATGAAGCCAGACTGGGAAAAGGAAATTAACTAATAAATCTCTCCAGAGGACTGGAAAGACATAATGCTCCTCACTATGAGTAATACAAGTTCTTCCTCTCTGAGAGAATATCAGTGGAGAATTATGATCAGGTATTTTTGCACACTAGTCTTGCAAAACAACACAGACACAAAATTCTTAATCAAATCCTGGAGAGAAAACTATGTCCCAAGTTCAAAGACTTTTGGTCTGGTGTCAGGAAATCAAAGTAAGAGTTAATTCAGTAATCTCTTGCCCATAATAACTCTGTGATTATGGTGTTAAGGAAATGTCCGGAATAACCAAAAGTAAACAGAGACAGCTACTTAGACACCTTGTGAATGACGACAGTAAATTATTTCACTGTTCCGGCTACCAAACCAAATACCCATGATATGAATGTAGTTCATAAGGATAAAGGAATGAAGAGAAATGGAATGGCTTACTTACTCTATTGGCATTTCGAGAAAACACGAAACAAATGGGACCAACAGCTTAAAAGCCAATTAATTAATAGAACGTGTCTAATAATACTTTGCATACTGATTATAACCTATAACCTCTTCCTTGTAAGCATTGTGGTATTCTCTTTGCTTTTACCTCTGTTTTCATCTTTATTATGGTTTATGTAAGAAAGAAGCTCCTACCACCAATAAATCGACTTGCCTTTCATTTAAAAACATTAAAATGTTTCATTTCACTAGGAGGTAAAATAAAACATGAACAGCAGTTTATGTGGACAATGTTATGATTAAAAGATATTCTAACTCGGCAACTCCTCCATTGCTGAAGGGCTCCTGTAGTGTAGACCCAGGCAGCTTTGTGCACAGAGACTTCACAGGGGGTGTTGACCATCAGTGTAGACCTGAGTGCCACAAAGGACATATAAAAGAAGGAGTAGGAAGGTGCAGGGGATGGACACACCAGCACTGGAAATAAGCAAGGGGTGGAGGGTCTATCAAGGCTCACAGAGTCTTCCTTAGCCACCGGACTGGAATAAACACTGTGGACACACATCTAGCCAGGTTCTTGGGCCAAGTGATGGACAGAGATAGCAGGCACTGCACAGAATTAGCAAATGCCAATCTCAGACATTTGTGAGTAGCCTGATGGTCCCGTAACCTTTCAGAAGTGATTTCTGATACTCCGAGTGGCACTGGATAGAAGCATCTGTTCTGAATGCTGGCACGTCTTCATTTATGATAACTGCAGTCAACAGCAAAATCCCACCTGCCATTTCGGTTCTGGGCTATTCCTCCCCGGGTCAGGGAGCAGGGCTAAAAATAGAACAATCAAGAGACGGTCTAACAGAAACATGTGCCCTGCAAGTCCCATTGCTTGGAAACGGACTTGTTAGACCACATTCTTCCTTTACGGAGGGTTCGGACAGGCATTGTTTGGACAGCAGAGACCACACATCTCTCTTTTCTTTAATGACAGTCATTTCAGTCAACAGTATCATTCTAATCAATCACACAGAAATAGTTCTTTCCAGAAACACCAATCTGCTGAAGCGCTAGCAGAAATGGGATCATGTCTAGATTAGTTCAGTCTGTTCTCCAGTCCCATAAGAGGAAAGAAGGCGTTAGAGTCCCCCGATTGCTTCTGAGACTTTTCCAATCCCCTAAATGAATCCCGTTCCTGAAGCGACAGCTCCATGCCTACACCTCTCTTTGGGGTAGGACCCTAGGATCCAGCCACTCTGCATCTCCAGCTTACACCTCCCTGGTGGCCAACTGTGATACCTAGCAAGGTCACAGGCTTGGGTTGGGCAGAAGATTCCCCTTGGGAGCCTCTGGGCAGTAACCGTCTGCAACGACACAGAAGCTGCTTCTCTCAAACCACGGCTGATTTATTTGGCCACAAGGTGTGCACCACTCTGAGAAATGAATTGAAAATCGAGTGCCCCACACCCAGTAAATGTGGGTGACAATAGCAGAGGGCTATGTGCACACTGTCTTACCTATGCTTAGCCTAGGCGCACCTGACTTAGCCTTGGCATCCTCCGGATTTCTTGGGGTGCACGCTACCCCATGCTTGCTGCAGGCCCCTGACTCTCAGCAAGTCTTAGTGTCAGCTGGCAGCAGCTGGCAAGCCTTTTTCCTCTCCCTCTCTGTAGGACATATTGGTGTCTTTTGATCTCCCTCTTCCCAGCCTGAACAAAACCACCCCAGCACCAGCCTCTGAGCACAGGACTCCCTTTTCATTGCTCTAAACACAGCTATTGTGTGAAATGGGCCTTATTTTGGCCATTGTGTTATCTTCCCTATCTGATTTCTTTAACTACCCCTTTTGCACAACCTGTGCGTCCAGGGAGGGTATCATCACACCCAAAGATGAAGGTGCATATGATAGTTATAAAAACACAGATATTTAAAACAGCTGAAAGACGTCCAATTCCCTAACTGCTGGTAATAAGGAAGCAGTGGGTTTGCCACCTATGGGCTCTTCTGTATGGTGCCTCAAGCGCAAGCAACATAAAGTCACACAAGAGCTGCTACCCTTTACCTGGGTGTGCTTTTATATTCTGCAAGCGCGCACGGCACTTCAACAATGCACCGAACGAGGTTCACACAAGCCTTGTGCGAACATTTCAAAATTCGGGTTTAAAAACCCTGGAGACAAAATCCTGGGCAAAGCTGCACATGTGGTCTGAGACGACAAGATGACACGGTGAAGTAGGAAATACAAACAAAGAAAGCTTAATTCGCATGACAGTCTGCTACGGCCTCCTGAACACAAAGCCATACAAATTCAATGCAACTGTTTTTAAAACAATAACAGTGGTATTAATGCACAGCCAAACGTTTACTCCTTTATATACTTTGTAGCTATCAGTACTTAGAAATCTCCTCATCATAGCTAAATAGGAAGCTATGTGGTTAATTAGGATTTCCTTGCAATGTTTTATTGGCTGAGGAAAAACGGATTATTTACCTAATACAACTGGAATGCTCCAAATATAGTACCTCCAAAAATGCAGTTTTGGGGTCACATGCTCGTGCCAAGCAGACCCAGACGGGTTACAAGCATTTCAAATAGACCTGTGTCCACGCGCCTTTGAGAGAGTACATGAGAGTGCTGAGGTCATGTTGAGAGACATGTTTGTAAGGGAGTTATGCAGGCTCTACTCTGTTACTGTGTGGTAGCACGTAGGTCATGTCTACGCTACGGAGAAGATCGATGCTGCCACCGTTGATCTACTGGGGTTTGAATTAGTGGGTCTAGTGAAGACCTGCTCATTCGAACTGAGAGGGCACTCCCCATTGGCACCGATAGTCCTGCTCCTGAGGAGGAGTAAGGGAAGCCAATGGGAGCAACCTCCCACTGTGTGGATGGCATGAAAACACCATTTAAAATACATCAACTCCAGCTACGTAATCATGGAGGTCGCCTGAGTACCAACATTTGGGGTCACCAAACCATCAGTCTTGGGGACACCAAAACTGCAGAGTTATTGGGTTTTTGGTTGTTTGTTTTTGTTTTTTTCTTGTGCTCTTTCAGTCTGCAGGGATGAATGGGGGAGAGGGGGATACCACCAAAAACATTTTCTCCCCTGGGTGAAAAAGCACCCAGGACTGGTTCTCTAAAGAGGCCTTAGAGTAGATGTAAATGTCATTTATGTATTTACCTCGTCTTGTAGACACACTTGCCCTGCAAATCTGTTAACATCCAACTTGTGGAGAATTACAGCTCTGAAGAATCAAAAGATAAAAAAAATCCACACTACAGATACTGAAATAAGTACAACTCGGAAACCACCTTTAATACCAATATAGGATGGGAATGAAGAATCACCTTGTCCTGTCTAGAGGAAGATAAGGAATTAGATGCTGAAGCTCACATGCTCACCTTGCTCAAGTGATCATCAAAATATACTCCTCTTTCTAGAAGAGGAAGTACAGTAAAACTCCAATAGTCCGGCATCCAATAGTCCGGAACTCCTGATAGTCCAGCATCAAAATAGCAAGAGCCTAGTGAGTGAGCTTCAGCAAAAAATGAGTCACAAGGTAACAGCGGCAGCAGCTGAACTGAACAAAAATGGTAAAAAAGGCTTTAAAAAACTAAAACATTACAGTATACTGTATATAGTATGTACAATAAAAAGGGTTAAGAACACTTTATATGCAGTATATAATGTACACAGTATATATATAACCAGCTTATAGTACCTCCTGATAGTCTGGCATATCTGATAATCCGGCACCACCTAGGTCCCATAGGTTCCAGATTATCGGAAGTCTACTGTAGAAAGAATTCCATGAGCAGTTGAAAGGAAGGATCAACAAGTTTCCAGAGGAAAGGACTCAGTTAAGATAACAGTGCCACTCACTGAAGAGGCAACTAGAAGGTAAACTTGGGTTCACAAGGAGGATGAGTGAGCAGTTATTCTCCATCCAGAGGCAGAAGCAAAACAGTGGTGAGTTTCCAAAGGTGGCCTTTAAAAAACTGAATTTAATAAGCGAGCTAAACAACTAGAGCCACGCAGGAAGCACAGAAACTCAGTCATCTAGATGAGAAGGCTCAAAGAGAGGAGAAAAGGGAACAAGGGTTTTGAAGAGCCAACACTGCTGCCTCTTTTGACTGGGCCCTATTTATAGAAAGAGTCATTTTTAAGAGCTGCGAAACGACAGAGAATGTTTGAAAAAGGTTCTGTTAGGCGCAATTCTGTCTGAATTTCAGATTTCCTAATTCTCTTCTCCCATGCGTCAAAATAACCAGCACTACAGAAAACACTATGCTAAGTGGATTCCATAGTAATAAGGTTATTGGCATGGAAACATGATCTTTGCTCCTATGAGTTTATCTACTACGGCTTCTTATTCCCTACATAGGTAATTACAGACTTCTGCTCATGGGAGCACAATTGACGGCAGAGAAATGAACGAGCCTGACATGGGCCTGATTCTCCTCATGTTTAGTTCAGTGGAGTTAGTCCTGGGTTTCCATGGACACCATTATTTATTATTAATTATTATTATTATTATTAGGGCTGTGGCTCGGAAGCCCCAATCAGGATAGTATCATACTGTACTGTTCTGTATAACCACACAGGCAGAGTAGGGTCACCAACCTCTGGTTTTCGATTGGAATGCCTGATCGAAAAGGGACTGCTCACGTGTGCATTCAAATTATGGTGGCACAACAGAGCTAAGGCAGACTCCCTGCCTGCCCTGGCTCCACATGACTCCTAGCAGCGGCTGGCATGTTTTCTTCCTAGGTGCAGGGGCTGCCAGGGAGGCTCCGCATGCTGCCCCCACCCTGAACACTGGCTCCGCAGCTCCCATTGGCCAGAAACCACAGCCAATGGGATATGCGGGAGCGGTGCCTGTGGGCGAGAGCAGTGTGCAGAGCCCTGTGGACATGCTGGCCACTTCTTGGAAGTCTCTCGAGGTAAGCGCTGCCCAGAACCCACATTCCAACACTCTGACCCAGTCCTGAGGTGCCTCCTGTACTCTGAACCCCTTGGCTCTAGCCCAGAGCTTCCTGCACACCAAACCCCTCATCCTCAGCCGTACCCCAGAGACTGCACCTCCAGCCAGAGCCCTCACCCCTCCTCTACTCCAGCCCCCTGCCCCAGTCTGGTGAGAGTGAGTGAGGGTGGGGGAGAGAGAGCAGAGGAGGGAGTGGGGATGGAGTGAAGAGGGACAGGGCCTCGGGGAAGGGAACAGGTCAGGGTGTTCTGTTTTGTGTGATTAGAAGGTTGACATCCCTAAGGCAGATATGGTTCTTGGCCCAACGAGCTCAAAATCTAGTCTGAAATGAGATGCAACAAATTTGCGACAAATTGTCCTTCAAAAAGGACAAATGCAAAGTATTCCACTTAGGAAGGAACAATTAGCTGCACACATACAAAATGGGAAATGCCTGTCTAGGAGGGAGTATTGAGGAAAGGGATCTAGGAGTCATAGCGGACCACAACGAAATATGAGTCAACAGCGTGACACTGTAAAAATCAAACTGAGATGTATTAGCAGGAATATTGTATGCAAGACAGGAGAAGTAATTCTGCTGTAATCTGCAATGATTGGGCCTCCATTTGAGCACTGTGTCCAGTTCTGGGCCCATTTTAGGAAAGATGTGGAGAAACTGGAGAAGGTCCAGAGAAGAGCAACAAAAATGATTAAAGGTCTAAAAAATATGACCTATGAGGGAAAACTGAAAGAATTAGGTTTTAGTTTGGACTGAGAGGGGACATGACAGCAGCTTTCAAGTACCTAAAAGGGTGTTACAAGGAGGAGGGAGAAAAAATATTCTCCTTAACCTCTGAGGATAGGACAAGAAACAATGGTCTTAAATTGCAGCAAGGGAAGTTTAGATTGGATATTAGCCATCCCGACAGTTAGGAAGTTTTTCTTAAACACTGGAATCTATTGCCTAGGGAGGTTGTGGAATCTTCATCATGGGAGATTTTTAAGGGCAGGTTAGACGAACACCTGTCAGGGATGATCTAGATGGTATCTGGTCCTGCCATGAATGTAGGGAACTGGACTTGATGATCTCTTGAGGTCCCTTCCAGTGCTAATACTCTATGATTCTTTGATTATCATAGTGAAGATAAGATCACATGGTTATACAGGTTAGCTACTGCACAGCATGATGATTCTAAGTCATCTTAGAATCTTTTAAAATACTTACATCTATAAAACTAGCTGTACCTGGCTGACACACTAGCTGTCATTGATTTCTTGTAGAAATCGTAGCAGAAAGGGGACGTGAAGGGAGAGGCCTAGCAACTGAACTCAGGAAGGATAGTCCCTGTAAAATGACCAGTGGAGTGGAAACTACGGAGACGTTTGTAAGAGAAGCAGACAAACAGTTGTTGCTGGCTGGTGACTGAGAAAAGATTTCAGATGCAGCCGCAGCAGCAGGTGGACTACGACAAAAATACTTTCGGGGAGAGATTAATCGTGAAGCGAGATGAACATCTACAGACAGGACTGTTTCTGGCCCTGATTCAGGAAAGTGTTAAGTGCTTCTAAACAGAAGCTTAATTCCCTCGCTAGTGGAGCTTAAACACATATTTAATTTGGTTGCTGAACCAAGGCCTCTAAGCAGAATTATTTTTTTAAAGTTTCCCAGGGATGTCAATGGATCTTTAATGTCTTTGCACCATTTGCTGATCCCATTGCACCCATATCGATGCCAACTCTGGTCAGTTATATTGGTGTAAATCCAGGGGGACTGAGATCAGAAAGTAGATGGTTAGATTGACCTTTCTGAGTGTGCATGTGTGCATCTGTACTGCCAGCCTGCATTATTGAAATGCCCACAGAAACTCAATATTATTTATCTATTCATAGAGGCGATAACAGGTAAAATGACTTCTGTGGGAGATCGGTGCCCTGAATGTTACTCAGATGGTCACTGACGAGGCTGCAATGAAGTTGTGCCGTTAAATCCTCACACATACTGCACAGCAGAATTAACTAGGGAGGGAGGCAGAGCGAGAGAGAGAAATCGTCAACTCCTCTCTTCCTCTTTTTGTCCCGCCCCCCTACCTCCAAACATTAGGTCTGGCGGTTACTCTGATCCCTGGAGTTTGATGCATGTTTGATTCACAGACTGCAGCATGACTGCACCAGATGGCCCTGAGTTAATGAACACAAGCTCATCACTTTTACCCACCAGGGAAATGTGCAGCTCAATCTGATTTCCACTCCACAACTAAAAATATTTTAGTATTTTTAGTGAGCGTTTTACTGTTGCAAACCGGCACTTGAGGAAAGCATTAAAAGAACACAGCCTACCCGAGAAATGTACTTCGACAAATTAAGAACTGCACCTGGGAGTCTTTCCCACCTTTTCTCAGAGCTAAAGTAAACACCTTCTCAAACCTTAAATTATGAAGCCAGAGCTTAAACAAAGCTACAAGATCTGAGGCCTGCTCAGCCTTCCACTGAGCCAGTAGCAGACCTTCCACTGACTTCACTGGAAGCAGGATCGGGCTTCTACTTAATTACTAATACAGCCGGAAGGTTCTGGAAAGCTTAGTGTAAATCCACTGAAATAACTGGACCTGGGTTTGTTTATGCCAAGTAAGGATCTGCCCCATATAGGTGTATATATGTGGATGAAGCAGCACACAGGTATATTTATGTGAGGAAGAACAACAGAATTTTACCAAACCATGATATGTGGAAGTTTATTCTGAAGGAATAAGCCCGAAGCAATAGCTAAAACTAAACCCACCAAATCATAATCCAAAATGACTTAATTGCTCAGCAAAACAGATCCTTCGAGGCAGAGAGGACAAAAGACCTAGGAAGAGGATTCTGAAAATACACAACGACCTATGTCCTAGAATTTAGTGAAATCTTCATTTCACCATTCTCAGGTTGCTTCTTAGGAGGGATGAACGCCCCCACCCCAGCAACAATCAATGCTTGAATGTGATGCATATAACTCCCTCATGAGACTTATCTCTAAGGCAACTGTATGCAGTTAGCTGGCAACACACAAGACATGTTAGGGTAAATGCTCAATACAACGAGATGCTCCATACATGATATGGTTCACAGAAGTTTGTGCTGTTACTTCTCAATTATTGAAATGAAGCATCTACCCAGGTTTCCAAGGTTACGATCATAGAATCATAGAACCATAGAGCTGGAAGAGACCTTAGAAGGTCATCAAGTCCAGCCCCCTGCACTAGGCAGGACCAATCCCAACTAAATCAACCCAGCCAAGGCCTTGTCAAGCCGAGACTTAAACACCTCTAGGGCTGGAGACTCCACTACTTCCCTAGGTAACTCATTCCAGTGCTTCACTACCCTCCTAGCGAAATAGCTTTTCCTAATATTCAACCTGGACCTCTCCCACCGCAACTTGAGACCACTGCTCCTTGTTCTGTCATCTGTCACTACTGAGAACGGCCTTTCTCCATCCTCTTTGGAACCTCCCTTCAGGAAGTTGAAGGCTGCTATCAAATCCGCCCTCACTCTTCACTTCTGCAGACTGAACAAACCCAACTCCCTCACTCTCTCCTCATAGGTCATTTGCTCCGGCCCCCTAATCATTTTGGTTGCCCTCCGCTGGACCCTCTCCAATGCGTCCACATCCTTTTTGTAGTGGGGGGCCCAGAACTGAACACAATACTCCAGATGTGGCCTCACCGGAGCCGAATAAAGGGGAATAATGACATCTCTGGATCTACTGGCAATGCTCCTCCTAATGCACCCTAATATGCCATTAGCCCTCTTGGCTACAAGGGCACACTGTTGACTCATACCCAGCTTCTCATCCACTGTAACCCCCAGGTCCTTTTCTGCAGAACTACTACTTAGTTGATTGGTCCCCAGTCTATAACAATGCTTGGGATTCTTCCGTCCCAAGTGCAGGACTCTGCACTTGTCCTTGTTGAACTTCATCAGATTTCTTGTGGCCCAATCCTCCAATTTGTCTAAGTCCCTCTGGACCCTCTCTCTGCCCTCAAGCGTATCTACCTCTCCCCCTAGCTTAGTGTCATCCACAAACTTGCTGAGGGTACAATCCATCCCCTCATCCAGGTCATTAATAAAGATATTGAACAAAACTGATCCTAGAACCGATCGTTGGGGCACTCCGCTGGAAACCGACCGCCATCCTGACATCGAGCCATTGCTCACTATCTGTTGGGCCCAACAGTCTAGCCAGCTTTCTATCCACCTTACCGTCCATTTATCCAATCCATATTCCCTTAACTTGCTGGCAAGAATATTGTGGGACACCATATCCAAAGTGTTGCTAAAGTCAAGGTGTTCCACCGACTTTCCCATATCCACAGAGCCAATTACCTCATCATAGAAGCTAATCAGATTGGTCAGGCATGACTTGACCTTTGTGAATCCATGCTGACTAGTCCTAATCACTTTCCTCTCTTCCAAGTGCCTCAAAATGGATTCCTTAAGGATCTCTTCCATGACTTTTTCCAGGAACCGAGGTAAGACTGACCAGCCTATAGTTCCCTGGATCGTCCTTCTTCCCTTTTTTGAAGATGGGCACTACATTTGCTCTTTTCCAGTCATCCGGGATTTCTCCCGATCGCCACGACTTTTCAAAGATAATGGCCAAAGGCTCCTCAATGACATTTGCCAACTCCCTCAGTACCCTCGGATGCATTAAGTCCGGACCCAGCATACGTTTAGCTTTTCTAAATAGTTCCTAACCTATTCTTTACCCACCAAGGGCTGTCCATCTTCATCCCATCTTGCGTCACTTAGTGCATTAGTCGGGGAGCCTATCTTGTCCGTGAATATAGAGGCAAAGAAAGCACTGAGTACTTCAGCTTTCCCCACATCATCTGTCACTAGGTTACCTCTTTCATCCAGTAGGGGCTGCACACCCTCTCTGATCACCTTCTTCTTATTAATATACCTGTAAAAACCTTTCTTGTTATCCTTCGCATCTTAGCCAGTCGCAATTCCATCTGCGCTTTCGCCTTCCTGATAACCCCCCGACATTCTCGAACTATACACATTTAAACCCCTCCCTGGTCATTTGTCCAAGTTTCCACTTTTTGTAAGCTTTCTTTTTATGCTTAAGTTCACCAAGGATTTCCCCCGTAAGCCAATCTGGTCTCCTGCCATGTTTGCCTCTCTTGCTACGTGTCGGGATAGTTTCTTTCTGTGCCTTCAATAAGGCTTCTTTAAAATACTATCAGCTGTCCTGCCCTTCATGTTAGCATCCCAAAGGATTCTGCCCATCAGATCTCTGAGGGAGTCAAATTCTGCTTTTTTGAAGTCCAAGGTGTGTATTTTACTACTCTCTTTTCTTCCTTTAGTCAGGATCCTGAAATCTACCATCTCATGATCACTCATGCTATCCTCAGCATTTTCCAAAAACTTCGTGGATTGCCTGTGTACTGCCGTATTGGTTTCCCAACAGATGTCAGGGTGATTAAAGTCCCCCACGAGAACCAGGGCCTGCGATCTGGAAGCTTCGCTCAGTTGTACGAAGAAAGCCTTATCTACCTCATCCACCTGATTCGGTGGCCTGTAGCAGACACCAACCACAACATCGCTGCTGTTGTTTGCTCCTTTAAACTTAACCCATAGACTCTCAATAGGTTTTTCTCCCTCTTTATACTGGATATCAGAGCAATCATAGTGCTCTTTTACATATAGTGCAACTCCTCCTCCTTTCCTCCCCTGCCTGTTCTTCCTGAACAGTCTATACCCTTCCATGACAGCGCTCCAGTCATGCGAGTCATCCCACCAAGTCTCCGTTATCCCAGTTAAATAATATTTCTTGGATTGGGCCAGGGCCTCCAGTTCTTCCTGAAGACAAGAGATGGAAAATAACACAGAAGGAAGTAGCACAGCTTAATACGTTATTCCATCAGACTTGGAGAGGTGGCACCAGCCAAGCTTGGTCATAGAAGAACTAACTCCCAGATGCCACTGATATAATAAATGAATCTGAGCTAGGCGTTTGGGTCTTGCTGCTGCCAACGTCGCCCCAACAATTGGCACCTTCCAAACCAATATACTGTAAGCAGAACTCCTTTTACATTACTTCTGTCAGTCAAAGACTGTGCTAGACGAGCATTATTCTGAAGTGACTTACTTCAGTCAAAGCAGAATACAAATGTGGAGCATGCATGCAAACTTCTCTTCCATACCAATATTCTGAAATGAAGTATGAGCAGAAAACTTACTGCTCAACTTTATTTCTATAAAGGCCCATTTACATCTGCAATTATGCTGCTATTGTTGATTCTGCTAACTACCCCTGCACACTGTTAGGCTGTGTCTAGACTGGCCAGTTTTTCTGGAAAATCAGCCACTTTTCTGGAAAAACTTGCCAGCTGTCTACACTGGCCGCTTGAATTTCCGCAAAACCACTGACAATCTCATGTAAGATTGTCAGTGTTCTTGCGGAAATACTATGCTGCTCCTGTTTGGGCAAAAGTCCTTTTGCGCAAAACTTTTGCGCAAAAGGGCCAGTGTAGACAGCCCAGATTTGTTTTCCGCAAAAAAGCCCCGATAGCGAAAATGGCAATTGGACCTTTTTTGCGGAAAAGCGTCCGTGCCAATCTAGACGCACTGTTCCGAGAATGCTTTTAATGGAAAACTTTTCCGTTAAAAGCATTTCCGGAAAATCATGCCAGTGTAGACGTAGCCTTAATGTATATATTAGGCATAGAACACATCACAATAACAGGTACTATGGGCACAGAATTGATATGATATATGTAATGTGTTGGAAATGAATGCTAACAAAATACTATTATGCTTTTTCCCCACAATGCTGTTCACTTATGTCAAAAAATCTATACTTTAATACTAATGATCCCTCGATTTTTTTTTCCATTGATGTGTGGGATAAATTTTGTTCCATGCACTAAGGCATGTGTAGATGTGCACCAACACTAAAAATACACGCTGCCGGCTGTGGGTTCTTTGGGCACTCTGCTAATCAGCTGGGCGGCATTTGACTCTCTCCTGAATAGCTGTCCACGTGCTCAGCTTACAAGGAGCACAGCTTGATACGGAGATCGTTCTGAATGCATATTTTGAAGCACACCTTCCATGTAAGGTGCACTGGCGCTGAGAGAGACAACCACTTCCCAAGAAGATCAGAATGGTCTTAACTCTTTCCTTTTGCTACTGTACTACTTTGTCTTTAGATAATAAATTGGCAAAGCTTGGTTATTTGATCTCTTGAACATTTTTAATACTGGACAGCTAGTGCAGTCAAAATCAATTGGCTCTACTTTTAGCAATAACATGTTTCAGAACTGCAAGACCGATATTAACTTTGTGTCAAGTGAGGCTTGATATCGACACTCTAGATGCAAAAACCACTGTGTAGAGTGGCCTATTCCAGTTCCCGAGCTAGTAGAAAAGCTACAGCAGTGATGTTGAACCCTGATTCACCGATGCTGTCCCCTACAGAATGGATGGAGAAAATTAGCAGGAGTGAGAAGTGGACTGCAGAACTACATCTGGCTTCTTCAGGGGACAGGTTCATATGATCTAAGTATGACGGCAGCAATTATTCTCTGTTTCCTGTCGCTTACATAGTCTGCTAGCCAACTTCTTCCTTTTTCCATGGCTCTTCGTCCTGATGTATATATACTAAGTAAGTCAGAAAACACCAAAATATTTTAGTAGCCGTGTAGCTCAGTGAATAGTCTACAAAAGCAAGAGATCAAACCCTTTGTCAGTTTATTACATTTCTGCTATAATTGTGAATCATATTTACATAGATGTGCCTCACTTTTTATTAAACAAATACCTGAAAGCCTTGAAGGAATTGTGTTAATTGTCTCAAGCTAAGCAGAGTTGGTAGAAGATCAGTTCTGATACAGGAGGCTTCCAAGAAATACTTAGGTGCTGCAGGAAGGGGTGTGTTTGATTCAGTCGATGGCAAGCTTCCTTAAGAGTCACTGCAGAACCCATATTCTAGTGAGAGATGAGGGGACGGGGGCACAGTGGCGCTGTAGGTGCAAGAAAGTTGTGGAGAAGGTCCAGAGAAGAGCAACAAAAATGATGAAAGGTCTAGAGAACATGAGCCATGAGGGAAGACTGAAAGAATTGAGCTTGTTTCGTTTAGAAGAGAGAAGACTGAGAGGGGACATGATAGCGGTTTTCAGGTATCTAAAAGGGTGTTACAAGGAGAAGGGAGAACAATGGTTCTCCTTGGCCTCTAACGATAGGACAAGAAGCAATGGGCTGAAACTGCAGCAAGGGAGGTTGAGGTTGGACATTAGGAGAAACTTCCTGCCTCTCAGGGTGGTTAAGCACTGGAATAAATGGCCTAGAAGAGTTGTGGAATCTCCATAATGGGAGATATTTAAGAGCAGGTTGCATAGACATCTATCGGAAAAGTCTATATGTTGCTTGGCCCTGCCGTGAGGGCAGGGGACTGGACTTGATGATCTCTTGAGGTCCCTTCCAGTTCTAGGATTCTCTGATTCTATAGTTTGGATTGGTGGGTAAATATAAGGCTCTGATTACATGTGATTTCTAAAGATCCTGTGGCATTGGCCTCAGGTAACTGAATTCCTTCAGTACTTCCAACTGGATATGGTTTGTTCTTCACTAAACTATTCTGTAATATTACCACGTGCTGTCAAACAGCTGTTGGGTTTCACCTCAGAGATGACTGCACCTCAGATAGCAGCGTTCAACTTCCAAAGAGGATGGAGAAAGCCTGTTCTCAGTAGTGACAGATGGCAGAACAAGGAGCGATGGTCTCAAGTTGTGGTGGGAGAGGTCCAGGTTGGATATTAGGAAAAACTTTTTCACTAGGAGGGTAGTGAAGCACTGGAATGGGTTCCCTAGGGAAGTAGTGGAGTCTCCATCCCTAGAGGTGTTAAAGTCTCGGCTTGACAAAGCCCTGGACGGGTTGATTAAGTTGGGATTGGTCCTGCCTAGAGTAGGGGGCTGGACTTGATGACGTTCTGAGGTCTCTTCCAGCTCTATGATTCTATAGTTCTATGGAAGTGATTCTTATATGCAGTTGTCATACGTTGTTGTCGTGAACTTTGTAAAACATTTAAAATCCCTCAGGATGAAACACGCTAACATTTTGTTAATAAGCACATTATTTATTGCTATTATTAATCATAACAGAGACACGGTCAATGAGGTAATATTTTTTATTGGGCCAAACACTATTACCTCACCTGCCTTATCTGTATCACATCTTGTGACCAAACATATTTGCAACAACACTACAAAAAACTATTAATTGTGTTCATTACAGTAGTACCTAATGAACAAGCATAAGGGGGCCCCATTGTTAGAGCTTTGTGCAGATACAAAATGTATATCTGCATCTGCAAAAATGAGTCACGGATATTCACAATGGTATTTGTGGATGCAGATACTTACAGATACAAAGCGGATATCCGCAAATTTTTTGTATCCACATCTGCATCCATATCTGCAAAAATGAGCCGTGGATATCTGCACTGACATCCGTGGCTGCAGATACCCGCGGATATAAAGTGGATAACTGGATTTGAGGGCTCTGCCCAATGCCTCAGAGGCTGTACAAATGCAGAGCAGTGGATGGTTCCTGCCCCCAAAGAATTCAGAATCTAAACAGACTAAACAGTCACAAGGTGAGGAACGGGTCACAACATGCAAGCAAAGGGGAAAGTGCGATGGCGGCTAGTGTCATGTTAGCACCATAAATTTTTGGAGTGGCGGGGGTTAATGAGGAAGGTACCCGTTAAAGAAGAGGTTGGGGTAGGGGCAGGATGACAGGGCAGATGCTGTGTGAAGCTGAGATGAAGCGACTGTGAGGGAAAGGGAGGAAACAGTCAATCTGCATAGGCACAGTGAGTTCAGGCAAAACTTTTTAAGACCGAGGAACACCAAACAATAATTTTTTTTTTTATGAGGAACACCAAAGATTCGTTGAGCAAAAAAAAAAAAAGTCACCTGCCGCTTTAAGGGCGGCCATTTTGAATTCTGTTGTTCTCCACAGCACACCTCCAACTGCCTCGTGGCACACCGGTGTGCTGCGAAACACAGTTTAAGAAACACTGCTGTAGAATGTTTTCGGAATGTCTGAAAGTACCAACTTTGGCTGTTTCCGCCGCTGCTGCTTCTAGGCGGTACCTGTCTCCTCTTTGCAGTTTTCCCCCAAGACCACTTGGTGGGTTGAGCCTAGCGGGCCTAGATCACCTCTCTCAGAGCCAGGGTGGCTCAGAGCACACCCCGTCCCACCCTCAGTTCCACCCTGATGATGATGAAATATGAGACTAAGAGCATGATGCTTTGCTTTCAGTGTGCTTGAAGCTGCAAACGGGAGAGTTAGGCTGGTGAAATCACCTTTCAGATGTCATCCATGAGAATGTGCTGTAACAGGACTTTATATTTTGAAGCTCATTGTAAGATTGTATTGTGTTAGCAAGCAGCTTTGCAACACACTATCCCATCAACTCATAAGAAAATATTTTGGACAGTCACAGTTGCATCTATTATGCAAGTACTGGAGGAAATACACTGTAAGGAATAGGGATGTTAAAATGTGGGTCATTGTGTAAACATGTAACCACTGAAAAACTCAGTAGTTACACAGTTACACCCACCTGCAGCTGGCTTCCCAGGAGCTGGTGTGTGCGGGGAGCCAACTTAAGCTGGCTCCTAGCATGCAGTGGCTCCTGCCTGCAGGCCCATTCCCGGGGAGCTGGCTGCCACTCCCTAGACTACTGCCTCATATACAGAGGCCATAGTGCACAAGGTGGCAGCTGGCTCTGCCGGTGTGAGGCGGGAGCCAAGTGTAACTATGAACATTAACCAATAAGCCCAAGCTTATTGGTTAACTGTTTACATGGTTATACATTCACATCTCTAGTAAGGAACATTCAGCAAAGGATGGTCTTCTGGTTAACACCATAAGACTTAAGTGATCTGGGTTCTTTCCCTAGATCTGCCACAGACGTACTGACTTGGACAACTTATTTAAGGCTATATTCACAAAAGTCCTGGCAGGGATGATTGAGTTGGGGTTGGTCCTGCTTTGGGCAGAGAGTTGGACTTGATGACCTCCTGAGGTCTCTTGCAGCCCTATAATTCTTGACTGGTGTGGAAAAAGTGAATAAGGAAAAGTTATTGACTCATTCCCATAATATAAGAACTAGGGGTCACCAAATGAAATAGGCAGCAGGTTTAAAACAAACAAAAGGAAGTTTTTCTTCACTCAGTGCAGTCAACCTGCGGAACTCCTTGCCAGAGGATGTGGTGAAGACTAGGACTTTAACAGGGTTCAAAAAAAGAGCTAGATAGATTTATAGACATTAGGTCCATCAATGGCTATTAGCCAGGATGGGTTGGAATGGTGTCCTTAGCCTCTGTTTGTCTGGAAATGGATGACAGGAGAGGGGTCACATGATGATTACCTGTTGTGTTCACTCCCTCTGGGGCATCTGGCATTGGACACGATAATGAGCTAGATGGACCTTTGGTCTGACTCAGAATGGCTGTTCCTATGTTCTTACATCCTTATTCTAAGAGAGTCCTGTTCCTGTTATGGAGCATGGCTGTGATACAAACAGGAATGTCAGGGGGAGGGAGGGAAACAGCTCTTCTTACACAACAAATGTGGGAAACCGTTTTGTTTTGTTTTCTTAATCTGATGAAGACACCACGGCTTGTCCAGCTCTCATAGCACTGCTGTTTGATTCATTGCTTCACCTCGTGTCTGACAGCACACTGAAAGCAAAGCATCATGCTCTCACTCTCATATTTCTTCCGACTGCTAATCTTGCTGGAGACGTAGAAGCACAGCGGTTGCTTGCCATGAGAGAACAGTCAGATCATTTTAAATGAAGGAGATCACAAAAGAAGAAATTCTAAAAATTGTTCTGGAACACACACATACACTTTTTATACTTTAAGTGACAAAGACTCTGTGTGCTATAAAAGCCAGAAATTACTTTTATTAAAAAAATGAAGTGTTATTATTACCAGCTTAGTCAGAGATTCTACACCGCTTCAGAGTTTCACAGTGAAAAATTCTAAGATTAACCATGTCACCTTCTTAAATTCATAGATTCCCAGAAAGGACAACTGTGATCATGTAGGTTTGACCTCCTACACAATACAAGCACAGTACTTCCCTGACGTAATTCCCAAATCAATGCTTCAAAACACCATTCTAGCTTCTGATGAAGACTGCAGAATAAAACAAAAATTTGAGGTGTATAGACCAATCAACTAAGACTTTTTTTTCAGGTAGGATATTAAATACATGAAAATAAGCAATGTTAGGAGACTTCTATAGATATGAAAACTCCTCATCTTTTAAATGTGGATATCCAAGATTACTTGCCTGATTAAGTTCAAACTTGGGAGGGAAAATTCTACTGTAGCCATACAAGACAGAGAGCACAGGAAAAATTTTGGATGGAAATCGGCTTTGTTTAAAGTCATTAAAGGGAGGTGAGGTCAAAATAGAATTTAAAGTGGAAACTATTTATTTATACATAACCTAAAGTTTGAAAAGCTATAACATACTCGGGCTACACTCTAATCATGCCACCAACGTGTCCTCATTCCAGAAATCTTGGGATTCAGACACATTGAAGGATGTGGGAGGCTGCAGCAGCAGCTACAAGTTGGACCTCCCTGGTCCAGCACTCTTGGGACCTAACAAGGGAATTTGCTGGACATGGGGAGGTCAGGTATCCGGGCTCTCCCGGGGCGCCCCTTCTGGCTGCTGCCCCAGGAGAACCGAGAGGCCTGACCTCCTCTGGCCCACCTGTCAGGCCCGCTGACAGAGGGAGGGGGTAAAAAGGCCTGTGGCTCCCAGCCATCATTGCTGCTACTGTGGCAGCAGCAGTGGCTGGAGCCCCGGGCCCTTTAAATAGCTGTGGAGGTGTCAGAGTGCCACTGTGTACGGCTCTGAGGGTGGGTAGGGGCCAGTACCACAAACTGGGCAGCACTGAATGCTGGCTGTCCCTGACCCCGCCCCTTCGTCTCAGGCCCCACCCCTTTTGGGGGCAGGGAGCTGGTCCTACCACACCTTGCCCGGGGGCCCACGAAAGCAGTCGGCCCTCCTGTGAGGTTGGTTCTGTCTTTTGACAGCCATACAATGAGCAGACCAGAGCGACAGCTGATGTAACACTGACCTACCAACGTGGCAGCAAAACCATTTGATACAGAGTGACAGGTACAGCTGCCCTTTCTCTCTTTTCACAATCACCCTAAAGTTAAGAAACCAGGAGAACAAACAACAGACTGGGCCTGCATTGTTCAAAGTAGGCATTCGGCATTTTCCATGCATAATTCATCCCCCCATACTTCTAGTCAAGATGTCGCTGCTTTGCAAATTTGGAAAATAATCTTTTACATGTGTTACCAGCCAGGGGATACCATTTGGCAAGTGTTAATAAGCGCTATAGACTATAGCATCAGGGTGCAAGAAAAATACAATTTTTTGTTTGGTTAAAAGCTCTAATAAGGCCATTTAAAAATATATTGGAAGTTCTTTTCCTAGAAACACTGTAATTTCCCAAGGACAACAAGGAGTCCTGTGGCCCCTTATAGGAGGGGTGGGAACCTTTTTTGGGTCGGGGCCACTGAACCACAGAAAAATCAGTCGGGGTGTGCACACAAGGGCCCCCAACTGAGAACAAGAAAGACACTCTCCACATTCTCCTCCCACACCAGAGCATAGGGGGCCCAGCCAAGTAGATTTTGTGTGCTCCAGCCCCCTGGTTGGAGCAGAGCGTGTGTGGGGGCGGGCGGGGGCTGGAGTGCCAGTGTGGGCTCCCCAATGCTGGGGGGAACCTGAGCCTCGGGGGCCGGATCTAGGTAAGCCAGGGGCCACATACAGCCCACAGGCCTGTTGTTCCTCACCCTTGCCTTATAGACTAACACCATGTTTCTCAACAACCCGTGAGCAACTTAGAGGGGAGCTGCGGTATCACAAAGTTTGAGAATCCCTGGACTAATAGATTTATTTGTTGTCTAGTTAATAGTAAAGGATTTTGTTTCTTTCATTCACGGTTGTGATCTATGTCAAACTGATAAGTATGTGTCTGCTCTACACAGACTGTAACTATGGTACGTCTAGACTACACGGTTCCGTCGACGGAGCCATGTAGATTTGTTTGTTCGGCAAAGGGAAATGGAGCCGCGATTTAAATAATCGCGGCTTCATTTACATTTAAATGGCTGCCCTGCTCTGCCAATCAGTTGTTTGTCGGCAGATCGGGGCAGTCTGGACGCTCCCCTGCCAACATGAAAGCCCTTTATCAACCTCCCCAGTAAACCTCATCCTACGAGGTATAACGGGGAGGTCGATAAAGGGCTTTCAGGTTGGTGCGGGAGCGTCCAGACTAGCGCACTGAGCCGACAAACAGCTGATGAGCTGTTTGTCGGCTCAGCGCGGCAGCCATTTAAATTTAAATGAAGCCACGATTATTTAAATCACGGCTTCATTTCCCTTTGCCGATCAGCCTAATCTACATGGCTCCATCGATGGAGCCATGTAGTTTAGACACACCCTATTTGCCCACAGAAGCTGATGCCCAAATAAACCAGTTAGTCTTTAAGGTGCCACAGGACTCTTTGTTGTTTCTGCAGGTACAGACGAACACGGCTACCCTGCTGAGACTTGTAATTTCCTAAGCACTTGTCTCATTGTCCTATGTTCTTCAGCATCTGCTTGTTCCTCAGACCCCTCCTTTGCTGCTGTTACATCAGTATGCTTTTCTGGGATTGTTTTGAATTATTTATTAACTCTTAACTTTTTTCTCTCGCCACCTTTCATCTGTAAACTCACAAAATGTTCAGGATAAACTTTCCCTTTCTATCTAGGCCTCTTGCCACTGGTCTGCACATTCCAACTTTCCGGGATCTCTCACCATGTCTGTACAATGCAGGACAATGTAGCACTTTAAAGACTAACAAGATGGTTTATTAGAATAATAATAAATAATAAATCTAATAAACCATCTTGTTAGTCTTTAAAGTGCTACATTGTCCTGCATTTTGCTTCAGCTACCCCAGACTAACACGGCTACATTTCTATCACTATTCTATGTCTGTCCAGTTTCTCTCCCTCTCTCTTCCCGCCAACTCTCACTTTTCCATCACATCTTACTGTTCAAATATCCTCTCTGCCTATTTTAGCTCTCTACTCTTCAGCCTTGCACCTGAAACATACAGATTAATGCTATCACAACAAAGAGGAGAGCTGGTAGGCCCAGTTACATAGTGTTTGAGTAGGAAAAAGGGCACCTTGTTGCATTCTAAAGCTGCTTTAAAAATGCTACCCTAACACCCTCGTGCTTTTGTTAACAGTGCTCAGGTTTTGCATAACCATGGAATGATATTTAAATCCAGCGCTTCATTTGCAATTTTGGTCACCCTCATTAGCCTCCCTAGTTTGAACTAGGGGGCTAGTGTAGATGTACCCAAATTTGTTTTATTTAGTTGGTCTCTCAGGTTATGTCTAGACTTCAGGCTTCCTTTCAAAAGAAACTTTTTCAGAAGAGATCTGAAAAAAACTTCTTTCAGAAGAAAGCATCCACACTGCAAAAGCACATCACAAAAGCAATGCGCTTTTTCAAAAGAGAGCATCCACATTGCCTGGATGCTATCTTGCATGAAAGCAGTGATTGCTGTGGACAGAATGGCCACCAGGGCACCTGTGCTTTTTCTTCTTCCCTCTTCTTTCAACAAATCTCCCTTTTCCATGTCCACACACACCTTTTTCCGAAAGAGCTCTTTCGGAAAAGGCATTCTTCCTCATAGAATGAGGTTTACCAATGTCGAAAAAAACCCTCTGTTCTTTAGATTTTCTTTCGAAAGAACGTGATTGCAGCATGGATGCAGGTGAAGTTTTTTCGGAAAAACCGTTGTTTTTCCAAAAAAACCCTGTAGTCTAGATACACCCTCCACTTTCTTCCATGCTACTATCCTTTTACTTCAATGCATCTATTAAATAACCCTTCATTTTGCATGCTTCTGTTATTCCACTTAAAGATATTTTACTATCAGGCATATTCAATATTTACATTTGGAGATGCTACCTGTATATTGCTAGATAACTGCCATATAATTAAATCAATGCTTGTCAAAGTTGGTAGATTTAAAACTTTGCCTTCTTTTTATATTTGCTTGCAAAGATGCTCAGACAATTCTCTGAATTTGTTTTGGTTTCCCCAAAACAAATGGTTTAGGGCCCAATCCTGCAATACTTATGATGTGAGTAACTCCATTATGTTCAGTAAGCAAAATTTGCTGTTAGTGGTGTTTTTATGTACAATAAAAACCAAAAGTTTAACGTTAATCATGAGCATCCTTGCAATAACGTAACAGAACAGTAATGAATAAGTCCTACGATAACAAACCAGCACCTATGTATGAAAGAATGGGGAAAGAATAAACTTTTTAAAGAAAAGAAACTGCTGCTTCAAGTTTCTAAGAGGGGGAATATAGACTTAAAAAAGTATGGAAAAATCATTGACAGCATCTTCCTCTGATGAAAATACCTGGACACTTGAAATATTGGATGCAGTATATTGATTTTTCTATTTGCTGCTTTCATGGGGATTTAATTGAAGAGCACAGTAACTTGGCATCACTGAAGTTTATCCATACAGGCTATTCCGTAGCAGAACTGTGAAAAATCAAAGGGCTTTTACTGGTTGGCTGGAAATGTCGGAGACAGGGTATTTTTCACCCATTTTACCATCTAGTTGTTTAAAATCATCTCCTGAAAGCTGAAATCCTTTTCCAACTCATGTACTGCATGTGGACGGACGCTGGTTTGTTGTGGCAAGTTGCTCGTCATGAAAGCAAGGCTGCTGGCAATGGATTTGGTTTTTTGTGTTTTCAAACACACCAAGAAAGTCTCTTGAGCTGAGAAAGCCAATCTAAAAAGAGAAACTAAAACTATGAACCTCTGAACCAGAATGACTGCTTCCCCTTAAATACTCTTCATTAGCTTAATTTAACTTCTTCGATACATTGCAATATTTCCAGCCTCTAGGAAATCTTAAGAGTATGAAATCCAGACCCCAGTATGCTTTCCTGTTTCTAAACCACAGGAGGGGAAATTTTAAAAGGTGAGAAGAGATGGAGCAGAGAAAACTGAGTAGTGCAACTTACAGTCATGGGGGTATCTTTCCATCTGCCAGTGGATAAAAATGGCAGATCCTACATTGCCTTTTAACCTTGTTCTGATTTTAAATCCCACTAAGGAGTTTTCACAGGGGCCTTGAATTAATTTGCCAATACCCTTGTATTAATTTGCCTGTGGCACTGTATTAATTTGTCAGCATCAAAGATGATCCTTGTATCTGGCAGTGGTTCCCCTCCTCCGCTCATCTGCACAAGTCTCAAGAAGCTCCCAATCTTTCCTTTCAGATGGCAGCTCTAACCACAATTCTGGAGGTCTTTATCACCTTGAGACTGAATTACTGCAGCGTGCTCTATTTGGGATCATATAAGACAGTTTGGAAACTTCAACTAGGGTAGACTGTAGATGCCTATTTATAAAGTGGTACACCAACACGTTTGCGCTGTATTGTCTGCGCTGGCTTCCGACTGATTTTATGCAAAATGTAGAGGTCCCGTTTTGCACTATAAGCCCTTAAATGGAATGGGTGATGGGTACCCAAAAAACCACATCTCTGCCAATGCAATATGGAAGCAAATGAAATCAACTGAAGAGATGACCTATCAGCCTCTCAGATTAAATGAAAGGAGATTACTGCTAATATGATTTTGAGCAAAGGATCCTTGGCTCTCATCTAAGGCCCTTCTCTTGGTCTGATAACACCCAGATTTGTTGGCTTACAGGACAAGGACCTGTTTCTACAAGTCCTCTCTTAATTTCTCACACATCAAACCTTTCATGACATGTTTAAGTACAGGTATCCTAATTTATTTCACTCAGTAGCTATTTGATCTACAAACTTTTAAATGTGTTTTTCTAAAAGGTCTATAACTCCTAGATCTTAATAGGGGTGTATACACATCCAGACGAGAGAGAGAGAGAGAGAGAGAGAGAGAGAGAGAGCGGCCTTAACTTTAGAGATGCCACTTCTTGATGTTTGTTCCCAACTCAAGTGGTATGCATCACAATATCATGCTATAAAGTCTGAAAGTCCACAGCGTAGTAAGATGACATCCTGAAAATTTAACTGCATCACACTGAAAAATGCAATAGCACAAATGTCATCATAGGATGTGATGTTCCAACATGACAACATTTTGCCTACCAAATATTATTTTTGAGACTGTAAATACTGGAAACACTGTTCAGAGGAAATCCCAAAGCTAGGCTAAACTAAGTCATCCCCCAGAATGGCTAGCAATCCTAGCTTTGTGCTCAAAAGATGTAATATAATGAAGAACATTAAAAAATCTGACCATAGTTCCGGCTGGTTCTTCATATCTGCACCAGGCTACACAAACTTCCTGACCATATGACTCACAGGATTATATTTTATGAGAAACCGGTAACTCAGAAGAAAATATAGACAAGGAATGTTTAGTGTATCATTTCTAATTCTACTGAACAGCACCAGGGTCCTTGTTCGGATGCATCTCTGAAATTGGAAATGGGGATTTGTACAGCAGACAAAAGATGAACATTTACTGCTACAGTGTTACACCCTGATAAGGCAGTCGATAGAGCTGGTTCAATTATTCTTTGTGAACAATTTACCCAGTGAATTTAGCCCTTTCTTCTCTTCATGAATTATTCATAAACAGATCTTTTTTTTTTTTTTTACAAATGTGTTTTATCTGCATTTATTCAACAAATAATCTGTGTGAACAAGTTTCAACCTATGATTTGTTAGTGAGCTGGCTGGTTGCTATGACTATTTCGTGCTTCTGCCATATGATTGGTTGCCTAAACCACATGGCGTCGTTTCTGTTCTCTGATTGGATGACTTAAGCTTTATTTACGGGAATATTAGCAAATTCTTTTCTTTTCATGTGCCCAACACCACCAGTCAATGACGTATGTCCACAATGACTGAAATTTTATTTATCCTGATTGAATTTGCTTTTCAGCTTTTGGAGATTCTCTATCCAATATCTTAAGTGATCCAATGTTGTTTATGGATCAAAATGGGAATAAAAATGATAAAAGATGCGAAGCACTGACAGATTTGTCAGTGCGTATTTAGTAAAAAGAAGAACACCATCAAACAAAATAAGTACTGTGCAAAAAGAGTTGCATTAAACCCTCTCTCTGTTCTTGATTGCTTCTCATTAATACGATTAGGATCGTACAGTTCTGTGGTCAGTGTAAAACATATTCGTAGCTTTAGTTACTACTGAAGCATTTTTTTATGGCAAGAGTGGCAATCAGTCACCTGCAACTGTGCTGGCTGTCACCTGTATAAGTCTAACAAACCTACCGTTTCACAATCCATAAACATCAAATCACTCTCTGAACACAGAATTTACATAGCGCCTTCAGGACAATGGGGTTTACATAAAATGACATTACAAATTTCACTGTCAATCATGGACAGGCACAAGTAGGGTACCTAATGTAGGGTCCAAAACATGTCTAGAAGTGAAGGTTTATAGGTTTCTGTGATGGACACCCCCCATGATTTATGAAATTGTCTTATGGATACAAGTATGCATAAATCGAAGATGTTTTGGACAAAATACCTCCTGTAACCTATCAATTTTAATGTCACAGTCTTCTGGATCCATATATCTTATTTTGGAGTATGTATCACTCTTATACGTAAAGTTAGAAATATGGAGTAGGGAATGGCTTATGGTTTTAAATGTGCAAATGAAAGCCACCAAGGGTATTTCCAATGCTGGGACACCTCAGTGTCTGGGTGATCACCTGTAAACATCCTTTTTTGTCCTTTAAATGTAAGCTGTGGTTAGTCTTAGGAAGACCTGTGACCACCCCAACTGGTGGAGTCTGACCAGGTAATTTTCCATGGAAGGGGAGAATGTAGAAACAAAGAATTCCCACCCAAAAGCAAGTCTATTTAAGATGCAAAGTGTTTAGGTTCTTTGTCTTTGGTTGGGGTGTTATAACTAACTGAAGTGTAGGAGCATAAGCTTTCATGGGCAAAGACCCACTTCGTCAGATGCATGCACAGAATAAGCACAGAGTCACAGAAATGTAGGGCTGAGATGGATCTCAAGATGTCATCTAGTCCATCGTAATGAACTGAGGCAGTCCAACCGCCCATGCCAAGGTAGGATTACCTAGATACCTAAACCATCCTTGATAGATGTTTGCTGAAGGTTTAAGAACAGATTAGAAAATGGGTTTTCTGTCCTTTAACTTCCCTCATTAACGGGGCATAGTAGTAAGGTACCAGGTTCTAGGACATTGTCTAGAGAATAAACTCTTCGACTATCTGATCCTGTTGGTTTCAGAAGTCCTATATTGATCTCTCATGATACATTTCACTGTCAGCAAGACCCGAAGAGTCCTACAGAGACAGAGAGGGTTCCTGCGGAAAGCAACTCTAGAGAAAGCCCAACACAGGCGCAAATTCTGGCAGGAAGGTAATGTTTATTGTTATTTAACTTAACAACAAAGGAAACCTCAGGAAAGGGATAAGTTTGGACCCACTCCAGCATGTGCAAAATGTGTTAGGAGCATGACGGGGGGGTAAATACCACCTGCTTACAGGCATGCGTTTTATACTCACAACAAAGAATGATTTTATCAAGGTCTTTTCTTTTTAGGCTGGATTCCAAGTTACCAGGCTAGGAAGTGGGAAGGGTGGGAAAACACTTGATATGGTTTTTATATAATGATATTAAATAGTGGGCACGGATAAACATTTCAAAGCTTTTTAAGGAGAAACCTTTCCCCACACCTCAGTTTGCTACCTGGTAATCTTCCCTGTGTTTTGTTTCCTGCTGTCAGCGTATTGGCAGGCATACAACAGGGTAGGTAATACAATTGTAACACTGACATGGTGGCACCCAACCGGTAGCACACAGTCATTGAGCAAGGAATGCAACGCTTAAGTTGGAAATGCTAGCTCTGTTTTGTGTTGGATTGGTTTTGCCTTTCCATCCACGTTCACTTCCAATAGAACCATTGATCCAATGTGCAGAATTTTAGAGCTATTCACACCCTGAACAATACCATGGCTCATTCAGTTTTTGCCACTAACTAAATATTACCATCGGACTATATGAAATGGGTGATTTTAATTAAGCACATTAAATTAATGATGGCTTCTCCAGAATAATGAGCTAAATTTAAACAATCATTGCTACGTGCTAATCTCGTGTTTATATTATTGTCTTTATACAGTGGCCAATAAACATGATAGACTGATCAATCCACATTCCTATTGGTAACAACAGGATTCTTCACAAAGCAGAGGGCAGCATGTTGGCTAGCCAACCTACCAACCAACTGGACCCTAAAACTGTGTTCTGTACAAGCCAGCATAGAAAAAAAGAGGAACATAGTTACAGAGTCTATTTAGAACAGGCACATACTTATGAGGTGGACATAGATCACGATCTCGAATGAAAACAAATCCTTTACTATTAACTAATTAATTACTTTTGTTAACTGTTTGTATGGTAGTGTGGAGTCTAGCGCTAGCAATCAGCCCACATTGTGTTAGACATTGTACAAATATATAGTGAAGAGCCAGTTCTTCTCCATGAAGAAAGAAAGAAAGAAAGAAAGAAAGAAAGAAAGAAAGAAAGAAAGAAAGAAAGAAAGAAAGAAAGAAAGAAAGAAAGAAAGAAAGAAAGAAAGAAAGAAAGAAAGAAAGAAAGAAAGAAAGAAAGAAAGAAAGAAAGAAAGAAAGAAAGAAAGAAAGAAAGAAAGATTAGAACTGGAAGGGACCTCGAGAGGTCATCGAGTCCAGTCCCCTGTCCTCATGACAGGACCAAGAACCATCTTTCTAGATCATCCTTGACAGGTGTCTATCTAACCTGCTCTTAAATATCTCCAGTGATGGAGATTCCACAACCTCCCTAGGCAACTTATTCCAGTGTTTCACCACCCTGACAGGTAGGAACTTTTTCCTAATGTCCAACCTAAACCTCCCTTGCTGCCTCCCACTATATATTATATAATGTCCTTGTGTTATTGTAACCAAACCTCAGAACATTCTGCTCTTTAGCCTTTTCTCGTGCCCGCCCTGACCACAGCCAGTTTATTTGCAGCCCCTTTTGTCAAGGGAATTGCAAATCCCCTTTTGATCAAGTGTTCAAGCTATCACTTTTTGCCTGACTCATCCTCTTTTATGATGTCTTTTCTCCATAGCATAACAACAGTGATTGCTACCACATAGGACCTGATACTATGAAGTTTTGTGTGCTCTTATTTTCCAGTGAAGTCAACAAGAGAGGAGGGCATCAACACCTACACCAGCAACTAACAAGGAAGTGAATTTGAGATCTCTCGGAGTGTGACAGTCCCTCCCAGGACTGGGCCCTAACCTGCTAAAGCCTGTCTACACTACAGACGAGATTGACTCTCCAGAGGTCGATCTTCCAGTGTTCGATTTAGCAGGTCTGGTGTAGACCTCAAATCGAACACTGTGGGCCGCCCCCGCTGGCGCTGTGTACTCCTCATTCTGTGAGAAGTACGGGAAGCCGATGGAAGAATGTGCTCTTGTCAGCCTCCCGCAGTGTGGACCAGTCCCTCGATGGCGTGCCTTAAGCCAACCTGCCTGGCCTAGAGTAGACCAGGTCCTACAAAACAATTCCAATGAGTTTAAATAAACAAAATTATAATATTGGAAAATAAAAGCAGCAGAATATACCCATAGCTAGATAAAAACACATGGAAAGTGCAGCTAACTAGCTCAGAACTCTACGCTACAAAATACTGACTATATAACTGACTACATCAGCTGACGAAAGGACTTTATGACATTCTAACGTTTTACACAATATGCAGTGCGTCCTGTTCTTAATGGAAGAAACAGACACGTGTTTGGCAAATCCAACAAAACAAGTTGGTTTTAAGTGGCGCATACCAATGTCACTCATCAAACACAGCAGGAAGACAATGCTGAGCATATTTAGGGCATATTTTAAGGCTGCCACTCACACAACTTCCACCTCTAGTGATAACATGGACACCAAACAAGAGAAAAAGAGGGTGACCTAAACAAATATGTAAAACAATAGCGATAGAAGCCAAATCCATCAACATGACACCTGAAAGGCTAAATAGACCAGCACAAGATCTAAACATATGGTGGAAACTGATGGATGTCCTATGCTCCCAAGTGCATGGAAGGAGAAAGACAAAGAAACAGAAAAGAAAAAACACCTTGCCATGTAGCTTTTTGATGATTGCAAGTGCCAAACTTTAGAGAACAAGAAAAGAAAAAAAGCTTTAAAAGGGACAGAAGAAAGAAGAAAAATGAATTGCACACATGCATGGCAAAAAAACCCCACCCCTTATTTATCTAAGCTAAGGCACATCAAACCTATTCTCCAAAGGGAACACTAAACCATACTCATGGATATGAACTCTGAGATTTTGGTGAAGAGGGGGCATATAGCCCCCCCCCCCCAGCTATATTAGATACAGGATATGGAAGTGATATTAATCAATGGTGACTACTCCTCTCATGTTTTCCAAATTATTCCCAAGCCCTTGGAATATCACCACATTATGTCTCTGTTTCAGAAGATTAGGAAATTGTATGCAACAAGTAATGCATCACAGCTAGTAGTGGTGATGCAAATAACAATACTGCAATTTAAACGTCAATGCACAGGAGTTTGTCCCAAAGGAGGAACTCAAACCATTTTACTACTCGATTAGTCAAAGAATAACTAATTGACAAGAAAAAGTTCTAGTTACGCTTTTTATTTGACTAGCTAAAAATAAGACGAGCTAGTGAAGAATTGGGGCATTTTCATCTGGCAGTGGAGAAAACAGAATGAGGAACAGTCCCAGATATTGAGACAGGATGTTAATTCGAGCCTCAATGAAATTCAGAGATAGAGCAGATCAAAGGAGGACTGTGTTTAAAATATAAATCAGGTACAGTTGTAGAGTCTGAAATGGACGGATCCTCTCCTGTTTTTAAAGTGACAAGGCCATTCTAAGGACAAATAGTGTTGTAAATAGACTTCAGTGATAATAGCTTCACTCCGGCATATGTACTTTCTGTTTGAATGGCAGAAGTAAAAGACCATTTGCTACCAAATTTGCAATGTAAACAACACAAAGGAAAATTCGGAGTGAAGTTCAACAAAAAACACAATCTGCCACTCTTCACACTCTCCACTTGATTATCATCCTTCAGCCACATCACACTTGAGGATAAAGCTAATGACATTGACCTTGAGGTCCTCCTACTGACACCCTCACTGTGTTCGCAGCTGGCAGCTAGAGTGACCTTCTGAACTCGACCCCTTTTGGCATACTCCATTAATGCATCCTGGACTAACAGCTGATTGAAAACAGTGGCAGTCAGGCAGTAGCACATGACCCCTGACACTGCAGGCCTTTTCTTCCTCCTCTCAGTCTGCAGCCAATAGGCGCGCTCCCTAGGTTGGCTACCATAGTAACCAAACTGCTGCTCTGCAGCACACCAAACAGATGTCATATGAACCAAGATGAATGCGATGGAGGGAGGGGGCGGATAGGAGAGGAGGAGGGAAGCATCACACATTCAGAATTAAATGTTCCCACCAGAGGGAGTGAGTCATTTTTAAAGTGCAAAGCTGTATTTTTCTTTTCAACACACACGTACAAAGACGTGTTCTTTCATCTCTTTCGCACAGGTGCTTGCGTTCCACAAGCTCTTGCCACAAAATGAAAGCTCGGATTTTCCTCTAATGTCTAACTGAATGCCTGGTCCATTTCAGAAATCCAAACCAGCATTCTGCCTACCTTTCAGAAATGTCCGCTGAAGCATCCCTCCTCCCAGGATATTACAGCAGTACAGTCGTGCATGAAGTCAAGCTATATGGCATTTCAGGGCAAAATTGCACTCAATTTTAAGATTAACAAGAAGTCGTATATTATTTTGGGAGCTATAAAAAAAATAACGGCTATGGGGTTGTGTTTGGTTGTCTCAAACCTTACCATTAAAAAATTAGCGTCTTCGTTCTGAGCTGTAATTTTAAAATACATTCATTATGGATCTAGATTGTTATTGATATGATTGCTTAAATAGCATAGGAATTATTCTCCTCCTTGTTCTAGCCTGGGGAGTATGCTATAAATCACCATTTTTAAACTGTATTCCCCACAAACATTTCCAAGGGTTACCTTCCTCTGAAATTAACGAGTAAATCTGTGCTCTTCATATTTGCAAAATAAGGACTGAGTGCTACTGACTGCAATAAGGCTTCACACATGGTCTCTCGCTGCTCGCTGCTGAACGGCCAATCCTTGAAGCTGCTGAGCGCCCTTGGCTTCTCCTGATGTCAGTGGGACTGAGGAGGTTTAGCACCTTGCATGATTAAGCCCATAGTGATCACAATCAGAACTTTTTTTTAAAAAATCCTGATTCTGAAAGCTGGATCCCTAGTCAACTGCAGGATCTAGCGCAAAGATTAAATGACAACATTCAGTTAAATGGAATGGTGCATTTGCCAGACCCTCCCTCGTTTGGAATGCGTGATGAATTCACAATTGTATAGCGCCGCAGCAGAAGATTCTGATCTTCTGATCTTATAATCACTGAAAAAATGCTGCGTATGTATGTAATATATATACAGAGAGAAAGAGAGAGAGGTGCATGCTGTTACACCTAAACATCTAGCATGAAATACATTTGATAAACAATGTTTCCACACATGCACACACATCCCTGAAGAAGAAAAAGAAATACAGAGATGAAAATTTAACTTAAACCCTTTGTCGTCTTCATCACTCACATGTAGCAATGGAATAATCCAACTTTATTTCATGGATAAACAATGCTCCAGGCTATTAAAAAGGGCTGAGAAATAATCAGCTGTAGCAAAGTAAAATGACAGATGTCCTTTGCACTATGCACACAGAATACTATATTTAGCCATACTGCAGACACCTTAGAAGACCACTAGAGGGCAATAAAATAAACAAGGTTTTGCTTTGGCCATTGCACTATATTCACTACTTACGTATATAAATCCATTACTTCAGTTTTTCCTCCTTGTTACCTTAAATTGCCATGTAAAAATGTGGAAATTTATCTACTATATCTGTAATATATAATGTTGCAATTCGTGTATTTTGGATATATATATATATATATATATATATATATATATATATATATATATACATAAAATGAAAAGAAGTTTAGAAGAAAAATCTCCCAGGATACAATTAAGCAATTAAAACAAAAGAAATTATTTTACAAAGATTAAAATGAGAATTGATGTTAAGTGAGTGTACATATATTTAAGCCCCACCTATTACAATTGCCTGACACGTCTAATTATAAGACCCTGTTCAGTTGCTCATAACTTTGTCAAACCTTAACCATTGGCGTGGATATTTTCCATGCCAAGTGTCAGCTTCAAGTTGAATTTTTATTATTTCAGCAAAAATGATTTAGCTCTTGGTGAGAATGAGACCAGGGACGATACATTGTTTTGGCCACATTAAAATGTTTTGTTACCTGTTTTTTGAAGAGCTCTAGCTCACCCTTCCGAATGGTACACAGCAGATTTCTACTGCTCTGTATCAATATTCATCGGAAAGCCTTCAAGCTCTTTGATACAAATGGTGTTCCATTACCTGAAAGAAGGCTCTCCGGCAGGCCAACCTTGCAACTGAAGCCATGAGAATGAGCTCCTTTGAGCTGCCTTGTGAAATTATGAATGTAAAGAGGTACCATGAGTAACAGTTTATATCAGCCAAAAGGGTGTAACCATGCAGTGTAGTTGAGGGCTAGTACAGTGGTCACCAACGAGTAGATCTTGGAGCCTCTGACAAGTGAACCTGACTGGTTTGGCCGGGAACCTGACTGGTTTTGGCTTGGAGCTGCCCCTCTGGGAGCCTCCTACTTGCTGGGACATGCCAGCATGTGTGGGAGGGAGAAGGGGGGGGGGCACTGATTTCAGAGTGGCCTCACGCCCCCCACTCCTGTACCCTATCTCCACACACAAAGAAGTGGATGGAGGGAGCTGGCAATGCAAGTCTCTGTCACTCACACACTGTGTGTGTCTCTGTCATTCTCACAAACACCAACTGTCCTTCATTCTCACCTCCCGACCCAACACGCACCTCAGGGGTTGTTACTTCTTTTACTGCTTGCAAAGTGGGTTAGTTTTGGGTTTTGACTAGCAGGAGCGGCCCGTGAGCCTAGGCAGACTCGGCGGTCGCCTAGGGCACTGCTGGCCCAGGGCGCCCGATGATGACGTCACGGGGCACCTGAGCGCCCCATGATTATGTCACAGCCATTGACGGCCGTGCAGGCAGGGGCGCCAATCGCGCCTTCCGCCTGGGGTGCCAGCTGCCATAGCCGGCCTCGGCCGCTCCTGCTGACTGGTCTGTGCATTTCATCATTTTCATTTCTCTCTTAGGCTTAAGTGTAATTCTTTGAGTAGTGAGTTCTAAAATGCCTAATCTGGCATGGCTGGAGTCACTGTCTCTATGGTAATTGCTGCTCCTGGAAGTGGCTGGTATGTCCCTGTGTAACCCACACACCTAGTGTGGTTCATTGTTCCATGCAGAGGCACCTAAACCACAGCAACATCTGAGAACAAGAGAACCCTACAGCATACTAAGCTCCAGAAGTCTGAGGTTCAAATCCACCTGGTGGTAGTTACACCTTGGCTGTGTCTAGACTGGCCAGTTTTTCCAGAAAATCAGCCGCTTTTCTGGAAAAACTTGCCAGGTGTCTACCCTGGCCGCTTGAATTTCCGCAA
This sequence comes from Pelodiscus sinensis, assembly GCF_052426305.1. NCBI lineage: Eukaryota > Metazoa > Chordata > Testudines > Trionychidae > Pelodiscus > Pelodiscus sinensis. Next base: position 5,824,276 of record NC_143054.1, read on the forward strand.
AAGCATTGACTTCCTACTGTAAGAAATCAGTGCTTTTTGCGGAAATATTATGCTGCTCCCGTTCGGGCAAAAGGGCCAGTGTAGACAGCTGAGATTTGTTTTGCGCAAAAAAGCCCCGATTGCGAAAATGGCGATCAGGGCTTTTTTGCGCAAAAGCACGTCTAGATTGGCCACGGATGCTTTTCCGCAAAAAGTGTTTTTGCGGAAAAGCGTCCGTGCCAATCTAGCCGCGCTTTTCCGAAAATGCTTTTAACGGAAAACTTTTCCGTTAAAAGCATTTCCAGAAAATCATGCCAGTCTAGATGTAGCCCTTCAGTCCCTGAAAAAGGCAGAGTAGGGGATCTCCACATAGGGTGCGGCTACACTGTGTTTTATTTTTCAAAAGAGGTATGCAAACAGCACTTGCATTTGCATACCTTCTTCCGTTTTTTTCCCTGGAAGAGGCTTTTCTGCCATTTGGCCCTATCTACACAGGGCCAAATGTCAGAAAAAAATCCCTCTTTCGAAAGCCCCCTTCTTCCTCGTAAAACGAGGTTTACAGGGACTTTCGAGAGAGGGTTTTTTTTGCCATTTGGCCCCATCTACACGGGACCAAATGGTGGAAAAACCTCTTCCAGGAAAAAAACGGAAGAAGATAGGCAAATGCAAGTGCTGTTTGCATACCTCTTCTGAAAAATAAAACACAGTGAAGTCGTACCCATGCTGTCCTTGCCTGCAGACACCATTCCTGCAGCTCCCATTGATCAGTAATGGGGAACAGTAAAAGCTGTGAGCCCAATGCCTGTAAATGAGGAATGGTGCCATGGTGCTATTGCTATACATGCCAGCTGCTTTCAGGAGTGGGGTAGAGCCAGGGCAGGAGTAAGCCTGCCTAAATGCCACTGCTCCACCAGCTGGAAGCCGTTTCAGTTGAAGAGTGACCAGCCAGAACCTGCTTCCTGAACCCCTCTCCCAGCCCTGAACCTCCTCCTGCACCCAACCTCCTGCCCCAGACATGCGTCCCCCTGCACCCTAACTCCTTCCCAGAGCTTGCACCCTGAACCCCCTCCTGGACCCCAATCCCCCACCCTGGGGTAAGCCTGGAGCCCGTCCCACACTCCAAACCTGTTGGCCCAAGACCAAAGCCTTCCTCCCAGCTCCAGCCCCAGCCTGGTGAAACTGAGTGAGGGATTGGGGGAGGAAGGGGGTGGCGTGAGCAGGGTGATAGACAAGTCAACAACAGCTGCAAAATGTCAGCAACGGGTATTTGTCAATAACTGTATTGGTGAGCCAACAGACAGGAAATCCAGGATCCACTTATCTGGCATGATACCTCCTTGAAGGCTGGCAATCGAAACTGCTTGTGTTCCACAAGTTTATTGAGTGGCCTAAATCGGTGTACAGCTGGAATGTCACCATTCTTGTATGTGATCATATGGGTGAATTGCAATCCATAGTCCCTTCTACCTCCTGAATTATACCATTCTCTCCCAGGCACTGTGATTTCTCCTCCAAACCTTGTCTACAAGAGCAGGAAGTGCATCATCTATAGGAAGTGCAAGAGGTTTGATGTTCAAATCCTACCATAGACAGTATGCATAGCCCACAGAGAGACCATCGCCATTCAATCAATCATGCTGTCTCTGGATGATACTTGGGGTGTACCCTGCGATTCTAGGCAACATAACCACACCTGAGGTGTCCTGCATGAGCTCACACATAGCACCAAGCTGTAAGCACAGATCCTGGGACAATAATGGAACAGCATTTGCAGCAGTGCCATTAACAATGTAGAACTTTGTACTCAAGGCTATGCCTTTGCAGAGCACAAAGCATGCAATTTCAATCACTGTCTGCAAAGCATAACAATGCCAAGCTTTTATAAGCACTGTAGTCAACTGTGAGCTTAACCAGAGTGGAGAACATTAACTTCAGCACCTGTATCCACCATGCACTTCAGCAGTGTACCATTAATATCCACAATACAGGAAACCAGCTCCAGTGACTGCCACTAGGGATGTAACAGTGCAATCAATTAACCGATAAGCAAAAGCGTAGCAGTTAATGCTACAGACTATATGCATTCCCCTCTCCCACCAGTACATTTTTTAGTAGGCTGGCCCACAGCCCGGCCAAGACCTGGCTTGTGCTGGATCTGAGACTTATCCCCACTGTGGCTCTGCATTTAAAGTGTATTAGGAGCCAGGTGGGAAGGCAGCCCGGCTCAGTTCTGGCTCATGCCAGGTCGGGAAGCTCAGACCCCCCACTCCGGACAGGGACTGCTGCCAACCCCACACTGCTGCTTCTGTATTAGAGGAGGCAGAGTAGGGCAACAGGCACTTGGTCTGCACGGGGAGCAGGTTTTTAAACTGGCTCTCCTCACAGACCAGCTCCTGCCTGGCACTCCACGCAGAGTGCGGTGTGGCAGGGGGCTCCTTGGGAGCAGGGCTGGAGCACACTGGCTGCCAGTCCCGCCCCCGGGTGCTATAGAATAGTCAAGTAACCGATAAGAATTCATGAGGTTACTCAACTATTCAATTAACCGATATTTAACAACCCTAACTGCTACACGAGAAGATCTTACTAAAGGAAGCATAGGAGTCCCTGATACAGGTGATCTCATACAGCTCCATATTCACAGTATGGACTTAAGGCCTCGCCTCTTCATGGGCCAATGTACTAGATGTACTAGATGGGTAAACCGGGAATGATCCATATCACAGAAACAGAAATCAACCAGCAATTTTACCTGATAAGGTCCTGGAGCAGGGGTAAGTATCATCCTATGACAAGGCGAGGGCAGTAAAAGGAACAGCAGACCATTTAAGGGTAGACACAGGTAGTAGAAGTCTGAGATTCAAGCTCTTTGTGACATTCTGTACGTTGAGGGAGCATCGTGTAGCCCCCGTATTGCTCATCTACATATATATGTGATATTGCATATAAAGCAGGCCATGTAAGGAATCAGGGAAAAGGTTATGATCAGCTGCAAGTCACTGTTCTGTCTATGTACATCTTCAGTGCATATGATGTTGTAAGATTGTGTTGTGCGGTTGTCACTAAAACATGCTGTAAATTGGGGAATCAGACAGATTTCCCCAGATACAAAAGCGAGGAAAGTAACTAATGTGTAGGCAGACGGTCAAACAACTATCAACAGCCATTGTCCAGCAAGGGAGTTACAATTCAATGGCTCACCTGCATGAGGCCACAACAAGGGAATTGCTCAGCCTTGCTGGGGAACTCAGCAATGTCCACCAGACATGCCTGGACTTGTGTTCTCCGAGCACATGGACTAAGGGTATAAACCCAAATACAGTCATAGAATCATAGAATCATAGAACTGGAAGAGACCTCAGAAGGTCATCAAGTCCAGCCCCCTGCTCTAGGCAGGACCAATTCCAACTAAATCAACAGTGGGCCTATGCGTCACCTTTCTCCTGCCCCCGCCTATAAGTGCAAGCAACAAGGACACTGAGAAGACTGGACATTCTAACGGAGGAGGCTGGCCCAGGTTTAAGGGATAAAACTGTATTTGAAAGACGATAATATCCAGTGGGGTGAGAAAAACGGTTTAATCTAGTTGTTGACCAGTCAAATAGGGTTGAGAGTTTAGACTGCTGCCTTTCTCTGTGTGATTCATGAGTTGCTATGGGAACATTCATGCAATCTAGCCAGGTGTGAGAATCCATATGGGGTTGTGCTGAGTGATGACAGCACCTGGAGGGGTTTGTGGCTTGTCACTAGTAAAACGTTGGGAGAGGCAGCCTAGGCTGCTGAGTTAGAGGACACAGTGGTCCCACAATGCCAGACTGCACCCTCCCATCACACAGGAGTCCGCCATAAATATCAGTGCCAACACAGCCCAAGCAGTTCTGCAAGGATAACCTTGCAGCATGGGAGAGTTGCAGGATGAGTGCAAACTTCTGGAAATTACTAATAAAGTCCCACCAGTCAACAGTTGAAGGATATGCAGGCAGCAATGAGCTGCAGAAGAGAAACACGAATTCCCATAACGTTATGTTCTCATGCACCCCAGAACAGCAATCCCCAAAACACATGAAAATCATCAAAACAAGGCACATAGGAAGGCTGTTAATCAGAACACGTCCTAACCATGAACCAACTAGGACAGTAACAGTTTGAACAAAACATAATTCAAAGAGCAGATATCTAACTATCTATCAAGCCTTGTGGATAAAGGAGAAGCGGAGGATGTGGTATCCTAGAGTTTAGTAAGGCATTTGATATGGTCTCGCATGACCTTCTTATCAATAAACTAGGCAAATACAACTTAGAGGGGACTACTATAAGGTGAGTGCATAATTAGCTGCGTAACTGTTCTCAGAGAGAAGTTATTAATGGTTCACAGTCATGCTGGAAGGGCATAACAAGTGGGGTTCCACAGGGGTCTGTTTTGGGACCGGTTCTGTTCGATGTCTTTGTCAACAATTTAGACCATGGCATAGAGACTACTCTTATTAAGTTTGCAGAGGATCCCAAGCTGGTAGGGGTTGCAACTGCTTTGGAGGATAGGGTCATAATTCAAAATGATCTGGACAACCTGGAGAAATGGTCTGAGGTAAATAGGATGAAATTTAATAAGGACAAATGCAAAGTGCTCCACTTAGAAAGGAACAATCCATTTCACACACACTGAATAGGAAGTTACTGTCTAGGAAGGAGTCCTGCAGAAAGGGATCTAGGGGTCAGAGTGGACCACAAGCTAAATATGAGTCAACAGTGTGACGCTGTTGCAAAAAAAGCAAACATGATTCTGGGATGTATTAACAGGAGTGTTGTGAGCAAGACACAAGAAGTCATTCTTCCGCTCTGCTCTGCACTGATTAGGCCTCAACTGGAGTATTGTGTTCAGTTCTGGGCATTACACGTCAAGAAAGATGTGGAGAAATTGGAGAGGGTCCAGAGTGGAGCAACAAAAATGATGAAAGATCTAGAAAACATGAGCTATGAGGGAAGCGTGAAAGAATTGGGTTTGTTTAATTTAGAAAAGAGAAGACTGAAGGGGGACATGATAGCGATTTTCAGGTCTCTAAAAGGGTATCACAAGGAAAAGGGGGAAAAATTGTTCTACTTTGCCTCTGATGATAGGACAAGAAGCTTAAACTGCAGCAAGGGAAGTTTAGGTTGGACATTAGGAAAAACTTCCTAATTGTCAGGGTGGTAAAACACTGGAATAAATTACCTAGAGAGACTGCGGAATCTCCATCACAGGAGATATTCAACAGCAGGTTAGACAGATATCTATCAGGGATGATCTAGAAGGTGCTTGGTCCTGCCGTGAGGGCAGGAGTCTGGACTTGGTGATCTCTCGAAGTCCCTTCCAGTTCTAGTATTATATGATTCTAACAGCAGGTACTGAGCAGATGCACATACCCAGTACTATGACACACAACACTCTCACACACACATGGAACAGGGACTACAACATTGAGTTTTAAAGCAAACTGAAGCAGTGAACAGGAAGCCAGAACACACACACACAAGTCACAGGTTTTAATGAGGAGCTTGGGAGAAGTGGCAGGGTGGTTAATGGAAATAAGGATATAGAAGTAAAAATTACTACATCCAAGGTAGAAGCAAAACTCAAACAGCTTAATGGGACAAAACTGGCAGGTCTTCAACTTCCTGAAGGGAGGTTCCAAAGAGGATGGAGAAAGGCTGCTCATGGTAGTGATGGATGGCATAACAAGGGCTGTGTCCAGACTCAGGGGTTTTTTCGAAAAAACTTCACCTGCGTCTAGACTGCAGCCGCGTTCTTTCGAAATTAAATCGAAAGAACGCGGCTTTTCTTTCGACGGCGGTAAACCTCATTCCACGAGGAAGAACGCCTTCTTTCGAAAGTGCTCTTTCGAAAAAAGGCGTTCTTGAAAGCAAACAGGCTTTTTAGAAAGAGAGCATCCAGACTCACTGGGTGCTTTCTTTCGAAAAAGCGGCTTGCTTTTTCGAAAGTTCCGCTGCAGTCTAGACGCTCCCTTTCGAAAGAGGCTTGCAGTCTAGACATAGCCAAGGAGCAATGGTCTCAAGTTACAGTGGGGGAGGTCCAGGTTGGATATTCCCTAGGAGGGTAGTGAAGCACTGGGATGGGTTCCCTAGGGAGGTGGTGGAATCTCCATCCTTAGAGGTTTTTAAGTCTCAGCTTGACAAAGCCCTGGCTGGTTTGATTTAGTTGGGATTGGTCCTGCTTTGGGCAGGGGGCTGGACTTGATGACCTCTTGAGGTCTCTTATGGCTCAATGATTCTATGATTCTAATATTAAAAGGACTGGCATACGAAATTGCAAGCACAATAGCAAGGATTTTTAATAAACCCACCGACTCAGAGGTTGTATTCCATGACTGGATAATCGCAAACATAGTACTGTGGTGGATGGGAGAAGTACTGCCTATAAAGGATTAAACTCTAAAAATCAGAGAATCCCTGAAAAAATCCAGGAAGTGTTGGCAGGGAGCCAGGAGAACCAATGAGAAGGAAGTGTTAAGATTTGGATTGAAAAACAGGTTGCCTGCTTCAGTCTCCTTTGTGGGAGTTTTAAACCAGGAGCTGGGGTGGCGGGAGATGAACTGGCGGGAGATGAACTGAACCAGGCAGAAATATTCATGTCTAGAATTGGATGTATGGATATGTGAGTAGATAGGGAATGCTTTAGTTACATATGATCAGGTTATTTCCTTTGGTTTTTTGGTTAAACGCCTGTGTGCTGAGTCCATGTGCCTCCCCTCCTTACACTGTATTTAAAGCTGAATCCCAGAGAAGCAAATTCTCTTTGCTTGAATCTGTTTTTCCTCAGTTGTTCTATAACACCTAGCAACCAAGTCTGCTTTACTCAGTGTATCTTTTTGTTTTCTTAATAAAATCAACTTTTTATAAGACTATGATCTGATTCTTGTGTCCTGGAAGGTAACAGGAGGTCTGTGAGTGCTCGCCTAAGACTGGGAGGTCAGCTATCAGAGATTACAGTTTGCTTTTTTCAAGCTCTCTTGTGGTAAAATAGCTTTGGGTAACCCTCTGGAAGAAGTTCCCAAGTTACTCCTCCTGGGTTCAAGAAAAAAGGTGGGGGGGGGGGGTTCACTTGGATGGTGGCAGCATCCCACCCAAGGTCAGGGAATCTGTGATCTTGGGGAGTTTTTTAAATAGAAGCTTCTAAATGCAGGTATCTTTAAGGTCTCTTGTGGGCCCCTCACCTTCTACACTCGAAGTGCTAGAGTGGGAAACAGCCTTGACAAGTACCAATATTTGAGGAAGGAAAAAAACATGGCCTGGGAAACTTCAGGCTCCTTCATTTAACCGCAGCTGTATGCAAGGTCTTAGAACAAATTTTGAAGGAGAGACTAGTTACAAGCATAGAGGTACATGGCAATTGGGATTAAATACACCATTATTTAACAAAAACTGGATCATAACAGACCACCCTAAACTTTTTAGCATAACCATTTTCTAAACAAAGGAAATGCAGCCAATCTAACCGATCTGGAGCTCGATAAAGCATTTGATACACTTCTGGGCCTGCTTGCAGGTTAGGGGGGCTTTGTAGCAAAACATGAGATCAGAGGCAGTCTGAAAAGAGGCAGTTAAAAAAGTGGGGGTGATAAATGCCTTTCTGCCTTAGGTAACCTTCTGTTCTTCTCTGTGCTTTTGGTTCTTGTGCATAGTTGTTCTGAATTCAAAAAAATAAAGCAGTGGTATGTTGCAACCTTGCAGCAAGAGAATTTATGGTTTTTATCTAGTTTCCCTCTGTATGTGCAAAGAGCATAACAAAGACAGGAGTAAGAGAGAAAACAGGGGCAAGAAAAACTGATCGCGGACAATTAATGGAGAAAAAGAGAGAACAAATGGGTAGGGTAGGGAGCAAGACTGAGGCTACGTCTAGACTGCAGGCTTTTTGCACAAGAAGCTTTTATCAGAAGAGATCTTCCACAAAAACTTCTTGCGCAAGAGCACATCCACACTGCAAAAGCGCATCGAAAAAGCAATGCGCTTTCGCGAAAGAGAGCATCCAGACTGCATGGACGCGCTCTCGAAATATGGTTGTGACAATTTTCTTCCACTATTTGATCTGAGGAAGTGGGTCTGGCCCACGAGAGCTCATCATCTAATAAACCATCTTGTTAGTCTTTAAAGTGCTACATAGTCCTGTTTTTCGTTTTCTCTCAAAAGTAAGTGCTGATTGATATCCACAGAATGGCCACCTGGGCACCTGTGCTTTTTCCTCTTTTTGTGCAAAAAGCCCTCTTCCCCATCCACACACAACTTTTTGCAAAAGAGCTCTTTCACAAAAAGGTGTTCTTCCTTGTAGAATTTTTTTGTGCAAAAACGTGCGTGAAGTGTGGGCGTGCCGCGAGTTTTTCCAAAAATACCCTCTGTAGCATAGACAAAGCCAGAGAGAGACCACTAAGAGGAAAGAGAGAGAGCTGGGCAGAATGATGTAAATCACTGATTTTAAACATTATTTAAATCAGCATGCAGAAAATTTTGATTTAAATAATCAGTTTTAATCATGTTTTGCATTTGTACTTTTTAATGATTTTCCTAAAGAAAGGTGGTTTCTCATTGATAGGAAACCATTCAAACATGTTTATTTACTACTAAAATACAATATTTACACATATTTTGGTGTTTCTTTTTTGATAACTAGAATGCTATACTGCGTCTATACTCATTTCTTTAAACAATTATACAGTTTAACTTACATTGATTGAGATTTGTATTTATTGTGATAAAAATGGTGAATGATGCAGACCAGCTGATTAGTTTTTCTTAATTTTGATTTGAGCCAAGCTGGGATAGACATTTACATTCAATTAAAAATACACAAAACAGCATTTTCAAATTGTTTATTAGTCAAATAAAACCACTTTAACTGTGCTGGATTCATGTGAAACAAAAACATGTTTTGCATTTACATTTAACCAATTTATTAAACAAAAGAAGTATTTTGTGGTGGTAACAAATTAAAGTGTTTCTGGGCATCATGTCCTTCCAAATTTTGGAACTAGGGAGATGCCACCCTTCCACACCTTGTTTTTATTCGTAGATTTAAAAAAGAAAGCAAGTTCTCCTGCTTTTTCAACTCTCAGTTTCTTTACTTGTAATAGTCATTCAGCTGAACTAGCTGAACAAATTGAAATGAAGAAAATATTCTCTCTGCACCTGCAGAAGATGTTCCCACTGCCAAAACTGGTTTAGCATTTCAGCAAACTGGTTCCAGGTGGTTGGCCTGTGACTTCCAACAGTTCAGTGATTTGACTTGCTTTAAAACTTGGCAGCAAATATTTACTGCTTACAATTGTTTTTATTAAATTTCAATGCCTGTAGTAGATTATAACCAGTATAGGCCTTAACACAGCTTGTCAGTTTCAAATTAAAGTTTCTAAACTTTTAAAAATAAACCTCTAATGTAATATTTTTTTAATTATCAATGTATTTGCTCGGAAGGTTGGACTCAGTGGAGGAAACAGAAAATCTTGGGGGGAAATGGGACAGAAAACAGGAAAACAAAATGAGAGGGAGATAAGAAGAGAGAGGAATTGATTTTCCATGTCTCTGCAATAGAAAGCAGTCATTGGAGATCAATCCTGACTCCTGCTTGATCTCATTGTTGTGTGTGACTTCAGGTATCAGTCAGCTGTTGGCTTGCACCTTACCATTTAGGTTGGCACCCCCCAAAAACACACCACAATAAATAGCTATAGTTCTAGAGCTCCAGGGACTCTAGCTAGAAGGAGCTGCTGCAGAAGCAACCAAAGCCAAGACTTTTAGGCATTCAGAGAGCTTTCTTGTTTTGACTGTTTCTCTGCCCTATGCTGATTGGCTGTTTGTGCCAACCCTCTCTCTCCTCCTTCACGGTTCCTTCACCCCAGTTTCTCTCCACACCTGCACCTTTCACCCTCCTCTCCCCTATTCTGGCCCCTTTTCCCCACCCTTTTTCTTTCCATTTAGCTTGACCCCTCCTACTAATCCCTCCTCCTCCCCCCCACCACAATATCATGGTCTCATTCTTCACTCTGCTGGTGTGTAAATACCCTTTCACCCCACCGAGTTTGCCTTTTCAACTCAGAATGTAAGCTCTTAGGGCAGGGAGTGTCTCTAACTCCAGTAACTCTCATCCTTTCCAGACACCTGTACCTCTTTCAGAAGTCTGATTTGTCTCACATACCTCAAGTTTTACCTAACTGAAAGATCACTTGCTTACAAAATCAGACATAAAAATACAAATCGAGATGTAATAAAAACTAGTTTTAAGGCCATACGTTGGTGGAACCTTTACCTTCCTATATCTCAGTCCTGAACCATTTTCTCTCATCACTACCGGTTATATAATGCTGAACTTAAACACAGCTCATTGGCAGAAGGAATGGTGTCTACCTATAAAGCACCATGCTTTACTTATGGCACTCTCAAAAAAAGCATCAATGTAATTGTTGCATTTAATTTTATAGTATTTATAGGCTTCTGACAATTGTAAACTCTGCTGTCACAAATGCACATCCTAAAGTCATGAACTAGAAGCAACTCAGGATGGTCCACGTGACTGGCCAGGCACTACAGAATACATGCCTGAACTCATCTATTGACCAATCACACATGAGGGGCATCTAGCTTCTGTCAACGTTACTGCATGTCTTAATGCTCATAATTTCACTCTCTGGGTCAATCACGGAATTCTAAATTGAAGACTAACTTCATCATCATCTGCCTAAGAGGTATAAAAGCATGACATTTCTATGATCCAGTTGCAATGCATGGAAGTGAGGTCCAGTTCATGGAGGTTGGGTCCATCAATGCTTATTTGCTAGGCTGGGTAGGAATGGTGTCCCCTAGCCTCTGTTTGTCAGGGGCTGAAAATGGAGAGGGATCCCTTGAGGATTCCCTGTTCTGTTCACCCCTTCTGGGGCATCTGGCATTGGCCACTGTCAGCAGACAGGATTCTGGGCTGGATGGACCGTTGATCTGACCCACTATGGCCCTTCTTATGTTCTTAATCTTTTCACAAGTTGAAATGTGTAAACTGCAAGGGAGGAATGAAGTTCCATCAGAAACAAATACTCTTAGGATAAGCGTATTTGATATATACGTTCATTTGTAGAAGGCCTGGTTTCTAGCCATGGAATACTGCTCTGTTCAACTGTTAGCTTGATGCAGTGGCTGGGGACATGTTTGAAAGTTAAAAGGCATCTTTGCCAACCTCAGTGACCTTCAAACGAAGCTGCTGATTGCCAAAAGAGAAGGAATGGTTTGATATTTTTCATACTCCCTAGTCCAAATGCATGATCAGCAATGAGATATAAAAGTGATGAGATATTCAGAAAAACCAAAGGGCTAAGTACGGGTCTGGCCCTTCGGTAGATGCACGGTGTGTATGCAGAGTGGAAAGGGCCAAACAGCCTGACAGCAAGGGACATCCGCAATCAGTGGAACAGAATCAGTATGCAATGCGTGCTGTTTCCAATCAAGAGATGTGGCAACTCTACCTGGGTTCCAGGGAGCTCTAAGCGACATTTTGAAATGCCTTCCAATGCACTTTCTGGGATGGTACGCCTCCCCATGGCCCTCAGTGCCTATAAGTTACCACTGTCCCTGCTGTTCCAGAGTAAAATCATCATGATAGTAAAAAGAAAATGTCTTTTCATCCACGTGTGAGTTCCCACAGTGTAGTAATGTAGGGAAGCTTATTAAGAAATGTAAATCAGATGAATGACTATATGAGCAAAAGCTTCAGGGGATAGCTGAGTTAGTCTGTTACAGAAAAAAAACAACAAATGGTCTGGTAGCACTTTATAGACTAACAAAACATGTCGATGGTGGTATGAGCTTTCGTGGGCACAGCCCACTTCTTCCGGTCATCTGAAGAAGTGGGCTGTGCCCACAAAAGCTCATGTTACCATCGACATGTTTTATTAGTCTATAAAGTGCTACCAGACCATTTGTTGTTGTTTTTTATATGAGGAAAGATACATGCAATGCTCACATGGCTGCTGGCATGATGTCAGACATGACAAAATGCCAAAAGAATCAGTGAATAAGTATAAACATCTCCCAAGGAAGCCTGGAAGTTGTCAAAATCTTCTGCATAGGATCTCAACATAAATGCAACCAACAAAGCACAAGTGTGATGTTATCCAGCCTGGATTACTCATGTTATGCAAGTTTTTATCTTTTTACTTATGAAGTCAATTCCAGCAGACTCACACAAATGGATCATGATATACTAAGTTCATCCAATTCAAGGTTTTATCCTGCTACCAGAGTCATCCAGAAATGCAGCTGAGTGTGCTATGCCATTTGCAAGTTATCGCTCTGCTGTATGGTGAACAGATATTCTGGAAGTGACGATGAAGCTGAGTTTTCTGCTGGCCACGGTAATATGAGGAGAATTGATGATTTTTCACTGTAAGACCTGTCATCTCAGGTACCGGGGAATGTGTAAACATAGGCACAAAGGGGACGTTGATACCGTAGATAAATGACAAAATTAAAACAAACAAAAAAAGGCTGCATTTCGGGGATCAAGTTCACTCATTTGGACAAAACTATTTTCAGAAGTTGAGTGATCATCACTGTTCCCTTCGGTATTGATTCAAAGATGTGACAAACATTTTCACTTGAAGTTCTAAGACTGACACCTTCTGAAGAGGAGTTATCAGATGCTTTTCATAAGAACATAAGAACGGCCATACTAGGACAAGCCAAAGGTCCATCTAGCCCAGTGTCCTGTCTGCCCGCAGTGGATAAAGCCAGGTGCCCCAGAGGGAATGAACAGAACAGGGAATCATCAAGTGATCCCTCTTCTGTCACCTATTCTCAGCTTCTGGCAAACAGGGGCTAGGGACACCATTCCTACCCATTCTAGCTAATAGCCATTGATGAACCTAACCCTCCATGAATCTATCTAGCTTTTTTGAACCCTGTTAAAGTTCTAGCCTTCACCACATCCTCTGGCAAGGAGTTCCACAGGTTGACTGTGCGCTGTGTGAAGAAAAACTTCCTTTTGTTTGTTTTAAACCTGCTGCCTATTAATTTCATTTGGTGACCCATAGCTTTTATATTGTGGGAATAAGTAAATAACTTTTCCTTATTCACTTTTTCCATACCAGTCATGATTTTATAGACCTCTATCATATCCCCCCTTAGCCTCCTCTTTCCTAAGCCGAAAAGTCCAAGTCTTTTTAATCTCTCTTCATATGGGACCCGTTCCAAACCCCTAATCATTTTTGTTGCCCTTTCCTGTACCTTTTCCAATGCTAATATATCTTTTTTCCCCCCAAACCACTGAAATTCAGAAGCCTTATTAAAATCAATCTTCTACATCAGAAGAAACCTGCAATCAGCTATCTTCTCCTATCCAAGACCAATGTGAACATACTTCTCCCAGTCACCATACACGATTTAAATCTTTAGAAGATTGTCCATGTGAACTTATACTAATAAATAAGCTCCTTGTAGCTGTCAATGATTTATCACAAATAACTGCTGAGTATAAGAAGTGTAAAACCAACAGGTGTAAATTCTTCCAAAAGAAACAGGAAGACAACAACCAATGTCACTCAAGAGTCAGTTGCTCTAGTAGACAAGTCGTGATACCGAACAACAGGGCATCTGCTGGAAGTGGTTGATGGATGCCCTTCTATCCTGAATATGGCAGAATGTAATAAAACATAAAATTCATCTCTGGGGTAATTCTATTCATTCTTATGGAAATACACCAGGGATGAATTTGGTCCAGTTTATTCCTTTTGCTGTTCAATTTGGTGAGAAATTTTAGACAGTTCATTAAAGGCTTGGTCTTCAGCCGTAGTTATCTGTCAAAATACTCCAAAACACTAGACATTTGATGAAATGCCAAGTGACATAATAATTTGACCAGTGAAAGTTTCAATCATTTACTTGGACGACTGGTTTGATGATATCTTAAAATCAAATTTTATCCTAGTCTTCTTTCTTTCATGTAATCAAAGCTATTGTGATGAGGGACTGGATACAATGCCATTTTAATCCACCCTCCGACTAAGGTAGGATGTTTCTCTTCAGTATATCTTCTTGAATACTTTGCATGTCTATCGTAGTTTTCCTGCTCTCTCAGCAATGACATTTCCACCACTTCCCTCGAGAGACTGCTCTACAGACTAATAGTTCTGGCCATTAGGAAGGCTTTTTCCTGATCTTCACTCTAAATGTTCCTTTGTATATCTTAATTCCATTACTCCTAGGGTGTGCCTAGACTACATGGCTCCATTGATAGAGCCATATAAATTAGTTTATTCGGCATAATCAAAGAAGCGGGGATTTAAATAATAATTCGTTTCACAAGGCATACCCGAGCAGTTGACAAAGGCTTCCTTTGTCGACCGCGCCACATCTAGACTGCCACGCTGTGCCGGATCAGCTGATCATCGGCACAGTGCGGCAGCCATGTTTACTTCAATGAAGCGGGGATTATTTCAATCTCCGCTTCTTTGACTAAGGTGAATAAACTCATTTACATGGCTCCGTCGACGGAGCCATGTATTCTAGACACAGCCCTAGTTATACTGTTGTTTGCTTTTATGTTCTCAAATCAACTTATGGGCTACCTTAGATTTCAGTGTGGCACTGGGCCGGCATTGCATTCCAACAAAGCCAGAGCAGTTTACAGGATCAGGAAAGACAAGGATTTCTTATTGCTGTATTTTACCTGTTGGTCATTGTGAAGAAACGGAGAGATGGCTGCTAGGCACAGCAGGGGTTAAAGGAAACCTCTGGGTTCGGCTAGCCCCACCCCCTTATGCCTGCAGCCAATGCCAGGCCTGGAGGAGGGAGCCAAGAAGGGAGCTTGGCTCAACATCAGGGGCTGACTGGTGAAGAGGCAGGAGCTATCTGTGTGCCTGCCTGAAGGCACAGGCACAACCTGTCTGCCAACACAACCACTGGAAGCAAGTCTTCCCCTGACAAGGGGAGCCCGCAGACAAGCCCCAACTGTGGGGAAACTGAACAAAGAGGTCCATGCCCCAAACTAAAAGGACTTGCATAGGGAGCAGCTTGGGGCAACGGGTCCTGAGCCTCCCTCTCATGGTTGGGAGCAAGACCCATCTTCCTTATTTACGGGTTTGAATGACCCAGGACTCTAGGCCAGGACCCGAGGGGAAAAAAGGGGTCAGGTCCCCCTACAGCACCTAACCAATGATCTAACCACTAGTCTGCCTGGCCACTGAAGACCCTATTACAGACAGGGAAAAGCAAGATGCTTCTGTGCTTGATCAAGAATTTCTTGTCTCATTGATAAAAACAATTTATTACTTCTCTGTGTGGCTTGGCTGAGGCCTGGATATTTTATTTAAACACATTTTTTTTCTTCACCTTCTCCTTATCTTAGAGCTTTCAGTCATCTCTCCAGATTGGTAACCATGGGGGGAAAAATACTGGAAGGCTTTGTCTACGCTGCCGGCTTTGCCGAAAGAGCCTATGCATATAAAGCGCAGTTTAGCATTTTGACGCACTTCAATTGCGTAATTTATTCAAGCCATTTTTGCGCCAAAACAAGCAGCGTGGCATAAGGATCATGTGCAAAACAGGGTTTTTGCGCCAAAAAAAGTCCACGCTGCTCATTTTTGCACAAAACCCCCTTGCACAAAAACAGCTTGAATAAATTATGCAAATGATGTGCAGCAAAATGCTAATCCTAAATTAAATTAAAGGAGATTACCTATCTCCTAGAACTGGAAGAGACCTTGAAAGGTCATTGAGTCCAGTCCCCTGCCTTCACAGCAGGAAAAAGTACTATCCCTGACAAATTTTTTCCTCAAATCCCTAAAGAGCCTCCACAAGGATTGAACTCACAACCCTGGGTTTAGCAGGCCAATACTCAAACCACTGAGCTAGGCCCCCTCTCCCATGCTTCATTTGCATAGGCTCTGTGGGCAAAGCCGGCAGTGCGGACATAGCCTAACGGTCTCTCCAAGGGTATGTCTACACTACCCCCCTAGTTTGAACTAGGGGGGGTAATGTAGTCATATGGAGTTGCAAATGAAGCCCGGGACGGGGTCCGACCTAGCCGGCATTTAAAAATGGCGCTGGCCGGCTTTATGCAAATGAAGCCCGGGAAATTCAAATCCTGGGCTTCATTTGCAACTCCGTATGACTACATTACCCCCCCTAGTTCGAACTAGGGAGGTAGTGTAGACATATCCCAAGACTTCTGCATTGGGCAGCATTTCTCTATATGGAGCCTCTTACGAAGTTAGCAAATCAGCTAAACATTCTTCATACGCAGAACAGGGGGCAGGAGCTTATTTTCCTCCCACCACGGCCGACATCTGTATGTCAAAGACAAACGTTTGAGACTCCAAAGCTTACAATTTAGCCTCAATTATTAGAGATGGCTCAGACATTTAAATGCATTTAGAATCTCTACCACAGTCCAAACGTGCAGGAGAAGCCCTTACATTGTTTTGCATCTGGATTTTTGTTTTGTCAGAAATTTGCTTTTATAGGAAAGCCTGTGTCGTGCTCCATGTGTCTGCACCCTGGCAACACTGTCAATCTTTGCCCTCTAAAGAAGTCCCCGAAACCTGCTTCAGTTGAGGAACTATTACATGACATATACTTCTTTGAAGTAACCCAAGCATGCCTTACCCTGTCCCTATTTCAGTCTACTGTGGTGGACTCCTGGAAGCTCACAAATCTGATGTGTGCAGCTTGGCTGAACCTAGCAAGACTGTCATTTTGAAAAAAAAAAATCGAGCTCTTTGTGCCCCCAGATCTGCATCTGGATTATTGGCTAGATAATTCATTTGACAACCAAACCCAAACTTGAAACGGTCTTGAAAATTAAATAACCCCCGGTTCAACTGTATTAAAAACAATGCAAACACCCAGCTTCAGACAACACGGATTGACGAGCTAAATCACAGCTCGTTCATCAAGCTCTGGCCCCCGTTTTCTGGTTTTATAATTACACTTACACCTTTGTTACAACTCACCGACAGTGGAACTGTACATAATACATATTACCCTTCACTGACTCCCACTGTATGCACTCAATTTCATAAACACTCAAGGATGCTTGGCCCCAATACATATTCATTCCTGGTTTCTGTATTGCCATTTCTCAGCCACCAACATCTGCAACAAGTTCCACAGCTGAAAACAGATGTGGATAATGGAGATGCAGAGATTCAGTGTGCTACCCCACTCTTGCTCCCTGGGCTAATAGGAGGAAGGGATGTTAAATTTAGCTTAATCAGCTAATCGACTAGTCGATGGAATTTCCATGGATTAGCCAATAAGTGAGGGAACCATAACGGGGTTAGCTCCTGGCCCTGGGAGCTACACCCACAGTGCACCAGCTTTTTAAATGTATTAAGAGCCGGCTCTTAAGGTCAGCCACCTCCCACTACACATTTTGCATAGCTGGATGGCATACTTTAAACTAACCTCACTGGTCTAGTATAGACCAGGATTAAGATAGCAATATGATGTATACATTTACTGTTTCATAGGTATAAGAATGGTCATTCACAGCTGTTGCAATCCTTCTTGAACAGTAGCCTGTCTTTAATGCCTCCATCAGCAGCTTCAGAGAAATGTAAGAAAACTCATAGTGAGTTGGTGGGGGACATCCCATATATAAAGGAAGTTTCTTACTAACTCCCATCAGTTAACAATTGCCTTACTCCAGAAGCAGGAGGATTTCTTTCATCAATAAAACCAAAAAAATGTCCTTCAGTGTAAGAAGATAACACATATCAGAGAGCATAATGTATACTTGATCCTACACCAGCCTAGCGGGCTGGACTAGAATCAGTGTTTCTCAACCTTTTTTTGCTCATGGCCCCCTTCTGAGCCTCGTATACCTCTGTGGCCCCCCTCATAGCCGCTGTTAGTTGGAAAAAAAGGTACATAATTTACCTAATGTTCTGTTTTTTCCATGTGGCCCCCTAGAGGTAGGGCGTGGCCCCTGGGGTGCCATATGGCCCACGGTTGAGAACCACTGGACTAGATGACCTTCCAAAGTCCCATTCAGTCCTACATTTCTACGATTCTATGGCTCCCTGAAACTATCCACTATTAATTCTTTTCAAGGTTCTCAGCTGAAAATAAAAAAGTCAGCTAACTGGCCTGAGTTCATGTTCCATTATGCTGTAAGATAACAAACAAGACAACTTCAGTTACGGTGCCGGCAAATCACCGATACCACTCACACAAACATTGATAGCACAATACATGTAGCATAGTGGAGGATGCGGTGTGCATCAGTGCATATCTTGGAAAGCCAAGTAGCATGCTACACCTTTCTCTGAATTGATAAGGCTAATGGAGATGAATCTAACATATGCAAAAGAAGCTCATACATTGTTGTTAGTGGCACGTAAATCAATATAGAAGTTTACTGTATATATTTACCTCAAAATTAAGGCAATGCAAATCAAAGGGAAAAATGGCTCCTACAAATACCGGTATGGGTCAGTGCTCTCTGAACACAAGAGGTGTACCATAACTACAGAGCTATTGTAGATGACATGACAATTGCTCTGGTAACTACGGTACATGTGTGTTGAGTAGCTGAGTAACTGACTGAACAGTCACCTTTTTTTCAAGTCACTTTCCCAGTGCAGAAACAAACTATCCATGATATCAGTTATATATTTCTGCCTAATTATATTAATATACTAATTAGATGCACTTTCCATCTAAAGCGATAGATTTCAAACAAGCAGGATTTTTATAAATTGTGCCATTAGGCAATTCTGCAAGTGGGATGGCAATCCACAGAGCATTATGTTGCATTGGTTTGTGTTGAGATTTTTCTTTCAGGTTAGTATCCACTTGGTGACACTCACAGCTTTGGGACAGCAAACACAAAGCTGGAAGTCTCCTATTGTGATATGGCTCAACTGCTGTTAGCAGAAGAGGAAAGCAAGCAAGCTACAAAAGGCACAGGTCCAAAGTAACAATAAAAAGTAGCATGCAGGTATGTATGAAGAATGACGCTTCACTAGCCACTGTACACAGAGAAAGAGAAAAACGTAGGAAGCTTCATATCTATACTTCTGTGGGTGCCACTATTACAAAAATATGTAGGCAGTTGCACACAGTTTGCATGCACAGTTCCTAAGATGCTAGTAGACTTTTGGAAATTGGTCATTTGCATTTTCAAAACAGTGATTTGCATACCAGACCGTGGCAACTGCATATTGACAGTAGTCTACTGTATGCATAATTTTGTGCATAAAATTAGTGTTTGCGCAGTTATAAAAATCAGAGCCACTACACATAGCTCAAGCGCTACGGTCTCCCATTTAGACTGGCATATATTTCTGGTTTGTTTTTTATTCCTTAATAGTTCAGCTCCCTACTGATTTAATCTCACTATTATTATATACGCTACATTTTAGAAATGTGCATTTGTCTGTCTGTGAGTCTGTTTGTACAAGAATTTCTTCTAAAAGGTCAGAGCTACGACCACCAAATTTGGTATGCAGTTTCCTCTTATCATAATTGAAAGCAAGGTCAGGGTTTGGTTCTGTCAGGGCAATGGGATGTGCCTGGAATGCGACTGTTTCTCATCAAAGGGAAAGGAAGAGGTGTGATAGCAGGGACAGTTATACTCACGAATGACCACAGGGAGGCAGAAAGCACCCCAGCCCTGAGGAGCAGCTGCTAACTATGCTGCGTGACCCCCGCCACTCCAGCCTGACCCAGGGGAGGAGCCATTGACTGTGCCACACAGCCCCCATCACCCTAAGCTGACTCTGGGGAGAAGCTGCTGTTATGGTTTTAAGAAGTGCATGGGATGTTTTTAGGGGAAAAGGCAATACACCCCGTTTATTAAGAATAAAATAGTAAAGTAGCTTGCATATGCTCACATAGACACACACACACACTTGTTGATGTTATAGTTAACAGACTAGGGTCTGGATTGCTCTGGTAGCCAGAAAGATTGATCACGAGTAGGGAAGAGCATGGCTCTATTGTTCCAGACTGATGCTCCAGGATCTCGGCAAGATGTGCCCTTAAATAACCTTTTCCTTCAGATTAATGGCTGCATATTTAATCCATCACTTTCCTTCATTACAACTGAGCTTCCCTGAGAGAACAAAATATGTTCTTCCTCGCACACGGTGTCTAATTCCCCAAGAAGGGGGGCGTGCACTAAAGAAATCCTTTGTTCCAAAGGGATTTTTCAGCACTCATATTTGTTTCCCTTTTTGGTGAAGGCATGTGTCAAAATGTGCAGCGTGGGGAAGAGGAGGGTGCAGACTCCACCGGCCAACTTCTCCCCAGGGCCGGCTGCACAGCTTCTCCTTGGGGCTAGCCTGAGGCGAGCAGGGATTGTGCAGCTCAGCTGGTGGATGCTCACCAAGGCAAGCCAGGGTGGCGTGGGCCGTGCTGCTGGCCAGTGGCTGTTACCCAGGGCTAAGGTGCTTGCTGGTCCCCCTGTGGTCATTCGTGAGTATAACTGTCCCTGCTATCACTCCCCTTCCTTTCCATTTGATGGGAAACAATCGTATTCCACACACATTCCATTGTCCTGATACAGGCTAACCCTGATCTTGGTTTAAGTTAGGATAAGAGGAAGCTGCCTACCAAATTTGGTGGTCCTAGCTCTTATTGTTTAGGAGCTGTTCTTGAACAAATGGACAGACAGACAGATGGGCACAGAGACAGACAGATGCACAAACTTTCTTAGATATCTGGCTGATCTGCACCATGGCACTAAGTCATATTATCTGTAATTGTCCATTATAGGACATTTTACGCCCTCTTCTGTGACCTTTGGTACTGGCCACCACCAAAGACCAGATATTGCACTGGCAAGACCTCTATGCTGATTTGGTAGCAATTTCTGCATTTCTACATCACTAGAAGCTGGATGCTCTGGACAGAGATGTTGAGTGATGTTCTCTAGGCTGTCACAGTGGAGAAATACTGGAGGGAGGAAAACTGGAGAGAGAACCCTAAAACATTATCATCATTCTACAGTGATACTTTGTACCATCAACTGCAACAGTTGGATTGTGAACTTAGCTTCCATAGCAGGACACAAGTTAGGACAACTGTTCCCCATAAAATATACACAGTCATCAACATTTCAAAAAAATCTGGATCTTGAAAGTAAAACATTGTCAGACTCTTCACATCCAAAGCTGTAATGCTATTTAGAACCTTTGATGTGGCAACAGTAAAAAAAAATGGAGCATTAGTTCATGACTGACATGATGAAAGTTTACAAATTAAAAATTGAATAGTTGGACAATGCACATGTCAATAACCTGGCAGGATCTCGCAACATGGATGTAGACACTTAGGGTACGTCTACACTACATGCCTCTGTCGGCAGAGGCATGTAGATTTGTTTATTCAGCAAAGGTAAATGAAGCCGCGATTTAAATGATCGCGGCTTCATTTACATTTACATGGCTGCCGCGCTGAGCCAACAAAGAGCTGATCAGCTGTTTGTCGGCTCGCCGCTAGTCTGGACGTTCCCCCTGTCGACATCAAAGCCCTTTGTCGGCAGCCCCGGTAAACCTCATTCCACGAGGAATAACGGGGCTGCCGACAAAGGGCTTTGATGTCGACAGGAGGAACGTCCAGACTAGCGGCGAGCCGACAAACAGCTGATCAGCTGTTTGTTGGCTCAGCGCAGCAGCCATGTAAATGTAAATGAAGCCGCGATCATTTAAACTGCGGCTTCATTTACCTTTGCCTACAACCCTAATCTACATGCCTCTGCCGACAGAGGCATGTAGTCTAGACACAGCCTTACATTAAAATGAAGCTGGAGAATTAGCTTACATTCTCCAGGAGTGTCCCTTTAATCATTTTATGATTGTGCAAAGCAGTTTCTTCTAAGTTATAATAAATATTTTGTCCATCTGAGTCCTACAGGATCGCTTATGATAGACAGAACCAGAACCCAGTGAAATTACTTCACACGTGAGTGTTCACTGGAGCTATTGAAGGTGAAAGAGTCTGTCGTTTTCTCTTGCCCCCTACCTCTCACATTAAACAAATCTTACGTTGTTTAATGTCAACACAGCAGATTTCCCTAAATCATACAATAGACTGTAAATCTCCCTCAAATCACACTAAGCAGGTATCGATTGGACTGCTGAGTACACTACAGATACATTTCAAAGACTTGAAACACGTGATTAGAGATGATCCTGAGTAGCATCGTTTTAATCTGAATCCAAATTTCTCCGAATTCCATGAGTGCTTGAATATGAGGGTTGCTTTGAACCTTTATAGGAACAGAGACCAGGTGCAAAGTTGAGATTTGGACAGTCCTAAGGTCCCTGCGTTTTGTTTCGGCACACCACATAGTCTGAATTTTAAAACTAAAACACTAGTATTTTCTACCAGAACAAGTAGCTAAAGCATTCAGCACAAAGTCATCCAGATGATTCACAAAAACGTTTATAACAATTCAAATAAACACAAGGAAAGGAACAAGAGGCAGCAAACGCCCAGAACATGAGCCAACTGTCTGTGCTCATTCCCAGTTTCGCTCCAGCTTTGATCACCCACCGGTCAATATCACATCCAAGCCAATATTACCTTTTGATAATCCTCTTTAGATTTCAGAGCAGCTTCCATCTGTTCCTGAGAGAACGTGTAGATGGCCGAGCGATATTGGGTGCCAAAGTCATTACCTTGCCGCATTCCTGGGAAGAGAGGAAGCCCAAGGAGCCATTAGGAGCATAGAATCGTAGAACTGGAAGGAACCTCTAGAGATCATCAAGACCCATCTCCTGCACCCATGGCAGGACCAAGCACTATCTGTACCACAGCCAGCTTCTTATCTACTAGGATTTCTGTGTAAAGATTCAATAGACATAATTTTAACAGATTCCGCGCATCTGGACTAGCAGGTCTCTATTTCTCCACAGTCTTTTGTATTTTTAGTTAGTCCATTCTTCTCCTGCTTAAACAGACATGAAGTGAGTCTATTTTGATATCTCCTATTAAATGGGATGTAAATTACATGTAAGCATATTATGTTTGGTAAACCACATAAGCAATCAAATACAGATGTAGAGCCTTAAAAACAGCATTGAGCAGGAGACATATTATGTGCTTGGTTCATTTTACTGTAATGAAGCTATGCCTAAAATACTTTATTTTGCATTATGCAAACACACAAATCTTTTTGGTTTTGCCAAGTGCTTTAAAATTTCCCTGAAATGAAGGATTATATGTTGCTGAAAAAAAGGTTACAATGCACTAGAAGAGGCCGGAAACCCGACTCTGTAATAGGGATGTTAGAGGTTTAATTTAATAATTGTGTAACTGCACCAAATCTTATCCGTTACACAATTATTCAATGGTCCCCGGGGGCGAGTTCATGCACTCCCGTCCCCAGTCCCGGGGAGCCCCCTGCTGCCCCACGCTGCTGCCTCTGTAGCATGGAGCTCCTGGATAGAGGCTAGCTGGCATCCCTCCTGCCCCTCCCCCCTGCACTGCAGCCTCTGATACAGAAGCAGCAGAGGGGGTGGGGGAGTGTGTGTAGTGATTTGGATTAACCGATAAGACCAGGCTTATCAGTTAATCATGTAAACGACACTACGCTAACATCCCTACCCTGTAAACTGTTCAAAAATGTTGATCATCCTCTAAAAAACTGTGAAGTGTACTTTGAGGAGTGACAGGTATACCTGGCTCATTACCTCACCTGGATGTAAAGGAGATAGGAGTGATCTCGTAAAAGAAGAAACATCCAGGATGTGGGCTAGGATGTGGGGACCCAGGCCTGGTGGGAAGGCTTGGCTGGGTTTTGTTCTGTTTGAAATTGAATTCCTCTTGGGAACAAAACCAACCACTCAGCATCCTGTCACTCAACTCGCCAACGGTATATGTTAATTGGGACCTGACTGACACACAGGAAGTTGACAGAGCGTGCCAATTAACTGAGTAGAGATATGGCCAAGGGGTAAATTGGGTGGAAGTAACCCCTCAGCAGCCATGACTATATAAGCAGACAGGAAGGAAGTGCAAGGAAGGAG
Source organism: Pelodiscus sinensis (assembly GCF_052426305.1). Taxonomy (NCBI): domain Eukaryota; kingdom Metazoa; phylum Chordata; order Testudines; family Trionychidae; genus Pelodiscus; species Pelodiscus sinensis. The sequence continues at coordinate 5,848,257 of NC_143054.1, forward strand.
ACGTGGGAGCCTGAAGGGAAAAAGGAGTAGTAGGACTGGCTAGTGTACTCTTCTCCCAAAGCAAGCGGGGACGCTGGCTACCAACTGTAAATAGGATGTAACTAACACCCTAGGTAGTTGCCTGCTGAAGGGATATAATAAAGCACAGTGATGTTTAAGGAGACCAGGAGTTGTGGTGATCAGTTAGGGTATGTCTACACAGAAGGGCTAAAGCCAAAATAGGCTACGCAACTTGAGCTGTGTCAATTGCGTGGTTGAAGTCAAAATAGCTTATATCGGCTTTTGGCGCTGTCTACACAGCAGAAAGTCCGAGAAAGAGCACTCTTCCTCTGACTTCCCTCACTCCTTGTAAAATGAGGGTTACAGGAGTCAGAGTAGGAAGTCCTCCAGCTCAATGTTATTTTGACAACTGCTTGTAGTGTAGACACGGACTATGTTATTTTGGAATAATGTCAGTTATTCCGAAATAGCGCTGCTGTGTAGATGTACCTTTACTGAGGCTAGAAAGTCCTCCTGTTGAGATTTGTATTTGGACAAGTTAGGAAGGACACAGACACCAAGGTATTGGAGAAATCTCTACTGGAAAAGTAGTTTTGAAACATACATGCATTCATTTTTATGAAGAATATACAAAAAGTAAAGTACACAATTCTAAGACCCACAATATCTTACTGCCCCTGTATAAAACTATGGTATGCCCACATCTTGAATACTGTGTACGGATGTGGTCTCCTCACCTCAAAAAAGATATTTTGGCCTTGGAAAGGGTTCAGAAAAGGGCAACTAAAATGATTAGGGGTTTGGAACGGGTCCCATAGGAGGTGAGGTTAAAGAGACTGGGACTTTTCAGTTTAGAAAAGAGGAGACTGAGGGGGGATATGATAGAGGTCTATAAAATCATGAGTGGTGTAGAGAGGGCCGATAAAGAAAAGTTATTTATTAGTTCCCTAAATAGAAGAACTAGAGGACACCAAATGAAATTAATGGGTAGCAGGTTTAAAACTAATAAAAGAAAGTTCTTCTTCACACAGCGCATAGTCAACCTGTGGAACTCCTTGCCAGAGGAGGCTGTGAAGGCTAGGACTATAATAGAGTTTAAAGAGAAGCTAGATAATTTCATGGAGGTTAGGTCCATAAAAGGCTATTAGCCAGGGGATAAAATGGTGTCCTTGGCCTCTGTCTGTCAGAGGCTGGAGAGGGATGGCAGGAGACAAATCGCTTGATCATTGTCTTCGGTCCACCCTCTCTGGGGTACCTGGTGCTGGCCACTGTCGGTAGACAGGATACTGGGCTAGATGGACCTTTGGTCTGACCCAGTACGGCCGTTCTTATGTATGTTCTAATATAAGACCAAATCCCAGTGGCAGACAGTGCTTCAAGGATTTGGCTTTCAAATGCTTGCATACACAAATCCTACATACATGTTTGCAGGCTCAAGGTTTGCGTCTATCTACTAGGCTCAAAAATAATGGGCTGAATCCTGTTATCCTTTCATAGAGGCCTAGAACTCAAAGGGACCCTCCTGAACTCAAGGCAGGACTATGCATTGTCTAGCCTAGGGCTACTCAATATGCAGCCCACAGGCCGCATATGGCCTGTGGCCCATTTGTTTGCAGCCTGCGGTGTGGTTTGAGTTAATGCGGGGCTCAACACGCAGCCCACAGGTGGGAGCCAAAACAAAAAAGTAGTTGATATGATGGTTTTCGGTTGATATGCGTTTTAGTAGTTAAATTCCTAGACTGTCATTGCTCATTAAAAGTGCTTATGGGTAGAAATCGGGTCACTATTGCATTTTATTAATATCAGCAGAACTGACTTAAATGGGGCCTGTGTGTTGTGCAGTCTTGCCGTAATGTTTGCATTCATACCTATCAGTGTGAAAGAAGCTATTTGCATATATTTGCATATATAGTTGCATGTACATGAAACCACACTTAAGTTGTGGCCCTCAGCATTGTGGCCCCCGGGGCTTCCAAAATTGAGTAGCCCTAATCCAGCCCCTTCCTGACAGATGTTTGTCTAATCTGCTCTTCAACATCTCCAATGATGGGGATTCCATAACCTGCCTAGGTAATTTATTGCAGTGCTTAACCACCCTGGCAGGAAGCTTTTTCCTAATGTCCAACCTAAACCTCCCTTCCTGCAATTTTTGCCCATTGCTTCTAGTAGGTTCCTCAGAGGTTAAGGAGACTACTTTTTCTCCTTCTCTGAAACTTTTTATGTACTTGAAAATGGCTACGTCCCTTCTCAATCTTCTCTTCGCCAGACTAAACAAACCCAATCTTCCCTCACAGTCTTGTTTCCTAGACCGTTAACAATTGTGTTGCTCTTCTCTGGACTTTTTCTAATGTGTCCACATCTTTCCTGAAATGTGGTGCCCAGAACTGGACACAATCTTCCAGCTGAGACCTGAACAGCACAGAGCAGAGCAGAGCAGAGCAGACGAATGACTTCTTGTGTCTGGCTCACAACACTCCTGCTAATACATCTCCGAATGCTTATGCTTTTTATTTTCGCAACAGTGTCACCTTGTTGGTCCACTCTGACCCCTAGATCCATTTCCTTCCTAGACAGTTGCTTCCCATTCTGTATCTGTGCAATTGATTATTCCTACCTAAGCAGGGGCATAAGCATGTGTGGGCCTGGGGGAGCCATGGCCCATCCACTTAGCATCCAGATCCACCTCCCTCCAGACTTGGCTCTGCTCCCACTAGGGAATGGGGGCCTGCTCATTTCTGCCTGGTGCTCCAGCTGGACCTGGGAAGCGGGGTCAGAGACTGTTCCTCTCAGGGAACAGAGTCGGGGCTTGCAAGCCCCCATGCCTGGACCCTGCTCCCCTGCTGGGAGCACTGGCTGGGCAGAGCAGAGAAAACTCCAAACCAGCTTCCCTGCTGGAGCACTGGGCAGAGCAGGAAAAGCCCCTGCACCTTGACCCAGCTCCAAAGTGGGAGTGCCTAGTGAGCGGAGCTGGGCAAGCCCCCGATTTGCCTCCCCAGCAGGAGAGCTCAGCAGGCAGAGCAAAACAAGCCTCGACCACCAGGTGGGGGCCCAGAGAGGGTAGGAGGCACAGACCTTGGGGCGCACATTTTATGGGCTCCCCAACTTTACTGAGGCCTTTGGCCAAAGTGTCTACCTCTCCCCCAAGGGTGGCTGTAGGTGGGGGAAAGACAGCCTCATCGCTTCTACTGCCCCGTCATTACCTGCCCACCCAAAGATGGGGCCCACTCACCTGTCCCATTCTAGAAACACCACTGTTCCTAAGTAGAGAAGTTAGCATTTGTCCTTACAGAGGGTGTATCTAGACTACGCTGGATGGTCGAAAGAGGATATGCAAATTCCTTAGGAATTTGCATATCTTCTTCCGATAGCATTTTCGAAAGTGAAAGTAATTAAGACAATTTTTCGGCGATCTTCCCCCTTCGTCAAAAAGCCGCTTTTCCTTAAAAAAGGAGGTTTACACGGCTTTTCGACAAAGGGAGGGGGTTCGCCGAAAAAGCTGTGTCTTCATTACTTTCACTTTCGAAAGCTCCGCTTTTGAAAGTGCGATCAGAAGAAGCTATGCAAATTCCCGCAGAACTTGCATATTCTCTTTCAACCGTTCGGCGTATTCTAGATACTCCCAGAATGTCATCTTATTTGCTGCAGGCCATTTCTCCAGTCTGTCAAGACCATTTTGAATTCTAATCCTACCCCCCAAAGCACCAGCAACCCCTCCCAGCTTGATATAAGCAGCAGACTTTATACATATACACTCTTTGCCATTCTCTAAATCACTGAAGAAAATATTGAGCAGAATGGACTCAGAACCATTCCCTATGGGACTGGGGATGGAAAATCCCATCGAATTAATTAACCGGTTAAACGTTAAGTTTAAATGGGAGCGGACAGGCTGGAGCACACACTCCTCTTTGCAGTGGTTGGGTGCTGTTCGGCCGGGCTGGAGCACCCTTTCCCATGATGCACCAGGACTCGGCCATCCGGGGGTGGGGGCTGCTCCAGCGGGGCTAGAGCGCCCCCTGCCTGCAGCAGGCCCTGTGGGACCTGAGCAGCCCCTTGCTTGCAGCGGGTGGAGAGCTGTTCCATCACTCACCACTTAAGCATAACTGGTAAGCCTTGCTCATTAAAGATGATGACTTACTCGTTAACTGGTTAACCCTTAACATCACTAGAGGGGCCCAACTTGATAAGCCCTTCTAGCATGACTGTGAATCGTTGATAACAGTTTGCCAACAAATTATGGACCCACCATCTAAGTTCTATTCCCTTCAGTATCAAAAGCCTTACTAAGCACCCATCTACTGCTTCCTCCATCCACTGTCAAAACAGCTATTATAGGTTGAACCTCTCTCATCTGGGACTCTCTGGTCTGGCAACCTCGGATGTTACTGGACCAGAGAGCTCCTGCACCAGAGAGCCCTAGAGATGAGCCCAGCAACCAGACATGAACCCAGAGCCCTACCACCGTAGGGCATTGGACCTCGACAGCCCCAAAGCAGTGGAGTCCAGGGCTGCGGCAGTCCCAGGGCTGAGGGGACAGCAGCAGTCCTGGTGGCCCTAGGACAGCAATAGCCCCTGCAACAGCGGAGCCCCAGCAGCAGCGGAGCCCTGGTGGCAGCAAGGCTGGCAGTCCTGACAGCAGCACGGCCCCAGTGGTAGCGGGGCCAGCAGCTCCGGGGCAGGAGAGCCAGAAGCCCTGAGGCAGAGGGTTGGGGAGCTCTGCTTCCAGAAGGGGAGCCCTCTGCTGACAAAAAGCCCGATCCATCATCAGAGGGGCGGAACTGACCTCCCTTGGTCCGGCAAACTCCCTCATTCAGGACTGGTCAGGTCCCAACAGTGCCGGATCGTGGAGGTCCACCTTGTAGATTGGTTTGACACAATTTGTTCTTCACAAATCCGTGCTGACTGCTACTTTCCCCCTTATGATTTCTGAGGTGTCTGCAAGTATATTACTTAATTATTTGCCATATTATTTTTCCTGGTCCTGAAGTTAAGCTGACTGGTCCATAATTCCCCCAAATGTCCTTATTTCCCTCTTTGTGGATGGGCACTATATTTGTCCTTTTCCAGTCACCTGGAATCTCACCCATGACTCCATTACTTTTTGAAGATAATTACTAATTGCTCGGGTATCTTTTCAATCAGCTCCTTAAGTATTCAAGGATGTATTTCATCAGGCCCTTGTGACTTGAAAACATCTAACTTAAGTAATCTAAGTAAATTTTAACTTGTTCTTCCTCTATTAGCCTCTGATTCTATTTCATTTTCACTTGCATTCATTGAGTGAGATGTCCAATTACTACTAAAATTTTGATGAAAACTGAAGTAAAAGTCATTTAGCACTTCTGCCATTTCCACATTTTCTGTTATTTTCCCTCATCACTTAGTAAACTCTGAATAAAGACTTAAGGATTTGACCTAATACTAATTACTACTTATGATTAATTATTAATAAACTGCAATAAGGCTATTCATCATATATTAAAATATAATGCCACCTTAACTCTGTTATCTCTGATAAGGAACAGAACAAAGACTTTAAAAACAGTAACATTAAAAATATCAGCTATAATCTGGCTAAAACATTGCACGTTCTAACAGAGCGAGTGCCATTTTTAAAGGTTGCTTCTGGGTGGGGAAGTGATGGCTGTCAGTGATTATACAACGATTTGAAAAAGTAGTGTTTTCAGTTCTTGTTTTGTAAGTGGGGGGGGGGACAGATATAATTAATCACTTCTTTGACTGCTTAATAGTATATTCTGATAGACAGTGATTATTTTGCTTGGTTAGTTGGCAAAGTGATGTGTATGAGGTTGTTTTAGAAATATGGTGCTGGTGAAAGTGACAACATTTAGAATCAGGCATTGCAGAGACGCAGGCTGGGCAAGTTTCTTCATGCAGCCAGCGTTGCCAATGTATCTAATTCCCATGTAAATTCGTCACATGAAGAGGTCAGCACAATAAAAAATCAATGCAGTCCATGTACAAATTGATTCAGAACTGACTATGTGATTGATCACAAACAATAAGTATAACTGGGGAATTGTTACAGAAAGGACGTAGCCGTACGACATGTTACTGACCCAACTCTATTCTATAACTCTATCAATCATCTAAAACAGGTGTGGCCAACCTGAGCCTGAAAAGGAGCCACAGTTTACCAATGTACATTGCCAAAGAGCGACAGTAATTTGTCAGTAGTCCCCATCAGGTGCCTCCTCTCCTGTCTCCAGTATCTTTTGCCCACCAGCAGCCCCACCGATCAGCACCTCCTCTTACTTCCCCGCGCCTCCTGCCCACTGCAATCAGCTGTTTCATGGCACTCAGGAGGCTCTGTGGAGGAGGGAAGGAACAAGGGCTCAATATGCTTGGAGGAGGAGGTGGAGCCAGAAGTTGAGCACTGGAAAGTTCACGCCAGTAGCTGCAGCCCCAGAGTTGGTGCCTGAGCAAGGAGCCACATATTAACTTCAGAAGAGCTACTGGTGGCTCCAGAGCCACAGGTTGGCCACTCCTGATATAAAAACACACAAAATCACTAGTAAAATTTGCAGGCAACACAAACATTTGCAGAGTGGGAAATACTTGTGGGACAAGTCATTTGTACTGATCAACCTGAATTGCTTTGAACAACATGCATGTTAATAGACTCAAATGCAAGGTCCTATATCTAGGGGGGAAAAGAACGTGGGTCAAATCTATAAAACCGGGGACTGTGTCCTAGAAAGCAGTGACCCTGAAAAGGACTCAAGGGATCGCGGAATATGAGTTTCCAGTTAGGTACAGTAGCAAAGAAGGGAAATGAGTTGCTTGGATGTATACACAGATCAACAGGGGAATATCGACTCGGGTGGTGTTATTAACTATTTATACACCTTTCGTGAGACCATTAGTAGTTATACCATGTCCAGGTCAGGTATTCCCATTTCAGAAAGGATGTTTAAAACATGGAATGTGTTCAGAAAAGAGCTAGAAGAATAACTCGAGGACTAAAAGGCATGCTTTATAGTGAGAGTCTTAAGAAGCTCTATCCATTGAGTTGATCAAAGAGAAGGTTAAATAATGTCTTGATCACAATCTACAAGTATCTGCCTGGAGAACAGATTTTTGATAGCAGGCTCTTTAATCTAGCAGAAAAAGGGCATAACAAGATGCAATGGCTGGAAGCTGAAGCTAGATGAATTCAGATGAGAAATAAAGCATAATTTTTAACCACTGCAACTACAGATATGGTGTATTTTCCATTACCCAGAGTCTTTAAACCAAGAAAGGGTGTCTTCCTAAAGATATACCATAGCTCAAACAGAAGTTATGGGTTTGATGTATAAGTTACTGGTGAAGGGGTTTTGGTTTGTATTATGCACAAGGTCAGAAAAAGTGGCGTCATTGGTCCCTCCTTGCCTTCAAATCTATTAACTCAGCTTGACCTGTACTACCACCTGCTAGCCCAGACAAGGGCCTCTCCTGAACATGATCTGTCAGCAGTACTAGCAGCATTGTCATGTGACCAATTACCTATTCAATTCCAGACAAGTTATTTTCTGTTGTGATTTAAATAGATTTGTACCTAGGTCTCCAGAAGTGAGCAGCTAATGCACTAGCCAACTGTGCCTGTAGACAACATAATTCTAAGGTAGAATACGGATTCTGTGTACAGATACATATATCTCTCACGTGTCACTGCTGCTGATATTGTTATTTCTAATGTATTTTATATGTGCAACCTTTGTTGTCAAGGGAGCATCACCAATTTTTAAAGCCCTTTGGCAACTATTACTAGCTGAAATCCATTAATCCACTGAGTAACAAACGAGGCAAGAAATTCAATTTACTAAACAACTGCTGTACGATGATTGATCTTAATAATCCTGTCTTTGTTTAAAAGAAGATATACTAAATCAAAAAATGATGTGAAGTGTGTTATTTAAGTATCCCACAATGTCATCTGTGGTTAACTCTGCCCTCTTTTTCTGAGCAGAGTCTTAATTGCTTTGTCCATTATGACATTACAGCTCTCCCTCTGTCAACATAATAATAACGCACTGCGCACATATAAGAATTCAGATAGGAATTAAAAAAATATGTACAATTAATGTAATAGAAATGCTAACATGATTGGAAGAGACTTTATACTTTGTACAAAAGAGGTCTTATTTTAGCTTTTCAAACTCTTTGCCATTGATTCTAGCAACACCAATGTGTTGTGCATGTGAGTTTTAAAATTAGGTTTTGGATAAGGTAATCATAAATGTGTCAACAACACATTACAGTTGCAAAAAAATTAATTATCTTGCCCAGGCTTAATGTCAGGCTGACTAAACTATAATTTCCCAAGTCACCCTGCTTACACATTTTAAATATTGGTGCAACATTAGCTTTCTTCCAGTGTTCTAGAACTTCCCCAGTGTTCTAGGACATATTCAAAACCAGCCACAACAGTCTGGTGAGCTCATGAGCCAGCTCTTTTAAAACTCATGAATACACGTGATCTGACGATTTAAGAATCTCTAACTTCAGTAACTGCTCTTTCATATCCTCCTGAGAAACTTGGAAATTGAATATGTGCTAGAAACCGGCCAATACATAATGGACAAAGCAAGAGCCAGGGAAGTGGATTCAAACCATGGGTCAGGACTGGAGTCAGTATTCAGTAACTATGCTATGAGTCAGAATCAGAGTCAGGAACCAGAGTCAGGGTGAAGAATCTGGAACCAAGAGCAAGGTCAGGTAGCAGAAACTGAGCCGGAGCGAGGCAGTGAAACAAGGCAGGAATGGGGCAAAGAGCAGGGATGGACCAAGGTAAGGGGCAGCTGACACAGCGATGGTTGGAGCTGCTGGCATGAACACAGTGGGTGTGTCTAGACTACATGCCTCCGTCGATGGAGGCATGTAGATTAGACAGATAGGCAAAGGGAAATGAAGCCGCGATTTAAATAATCGAGGCTTCATTTAAATTTACATGGCTGCCGCGCTGAGCCAACAAACAGCTGATCAGCTGTTTGTCATAGAATCATAGAATAATAGGACTGGAAGGGACCTCAAGAGGTCATCGAGTCCAGCCCCCCGCCCTCAAGGCAGGACCAAGCTCCGTCTACACCATCCCTGACAGATGTCTGTCTAACCTGTTCTTAAATATCTCCAGAGAGGGAGATTCCACCACCTCCCTTGGCAATTTATTCCAATATTTGACCACCCTGACAGTTAGGAATTTTTTCCTAATGTCCAATCTAAACCTCCCTTGCTGCACTTTAAGCCCATTACTCCTTGTCCTGTCCTCAGAAACCAAGACGAACAAATTTTCTCCTTTCTCCTTGTGACACCCTTTTAGATATTTGAAAACTGCTATCATGTCCCCCCTTAATCTTCTTTTTTCCAAACTAAACAAGCCCAGTTCATGAAGCCTGGCTTCATAGGTCATGTTCTCTAGACCTTTAATCATTCTTGTCGCTCTTCTCTGTACCCTTTCCAATTTCTCCACATCTTTCTTGAAATGTGGCGCCCAGAACTGGACACAGTACTCCAGCTGAGGCCTAACTAGTGCAGAGTAGAGCGGCAGAATGACTTCACGAGTTTTGCTTACAACACACCTGTTGATACAACCTAGAATCATATTTGCTTTTTTTGCAGCAGCGTCACACTGTTGACTCATATTCAACTTGTGGTCCACTATGACCCCTAGATCCCTTTCCGCCATGCTCCTTCCTAGACAGTCGCTTCCCATCTTGTATGTATGGAACTGATTGTTCCTCCCTAAGTGGAGCACTTTGCATTTCTCTTTATTAAACCTCATCCTGTTTACCTCTGACCATTTCTCTAACTTGCTAAGGTCATTTTGAATTATGTCCCTATCCTCCAAAGAAGTTGCAACCCCACTCAGTTTGGTATCATCTGCAAACTTAATAAGCGTACTCTCTATCCCAATATCTACATCATTGATGAAGATATTGAACAGTACGGGTCCCAAAACAGACCCTTGAGGAACTCCACTTGTTATCCCTTTCCAGCAGGATTTAGCACCGTTAACAACAACTCTCTGACTACGGTTATCCAGCCAATTATGCACCCACCTTATCGTGGCCCTATCTAAGTTATATTTGCCTAGTTTATCAATAAAAATATCATGCAAGACCGTATCAAATGACTTACTAAAGTCTAGGTATATGATATCCACCGCTTCTCCCTTATCCACAAGGCTCGTTATCCTATCAAAGAAAGCTATCAGATTAGTTTGGCATGTCTTGTTCTTCACAAACCCATGCTGGCTATTCCCTATCACTTTATTACCTTCCAAGTGTTTGCATATGATTTCCTTAATTACCTGCTCCATTATCTTCCCTGGGACAGAAGTTAAACTGACCGGTCTGTAGTTTCCTGGGTTGTTCTTATTCCCCTTTTTATAGATGGGCACAATATTTGCCCTTTTCCAGTCTTCTGGTATCTCCCCTGTCTTCCATGATTTTTCAAAGATCATAGCTAAAGGCTCAGATACCTCCTCTATCAGCTCCTTGAGTATCCTGGGATGCATTTCATCAGGACCTGGTGACTTGCTGACATCCAACTTTCCTAAGTGATTTTTAACTTGTTCTTTGTGTATCCTATCTTCTAATCTGTAGATACCATCTACATGTTTTGTTAGTCTATAAAGTGCTACCAGACCATTTGTTTTTTTTCCTGTACAGACTGACTTGGCTACCCCCTGAAGCTTATAAAGGCAAGGGTTTTTTAAGGTCTCTTGCAAGCTCTTACCTGCACTCACAGTGCCAGAGTGGGGAACAGCCCTGACACCAGACTGCATTCTGATGGAGATATGTGGAAGGAAGCTAGTTACATTGTAGCAGTGGTTCACAATTAGTTTCTTAGTCTGGACCATATCTTGATAGAGAGATTGTGAATACATCTATAATTGTTAGTGATTACTACAGCAGTTGCTTATGTAGGACATTACCACTGGGAAATGTATCCAAAGATATTTTGATGTATGTCTTGTAATGCAATATAGCAGCTGAATAAAAGGAGGAGAACCAGTACCAGGTGATTAGCCAGTTCTCCAAAGGCAAATACTCCCACCCTTAAAACGGTTGTATTTGGGAAAAAATACAGATGATGTAGTCAGAGATGAGAGTCTTTAGCAAAGTCAGTCTCCTGGCAACCCAATAAACACAGCCGGCTAGTAGCAGGCCTGATTGGCCAGGAAAGGTAGCTGGCAATTCTTCAAGACTAGCAGCAGTTCTCTGGCTACTCACTGGGTACGTCTAAACTACATGGCTCTGTTGATGGAGCCATGTAAATTTGTTTATTTGGCAAAGGGAAATTAAGCTGTGATTTAAATAATTGCGGCTTCATTTAAATTTACATGGCTGCCGCGCTGAGCCGACAAACAGCTGATCAGCTGTTTGTCGGCTCAGTGCGCTAGTCTGGACGCACCCCTGTCGAAATGAAAGCCTTTTATCGACATCCCCCATAAACCTCATCCTACGAGGCATAAGGGGGATGTCGATAAAAGGCTTTCAGGTCGGCATGGAGCAGATGATAAGTTTGCAGATAAGTTTGCAGATGATACCAAACTGAGTGGGGTTGCAACTTCTTTGGAGGATAGGGACATAATTCAAAATGACCTTAGCAAGTTAGAGAAATGGTCTGAGGTAAACAGGATGAAGTTTAATAAAGAGAAATGCAAAGTGCTCCACTTAGGAAGGAACAATCAGTTCCATACATACAATATGGAAAGTGAATGTCTAGGAAGGAGCATGGCGGAAAGGGATCTAGGGGTCATAGTGGACCACAAGTTGAATATGAGTCAACAGTGTGACGCTGCTGCAAAAAAAGCAAATATGATTCTAGGTTGTATCAACAGGTGTGTTGTAAGCAAAACTCGTGAAGTCATTCTGCCGCTCTACTCTGCACTAGTTAGGCCTCAGCTGGAGTACTGTGTCCAGTTCTGGGCGCCACATTTCAAGAAAGATGTGGAGAAATTGGAAAGGGTACAGAGAAGAGCGACAAGAATGATTAAAGATCTAGAGAACATGACCTATGAAGCCAGGCTTCATGAACTGGGCTTGTTTAGTTTGGAAAAAAGAAGATTAAGGGGGGACATGATAGCAGTTTTCAAATATCTAAAAGGGTGTCACAAGGAGAAAGGAGAAAATTTGTTCGTCTTGGTTTCTGAGGACAGGACAAGGAGTAATGGGCTTAAAGTGCAGCAAGGGAGGTTTAGATTGGACATTAGGAAAAAATTCCTAACTGTCAGGGTGGTCAAATATTGGAATAAATTGCCAAGGGAGGTGGTGGAATCTCCCTCTCTGGAGATATTTAAGAACAGGTTAGATAGACATCTGTCAGGGATGGTGTAGACGGAGCTTGGTCCTGCCTTGAGGGCAGGGGGCTGGACGCGATGACCTCTCGAGATCCCTTCCAGTCCTATGATTCTATGATCATGAAGTGGGCTGTGCCCACAAAAGCTCCTCATACCATCTACTCACCTTTAAGGGCACTGCTTACAAAAACTCCCCAGAGTCACAGACTCCTGGCCCTGGGAGATAGGCTGCCACCCTTAAGTGAATTAAATAAACCCCTGAAAACCAGGAAGAAACACTTAAACTTCTTCCCAAGAGGTACCTCAAGCTCTTTTGCCACAAGAGAGCTTGAAAAAAGAAACAAAAACACAGAAAACAAACTGTGCTTCTGATAGCTGACCTCTCAAGCTAGGCAGGCACACACACAGACCTCCTGTTACCGTCCAGGACACAAGAATCAAATCATTGCCTTAAAAAGGTGATTTTATTAACAAAACAAAAAGATATAGTTAAGAAAGCATACTTGGTTGCTAGCTTTTACAGAGCAACCGAGGGAACAGCAGATTAAAACACAGATAAAAATGGTATCTCTGGGCACAGCTTAGGTATAGTGAATGGGGGAGAGGGAGACACATGAATTATACACAAAGAAGTTAACCAAACATCAAAATAGAGAAAAATAACCTGATTGCAACTAAAAACACATTTTCTTTCTACTCAAGATCCATACTTCACGGCCCAGTCCATTCCCATGCCCAATATTTCTTGTAGGAAGGGTAATTCTGTTTGATTATTTCATCTTGCTTCCTCCAGCTCCTAACTTAGAACGCCTACACAAAGAGAGATGGCAAGGTATATATTTACAATTTTAATTGCAGTGCTGTATCCCATTGGTTCTTCAGGCTTCCTGCCAACACCCGTACCTACCTGAGTTTAACGCTTTACTCAATGAGTGATGGCCAGCACTCCTATCCATCACATCTGGGTCTGTGAAAATGCACCCTTGCAATGTGATAGAATGTTTATCAACAATGTGAAGTTTGAAAAAATCCTTGTGACTCATGCCAAAATTGGAAAACTAAGCTCTGTACTCGTAACATTGGCGAAAGAGACAGAGAGGGGGAAAAATCTGATAGTGGATGCTGAAATCTGGCTATATAAATAAAGTAAGCTATATGTATCTGACTGTGCATGACTGTCCGTTAATGACACATAGGTTCATCAAGAAATGTCTGACCTTGATAAATTAATAGAAATTGTTGAGATCTTGCAATGGCCTTTCCAGTGCAGGTCTGTCTGAGCAGACAAAATTACTGCAGTACGCAGAACTCTTGATAAAAGACCAAAATTAATTCCTTGTGAAATAAAATCAGCTATTATCTCCTTTGGAATATTCCCTTTTCGGATAGTCAAGTCAAGATTATGAATAGTAATTTTCCCATAGGTCAATGCACAAAAATCAAAATACATCACAAAAAAACTTAAAACTATTACAGAATTTTAAAATATTAAAACACATTTAAAAATAGATGTAAAAGAACATTATTCAATCAAACTATATATAATCATTGCGCCACTTGTCTTTTCCTTATTTTGACTATACAAATAGAACTTCGTTGACATGTCTGAAACATATCAGAGAACAAACTAGTGTCTTTCGACTGGATGGAATTTTACATTATATCTGAGATATATGTTGTCCAAAACTCAACTGTGGCTTCCTTGGCTGCAGGGCTCCCTCTGCTTTTATACCCAGGCTCTGCTGGGAGCATGCCCAGCAGGGCTGGAGGGGCGGGGCCTTCTCAGCCAGCTTGACCTGGGCTACCCCCTGACCTCCAGTGCGGGGCCTGCCCCGTCACAGGGTCCCATATGAGGAGAGATTAAAGAGACTGGGACTTTTCAGTTTGGAAAAGAGGAGACTAAGGGGGGGATATGATAGAGGTCTATAAAATCATGAGTGGTGTGGAGAAAGTGAAGAAGGAAAAGTTATTTACTTATTCCCATAATATAAGAACTAGGGGCCACCACATGAAACTAATGGGCAGCAGGTTTAAAACAAATAAAAGGAAGTTCTTCTTCACGCAGCGCATAGTCAATCTGTGGAACTCCTTGCCTGAGGAGGCTGTGAAGGCTAGGACTATAACAGGGTTTAAAAGAGAACTAGATAAATTCATGGAGGTTAAGTCCATAAATGACTATTAGCCGGTATGGATAAGGAATGGTGTCCTTAGTCTCTGTTTGTCAGAGGGTGGAGATGGATGGCAGGAGAGAGATCGCTTGATCATTACCTGTTCTGTTCACTCCCTCTGGAGCACCTGGCATTGGCCTCTATCGGCAGACAGGGTACTGCGCTGGATGGACTTGGGCTGACCCAGTATGGCCATTCTTATGTTCTTATGTCTCTGACCACCACCACTGCAGCAGCAGCAAAAGTAGCTGGAAGCCACGGGGGCCTTTTGAATCACTGGGCCCCAGGGAAGTTGCGCCCTTTACCTGGCCCTTCCGGGTTGCAATCTACTCGCCATGGGCGAGCAGATTGCATTATTGTCGAGCCCTGATAATAAAGACCAGCACACTTAGATAGCCCACTGAGCCCCCGATCCTGGAGTGGAATTTACCCAGAGGTGTACCCAAGAGCATCCAACTGCCAGATGTAGACCTAAAAAAACCAGTCAGCCAGACAAATTCAATGGTCATACTAAAAACACAATTAATTGTTTATTGGTTCGAATCACGTTCCTCATTAGCGCTACGGGGAATTTCTGTAAAACCAGCCGAATCTTTCAAAACAGAATGCATTTTTAAGTGCGGCAATTGTATAACATTTCTTTCAAGAGTCAAACTGTATCTTGTGATCTGAAGCAATACTTATATATCACTCCTTATCGTCTTCCCATAAAAGAAAATCTAATGGTGCCATTCCTTAATCTTTCAATTCTTAAAGGACCTCAACTGTAATGGAGACAAATGACTAAGCTCTGTTATTCTCTTCAGTGCATCTCAGTGAAACTTTAAAGGGCAGTTCATAGCTCTTATGTTCCTCATGAAATTTTCGCTGTGATTTATAGAGTTTTCGGGAGCTGTCACTTATTGCCTTCCACTCACAGACAACTGATATAACGATTGGTCATTTTCCCTTCCCTGATCAATACCTGCTAAGTTAAGACTAATAAAACTCCTTCCTGCAGCTCATCATATAATTATTTAGCAAAAATCATTTACACCATGACTTGATGTCATCACTCACTATAATGATTACATCCACGCAGTTTAAAAGTTGCCAAAGAAAACTAAAACTCTAAAGAACACATTATTAGAGGAAGACAATGGTAGCAGGATCTGTGGATCACCCAGAGAAGGTTGGAAGGAAGTCGAGAATGATCCTCGGAAGGAGCGATCTGAGAGGTAAGAAGAAAAGCAGGAGAGGACTGAGTCACGGAATCCTAGAATCCTAAGGCTGGAAGAGACCTCAGGAGATCATAGAGTCCGGCCCCCTGCTCGAAGTAGGACCAACCTCAACTCAATCATCTCAGCCAGGGCTTTGTCAAGCTGGGACTTAAGAGAATCTAGGGATGGAGATTCCACCACCACTCTAGGGAACCCATCTCTGTGCTTCACCACCTGCCTAGGGAAATAGTTTGTCCTAATCTCCAACCTAGATCTCTCCCGCTGCAACTTGAGACCATTGCTCCTCAGCCTGCCCCCACTGAGAACAGTCTCTCTCCATCCTCTTTGGAGCCCCCCTTCTGGGAGCTGAAATCAATCAAAGAGAGTTATGTTATAATGTGGGACTCAGGTTTTTGATGGACTTCTTGGTTCTGGGTTGCAGACAGGATCTCTTCAGAGGGTCATAGTACATTGAAGAGCTGTCATGCACTTAAACTAGATCCTCACAGCACCAGCACTATAAAAGGCTGACAGAGCTTTCAATCCATATGCCTTTCAATGTCAAAGAAGAACAATGTAGGACAACAGTTTAGGAGCTGCAATATGATGGAAAAGAAAAAAAATCATTTAATTCCATCCCCATGATCATGCCGGCTGAGGGTATTTACAATTCTAGGGCATCATTCTCCATTTCGTTGACCAGTCTGTAATCATTTACACACGTGCAAAGGGAGAACAGAATGGGGTAGAATACTCCCGCATCAGAATTCTTCAGTCTCACTGGGGGAGTGTTTTACACCCACTTTGCATACAGATAAATGATTACACAGTGGCTACGTCTAGTCTACAACCCTTTTTCAGAAAAGGGATGTAAATTAGACGTATCGCAATTGCTAATGAAGCGAGGATTTAAATCTCCCATGCTTCATTAGCATAAAAATGGCTGCTGCTTTTTTTCGGCACAGAGCTTTGTCGGAGAAAAGCGCCAGTCTAGATGCTGATCTTTCGAAAAATAAAGCCTTTTCCGAAAGATCCCTTATCCCTTATTTCCTGCCTGTTAATATTCATTGAATGGCAGTTAACATTCTAAATAAGGTTTTAGGGAAAATAGTGATAGACGTAGGAATTAACGTACTAAAATAGATAAAAGGGTGTAATTGGTGCCAAATTGTTTCCATTCGGACGTTGTGTTGAATGTCTGAGGTAAATGTGCATGGGCTATAAAGCAGTTCCGTTTACCCCATCCACTCTTGGCTCGCCTGTTTCTTCTCTAACAAATGGGACGGTGGGATAGGAGGGGAAGTAGCCGGCTCCAGGCGGTGACAGGGGTAATGATAGTTCCTACCTGATCCTAGGCTGTGGAGGATGCTCAGCAGCTCCGGGTCCCAATATCATCGCTGTGCCCACCAGCCTGCCATGTTTAGGCAGGTTCAGAGAGGGGTGCTAGCCCCCACTGCCTGCCCCGCTCCAGTTCCACTAACCCAATTGGTTCCAGCAGTGTGTGTATAACATGAGCTTCTGCTACACCCCACCCAGACTCCATCTGGGAAGTTCAGCTTTGAGAGCTGCAGTCCTCACTCACCAGCCTTTCTACGTGTAGGTGATAAGTGAGAACAAGAGGAGTGATGCCCTAGGAAGCCATGTAGTGGTGAATCCTAACTTGGCATTTCCTCTTTCTATTGCCTGCAATGCAGGGCTATGAGGGAAGCCTCCTAGAGGCATGGGTCCACTGCACGTAAGTGATAGGCCCATAACGAGGTCTAACATCTTGTTTCCTTCATGACTGCAGAGCAAGGAGAAGAACTTTGTCCCAACAAAGCAGGTGTGGGAGCAGACTTTGTTTAGAGGTATGTGAGAAGTATCTGGGCAGCTGGTGGGGAGTGTTTGTATTATAATTATTATTTTAAGTAGCTCCATTTCCTTAAGAAGAGGTGCTAATCTCCAGCTGATGTTCTCCACTTCTGCTCCTAGAATTAATTTCCACTCAAAAAATAATTATAATGTTTCAGCATTTTATGGTTACTGAGGCGAAATGGACGGAATCGCTTCTCAAGACAGTAAAAATATCTTATCATAAACCTGGAAAGGCTGACTCAAGACTGTTTGAAGAGCGTGCTCCACTTCTACCTTATTCTCTATTAATTCACACAGATCTAGCAATGCTTAAATGTATTCCTGCACTCTCTTTGACCTTTGTGTGAAGTGTATGAATATACTTTAGCCCATAGAAATCTACTAGTTAGTCTTTCACACAGTTTGGTGGAGCATGCCTATCTGGCTGGCGGGTTTTCACAATCCACTTTGAAACCCTAATTTATTATGCCTCTTAACCGGGAGTAGACTGAAGAGAAACACTGAATGATGAATAAATAAAAGGGATCATCTGTACTGGTATCACAACCTCTGTCCTGTAGGCAGAGTGGGATGAAATCTTTTAACAGAAAAAAGCACCATAATGCAATTATGCAAATGAAGCACAGAAAAGTCAAATTCCAGCTTCATTTGCACTTTTGAAGTGCCTCATTTACATCCCTCTGTCGACAGAGGGATGTAATCTAGATGTAGCCTCCGTGGTAATGCAGCCATGCCACCTTGAACCATGAGCCGATCAGAGAGAGCTAAGCAGGGATGGGTAAAGACATAATTGGGATGAGACCTTCATTGACTAATTAGGAAGTTATATTGATATATGATTATGTCGTAATCTGGTGTGTCTATGCTGCACCCTAGGTGGAAATAAGATACGTAATTTGCCTATCTTATTTCGAGCTTATTTTGAAATAGCTTATTTTGTAATTTGGCGCTGTCTACGTGGCACCAAATTTAGAAATAACCCACTATCAGAAAACGTCCCTTACTCTTTGTGGAATGAGGTTTACAGGGATGTCAGACTAGTGAGCCCAAAATAACAGGCTTGCTGTGAAGACACAGGATAGCTATTTCGGGATACTCCATTATCCTGAAATAGCGTTGCAGTGTAGATGTAGACTAAGTCAGTATTAAACCAATGTCCCAGCTCCATGCCAGAGTAAACTGAAAACTGAAGCCTTGAGTAATGCTTGCTTTGCAGTTTTCATAAGAGTTAGCGTTTTAGCCCTGGTTCCCCTGCCAAACTCCAGCTTGGGTTGTTACATTATTTCTACCTATTTTCTTGATGAAGTTCAATTTAATAGATAGAGAATTATGCATTCTTATTCTAATTTAT
Source organism: Pelodiscus sinensis (assembly GCF_052426305.1). Lineage (NCBI taxonomy): Eukaryota > Metazoa > Chordata > Testudines > Trionychidae > Pelodiscus > Pelodiscus sinensis. The sequence continues at coordinate 5,867,136 of NC_143054.1, forward strand.
TCTTGCTGTACATAGCTTATTGATTTCGCCTCTTCACATTTCTCTGGTGAGGGAAGCAACCCCTATATATAAAATTCCTGTATTAGCTTATAACATGTGAGATGCTTCTAAATGCAAGGTGCTGTACAAACGCAAGGCATAGTAATATGAACTTTCAACTGTCAGGTCATTACACTATAATCTGCTGTCCAGGGTAAATGGAGTTACTTTGTTTTTATTTACCTTGAACTTATTCTGAAAACATAACTTTGTAGATGGGGCCGAATGAACCCTGTCTGCATTCTAAAAGCCTCAATGCCGACCACAAATACAAAATACCTTTTAGTGTGTGTTTTGCTGGAGAAGACCAAGGATATTCATTTTAGCTGTCTAGCCAGCTGAGATGTAATCCTGACATTTTATCACATCATGCCCCACATCCTTGTCTCCACCAATAATGCTAATCTCAAGCACCAACCTGCCTCACAGTTGTTCCTCATTTGAGGACTGTTACTACTGTCCATATTACAGTGGTATTATTGATCTCAAACACTGGGCCTCATTTACTAGGGACTTGAGAAATATTTAGTGTCAGACAGCTCCTGTCCCAAACAGCGTACACTCTAAATAGACAAGACAGACATAGGGAGAGAGGAGAAATCAAGGCACAGAGATGAGAAGTGTCTTGCTCAAAGTCACGGGGCAAGGCAGTGGTAGAGCCAGGAACAGAATCTTGGTTCCCTGATTCCCAGTACAGTGCCCTCGCTACTAGACCAGCAGCCCTCTTCTACTCCCACACTTCATGACATGGAGCTAAATTTGGTGTTCCAAAATTTGGGGTTACAGAGAGATGCAGCAAAGGAAGTAGTAAGTTTCCTTGACCCATGTAAGTTTCCTTGACCAAAGATTCTTGTGCCCCTTTGATGGGGTGCCCACCCACACTGGTCTATAAAGAGTTACTAGAACCCTAGGAAGGTTGTGCAGAAAATGGCCAATGAGAGAGGGGCTCTGAGAAGCAGCCAATAGGGGCCAGGCTGGCCCATATTAGAAGGGCTGCAGAGTAGAGCTGCTTTAGCTGCTTCCTGGAGCTTGAGGAGGGAGAACTAGCTGCCTTGCTGGCTGAAGGTAATAAGTCACCCTGGACAGAGCAGTGCTGCAGGCAGATTCCTGGGAAGCTAAAGGCAGCTCCTGGTAGGCTGTGAGATCTGCAGGCTGAGGCCCTGAAGCAAGGACAAAAACGGTGCTGAGAAGGTGGGAAAGTGGCCTAGGGAAAGCCATTCGGGAGTTGAAGGAGACACACCTAGTAGGGGCCTTTTGCAGGGTCCCTGGCCTGAGACCTGGAGTAATGGGTGGACCCAGGTCCCCTACCCATGCCACTGAGGAAGTGGCCAAATAATTGGCTTCGGTTGCCACTGAAAGAAGTGACTGGACAGTGAACTGCAGTTCCCCCAGAAGTGGAGAGAACAGAGAGTAACACTGCTGGAGGGCTGTGTCCTGAAAAGGATGCCACAGTCCTTGGAGCAATACAGATCCAGGAGCAGAGGTGAAGATGGGCAAGACATGACCAGAAGATATTGCAGAGTTAATTCTCTGACAGCCAGCAGGAGGCGCCATTGTGGTGAGTCTCACCCTGTCACAAGCCCTTATTTTAGGTCTCTCTCACACATCTTTAAGAACATAAGAACAGCCATGTTGGGTCAGACCAAAGGTCCCTCTAGCCCAGAATCCTGTCCTCTGACAGTGGCCAGGGCCAGGTGCTTCAGAAGGAATGAACAGAACAATTATTGAGTGATCCATGCCATCCTCCAGACCCAGGTTCTGGCAGTCAGAGGTTTTGGGACACCCAGAGCATGGTGTCTCCCATTTGAGCTTTGGCAGGTTGAAAGGTGTGACTGTCATTGTCTATGAGTCTCATACCATCTTTATATTTCTGCCATCCCATCCCTTGTCTGCAATGTCCTCCTGAGCTAGTGACCTTTCCTACCTCTCTTCTTCATGCACCTTCTGAACCCCAGTTGCACTGTTGATACCTATAAGAAATCACCCAACTAACATCAGGTATGGGGTATAATTACAAATATAACAACTCAGAGCTCTCAAGAGGTGCTCAGAACTAGCTTGCAACCATGAAAGTGTGTTAATAATACTTTTATCTTATCTCTTCCTTCTCTCCCATTGTCTTGCCTAGAATTAGACAGGGACTGTGTCTTGGTGCGTGTTAGTACAATGAGCCCAGCCTTGAGTCAATCCATTAGGTGCTCCAGAAGTAACAATAATAAATTAATGAGCTGCCTTTAGATGCAGACAAACTCATGAGACACCGCACTCAAACAAGTCAAGTACTCCCTTAAAAATATGCTAGGGAAAATTGTAGGCAGGGAAAAACAGTCATTCGTTGAAAATATTGTTGTTTATAAGAGACCGCAGAACTGACCTCTTGTACCTAATTATACATGAAAAAAAAGATTAAAAGCCTACTAATAATCACTGTAAACGATGATTAATGGTGCCATGCCTCATTGCTTCGGATTTCTAGACCCAAGTACAGTTAATTCACAAGTGAGTTCTCCGAGGAAAAGAATATGCAGCATTTTGTTGTAACTTTGTGTAATGTTTTCATTTTATGTGGATAATGAAGAGCTCACCCAGAACGGTGCAACAAGGAAATGCTTATCTCTAGTTCTACACAGAAAGGTCCACATCCAGCTGTCTTTATGTACTCTAAATACCCAGGCTGTGTCTAGACTGGCAAGTTTTTCCGAAAAACTTGCCAGCTGTCTACACTGGCCGCTTGAATTTCCGCAAGAACACTGACTTCCTACTGTCTGAAATCAGTGCTTCTTGCGGAAATGCTATGCTGCTCCCGTTCGGGCAAAAGTCCTTTTGCGCAAAGCTTTTGCACAAAAGGGCCAGTGTAGACAGCTCAGATTTGTTTTGCACAAAAAAGCCCCAAATCACGAAAACGGCGATCGGGGCTTTTTTTTCCACAAAAGCGCGTCTAGATTAGCACGGACGCTTTTCCGCAAAATGTGCTTTTGCGGAAAAGCGTCCGTGCCAATCCAGACGCTCTTTTCCGCAAATGCTTTTAACGGAAAACATTTCTGTTAGAAGCATTTGCGGAAAATCATGCCAGTCTAGATGTAGCACCACTGACTCCATGAAGACAATTAAGCATCAAAAAACCCTAGATTTGTCTGTGACAGAGTGAGGTCACAGAAGACCCATCGCCGGTGCCTCCCGGGTTGCTGACACGGCCACTGCCACACGTCTTCCCTCTCTCTGGGGCTTCTCACCACCCAGTCCTGCTGGGCCAGTTCTGCTGGTCTCCTCCAGCTGGGGCCCCGAGCTGAGATCCCGGCCCCCTAAGAAGCAGTATAGACACTGAACCACTTCAGGTCCAAGGAGAGTACAGTTTTGCACCCAGCTTCCTGGGATACCCCTCCCCTCACGGGATCAAAACCCCCAATGAATTACTTGGGTAAGCCCCCTTTAGCAATCAAAGGGGAAATGTACTCACTGGTTGCCCCCGAATGTAACAATTATTTACACTGGGTTTGATAGTAAGTACAAGTGATTTTATTAAGTACAAGCAGTAGGATTTAAGTGGTTATAAGTACAGGCATAACAAAACAGATTACCAACTCAAAAGACACCGAAAACGCTTAGCTACCTATAACACTAAAATCCTCAGCACAAACTGGCTACGTCTACACTGGCATGATTTTCCGGAAATGCTTTTAATGGAAAAGGTTTTCCGTTAAAAGTATTTCCGGAAAAGCGCGTCTAGATTGGAAGGACGCTTTTCCGGAAAAGCACTTTTTCCGGAAAAGCATCCATGGCCAATCTAGACGTGCTTTTCCGCAAAAAAGCCCCGATCGTCATTTTCGCGATCGGGGCTTTTTTGCGGAAAACACTACTGTGCTGTCTACACTGGCCCTTTTCTGGAACAGTTTTCCGGAAAAAGACTTTTGCCCGAACAGGAGCAGCATAGTTTTTTCCGGAGAAGCACTGATGATTTTACATTAGATCGTCAGTGCTTTTCCGGAAATTCAAGCGGCCAGTGTAGACAGCTGGTAAGTTTTTTCGGAAAAGCGGCTGGTTTTCCGGAATAACTTTCCAGTGTAGACACAGCCACTTAGTATAAACTCACCTTAAAACTGTTTCTGTTCCAGCTGCACCTTCAAAACCAGGGAAAATCCCACTTCCCCTAGGGTCTCTGCTTCACCCTTCTCAGGAGTGTCCAGCCAGCCCAAAGACACAAGTCTCCTACCTTCCTAGTCTTTTTAAAGAATTCCCTTGTTGCATGGGGAGTCACCTGGTCGCTCCCCACCAACCACTGCTAAGACGTAAGGACAAAAGGCTATTTGCATATGACTGCCCAGATGCTGAGGCCTCCCTGGATGACTTTTATTCACACATTTAAAAACCCATGAAGTATTCCCTACTCCATATGTCTAATTTTACACACACGAGTAATACATACATCAAAATAAGATAAATGGATTCAGCGGATTATGGCATGAAGATTGACAGGTTACATCAAGGAATTTGCTCAAAACTCTGGTCATCTGAAGAAGTGGGCTGTGCCCACGAAAGCTCATGATCCCATCGACATGTTTTGTTAGTCTAGAAAGTGCTACTAGACTATTTCTTGTTTTTTAAGTGTATCCTGTACAGACTAACTTGGCTACCCCCTGAAGCTTTCAGTTATGTACATTCATGTCCATAAATCCATCTCATAAGGCATTGGTGTGAGGGGAGGGGGTGAACCATCACATTGCCTACAGAGAATCAAAATCAACAAGCCTGAACAAAGTAGACGTCCCTCTCTTTTCCCTCCCTTCACCCGCAGCCCTGCAGGAACTAATAAACAAGCCAAAAGACCCCTGGGTCACTTTTGATACATCAAAGTCATTTTCCATGAACTAGTTCTCAGTGGTAATGGAAATACTAAATAAAGACCAATCGCTCCAGGTGAGTAGCAGGTGTACGCTACTCCAAAACATTGGAGACACAGCATCTTCTTCCACTGCAGACAAAGAATGAAACCTAGCATTATCTCTTTTCCAGGGCAGTATTTTCCTCATTCTGGAGATATTAACAGATAAAGTCCAGGAGGACTGGATAGCACATTCTTGTCACATATAAAATAAATAAGTTACAATGGCTTAAAAAGCAAAAAGAAATCATAACCCAATTGGACTTTTGCCCTTGAGCCAGAATTGATTCAGTCCGGCTTACTTTATAATGCAAACCATTCAGCCATCTTATCAACCACTATGCTTGCTAACACTCTACTTCATTAAAAAGATGCAGTGTCAAATATCAGCTTCTTTCTGCAATATGGAAAAAAAAACAGTCCCTGAACTGGAAATACAGGTCAGAAAAAGTCTATTCTAATGTATTGAAATAAAAAGACCTTCTTACGCAGGTTAGATCATGGCAGCTGAATTTCCTGAGGAAGGAAAAACAATCAAGTTTTTACTTTTTATGGCATAGTCAGGGTTTGAGAAAGAAGAGGGGGTGGGAAGAGAAGCACATAATTCAGGCATGCTGAGATCAGTTCACTTTGGAAACAAAGTTGGATTCGCAAAGCCATGCAGAAATTCACCATCAAAGGGAGTAGCTATCCCCCTGACCAATCCCCACTGGCAAGGAACATGCTTGCCCCTTTGCATGGATGGCTAGAAAATAAATACCTCATGGATCTGTGACCTCTTCCCCAGAACATGATGATGATGGACAGGGGACTACAAGACAGGTTGGCTGCGAGGTTTGCCTGTTCCTACCTAATGGCTGCTCTTCACTGTAATTTAATTGCCAGGGGAAGGAGCTAGGGGGGCATGAAGACACCATAAGCTTCTAAGCTCCATAAGCTTTGCATACTGGTACTCTCTGGGATCTCCAGGCAGTACTGGAAGTAATGACAATAGCTCCCTTCTGCCAGCACTCTGTCATTTCCTGAGGTTAAGCTGAAAAGGACAAAAAGGGGAGGCCTAAGCTCTCCTCAGGAACCCCTCCAGTGAATAATGTGTTGTGGTAGGGCCATTTTCATTACAGGTTGAACCTCTTAAGTCAAGCACCCTTGGGACTTGACCAGTTCTGAACCAGAGAATTTACCAGACCACGGGAGGTCAATATTGTCTAGCAGCATTGCCAACATTTCCACTGCTGACTGGGCTCTTAGAGGACATTAAGGGGTGAATTAGAGCTAAATAACAGCACAGAACACTGAGTGCCAGGACTGGTGGCTATACACAAACTTTATGAGACCATGGGAAATTTGGCCACACCCATGAAAAGTGGGCATCCGGCTCATTAAAATCATTCCGGACAATGGACGTTTCCAGACCAGAGAGTTCTGAACTAGAGAGGTTCAACCTATATATCTAAACCATCCCTAAAAGATGCTCTCCCCTCTCAACTAAACTTCCTAGCTAGTTATCCTTTGTTTTATATTTGCACTGCTGATTATTTATTCCTACAGGAACCAATACTCTTTTGTCTCATCTGTATCTCATCATATTGATTTCGGCCCATTTCTCTATCAACACTGGGCTGTATTTTATTCCAAAAGCCTCCCAGCTTTGTATTTAATGGAGATTTCATTAGCATCCATCCTCCAAGTCGTCAATGAAACCATTGAATAGTATTGTACCAAGAATGGACCCCTGAGGCGTGAGAAATTCTATTTTGAATAATGTTTGATGTGTCTGGTGACAATATATATATATATACACTTGAAATACATGACAAAGGTGCAAGATGCTTTACCCTGGAGAGTTGCCAGACTCTTTGTAAAGTATAGAGGAAACAGAACAAAAATGTGAAAAATATGAGAACCGGTAACATTCTACATAGCTGAAAGATTCATCTTTTCCTCTGTTCTTCAATTCCTAAATGAAGTTATAGGCCTGTAGCAGAATATATAATGCCGGTTAAGGGTCATTTTTGCATTTCATAGGTGTACAGCTGTTCTTCCACGGCTATAAGTAGACACATCTGCTCATTAGCAATACAATGCAATTTCTAATGTCTAATTTTAATTATTTGCAAATGAAAGATTCCTTATGCAGTGTCTGAAAAAAAGTACAGTCCTTCAAAACTAAATAAATATGCACTACCCCTTGCAAATTAACTGGGTCAGCACACTGAAGACCAGATATTAATCTGCAGAATTCATGTATTGGTATTGGGGCTTGATGCTAAACTGTTTGGAGGATCACAGAGCAGAGAAATAGTTTGTAGGTCTCCTGCTAATGACACTGTCGAATACAGGAGGTTAAACACCCACCACATCATGGATCTTTGTAACACAGAGTACATTTTACATGGACGATCGTTGAACCATGCAAAACAGACTCCTCTGGTGTCAATCCCAGTTTTCCAGGGGCTTATGGAACTTGTAGACTAATTTTGGCCGTAGACAAACAATGACAAATTTGTCTATGTAAAGTAAGATACCTGCCTCTTTGAATGTAAGTGAGGCTTGGGGACATACAGGGACGCTAGTGATCTGAAACAGACGGAAAGTAAATTAGACAGTTATGACAGGATTGCATGTTCTCAGAGAAAGTACAGAGAAGAATCTACCCTATGAGTTTTATGAGGCTAAAATGACAATCCCTTAGTGCACGCTAGAAGGGGATAACCCTAAAGTAAGACAAATGAAACTATTAGGTTAATTAAATTAAACTGACTTTAATTCTGAATGAATTTGTGGAACAGTGATGACAACCAAATGTCCCTATGTAGAAATCTAAAAGTTATTTATTTGTTCATTTTAATATCCCAAGTGTAATCAATATTCTAAGCTAACCGTCAAGACCTTATCAGGTCCCCTCATTTAGGAGCTGCTCCAATGACCGATCCCTGTCGAATCATAGCAAAATTCTGTTTTTCTTTCTAATTATAGTTAATAATATTGATACAGGTTGAACCTCTCTAGTCTGGCACCCTCAGGACCTGACCAGTGCCCAATCATACAATTTGCTGAACTACGGGAGGTCAATATTGTAGTGAGCAGGACTCTATTTTTATTTCGCCAAGCTGAATAAATGGAGCAGCTCTTGCAATGCTGCTTAATAGTATACGTCTGTACTGATATACCATATAGAAAACTACACCTAGCCAAGGGTTACTAGCTCTCTTCGGGTATGTCTACACTAACCACCCTTGTTCGAACTAGGGTGGCTAATGTAGTCATTCGAATTTGCAAATGAAGCCCGGGATTAAAATATCCCGGGCTTTATTTGCATGTTCCCGGGCGTCGCCATTTTTAAATTACCGGTAGTTCGAACTCCCTGTCCACGGCTACACGCGGCATGGGCTAGGTAGTTCGAACTAAAGCCCCTAATTCGGACTACTGTTACTCCTCCTGCAATGAGGAGTACTCCTGCAATGAGGAGTAATGGTAGTCTGAATTAGGGGCTTTAGTTTGAACTACCTAGCCCGTGCCGCGTGTAGCCGTGGGCAGGGAGTTCAAACTACCGGGCATTTAAAAATGGTGGCGCCTGGGAACATGCAAATAAAGCCCGGGATATTTTAATCCCGGGCTTCATTTGCAAGTTCAAATGACTACATTAGCCACCCTAGTTCAAACTAGGGTGGCTAGTGTAGACATACCCTCTATAACAAAGTGTTAGTGTCGTTACATAATTTTACTGTATTGGCACAAGGCAATAAGTACAGCCACTACCTGAGTTGCGAACGGTCGAGTTGCGACCATTCGCACTTACGACCAAAGCTCCCATAGAGTGGTCGTAAAGGCGGTCCCCGAGTTACAAACGCGACCCGCGCTTACGAACAGCGTGGTCACGTGGAACTCAATGGGGTCAGAGTTATGAACGGATCAATTTACGGCCAAGTGTTTGGTCCGTTACTCGTTCATAACTCGGAGAGAGGCTGTAGATAAAGCATAAAAAACTTACTTATGCTTAGTAACATTAGCAGCACTTCCACTGCTTACTGGGCTTTTAGAAGACTGTTAGGGGCAAATCAGAGCTAAATAACAGCACAGAACACTAAGCGCCAGGACTGGTAGCTGTAAACAGACTTTACAGGATCATGGGAAAGTTGGTCCCACCCATGAAAAGCAGACAATCGACTAACTAAAATCAGGCCTGACCACTGATGTTGCCAAACTCGAAAATGCCAGACTAGAGAGGTTCAACCTGTACTTATATTGAAGCATTTTTTCAATTTCTATCCATTTAAATTTTCAATTGTGGGAAACTGGAGGGGGGGGGGGAATGTGCTGGAATAATATTTATGTAATTAGAGTGCACATTGAGATTCAAAAAGTTAAAGGTTATAATTATTAAAACACAAGCTGTCAACATCACTTGCCAAAATATATGAAGTAAATGTCCTTAAATCAAACTCTAAGTTCTCAAGCAGTATTTATTCCTTTGCCTCGCTGTAAATTTTAATGATCATCAATGGAAATATTTTTTCACTGGGGGGGTGTTTGTGTGTGTACGCATGCATAAACTGATTTTTACCAATAAATATCTAATCCCTCCACAGTTAGTTATAGAGAAAATTTGACGGATCAAACATTCCCACTTTTCAAACAGGATCTTTTAGTCTTCCTCATTAACACTCAATCAAGAATCCCAGCAATCCTGAATTAGGCTTTTGTCCAGGGAAATTTGTAACCTAAGTGGAGACTTCCACCTCATTTCAGAGGCAGAAAACCCAGTAACTTGTAACTTTGTGGATATTAATATTGTACATGGTACTGAATGACAAAATTCCTAATCTCTGACCATGGCTACTAACAGCAACTTGATACCAACTAGATCAACATTCAAAAGCCTTCTCAGCTGACCAGAATCAGGGGCAATATGTAGAAAAGTTTTTGCCCTGGACTCAGGAAAGAACTACAATATTTGTGTTAGAATTTGCGTGTCTTTGTATCAGAGTCATAGATATACCTGGTATTCTTGTCAGGGAAAATAACTGGTATTTACTCCATTTTGGGGAAAAAAAGATAACAAAATGGAGACCATGATGGAGATTTTTGAATAGACAGATCTGTTCAAGAAGTGTGCCAGCATATTATTTTCCATTGCAAGATGAGACACTGGATCTATACAGTAATGATAGTGAACTTTATTGCAGGAATACATTACACAGAGTACCAGAGAGGGTCTCTAGCCAGTTGGGTCAGGAGTTTCCTATTCATAGTCTCCATCATGAAAATTCAATCAAATAAAGAAGAGAAATCTGGGAGTGGCTAGAGATCAAGGTGAAGAATCCTTTCCACCCACTAGCATTATTACTGCAGATGTCTGAAAATGGTAAGGACCTAGAGGGAATTTTTCCCCTGTCTTACAAAATAATGCATCTGTAAAGTAAGGGATCAACTATTTCTATTCAAACACCTCAGCTAGTGCCTGGTGTTAACAATATCATATATACTGCACTAGTCAAAAACATGTCCACTGCAAAAGAGATTGCATATGTAGTATATATCCAATCTTCCAAAACAAGTAAGTTACCGATATTCAGACATGAATAAATTAATGTCATAGAAGAATTTTCTGAAGCCTTCACAATCCACTATTAACTGCCCTGCCAGTGACCTGCCACTGCACCATCCATCCATCTCCTCTCTAGTTGTCCCAAATCACAGTGACCCTGCACTATTGCTTCCATAATAATTTTCTCAAGGTTATTTCCAACTCTATGCCTAACAAAGCACAGACATTTACACCTGAATTACATCATGAAGGTCTGTCTCTGCAATAACATTTCTAACACAGGCATTCATCTTTTTTCCATCAAAGAGATACACAAGAGTCTTCACCAGAACTATATTTCAAAAACTTCAATATTCTTATTGTCAGCAGTATTAACTTGTCACAACTCTCATCCATTAAATTGCCATGGAAAAAGTTAGGTTTGTACATTTTCAAGATGTAGTTTTCCATGCTTTCTTAAGGGAGACATAGCTGAGCAAACCATCCCCAGTTAGCTGATTTCTTTGAAAGTGTGTTCTTGGTTGAAAATCTATGTCCCCAGATAGTTAAATTCATTAGCTGCCTCTTCAGATTTTCCATTAATTGTGGAGTCTATTTCAATCCTGGTTTTTTGTCACTCATGTCAACAGGAATGCATTTTGCTCTCATTGCATTCAGGAATAGTCCATATTCTTCATTGTTTGTCTTAGCGACTCCCACATTCTTTGCATTGCATTTGTGGTTTGTAGCAGAGAACATTGTCCCATCAGCATACCTCAGGTTGGTGAAGAGATGTCCACCAGTGGAAATCTCATCTGTTTCCACTTTGTCTCGACCTTCTAAGTAAATTCTACATCTATATTAGGTAGGTTTGGAGACAAAATACCCTTTTGTCTGAAATCTTGCTCAAAGGAAAACCCTCACTGCAGCCTATCACTGTTTGTACTGTGATCTGTTGTTGGTTGGTGAGACTTGTGAGGAGCTCAATAAAATGCTTTGGAATCCCCATATCTGCCAGTATCTTCCACAGATTGTCCTGTTAGACAGTATCAAACCCTCTTGAGTAGTCAGTGAAGCACATGATCGAGGGGTGACTGTGCTCCCTGCATTTTTTAGTAATGTGATGGATATTTGCGATTTAGTCACACATGCCCGGGCACCTTTTGAAACCAGACTGTGGCTGTAGTTCTCCTTCTATCCTTTGTTTCATGTATTCCTAGATTATAGAGAGTAGAACTTTGCACATAGGATCATAGAACACTAGAACTGGAAGAGACCTCAAGAGGCCATTGAGTCCAGTCCCCTGCCCTCATGGCAGGACCAAGCACCATCTAGATCATCCCTGACAGGTGTCTGTCCAAACTGCTCTTCAATATCTCCAGGGATGGAGATTCCACAACCTCCCTGGGCAATTTATTCCAGTGTTTAACCACCCTGACAGTTAGGAAGTTTTTCCTAATGTCCAACCTAATGTGCACTATCAAGGAGAAGGCACAATCTACCTTTAATAAGGACAGAAAAATTCTCAGGGCGTAGCCGTGTTAGTCTGTAATTGAAAAAAATTAAAAAACAACAAATAGTCCTGCAGCACCTTAGAGACTAACAAAACATGGAAATGGTGTCATGAGATTTCATGGGCACAATTATCCTCATTTAGCATTGACACTGCAATTGATAATATTTTTCCCCATTTTTCTCCCATCTCCTTCCCTCCCCATCCCCTCTCTTTCTCTGCTATTTATTTGCACCCTAGACTCCTTCTGAAGAAGTGGGTTGTGCCCATGAAAGCTCATGGTACCATCTTGTTGGTTTCTCAGATGCTGCAGGACTACTCGCTGTTTTTCGAGTTTTTTTCAGAAAAATTCTCTTCATTCAAAACCCAGACAATTTCTAGTCATTAAAGATTTTCTGCGTTTGACAATCCATTTCTGCAGGAATGTTATCTCTTCCTGGTACTTCCACAGGCTTCATTTTCACAGTACCACTTCCTTTCACAGGATTCACGTTTCCGGCCCTAACCGCTTCTGTTGTCCTATATTAGAAGAGGTGAAGCATCAGTCATGTCTCCACCTCCATTTAATATCACCATTAGTGAAGACTCTGCTATCATGTTTGATTTCAGGTAAACTCTTATGGTAAGAAGTCTGACCCCCATGAAAATACATTTTGCCCTTATATTTGCTCTGGGTTTGTCAAGTCTCCCTTTGACTTGGTCTGCTCAGTTCCTTATGTTGTCTTATGCTCTTCCATCTCCGAGCCTCTCTCTTGCATCCTGCATCAGTTTTCTGCCAGCAAAAGAGCTTTGCAGTTAAGCATAATGCAGAATATCTGAATTTAATTAAATGTCTCCCTCTCTCATTTTGTCAATCCGGACCATTACTTTCCATTACTCCTTTTCTTTAGGAGAGCTCAACGTCCCCCCTTTCACATTCAAGTCACCGAATATGTTAGTAAGTGGCATTTAGGCAAGTCGTTTTTACAGCTTGATCAATCACGTCATCGTCAGTGGCTGTTGCAGGGCATAAGCTGTTGTGATAGACATTCCTAGGCTTCACGCAAAGGCAAATTGCAATAGTTCTGTCATTCACTGGATTATATCCAAGCACATACTTTGTCGCCTGGAATAAAATCAGGAGAAAAAATGGGTGCGCATGTTTCTCTTACCCCAAATATTACACTGTGTATTCATCCATTAACCTGAAACAACCCCCGACCCTTCCAATGCAGCTCTGAGATTCCACATTCTTCTATTTTACATCTTTCCAATTCCTTGGTCACAAAGGTGAGGCTCCCTTCGTACTTCTATTTTACATCTTTACAATTCTTTGGTCACAAAGGTGAGGCTCCCTTTGTACATATTCCTCACAACCCATGTTCTACTCGGATTTGTTTATGAAGGTTCAGGTCATTCTTTTCCTTTCTGAATGAGTTGGTACAGCCCCATCATAACCATAGTCTGCATCCTTAATTGCAGAAGCCTCCAATTCAGTATAATGCCCATTCCCAGCTTCTGACAAAACAGAGGCTAAGGACACTGTTCCTGCTTATCCTGGCTAATAAGCATTAATGGTCCTATCATCCATGAATGTATCTAGCTCTTTTCTGAACCTTTTTAGGGTGATGTTTACCGGTTAACTGGGTAACCTTTCACATCCCTAGTAGGAAACAGTATGAAAAAATTCCTGCTCTTCACAACATCCTCTGGTGAGTAGTCCCACAAATTGACTATGCACTATGTGAAGAAGTACTTCCTTTTGTTTGTTCTAAACCTGCTACATATGTAAGCGGGGGAATGGTCCCGCTCTTGTGGGGAACTTTCCTGGCTTCTATACACCCCGGTGAAATGAACCAGCGAAAGGATCTGAGTCCCCGCTCCCACTTCCTTTACCCCACGGCTCCCTGATCCTGAGGGCTCCCCCTCCACTCTCCTGAGTAGCAGAGCCCTTGAAACCCCAACAAGGCTGGGCCCAGGTTTCCTGGGGCTTAATCCCTGACCTTGTAGTCACTAGGGGCAGGAGTTAGGGTGTCCCCACTCCGAGGTGCTCTCTTTACACTGCAGGCCTTCTTGGCCCAGTGATCACTTCATAAGGTTCAAAGCAAATACAATTTATTAAACATCAACTGATTAAAGAGAATAGAATAAGAAACAATGAGAATGGTTAAATGAGAACACACAGCCCTGCTCTGTAGCACAGGGACATCAACACAGCAGTCTGCAGAGTGTAAGGACAGTTCACAGTCTCTTCCTTAGAAGCCCTGGATGTGCTGCAAGGGGCTGCAGGCTGGACACGCTTGCACTGGCAGTGACCACACAGCCTCAGTCTCTAAGTGGCCAGACCCCTCTCCCAGTCCAGAGCCTTTCCCCACACTTTGCAGGTCCCAGTAGCTCACCACATCCAGCTACAGGCTGTGCTGCTTGGCCAGTTCCAGCTCCTTGTGTTGCTTCTCTGTTCCTTTTGGCTTTCTGAGCACTGCCAGTCTGCTGCTCAACACAGGGTCTGCACTGCTTGGCCTGTCTGTGTCTGGTTCTGTCGCTGCAGGACTTCTTCTTGTACTCCTCTCTCAGCTCTCTGTCTTTGCAGGACCTCTTCTGCACACAGCTTGTTTGTTCAGAGACAGAGCCAGAACAATCCCCACTTACAACCTGTCAGTCAGGCTGAGCTGGAGTGTTGACTGCTTTCCATTGTCTCTGGGGTCTGTCAGTCTCATGAACCCTTCCCCTTCTGAAGCTGGTAAACCAAAAAACTCCCACAGAGTTTTAGTAAGGGGTAACAGTCCCCTTACACATATTAATTTCATTTGGTGACCCCTTCTTATATTGTGGGAATAAGTAAATAACTTTTCCTTATTCACTTTCTCCACACCTGTCATGATTTTATAGACCTCTCTCCTATCCCCCATAGTCTCCTTTTCATCCTAGAAAAAAAGTCCCGGTTTTTTAAAATCTCTCTTCATATGGCACCTGTTACAAACTCCTCATCATTTGTGTTGCCTTTTTCTGAACCATTTCAAATTCCAAGAGATCTTTTTCAAGACGAGGCAACCACATTATATGCAATATTCAAGATCTGGGTGAACCATGGATTTAAACAGAGCCAATAAAATATTCTTTGTCTTATTCTCTACATCTTACTTCACATGGCAAAGGCCTATTTTTGGGGAGAAAAAGATGTGAGTTACATTCCCACAACCACAACAGAACACCAGGTGGCCAAACTACACAGCACTCTCAAAACCAAGCACTCCTAAGTGGGAAAAGACTGTTGTTTTTTGACAAAATGAGGCACAGAAAAGTTAAGAACAACATTTTTAAAGGCTCTAATTTTTAGAGGCCCTGGCCTGATACTGAATTGTCTTGAGAGCTGGTGCTGCATGATGGAGCAGAGCAGATTTTTATGCTTATAAAATCTGTGAATGACACTTGGCAGGGAACGGAATGGTTGCAAGTGTATAAAGGACAGAAACAAAATTTTAAATGATCTTGATTAACTGATTTCAGTTCAGTTGACTGATCAGTTCTCCAAGAAGAAATTCAAAAGACAAGTTCAAAATACCACACTTAGGAAGAAAAACTCACATGCCCAAATACAATATGGAGAAAAATTGGATAGGTGGTGGTACTGCAGAAGAAGATCTGGAGGAGTTACAGCAGATCACAAACTGTATTTAAGCCACCCATGTTGTGCAGTTGTGGAAAGTATTCAGGGTTAGATTAATAGGAGTCAGGTATCAGAGGGGTAGACATATATCCGCAAAAACAAGTAGGAATTCTGTGGCACCTTAAAGACTAACAGATTTCTTTGGCCATAGCCATGCATCTGACAAAATGGGGTTTTGCCCATGAAAGCTTATGACCAAATAAATCTGTTAGGACCTCTCTTCACTATAAGGAAGATCGCTGGTGCTGCAATCAATCTTCCGGAGTTTGATTTAGCATACCTAGTTAAGACACACTAAATCAAACTCAGAAGGTGCCTCCGCCAGCATCCAGTACCCCTCCCTTTGCGAGTAGTAAGGGAAGCCAAGAGGGGTATTTGCTCCCATCGGCCTCCCACTGTAGGGACGCCACCAAGCTCATCTTACGGAAAGATGACTCCAGCTCCTTGTTCTATGTAACTAGAGTTGTATACCGTAAGCCAACCTGTTGGGTGTAGCGTAGACCTAGCCTTAGTCTTTAAGGTGCTACTGGACTCCTTGCTATATTAACAGGAGCACTATATATTAGGCATAGGAGGTAACTGTCCTGCTTTGCTGGGCAGTGCTGAGGCCTCAGTCTTCCCATTTTAAGAAGTGGACAAATCAGAGGAAGTCCAAAGGAAAGGTACAAAAATGAGAAAAGGTTTAGAAAAACCTCATCTGTGAAGAAAAGCTTTAAAAAACTAGACATAAGTAATCTTGACTAAGAAGAGAAGAGTGAAGAGTGATTTAATAAGTCTTCAAGTATGTCATGGACTTTTATGAAGAGGATGGAAATCAATTGCTTTCTTTGTCCACTAAAGATAGAATAAGAAGTAAACAGCTTACTCTGTAGAAAGGGATAATTCGGTTAGATTTTTTTCCCTAATATTTAACTCTAAGGATAGTTAAGTACTGAAAGAAATTACCAAGGGCAGTTGTGGAATCACCATCATTGGAGGTTTTTAGAACAGGTTACACAAGCACATAGCAGTGATGGTCTAGGTCCGGGTCAGTCCAGCACAAAGGCCTAGATGACCTCTCAAGGGGCCTTCCAGCTCTACATTTCCACGATTCTATGCACTATGGGGAAGCTGCCTTGACAGCCAGAGAGTGAGGAAAGGGCTTCTGCCTACTTGAACAAAACCTGAATCTGATGTTTAAATAAATGCCTGTGAAAACTGCTAGGCCAGAGGTTCTGAACCTTTTCACAGAGCACCTTGTGGATACCGCGCCTTCCACTCAAT
Organism: Pelodiscus sinensis; assembly: GCF_052426305.1. Taxonomy (NCBI): domain Eukaryota; kingdom Metazoa; phylum Chordata; order Testudines; family Trionychidae; genus Pelodiscus; species Pelodiscus sinensis. The sequence goes on from NC_143054.1 coordinate 5,884,003, forward strand.
ATTTTGTGTACAAGGTTCATCGCTGTTTGCAGTCTCCTTATACTCCTGGTGCATCCTGAGCAAGGTATGGGGCGTGGCTCCACACTGTCGGAAGGGGCGGGGCTTCAGGCAGAAGTGGCAGGGCTGGGGCGTGTTGTGCCTCCCCCTCTACCCTGACAGCTCTCAGCACCTCCTGGAGCATACTACATGGAGCTCTGGTGGCAATTTAAAGGGCCCAGGACTCTGTCTGCTACTGTATAAGCAGCAGTGCCTCCCTTTTGACTTGCTAGGCCCTGGTGCGGTTACCCCATTTGCCTCACCCCCACCTCTTGGGGGGCTTGGGGCAACTACAGCAATTTCTGACAAAGGAAAGCATTGTGGGAATTCTTGATTTCGCTGCTGGGGAAAAAAGAAAGACGTGATCATCATGAGACCAGCCATTTCACAGTGCATCACCTGAGCAAGCTGGGGCTATAAAAATTCTTAATTGATCCACAGAACAGGCACAACACGGACTGTGGCGATACAAACTTCCCCACATTTTCCACCAACAGGCCACACAGCTGACTTAGGTAAAAAGCTCCTAGAAATGGGACATAAGCTTAGGGTTTAGGGTACTATTAGGATGTAGCTCACATCAGAAAAACCACAACCTAGGGTGAGCTTATGGTTTGAAAAGCATGCATTGTAAAAGGACCTAATGCACTGAACACTGGTGTGTTCTAGCCTGTATCCTAGAATGCAAAACAAAACCTTGCAATGTAAGGAGCTGATCCTATATATGCTAGCTCCTTCTCACACAAATAATCCTATCTGAAGATAGTGGTTCTGCACATGGGACCACTCCTGTGAATAGAGGTTTTTAGGATCAGGCCCTAAATCAGGGGTGTCCAAACTTTTTTCAAAGAGGGCCAGATTTGAAGAAGTGAACATGCGTGAGGGCCGTCCCCGCACTCTCAGCCCCAAGGCGGAGGGCCCGCAGGGTCGGAGGCGGGCGGAGAGCGCAGGGCACGTCGGCCTCACGCCGGCCCGGGGCCAGGGCGAACCCGCAGCCGAGCAGGGGAGCGGGGCTGCGGACATGCCCTACAGGGCAGGCTCTAGGACCGCAGAGGCCATGGGCGGCGGCGGCGGCGCGGCCGGAAGCGGCGCGCCAGTTCAAAAGAGCGCCGGGGAGCCAGGAGAGGGGGAGGAAGCGGGGGCCGTATTAAATCGGAACACGGGCCGCAATTGGCCCGCGGGCCGGACTTTGGACATGCCTGCCCTAAATGAAACAGACCTACAGGGAATGTCTACACTAGCCCCCTAGTTCAAACTAGGGAGGCTAATGAGGGCGACCAAAATTACAAATGAAACGTGGGATTTAAATATCCCGCGCTTCATTAGCATGTTCCTGGGTGGTCGTCATTTTGGAAATTGACTAGTCCGGAAGAACTGCCCGCGTCTACACGCGGCAGTGAAACGGGAGTTCGAAGTAAAGCTCTAACTCGAATTAGCTGTTATTCCTCCTGGAATGAGGTTTAATAGATAATTCGAATTAAGGGCTTTACTTCGAACTCCCATTTCACTGCCGCGTGTAGATGCAGGCAGTTCTTCTGGGCTAGTCAATTTCCAAAATGGCGACCGCCTGGGAACATGCTAATGAAGCGCGGGATATTTAAATCCCACGCTTCACTGTAATTTTGGTCGCCCTCATTAGCCTCCCTAGCTCGAACTAGGGGGCTAGTGTAGACATATCCATACAGATCAGGAATAAAAGTCACCAAGTGACCTGAAGGTCTGAATCTGAAAACAGTGCCAATTTTTAACATTTTCTTTTTATTTTCTTTAATGTTTCCTGAAAACTGGACTGAAACCTTCAGGAAGCAGATCTCCAAATATTCAAGAGTTATAAATAACAAGGCACAAATGCTGCCTCCCACATCTCTTAACATAGGGACTCTTTCCCTCTTGCCCCACATCCTGTTTTCCCCAGTGTCCACTCTAGTGATTCAAGCTGAGACCTGTAGGATCCCATGAGCCAATATAAGAGGAGAAAACACCCCTCACACACATCCTCCCTCTTAAGAGCATCCTTTTTAATATTAACCACATAGCTAAATGCATGACAACTGGGGTGAAAATGTAGAAAATGACTTATTTTTATGTAATATTTCAGGGCATCATATTGGAGTGAATGTTCGGAAACAATATACACACGTAAAATGTTTTCTCAATACAATTCATCATTCCTGTTTGAACAGATGTGCATAATGTTATCATGCTGCCACTTCCAAGAGGATGAATTAAACCAAAAAGCTTGAATAAGGTAAGAAGCTAATACGTTGAGGCTGGTGGTACCTTTGAGCCTCATGTCTTTCCTCCTTTTGCTCGTTTTCTCTAATCATAACAGATACCCACCGTAATTTAAAAAAGATGAAAAATGTGAAATGTATGGAGGGTAAAGTTTCTATGCATGAGTCAAATTGCCAGCTCCGAAGCTGCTGAGAAATATGCTTTAATTTAGGAGACAAAAGAGAGCATTACGGAAAAATTGTCATAATCAAAAGTGAGAGGATTTTCTATTGTCTAGTCTCTTTCTCTCTGTGGGAATTTTCCCAGCACAGACAGCTGTAAGGGGGGAGGGGTATTGTGAGCATCTACATCCTCTTTCTCCCTCTCCCTCTGTCAATAAATGTCTGCAATCATATTCTTGAGCTCCCATGTGATTTCAAGGTTCATCTCTTCCATGCAGCTCAAACACTAATTATCCCAGCTGTAATTAGTAAGATAATTAAATACTGGCTCACTCATCACTCTACCTTGTGTCGGGTCATGATTCTCCCAGAAGACCTTGAGCAGATTCTGAAATCTGATGTTTTCTGGCTGATACACGACTCGCACAGCTTCTGTGTGGCCAGTTTTCCCTAAAACGACAATACAGAACTCGACAATGTTAGTATCAATCAACGAAGGCACAGCCAAGACATGAAGCACAATCTTTTTGCTTTCCCAAATGCAAAACGGTAATGCATTTGTGTTTTCATCTAACCGAACTGTAGCCCCAGGCTCTTTTACAGACTCCTCCATGACAGTGTCCCTAGTCAGACAAACTGCTCGTTTGGATAAGGCCCATCAATGGACTAAACACACTGATGAATAAGAGCAAGCCCATCATAAGAATTCAGCAACTTTCAGAAAAAATGTAAATTGTGGTTAAAATATTCCTTAAAATATATGAAGTCAGTAAAGTCACTGAAGGCAAAAAAACAAATGGCATGAGCCTGTTAGACAGTCTCAGAAACATGACTGCAAACGATCCTCTATTGCCACACCACAGAATACCAATGGGCTTCAGTGACAGGCGAGTGCCTGAGCACTAGGACAGGAAACGAAAAGGAGGTAAGTGCACAGCAATGCACACAGAAAGAGATTATTCGTATTTTTGGCTACTTTATGAGTCCTCCAGCAGCCCTTACACATCCAAGCTTCCCAAAACCTGAAGTGAAAGTTCAAGCTTCCCAAAACCTGAAGAATCAGATCAGTTAACTTTCTTTTATGATAATGACTAAAAGACTTAGCCAGCATTGCTCGGGTCCTTCGGGGCAGAGGGAATGTGGGGGACTCAGGACAGGAGACTGGGTGTGTATAGGGGAGCAGAAATCAGGGTTGGGGAGTAAAGAGAGGCTCAGGGCAAGGGGTGAGGGCATGCTGAGGGCAAGGGTGGGGGTGCCAGAGCCATGGCAGGGGATGGAGAAGTGTGGGGGGGGGGACCAAAGAGGGACCGTGGGCTCAAAGCAGGGGATGGGAGTGGATAGCGGCTGCTCCCTGGGACTCGGGCCACGCAGCACAGGGCAGAGCGGGGTGGTGGGGCTGTGTAGCCCGGGGCAGTGGGGATCACAGGTCTGCTGACTGGCTTCTCCCCAGGAATTACCTGGTGCAGTTGGGGCCATGCATCCTGGCTAATGGCTGTTCCCTGGGGCTGGGGCACTTGCTGCCCCCGCCCCCTGCATGATCATTCTGGAGTAGAACTGTCTCTGCTATCACACCCCTCCCTTTCTGTTTGATGAAAACAATCACATTCCACGCACATTCCCTTGTCCTGGCACAACCAAACCCTGAGTTTGCTTAAAGTTATGATCAGAGGAACTTGCATAGCATGTTTGGTGCTCCTAGCTCTTATCATTTAGGAGGTGTTCTTGAATTAACGGGCTCACAGTCAGACAGATGGACACAATCAGATGCAAAAATCTTCTCAAATGTCTAGTAGATTTAACATTTCTATTAGCATCATGCACATGCTCCTCGGTCAGGATCAGGCCCCCATCATGCTAACATTGTACAAGCCCATACAAAGAGTTTTCAAATGAAGAAACGGTTTCCTTTATTTGTGTAATCTTTCCTTAAGTGTAAAAAATACAAATTTTATTCTCTGATGAAATCCACATATTCAACACCAATAAAAGACTCTGGAAATGTTGACAAGGAAAAATACTAGCAGTCCTCCATTTTGCTGGGAAGGGGATACACCACTTGAATACACAGAGCTAGACTTTGATCTCAGACACCAGTGTAAATCTAAATTAATTCAATTCCCTTCAGTGGAACTGGTCTGGATTTACAGCAGTGAAACACACAGAAGAATCCGGGCTGCTGATGGTTTCTGAATTAGCTGCTACTGTTCTAAGTGTCGCTGGGGAAAGCTCTGTAAAGACATTTGCTTAATGCTCAGCAGAACTGAAAAAAGTAAAAAAGAGAGACAATAATGGGGAAAAACACATGATGGCATTATGTCAATCGGAGATGCCTCCTACTTTCCAACCTCAACTACTGCAATCATTTGTGTCTGCTTTGTCTCACAGCTGAAATAGAGAAGGGCAAGGAACTGAGGAAAAGTAAAGTAAGCTAAAGGAGGGAGTATAGGCTAGATTCAAGAAGAGACCTAAAATACAAGGATTAAATTTAATCTGGAAGATAGAAAAGTAAAAGGGGCTCTGACAAAGGTGCACAATAAACAATCATGAAAAGTACAGTGAAATCCAACTGGGTTCTAGGTGTCCTATCTCGTAACACAATAAAGAGACACTCAGAGCATGTCTACACAGCAGGGCTAAACTCGAAATAAGTTACGCAACTTGAGCTATGTCAAGCTATTTCGACTTAAGGTACGCAATTATTTCAATTTTTGGCGCTATCTACACAGCAGGAAGTCCAAGTTAGAGCACTCTTCCTCCGACTTCCCTTACTCCTCATATAAGGAGGTTTACAGAAGCCAGAGTAAGAAGTCCATTGTTTCGAATTTATTTTGAAATACTGGGGTTGCTGTGTAAACGCACACTATGGGTGCGTCTAGACTGGCAAGATTTTGCGCAAAAGCAGATGCTTTTGCACAAAAACATGCCAGCTGTCTACACTGGCCGCTTGAATTTGCGCAAGAGCACTGACGTTCTAATATAAGAATTCAGTGCTTCTTGCGCAAATACTTTGACACTCCCGCTCAGGGATAAGCCCTCTTGCGCACGAATACTTGCGCAAGAGGGCCAGTGTAGACAGGCACCTTAATTTTTTGCACAAGAAAGCCCGATGGCTAAAATGGCCATCGGAGCTTTCTTGCGCAAAAGCATCCGTGCCAATCTAGACGCTCTTTTGCAGAAATACTTTTATGGAAAAACTTTTCCGTTAAAAGTATTTCTGCAAATCATGCCTGTCTAGACGCAGCCCTCATGATTCCAAAATAATGCTGCTGTGTAGACATGTCCTCAGTAAGTTTAGTAGCAAGTACCAGGAAATTATTTTGTACATGAGAATGGCCATGCTGGGTCAGATCAAAGGTCCATCTAGCCCAGTATCCTGTCTGCTGACAGTGGCCAATACCAGATACCTCAGAGAGAGTGAACACAACAGGTAATCAAGTGATCCCTCTCCTGTCATCTATTCCAGCTTCTAGTAAACAGAGGCTAGGGATACCATATAAACCAAGCTACTTTCCTCTGCATGATATTTATCAGACAAACACAGTGATGGCCCAATTCTACCTTCACCTGGGCAAATCAAATTCCAAGGGCAGACTAACATTAGGTTAACAGAGAAGGGTTAGGCATTTACGTGAATAAAAATAATTCACAATTTAAACTTGGTTACACAGGCCTCCACCATCAGAGATGCATTGCCAGCAAACTGGGGTCAGCAAGGAGATTTTCACCCAACAGTATACGCGTAATTAGCTGGCAGCACTATGAAAGGAGGAAGGGTCCTTGATGCACAAGTACAGGGTAATGTCACTATGAAAAGTGGAGGAGCAGATAAATGGATGATGGTCTGTTCCAATATGGCAATTATGACTTCTCTGCGTATGGCAGCTAAAGATGAAAGCTAAGGGAACAGCTGCTAACAACATCAGCATACATTGCTTCTTTTCTTTAACTCAGTGTGAACTTTACAAAAGGATCTTATCTCACCAACAGGAGTAAATAGCACATCTAATCTGGCCAGCTTTAGATCAGAAGACAGTCTCTCAAAGAACTTCAAAACAACAGAGCTTCCACCTTTCCTCACAACTGGAGCCGCAATTACATGGCGTCAGCGTACTTTGTTCTGACTAATCTTGGAGCTCAAAGAATCCGTTTGCTGATTTTCCTCTGAACAAGACATTCGCGGTGCTGCTTTGAGAAGTTTGGCCTGACCTCAAGAAAAAACCCTTGTGATGTGAGGCTGCAGGAGGGCGGGATGATAGAATTCGAGCATGTCTAAAACCGATATCCCTCCTCAGACAGAACACAAGGGGACGATGTCTGCTGGCCCTGTGAGATTCACCTTTAATTTTCCTCAAAGCCTTTACGCAATAAACTCCCAGGGGATTTTCTTCCATAACATGGCCTGAAAGTTACTGCTACTCACAGCACCATTAACCATTCCACACAGAGTACTTACCTGCAAGGTGCAGAGCAATTTCATTTCCCACTGACTTTGATGGATACCTCAGCAATGATTTGCTATACAGATGCTGACAAGCACCATAAGAACATAAGAACGGCTGTACTGGGTCAGCCCAAAGGTCCATCTAGCCCAGTGTCCTGTCTGCCGACAGTGGCCAGCACCAGGTGCCCCAGAGAGGGTGGACCGAAGACCATGATCAAGCGATTTGTCTCCTGCCATCCCTCTCAAGCCTCTGACAAACAGAGGCCAAGGACACCATTTTATCCCCTGGCTAATAGCCTTTTATGGACCTAACCTCTATGAAATTATCTAGCTTCTCTTTAAACTCTATTATAGTCCTAGTACTGCACCATGCAGTATTGGGTGCTCTCAGCTGCACTGGAAGGAGCACCGAACACGGCTGTGGCAGGGGAACGAATGGAAACAGGGCTCCTGAGAGTATTCTGCACTCCAGCTAGGAGTGATCCTTCAAGCAAGAGCAGACAGACTCGTGTTAGTGGGGCTGAATGGTCATGTTAAAATAGCAGTGGGGTGTTGCAGCTTCGGCTGGAGCAGGGGTTCTTAAGACTAGAGGGTTGGGTTGGCTTGCAAACCCAAGTTGCAGCCCCAACTGGAAAATCCAAGCTGCTCTTTTTAGCACACTAGCTCCAGTCTTTGGTTCATAGTGTCCTCAGTTCACCTCTTCCTCTCGATTAGCTGGTTTTTCATAATCATCATAAAGTCTAATATGTTACCCAGAACTAAGCTTCACCTTAATTTCCAATAGGAAGTTGTAATAAGTATGAATATTTTATCTCCCCCCCCACAAAGTCAGCAGTTTACATTGGTTTTTTTTCTTCAAAGTGGTTTATTCTATCACTGTGTAACTCCAGCAGGTGGAACTGAACCTGGAACTTCTGGAGCTTAGTGCACGAGCTTCTACCGCTTGAGCTAAAAGCCAGCTGGCTCCCAGCGAAGGCTGTAAAGCGAACTCATTCTTCCTCTCTGTAAGTGGTCTAGGTGCCACACTAAAAACTAGGCATCACTAAATGAATGTAATCGGTAGCAGGTTTAAACCAAACAAAAGGAAGTTTTTCTTTATGCAGCACACATTCAACTTGTGGAACTCCTTGACAGAGGATGTGGTGAAGATCACGACTTTAACAGGGTTCAAAAAAGGAACTAAATAAATTAATGGACGTTAGGACCAGCAATGGGTATTGGCCAGGATGGGTAGGAATGACGTCCCTAGCCTCTGTCAGAGGCTGGAAATGGATGACAGGAGAGGGATCACCTGATGATTACGTGTTCTGTTCACTCCCTCTGGGACAACTGGCATTGGTTACTGTCAGAAGACAGGATACTGGGCTAGATGGACCTTAGGTCTGACCCAGTATGGTCATTCTTTATGTTCATACATGGGACAGTATGCCACACCTAGCAGGTGTATGGGTTAAAACTACATATAATTTAACTGAGTGTTAAGTGGGCAAAAAATCCTTTATTGATAGAGACCATTGTCCGATCCCTCTACTTTCTACAGACAAGTCTACTTGAAAATCAAAATAAGCTTAGCCAAAGAAGAACTTAAACTGCTGGTGAGAAGACTGTTTGCCAACAAGTGAGTGTCTATCTCCATTTGCTTGAACTGAGTTGCAAAAAGTTCTTTACAAGATTACCGAGAAGTTGCTAACAGTTCCAGGGCCTAATCCATTTCTTTCCACTTTATCCTTGTCAGTGGAAATATTTTAGACTTAGTGCTCATCCAGCAATTCAATCTTTTCATTTTTACTTAGAAGGAAACATGATAGAGGGTTTACTTAAAATACCCCACTACTCAGAAAAACATTACAATGTTTGATTTCAAGAGCCCTCTCCTGCAATCACTGCAGGCATAGAACTCCCTCGAAGTCAATGGAAGCAATATTGGTAGAAGGACAGCAGAAGCATGAGGGATGTGATGTGAATTCAGAAAAAGTTTAATTCCGATTCAGAAAGGAGCAGCAGGGATAAATGGGTGTAATGCTAGTATCTGAAAGTGTTTCTTTATAGAACATTTTAAGACAGGGGATTGCAAATATTAGATAGCCTGGAAGATAAAAAGAAGCGAGAGCAAGGTAATTCAGTATCTATGCTTTTCAATTAGACTGCCAGAAAGTGGAACTTTCTCCTTTTGTCATGAGTGTGATTTCTATCTTGAGGATATAACTGAAGAGAAAGTTAGGTGTCAGTAGACATGCCAACTCTCACAATTTGTGAGTCCATAAACCAGTGTTTCCTTTAGAACAAAACCATGTACATCTCAGTCCTTACTATTTGAAACCAGATGAGAAGAATGATATTGGTATTAAGATGATTTCTGTTTAATGTCTACCCTGCCATTCAAAATGTAAACCTTCTAACAATCAGAAACATATAAAATATGCATAATTATGTTGTTTGCCCAACAGATTACGATTGCAGTGAAATAAAAATGCAAAGAAGAGAATAATCAATATGGTTTCACAAAGGACTGCTGAAAAACAGGAGAATAAAAACAACCACGACTGGAGACAGAGACAACAGAGGGAACCTAGTAAGGTTAAACAGGTTTGCAGGGAAAAGATAAGGGTAGCAAAAAGGCAAAATGAATCCATGCTAGACAAAGGCATTCAACTTTACAGAAATAAAATGGGATTTTTAAAAGCAGTCTATAGCAAGTGTCATTTTTAAAATGTTTGTGACATTAAGCAAATAATGATAATTTTGACAATTTATCTTATGATAAAGTAGCACCGAAGGGTATGCTTGAAAAAATTGACTCAGAGGGGGAGCTGTGTTAGTCTGTAACTTTAAAAACAACAAGTAGTCCGGTGGCACTTTAGAAACTAACAAAAACATATAGAATCATGAGCTCTCAGGGGAAAACCTACTTCCTCAGATGAGTTGGCTGACAGGATGTAGTGGGTTTTACCCACAAAAGCTCATGATCCTATATATTTTTGTTAGTCTCTAAGGCAGGGGTGGGGAATCTAAGGCCTGGGGTCCGGATGCAGCCTCCAGCTTGCCTGGATCTGGCCCCTGAGGCTCAGAGCTCTGCCCGGTTTTAGGGAACCCATGCTGGTGAGAGGTGGGTTTGGTAGCTTCTCACTTGTGTGGAGCCCCAGACTGATTTTTCTGTGGGTCAGTGGTCCCTGACCCAGAAAAGGTTCCCCACCCCCGTTCTAAGGTGCCACAGGACTACTTGTGTTTGAAAAAATTGAGTTCATATATATCAGCACACTTTAGTATCTTCCATCTACAAAAACCCCTCCCTTAGCCCCAATGGCCTCTCCTGCCATTCCCCATCCCCTTTCTCTCTTTCATCTCTAAGCTAACTGAGTATTTGGTCTATAGAAACTCTCCAATCTGGGATCCAACCCTTGTATGCCTCTGAAAATGCTGATGGCAAACTTTGTAATGAACTCTTCCTAGCCAACTCTCAGATACCATATTCCAGCCTCCTTGGCCTGGTTGCCAACTTTGACATGGTCAACCATCCCCTTCTTAAACTAGAAGTCCTGTGGCACCTTATAGACTAACAGATTTATTGGACTACATGCATCTGACAAAATGGGTCTTTGGCCACGAAATCTTATGCTCTTATAAATCTGTTAGTCTATAATGTGCCACAGGACTTCTCATTGTTTATGCAGATTCAGACTAACACGGCTACCACTCTGATTCTCATCCTCTTCTTGAAATCTTGGCCTTCTTTGGCTTCCATATTCTTGCCAGCAAGCTAAGGAAGTATGGATTGGATAATAGGATTGTAAAGTGGATAGAAAGCTGGCTACATTGTCAGGCCCAACGGGTAGTGATTGATGGCTCGATGTCTGGTAGGCAGTTGGTTTCAAGCGCAGTGCCTGAAAGATCGGTTCTAGGGCTGGTTTTGTTCAACATCTTTATTAATGAACTCAATGAGGGGATGGATTGCATCCTTACCAAGTTTGTGGATGACACTAAGCTAAGGGGAAAGGTAGATACGTTGGAGGGTAGGGATATGGTCCAGAGTGACCTAGACAAACTGGAGGATTGGGCCAAAAGAAATCTGATGAGGTTCAACAAGGACAAGTGTAGAGTCCTGCACTTGGGACGGAAGAATCCCAAGCATTGTTACAGGCTGGGGATAAGAACATAAGAACATAAGAATGGCCGTACTGGGTCAGACCAAAGGTCCATCTAGCCCAGTATCCTGTCTACCAACAGTGGCCAGCACCAGGTGCCCCATTAACCAGGATCAACTGGCTATGTAGCAGTTCTGCAGAAAAGAACCTGGGGATCACAGTGGATGAGAAGCTGGATATGAGTCAGCAGGGCGCCTTTGCAGCCAAGAAAGCTAATGGCATATTAGGGTGCATTAGGAGGAACATTTCCAGCAGAGCTAGGGAAGTGATTATTCCCCTTTATTCGGCACTGGTGAGGCCACATCTGGAGTACTGCGTCTAGTTCTGCCCCCCGCCCCCCCACTACAGAAAGGATGTGGATGCACTGACGAGGGTCCAGCAGAGGGCAACCACAATGATTCGGGGGCTGGAACACATGACCTACGAGGAGAGGCTGAGGGATTTGGGCTTATTTAGTCTGCAGAAGAGAAGAGTGAGGGGGGATTTGATAGCAGCCTTCAACTTCCTGGAGGGAGGTTCCAAAGAGGATGGAGAGAGGCTGTTCTCAGTAGTGACAGATGGCAGAACAAGGAGCAATGGTCTCAAGTTGCAGTGGGGGAGGTCTAGGTTGGATATTAGGAAAAACTATTTCCCTTGGAGGGTGGTGAAGCACTGGGATGGGTTCCCTAGGGAGGTGGTGGAATCTCCATCCCTAGAGGTGTTTAAGTCCGGCTGGACAAAGCCCTGGCTGGGTTGATTTAGTGGAGTTGGTCCTGCTTTGGGCAGGGGGCTGGACTCGATGACTCCTGAGATCTCTTCCACCCCTAGGATTCTATGATTCCATGACTCAGTCCTCTCCTGCTTCCCCTCTTACCTCTCAGATCGCTCCTTCCGAGGATCATTCTCGTCTCCCTTCCAACCTTCTCTGGGTGATCCACAGGGCTCTGTCCTTTGTCTTCTCACTCTACACCCTACCTCTGGGGAAACTTATTTAGGAACACAAATTCAACTTCCATCTCGCTGCTGCTATGACTCAGAGATCTATCTCTTGACTCCAGACCTGTCTTCTTCTGTCCATACTAAATTATCAGCCTTTCTGATGCCTCCTAATGGGTGTCGAACCTTCAGCGCAGCATGGATAAATCAGCACAGTTATAGTTTTCTCTCCCAAGGCCTCCCTGCTATTTCCTCTTTTGATCACTGTGGACAACACCACCATCTTGCCTGTCACTCAGGCTCATAAACGAGAAATAAGTTCTCTCACTCAGGGAATGTCTAAATCTTGCTGTTTCTTTCTCAATAACATCTGAGGTACAACCTTTCCTACCCATTCACACAGCTAAAACTCATGTCCAGGCTGTCATCAGCTCACATCTCGATCATTGCAACATTTTCTCTGACCTTGACACGTGCAATCTGCCCCACTCACATCCATTCATAATGCAGCTGCAACAACCATTTTTCTAGCCCATCACCCCCACTCCTCGTGTCACTCCATTGGCTCTCGCTTCTCTATGGCACCAGATATAAGCTACTTCTCTTCATTTTCAAGGTCTTTTATGACTTATCTGCACCTACCTACCTCTCTCTTATTCACAATCAAAATGCTGACCTGCATCGCCTATCAGCTCATGATGACAGCCTCCATCACCCACTTGTTAATTTTTCAAACAAAAACCTTTTTCCTGGGCTACCCCTCACACGAAGGAGGGTTCCCCGTACACATTCAGCACATTATCCTTCCTCAAAATCCTTCTTAAACCTATATAATGGGCTTGCTGTAGTGCCTAGAAAAAACTGACAATGGTTAGATTGCTGGCGTGCTGAGATGGCTGCCTATCAGTCTGACCAATATTATCTCGTTTCATTATTTCCCCCATCAATCTGTCTGCAGCTATCTGCTGTCTTGTGTCTTTACTAAGATCACAAGCTCTCAGGAGCAGGGACTGTCTTCCTTTTGTTCTGTGTTTGTATAGTATTTAGAACAATGGGATCCTAGTCGACAACCAGGGCTCCTAGACCTTATGGCAATACAAATAATTATTGCTATTAATAACTAGTAATAATGAATATGCATTGCAGAGTCATAATGTAACTAAGTAATGATTTTTTTAAATTATGGTAATTAAATTTAAGAAGTCACAGAGAACTGGAGAAATATCAGATGATTGGGGGGAAAAAAAAAAAAAAAAACCCAGGGAAAGCTTCTTTTCCAAAGGAATTAAAGCTCACAAACTTCATAAAAGAACTAGAGCATTTCTGAGGAAAAACTGAATATGCCAAAATATAAGCTTGGCTTCAAGACAGCAATGGCAGATGGATAAACCACTTCAAATATTTGAAGGGAATAAAAAGAGATTGATAGCAACTGTTTAAGATGATCCAAAGATTAATAAGGAGTAACAGAATGAACTGGAACAAATGAAAGTTCAGACTGGTGAACAGGAAAAATGTCCACAGGAAAATGTATTAGGTTGCAAAATGGCTGCCAAAGCAAAATGGTGAAAGCTTTGTCGCTTGAGTTGTTTAAAAGGAAATGGACAGTACAATTGTTAATATACAGTACTGTAAAAAACAATAGAGCACTGACACAGAATGGACTTGACTTCTTCCTATCATCATATATATAGTAGCCCAGTGTCTGTGAGTCTGTAACGCTGAAATGCTGGCTGTTCCCTCTGAGCGGCCTGTGCTGCATGGGAAGTGCGGGGCCCAAACGGCCGCTTGCTCCCCTGCGGCGGCCCGGCTGAGCAGCGCAGAAGTCAGCTGAGTGCCACGGCGGGAGGCGAAGGGGGGCGGGGCAGTGATGTGCGGCGTGACAGCGGCTCCAGGCTCTGCCTTCTGGCCATGAACGTCACCGCCCCGCCCCCCCTTCGCCTCCCGCTGTGGCGCTTGGCTGACTTCTGCGCTGCTCAACCAAGCCACCGTGTGGGAGCAAGTGGCGCAAGCGACCATTTGGGCTCCACACCCCCCATGCAGCACGGGGAGTGCGGCACCCAAACGGCCATTTGGGCTCCGCAGTCCCCCAAATGAGAGGCAGGAGGAGGAGGAGAAGAGAAAGAGAGAGACAGAGAGAGAGGCAGGAGGCAGAGGAGAGAGAGGGGGAGGCAGTAGGAGGAGGAGAGAGAGAGAGAGACAGAGCGAGAGGCCGGAGGCTCAGGAGAGAAGATCGAAGTGGAGGAGAGACCTGAAAATCCCGTCTTATGACGGGCTAATTGGCTAGTTCTTAAAAATGAGGTCTCTTTGATGTGCAGAGACTGCTTTGGGTTCCTTAAATCAAAATAAATGGAAGATCATTTAACCTCTTCAGCGCCACATTCATGTAACTACACCTCCACTTTTTTAATGTAGGGCCATGTAAATGCTTCTGTCATGGCATGATGTATGACATCTACCCCAACCCCTGGTCAAAGTTCCATATTTTCAGACTCATGTACTAACTGAGTTGTGGGACCTGCTAAAGTAGTACTTTTAAAGAGAAAAGAAACATAAAAGGTACTTTAAACATTAGGGAATATGAAAACTTCAAATCAAAAGCAAAAACTTCATGCAGTTAGGCATTTAGCTGTGTGTGGGTTGACAAAACAGCGGGGTTGTCCTTATAGCTTTAAAGCAATGAATATGATGGATCATTAAAGAAGCAGTAAGGCAAGTCATTTAGTCAATTTAAGTATTAAAAAAAACACATAAGGCAAGAAAAAGCCAAAGATAAAATATACAGGATACATTACGAATGAAACATGCCTGGAAGGGTCATTGAAACGAGGAAGGAGGGAAGCTAAGGAAGAAGGCAAGGGATGTAGAGGGCCCAAGCTTTGGAAGTATATTGGAGAAATGACTCACCACATTTAGAGAGGATGCAACATGTACTTCCTTTCTAGCCTCACCAGCTCCAGTACTATTAGATATTTATAGCAGAGTAGTTCCCAGATTCCCCATCAGGATCAGGGCCTCACTATGCAAGGCACTGTACAAACATGCACAAAGAGAAAGTTTATGTCCTAAAGAAGCTACAAGCTAGTACAGCTTCTCCAATGCTGAGTTAAACCTAGGACCATAATTTAACCTCCGCCCCCCGCTGCCACTTGCATGGTCCCTGCACAGAAGAGTAACTAAAGTGATGCTCCTTGTTTCCCTTTGCCTTTGTGTAATACTAAAAGACCCTGGTCATTTTATTTATTATTTATTTATTTAAATATTTTTACCCTGCCTTTCTATTTAAAATATTCAAGGCAGCTTACAAAAACAAAAACAAAAAAATAAAAGTACTTTCTCACACTAGGCCACAAATTACCAGTGTCAAAGAGGTAAATATTTCCATCAGAAGCAGGGATCAAACCTGGGACTTCTGGAGCTTAATGCATGAGCCTCTATTGCCCGAGCAAAAAAAAACTTCTCTTGGCCAAGGCTGTAGCAGACTCGACAATCTCTAGCGGGTCTAACCACCACGAGAGGTAGACAGTGTGTCACACCAAAGAGGCCTGGGTCCCCTTTGCACAGCCACGTGGGTTGGCTATAGTCTACCTTCAGGAAGGATCTCAGGCTATACATAATAACTTCTTGTCCATGACTTTTAAGAATACACTCCAAAATATGCCAGACTAGTTTCATAGGTTCTGCAGAGACCAGAGGGAACTGATCAAACACCAGCCAGTGTATTTGTACAGCTGCCTGACCCAGATTCAAACTCAAGTTTGAAAGATAAAAGATGAGTAGATCAATTTAAGCCCATTAATAAATCTTTCCAGATATTTAACTTTTGTGTGGTAAATCTTTTCGACATTATTAATTCTCACCCCATTTTTAATGAAGTACTGTGTCCATGTTTAACCCCAGCAAGCTACATAATGAATTATTACTGATGATTAATTATGTTGTAAGAGACCAGCTCGGGTTTTGGTCATACAGGGAATTAATTAAAGTCTCCTTCAGTAAACAGTTTTCTGTTTACTGTACCACTCAGAGACAAAAAAGGGCCCCTTCTTCCATTTGCTGCAGTTTTACTTCCCATCAGACCTATGAAAGTCTCTACATCCTATTAAAATCTACTGAACATTCATTGCATTTGACTATCAATCATTCCAAATTCAGCTATATGCAAATGAAGTCATTTCTATTCCATATAAAATCCCTTTATATAGCAACATGACTGGATATGATTCTAATTTAAATGGAACCAGTATTTTCCTGTTAACTTTGTTAGTGCGGAATGAAGTCCTTAATTATGCCCAAAAGTGGTTTGCAAGACACGCCACCTAAAAATCTTGACGTGAGCATGTGCAAACCAACTTGATCCAAACACCCAGCCACCTAGCTCATGCCTGTGGGTTCCTTTATTTCACATGTAGCAAAGCTATGCTGAGTTATTCAGACTGCAGCATAGATCAGGAATTGACAATAATACTAAAGGGGGGGCACTTCAAATATTTTCAAAGTGGTCACGGAATGCCCTGGAAGGGGCGGGGCCTTGGGCAGAAGGGGCGGGCCTTTACACAGCAGGAGTTGAAAGGCTCACGCATCCCCTGTGGCTCCCAGGCAACACATTAGAGGTGGGGCAGGAGTTGCCAACCCTTTCAACTCCTGCTATTTAAAGGGCTCATGCCTTAGCAGCTGCCCGGAAAGCGCAAGCCCTTTAACTCAAAGCAGTTGAAAGGGCTCCCAGCTCCCAGCTCCACTGCTACCTCATTGTCTGGGAGCTGCCAGAGAGGCACAAACCCTTTCAAATGCTTCTGTTTAAAGGGCTTGTGCCTGCCAGGTGGCTGCTAACGCGTTGCTTGGCAGCAATAACCCAGCAGCAGTTTTCCAGGGTTAGCCCATGGCGGGCCACTGCTATATTTACCTGCACAGCTGCAGGTACCAGTGATCGCAGCTCCCATTGGCTGCAGATTGCCGGTCTAGCCAATAGGAGCAGCAGGAAGTGGCGCAGCCCGGGACAGCAATTTTTTTGTAGTGTAGACAGCCCTTTGGCAGTCCCCTACTCAGGCTACATCTATACTGCAGGCTTCTTGCACAAGAGCGCATCCAGACTGCATGGACACTCTCTCAAAAGAAAGCTCTGATTGCTCTTCACAGAAGAGCCACCAGAGCACCTGTGCTTTTTTTGATTGGCTCTTTTTGCCTGTCCCCACACACCTTTTTGTGCAAGAACTCTTGCGCAAAAACGAGTTATTCCTCATAGAAAGAGGAATACTTATGCCGCAAAAACCCACTTGAGGTGTGGACGCTGCATGGGTTTTTGTGCAAATATGGCTGGTTTTGCAAAAAACCCTGTAGTATAGATGTAGCCCCAGTGCACTGGCTTTTCTGGATTTCATTCTGAGGTGCCTAGCTCTTCCAATATGTATGGCTATGTCTACGCTGCACAGTTATTTCGGAATAAGCTATTCTGGAATAGTTATTCCAAAATAGCTTATTTAGAAATAGCAGGTCTATACTGCAGAGCAGCCTCAAAATTAGTCCGAGGCAGGCTTCCCTAATGTAGATGTGCTATCTCGATTTAGAGCCCCAGGAAAAATAACTTAGAATGGCCCTGGTGAAGGGCTATTTCAAAATAGTAGAAGTGGAGCGTCTACACACGCCTTATTTTGCAATAGCTATTTTGGAATAGGCATAATTCTTCGTAGAATGAGATTTACAGAAATCAGAATAAGCTGACCATTAGTTCAAAATTATTTTGAAATAATGGATTTGCTGTGTAGACTCTCGCATAGTTATTTCAGAATAATGTCCATTATTCCAAAATAACTCTGCTGTGTAGATATACCCTTGTATAGGAAATTTACGTAGGGATTAGACTAGCTGACAGAAGACCAAAATGTTAGACATTACAATACCAAGCCTAAATCCCCTTTGTGTATCTCAGGGTACGTCTACACTACAGCACTAATTAATTAGTTAATTCGAACTAAGCTAATTCGAACTAACGCATCCAGACTAAAAAACTAGTTCGAATTAGCGTTTTGCTAATTCGAACTAGCATGTCCACAC
This sequence comes from Pelodiscus sinensis, assembly GCF_052426305.1. Taxonomy (NCBI): domain Eukaryota; kingdom Metazoa; phylum Chordata; order Testudines; family Trionychidae; genus Pelodiscus; species Pelodiscus sinensis. The sequence goes on from NC_143054.1 coordinate 5,901,984, forward strand.
AGAGTGGACCCTGAACCGGGGTTAAGGATGGCCGGAAGCAGTGCCAGCAGGGCATCAGATGAGGACTTAGAGCGTGGAACTGCTGTCTCAGGCTAGCCGAGGGCTGTGCTTAAAGGGACCCGACCCCCACCCCGGACAGACAGTTCTCTGGGGTGCCCCGCTTACAAAGCAGTCCTGGCTTGCATTGCCCGGAGTACCCACACTGGGCACATCACAGCACTCGGTCATTAGACCGGCTGCACTTGCCGCAGGCTGCCATCTGGGGAGAGGGGACAATTGGGGGGCTGCAGGAGAGGTTCCACCCCCAGAAGCCCGCAGAGCCAGCCCAGTCCTCCCCATCGGGGGCTCATACCCCATTCCTCCCTCACCTCCTTCCACTTATCCCTCCCTAGCCCCCCTTTCTGATGTACAAAATAAAGAAAACGTGTGTTCAAAAATAGAATCTCTCTTTATTGAACAAAACTGGGGGAGACTGGGAAAAGGAGGTGGGAGAGGGGAAGAGAGAGGGTGGGAGAGGGAAGGGCAACTACAATGATGAGGGGTTTGGAACAGGTCCCATATAAAGAGAGGCTAAAGAGACTTGGACTTTTCAGCTTAGAAAAGAGGAGATGGAGGGGGGGATATGATAGAGGTCTATAAAAGCAAGAGTGGGGCGAAGAGGGTGCATACAGAAAAGTTCTTCATTAGTTCCCATAACAGAAGGACTAGAGGACACCAAAGGAAAGGAATGGGTAGCAGGCTTCAAACTAACAACAGAAAGTTGTTCTTCACAAAGCAAATAGTCAACCTGTGGAACTCCTTGCTGCTGGAGGCTGTGAAGGCTAGAACTAGAACAGAGTTTAAAGGGAAGTGAGATCAAGTCATGGAGGCTGGGTCCATGGAGTGGTATTAGCCAGGGGGTAGGAGTGGTGTCCCTGCCCGAAGTTTGTGGAAGGCTGGAGAGGGATGGCACGAGACAAATCGCTTGGTCACTGTCTTTGGTCCATCCCCTCCAGGGTCCCTAGGGTTGGCCGCTGTCGGCAGACAGGCTACTGGGCTAGATGGACCTTTGGTCTGACCCACGACGGCCATTCTAAACTCAGGGCTCAGGGTCGGGGGTCTCAGTGGACCACCTTGATTTTCATGCAAACCTGCTCCTGGGTGGCCAGGCTGGCAGCTCTCCTGCCCTAGACGGCTGCTTTCCTGTGCCTAGTGCGGAGGTCATGGGTGAGGTCCACGATGTCTGCACTGGACCAGGCGGGTGCCCGCCTCTTGCGGTCCTAGGCAAGCTCCCGGGAGCCGCCAGCCTGGTCCCGGGAAGAGGGGGAGGGCTGGGGGGCATCGGGTGGCTGGCTCGAGCCGTGCCAGGTGCAGGGTCTGCTGGCTGGGTGCTGGCAGGCTTGCACCTGGCACAGGCACCGTAGCCAGCCCGTGTCCCTTTAAGGGGGCCGGGAGGGGGGCAATAGAGTTTCCCTGGTGTTGGCCAGAGTGGCCACCAGGGAAAGCTGGGGAGGGCTAGCCTCCCACTAGTTCGAATTAAGGGGCTACACACCCCTTAATTCGAACTAGTAAGTTCGAACTAGGCTTAGTCCTCGTAAAATGAGGTTTACGTAGTTCGAACTAAGCGCTCCGCTAGTTCGAATTAAGTTCGAACTAGCGGAGCGCTAGTGTAGCGCCTATCAAAGTTAATTCGAACTAACGTCCGTTAGTTCGAATTAACTTTGTAGTGTAGACATACCCTCAGAGCACCTGAGTCAGATATTGCTTTCACTCTGCATATTGTTACAAGTTTCTATTGTCGTCACTATGAAAAAAACCCGGCATTGCCGATAGCTAGTGAACTTTGCACTAATAACTGCAAATGATATTCAGGTATGAGAAGGGACAGTGGTTTCATTGTTCTTTGCACTGTTACTGCAGCATTATAAAATACGTATATTGGAACATCATGACAACAAGATAGCAGTACATAGATTAATGTCCCTTATTTACAGAGGCTGTTTCCATCTTTTAGCTTGCAAGTTTTTCTATTCATAAAAGTGATCATATATTGATCCTGCAATAGCCGTGAGACGCCTCAGTCAGGGTCAGGTCTCCATTTTGCTACATGCTGCCAAACACACACAAAGAGCCCGAAAACATTTGCAACCTAAAGGTTGGATCCAGCATGTACTGAAGCCAATGGAACAATTCCTTTCGACTTCAGTGGTCAGGCTTTAAGAACTGTAAAAGGGATCTGAAAATGGGATTAGACGGGGTAGTAACATCAGACTTTATACAGCTCCAAAGAGAACAGTGAGCAGACCATACATCTGCCATTGTAATCCACAAAATTCTTGCTTGGCTGCCTCCTAACCCTGTAGATGCCTGAACTCCCTCACTGCCTACATTTTTGTCAATAAAACGATTCCCAGGTCCCTATCAGTTGCCTAAGCCCCAGGGTGATCCAAAAACTAGGGTGAGAAAGGCAGTCCTTTCCTAATTGTGTGCTGAGCCCAATCCCGGGTGGGGGGGAAAGAGGTCTGTTTTAGGCCAGTTCTAACCACTGGCCTTTGGGATAATCTAATGCTGGTCTTTCTCAATCTCTCCTATTGAAGTTGTTACACTTAATTCATTGACTAATTAAACAATAGCTGGGCCAGAGAAAGAGTGGGAATGACTCTATAGCCCAACAGTCAGCATTCACGTACAAGGAAGCAAAACCCTGTGCAAATCCCTTCAGCTCCATTGGGCATGGGGGAACTTGGGCCAGAGATCTCCCATATGCCATGGGTGTGCTCTAACCACTGAACTAATGGGCTAGAAGGAAGGTCAGACAGTTTCTTCTTCCCTCCCCCTCCAGAGCTGTTGTAGGAGCTAGGTGGCCTCTTGGCACTCCTACAGGCTGCATCTCTGTAAACTGGAACTCTCTGGTCCAGCAACATCTGTGCTCTGGCAGGACCTCTGATGTTGCAGGATCACAGAGTCCTGGAGGCCTGCAAGGGGTGGGAAGGTCCGGGAGCTCGGCACAATGCAGGGGGTGACCTGACCCAGCTGGGTTCGCGGGGGAGAGCGCAGCTCTGCTGGGCTGGGAGGGAACTGCAGGGGGGAGGTACAGGAAGGCTGGCGTGAGACCCACCTGGGTTGCTGGGGGAGCCGGGAAGCCCAGTGGGGTGGCAGGGCAGGGGATGGGACCGGCAGCAGGGGAGCCAGAAATGACCTGACCTCATCAGGCAAAATCCTTCATCCAGGACCAGTCAGGTCCTGGGGGTGTCAGTCCAGGGAGGTCCAACCAGTACTGGATTGGTCCTAGATGCCAATTAGAGGGAGGAGCATCTATCTTCCCTCAGGCCTGATTTACTAAGAGAATCTGCCTCACTGCAGCCTGGACTTGAGCGCCTGCCTCAAATACAGGGGAGGGCTTAGGACATGCTGCTCACTGCTATCTCCCATTGGCTAGCTTAGGCAGCTACCCACTTGGGGTCCTGAGCTTTGCTGTTCACATTCTAAGGTGCCTCTTTCTCACCATCCACTGTCTACGGAGCTTAGGCCCCTGACCCAGGGCTGTCCCAGTGACTTTTCCAGGTGCCTAAGAGAGAAGTGTTGCAGTGATGAGCATTGTACCTCAAGTCCCTGGGTGGATGCAGGATTAAAGATGCAGATAAGTACCTAGTGAGAATATCAAAGACTTCTCAGTGGGACAGGTGCCTGGATCCTATTTACTCCAATGAGGATTAGGTACTGAACCTGTTTAGTTACTTTTGTAAATACCATTTAGGTATCTTCAGCTTCCTAAATAATTTGGAAATCTGACCCTCAGTGCTGCAAAGAGGGATTACAGAGAACCTTCGCCTCACCTTCCCCGACCTCCTCCCCCTGCTCTCAGAATGGGGAGGAAAAGTGGGTGAATCAGCCATGCTACAGGGAGGTGTTGCACCACTTCGTGGATCCTAAAATCAGCAACTGAGAGGATATTTGGAAGAAACCAAATATAAGTTTTAGCTTTAGAACAGGTCATCTGTTCAAACCCAGGCTATGTTGCTGTGCCCCAGACATTGTGGCATTCCAGCTGGCAGTCTGGTGAGCGGTGGAAAATGAATTTGCCAGTGTTACTGTGCTTCTCAGAGGAATACCACTCACCTCATTCACACAGCATTAGAAACTCCCACCTGCTAATCTCCAGTTCAGAGAGCAAAGATTTCATTTGCTTAAAAGAGCAACTTTGAGTTTTTAATGGTTTTGTTTTTTCACAAAAATGTCCACACCGAATTTTCTCTCACACACACACACACACACACACACACACACACACACACACGGACTGAGATGAGCAATGCATAATGGCCTAATTACACATCTGTGAAAAATGGGGTTTATAATATGTCGCTGATGTACCCTTGCTGGCAAGGGGCTTTATACATATTTTATTATTATTGGGACATGACACTCAATTATTAAAAATATGTATTACTGCTATAACACAACCAAAACAGAGCTATTTATAATACTCATAATGGTTGTAAGATCACAATTACTTGTCTATATTAAAAAAAAATGAAGCCCCTCTGAGTTTTACCTTTTCATAAGCCTGAAGGATCACTTCACTAGGCTCTGCACCAGCTGTTATAATTCATAGGAGAGAGACTATTTCCTTTATTACTAAAAGGGTGATGTAAATCAAATGCAGACCTTGGGAAAAGAAGACTATCATTTATTAAGTTTACATAAAAAAATTAAGAGATGTTAATAAATACTGAGTCTATAAGCAGGTCCAAATCTATCTGAAATGCCCCGCAGTGAAGTCTTACATCAGTTGTTATTGAAACATTAAATGCTTTTCTTACAGGCTTAGAGCAATCAATTTAAACTTATAGTCATCTTGTACCCATATGTGCGGCTCCCGTTGATGAGAAGGCTATTAATAAAGGACTAGATGGCTGTGAATTAAAGCAAGCTCTACTTAATCACATTAATCCAGAGTATGTTAAAGGCTTCAATTTTCTAAATAATTTTGGGCTTAATGCCTCCAAGATGGGCAGACTGTTCTATTGATGCAGCATCTGGTCCAATTTAAACTGCATTGTGAGAGAGGAATTGTCAGGCCTTTGCTAAACTAAGGAAGACTGACAGTTCTAGGGATGCAACCAAAACTGCTACAGCTGAGACAAAAGATGCTGCAAGATATTGAAACAGACCTACAACAATTAGAAGGCAGCCCACTGCTCTGCAAATGCAACTCTACTGTTCAATGAATTGTATATGATTAACTTACTCTTGCTGATGGGATGAGTACTCCACACACTTAACCATTACTGTGTTTTCCAGTCATTGAACATCCAACAGCTGCTGCTGTGAAATATATTCACTTACCCATTACTTTGGGTTACCAATTAGAGAGGAATTATTTGAAAAGAAATGGTGTAACCACTCTCACCACCCTCCTATTAACCACATTTCCTGGCTTCAAACATTTTTCTTGCCCTTCTGAAGGTCTTGATTTTTGGTAAGTGAAAATAAGAGTTGTACCCTTGAACTCCAAGGCTTATCTTGGCTTGTGGTGTAAAAATCTTGCTGTTTCTCAGTGAAAAGACAAGAAAACAGTGTTTTCAATAGTGTCCGGACAAAATTTTAAAAGGGACTTGGCTGTTTCAGTACAATTCTTCAGTGGGAGAAATGTTATTTATTTATTTAAGGATCAACCTTTACAGAAATTCTTCACTGCAAGTGGACATTGAATATTTTATAATCTCCCATAGAGCAAAATGTAATGTACTGTTTTCTATTCTATTTCTCTTACATCTGTTAGAATTCTTTAAGATCTTGACGAAAGCAGTGAATACGGAGCCAGATCCACTCTGTTACACAAGTGTGTGTTCCTACTAACTCCACTGGAATCAAGAAGAACTAGAGGACACCAAATGAAATTAATGGGGAGCAGGTTTAAAACTAATAAAAGAAAGTTCTTCACACAGCATGTAGTCAACCTGTGGAACTCCTTGCCAGAGGAGGCTGTGAAGGCTAGGACTATAACAGAGTTTAAAGAGAAGCTAGAGAATTTCATGGAGGTTAGGTCCATAAAAGGCTATTAGCCAGGGGATAAAATGGTTTCCTTGGCCTCTGTTTGTCAGAGGCTGGAGAGGGATGGCAGGAGACAAATCGCTTGATCGTTGTCTTCGGTCCACCCTCTCTGGGGCACCTGGTGCTGGCCACTGTCGGTAGACAGGATACTGGGCTAGATGGACCTTTGGTCTGACCCAGTACAGCCGTTCTTATGTTCTCATGTTATGGTGTTACGGTAGTTATGCACCTTTGGGTATGAGAAGAGGAACAGGTTCATATTTTCAATGTCACGCTTACAAAGCTGTAGAAAGCTTTCTCTCAGAGCTGATTTCAATTTCAAGGGAAGTTTTTATAGAATGTTCAAAGCTGATTTTGAGTGCGTACAGATAGCACTGAATGTGTACTCACTAATCTTAGCCCACTAAGGCGAAGATCCTGTCATGGAAGTCATGGATGCAACCACTAGCCGCAGAGCTCCAAGCTGCTCCAGGTGGCAGGAGGAACAGGGAGCTGCCAGCAACAGCAGTGGTGGGTGCTAGATCCCTCCGCTTTTCTCCCATAGCATGGCTTCTCATCCCCCACACCTGCATCATCTCCATTTGGTCAATTACCTTTAGCAAAAGTCAGGAACAGGTCATGGACATCTGTGATTTTTTGTTTATTACCCATGACCTGTCTCTGACTTTTACTAAAATTAATGTGACAAAAACGTAACCTTATTCATCATAGTGTAAAATTTGCACAATAACAAAATGGGTGAGATTTACAAGATACACTAAACTGTATGCTTTTGTGTCTTGAAAAGGGGAACAAAATGTTATAATAGAGGTTGAAGATATGTTTTTATTGAAATGTTAAGGATATAAGGCTCTCTCTGGGCTGGTATGGAAACAAACTAAAAAAGAAAGCAATTCTAAATTCATGGTTTTGAATCAATGGAAGGCCAGAAAAGACAGAGCAAACTTTGTTGTGTATTCTCCCCTTCCTTCCTGCACTTGACAGAAGTTACATAGTTGTAGATTTCAAAACACTTTACAAGACAAGCCAAAAATCTCTTTTTATAGCTGGGTGCAATAGCTAAGGAAAGCTGAAATGATTGTTGAAGGTCATCGAGTAATTCAACAGCAGAGTCAGAAACTGAACACGGGGTCTCCTGTACCAAACTGATTTTCAAACAAGCCCTGCTGCCAAGAGCTGACAATATAAGCAAGCTTAAGACGCCAACAAAGATAGCAGGGCAAGAGGGATGAAGGTGAAGAAGAAGAAATACAGTAAAACTCCGATAGTCCGGCATGCAACTGTTTGGCACTCCCGATACTCTGGCATCAAAATGCCAAAAGCTCCTGACCAGCTGATTAAAAAGCCTGCCACTCAGCACACGTGCTGGCTGTAACCAGACAGAGCATAAGGTTGGAGGGGGGGGGGGGAGGAGTGGGATCCTGTTACAGTATGGAGAAGAGCATTTTGCTTCAGGGAAGGGGAAAGGAGAGGGGTGGGGGAGGAGGATCAGGTTACAGCACTGAGGAGAGGAGAAGAGGAAAAGGGAAGGGAGAGGGAGGGAGATTGTGTCCTGGCCAGCTGTTAAGCCATGCAGCTGTACCGGACCTCCCGATTCTCCGGCAAATCAATCCAGCACCACCTAAATCCAAAAGGTGCTGGATTATCAGAAGTCTACTGTACACTGAATTAGGTTTTGGAGTTGCTTGGATTGCAGAACATGTATGAAGATTAGTCTCTAACTTTGCTTGCTTGATTGGAATTTTTTCATGTAATTACATTTTTTCAATACAATTTAAAAGTAATCAGCAGCTCGTTGCTCGTTGGGTGGCGAGAGATGGTGACTTTAGAAGAAGGTTTTAAAGAAGGAGAGGAAGAATTCAAGGCTCACAGAATCACACTGGCTGTTTAGCCATAAGTCACAGCATGGGAGAAACTATGAAAGATGCTACTGGGAGATGAGGAAAAAAAGGGCCATGAAAGGAGTGTTCTGAAAGAGTTCCATGCAATCTTTCTTCTTTAACTTCCACCTGGAAAGCCATCGAACTAACCACAGGATAATGTCTCAAATGCAATGGTACCTCTAATAAGGCAGCAGACCAAGGCCCTGTTGGCTACAGTTGCAGGCCAAAAGCATAGCAAAGGTCTATGATCTATGAATTTTAAAGCAAGACGGCTACCATCCAAGCCATACTAGCTGATCTGCATGGATGGAAAGGCCTCATTAGGATCAGGCCCCTACTGTGCTATTCGCTGTAAACATAGATAGGATGAAACCTGAAGAGATTGATGTTTAAGCAGACAAGACAAAGGGTGAAAAGACCACTTCTAAAAGTGTTTATAACAGATTATGGAAGCAACGGTTCTACCAAGCAAATTTTTCCTTTAAATGTTCCCCCCATCACAATCTATTCTGAATACGGAGACAACTTTTTTATACCCCTGCCCGCTATGGGAAGGATAACTCAGGTGCATCTACACTACGGAGGAAGATCAAAGCTGCCACTGTCGATCCTCCAGGGTTCTAATTAGCTAGTCGAGTGAAGACACACTAATTGGAACTGAGAGGGGTGCTCCGGTTGATGTCAGTAGTCCTGCCTTCCACGAGGAGTAACAGAAGTCGAAGAAGGAGTGTTCTCCCTTTGACTTTCTGCAGCGTTGATAGCGCCAAACTCCAAGTTAAGGCACTTCAAAATCAGCTATGCAATTAACGTAGCTGAAGTTGCTTATCTTAATTCAACTTTGTCCCGTAGTGGAGACGTACCCTCAGTTAATCCACAAAAGAGAAGTTAGTGCACAATAAGGTAGGGAGCAAATTTAATGCACACTAACTAGTAGGCAAGAACTCCCCATGTGGACACCTTTACCACTCAGTAAAAGAGCCTTTGTGTATTTCACCTTAAATTGCTCAAGTCTAGTGTGCAGCACAATTGTTCACAAAAGGGATTAGTGTAGATTATTTTACTGCAGAGTAGCTGGTGTGCTAATGCTGTGCATTAGATTCCCCATACAGGCATGCAACAGGTCTTATTGACATCAATGGGAATTCAGTTTGTGCACGGAGCTCAGTCCTCAATGCATAACTTTTTCAGTAAGATTTCTCTCTCAGGAAAGCTGAAGAAACCAATAGAGCATTTACCATCCAACCAGTCAAACACAGGCTATTAATGTCTATTAACATCTATTAAAGTCTATTATAATGTTGGAGTAATTAAAATCTATTAAATGGCTACAGCTACAAATTAACAGCCATAGCTCATATTACAGGTGTAAAATGTATTTATTTCTGTGTCTAAGTCTATGAAACCAGCCTTTTGTAAGACGCTGACGCAGAAGCAGAACTACTCTTAAACAATTAAACTGAGTAAAGCTACAAAAAGGAGAAAAGAGCCATTAAGGATATGTCTACACTGTGTGCTAAAGTCAAATTAGGCTACGCAACTTCAGCTATGTAAATTGCGTAGTGAATTTGAAGTAGCTTAACTTGGCTTTAGGCGCTGTCTACACACCGGGAAGTCAAGGAAGAACACTCTTCCTTCGACTTCCCTTCCTCCTTGTGAAGTTGGAATAAAAAGCCCATTATTTCAAAATTATTTTGAAATAATGGGTTTGCAGTGTAGACGCACACTCTGTTATTTTGAAATAATGTGAGGTATTTCGAAATAACCATGCAGTGTAGACATAGCCCAAGAGATATCACTGCTCTTAGTTCCATCATTTTGATAAATCCTGCCCTTACATATTACATGAGCCCGTCGTGTATATTCAAATTTCACTCCATGATAACAATGAATCTGCCTAAAGAAAACTATTCCCACACTGGAAAAAAAAAACTCCACACTGGAGAAGAATTCCAGGCCATAAATATATAAACGTGCAGGAAGACACATGGCTTTATGATAAATTGCTCTGCAGCACTTGCCTTCCACATTTGTTGTGACACTATTCTTCATTTCTGCAGCTTTTGTGGAAGACTCAAAATGCTTTTATGGCAGGAGCAGGAACATTCTCTATAGTTACAAAAACATTTCAAAAAGTGATGAGAAAGTGGAAAAATGGATTTAAAATGGAAGTGTTTGCACTTTATTATTATAGAACCTTCTTTTGCTTTCTTAAAAACATGCAATTTGAACTCCTTTATCTGTATATGTGTTTACCTGCTTTAAGTCTGTACATTCTTCTGATTTCCTTTTCCTATATGATAAATCTTCATAGAATCATAGAATTCTAGAACTGGAAGGGACCTTGAAAGGTCATCAAGTCCAGCCCCCTGCTCTCACAGCAGGACCAAGTACTGTCTACATAGTGATTTCAAAATTAGGTTTTGAAGTTAAAATAAAAAAGAACAAGTTAAAAATTACTTGGGAAAGTTAAATGTCTTCAAGTGACCGGGGCCTGATGAAATGCATCAGGGCCTGATGAATACTCAAGGAGCTGATAGCTAAAGGCTCAAATACCTTGCCTATCATCTTTGAAAAGTCATGGAAACTGGGAGAAATTCCAGAAGACTGGAAAATGGTAAATATAGTGTTCATCTACAAAAAGGGAAATAAAAACAATCCAGGAAACTACACACCAGTCAATTTAACTTCTGTTCCGAGAAGATAAAGGAGCAAGTAATTAAGAAATTCATCTGCAAACATCTGGAAAATAATACGGTTATAGGTAATAGCCAGCATGGATTTGTAAAGAACAAATCATGACAAACTAATCTGATTGCTTTTGTTGATAGGATATCAAGCCTTGTGGATAAGGGAGAAGCAGTGGATGTGGTATACCTAGACTTTTGATACTGTCTCACATTACCTTCTTATCAATTCACTAGGGAAATACAACCTAGATGGGGCTATTATAAGGTAGATGCATAACAGGCTAGATAATCATCCCAGAGAGTAGTTATTAATGGTTCACAGTCATGCTGGAAAGGCATAACAAGTGGGGTTCCACAGGAGTCTGTTTTGAGACCAGTTCAGTCCAATATCTTCATCAACAATTTAGATCATGGCATAGAAAGTACGCTTTTTAAGTTTACAGATGATACCTTGGGAGGAATTGCAAGTCCATTTTGAATAAAATGATCTGGACAAACTGGAGAAATGGTCTCAGGTAAAGAGGATGAAGTTTAATAAGGACAAATGCAAAGTACTCCACTTAGGAAGAAACAATCCATTTCACACGTACAGAATGGGAAATGACTGTCTAAGAAGAAGTACTGCAGAAATGGATCTAGGGGTCATAGTGGACCACGAGCTAAATATGAGTCAACGGTGTGATGCTGTTGCAAAAAAAGCAAACGTGATTCTGGGATGCATTAACAAGAGTGTTGAGCAAGACACAAAAAGTCATTCTTCCGTTCTCTGTGCTGATTAGGTCTCAGTTGGAGTATTGTCTACAGTTCTGGGCACCACATTTCAAGAAAGATTTAGAGAATGTCTGGAGAAAAGCAACAAGAATGATTAAATATTCATAGGTCTAGAGAACATGACCTATGAAGGAAGACTGAAAGAACTGGGCTTGTTTAGTTTGGAAAGGAGAAGACTGAGAGGGGACATAATAACGGTTTTCAGGTATCAAAAAGGGTGTTACAAGGAGGAAAGAGAAAAATTGTTCTCCTTGGCTTCTGACGACAGGACAAGAAGCAATGGGCTTGAACTGCACCAAGGGAGGTTTAGGTTGGACATGAGGGAAAACTTCCTACCTGTCAGGGTGGTTAAACACTGGAATAAGTTGCCTAGGGAGGCTGTGGAATCTCCATCTCTGGAGATATTTAAAAGCAGGTTAGATAGACAGGGCTACTCAACACATGGCCCATGGGCCACATGGATCCCGTTTGTTTGTGGCCTATAGTGCGGTTTGGTTTTACATGGGGCTCAACATGTGTCCCACGGGTAGGATCCTTTGAAAATGGCCTCCACTGGGAACACGGTCCACAAATGCAAGGTGTCTCCCAGGCGGGTGAGCACTGAAAGACACAAACGGATGGTCTGGCTGGAACAGACAGGTACAGGGTGTCAGCGTTTCTTGCCCCAAGGGAAAAGATGCCGTGAGTGCCGGGGCATTGTGTGAAGGAAGCTATTTGAATATATATTTGCATGTTTATGCAACAACTCTTAAGATGCGGCCCTCAGCATGTGCTGTGAGGTTCACTGTGGCTCCCGGGGCATCCAAAGTTGAGTAGCCCTGATCTAGACAGTACTGGGTCCTGCGGTGAGGGCAGAGGACTAGACGTGATGACCTCTCGAGGGCCCGTCCAGTTCTAGGATTCTATTATTCCAGCCACAATTAACATTTTAAACCCTTTGGAAAGAAAATAAAAATAATTTATAATTTTATCACTTCACAGAATAAACACTAGCAGAGCTAATTGGGTGATTGGGAGACAAAGAAAGGAAAGCTGCACAAAGTGAGAATTATGAACTTTTCCATAAAGGTTTTCTTATGTTTCCCCCCACCTTCCAAAGACCTTTAGCCATGGCTTTGAGATCTGATGGAAGATGCTATAGAGATACAAAGGGCCATTATATTGCTAAGGCAATGTTCACTGATTTGATAGAGGCTACTCCTGCTATCACATATTACTCACTGTAGTACTTACTCTCAGATTTACTAATATCTAGATGCCATGATGCATCTTTACCAAAAGCCAAGACCCTAAGAAAAGTAAAGTACTTTTTCCTTTCAAATGTCCTCCACAAATTCAGGGGTTTCAAGTGTAAACGAAACCACATTATTCCTCTTACATTTCAATTTTTCAAGGAACTTGCATTAATTTTCATTTTCTCTCTTTCTGAGCACTAAGTTTATATCTACCTAGAGAGTCAGTATGGCCCAGTGTAGGTCACACTACAGTGTGTAGGTCTAGACTACATGCCTCTGCCGACCGAGGCATGTAAAATAGGCTACCTGACATAGTCAATGAAGCGGGGATTTAAATATTCTGGGCTTCATTAAAATAAAAATGGCTGCTGCACTATGCCGGCTCAGCTGATTGTCGGCACAGCGCGAGTCAAGACGCGGATCAGTGGACAAGGGAAGCCTTTGTCAACCGTTCCTGTAAACCTTCTTATGTTCTTCTAGGGTAAATTGAGGCAGTCCATGGTATCTTGCTGAGAACTGACAAACTCAAATCTGAAAGTATTAGGCCAAGCCTGGGCAGCACACAGACAGCAGTTACTTTGACCCTGGTTCCCCTGGCAACCACATTCCAAAAGGGCCTCACTTTGATAAGGCCGGTACCAAACAACCGCACGGGATTGTTTTTCATTGTCTGCTTTGTTTCTAGCAAATAAGCTTGGATCCCAAAGATCGCGCCAAGGCAATACCACCCCCGCAGGAGACGCATTATATTTCCGGTCGACAAAATGACCATCAACATGCCTTTGTTTATGTTGGCTTATTTAGCTTGTTAGGAATAACGACCTGTATTAGTGATAACATGTTGAATTGGCAATGGGCGGAGATGCTGTGTAACTGTCGTAGACCATTGGCTTATGTGCATATCTCACTTCCGCTGCTAGACCTATCAAATCACTTCTCCTCCGTCCATCTGCTATCTATATAATCTAATGTATGGTTTGGTTAAATTAGTGCTCTCCGGGCTAATCCCCTGGTCCGCACTCCACCAGCGCTGTGTGTTCAATAAATCCTCTGCTTGTTTTCACCTGCACCCAGTGTGTCCAAGAATTATTCCCAACATTCTTATGATATATTTTGCAACCTGAGCACAACAGTTAGATTGACCTAACCTCTGGTGTAGACACAGCTAGGCTGGTGGAAGGATTCTTCCTTTGACCCAGCCACCACACATCAGATCAATAAATTACTTAAATCAATGGAAAAACACCTTCTGTCAATGTAGGAAGCATCTACACTTCAACAGCACAGCTGCAGCTGCTAACAGTCTTATCAAGAAAGCTTGTTAAAAAATAGAATTTTGAGCCCTTAAAAACAGATTTTTCTCATCATTTATATGAGATACTTGCTATGCAGGCTCTCATTTAAAATTACTGAGAATTATTATCCTGCTGTGAATGAGATTGCGTGCAACTTGGAGACTTTCACACACAAGCACAGAAGTGTGTATCCCATAAAGGCGATAGGTAAAAGTTGGTTATAATGATTACCCACAGTAATTACAGTATTATCTCAATATCAGGAAGAGATAAGATGCTCCTGAAAACATTAATCATCATCTCCACTGTGCCTTGGTGGTGTGTCACCAAAGGAATTAAGATTTCAATATGGGGAACAAGCACTAGGAGCAGTAAAATAAAACAAATCCCTGCCATAAACAAATAATGTATGAACAGCTCAAACTGCTTATGCCATCTGCTTTCCTTGTAGAAAGATGGTCTCCCAACAGCTGCAGTCCCTTCGGGTGTGTCTAGACTACATGGGTTTTTTTGAAAAAAGTAGCCTTTTTTCTAAAAAACTTCCCCTGCATCTAGACTGCTGCCACGTTGTTTCGAAAGAAAAAATCAAAAGAACGTGGCAGTTTTTTCGACCGCAGAAAACCTCATTTTATGAAGAATAATGCCTCATTTTACGAAGAATAAAGAAAAGTGCTCTTTCGAAAAAAGGCGCTATGTAATGCAGACTGCTTTTTTGAAAGAGAGCGTCCAGACTGCCTGGGTGCTCTCTTTCGAAAAAGTGGTTTGCTTTTCGAAAGTATTGATTGTAGTCTAGATGCTCTTTTTTGAAAGAGACTTTTTCAAAAGTCTTTCGAAAAAGCCTCTTTCAAAAGAGACTTGCAGTCTAGACATAGCCTTCCTGTTTTTCATTCTCCCTTACCTACTACGTTCAATGTCCCCTATTTTTTTATTTTATATTTAAATTTTTTGTTACCTGTCTAACAACAAAGACAGGGAAAGATATTGGGAAAGATACTGCAAATATTTACTACCATGTATAGTTCTTAACATCATTAGTAGCTCTATTTGACTTCAGCAGAGCTACTCCCGTAAGTAATCACTACAGTGAAACCTTTTGTCATCCGGCACTCTGTTAACCAGAAAATTTTGTTAACCAGCTTTGCCCCCAGCCACAATACTGTCACATCTTCAGGCGCATAGGCCTTGGTTTACCATGATTGGCTTAACAGTTTTTTATTTAAGTACTAATCATCTTTAACTCAAAATAGAAATGTGATACCAACTGCCTCACACTACAAAACTACCAAATATAAAAAACTTGAGTTTTACTATTATTGTCCATTGGTTTTTCCTAGGTTGATGGGACCCGTAGATAATGGGAATTTTTAAATAACCAGAATGCCCTAATCCCCGAGCGTGCTGGATAACACAGGTTTTACTGTATTTCCCAGAAGAAAGTGTTTGCAGAATCAATCCTTTAGATGCTAATTTTTTTGAGGTAACCTATACTGCGGCTGTTAATTATTTTAGTTTTACAGCGGGCTATTAGTATGCATGATGGTTTACAGACAAGTCAGAAGGTAATCCATGCCTCAAACACACAGTGTTGTGTGTGTCACTTTTGAAACCTTACGTGGACGATCCAGCCACATCCCCCCACTATTCCAGGTACAGGGCCATGAGGAATACGTGGTCCACAAGATCCCGGATTTTAAGCACAAACGTGGCAGACTCTGGTATCATGGCAACGAGGAGGGTATGCTCCTGAGAAGCGCAGCTTGGAACTAGCAAAAATGTACATGGCCCCAAAATTATATAAACATTCCCTAAAAATCATCCTGAAAAGCCTGGTCCCACGCTGCCCAGACAGCGTGCCTAAGAGAGGAACCAGGGGTCCCAAACACTGGCATAGTGAGGACTGCATCCAGGGCTCTGACTGGCAAAACTCTGGGAGTATGACTGTCTCCCTGCCTATATATAAAACCAAGCATAAGAATAGGAAGTTGCCTGTACAACTGAGTTTCCCCTGCTTAGGGCTGCTTCCCTTGCTGACTCCGATCTCCTGGTAATCTGACCCTGGCTGCCTCCTGACCCCTTCACTAATAAAAACAGGATATGAGAAATTTGGGGCACTAGCTAAGTACAATATTCACTAAATAGCATTTTTATTACTGTTACTATTATTTAATGCTGCTATAGTACCATCTTACCAAAAACACACAATGAGAAAAAAAAGTGGATACAACAAATGGAGGACGCATACGACAACAGTTAAACAACCAGGCTACGTCTACACTTGTGCAAAAACTCTTCCAGAAGAGAGCGTCTACACTGGCTTGTGCCTTTGCGCAAGAGATGTGCTTTTGCGCAAAAACATCTGTGCCAGTGTAGACGTTCTCTTGCGCAAGAAAGCTCTGATGGCCATTTTAACCATTGGGCTTTCTTTGCGCAAGAAATTCATGTTGCCTGTCTAAACTGGCCTCTTGCGCAAAAACAGTTGCGCAAGAGGGCTTATTCCTGAGCAGAAGCATCATAGTTCTTGCGCAAGAAACACTGATTTCATACATTAGAACATCAGCATTCTTGCGCAAGAACTTGTGGCCAATGTAGACAGGCAGCAAGTTTTTGCGCAAAAGTGGCTGCTTTTGCGCAAGATCGTGCCAATGTAGACAAAGCCTTATTGTTTTTCCTATTTTTCAGGAGGTACAATCAGATATTTAAGTAATGTCAGCTTAATCCCCTTGTAGTTTAAAACAGCCAAGATAGTAACATCGAGATCCAGATTTGTCAAATGGAAACACCAACACAACCCTGATTACAGTGCTATAGAACAACTCCAGATTTAGGGTTGACCAGCCTCCATTGTGGATATTCTGGTTCCTGGTCACCTTTCATGCTGTCCTTTATTTTTAAATGATAAAATCCAGAATTCTGTTCAGTGAAGCTAACTAAACTCTGAATAAGTACAGGAAGAAGCTCTTCTTAATAAAAAAGGTGCTGTTTTTTCCATAGCTGTTTTTTAGGTAAAACTGCATTTTAGTGGGTAGCTGAAATTCAGTACATCCCTTAAGCTTCTTTTTGACAAGGTTATATTTCAGCAGCATCTTCTCTCGTATCACAAGATGGTTTTGAAGCAAAATGAGTATGATCTTGTTACTCTATTACTTTAGCAACTGCCTGCTGAAAAGATATTATAGGCAAATTTCTCATGATTTTGTCCACACAG
Source organism: Pelodiscus sinensis (assembly GCF_052426305.1). Classification (NCBI taxonomy): domain Eukaryota; kingdom Metazoa; phylum Chordata; order Testudines; family Trionychidae; genus Pelodiscus; species Pelodiscus sinensis. The sequence continues at coordinate 5,919,096 of NC_143054.1, forward strand.
TTAGCATTGTGGGTCTATAATCTCAAGTCTATATAGAGATCATTTTTTTCTAACAGTGGTCTGATTATAACAATAGATACAATGATAGAAAACGCCAATATCTAATGTACTCTATAAAATATTAACTCGACATTAACTTTGATCTTTTCAATATTTTGTACTTTCATTGGTTGACCTTTCCATCCTTCCTCACAGGTGAGTGAGGCTAAAAAAAGGGGGAGAAGTGGAATGGGCAGCCAATCATGCGGAAGCATGTTGAACAGATCAAGGTTGTGCCAAGCACTGATATTCTTCAGAGAATCTATATGTCATTAAAATTCTTCCACCCTATTCTTGTAAGAGAAGCAGTAAAGAGAACAGACAAAGGCACCCTGGGAATCTATTCTCTTGACAATGACTTTCACAGTAAAAGAAAATGATCTGAACCTTTCCCTTTACTGTCTGAAGACTTTAATCTTGTGGACTTCAGTTTCTGTTCTTGAAATCCGTCAAGTCCTTTTAGAAGTTATAGACGCTGAGAATGTTTGTAGTCTAATTATGCATTTAAACATTTTGGAGAGTAAGACACACACCTAGAAAGATGCTGTGATGCCCCAGTTTATTTCCCAAAAAAAGCATTTGGCTTTTAAAATCATAGTTCATTATTATTCTTTTAATTTTCGGTAGACCTTTAAACTCTACTGGGTGAGGACAGGGAACACTAGGAAGAGTAAAGAGAAAGCTGTGTCCATGCTGACTGTTCCTTCCTTATCAACACTCAGCCGTGACCTATGACACCGATTTTCTTTTGTCGTGCTTCCCACATCTGTGATCAGGGTATTTATGTGCAAACATTTAAAACAAGCACCAGGTCATCGAAGCAAGCCTTTCGCGCTCCCCTTTTTTTAAATGAAGACAGATCAACTAAGAATAAATGTGAAAGGCAGCCTTGCCTCCCATTTGATGTATAATTAAGATGAAGCAGAGATGGAGCTAACTTTGAAAATCACCAATTGACCAAAGGAATAGGAGGTAACAGAGCAAGAAATTAATTTTATGTTTCTCCACCTTTTTTTCCTACTACGGAGAACTCTTCAGGGTGACCTTTGGATGCTTAGAAACTTTCAAGGCAAGTGGAGCTCCTAGACATAAAAAGCACTCGATTACTACCTGCTATTCAAGATGCACACGTATCCATCAATAAAATATGTGCCTGTTGCATTTGTAAAACAATTTCACACCTGAATATTGTATGTAACATTGCACCTCACATAGATGTATCCTGAATAGTTTTACATCCTGTTGTTAATTTTAAGGATTACTCATTCATAACATTTTCAGAGGAGTAGCCATTTTAGTCTGTAACTTTAAAAAAAACAAGTAGTCCTGTAGCACGTTAGAGATTAACAGATATAAATATATATGCACCGAATATACTCATACATAAGCTGACTTTTTTGGAAAAAAAAGCCCGCTGTGAAGAGCGGGGGTCGGCTTACGAACGGGTCTTTCCTGCCTCTCGGGAAGCAATGGAGCTGAGGGACTTGCTGGCTGCCATCATGGAGTCTCTCAGCTCCAATTGGCTGGGAACAGTGTACAGCAACCAATGGGAGCTGAGAGGCTCCATGCCTGCAGCCTGCAAGACCCTCAGCCAGAACTGAAGCTGACGCGCTGGACTGGAAGTCTGTACTATGGAGTTGGCTTATAAATAGGTCAGTAACTTTTTACCATTTTTTCTCTGTACATTTGGGGGGTCAGCTTATAAACAAAAGGACTTATGTTCGAGTATATGTGGCAGTATCGTGAGCTTTTGTGGGCAAAAGAGGAAATGGGGTTTTGCCCACGAAAGCTCATATTATATAAGACTATACTTTCAGGGATCATTTCTATAGTTAGTGCTGAAGGACTGCTCTTTTTTAAAAACATTTAAGGCAGTTTCCTAGATTATGACTAGGGATAGCTACTAAATTTCCAATATTTCCCTATAGCCAGAACAAATCTACGATATATTTTAGAAAGTTTGTCTATTTGTGTTTGATCAAGAATTCATACTTAAAATAAGAGCTAGGACCACCAAATTCAGTACAGGCAGTCCCCGGGTTACATGGATCCGACTTACATCGGATCCCTACTTACAAACAGGGTGAGGCAACCCTGCACTAGCTGCTTCCCCCCAGCAGACCAGGGAGACGCGAAGCTAGCGCCCCCCCCCCCCCCCCAGCAGACCAGGGAGACATGGAGCGGCTTTTCTCAGCAGACACCTCAGCTTGAGAATAAAGGACTGAGGGAAGTGAGGTGCGGGAGAATAAAACTGAGCTCTGGAGAAATGTTTGGCTAGAGTTTCCCCTACAATATGTACCAGTTCCGACTTACATACAAATTCAACTTAAGAACAAGCCTACAGTCCCTATCTTGTACGTAACCCAGGGACTGCCTGTATACAGCTTCCTCTTATCATAACTTAAAGCAACACCAGGGTTTGGTTGTGCCAGGAAAACTGAATGTGCCTGGAATGGGATTACTTCTCATAAAACCAAAAAATGAGACAATCACAAAGTAAGTACAGTGCTCAAAATTGACATAGCTGAGCAAATATTGAGATTGAACCAAGATGAGCCAGAAAAATAAGGATGAACCTGGAACAGGACTGCTTCTCAATAAACCTTCCAGAAGAAGAGATAAAATGGAGAAACTTTGGCAGAGCTAAATCAATGCTTAAGGTTTGAAAACTAGATGAAAATGTTATTGGAAACCAACTTAACTATAGCCCTTTTTTGTTAAAACATAGTGAATGGTAAGAGACTATAGGGATAAAAAAAAAAGGAAACTTGATGGAATTATCATTTAAAAAAATTATACAGAAAACATTTAACACGCTTTTTTAAAGAAATAAAAAACAAAGATTAACTTCATAAAAAAACACTGCTTTTTGTTTTTAATACAAGATTTTAATAAAGCATGTACATTTTCCTTTTATTTGAGGGAAAAAATCCAACCTTGAGTTACAGACCAGAGCAACACTGGGTCCACCTGCTAACATTAAATAAAATAAATAAATAAATAAATAAAGGCGCATTTACTGTGCATTGTAAATTATGATGTATGAAATGTACTTTTATGGAAAGCCCTGTTTTGATGTTCCGTTCCTCTTCCCAGAAGTCTAAAAAATATCCCGTTTTTAAGAAAATGGTCTTAAGCTTCCACTCTTATGTGATAATGTGATAATTACACTCTGGTTCGTGAAGAACAATAGCTTATTTTTTTCTCTTCTGACTTCAATGCCACCAAAGCCACATATTTTAAAAACTTTAGGCATCTACTGGTAAACAGAATCAATCTGAACATCTATAAGCAGGATATGAGGAGATATTTCATAGTACAGGAAGATCCTGCGCTGTGTAATGCTCGCCAAATATGGAATATTCGTGTATTAGGCTAATGCACTAGAAATAGTCCAAAATGTTTATCCGCTGCAGAATGGCTTTTCTCATTTTCATCTGTGCAGTAGCTACTATGAAATGTAAAAACAATTTCCTATTTATAAGCTTCACAAGAGTTCGATTATCTCCAAACATCAATTTAATAAGGCAGCCCCACACCAATTGATGGTATAACCTGTGTAACAGCCATTTACATTCTGGATAATATGACACTGGTCTGACCGCTATCTCTAAGCGGAAAACATGGCTCTTCCACCTTCCCACCAGGGAGGCGAACCAACTAGAATCCAGTGAATTTTCAAAATGCCATGACAGAGCTCATACCATCAACAGCTATATCAATAATACCTTCTAGTCAAGAAGATATTATTGATACCTATTAATACCTTCTAGTCAATCCAGGCATAAGGTTTTGGCATGATGTGGTTTATTCTGAGGCAACCATAGCTGTCAGTAAATGAAATTTTTTTGTGTGTTTCACAGAAAAATGACACATTCAGTCTTTTAACTATCGTTTAAACTGGCCATTAAAAAAAATCCCCGATGTTTTTCACCACTTGGCAACAGAAGGGGTGAGCTGCAGTGAAAGTAAGGGTGTGGGGGTGCGATACCACAGTACAAGAAATTTAAGTAGGGGATGGAATGCAGGGGGGCAGGACAGGGGGTTTGGGCTGTGGGGGGGGGCGTCAAGGCAGGAGGTGGGGATGCAGGAGTCAGGGCAGGGGGTTGTGAGGGGACTCAGGGCTGAGGGTTAAGGGTTGTGGGGGGGGGGGAAGCTGAGGGTTGGGAGTGTGGCCAGTGTATTGCCTGGCTGCCCAACCTCTGGGGCTGGCCCAGGAAGCAGGGATCATGCTGCCAGCTACTGAATGTCCTACGCATCAGGGGCTTGGCCGTTGTCGTGTTACAGAGGCTGTGCTGCTAGCCCTGGATCCAGGGTCCTGGCTGCCGACCCCATATGCCATACCTCTCCCTGCAGGAAAGCACCCCAGTGCCTACTGTCTCCTTCTTACTGGAGCGGTCCACCACCTTTCACCTTTGAATGTGATACCCCTTCAAGACCTCTCTCTCTTTGCATATAATATGCTGCTTTTGCTTTCTGCACAGACTTTGTGGGCTTCCTTCCATCTACAAGAAATGGTGGGAATTGCAGCCTGTGATGTAGAAGGTTTTCAATGTCTTATGTGACTGAATAGGCCAATCGCAGATGTGCACTAGTAGTTATTGCAAATCTACATAGCTTGGTTGGGAGCTGCTTGCTTCCTAAGGGCTCTTTTCACTTCAAGCTGTAGGAGCCAGATGTGAAGAGATAAAGTAGTCCTTGAGGAGGCTGAGCAGGACCCTATTTAATCAGAGGAGGGCTTGTAGAGCCAGCCAACGAGAAGAAGGCTTGCTGGAGCAGCCAATCAGGGCCAGGGAGGGTCATATAAAAAGGGCTGCTAAGTACAGCAGAGGCAGTATCTCCCAAGAGGGCAAAGGGAGGAGGAGTGGCTCTAAGGCCCCTAAAACAGAGCAATGCTGCACAGAGTCAGCTAGAGCACTAGGCTGATGACTGCCAGACTGAGGCCTTGACACAACGGACACAGAAGATGCTGGGGCTACCGGGTAGTGGCCAAAGGAAGGTTCCACAATCTCTCTCATGGTAGGTCTATACCGAATGCTTATTTCGAATTGAGCTATTCCGGAACAGTTATTCCAAAATAGCTATTTCGAAATAAGGCGTGTGTAGATGTTCCACTGCTGCTATTTGGAAATAGAATGACCCTGGTGAGGGGCTAAGTTATTCCTCCCCAGTGCCTCCTGGGGCTGTAAATCGAGATAGCACATCTACATTAGGGAAGCCTGCCTTGGGCTAATATTGAGACTTCCCCTTGTGCAGTAACGTCTGTTCTTCGAGGGGTGTGTCTTTGAGGTGTGTGTAATAGAATCTCCTATTCTAATACAACCATTTTCTTAAAGCTAATGGTGAGAGCAAATGCCTGACAACCACTGGACAGGCACTCTATGAGTTCTTATAGTAGATCTTCATCATGGGCTATGAGGGCATCAGCAGCAGCAAATGAGAGTTTCCTAATTAGCACCTTTATGACTTTGGTCTTTGACTCAAGTCAGGACAGGTTGAGAGTTCTCTCGTGTGGAGTACATGCTGTCTTTCATGGCTTAAATGCACAATTTGTGAGTACCAAGAAGACGATTCCATAGGTGCAAGGGCAAGAACACATCTTTGTTTCACTCTACTTTTCATCTCAAAGCTGCCTGAAGTGGACCTGTCAAACTGGACTGTTGCTCTCACATTCTTGTGGAATGAGGGGATTAGACTTAACAGGGTTGGTAGGCATCCTATCTTTTCCAATATTGCAAACACATCTCTGCTGACTGCATCAATGACCTTGGTTAGGTTCACAAAGGCGACATACAATGGTTGGTTTTGTGCTCTGCATTTTTCTTCCCTCATAGAAAATATCATGTCTAGAGTTGATCTTCCAGCACAGAGTCCTCACTGAAACAAAAAACAGGACTATGCAGAACTTTAAAGACTAACAAGATGGTTTAATAGGTGATGAGCTTTCGTGGGCCAGAACCACTTCCTCAGATCAAATAGTGGAAGAAAATTGTCACAACCATATATACCAAAGGATACAATTAAAAAAATGAACACATATGAAAAGGACAAATCAAATTTCAGAACAGAAGGGGGTGAGGGCGGGGGTAAATGTCTGTGAGCTAATGATATTAGAGATGATAATTGGGGAAGCTATCTTTGTAATGGGTAAGATAATTAGCGTCTTTATTCAAACTTAAGTGTAAAGTGTCGAATTTAAGCAAGAATTTAAGCTACACCAGACTAACACGGCTACATTTCTATCACAGAGTCCTCACTGTGATTGAGGGTAGACACGATTCAGTAGCTGTTGTCAACTCACTAAGATGATCGCTATGCATTTGGAACCCTACAGGCCTTTGTATGGAAAAGTAGGGATGGGGGGGGTCAACTAATTTAAAAAGTGCTCTGAGATCCTTGCATGAAAGGCATATGAATATGTGCAAAACAGTATTATTTGTATTATATTGCTCTATGTTTGCAGTGTACCTTCAAGATAGATGAATCTGAGCTATCCTTTGTCAGACCATTCCTCAAATGAGATGGCCAATTAAAGATTAGGTTGCATGGTCCCCCCCCCTTCCCACTTCATTCCAGGAGCACACAATAATTGATTATTACTACATATTAATGCATAAAAAGCCATGGTATAAGCTCCAAAAAGCTTACAGTCTAAATCAGAGACAAATATGATACACATGTGTATCAGAGATGGATGTCTCCTCATACCCAAGGTTGTCTTTGCAGCTCCTTGCTAATAATAACAATAATTTCTCTCTCAAATGGCTCCTTGCAGACTTCACATGCTTTTTCTGAGGTCAAAATGCCCATCCTTGGAGTCTGGGTTTAGTCACAGAAAATAACTCAAAATAAAAACCGAAGTCTCATAAACACAAATTTCTCTTCCGAATCCCACGATCCTCTGCCTGGAAAGCTTTTGTACTCTTTCCCTGCCCTGCTCAGGTCTCCCCTGCATTAGCAGGTTACTCCCAACCCTTCCTGCCTGAGGGGTAGGTCCCAGGTCTCTGCTGGAATGTATTTGCAGCTATCAATCTTTGTTCTCCCTGAGCAACAACCAGAACTGCAGCTTCCAGATGCTGATCCCTCTCCTGTGAGGCTCACCTGGTAATCAGGGCTGTTTTAGCCCGAGGCTCTTCAGCCCTAGGACCCAATTACAACAGGCTATCCCCTGCCCCCAAGGAGCTATTGGGAAGTCCAGAAGCAGTCTACAAAGTGAGTATTCAAGAGAGTTTACACCCTGACTGTCTCTCCCAGCCTCTCTTCACACTTCCCCTGGCAGAAACCAGCACGTAGTGTCTTTAGAGGGTTATGATGGGGTGGACTAGGCCCTGATATCCCTGCTGAAGGCTGGAGACCTTTCCGTACCCTGCCCAGCAACAGGAGCAGACGAGAGGTCCTCCGAGAAGAATAGAGTGGCAGCGTCTGCTGCAGCCAATCAGGGCACAGCATGCCAATATAAACGAAGCTGTTGGGCCTGGGCCTGCCAATTCCTGGCTGGAGCTCGACCCAGGCAGACCTAAGGGCTGACTGGAAGAACAGCAGCACTCCAGACAGCTCCGAGTGGGAGCTGGACTTCAGACTTGGTCAGAACCAGGTCCCTCAGCTGAAGACTAGCCAGTAAGCCAACAGCAATACTTTCCAGGACATTGGACAGGGAGGACTTGACCACAAGGCCCAAGAGAAAGGGCTGGACAGAGTAGCTTCCCAGGGAAGTGGCCCAGGGAACATGACACAAGTGACCTCTTAGAGATTCAGCAGGCTACTTACAAGGTCCCTAGGCCAGGACCCAGAGGAGTGGGTAGGCCTGGGTCTCCCACAACTTTCAGCAGCTACAACAAGGGGTAAGAAGACACCGGGTCCCAGGTCACATACCGGACACTTCCTCTCCCTCAGACAGCCACACAGAGAGACTACAAGACTCTCCTCAGCAATCGAGGGGCACTCACAAGAAGGGCGGAGCCCTTTACAAGGGCCCTCAAAATTCTACCCTAAGTCACCTCAGCATACCAGGAATGTGGGTATTGGGATGGGGGAAACTGTAATATGCTTCACTGTGCAATATGAAAGATCAGATAATCAAAGGCGTTAGGGTCAGATTTTGTGGCCTTTTACAAGCAAATGATCAGGCTGTGGAATAGAATGGACTGAAAGTGCCAAATGGCTAGCGGACCACACACAGCTGTGAACACTGCACTTGGTGCGCACATGTGGAGAGTCAGGCCCAAGGTGTAATAACGTGGAAGTTAAGCTTTCAGAAAGGAGGCAATGGATGGTCTAGACAAATCAGAAAGACGTGACTGACCCACTGTGCTTTTTTCTGAGCATGTGTGACCTCTCCTTGGTGGCCGTGCTCTCTAGCAGCCTGCAGGTACCCCAGGCCAGGGTATTGCTAGCAGCTGCCCAGCCATCACTTAATGCCAATGGTATAGTATCCTTGTTGGGGAAGGAGGAGGTTAAAGTTCAATTCCACTGAGTCCTTACATTCAGGAGCACTTTTGCTGTTAGTTCTCACTACTAAAAGATTAACTATGTGCCTATATAAAAATAGCTCCTGTAATTTTTACTTTGTAGAGTAACTTGCAGACTTAGCTGGGTCCTTCAGGGCAGGGAGCTGGTGGGGTGGGGTGCAAGAGTCAGGGCAGTGTCTTGGCGAGGTGGGGGAGGCCATGCAGGAGGCTAGGTGCAAGGGGGATGCCTGAGTGAGGGTTAGAGGGTGAGACAGGGCCCTGGGAGTCCTATCCGGCAGGGTTTTCTCTTCCCCCGCCCTTCCCCCAGATACCAGGGGCCTTTTCTCTCCCCTCTGCCCCATGTGACTTCCAGGGGCAAGATGGTGGAGCCCCAGCCCTGCTGATCACTCGTTTTGGTGGCACAGCTGCCCCAGTGGCCACTCTGCTGGATAGCTCTCCCCTGTGGGCTCACTGCCACCAGTGGCCACTCCCAGTATTGCATCCCTCCAAACAGCAGCCTCTCCATTTGCATGTTATGGAATACAGTCTCTTTCCCGGGAATTCTGGTTGTCCTGGCACAACCAAAGCCTGACCTTGCTCTAAGTTGGTAGGTAGCTTCCTCTTCTCCTAATTTTAGTGGTCCTAGTTCTTACCGTTCAGGAGGACTTCTTGAACAAACGGACTTGCAGACCTCAAATACAGATATAGATAGAAATAGAATTCTTAACATTTCTTTCGCCGTTCTTGTTTCCATACAGATGGTTTCTATTTCCTTAGGTACTCTGCAGCAATTCTCCTTGGCTGATGTGACATCTATTAACTGCTAGGACTGCAAAACTTTTTACACTGTTTTATGTCATCTCTTAGTCCCCAGGTAATATACAAAAGTGGTAAAGCAGCCTCAGCAGTTGGCATGAAAAGTGTTGACAAGAGAACAAAAGCCAAGTAAAAGCTCAAATCTATACTCTTCTAACTACTGTGTAAGAGAGCAAGCAGTGAGAACTATGCCCAGCATGGATACACTTTCAGAGCAGCACGAATCAGTGTAAAATGTCTGAAAAGGATTATGGGATGTGGATTACGGGTAAAAAAATGAAAGAGTTTTGGTTGCAGTAGGGTGGGAGGGTTGGTGAGAACACAGAGCATGGACAGATTCTGGCGTGTTGTTTTGCACTGGTAGGACAGTGGCTGTTGAGCTGTATATAAAAGATGATAAAGTAATCCAGGAAACAAATGATATTTCAATTTATCACCACATGACACCCTAGGGACTCTTGACTTCTTTCACTACTAAAGGAACGGTTGGAACTGTACATTATCAGTTTTCTAAAGAATAAATATATGGTAGTTATAATTTTCTGAGCACATACAACAGACACAAACAAGGAAAACCTGTTTCTTTCCCATCATTGGTGTCTTTGTATGCAAGACAACTAATTAAATTCTAGGGGATGACGATGGCTTCTAAATGTCTTAGATTGTATTATATTAACATTTAGATTGGTACAGTAGATATCAGTGTTTTTATGGGTCCTAACCTGAAAGGCTCTGATCACCTTCCACTTCCGCTAAAATAGCTCATCTCACAGAATCAGGCCCATGATCTGTGAAAGCAAAGAAAACAGACATACCTGAACACACCTCTTCATAGGTGGGATTTGGGGTACACCCTCCTGCATAACCCACTTGAGTGGAGTAGACGCCTTTCAGTGTCCAAAACTTTCTTTCTGCTCCCCAGAAACATCCCATACCTGCATAATGTGTAAAGAATACAAGGTATCAAGATCTATTCAACATTAAATCAGTCATTTGCACATTAATTAAGATTGTACAGGAAATGACCGATACACCTGGCATATGGTCAAATGTCCAACAATATTAGTTATGGATTTACAAACAATCGCAGACCCAACTTCCGATTTGTCTGCATATTAGCATATTATAGAGAGAAAACCTTAGACTAACCTATGAAAATTTTAAAGGTGCACATTTTAATGACAAATCCCCACCTACCTAAAAAAAATTGCTTAAATGGCAATTGTACATATTTCTGTAGCAGCATTTTCCTTTAGTTGATTAGCAAGCTGTCAAAACACATTAATTTGTATTAATGGCAAACATTTATTTAATGTTCTGCTTCCTGGCACATGCAATCTTTAAAGGTGGAAGAGTAATAATTAACTAAATTATAGATCATAGAGGAGAAAAAACTCTTGGGCTTAGTTAATTTATACATGCAAATATCTGATGTTCATGCAAAAGTCAGGTATTCATTCACTTACATGGCCAGTTACCAAAAGAGACCAGATTCTCAGCTGATGTAAAATGGGTAAAACTCCACTGAGTTCAGTGGAGCTACATGATTTATACCACCTCAAGAGGCAGGAGAGCCAACAGCCTCACCAGGCCACTAAGCAAGGTGCGTATGGGGGAGGAAGGAAGGCGGCACCATACTCCTGGAAAGGATGGGGCCTTGAGTGGAAGTTGTGGGCGCAATTGGCCCTCGATGCCACTCGGACAATGGTGTCTCCTTTAGCCCTCAGCGCTGCCTGGCCCTTTTGAATCACAGGGCCCCAGGGCAGATGCCCCCTCTCCCCTTCCCATCGGTGAACCTGTGAAGAGTCGATTGAATAAGGATCTGATTTGCACACATTGATTTTTGTACTCATAATTTCAGTTAGTGCAAACTGACGCATGCAGTTCTACATAGAATACTAGAACTGGAAGGGACATAGAGAGATCATCAAGTCCAGTCCCCTGCCTACACAGAAGGACCAAGCGCCATCTAGATCATCCAACCTGCTCTTAAATATCTCCAGTGATGGAGACTCCAGAACCTCTGTAGGCAATTTACTCCAGTGTTTAACCACCCTGACAGTTAGGAACTTTTTCCTAATGTCCAACCTCCCCTGCTGCATTTTAAGCCCACTGCTTCTTGTCCTAACGTCAGAGGCCAAGGAAAACCATTTTTCTCCCTCCTCTTTGTAACACCCTTTCAGATATTTGAAAACTGCTATTATGTTCCCTTTTGGTCTTCTCTTTTCTAAACTAAACAAGCCCAATTTTCAGTCTTCCCTCAAAGTTCATGTTCTCTAGACCTTTCATCATTTTTGTTGCTTTTCTCTGGACCTGCTCCAATTTCTCCACATCTTTCTTGAAAAGTGGTGCCCAGAACTAAACACAATACTGCAACTGAAGCCTCATCAGCACATGCCTTACTTTAAAAAATATGACCCTAAACGAATGCTATTTTCCATTAGCCCACTCTCAGGCCATTCTGAATTATGTTCATTATTTCCATGACCTACTGGGCCAGATTCTCTTCTAGTATAAAATCTGCATAGTTCAATTGACTTCAGTGGAGATGCACCAATTTGCACCATATGCAAATCTGGCCATTGGAATTGGGTGCCTTAACTGACTACTACTGACTGGGAACCAACAAGACTTACAGCCAGGATTCTCTGAATATTTTAACTAGTTAAGAAGAATTATTTTTTGTGATGCTCTCTCAGGATGTGTGTCATGTAAATGCTATTATTATCTAACTAGTCTCTGATTACAGATGGCAATGTACTTCTTGTCTGAAGTTTTATATCTTTTTTTTTTTAAACTCTTCTCCTACTAAACTTTGGCAATAAAGGGTCATCTAACACTCAATCAATTCCAATTACAGTGGGTGAACAGTGAACACTTGTAGGTTTTGCAGTGATAATACTGTTGAGTTTTCAGGTGTAAAATATTACCTAAAGTTTCCATTAAATCACAGCCAAAAAGAACAGAGTGGAGCCTTCTGTGAAATAGAAATTGTTCACAAAGACATGGCCTTCTTTTGAAACTTCAGAGATCAACTACAAACTAGAGTAACTTACTCTGACCAACTCTTATAGTTATTTCCAGCTGTAACACACTAAATGGACAGGTCACTGCTCTTTTTGAATACTTGATGTCAATTACAAAAAGCCTGCTATACAGTACTGGCTAGACCATTATTATACAGTCAACTGAACTGGGAACTGGGAATCTGCTGATGGTGGGCTGTCTACTCAGCTCAGCCTGTGATTTGCTATCTTCTGGCAAGTGCCCAGTAAATTTTCAACACACACAAAGTGTATGCAGATATGCTCGTGCCTGCACTTTGCAGATGCAAAAATCTACACACATCCTGTGCACACAGTAACACCTAAGCACCTGCTCTAAAAGTCCAAAGCCTACATATGTGAGTATTAGATCAGCAACCAGAAAACCCATTGGGACCACTCAAACACAAAGTGCACGCAGGTATTTGACTGTTTAAGGGTGCACAAGAGTTAGCAGAGTTCAGATGAAAATATGAGTGCATACAATTTTATGTCTACAAAATAGAACCTGGCCTTTAAAAAAAATCCCGGATCTCAGCATGGAGAATTGTCAATCTTCTGGGAGGCTTCCATTGACTTTTTTGAAGCAATGGGCATTGTTCAGGGTTGTCTGCACAGTGTTCCTTTCTAGGTCCCTTGTTTTGTCACTGTGGCCTGCACCCTCACCCCTGACTTTTCATTCTGGTTCCTCGGGGCCCAGGAGCCTCCTCCCATAGCTGCAGAAGTGGGCCTTTTGTTTTCCTGATGAACTCTGCCCACAGACCAACATTTTCACATACAGTAAATCTTCACATGCGCACAAACAAATAGGTAAGGTACACCAAAGCAGCTTTAAACTATAGTATACCTCCTTAATACAGTCTACAGCCGATGTCACTCTCTGCTAAAGGGTTAGCATGCCCCCCCATCCCCCTTCTGTTCTGAAATTTGATTTGTCCTTTTCATGTGTGTTCATTTTTTTAATTGTATCCTTTGGTACATACGGTTATGACAATTTTCTTCCACTATTTGATCTGAGGAAGTGGATCTGGCCCACAAAAGCTCATCACCTAACAAACCATCTTGTTAGTCTTTAAAGTGCTACATAGTCCTGTTTTTTCTGGGGAGAGGGGCTGTCATAAAGTGACATTTTACTAATAAAAGATACATGCTACATAGCAGACAATGGGAGGTTTTGAAATAAACAGATCTCTGTAGGGCAGGGACTTTCTCTTACAAAGTGTACTATGAACAGTTACTACAGGTTGTACCTCCCTCGTCCGGCACCCTCGGGACCTGACAGGTCCCAAACAATCAGATTTGAAGGTATCTTATTAATCCCCACTGGATCGGTTGAGCCCCAGCATTAGAAATGGGCAGATATAAAAATACTGACGAACACATTCTAGGAACCTAGAAAAGCACGGTTTGAATACGGATGGATGTGCAGCAGAGCATGTGAGCCTTAAAGATAGTTGTCACTTTGTAATCACCAAACTGTAAAACAAAAACAACTGTTTTAGTGCTGGGCTCGAATTTCAAAAGACATTTTGAAACTATACGCTTTTGAACTTCACAATCAAACTGACTGAAATTTGAATGCTTTAAGGCTCGCCTACCCCTAGAAATAGCATTAATCACACAGTCTGAGAATGAATGCTAATGCTTAAATTCCTTTTTAGGATTCTGCTGTCATTTTCTTGTGCTGTACTCTCAAGATTTACATCATCTGAACAACTCCTTAATTAACTTACAGCCTTGTATTCAACTGCTGAGCATGTGTTGCCATGAGGGACAAGAGTCATTGGCAAGATTGCACAAAATATTAGAGAAATCTAGTTTCAAGAAAAACACCTCAAAGCAAGCAGTTACTCCAGTAAGATGGATGAAACTCTATCAGTGTAAAACCAGAACAATGATACCTTAATTTCTCTCATCTTTAATAGTTTTTGAAAATGCATATTAGTCAAAGATATAAACTGAACAGGACAGCTTTGTGAAGAACTGATTTTTTGTTTCAATCAAACTGAAAAATTGGAGAGGAAACGAGTTATTTTGGCTTTACCAAAACAACAACAACAATCTGTTTCAAAGAGCAAAAACCTGGGCATTTAACTGCTTTTTTAAACTAAAAGCAAAGGACATTTGGAAGTGACATATATAAAGCCTCGGAGGAGGAGGTTTCTCCACTTTCCCGGCCTGTGATTAGAGCTGGGATGTAGGTTTGAGTCTCCATTCTGCCCAATTTGAAGCAGATGGTTGAATTTCAATCTTCCGTCTCTACAGGTAAGTGCCCTAACTACTGGGATACTGGGTATTCTGGTGCAGGGAGAGCTCTCTCAGCCTCTTTTATAGGAACTGCTCCAATCTGTATAAAGTACTTAGTCATTAGGAAAAGGACCTGAATTTGAATCTTCCACCACAGCCCAGGTGAATGTTCTATGCATGAGGCTATAGGATAATCCAGAAAATCTGCTCTTGCTCCTCTTCTTTTAGGACTCGTGCCTACATCCCCTGATAGAGAACCTATAAAGAAAAAAAACTGGGGGAGACGGCTATTTGGCAGATTTGCGTTGAATTCACAAATCGTTTAGGTCAACGCAAAATTCAATTTTTAGTGAATATTTGTCCAAAACAAATCACCTTGCTCTACTGAACAAATACGTTCAGTTGTATTTATCCTCCTACGGTGTTTCTCACTTTGCAATTGTGCTTTCTTGGAAACCCATTGTACACAAATAAAAACCAATTTCTAAACAATAAACTACAAAGATGAATAAAAATTAAGAAATGTTCAAGATGTCAGAGACTGAGACAGTAGTGCATAGCGCCGGCAGGAGAGGGAAACGACCGAGTGCATGGACACCCAATCAGGGTCAGGAATCCCAGCCTGTGGATTTGGGGACTCTGGCCCAAATTTGGCCTGGATGCTAAAGGCATGGTTTGTGGCCCACCTGTGGCTATGCCCTTGGCTCATATATAGCACTTTTCATTCACAGTGCTCAGCGCACTTTAGAAAAGTAGACAAGTGTTAACAACCCCAGTTTGCAGATGGGAAACTGACGCAGAAGGAGAAAAACAACTCACCCAAAGTCACACAGCAGCAGACCTCAGAGGGGACCCCAGGTCTCCTGAGACCCAATCCTGTGCCTAATCTGCTGGATCACTTTGTGACCCAATCACATGCTAATTTTGGGCCCACACCTGTGAGATATTAAGTTCTGTGGGAGTTGAGGGAGCACCACATCTCACAGGTTCTGGTCTTGCACTGTATGTTCTTCAGGACAGCCGTTGATTTTACATGTCTGTAGCACGTCTATTTATGGTACTATCTAAACAAACCAAAATCATTATCTGTTGTTGTTGTTTTTTTTTAATGTCAATGCGATTTCAGTTGGGACGGATGTTTTCACTACAACATACATATGTTTAAGTTGTTTTCATCTGACTCTTTGGTTTTGAATGCGGCTTTTCCTTTTTCGATTTCCCTCCATGCCCTTTTTCTTTGGTTTTATCTTCCTCTTGTGAGAGCAACGTAGTTCCACCCATGCTACCAGCATCATCCAAAAATGCATGTACATGGACACCTTATCCGTCCCAAGGGTCTAGTGGGATAAACACGGAAGCAAAGGATTTGGGGGCATGTCAAATCTCACCTGGCCTGCAGCCTGAAATCTCAAAGGCCCTTTTCCATGGGGCAAATGAAGAAACTTTATCAACATTATTAGGACATCAGTGCTTCATTACAGAAGATGGAACTACAAAGGCAACACATCCTGCTCCTCTTCCTGTTGGCAGAGTTCAAATGCCTGAATGGGCTCACTATAGGAAGGTTTTCATTTTAAAATACACTCTTGGGAAGATCGGATGTTGTGAAATGCTGAGGGCGTGGCGGGCAGAGAATACCAGATGGGGCGCTGGTGGTTGCTCTGTAGTGTAGCTGTAAAGGGCCGCCAACAATATATCCCCCAGGTCACCACATGGAATCCTGCCTGCCCAGGCTAAAAGGACTTCTAGAGCAGAAGAGGCATCTGCTAGTATTTCTGCTCTCCCTAGCAATGTTGGCCAGAGCTGGATTTGGCCCTGCATTTGAATATAATTTATTTAGTTGCTTTTACATAATTACCCATGTTTCCAAATGCCTCTGAGAACCCTTGGAATGACTCATTTGCCTTGATGCCAATTTTCTTTTTTTCAGTTGGAGGGGTAAAGTGAACTGTGCACCAGCTATATGGATGGAATAATGCCAGATGTCCACAAGGCCACCAAAATACTAACTGCACAAGACTGTTCTCTTTGCCTTTACAGACACTGTTCTTAAAAAACAACAAATAATCTGGTAGTACTTTAAAGACTAACAAAATATGTAGATGGTTTCATAAGCTTTCATGGACACAGCCCACTTCTTCAGATGACCGGAGTGTTGGACCCGTTATGCAGCAAGTGCAGGCTAGCTAACATGGTCCACCCAACAAGTGATGTTGCTCTGTGTTAGCTGAGGTCATCCTTGTCTATGTAGTGTCCTTGATTACTGGGATCTTTTTGAGCATATTGTAATTCCCGAGATCCTGGAGTCCTGAGAGCTACATTCTATTCTCTGGAGGTATGTAGAAGCCCCACTAACTTCACTGAGAACCTTGGACACACATCTAGGAGCAGCACTGGAACTTAGTCTCATTATTAAAGTGTCCACTTTGTTAAAAACATCCATGCTCTTGGGCAGCATTTACTAAGAGCCTGAGCCCTCACCAACTGAAGTCAATGGAACCAAGATCAGAACCTAAAATTCCTGAAGTCTTGTCTTAAGTTGCATCGAGATCAATGTAAAAGTCTGGAATTGGTTATCTAGGTGATATGGTTTTGATTGTTCCAAAATCATGGTTAAGAATCTCCACAGGATATTGCAATCTGGAAAGCACACTGGGGAAGCCTACTGAATGAAAATTCTGCACATAGAGTTATTATTATCCACCAGGATTTCAGACAAAATTGCATTACTGAAGCACTAAGTTGGTCGACACAAGGCAACCACAGAGACTACAAAGCATCCAGGACAACTGGAAAACAACAGCTAGTAAATGGCTGGGAGGAACATAAAAGAATAGAATGGATCACCAGCTCCATTGAAGAAAATAGAACTCCTGATGATAGATGGTATTAAGCAGATGATCATGCTAGCTAAGTGTTAGCTATAATGCTACAACAGGGCTTGATAAATATGTTGAACAGCTTGCCTGGGGCAAGTAAAACAAAGCCTTCGGCAAGAAATTTAAAATGCAGCTTGCCTAACAGAGCAACTAAAGAGGAATTTCTTGGCTCATCATTTTGCCAAAATGTTCTGTTCACAGAGATGTTTGTTGGCTATGCTTATTTTTCCATAGGAGTACCACAAGAGTCATGTTCATTTAAATTAACAAATACCCATGAAATTTAGCAGTTTACCAGCACAGCAGATGCAGAAATCTGAAGCATGTATTATATGTGCATGGTGGATTATGATGACTGGAAAATCGTGAGGGGAATGTAATGATGGAAAAAAGGGAATATGGCTTCTAAGAAAACTGCCTTAGTTTTCATTACGATCCATGTTCACAATGTGACATAAGAAGTATGATTGTAGGAAGAGAGAACAAGAAGTTACTGCAATGGCGAATTCCACCAGAACAGACTACAGAGGGTTGTATTTATTTTATGATTCATAAAATGTGTTTCTCCAAACTCAAAAATGCAGGTTCAGAAATTACGAACCATGTGCCACTCATGAATATTGTGATAAATCTGCGGCCATGTAGACACGTCACAGTTATCACCAGGGCACACACCATAGGCACACTGATCCTCACATTGACAGAAGCTCAAGACCTTTTGTTTCAAAGGCAGTTCTGGTCCTACCCAGTAGAGAGCAGAAGAATGCACATGCACACACACCTGTGAATTTATTAAAATATGAAATGATCTTCTTCTTCAAGGGTATGGCTACACTGCACACGTACACTTCTGGTATCCCGAAATAGCTACGCTGAGTCTACACAAGCTGCCAGTTATTTTGAAATGTTTTTCGAAATAACAGGCGCACTATTTCGCCATCCCGGTAAACCTAATTGACCGAGGGATAACGAATGGCTCAAAATAGCATGTTATTTAGACTTTTGCGTAGCGCAAATTGTGTATTTTATTTTGAGTTTAGGGCGCTGTGTAGACCCATCCCAAGAGTGCTTCCTACTCTCTTCCTCGATACTGCCAAACCAGGTACATCAACAGATATGTCTTACAGGCTGAGGTCAACAGACTTGAAATCTGATGGAGCAAGGGGGCAAAAAAATGTCAGTGTCAAGGATCCACCACTGAAAACATCTTGTTTCCAATTCCCAAATGTTTAAAGTAAGGCACTGTTGGCAAAAGCCCCAGTGCTGATCTCAACTGTTGTAATGCTGCACGAGGAGAGAGTGGACCTTGAATCCAAGCCACCAAAACCAACTCCATGGATTTCACCCAAATGTGAATAGGAAGCAAATGCAACATACAGAAAACAGGACTAATTTAGAATGACTGGAGCAGAAACAATTTAAAGACTAGCAAGTCCAAACCATTAAGTTAGCAGAAGAAGGAAGAGCTGTGGAGAACCAGGGGTCACACAGGAACTAAAGGTCACCCAATTAAATGAATAGATAGACTTTTAAAACAAGAATAACTACTTCTTCACATAATGCACAGTCAGCATGTGGAACTCATTACCAATGGATGTTGTGAAGGCCAAAAGTATAACTTGGCTCAGAAAAGAAACAGATAAATTCACGTAGGATAGGTCCATCAATGGCTATTAGCTAAGATGGCCAGGGATATAATCCCATGCTGTGGTTTTCCCTAAACTTGACAGCCAGAAACAGAGACTGGATGACAGGGGATGGATGACTCAATAATTGCCCTGTTATTTTCATTCCCTCTGAAGCATCACATGACATGATACTGGGCTAGTGGACCACTGGTCTGACCTAGTATGGCTGTTCTTATGATGAAGGTGCCTGGATTTCTCCGCCATAGCATACACAATTCAAGAGCAAGGGTGTGATCCTTAGAGAGAAGAGGATGGATGAAAGAAGTGGGACTGTCATTAATCTTCATGCCCACACATACATAGAGGCATCACACCTGGTGCACAAATGGGCTCTGATATGGGAATATGCCACAGGTGGAAGGCTGTGAAGCAGCTGTTTCGAGTCAAGAAATCAAACTTCCTTCCTCCCCTTAAAATGCAAAACATCTAGAAGAGAAGACAATAATTTGCATTTGTCTAGCACCTTTCATCTAAAACTCTCAAAGCACTTTGTAAATATTAAGACTCACAATTGTGAATATTATTATAAATTATTCTATAGCTGTCATACCAATAAAATGTTGAACTCAGCTCTAACAATTTGTGTAAACAAGTGATTGTTAAGAACTATCCTGTAGACAGAATATACGTTGTACCACTATTTAAAAAAAAATCAAACATACTTTGTGTTTCAGATATGGAAGATGATGAAGCGAAGTAGCCATAAAAGGCTAAACTTTTCTCATGCCTGTCACTTCTTATTAAAGACTTTAAAAATTGATTTTTATAGTTGAAGAGTCTAGCATGTGAGCTAGTGGCTTGATATAATGGGAAACAGTTGGAAAAAATTTCACGGGAGAGCCACGAAAGCATGCAAAATTAACTATTGAGATCACATGGATAGTTAAATAGAATCAGTTCCGTGACCATAAATCAGCATTTCAGTGCAGAATGCTTTGGTCCTCAGTGTCCTATGTTTTAAGGAATAGCACTGAGAGGTGCCAAAAGGAGTAACTTCCTTTCCTTATCCAGATGTGTGTGATGACTCAAATATTCAATGAGCCATGAAGGGATTTTTTTTTTTTTTTTTTTTTTTTGTGCAGGAGAAAGGTCTGGTTAGGGGCTAAAAGTCACAACCCAGCACTTTTAATGTTTGGCTCTTTTCTATTTCTTGTAAAACAGATTGTTGGAACAACCCAAAACAAATGCCTTCTTCAAACTAATCTGACAAATACTAACAGACGCTGTGATTGCATAACAATGATAGCTGCTTCCTTGAATATCTTTGAAGTGTCCGAAAACTGCCCCATGCCACAGTCAGAATTATAGTAGAATTTCCAAAGAACGAATCTATATAGGGCAAGCTATGCCAACTAGTGCATAAATGCAGCTAAGACCCTTTTCTGCCCCACAACTCTACTTCCTGTAAGTAGGTGCTAAATTCTTAATTTGAGAGCTCTTCATAGGGATGCAGGGAACACCTGCAAATACATAAGAAAAGGGGGCTGAGGAAGAGAGAGAAGGTCCTGCCATCAAAATGATGATTTTCTTCATTGCAAAGGATCACTTTTCCCCACCCCCTTCCCTTATTTATTCTTGGATCTGGACTTTTAATACTCCCGTCATCTGAAGAAGTGGGTTGTGCCCACGAAAGCTCATGATGCCATCTACATGTTTTATTAGTCTTTAACGTGCTGCTAGGCTATTTGTTGGTTTTTTAGATTTTCCAGTTACAGACTAACTCAGCTACTCCTCTGAAGCTTTTTAGTTCAGTCATTGATTTGAGGCTTTCCAATGATTTCATGATCTTCCTTTGAGTCCAGCTGTCTAACACTTCAAGCCACAGATTCATTTTTACATCGTCCTTGGTCATTTGGCACACTTTAAGGGTCCACATTTACATTAAATGTAAATACTGTATAGGAGATACTATCTGAACTATGCAATCCTTTTGATTCTATGGGAGCTGCAGATTTCATTTAACTAATCTCTGCAGTAATAGTGATGCCTTAGCCTTATCTCTTGAAGATCTCCATAATTTATGAGTAACCTTAGGGCCTTTGAAATACACAGATGCAATATAAAACATTCTGTAACTATCAAGGCAGAGCACCACAAACATTACTTGTCCCAGACAAAACAAGAAGCATTTCTAAAGTTATGCTTTCCTGTAAAGAACAGAAATCCTCTATTTTCTTTCTAATTATCTCTAAGTTAAATTAAATATAAATTAAGTGTCATAAATACATCCATACGAAGCAGCCCCAAAGTATTAATTTTATTTATATCTTTAGATATATTATGTAATTCTTTAGATAAAAATAACAATAAAAATGCCCATACAAAAAGCTCTAGGCACCCTAACAATTAATTACATTTACATTCATAAATGATAACCACCCAGCAGCAAAAAATAACCATGCACAAAGAATGAATTGACTCAGTGAGCCCATAAATCAAAGCAGCAAACAGCCATGTTAGCCTCTCCCCTTCCCAGCCTCCACAGGCACAGTCCTTCAACCCTTCTCCAATAAATCCCTGTCCAATAAATAGCTTTTACAGCGTGCCCAGAAGTTCAAGTTCAAACTAATTTGGACCAAGGGGTCTGTGTTTGAAATACAAGACTTCCAAGAGGGAATTACTCATCTGTTAGTAGTCAATAGCCTTCTCAGCTTCTCAGCGGAAAGCTCCCCTGAAAACAGGAATAACTCAAAAAAAGGAAAACATTCATTATAAAAATGTAATGGAAGGTGGTTTGCCTTCTAGCTTGGTAACAGTCAAGTTCATCTATAGGTAAGGCTATGTCACTGCGCAGAATCTCTGGGTGCGTCTACACTGCACCTTTATTTCAAGATAACTAGTGTTATTTTGAAATAACAATGTGAGCGTCTACACAACCATTCCGTTATTTCGAAATAACAGACGGCTTATTCCGAAATCTGTAAACCTCATTCTGGGAGGAATAACGTCTATTCCGAAATAGCTATTTCGAAATAAGGCATGTGTATTATTAAGTTTTTCCTCCTCAGTGCTTCCTGGGGCTCTAAATCGAGATAGCACATCTACATTAGGGAACCCTTCCTCGGACTAATTTTGAGGCTTCCCTGCCATGTAGACGTGCTATTTCAAAATAAGCTATTTTGGAATAACTATTCTGAAATAGTATCAGAGGAGTAGCTGTGTTAGTCTGAATTTGCAAAAGCGACGAGGAGTCCTGTATCTCCTTCTAGACTAACAGATTTATGCTCCAATAAGTCTGTTAGTCTATAAGGTGCCACAGGACTCCTCATCACGATTCCGGAACAGCTTATTTTGAAATAAGTGTGCAGTGTAGATGTACCTTCTTTCAAACAAAATAGGATAAACTTATGTTTGTAATTGTTAATACAGAATTTTTGGTTCTTGGTAGTTGTGGAACATGTGTGATAATTGAGTCATACATTTGCTTATATTTTCTAAATAAACAGTTATTAAAATGGAGAAACAGGGCAGTCCCTGTGTATAGGAACCCCACATGATGGAACAGCTATTGGCACTATTTACATTCCATGGAAGTATACTCCATAAAAGGCCCATATCCGCTAGTGCAGAGGGTAGTTTTGTGTGTTGGATGCTGGAACCAGGGGATCTGTAATCCAATTATCCTACTGCCCCTTTCATGGCCTACTCTCAGCCCTGTGTTCTGCATTCCCACCCCGTGACTGCCACAAACGCACCTTTAGACAAGGGGGATCAATGTCTCTTTGTTCTCATAGTGACAGAAATGTAGCCGTGTTACTCTGGGATAGCTGAAGCAAAATGCAGGACAATGTAGCACTTTAAAGACTAACAAGATGGTTTATTAGATGATGAGCTTTTGTGGGCCAGACCCACTTCCTCAGATCAAATAGTGAAAGAAAATAGTCACAACCATATATACCAAAGGATACAATTTAAAAAAAGTGAACACATATGAAAAGGACAAATCACATTTCAGAACAGGAGGGGGATGCGGGGGGGGGGGGGGAGGAAGGAAGGTAAGTGTCTGTGAATTGATGATATTAGAGGTGGGGAGAGTGGGATGGTATTATCACCTCTAATACCATTAACTCACAAACATCCCACTCTCCCCACCTCTAATATCATCGTATTTTCTTCCACTATTTGATCTGAGGAAGTGGGTCTGGCCCACGAAAGCTCATCATCTAATAAACCATCTTGTTAGTCTTTAAAGTGCTACATTGTCCTGCTCTTTGTTCTCATATTTCGAAAAAGAGTAACTCATCCCTCCATCTTTACCTATTCCCCATGTATGCTAAGCATCTCAATCTCTTTAGTCTCTCCTTATACAGAAGTCTATTTGTCGCTGATCATTGCCCCTCTGTGGACCACTCTGATTCCAATGTCTTTTTTCAGAAGGGGAAAACAGAACGTAGCACAGCACTCAGTCTAAAGCCTATTTCACTCAAATTCTCAGGAACTTACAACATTTTTCTTTGTGGACCAAAATCTAGCTGAGGCTCTCACTGTCCAAAATGCTGGTGGTGGTGTTCTGATACTAATCATGTTCAGCGCAACACAAAACCAGCAGCCATTAACCTCATGGCAACTGGTGCATTGTATCTTCTGCCTGAGCTGCACCAGACTGACCACTGAAATGGATGGAAAATTAGCACGACATGCTCAGGGCACCGCGGGTGACTGCTTTTTATAAATGCTTCCAGCTCATTGCTTATTGTGAAAGAGGTTCAGTGCCACTCTTTCACATTCATTTTCAGAAAAACACCCTCCTGCAATAGGTAGTTAATGAGGGTTATGACTTGCACGCAAGACGCTACAGCCCACATTTTCAATGCCTCGCTGAGTTTTTAGCCTTGTGGCTCCCAACAACCTTAATTAGTTAATGCTGAAAGGAGTCACACTGCTAACTAGATTATTATAACCAGAGATGAGCCAGGATCAAGAGTCACTTCATGTTATTGTTTAAATAAATAGTGGACTACATAGAAAAGTAGAGCATGACCCTAAGTAATAAACTGGTTTCCAGCACTGTTCCTGATATTACAGGTTCAATCTCGCTAGTCCGGCACTCTCTAGTCCAGCAACATCCATAGTCTGGCATGATTTTAGCTAGCTGGCTGTCCACTTATTATGGGTGTGGCCAAGTTTCTCGCAGTCCCATAACATTTGTTTAAACTTTATAGCCACTAGTCTTAGCTCTGTGTTCTGAGCTGTTATTTACCCATAAATGTCTTTTAAGAGTCCAGTAAGCAGTGGAAGCATTGGTAATGCTGCTAGACAATATCGATCTCTGGCAAATTCTCTGATTCAGCACCATTCAGGTTCTGAGGGTGCCAGGCTACAGAGATTCAACCTGTACTTAACGTTTGTTACTTATCAATCTCTGTTAAACGTGTCTTTCACAAAAAAAATTGCCATAAAAGAATGTCCCAGTTGTTTTTTTAAGATGTCGTTTTAAGTATTGTCTTAATAACATTACATAAGATGTATCTCGTGCCTTCCATCCCAAAGTGCTTCACAAACTCTATCAATGAGGCATGATACCTTCCAAGACAGGTTATTTAACTGCAACTGTAGTTCCTTTAGAGATGCCTGTCAGCACTAGATTAGAGTATAGGCATTATGGCCTAGAACTACAAATGGGTTTAGGTGCCTAAACCCCAGATTTAGGCACCTAAATCTCAGATTTGGGCTTCAGTGTGATCCACAAAACCCTCAGCACTTGCCACCTTCCACTGTAGGCCACTAAACTCTCTCAGGGTATGTCTACACTACCCTCCTACTTCGAACTAGGAGGGTAATGTAGGCATACCGCACTTGCAAATGAAGCCCGGGATTTGAATTTCCCGGGCTTCATTTGCATAAGCGGGGAGCCGCCATTTTTAAATCCCCGCTGGTTCGAACCCCGTGCAGCGCGGCTACACAGGGCTCGAACTAGGTAGTTCGGACTAGGCTTCCTATTCCGAACTACCGGTACACCTCGTGGTTCGAACCAGCGGGGATTGAAAAATGGCGGCTCCCCGCTTATGCAAATGAAGCCCGGGAAATTCAAATCCCGGGCTTCATTTGCAAGTGCGGTATGTCTACATTACCCCGCTAGTTCGAACTAGTGGGGTAGTGTAGACATACCCTCAGCACCTACATTTGTGCTGTCAAAGTTCCATAGGCACCAAGTTTCTGCCTCTGTATATGTACACTGCTGCCTCACTTTTGGCATCTGTCTTCTGCCTACACCCCCATGCAATCCACAACCATTGCAGGCAAACATCTGTCTTGCCCAAATAACAGAGCCCAGCTGCCTCTGAGCCCAGCTGCCTCTGCCTCACTTACTGGATCTGACCCCGTTCAAAATCTGGGTCACTGAGCTGGGTGCCCAATCTACCAGGCTACAGAGTAACTCTCGCTCTCTCTGTGGCCCAATTATGCTGTCATTACTTATCCACTGGGGAACAGCTTCAAAAGGAGAGACTGAGACAATCCCACCTTACAATGCCCCGTAGCCCAGTGGCTCGAGCACTCCTAAGAGAAGGGTTAGCCTGGTTCTCTTCCTCCCTCAATCAAGCAGAGAGGTCTCTGAACCTAGTCTCCCACATCCCATGGGAGCACTCTAAACACTGAGCAAAAACAAGGCTGGGAGTTCCTCCTTCTAGCCATTTTGCATGGACTTAGGCAGGCACCAAACCCATGCTTGCAATGAGCAGCTGAGGCTCCTTACACTACCAGTTTCGTGGAATGGGGATCCCAAGTGGAGATGGACACCTCTCTGCAGCCCAAACTTCAGCACCAGACGCCCTGAGAGGCGCAGGACTTAGACCATATCCCTCTCATTGGCATCGCCATTGGATACCTTAGGAAGCTCTGTGCCAGGCAAGCTGGCTTTTCTGGCTCCTCTTTTCAAGGTTCCTCTCCATACCCATTCATGGTATCGGGAACCAAGGCACCTAATCCAGACTCTGGAAATCCCAGTATTCTTCAAGTGATTTTCTAGGGTACAAGTTAGGCATTGCCACACTGACAAAAGCAACACCCAAGTCTTTTTGTGGTTCTGGACCTACAGGCCTATATCTCAGGCCTCAGAAAGTGGAGTCTTCTGATAAGATCAGAACCTGTCTTGTCATATAAAACAATAAGGTTCTAGTCTTATGGAATGTGTCAACACTACACTTTTTAACCTAGAGCTAATTGATTGCTCATTAACTCATTGTAAAGATTAGCCTGAACAATCCCAAAATGTTTGCTCAAGACGAAAACTAGACTTGGAAGCAATCAATTGTTATCAGTAAATGTTGGTAAATGTTCGTTTTAACATACACACACAAACTGGCAAAAATATTTCCGTCAGCAATAACAGAACTTTACAGATGGCCACAAAAAATACTGCTTGAGAACATCTTGGATTTGATTAAAGATACTGATTTTGGATTTCTTGACATGTAATGTTGACAATCTGTGTTTTAACGGTTATAAATCTTTAATTTTATAAATCTCAGCATTTATTCTCATTAAATAATTATTGTCTGATTCCCCTATATTGCCTCTTCCTCTCCATAATTTCCTACAACTGTGAATATTTAAATGATATAAATCAGAAAGAATGCTTCCTAACAAACACTGATATTATCCATTGAAATTATAAAAAATGTAAAAAAAATTCTGCCAAGTCTAATTATAATGGTGAGTGCTTTTCCTTAGCATAGCCTGATCCAAGAGAGATGCACAAACATTTTTAGTCTTCCACAAACACTGTGCTTTACTCTAGCCTGGTTATCTCTGCATATACATTATCATGGGATTCAAGGAACCTGTGCTAATATGATCTGAAAAGCCACACTCATTAGGATTTGCACAACCACGAGTTTGTTCAGAGCCTGAGTCTCCATAAGAGTGGTGTGAGCCCCAACCATCTAAATTCCTATGTGACTAGTCTGCTGTGGAGTTAGGGAACCTCGCCACTCACACTGTCAGACAGATTTGGACCTCAGACTCCTTTTAGTACATAGTTTTAGGATAAGGATAATACAGGTGGGACCTCCCTGGTCCAGCACCCTCAGGAACTGACCAGTCCCGAATGAGTGTATTTTACAGATCAGGGAAGGTCCCTTGTCTCCAGCCTCCTAGCACACTGCCCCTTCCTGTGGCTGGCTCTGCTCTGGCCCCACTGCAACTAGGATTGCCAGATTTCTGAAACAAAAATACCGAACCTCCCCCCCCCCAAAAAAACGGGAAAAAAATTCTGTTAAAGGGAAAAGGGCAAATTTGTTGAGCCAAAAAAAAAAAAAAAAGGACTCCAACTAAGACAAAAAAATTAAAATAAAGCAGCATTTCAAAAAAGCATGTCCCCTTTAAGAGTTAGTGCAGGGATAGGAACAGGGGAGACGTTGAGCACTAAGACCCAGGGGAAGCATTGCTTCACCTAGGTCTTTTGGCCCGCAGCCATTTTGTGCTGGCAGCCTTGGGGAACCAGGTAAGCATGGGGGCTGAGGTCAGGGGGCTGGGGGTGTTGGGAGCCAGGGAGGTTTGGGGGGGGGGGGTGCTGAGTGTGTGTAGGGTTGCCAGGTGCCTGGTATTATCGCCTCCTGGCCAGGGAAAAATTCAGAAAATCCCGAACATTTTAGGAGTCCCGTATTCTCTGAATTTTTTTTACCAGACAGGAGCCGAAAATACCGGACTGTCTGGGTGAATACTGGACACCTGGTCACCGTAACAGCAACTGGGCTCTGTCCCGCTTCTGCCCCAACCAGCTGGGACTCCCCGGGGAAGGGACAAGCTGGCTACCTCCAGACCCTCTTGTCTCCAACCCAGCTGGGGCTCCCCAGGGACAGGAGTCCCCAGCACCTATTGTTTCCAGCGCAGGCTGGGGCTCCTGGCCACTGGACTCTTGCCCGGCTCACACTCCGGACCATAGATGTTGCCGGAGCAGAGAATCCCAGATTCAGGAGGTTCAACCTGTATTACTATAGTTAGTTCTAACTCTTTCATATCACCACCATGCCTAGGAACCCCATTACTGGGAATAGGCAGAGGCTCCCTGAGGAGGAATGGCAGCCTCCTAGGGCCAAAGAGCGCACATTGTGGGGCAAGACAATTTTGATCATTGGCATCTAGGCAATTCACTGTTCTCCTGACAGGTGCCGACTGCCAGATCTTTAATGTCCCCTCACAGTGGAATGGGACTTGATTTTTAAGGTCTTATCCGAAAGGCCTCCACATAGTAAAATAGTTAGAACTTTTCTTACTTCTGGCTGCTCCAGGGCTGAAACGAGCCTGTGGGGATTTGAATGTTGGCTCTGAAGAGTCTGGCCTTTCCCAACCTGATGTTAGACCTCTAAGGTTCTGACTCAGGGCTGCCGACTGGAGGGTGGGGAGGGGGTTTGGAGGGGAAGAAGGCAACTGCTCTGGAGCCTGGCTATTTAAATGGGGGTCCCCAGCCACCGGTACAGCTACCTCAGCAGTGGCAGGAGCCAGCGCCCTGGGTCCTTTAAATCGCCTCTGGAGCCCGGGGCAATGCACACCTGGTGGTACTGAAGGGCTAGCTGGGGAAGGCTAGCCCTCGGCCCTGCCCCTTCTGGAGGCCCAGTGAAGTCTGTCCTCAGGCCAGTTATGACAATATTGCACTAAGTCTCAAAGCTTGGATCAGCTGACTTGGGCTCGCAGAGTTTAGGCCGTGGACTAAAACCAGTACAGACATTCCCCCGGAGAATGGGGCCCTTGCTCCAAGCATCTTCCCCGCTCCTGGGGCTTCAGAGCCCGGGTCTCCAGCAAGAACATCTACACAGCTATATTTAACCCCTCCACCCAAGCTCCATGAATTTCCATTAACCCAGCTCTAAGACTTGGTGCTGCAGACTTTTCTTTGTAGTGCAGACATCTCTTGACTTAAGCTCTCCCACAAGACAGTAAAATCCTACCTATCCTACGGGGTGAATTCCACTGAATATCACAGAGTCCCTGCAAAAAGACTCCCCTTCTTGAAGGGCAGTGAACATTTTAGGCTCCAGGATGCTATACAAATATTGTACCTAATTATGACATTTCAATATTTCATCCAAGTGACTTTTTTTTTTTTTTTTTGCTTGAATGGCTGACTGCTACAACCTAATTCACAACATGATCCTCAATAATTTTCAGTCAAGGTTCAAGCAGAAATGTGTCACACCAGGATTATATTATTTACGATTATAGTGCCGGATTTAAGACAATATGTTTTATTGCAAAGCCTGCCATGTTGCACGCAATTTTCTTGGCTGGCCAATAAATAACTGTGTCTGTTTAAAGATTACCCACAGGTTCAGCGCCAATCAGAATTTACTGTGCTTGGTTCGGCTTATCTTATTGGAAACACTGATCATTCTCTTTCACATACATGTCCATGTGTTTCTCTCCCACATTACAGCTAAGCTGCTATCTTGCATGGAGAGCAATGCCCCACCGGGAGGTGAGCCCAGCCTAAAGGGGGAAGTTTACACACATTCTCCTCTACCCCTTTTCACAGACTGCCACCAACAGCTAATGTAATAATGTAGAATCCCTGTGCTCCTTAACTGTAAGGGCTCTTAATGCACCCAGCACCTGTGACAGGATACTCCATCCCTAAAGGAGTTTAAGTCCTGGCTTGACAAAGCCCTGGCTGGGATGATTGAGTTGGGATTGGTCCTTCTCTGGGCAGGGGGCTGGACTCGATGACCAGCCCTAGGATTCTATAATAAATGGAAGGGACAGTGGGGATTCTTGACCCCTGTTCCTGCCTTCACAGAGCACAATTTGACCCAGAAGTCCTACAGAGCTGCACATATTAGGGATGTTCAATAGTGTTTAATTGAATAGTCATGTAACTGCATGAAACTGTAGCAGTTGACCGACTATTCAATAGTCCCGAGATGGGGTCAGCAGCCAGTGCGCTCCCAACCCCACTCCCGGGGAGCCCCCTGCCACCGTGTGCTGAGACAGAGGCAGCAGCGCGGAGTGGCAGGCGGGAGCCAGTCTGCAAGGGGAGTTGGTTTAAAAAACAGCTTCCTGCACAGACCAGCTCCCACCCGCCACCCTGTGCTGCTGCCTCTGATACAGCAGAGAGTGTGGACTCCCCACGGACAACGGCTGCTGCCATAGAACAGCCTTTCTCTGCAGCAAGCCTGGGCTGCTGCGAACAGAGGCTGCTTCAAAAGCCAACTCCCCGCGCATATTGGTTCCCACCTGCTCCCATAAGCCACCAGGCTGCTGCCTCTGTATCAGAGGCAGCGTGGTGGGGGGAGGCTGATCCAGAGCTTGTGGGGAGCTGGCTTAAAGCTCCTCATGGCACTGGCTCTGAGCCCTGCTTGCTGCCTCTGATACAGAGACAGCAAGGAGGGGAGGGGTGTATAGTCGACAAGATTAACCGATAAGCCCAGGCTCATTGGTTAATCCTGTAGTCGTCTACACTTTGACATCCTAGCATATGGAGGCTCTCCTTTGAATTCTTCCATAAAAGCTAATTTATAGGCATTTCAAATGCACTTGTCTCAGCCTAGGGTAAGCCACAGACACTCAAGAGCCTGGTACAAACATTCAGGGACCATCCTGCCTTTACAAAGGAGTGAACTAACTTCCAGTTAACTGGCAATCAGTTAACGCAGGGTAAAAATATTAATGAAGGCAAGCCCTTAGCACATATTCACAGGTAATGGTGCTGCCAGCATTGTACCACCATTTATACATGCGCCACTTTGTTTGTAAGGGAGAACAGAAGCTTTTCACATATAAAGGAACATGTACTAGAGAAAGAGCTGCATGCACCATCCAGAAACATTGCCCTCTTGCATTGCAGTTATCCTGATTTGTTGAATCCAGTCTGCGATTCCCTTATTCTCTGATGACTTTATATAAAAATTATCTGGGCTCTCAGAAAACAGGCCACATAGCCTATTTCAATGCAAAGGCTCCTAAAGTATTTTACAGACATTCCTATACAGGAACCATATCACTGACCTCTAACATGCAAGGTGGAGATTAGCAAATAGTTAACTGTAATGGTACCTAAGAATTTAGGATAGGAAGTAAAAAAGAACAGAAGTTAGGTAGGCCGAATGAAATTGAGCCAGCACTGTTGAGCTAATGTGTCCCATATCTCGTGTAAGGTTTTATGTCACCTTCCGGTGCCACAATTTGTCAGGACTCAGTTTTCTATCTCCTCTGAAAGACATGGACCCATAGGCACTTCCAGCAGCAACATAGGCTCCCCAAGCACCAATCTGGGATATTGGTCAATGACAGGAGTAGGCAGATCAGGACAATAGGATATTATGGAAAATAAGTTCCCTAGGAGGATGGGGAAGCCCTGGAATGGGTTACCTAGGGAGGGGGTGGAATATCCATCTCTAGAGGTTTTTAAGTCCCGACTTGACAAAGCCCTGGCTGGGATGATTGAGTTGGGGTTGATCCTGCTTTTGGGACCTCAATGACATCCTGAGGTCTCTTCC
Organism: Pelodiscus sinensis; assembly: GCF_052426305.1. Taxonomy (NCBI): domain Eukaryota; kingdom Metazoa; phylum Chordata; order Testudines; family Trionychidae; genus Pelodiscus; species Pelodiscus sinensis. The sequence continues at coordinate 5,950,687 of NC_143054.1, forward strand.
AATTCCATGATTCTATGATACAATATTCAGCATCAGTTTGGTTGAAAAAAACTCACTCAATTTCATGACTAATTTATTCAGTAGGCTACGACACCATCTGTGCTGGAAATGGTCCTTGCATTTCAAACACTGTTTTTGTAGACCTTAAATAAAAGTGTAATTATCTATCCAGAATTTTACAAATCTTGTCAAGATTTATACTGATAAAATCGGCCTCTCTAGACATTTTTTATAACCTCACTGAGAAAGTCCACTGCATTACAAATAGCTAAAGGTTACTAACAAAACTAAATTAACTGTACTATGCCACAAAAAGGAAAAATGATTGCATGGCTAAATTCTACACTTGGTTGCAGGAAAACTGGTTTCTATTCTTGGCTCTGATACATACTTCCTTTATGATCACTAGCAGTTAGTGTTAGTTAGGGTTTCTAGATCTCTTAAGCACTTTTGAAAATGGGACCTATAGGGCCTGATCCAAACTCCAATGACGTCAATATAAAGATTCTCATTGGCTCTATATGAATGTTGGTTATGGTTCTAAAGCAAGATTTTTTTTTTTTAAAGTAACCACTGATTTTGGATGCCCACTTATGAGACAACAAAAGAATTGATTTTCTAAGGTACGAAGCATGGACGGTTCCATTTTCTTCAAGGAGTTCTTCTGAAAACCAGAATCCAAGATATCAAGCTCCCTAAATTAGTGACCACTTTTGAAAATGTAGCCTGTAATCTCTCTGGCTATGTCTACACAGCAGCATTATTTCAGAATAACTGATGTTATTCCGAAATAACAAAGAGCAAGCTACACAGCAAGCCATTATTTCAAAATAGTAGCAAACTGGAGCATTTCTTACTCCAATTCCTGCTAACCTTCATTTCACGAGGAGTAACGGAAGTAAATGGAAGAATGTTCATCCTTCGACACCCTGAAGTATATACAGCGCCAAAGCCTAATTATATTTCAACTTCAGCTACGCAATTGACATAACTGAAGTTGCGAAGCTTAATTCAACTTTTTCCCTGCTGTGTAGACATACCCTCTGAGTCTTAGCTCCTCATCTTTAAAACGGGATGACACTTCCCCCCTCACAGTGGTGTTGTGAAGATAAATCCATTAATGTGTGAGGTGCTCACATAATAGAGACCAATGCTATAGAAAAGTCTAAAATGAAATTTTAAATGCTGATAAATAATGTACTTTTAAGTGAAATTCCTTTTTCCAAAAAAACCCTCTATATCTTTGTTTTCCTGAGATGACCACATTGTAAGTCAATTGTCCACTTTAGACATAATTCTCATAAGAACATAAGAACGGCCGTGCTGGGTCAGACCAAAGGTCCATCTAGCCCAGTATCCTGTCTACCGACAGTGGCCAGCACTAGGTGCCCCAGAGAGGGTGTACCGAAGACAATGATCAAGCGATTTGTCTCCTGCCATCCCTCTCCAGCCTCTGACAAACAGAGGCCAAGGACACCATTTTATCCCCTGGCTAATAGCCTTTTATGGACCTAACCTCCATGAATTTATCCAGCTTCTCTTTAAACTCTATTATAGTCCTAGCCTTCACAGCCTCCTCTGGCAAGGAGTTCCACAGGTTGACTACACGCTGTGTGAAGAAGAACTTTCTTTTATTAGTTTTAAACCTGCTACCCATTAATTTCATTTGGTGTCCTCTAGTTCTTCTATTATGGGAACTAATAAATAACTTGTCTTTATCAGCCCTCTCCACACCACTCATGATTTTATAGACCTCTATCATATCCCCCCTCAGTCTCCTCTTTTCTAAACTGAAAAGTCCCAGTTGCTTTAACCTCTCCTCATATGGGACCCGTTCCAAACCCCTAATCATTTTAGTTGCCCTTTTCTGAACCCTTTCCAAGGCCAAAATATCTTTTTTGAGGTGAGGAGACCACATCTGTACACAGTATTCAAGATGTGGGCGTACCATAGTTTTATACAGGGGCAGTAAGATATTCTGGGTCTTATTTTCTATCCCTTTCCTAATAATTCCTAGCATCCTATTTGCCTTTTTGACCGCCGCTGCACACTGTGTGGAAGTTTTCAGAGAACTGTCCACGATAACTCCAAGATCTCTTTCCTGATTTGTCGTAGCCAAATTAGCCCCCATCATACTGTACGTATAGTTGGGGTTATTTTTCCCGATGTGCATTACTTTACACTTATCCACATTAAATTTCATTTGCCATTTTGTTGCCCAAGCACTCAGTTTGGTGAGATCTTCTTGGAGTCCCTCACAGTCTGCTTCTGTCTTGACTATCCTAAACAGTTTGGTATCATCTGCAAAGTTTACTACCTCACTGCTTACCCCCTTCTCAGTTACATCAGTGAAAAATCAGGAGTAAACACCACTGACCTCACAGAGTGACAGCAATGTGAGTGAGAGAATTAGCCCATTCTAGGACACATTTTTACTTTTTGTTTTCATGAAAAATTTGGCACCCTAAATTCTTCTTTAGGGTCAATTGTCTGCCATTGCAGATTACTGAGCGGCAGGCTCAATCCAATGCCCATTGAAATCAATGACTCTTCTTCCACGGACATCAGGTGGTGTTGGATCAGGCTCCAAATGCACAATTATAAGACTTTTTAGAGGTGGCTATATTGATTTGACGCTGCAATCTGAGATGATCAAATGGAATGTTGCATTTTATATACAACACACACTATAAAATGGACATTCACACAAAGCTAATTTTCTGCTTGCTTGGGAATTATAAACTAAAATAAAGAGAAGACACAAACAGACGCTGCAAGTTCCTGAAAGACACAGGACATCCTGCTGCCCAGGCCTAATTACTTTTGTTTTCAGGAGTAAAAGGAAAGAGACGTGATCCTTTGAAATATAAGGATGTTGCAATGACTTCTACCAATCAAGAATTGCTTTTACTGTTCATTCAAGATTTATTATCCCCTTATTAGGGCACAGTGTACTTAAGGAATTGTCCTTGGTAAAAAACCTAGTGAATTGCACTATTTTGTAAATATTTGGGGCCTGACTCCCTGTGATGGATAGGAAGAGTGCTGTTCTTTTCTACACATCCCAGCATTCAATAAATAAAGGGTTGAACTCAGATAGCTAGAAAGTTTTGGCAGGGAGCCAGGAGAACCAATGAGAAAAGGGGTTGAGATTTGAATTTAAAGGAACCCTGTTTGCTATTTTTTCTTTGTGTGAATTTAAACCAGAAGCTGGGGGGGGGGGGGGAGATGAATTGAACTGGGTAGGAATATCATGCCTAAAAAGAAATACCTGGGCATAGAATTGGACGGGACATTGGCAGTATGGATACATGAGTAGCTTGGGAAGCTTTTAAGCAGAATCCTATAGAGCAGGGGTGGGCAATAATTTTTAGTGGAGGGCGACTCCAAGATTTTGGAAAGTGGCCATTAGCCCCACTTTTCTGAGGGGGGGTGCGGGGTTTAGGATGGAGGCTGGATGCAGAAAGACACACGGGGTAAGGGAGTAGGGTACAGGAGATGGTGTGAGGTCTGAGAGGGAGTTCAGGTGAAGGAGGAGGTTGTGAGCTGGGTCAGGGGATTGGGGTGCAGGGTCTGGGAAGATGCTTGGATGTAGGAGAGGATTGTGGCCTGGGGGAGGGGTGTACTTCCTCCTACAGGGTTTGGGAAGGAGTTGGGAGGGTGCAGAGGGCTTGAACGGTGGGTGACCTGGGAGGGAGAGGGAGGCGGAGTGCAGGAGGGGCAGGGGTGCCAGAAGCAGCCTTTGGCTAAGAGGTGCTTACTTAGGCATCCCCTGGTCTGCAGCACCCCCAAGGCAGGCTGGGATCCCTGCCAGCTGCAGCCCCAGAACACTGAAAATGCAGTCTGCTCCATCCACAGAGCTCTCAACTCTGGGAGAGGGGAGAGGCTTGCTCTGCCCCACCTCTCCCCCCCCCCCCAAACCCAGTCTCTCAGTTCCTATTGGCTGGCAGTTTCTGGCCAATAGGAGATGAGATATTGGCTGAGGTCAGTTCCTATTGGCCGTTTTTTTCCAACCAATAGGAGCTGAAGATTGGGCTGGGGACTGGGAGATCACTCAAAGCCTCCCCCTCCGACTAGAGTAGAGTCACAAGGAGCAGCCCTGCGTTTAAAACAGCAGCTGCTGCATGTCAGAGGGTCCCAGGAGGGACGTCTGCAGGCCAGATCTGGTAGCTTGATGGGCCGGATCCGGCCTGCAAGAGGTATCTTGCCCAGCCCTGCTATAGATCTGAGGAAGTGGGTCTGGCCCACGAAAGCTCATCATCTAATAAACCATCTTGTTAGTCTTTAAAGTGCTACATTGTCCTGCATTTTGCCCCTGCTATAGAGGCAGGGTATATTTAAGGTCTCATGTGAACCCCCATCTTCTGCATCAGAATGCCAGAGTGGGGAACAGCGTTGACACTGCCCATCACTTTGCGCCTTATTCAGTCATTGTCACAGTTCAGGGCAACTGCACCTGTATTTCCCCTCTCTGATCCAGCAATGACACCTGCTCTGAGGCTTTCAGCTCCTGAACTATAAGCTCTCTTGGGCAGAGACCCATGTCTTTCACCCTCCTGACCAGGGTATTCCAGGCTAAGCAGTTCCCAGCCTACACTGTGCTGTTATTCCCCAGCAAGGCGGAGCCCCAAACAGTCCTACATCTGCATGCTGCGTATTCTTTGAACACTGTCATTGCCACAGTTATCCATACCACAAAGCACTTTTTAAAAGCATTACAGAGAAAACATACTGAAAACAATAAAAGAACCTACATGCATGCTGTGAAACTTAACAGAGTTCACCCCCGACTTCAACAAAAACTCTGGCCAGCAAACAGCCAGTAAAACCTCCAGAAGGGTCACAAGTTAGCTCAAAACATGCACACAAACTAGGCCAGGTCCTTCCAACCCTTCCCAAGAAAGGTTGGGGCTCCCCTTGGAAAGAAGGTCCTGTCCATTTGTTGGATCAGAAGGAAGTCTCTGACTCAGTTTTAATGCAGGCTATTTAACTAAAACTCCTTTAGTTCCTGGTTGGCTCTCGAGGAGTGCAGTTTGAACCAGTATCGGAGAACCTTCCTCCAGGTGGTTGTAGTTCTTTGGAGGTATTACAATTTGCTTAACCACTCCCCCACCCACTGTTCTTAGTTCCTGGATGGTTGTCGTCCTCATTGTGATGGCATTACATACAATCTCTGGTCCACAATGATGCATACACTTACCGCAGCAAAGTTTAAATGTTGTTCATTAGTGTTTGTCCAAGATATAGCAGGAAATGGTCATGTCTGTCAGAGTCATCAATGTAAAGTAGGTATGAAATGCTTCTGAATCAGAATGATAGCATTGAACACCCACGTTGCACTGATGTCAATGTAAGGCAACAGGGAATCAGGTTCCTAGACATAATTTTAAGATTTTTATGACTAGCCTGATGACTAACCTCAGAGCTTTCTTTGAGAAGACAGCTGATTTTTTAGGTAAGGGAAATACAGGAGCTCTAATATACTTGGATTTCAGTAAAGTATTGACACAGTGCCACATGGGAAATTAGTTAAATTGGATAAACTGAGATAAGCAAGAATGGGCCAAAGGGAAGAAGACAGTGGTGAATTATCAGACGGGGGGAAGGTAACTGGTGGAGTTACTTAAGGATCAATCTTTTAAAAATATTTTTATTAATGACCTTGGCACAAGGAGACATGTGCTAATGAAATGTGCTGATGATCCAAAATCGGAAGGTATCATCCAGACACAAGGGAATTGGTATGTTATACAGGAAGAAATGGATGACCTTGAAAATCAGAGTGACAAAAGTGGGATGAAATTTAATAGTACAAAGTACAAGGTCATGCACTTAGGATCTAATAACAAGAATTTCTGCTATGAGCTCATCATTTGGAAGTGATAGAGAAAGAAAAAGCCGTGGGTGTGTGGGTTGATCACAGGGTGACTCTGAGCCACCCATGTAATGTGGCTGTAAAAAAGACAAATGCTGCTCCAGGATCTCTCTAGCAAGGCATTTTCAGCAGAGACAGAGACATATTAATGCCCTTGTACAAAGCACTGGTAGGATCTAACCTGGAATACCATGTACAGTTCTGGTCACCCGAGTTCAAGGACAATTAATTCAAATGAGAACAACAGAAGGCTGTTGACCAGGACAAACACAGGCAGCCTGAACAGGAGGAGAGGACCAAGCCATGGCCCGGGAGCCCAGACGGAACAACGTGAGTGGGACCGATCGGGGTTGCCAAGCAAATCAGTCAGAGCACAATGGACTCCACTGTCCCACTTAACATAAGAACATAAGAACGGCCGTACTGGGTCAGACCAAAGGTCCATCTAGCCCAGTATCCTGTCTACCGACAGTGGCCAGCACCAGGTGCCCCAGAGAGGGTGGACCGAAGACCACGATCAAGCGATTTGTCTCCTGCCATCCCTCTCCAGCCTCTGACAAACAGAGGCCAAGGACACCATTTTATCCCCTGGCTAATAGCCTTTTATGGACCTAACCTCCATGAAATTATCTAGCTTCTCTTTAAACTCTATTATAGTCCTAGCCTTCACAGCCTCCTCTGGCAAGGAGTTCCACAGGTTGACTACACACTGTGTGAAGAAGAACTTTCTTTTATTACTTTTAAACCTGCTACCCATTAATTCCATTTGGTGTCCTCTAGTTCTTCTATTTAGGGAACTAATAAATAACTTTTCTTTATCGGCCCTCTCCACACCACTCATGATTTTATAGACCTCTATCATATCCCCCCTCAATCTCCTCTTTTCTAAACTGAAAAGTCCCAGTCTCTTTAACCTCTCCTCATATGGGACCTGTTCCAAACCCCTAATCATTTTAGTTGCCCTTTTCTGAACCCTTTCCAAGGCCAAAATATTTTTTTTGAGGTGAGGAGACCACATCTGTACACAGTATTCAAGATGTGGGCGCACCATAGTTTTATACAGGGACAGTAAGATATTCTGGGTCTTATTTTCTATCCCTTTCTTAATAATTCCTAGCATCCTATTTGCCTTTTTGACCGCCGCTGCACACTGTGTGGAAGTTTTCAGAGAACTGTCCACGATAACTCCAAGATCTCTTTCCTGATTTGTCGTAGCCAAATTAGCCCCCATCATACTGTACATATACTTGGGGTTATTTTTCCCGATGCGCATTACTTTAGCCTTTGACAAGGTCAAGTGTTTCTGAAAATCCAAGTATACTAGGGTATGTCTACACTACCACCCTAGTTCGAACTAGGGTGGTAATGTAAGCAACCGGAGTTGCAAATGAAGCCCGGGATTTGAATTTCCCGGGCTTCATTTGCATAAAGCCGGGTGCCGCCATTTTTAACTGTCCACTAGTGCGGACTCCGTGCCGCGCGGCTACACGCGGCACGGACTAGGTAGTTCGGACTAGGAAGCCGCGGAGTCCGCACTAGCGGATAGTTAAAAATGGCGGCGCCCGGCTTTATGCAAATGAAGCCCGGGAAATTCAAATCCCGGGCTTCATTTGCAACTCCGGTTGCCTACATTACCACCCTAGTTCGAACTAGGGTGGTAGTGTAGACATACCCCTATATCTACTGGATCCCCCTTGTCCGCATGTTTGTTAACCCCTTCAAAGAACTCTAACAGATTAGTAAGACAGGATTTCCCTTTACAGAAACCATGTTGACTTCTGTCCAATAAATTATGTTCTTCTACATGCTTCACAGTTTTATTCTTTACTATTGTTTCGACTAATTTGCCCGGTACTGAAGTTAGACTTACCGGTCTGTAATTGCCAGGATCGCCTCTAGAGCCCTTTCTAAATATTGGTGTCACGTTGCTACCTTCCAGTCATTAGGTACGGAAGCCTATATAAAGGATAGGTTACAAACCACAGATAATAGCTCAGCAATTTCCCATTTTAGTTCTTTTAGAACCCTTGGATGAATGCCATCCGGTCCCAGAGATTTGTTAACATTAATTTTTTCTATTTGTTCCAAAACCTCCTCTAATGACACTTCAATCCAGGACAGATCCTCAGATTCATCACCCACAAAGGACGGTGCAGATTCAGGAATCTCCCCAACGTCCTCAGCCATGAAGACTGAAGCAAAGAAATCATTTAGTTTCTCCGCAATGGCTTTATCGTCCTTGATTGCTCCTTTTATATCTCGATCATCTAGGGGACCCACAGGTTTTTTAGCAGGCTTCCTGCTTCTAATGTACTTAAAAAACATTTTGTTATTTCTTTTTGAGTTTTTGGCTAGCTGTTCCTCAAAATCTTTTTTTGCTTTTCTTATTACATTTTTACACTTGATTTGACAGTGTTTATGTTCCTTTCTATTTATCTCACTAGGATTGGACTTCCACTTCTTAAAAGATACCTTTTTGTTCCTCACTGCTTCTTTTACATGGTGGTTAAAGCCACGATGACACTTTTTTAGGTCTCTTGCTATGTTTTTTAATTTGGGGTATACATTTAAGTTGGGCCTCTATTATGGTGTCTTTAAAAAGTTTCCATGCAGCTTTCAGGGATTTGGCTCTAGTCACTGTGCCTTTTAATTTCTATTTAACTAACCTCCTCATTTTTGTGTAATTCCCCTTTTTGAAATTAAATGCCAGGGTGCTGGACTGCTGAGGTGTTCTTCCCACCACAGGAATGTTGAATGTTATGATATTATGGTCACTATTCCCAAGCGGTCCGGTAAAGGTTATATCCTGGACCTGATCCTGCACTCCACTCAGGAGTGAATCGAGAATTGCCTCTCCCCTTGTGGGTTCCTGCACTAGCTGCTCCAAGAAGCAGTCATTTAAGCCATTGAGAAATTTTATCTCCGCTTCTCTTCCTGAGGTGACATGTATCCAGTCAATATGAGGGTAATTAAAATCCCCCATTATTATAGAGTTCTTTATTTTGGCAGCCTCTCTAATCTCCCTCAGCATTTCAATGTCAGTATCGCTGTCCTGGTCAGGTGGTCGGTAATATATCCCTACTGCTAATTTCTTATTATTGGAGCATGGAATTACTATCCATAGAGATTCTATTGAACATGTTGATTCACTTAATATTTTTATTTCATTTGATTCTACATTATCTTTCACATACAGTGCCACTCTGCCACCCACCCGGCCTGCTCTATCCTTTCTATATATTTTATATCCCGGTATGATTGTGTCCCACAGATTTTCCTCATTCCACCAGGTTTCAGTGATGCCTATTATATCACTCTCCTCATTTAATATGAGGTACTCTTGTTCACCCATCTTATTAGTCAGACTCCTAGCATTTGTGTACAAGCACTTTAGAAATTTGCCACTGCTTATTTGTCTGCCCTTCCCTGATGCATTGGATTCCTTTGTATGCGGTTGTTTGTCTGCTCTGGCCCATGGTTTGCCCTCTCCCCTCCTCTCTTTCTGACTACAGCTTAGAGAATCTCTATCAATGGATTCTCCTCTAAGAGAAGTCTCCCTCCGATTTACGTGCATCTCCACACCAATCAGCTTTCCCCATCTCTTAGTTTAAAAACTGCTCTATGGCCTTTTTAATGTTTAGTGCCAGCAGTCTGGTTCCACCCTGGTTTAGGTGGAGCCCATCCTTCCTGTATAGGCTCCCCCTCTCCCAAAAGTGTTCCCAGTTCCTAATAAATCTAAACCCCTCTTCCCTACACCATCGTCTCATCCACGCATTGAGACTCTGAAGCTCCGCCTGCCTACCTGGCCCTGCGCGTGGAACTGGAAGCATTTCCGAGAATGCCACCATAGAGGTCCTGGATTTTAGTCTCTTTCCTAGCAGCCTCAATTTGGCCTCCAGGACATCTCTCCTACCCTTCCCTATGTCATTGGTACCTACATGTACCACGACCACCGGCTCCTCCCCAGCACTACACATAAGTCTGTCTAGATGCCTCGAGAGATCCGCAACCTTCACACCAGGCAGGCAAGTGACCATACGGTTCTCCCGGTCATCACAAACCCAACTATCTATGTTTCTAACGATCGAATCACCCACTACTAACAACTGCCTCTTCCTAACTGGCGTTCCCTCCCCCTCAGAGATATCCTCAGTGCGAGAGGATACCGCAACATCCTCTGGGAGGAGGGTCCCAACTACGGGATGGTTTCCCTCTGCTCCCATTGAATGCTCTGTTCCCTTGAGACTCTCATCCTCCATAAGAGCACTGGGGCTCTCAGACTGGAGGTGGGACAGTACTACAGTGCCCCGGAAAGTCTCATCAATATAGCTCTCTACCTCCATTAGCTCCTCCAGTTCAGCCACCCTGGCCTCCAAAGCCCAAACTCGGTCTCTGAGGGTCAGGAGCTCCTTGCAACGTGTGCACACATACACCACCCGCCCACAGGGCAGGTAATCATATATGTTACACTCAACGCAATAAACAGGATAGCCCCCACTCTGCTGCTGGGCTTCTATCTCCATTTTTCTAATGAATAAGTTTAAGTATAAACTGGGATTCTTTTTAAACCTCTGGAGTATAGATTATTTTAAGAGTTATGTTTTAAAGAAGGTCAGAAGTCACTAGTGCCCTCCAAACTCCCTCTCCAAATTCTGTTAGCTGTTCCTGGTCGCTGAGTCACAGGCTTATATAGCTCTGGTAGCCCCTCCCCCTGACTGAGGCTCAGCCAATTAACAGAGGCTTCTAGATTTCAAACCTTTTAGAAGCTCCTTCAAACAAACAAAGCAAACAAACAAACACAAGCTCAGCACACTGCAAATAACTCCCCCACACACAAACACACACTCCAGACAGCCACTTACCACAAGGGTCCCATTTTTACTCCTCTTTTACCTGGAGAACTCCCTCTCCAAACTCTCCTGTTAGCTCTCCCTGGTCACTGAGTCACAGGCTTATATAGCTCTGGTAGCCCCTCCCCCCACTTGTAGCCTGAGTACATATTGTGGCAGCCTGAGAGCAGGGGGTTGCAGAAGCCTAGTGGAAGGCAGATATGCAGGGAGCTGGGTATTCAGTTTTATGTTCCCGGTCTCGGCTGCCAAAGACTGCCTCCCAGCCAGTTCAGCACTGAAGCCCATCTGTCATCAGCCTGAAGCTAATTGAACACCTGCAGCCAGTTAAGACTGATGGGCACACCATAAATAACCCTCCCTCAGGCAAAGCCTGAGGGGATGGGGGAAGGACTGGAGGGACGGACCAGAGGAGAAGCGAAGAACAGAGCAGCCCAGCCCAGCCCAAAACACTGACCCAAGGCATCGGGGGGAGGTACTCAGGAAGGGTTGGGGAAGTGGCCCAGGGAGAGAATCATAGAATGCTACGACTGGAAGGGACCTCGAGAGGTCATCGAGTCCAGTCCCCTGCCCTCATGGCAGGACCAAATACTGTTTAGACCATCCCTGATAGACATTTATCTAACCTACTCTTAAATATCCCCAGAGATGGGGATTCCACAACCTCCCTGGGCAATTTATTCCAGTGTTTGACTACCCTCACAGTTAGGAACTTTTTCCTAATGTCCAACCTAAACCTCCCTTGCTGCAGTTTAAGCCCATTGCTTCTTGTTTTATCCTCAGAGGCCAAGATGAACAAGTTTTCTCCCTCCTCCTCATGACACTGTTTTAGATACCTGAAAACTTCTATCATGTCCCCCCTCAATCTTCTCTTTTCTAAACTAAACAAACCCAATTCTTTCAGCCTGCCTTCATAGGTCATGTTCTCTAGACCTTTAATCATTCCTGTTGCTCTTCTCTGGACCCTCTCCAATTTCTCCACATCTTTCTTGAAATGTGGTGCCCAGAACTGGACACAATACTCCAACTGAGGCTTAACCAGCGCAGAGTAGAGCGGAAGAATGACTTCTCATGTCTTGCTCACAACACACCTGTTAATGCATCCCAGAATCATTTTTGCTTTTTTTGTCACAGCGTCACACTGCTGTAAGGCAGCTGTTAGGGCAAAGGCGAAACCTCGTGGCCCACTTTGGTCTACCCTCCTATAGGGCCCAGGGCCAGAACCCAGAGCAATTGGGTGGGATTGGGTTCCCCCCAACCCTCCTCCCAGCTGGTGGGCTGCCAGCAAGAAACAGGACAGGCCCTAACGGAGGGACTGACCTCCCATACCTTGGACTTGCCTATGATGAAAAGTGCTCTGATAGCGAGGTACCCTTGCCTTCGCGGCAGTGATAGGGACACCGTGAGCCTCTGAGGCACACGAAGAAAACCCCTCCAGGAAGCACAGGACTCAGGGGCTTAACCCCAACTGGCCACAATAGGAACACCAGCGAAGGTTCTGAGATTCTGACTGCAAGATTGTGGGAAGTCATTTTTCTTGATATGTTATTTTGTGTAATGATGTAATAGGGGTTAAACTCTGAGATCTTACGTGCTAACCCATCAAGACCAGGTTCTGTAGCCAAGTTCACTGTCTGCCATCACTGGGGAAACTGAGTCAGTGCTGAGTGTATCTCTGGCCAAGAGTGCTGGTCAACCGGCGAGACACTGAATGCTGTGGGCCCAAACTCCACTGCAGCCAAGGAAGACTGTGGCACAGTAATGGGACAATTTGGGAGGTCTATCAATGCCACTTCTAAATCGTGGATGATTTCATGAAACTATACCATGAAATGACTGCGTGATGGAAAAGTTTGCTCCAGCAAATAGGTTTGCTCCAAGTGCTCTGAAGGGCAGTGGGGCTGGGAGAAGGGAAAAGGCACCCTGACAAAAGATAGAACAAAAACAACAGGTGACCTAATCAAGATCCTATAAAGAGATTCCCAATCAAAAGTTCACTGCACCCAGTCAAGTTGAGGGAGGCTGTGCCAGCGGCAGCACAGGTAAGGGGGTAAAGCAGTCTGCCTGCCCGCTGAAACACAGATGATCCCACCAAGGAGTGCCCAGATTGAGCTAACGAGGGACATTACACTTAGGATGTTTGACTAGTCTAGAGAACATGAACTACGAGGGAAGACTGAAAGAATTGGGCTTGTTTAGTTTGGAAAGGAGAAGACCGAGAGACAGCAGTTTTCAGGTATCTAAAAGGGTGTCATAAAGAAGAGGGAGACAAATTGTTCTCCTTGGCCTCTGAGGACAGGACAAGAAGCAATGGGCTTAAACTGCAGCAAGGGAGGTTTAGGTTGGACATTAGGAAAAACTTCCTACCTGTCAGGGTGGTTAAACACCAGAATAAATTGCCCAGAGAATTTGTGGAATCTCCATCTCTAGAGATATTTAAGAGCAGGTTAGACAGACACCTGTCAGGGATGATCTAGATGGTGCTGGGTCCTGCCATGAGGGCAGGGGACTGGACTCAATGACCTCTCGAGGTCCCTTCCAGTTCCAACGTTCTATGATTCTATTGTTTTGGATGGTCATTTCTCCCTTATACTTTATCTGCTCCGTAAATAGCAATGTGCTAGGACTGGTGCAAAGCCTTTCCACCAGCACATGTTAAGCATTCAGAACTACCATATTGCCCCAAGAGTGTTAAACTGTGAACCAGACACTTCACACCTTTGAGCTGGAAATCTGGGGGAGGGACGTGTTCAGGTTCAGGGGAGTCTGAAGGGTAGTGCTGCACCCAAATCAGACAGCAGGTTTTGACATTCGGGGGAGGGGGCCAAGCTGGATCCAGAAGCTACATACACCCCAGGGAATCCAGAGCACACAGCATTGCTGCAGTGGCCAGCAGGGGGGAGTTACTAGGATCTGACACAGACTGGATCACTGGACTGTGGGTCCACCCCACCTCCCTCATCTCAACCATGTTAACTTGACAGGCCCACGTAGGTTTGCACCTCCAAGCCCTTTTTCTCCATGAACCTCTCCCGGAAAGTTTGCAGAGACATAGAAACAGCATCCTCAAAACAAAGCCTTATTTTTACTTCACCCAAAGGTACACAGCACACAGAGAGCAAAGGTATAAAACAAAAAAGAGGCCTATACACATTTCACCTTACCTGCCCTTTCATCTCTCCTTGCCAGCTTTTATAAGCTGTTTCACAGAGTATGTGACACAGGTGTATCTTAGACTCCATTGAGGCTGCTACTGACACCAGACTCAATGCCTCCACCTTTTTCTTTAGGCCAGCGTCTTTAGTGTTTTAGGATCAAAGAGGATGGTAGGTTAAGGTCTGAGAGGTCTTGCTAGATTAGATGGTGTCAGAACTGGGGTCATTTCCCACTTAATAGTTTCCCCGAAGACCCAGGGTATATCTTGTGATAGTACCTTATTTTCGTGATTGCTTTGTTTCCTGCGGTTTTCCTGTTACAGTCTTCTTTGCTTTCAGGGTAACACCATGCCATCAAACTGGCATGTGTATAATTATAAAAAATTATACCTGTAACTCCTCCTTTCTCCACACCTCCTTCATGATCAAATTCCAAATTACATGCTGTGCAGCTTAGTTACAACCACAATTTTCTTATGTGGCCACAGACTTGTTACACTACTTCCAAAATTGCAAGCATATTTACATGAAAACCACTGACTCACTACATTCTGAACTTGAATTTAACCTTGCAAAATTCTACACACTACTAGGTAAAAGCGCCTTACAAAGCATTAGGAAGGTAAGATCTCCTGACATTTTTCAGTCATGGTATGGCCACTAATTTCTACCCTTAACAAATTTAGGCAGAAAGTTAAAAGACTGTGACTAAGCATGAAGGGGATGAGGTTCGGTAATAGCCAATAGGAGTTGAGGGGGCAAAAACTTAATTCAGAGAGAGAGCTGAACAAATCTGTGAATGCAACTGCATGATGGGGTCACTTGTGTTGTTAGGGCTGCAGATCCCTGCCTCCTTCAGCTCACTTCCAGTTTATAGGTCATGTTTCTAAAAGCTCATGCTCCAGGGTTGTAAGCTAATCACCTGCGGGCGCCAGAAGGGATTTCATGTCCACCCCTCTGAGTGTTTACTGTTTATTTTTTCCTTTTCCTCTCTTCCTTTGATGGCTGAAGATGAATCATTGAACAGGACAGGCCAGGATACTAACGTGGCCGTCTCTCTTTCAAGTGCTTGGCTGGCTGCTCATGTGCTCATTGTCTATCTGATCACCATATGGAGAGTCAGG
Source organism: Pelodiscus sinensis (assembly GCF_052426305.1). Classification (NCBI taxonomy): domain Eukaryota; kingdom Metazoa; phylum Chordata; order Testudines; family Trionychidae; genus Pelodiscus; species Pelodiscus sinensis. The sequence continues at coordinate 5,965,688 of NC_143054.1, forward strand.
AATGTTCCTTGAGATCAGATTGGCAGTGACCTTATGGGGGTTTTGCCTTCTTCTGAATCACATGGGTATGGGTCACTTGCCAAGTACGTCTCATTCCTTGGTGCATCTCAGCCCTTTCTGTTCTCTGCCTATGACATATAATAGTCTAGTCTCCTAAGAGCCGCAACATTTTAGTCTGATTTCAGCTGATGGGTTTAGCAGGAGGGGCTGAGTGGTGTTGGTGGCTTGTGATACACAGGAGGTCTTACTTGATGATCTGGTAGTCCCTCCTGGCCTTGAACTCTATGAATGGATGGCCCTATTACTTCCTCATCTGAACGTTTGGCTAAGAGACCACGACTGGAAGAACAGAGAAAAGATATGGAAATCATATCTCTCTTTAATCAACATGCCATTAAGGGAATAGTATGAAATCATAGAATCAGAACTGGAAAGGACCTCAAGAGGTTATCAAGTCCAGTCCCCTGCACTCATGGCAGGACCAGGCACCATTTAAACCATCCCTAACAGGTGTTTGTCTAACCTGCTCTTATATATCGTATATATCTCCAGTGATGGACATTCCACAGCCTCCCTAGGCAATGTATTCCAATGTTTAACCACCCTGGCACTTAGGAAGTTTTTCCTAATGTCCAACCCAAACCTCCCTTGCTGCAGTCTAAGGCCATTGCTTCTTGTCCCATTATCAGAGGATAAGGAGAAGAATTTTTCTCCAGCCTCCTTATAATAAACTTTTAAGTTCTTGAAAGCTGTTATTATGTCTCCTCTCAGTCTTCTCTTTTCCAGAATAAACAAACCCAATACTTTCAGTGTTTTCTCACAGGTCATATTTTATTGTTTTACTCTTCTCTGGACCTTCTCCAGTTTGTCCACATCTTTCCTAAAATGTGGTGCCCAGAATTAGGCACAATACGCCAGTTGGGGCCTAATCAGTGCATAGTGGAAGAGAAGAATTACTTGAGAGCTGGAGCAACATCTTCCTAATACGCACCTGCCTTCTTGAAGCCTTGGAGTTCTTTGTATTTTAGGACCCTGTGGTCTGGGAAGTAGGAATTGAGATTATCAGAGGTAGGGATGGACTGACTACCTTCTATAGACAGAACCAATGATGTCATCTGGCGTAACCACAATCTTCTACTTCCCTAGTGGATGTGTCTTTGTCATATAGTTCCTTAGCTTGACTTAAAAGTGCAAAAGCATACAACTGCAAATGCACAGAGGCAACTCCTGAAGAACACTAACTATTAGATGCAACCTCTTTATTAATTATATCTAAATGGAATTGTCTGAATAAACATGATTTTTGAAGTATAACCTGCTTTCAGTAAATATTCCATGTACTCAAATATATTTATATTTACTAGTAAAATAATATTATGAGTTGTCAAGTCTACATGGAGATGCAAAAGATAATCCTTTTCCCAACTTCTGTAATATAGGTCCTTAAATAGCTCTCATTTCTGATGACTTAGAGAGTGTGTGTGGGCTGTAATTATTCCTGGAGGTCTTCTCATTATGACAGAACACCACAGTTAAGAGAGATGAAGCTGTCCTCTGGTTGTTCCAATTCAACAGTTACTTAAAGCAGTTACTCTATTTACCATGGCCCAGCTGTATGACATGGTATACCTGCTGTTCATTACAATAAATAAATGCTTCCTTATTTTTACCACAGTGGGGGTCTAGATTTCAAATGTGACACACTAGGGGCAAATGCATTAATGCCAACCAACTAGTGACCTGTTGCCCCATCTTGCATCAACCAATCAAAGAACACCTAGCATGGTGACACACAGTAGGCTCATAGTTACCGCACACAATCTCACAGGAGTTATCACGGACTCATATAATGAAATCATTATGACACTTGAAGTGAGATGGAGAAGTGTTCCCAGCTCCTGCTGGTCAAGCAAATGAAACGCTAGGAATCAAACCAAGGCGTCACGCATGGTAGATCAGAACTCATCCATTAAGTTGCTATCCAAGCAATTTTCCTGTTTATCAGGCAATAAAAGTTTTCAATGATTGGAACATCTTGCCTCAGTGTGTGTGTGAAGGGGAGGGATATCTTTACAAACGGGCCTATTTTTAACAAAAATATCTGAAAAGACCATTTTTAAACAGGTACAAACATTTTGAAAAGTATGTTAGGATCCCAAATCAGAAAGAGGATACAAGTATAGTTTAAAAATTACAAATAAAAAGCCTTGAGCCAGCAAAGCACATGTAACAAGATCCAGAGCTAGAATAGCAAGAATAGCTTCTAAACTCATTATGTCATGTTAACAAGGAAAGAGTGTGCTCTTCCTAATTCTCCCTTAATTCAAACATCTGCTATAGCCAGACTTTCCACGCAGAATGTTATGTTCAAGAGATTTGCTTAAGAAGGTTGAGATTCTTTCTGTGTAATTTTAAAAGTTAATCATCACTGTCTTTTTATTCATTTCTAGCAATATATTATGGGATGTAAAAAGTGCATACAGTATCTATCACTTGTGTTCTGGCATAGTGGTAAAAATTAAGACTTAAATGATAAGGCCAGAAGGGACCACTGAGATAATTTATTCTCAAATCCTATATAACATAGAACATAGGACCTCCCTGACAATGCCTAGCCCATATCTACTCTATCTCTTGTACCATTGCTTCCACGGTTAGAGCTATACCACTTTTTGCCCCAGTTACATCAGTGTAGACACAGCTAGAGCAAAAACAAAATGGCGACAAACGCCACCTGCCGAAGAGAAAAGTTTCAGGGCATTGCATTATATTGGGTAGCATACGGAGCTAATGTCATAGAATCATAGAATACTAAGACTAGAAGGGACCTCGAGAAGTCATCGAGTCCAGTCCCCTGCCCTCATGGCAGGACCAAATACTGTCTAGACCATCCCTGATAGACATTTATCTAACCTGCTCTTAAATATCTCCAGAGATGGGGATTCTACAACCTCCCTGTGCAATTTATTCCAGTGTTTAACCACCCTGACAGTTAGGAACTTTTCCTAATGTCCAACCTAAACCTCCCTTGCTGCAGTTTAAGCCCATTGCTTCTTGTTCTATCCTCAGAGGCCAAGATGAACAAGTTTTCTCCCTCTTCCTTATGACACCCTTGTAGATATCTGAAAACGGCTATCATGTCCCCCCTCAGTCTTCTCTTTCCTAAACTAAACAAACCCAGTTCTTTCAGCCTTCCTTCATAGGTCATGTTCTCTAGACCTTTCATCATTCTTGTTGCTCTTTTCTGGACCCTCTCCAATTTCTCCACATCTTTCTTGAAATGTGGTGCCCAAAACTGGACACAATACTCCAACTGAGGCCTAACCAGCGCAGAGCATAGCGGAAGAATGACTTCTCATGTCTTGCTCACAACACCTGTTAATGCATCCCAGAATCATATTTGCTTTTTTCGCAACAGCATCACACTGCTGAGTCATATTCAGCTTGTGGTCCACGATAACCCCTAGATCCCTTTCTGCCGTACTCCTTCCTAGACAGTCGCTTTCCATTCTGTATGTGTGAAACTGATTGTTCCTTCCATATGACCTGTGTCATAGCTCTCTGATGCCAAATGCCATAGCTTCACCACAACTTTCTAACCTCTTACTGAGGATCAGTGAGTTTTTGCTGTACTTTTTGATCAAGACAGTAGCATTCCTGGTGACCATCACTGCAATCAGGTGAACATAACTAGTGAAAGCTCTATTAATGATGTATTATGGATTTTTCATCCAGAAAATGAAGTTCCAAGAACTACAGTTCACCTATAAGATTTATTTTGTATGTTCTGTAGAAAAAATGCTTTCTAGCATTTTACTCTCCACATCCAAAGCAAAATAAAAAGCTTAGCCATACTGTTATATGTCAGAAGACATTTAAATCTGTATCTGAAGAGATCATAAAACTTCAGAATACTGTACCAGGTGCATGTGCTGTGACCCAAATTTTAGAAGAAATATCTGAAGTAAAATTGCCAGATGTTTCAAAAAGCATATTTTGGAAGCATAGAGAGCCAGAGGGTACATCCCTCCAGAAGGCATTAATACATGCCTCACCAGATCTCCTTCAACATCTTGGGCGGGTGAAGGAAGTGCCCTCGCTGAGCAGATTTGTAAAGCAGCTAAACAGTCAAACTGTCATATATTTATAAGACACTATAAAAATGGACACTCGTTTCTCTGTAGACCTGGAAGGAGGAAGCTAATCTCTAAAATAGTAACAGAGATGTAGCCGTGTTAGTCTGGGGTAGCTGAAACAAAACACAGGACTATGCAGCACTTTAAAGACTAACAAGATGGTTTATTAGGTGATGAACTTTTGTGGTCCAGACCCGCTTCCTCAGATCAAATTGTGGAAGAAAATTGGCATGACCATATATACCAAAGGGATACAATCAAAAAAAGTGAACACATAAAAAGGACAAATCAAATTTCAGAACAGAGGGGGAATGAGGGGGGAAGGTTAATGTCTGTGAGCTAACGATATTAGAAGTGATAATTGGGGAAGCTATCTTTGTAATGAGTAAGATAATTAGCATCTTTGTTAAGCCCCAGTCGTAAAGTGTCAAATTTAAGCATGAATGACAGTTCAGAGGTTTCTCTTTGAAGTCTTGTGTTAAAATGTCTTGGAAGCAGGATGCAGGTAGTCAAGTCGTTGAGACAATGCACTTTCTGGTTGAAATCTCTAAAGACACTGTAGAAGGGAAAAAGGCCTAATGGCTCTCTAAACTAAATTATAGTGCACCACAAGCTAAATGAGTCAACAGCGTAATTCACTGAAAAAAAAGAGCAAATATTCTGGGATGTAGTAGCAGGAGGGCCGTAAGCAAGATACGAGAGCAATAATTACTACTCTATAACTCCTCTTTCTGTTTTCAAGGTTTTCTGTGAATTTTCATAACTGGCAGATTAGCAAGCACTGTCTCCAACATAGGATGATGGGTGAAGATTCTAGGCAAAAATGGACCTTGCCAAAGTGAGCCGAGTCCAATAAATAATGCTTATCAAAAGGAAGAATAGAACTCCATGTTGCTGCTTTGAAAATCTCTACAATCTGACATATAATAGCAAAGTAAGCCAGTGACGAGTTTTTAAGCCAAGTATTACTGGTTTTAGAGCTAAAACGTAACAATGATTAGAACATACAGTATTATAAAAGAGCAGTTAAGGATAAAGAGGTAAGCAATAATTGTGATAAAATACAACATGGTGTTACAAAAGGAAAATCATGCCGGTGCAACCTGATCTTTCTTTGAGAAGATTCTGCATTTTCTTTCTCTGGAAAAATCAATTGATCCAATTCACCTGGATTTCAGTAAAGCATTTGATACAGATCCACATGGGATATTAGTTACATTGGAAAAGATAGGAGTAAATACAAGCATCAGAAGGTGGGTATGGAACTGATTAAAAGGGAAACTACAACAGATCACAATGAACTGTCAGGCTGGGGGAGGTTAGTACTGATTTCCTCAAAGACTAGTCTTTGGAAATTAAATTGTTTTTAATTTTTTTGTAATGATCTTGGCACAAAAAGTGGGGTGTGCTAATAAAATCTGTGGAGGACACAAAGTTGGGAAGTACTGCCAATATACACAAGCTACAAGAAGATTTGAGACAACTTTGAAAACTGGACTAATAGAAAGTTTTACTAAAGGCTGGGGAAATATCAGTTGGAAGCAACAGAGGAGGAAAAAGACGTCTGTATACTGGTTGCTCAAATAGGACTATGAGACACCAAAATTCTGTGGTAAAGGCCAATGAAATCCTTGTATGCATCAGGCAACATATGCGCAGTAGAGATAGAGAAGTGTTATTACCATTGCACAAGGGGCTGGTGAGACCTCATCTGTAAGGTTGTCTGCAATTCTGGTCTCCCATGTTTAAGAAAGGTTTGTTCAGACAAGAACAGATGCAGAGAAGAGCTACCAAGGTGAGAAGAGGAATGCTGAACTTGCCTTATGAGAGGAGGCACAATGAGATTGACTTCTTTAGACTAAAAAATTGAAGGCTGAGGGAAGGTATTTCTCTCTATAAATACATCAAAACAAACGCCAGGGAGGAAGGGGCATTATTTACAGTAAAGGCCAACGTTGTTGTAACACTGACAGATCCCAGTCATCTGTGGGCGGAATCAAATCTGGAACCTTTGGCGCTTAGTTTATGAGCCTCTGCCGCATGAGTGAAAAGTCAGCTGGCTCTTAGCTACGGCTGTACAGCAGACTTGTTCTTCTTTCCGTAAGTGGTCTCCGTGCCACTAGATGGGACAGTGCACCACAGCCAGAAGGTGTGTGGGTTACACTGGCACAAGATCAAATGTGCTATAAATAAGTTTAAGGCCACCGTAAGTTTAAATTTGAAATTGGACAAAAGTTTAACCATCAGATGAGAAATTCTATATCTGCCTTCTGAAGGGAGTTCTGTGAGCAAAAAAAAAAACCCTAACTTGTTTTAAGGCTGAACATGATACATTTATGGAGGGGATGATGAGGTTGCCTGTAATGGTACATGTTCCATCAGCAACTACTATTAGCCAATATCTCCAGTGGCCAGAAATGGGATGGTGGGTAGGGAGTGCTCTGTGTCACTATAGAAAATTATTTTCTAAGGTGTCTTGCTGATCAGTCTTACCCATGTATTTGGGGTCTACCCGATTGCCATATTTGGCATCAGGCAGGAATTTTCCACTGGGTCAGACTGGCAAAGACAATGGGGAATTTTCAACTTCCTCAGCAGCATGGGGCATGAGTCACTTGCTGGCTTGAACTAGAATAAATGATCAATTCTCTGTAATTTAAGGTTTGAAATCAAGATTTGAGGACTTCAATAACTCAATCAGGGGCTGTAGGCGTACTTGGGTAGGTGAGGTTCTATAGTGCAGGAGGTCAGACTAATGGATCACAATGTCTTCTTCTAGGTCTAGGTCAGATATTAGGAAAAACTATTTCACTAGGAGGGTGGTAAAGCACTGGAATGGATTCCCTAGGGAGGTGGTGGAATCTCCATCCTTAGAGGTTTTTAAGTCTCAGCTTGACAAAGCCCTGGCTGGGTTGATTTAGTTGGGATTGGTCCTGCTGGACTTAATGACCTCTTGAGGTCTCTTCCAGCCCTATGATTCTTCTGGCCTTAGAAACTATGAGTAATGCTCACTACACCTCTTAGTTTTAGGGGAGAGTCTTTTCACTAACAGGTTCCCCTTTACACCTTTTCCCATAGGTGAAAAAAATAATCTGTAAGATTTTCTGACTGGTTGAGTCCTGGCCAGATAATAGCACAAGCCTTTGTCACAGGAGTAAGTCTCCAGTTTTCATCTGTAGCAGTAGCTCTTGTAAAGCTGAAGCAAGATCTCACAATGACTTCTCTTTATGGCCTGCCCACTCTAAACGTAAAGCGCTGAGCTCAGTAACCCGCCTACTGCAGGTAGTAGCTATTAAGAATGCTGTTTTGGTACAGAAGTATTTTAAGAAAGCTTGAGTGCAAGGTTACCACTTGACTCAAGCCCCAACCCAGGGAAAGATTTCTAGTGTTAGGAAAGGCATTCATGGTGCCCTCAAAAAACCTGGAAGTAAAAGTACAAAGGTCTGTCTCTAACAAAACTGTGATAGGCAGGATGCAGCAGTTAAGCTGACCTTCAGAGAAAGACAGGGTTAATCTAGCTTTTGTATTTAACTGGCAACTGTAAAACCATCCATGAGAGGATTAACCCTTTACTTTTCACACAATACAAACTATAGCCACTTGAGTCTGCAGAACTTTCAAGTAAAGCATTACCACTTCTACATGGTAACAGTACCAAACTCTCTGTTAACATAAGGCATCCAGGAAAGTTAGCAGACTATCCTCCAGGCAACCAGAATGTTCCTCCCTCGTTCTTGAGAAAAGATGAAATGGTGATTAGGTAGCTTGAATGCTGCAAATCAGCTGTTCACAGCATCCAGAGTCTGGGAGGGAGGGTGAGGAGCAGGAAAGAAGCACGAATCAGCAGCTCCGAGCTGTTCCAGAAGTGCTGGGAGGAAGGGGGAGGAATAGTAAGTGTGGGGCTCCAGTGCCAGAGATAGATGTGGGGGAGAGGGGCAGAGAGGGGGTGCACGAGCTGCACGTGGAACCCCCGTGGGCCATGGGTCTCAGGCAGCCCACCGCTAGATTATGCAGTCCACTGAAACAAAGGAGTGCCACTCACATGGTTTATTCGCTAGCCTTGGTTGCCCATCGCTGAGCTAGAGAACCCGTAAGGAGTGTGGTTGAAATGAAGACGTTTGGGATGCTTTTGCTCAATACAGTTTAGTGTTTCTCTTTTAGACACGGTATCTTACCAAATAAAACCATCTCCGTTCCCTCTGGGAAAGGTTCCACTGTTCTGTTTCCATTGACGTGGTGTTTAGCTAGAAGACAAGAAAAATATAGTAGAATATCAAATCGCTATGGAAACACAAATATGCTTTTCAAAATGGCTCTAGGGAAGCCTGAAATCTGACTGGTTAATAGCTATGGCACAGGTGCACATTAAGTTTTGCTCACTCATCTGTATGTCAAAAATATATATCAATTCACCTCTCAGCACTGACTGCTAGCCGAGAAGAAAGCCTGTACAACCTCAGCGATGTCTGTGATTTTAGATAAGAAGGAGCTGTTTTCCCAGAGGTTCTAAACCCCACAGTTCCCATGGACAAACCGGAGTTTCACTTGGCTTTTATATTTAGGGCAACTTATCTATTTCTAAAGGGACACAGCGTGAGCATTGTATAAACATGAATCATCATCAGTCAGTTACAAGTGAAGCATTTTTAAAAGAGGAAAAGTGTCCTGTCCAGAGGAACAGGAAATAGTAAGCCTGTATTGCAGCGGTTCTCAAACTTTAGCAACCCAAAGAGCCCTATATGGATTTACAAATTTTTACGGACCCCTAAGTGGGCTTCTCATTTTCCCTAGGAGTGATCAACCCCTGCTGAGCCCAAGCCCCTGTCCCCATTCCCCCAAGAGCCCATCTCTCCCCCAGCCCCTCCTATTCACCACCTCTTTTAGCCTCCTCCCTGCTCCACTGTCTCCTGAACAGCTAGTCCGCAGCATGCAGTTGGAACTGGGAGGAAGGGAGAGGGAGAAGCTGATCAGTGGGGCTGGTGACATGGGACATGATTTGCAGACTCCTTGGAGTACTCTCATAGATCCTCAAAGGTCCGCAGACCCCAGTTTGAGAATCACAGCAGGATGACAAGCTTTTTGACGTGTGAATTTTGACTTTTTTCCATATTCCCAATCAGTAATCTAAATTAAAAATTCACACTTCATGTCCTAATGTCACATTAATTCAATAAAGATCACTTCAATAATACGCAATAGCCACAGAATCCTAGACTGGAAGAGAGCATGAGAGGTCATCAAGTCCAGTCCTGTGCACTCATGGCAAGACCAAATACCATCTTCTAGATCATCCCTGATAGATGTTTATCTAACTTACTCTTAAATATCTCCAGTGATTGAGATTCCACAATCTCCCCATGCAATTTATTCCAGTGTTTAACCACCCTGACAGTCAAGAAGTTTTTCCTATGGTCCAGCCTGATCCTGCCTTGTAAAATTTTACTTCATGTCCTATCATCAGACGTTAAGGAGAATAATCTTTCTCCCTCCTCCTTGTAATACCCCTGAAAGCTTCTATCGTGTTCATGAAAGCTGCTCTCATGCCCCCTCTCAATCTTCTCTTTTCCAAACTAAACAAACCCAATTCTTTCAGTCAGCAGCGGCCCGAGGCCGGCTGCAGCAGCTGGCGCCCTAGGCGGTGTGGCACAATCGCCGTCCCTGCCTGCACGGCCATCAATGGCTATGACATCATCATCGGGCACCCGGGGCAGCGGCGCCCTAGGCAACTGCCTAGCTCGCCTAGGCTCACGGGCCGCCCCTGCTTTCAGTCTTCCCTCCTAGCTCATGTTTTCTAGATCTTTAATCATTTTTGTCGCTTTTCTCTGGCCCTTCTCCAATTTCTCCGCATCTTTCCTGAAGTGTGGTGACCAGCACTGAACAGACTTCTCCAATTTAGGGGAAGAATTACTTCTTATGTACTGCTCACAACACTCCTGTTAATACATCTACTTTAGAGATTACCCATACACCTCATTCCATGAGGAGTAACAGTAGTTCGGAATAGCGAGCCTAATCCAAACTACCTACTCCATGCCGCATGTAGCCGCGGGCATGGAGTCCGCACTAACGGGCATTTAAAAATGGCGGCGCCCGGCAAGATGCAAATGAAGCCCGGGATATTTAAATCCCAGGCTTCATTTACAACTTCGGATGCCTACATTAACCACCCTAGTTCGAACTAGAGTGGTAGTGTAGACATACCCATATTGATTATTACCCTTTATACATAGTGTACAACCTACTGTGAGCAAACCAGGTTGAACAGGTGTATTGTATTGTTTTAGGAATTCTCTCATATGAACATCTTCCATTAGCAGTCAGGTGTATTGCAGAAGTAATCCCAGCCTGGGTCAAATATTCACAGACATATGGAGGGGGGAAAGTCACGGTGCTCTCCAACTGGATTGAGGCAAACTATGAGTTTGAGAGGTCGCCATGTTAGTCTGTTGCAGCAAAAACAGCAAGGCATGTGGTGGCCCTTTAAAGACTAACGGATTTATTAGGGCAAAAGCTTCTCTGAGCTACAGCTCATTTCCTCAGATGCAGATGAAGAAAGTAAAAAAAAGAATCATAGAATCATAGAGCTGGAAGAGACCTCAGGAGGTCATCAAGTCCAGCCCCCTGCCCAAGACAGGACCAAACCCAACTCAATCAACCCAGACAGGGCTTTGTCAAGCCGAGACTTAAACACCTCTAGGGATGGAGATTCCACCACCTCCCTAGGGAACCCATTCCATTGCTTCATCACCCTCCTAGGGAAACAGTATTTCCTAATATCCAACCTAGACCTCTCCTGCTGTAACTTGAGACCACTGTTCCTTGTTCTACCATCCGTCACTACTGAGAACAGCCTTTCTCCGTTCTCTTTGGAACCTCCCTTCAGGGAGTTGAAGGCAAAAAAAGAGAGAATGTGTTATCATCTAGGAAAATTAAAAGCCCGGCTGTGAGGACAGAGAGAGAGTTACATACTAGAAGGCGTCAAGTATCAGAGGGGTAGCCGTGTTAGTCTGAATCTGCAAAAGCGACGAGGAGTCCTGTGGCACCTTATAGACTAACTGAAGTGTAGGAGCATAAGCTTTCGTGGGCAAGGACCCACTTCGTCAGATGCATACTAGAAGGCGTTGGAGGAGTGAGCTCCAAGTAAGGGTAATAAAGGTAGTGGCTGACAATATATAAGACAAGAACTCTTATTGCAGAGAGGGAAGGGTGTGAGAAGACCTGGGGTTATTACATAAGAAAATAGCTTCAGACTTAACAATGGAGGGTCTTTGTGTCTCCTCATACTAACTGCACTAGTACAGGTTAGACTCCGGAGTGTGCCAGAATATCACTCAGTGCCTCTGTGGAAAAGTCACATGCTGGAGGATCAGGACCTTAGACTGGAAGGTTTTTGAAGCAGGAAGCTGACAAGCTTTATCTGTAAAGCTCCCTGCACACCTACAGTACTGGATAAATAATCCATGCCTTGTAACAATCAGTATGTTGCAAAATGCTGATTAGAAAGCTTTTTAAAAAAATAATTTCTTTCAAAGAAGTCTGGGTGAACTCAATTAACTTCATTTATTTTTAAGCTAATTTGCTGGGCTGCTATTATATACCAGCCCAGAGAAAAATTAGTGCTCCATTAAATTAAAAAGAAATCCATTAAGTTAAATTCCTGATAAAGGCATCGCCACAAAATTAACAGCATTTACTGGACCTATTAATTTAACAGACTATGTTGTCTATTGAATCAAGATTAAAGTCTTATTTTTTTTCATTAAAATATTAAAGATTAAAAACTGTTTACTGTGGTACATCCTTCCACTTGCAGCCCAGAATTCATTCCGTACTACTGGACAATGAAAGTGTCACCAAGAGCAAAATTCACTGTGTCGAGAGTGCTATGCACCACTTAAGACTGCAAAATTTATTTTAATAGCGCTTGAGGCTAAGATTTTCCAAATGACTAATGACATTGGGAGGGGCCGCTGTTTGAGGGCCCAACTGGAGATACTGTAGCCCTATCTGATTTTTAGAGAGAGCTGAGCAATCACCATTTGGGGTGGGCACTACTGAGGCACCAGATAGGGCACAATTTTCACACAATCATCACTTTGGTTTAAAATCAGAAGGGATTTTTAAGACTATAATGCATTTTGAATGTTTTTTATTGGCCCTTCTAGAGTTTGAGCCATGCTTCCAACCTTCTCTCAGCAACCATGCAGGTTAGAAAGCTCAATATGACTTTAAATGAAAACTCAGATTCTCATTGAGCCAAATGAAGCCTTTCAAAAAAATAGTGAGGCTCTCAAGGTGTTGATACTGCTGGCACATCCAGTTGGGCACACAGAAACCCAGGTGATCACTAGTCACAGGTGAAACTTTATCTGTCATTTTTCCCTATGGCTGTGTCTACACTGGCATGAATTTCCAGAAATGCTTAAAACAGAACAGTTTTCCGTTATAAGTATTTCCGGAAAAAGAGCGTCTATACTGGCAGGCTGCTTTTCCGGAAAAGCCCTTTTTCCGGAAAAGCATCTGTGGCCAATGTAGACTCGCTTTTCTGGAAAAAAGCCCCGATCGTCATTTTTGCGATCGGGGCTTTTTTCCAGAAAAGACTACTGTGCTGTCTACACTGGCCCTTTTCCGGAACAGTTTTCCGGAAAAAGGACTTTTGCCTGAGCGGGAGCAGCATAGTTTTTCCAGAAAAGCAGCTGATTTCTTATAGTAAATCGTCACTGCTTTTCCGGAAATTCAAGGAGCCAGTGTAGACAGCTCGCAGCCGCTTTTCCGGAATAAGTGGCCCAGTGTAGACACAGCCCCCGTGTAATGACAGCACGTCATAGTTATTCAAAACAGAGCCAAAGAGGGAGGTGGTGCCTAAGTTTTATTCTGGTCTTGAGCAAATGAGTAAATTTCACCTTATGCTAGTAAAACAGGAGTGAGGGGGGCTATTTGATTTAATAAAGCTTCCTGTCCTGCAGCTGACATATTCTTTCATTTGAGTTTAATTAAGTTCCATATTTAATTTAAGGATCTGATTTTGTATATTTCAGGGCTGGGGAAGAAGTACAGGCAAATGATGCAGGAGGAAAGTGGCAGATTCATTGTTTCTGTGATGGCTGAGACAAAGTTTAGAAGAGGAGAAAATTATCAGCAGTCTGAAAAACTGATGTAGCAACAAAAATAACCTGTAAGCAGCTTTGTGAGAAAGTGAGGCATCCAGAAAAAGTTCCTCGTGGCATGATTGGTAACTCACCGCCAGACACGCAGGCTATCAGGTCTGATCATCCCCTTTTGCTATTTCATGTAACACTTTGCACTATCAATATTCAGTACATGGTTGAAGGCCAGTGGTTTTCTTCTGAGTCTTGTAAAAAAGGAAGAGTTCCAATCTTAATTTCCAACGAAAGACTGCAACCTTTAGACTAAATGCTAGTTTATCAGTGTAATGAGTGTAATGTTATCATTTAGAGTCTAATGACTCAAGTGTCTGAAAATGTCAAGAAGAGAAGGCGCCCCAAGACAGAGGACAAAACTAAACAGCAAAAGCGGAAAAAGGACACCAGTGCCTTTGGGTAAAATTTCAGCAACAAATCACACATAAAAACTCAGTGCAAAAGAAATGAAAATCGTTTCACTTGTCATTGCTCTCTAATCAGATAATTCCTTCCTAATCTATTCAATCATCTCTATTTCAGCAGCAAACAAGCTACATGCATCTTTATCTTTTCTACCACTTGTACTCTACTAATGTAAGTACACTGAACACAGACTGCATGAGGTGTCGAATTAAATAGTGGTAACAAATATATCGTTCAAGTTTCCACGTATCCATTTGTCACATTTTCATGAAAGCAAAACTCTGTGAATACCTGTTCTTCGGTTCAGTTTATTTACAGGCTGCAGGAGAAGAATGGCTGCAGAATATTACAGGGGGCTTTAAACATTGTAGAATTCTGCTTCCTTAAGCTCTCTCTTACGCATACAAACCGAACAAGCTGTTCAAAAATGGGTGCCTAAGCTTAGACACCTGAGTAAAAGACCTGACTTCAAGGGCAGGTGTAATTGCTTTTCTGAACAAGGATGCTTTCCTGAAACCAGGACCAGAATGAGAAAAGGGGATACCTGGAAGCAGGCGTAAAGACTCAGTGAGACAGTTGGAACCCAATGCCAATGCCGTTTTCCATTTGGACGTGCATATGGAGACAGATATAGTCATGAGGAGATGCATGAGGTTATCAATAAAGGATCTTAAATGGAGTTGGAGTCTGATAGAGTTTACGTGGTCTTCCTTCTGTTTGATTTAGCTGATTTGGATTTAGCTGCTCCCCTCCCCCCCGATCTCCCCCGGCCAGCCCTGCTGCCCCGACCCCCCACACCAGCCCTGCTTCCTGTCCCCCCCTCTCCTTCCCCCTCAAATCCCCCGATCAAGTGTGTCCGGTATTTTTTTCTGAAGCTACCTGGTAACCATACCCTGCGCTGCTGCCTCAGCCCTGAGCTCCCCAGTGACCAGAGGATGGGGGGAGGACAATAAAAGAGCTGAGGTTGGCACGGCCTCAGCCTTCTCTGGCAGCCATGGAGGGGGCAGAGAGCAGGGGCTAGCTCAGCCACCGAAGACTGGGGGAGGAGGGGGATTGCCAGGGCTGGCCCAGCCTCAGCCCTGCCTGATGGCTGGGGGGTAAGGGGCAGATCGGAGGTGCCGTACCTCAGCCCAGCCCTCACTGGCGTGCAGGGGGAGAGACAGAGCTGCCTACCCCCAGAGAGAGTGGGGTTGGCAAATGCAGCCAGGGGGTGCAGCCCCCTAGTTTTTTTAAAGAGTGAGAATTTCCCCCCCATCTCGTGCCTCCCTCCTCCTGCACACACACTGTGCACTCAAGACCTCCTCAGAAAGAGAGTAAAGGTTAAATTTTCTGTGCCGAACCAGTGCACCACTCTCTCCTGTGAGACTGTTTTGCGTCTATATAAGCAGGATTAATGCCGTCTCCCTAGAAGAGGTAACTGATTTGTGAAACAAGAGCTAAGAAAAGGCACAAAAACACATTGTCCCTTGTGACTTGCGATCAGGTGACAACAGAACTGACATTTTACTGGACTTCATTTTCTTGGTTTACAGGCAGTCCCTGGGTTACGTACAAGATAGGGACTGTAGGTTTGTTCTTAAGTTGAATTTGTATGTAAGTCGGAACTGATACATATTGTAGGGGAAACTCTAGCCAAACATTTCTCCAGAGCTCAGTTTTATTCTCCCACATCTCACTTCCCTCAGGGTATGTCTACACTACCCTCCTAGTTCGAACTAGGAGGGTAATGTAGGCATACCGCACTTGCAAATGAAGCCCGGGATTTGAATTTCCCGGGCTTCATTTGCATAAGCGGGGCGCCACCATTTTTAAAACCCCGCTCGTTCGAACCCCGTGCAGCATGGCTACACGGGGCATGAACTAGGTAGTTCGAACTAGGCTTCCTAGTTCGAACTAGGCTTCCTAGTTCGAACTACCTAGTTCGTGCCCCGTGTAGCCGCGCTGCACGGGGTTCAAACGAGCGGGATTTTAAAAATGGCGGCGCCCCGCTTATGCAAATGAAGCCCGGGAAATTCAAATCCCGGGCTTCATTTGCAAGTGCGGTATGCCTACATTACCCTCCTAGTTCGAACTAGGAGGGTAGTGTAGACATACCCTCAGTCCTTTATTCTCAAGCTGAGGTGTCTGCTGAGAAAAGCCGCTCCGCGTCTCCCTGGTCTGCTGGGAGTGGAAGGGGGGCACTAGCTTCGCGTCTCCCTGGTCTGCTGGGGGGAAGCAGCTAGTGCGGGGTTGCCTCACCCCGTTTGTAAGTAGGGATCCGATGTAAGTCAGATCCATGTAACCCGGGGACTGCCTGTATTTTCCTTAATTAGGAGAAAGTTCAGTGGACTTTACTCTGTAAGCCTCATGGACATGTCTAAAAAGTATGGCAAAAACAAAGCTATGAGTTACCAAGACAGTTAATTATTATAAACCCATGCCTACAAATGTGATTTTAAGAAATAGTAGGAATATCCTGGTTATCTGTCACCCTTCTCTACCATTATCCTGAAGATACTTCCTCAACAGACCCTTGCATTCCTTGCTTTGAGATCTGGTTAGCATGCCAAAATAAAGCTATGCATGTTCTGCATATACATGGCATAATTGGACATACAGAGTCTATAAAATGCACTAGTGGACATCCCCAGCGTTGCCCAGGACCTTCGGGGCAGAGAGCTGGTAGTGTGGGGGATGCAGGAGTCAGGGGAAGGCCTTGGGAATATGGAGTGGGGAGGGAGGTCAGGCAAGAAGCCGCAGGCATGGGGAGGTACAAGAGTGAGGATTGGGGGACGTGGAAGGTCTCATGGTGGGGGTCCCATCCTGTGGGGCCTTCTCTCCCTTAAGTCACCCCTCCATCACTAGGAGCCTTCTTTCCCCCTGTCCAGGCCTTCCACTGGTGCCAGGAACTTTCTCTCCCCCACCTCCAGCGCTGCAGCTAAGAGCCAGGGGAAAGGGTTTGGAGCAGGGGAACCACTTACCGGGTCTGATGGCCGAGCCCCAACTCTGCTGCCCCCAGTTGCCACTCTCAGTATTGCATCTCTCCTCTCTGGGTATGTCTAGACTACATGCCTCTGATGACAGAGGCATGTAGATTAGGCTATCCGGCATAGAAAAATGAGACAGCAATTTAAATAATCACCGCTTCATTTAAATTTAAATGGCTGCCACGCTGAGCCGATCGGCTGTTTGTCGGCTCAGCGCACTTGTCTGGACGCTCCGCGGTCGACATCAAAAGCATTTGTCGACCTCCCAGGTATGCCGCCTGGGATGAGGTTTACCTGGGAAGTCGACAAATGCCTTTGATGTCGACCACGGAGCGTCCAGACTAGCGCGCTGAGCCGACAAACAGCTGATCGGCTCAGCGCGGCAGCCATTTAAATTTAAATGAAGCGGTGATTATTTAAATCGCAGCTTCATTTTCCTATGCCGGGTAGCCTAATCTACATGCCTCTGTCATCAGAGGCATGTAGTCTAGACATACCCTCTGTGCCCTCCCTTTCCATCTTATGAAAATCAGTCCCATTCCCTGCACTTCCTGTTTTCATGGCTTAACCAACCCCTGACCTTGCTTTATGTTAAGAGGAAGCTGCATACCAAATTTGGTGATCCCATTTAGGAGGAGGTCTAGAACAATCAGACTGGGAGATGGACAGACAGACATATACACATTTCTAAAATATACAGACAACTGGACATGATTTTAAGAAAGGCTGGCCTGCAGACACTATTATTCTTCAAGCCCCAAAGTGTTTGTGCACTTCACAGAAGACAAAGACATGATCCCTGCTGCCAAAGAATTTGTAAGAATTAAAACTAATGAGTTGGAAAAACAGAAGGGCAAGAATGGCCGAGGAGAATGTTTACAATAACAAGATAGTCCTAACAATGCCATTAATTCTGGTACCCTGCACCAGATTGTAATTTGCTGGGTCAACAGTGTTTGTTTAAGAAAATTAATGCTTTAAAACAAAGAACGCATTTAAAGTGCAAGATATTACAAAATGGTTTGGACAAAACCTTCACTCTGATTGACAAAGAGTTCCAAACTCAAGTAATTATCTCCTGAAGAGAGCACTACATAGCCTCTTTGGATCATTATGCCACATTGTGGGACCATACCCTCTCTGGGTATGTCTACACTATGGGACACAGTTGAATTAAGATACCCAACTTCAGCTACTTTAATTGCGTAGTTGAAGTCAAAGTCGCGGAACTCGACTTTTGGCGCTGTCCACACTGCGGGAAGTCGAAGGAGCACACTCTTCCTTCAACTTCCCTTACTCCTCATGAAAGTAGGGTTACCGGCATCGACCGGAGCACCCCTCTCCGTTCAAATTAGTGTGTCTTCACTAGGCCTGCTAATTTGAACCCTGGAAGATCAACAGCAGCAGCTTCGATCTTATCTGTAGTGTAGACACGCCCTGTGTCCTGGCACCACAGTTTCTCCACATTGGTTCCTCTTAGTCCCAACAATATACTGTAACAAGCCTGTCAAAGAGGAGTCTTTAGTCCAGAGAGAACATAAGACAAACTGATTTTGTGCCCCTCCTGGGCTCACTTTCAGATCCAGTCATAGAGTGCAGACCCTCAGGACTTTCTCCCCCAGACACCCAGCTCCTACCCAAGTCGCTGACTCTCAAGGATTATTCCCTAGAGTCATTCCCCCAGTCTGGATACTTATTCACAGTCCACTTCCAAGTCATCTGCCTGGAGGATGGTCTTTTCATAAAGCTGTCAGAAGAGCCCTCGTCCCTGCTACCATCCATTCTCTTCAGGCCAACCACCATGGACAGCTTCCCTCTCACAGCTCTCTTCCGCAGCTGAGCTCTTCCAGCCTTTCTGGAAACTCACCCAGTTCCTCCCCAGCTGGGTCTGACAATTGGCTGGGGATCAGGTGTCTGGATTCAATCAGGCTCAGCTGGGGAAGCAACAGTAGCTGATCCACCACAGGCAAAGCTGAACTTGACTCCCCTTAAAAGGCAAGCCTGTGTGTGAAACAGCCAGGGATTTTAGTAGTTCATCTTGACAACTACGGACATTTAAGAGATGTATTAAAACATTCTTAATGTGAAACAAGCACAACACGACAAAAGGATTTAAGTAAACGCACTTCAGAGTGTGTCAGGTGTTTTTAAACATGTAAACTGTGATTGTGGTCTGTGATGAACAGAGCTCACTGGCAGCATCACCTAGTGGTTAGGCTGCTAGGTCTCCACTCACCCCACCTCCAATGTCTGTCACTGGACACTAACATGATCTAAGGCCACCTGCCTTTGCGTGGGTGTAGAATCACTGCTCCTTCCAGGTCGCAAACTAGTCTTGTCCTCTAGGGTAAGGAAAATATTGGATCACACATCCTCACAACTGGGGGGATGACCTCCAGTCCATTCACTGAACCCTGCCTGTGTCCAACCTGTAATCTTTTCCACCCATTTGCAGACTAATATTTTTAATGTGCACTGAGGCATGTGCCAGTGTGCACCACCAACAGAAATACAAACCCTAGCAGTGGGCACTCTGCTAATCAACGAGGCGGCACTTACATTTCTCCTGAGTGGCCGCACAAGTGCACAGCTTACGGGAAACACTGGTTCAGACCCAGCCACTGACTTTTCACAGTTTTTAACCTTCCCTTTCTTCCCCAAGGGAATTAAAGGCTTTGCGCTCTTCATAAAAAGGGAGGCTAGTGGGAGACCTGGGATCTCCCATTCCACCAGGCTCCATTCTAGTTCCCTATAAGCAACATCACGTCTACATTCAGGAGTGCTTTAATACTGCCTCTTTGAGCCACTTCCTGACATCCATCTCCCCTCTGAACTCTTACAGCTGGACTATGTCTAGACTGCATCCCTCTGTCGGCAGAGGGATGCAGATTAGGCAGGTCGACACTGCAAATGAGACAGGGATTTAAATATCCCATGCCTAATATGCATAAAATGGTTGCCGCGTTTTGCCGACTCAGCACTTTGTCAGCAAAAAGCAGCAGTCTAGAGGGGGATCTGTCGAGAAAGAAAGCCTTTTTCGACAGATCCCTTATGCCTTGCAGGAGGCAAAACATGGCGGTCATTTTTATGCAAATTAGGCACGGGATATTTAAATCCCTGCCTCATTAGCAATGTTGACCTGCCTAATTTGCATCCCTCTGCCAACAGAGGGATGCAGTCTAGACATACCCAAAGAGACAAAAAGGAGAACAACTGAGTCTTCAGTCCCTTTGAGTGCAGCATCCAGGCTCTTCTGCCAAGGGAAAGGCTTCCGCAGCACACTTTGTTTGGGGCTCTTAGGGTTGGGCCCTGCCCTGTTGGCCCCTTTTCTGCTCTGCCTGGCTCTCTTTGAGTCTCCATCTCCAACTAGAACATGCCCTGCAGCTGGGCACTCTGAACTCAGAGTTGCTCCTGAACTCCTTTGGTTCTAGTGTGGAGTTTCTACACTCCATTCTATGGTCAGATAACATACTGCATTCACAGGCACGTACTGTGTAAAAATGGCATGGTCTTACTCAGCAGATCTGTTCATTGTGTGTACACAAGAGTAAGAGTGGGTAATTTTAATGATAAAAATACATTTTACAACAGATTACACCCTTAATCACTGCAAAGCCAGCACAGCTGCTGGATTCTGTTCCAGCTCTGCAGCAACTGAATTTTTAATTAAGGACCAGAACATCTTGTCAGCATGCGGGCGGGGGAGGAGGGGAGGATGTCACCTCAGCTGTATTTTCCCCTTTCCCCAGACGTTATGAGAAGCAGCTCTGTGGGTGAGGAGAGAGAAAGCCAGGAGACAGCATGGTTGAAGGGATATGTATTCATACAATCATAGAATCATAGGGTACTAAAACTGGAAGGGACCCTGAGAGGTTGCAAAGTCCAGTCCCCTGTCATCACAGCAGGACCAAGCACCATATAGACCAACCCGGATAGATGTTTGTCTAACCTTCTCTTAAATATCTCCAATGACAAAGATTCCACAACCTCCGTAGGCAATTTATTCCAGTGCTTAACCATCCAGACAGTTAGAAAGTTTTTCCTAATGTCCAACACAAACCTCCCTTGTTGCAATTTAAGCCCATTACTTCGTCTCCTATCATATCATCAAAAGAATAATTTTTCTCCCTCCTCCTTATAACACCCTTTTAGATACCTGAAAACTACAATCATGTCCCCTCTCAGTCTTCTCTTTTATAAACTAAACAAACCCAGTTCTTTCAGTCTTCTCTCATAGCTCATGTTTTCTAGATCTTTCATCATTTTTGTTGCTCTTCTCTGGACCTTCTCCAATTTCTCCACATCTTTCTTGAAATGCGGTGCCCAAAACTGCAGTTGAGGCCTAATCAGTGCAGTGCCCAAAACTGCAGTTGAGGCCTAATCAGTGCAGAGTAAACCTGAAGAATGACTTCTTATGTCTTTCTCACAACACTCCTGTTATTGCATCCCAGAATCACATTTGCTTTTTTGCAGCAGCGTCACACTGTTGACTCATATTTAGCTTGTGGTCCACTATGACTCCTAGATCTCCTTCTGAAGTGCTTCTTCCTAGGTGGTGAATTCTCATTTTGTATGTGTGAAAATGATTGTTCCTTCCTAAGTGGAGTGCTTTGCATTTGTCCTTATTATTTACCTCAGATCATTTCTCCGGTTTTTCCATATCATTTTGAATTATGACCCTATCCTCCAAAGAACTTGCAACCTCTCTCAGCTTGGTATCATCCGCAAATTTGATAAGCATACTCTCTATGCCATCATCTAAATTGTTGATGAAGATATTGAACTGAATTGGTCCCAAAACAGACCCCTGCAGAACCCCACTTGTTATGAACTTCCAGCATGACTATGAACCGTTAATAACTACTCTCTGAGAACTATTATCCAGACAGTTATGCATCCACCTCTAGGTTGTATTTCCCTATTTTAATCATAACAAAGTCATGTGAGACTGTATCAATGCTTTACTAAAGTCTAGGTATACCACATCTACTACTTCCCCCTTATCCACGGGGCTTATTATCCTATCAAAGAAAGCTATCAGATTGATCTGACATGATTTATTCTTTACAAGTCCATGCTGGCTGTTAATTATCACCTTATTATCTTCCAGATGTTTGCAAATAGATTATTATTGTCTGCTTCTCTCTCAACTAAGTCTGTGCTGTGAGATTCAGCCGAAATTAAATTTTAAATAAATTTAAATTAATGGAAATTGCCTATCTCCTAGAACTGGAAGGGACCTTGAAAGGTCATCGAGTCCAGTCCCCTACCATCACAGCAGGACCAAGTACCATCCCTGACAAATATTTGCCCCAAATCCCTACATGGTCACTCACAAAGGTGGGTTTAGCAGGCCAATGCTCAAACCACTGAGCTATCCCTCCCCTTACACCACCATTCATCTCCAGCTTCTGCTGTTGAACCACTCCTGCCTCACTCACATTGGGAGTTCCAAAAAGAGCATGAAAGCATGACCCTCGCCAAGGCAATCTATCCTCACGGCTGACAGAACCACAAGAAACAGACACAGTCTGGTGGTACAGAGCCTCTGCAGAGGTTTCTGGTCTCTGTGGATCTGCAAGGGATTGCACAAGTGTAGTTTAGGACAGAATTTGGCCTGCAAAATCTTTATTACTAGTGATAAAGCACAAGTGACAAACAGCTCAGCTTGACTTTCACACCCAGTCTGGATTTGCTGGGTCTGGCTGTTAGGAAACAACAAACATTGTTTACTTGTAAAGGGAGCAAATCTCATATAGAGTCAGAGAAGTAATAAACAGAATCCCATGTTGCCATGTTTAGAATCACTTTTTTCTATCAAAAATTATGTTTTCTGCTTGATTTCCCACCATAGTTGCTTATGTCTCCAGATTCCACTAGTTCTGTTTGACAAAGGGACAGAATGTGTCTCCTAATGAGTCTATTTCATCTCTCAATCCTGAGGTTCTATCATTTTCCTTCCTGTGGTACACCCTATCCATTGACTCAATACCAAATAAAAATTCAGCTCAGGTATCTAGTGATAGTTTATTTCCCAAAACTTTTTTCTAGTATTATGCTATTTTACTCACAGTATGGGTCTTAACTGCCTTCAAACAGCTATGATAAAGTATCACGAAAAACTTTTTGATTAACAATTTTGTTT